>NC_092809.1:39139389-40436889 GCF_040954645.1 Diabrotica undecimpunctata | reverse complement strand
GCATTAAGGAAATTAAAAAATAGAAAATTATCAGGAGAGGAGAGAATACCAAACGAACTCCTAAAGTACGGAGGACCAGATCTGACCAAACAACTATTAAAACCAATCAAAAAAATGATAGAACAAAACAGAATTGCTCAAGAATGGAGATCAAGCATACTAATACCTCTCTTTAAAAATAGAGACAAATCGGACCCGAACAATTACAGAGAAATTAATTTATAAAACATAACACTAAAATTAACAACCAAAGTGATAACGAATAAACTGAATATAATTATAACACTAGCAGAAGAACCACAAGGTTTTAGGTCGGGAAGATCATGCACCGACGCTATATTTATAATGAGACAAGTGCATGAGAAATGATTAGAATACAGCAAACCGGCATGTCTATGTTTTGTGGGCCTTAAGAAGAAAAAGACGTTAGCCACTTACTGTGGGCAAGAAAAATACCTTTAGGAATAATCAAAACGATCAAAAATATCTACCAAAACAACACAGTAAAAGTAGAAGAAGAACTAACTGATTCTATTAAAGCTGGCAATGGTATAAGACAGGGAGATTCCCTGAGTCCATTGTTCAACTCGATTATGGATGAAATAGTAAAAAAAGTATACCAAAAAACAGGATATCAAATGGGAAACAGGATACCAAAAACAGCTTAAAATAATCTGCTATACAGACGACGCAATACTACTCTCTCAAAGTGAGGATGATTTACAGCGTATGCTGCACAAATTAAATATAACCGCCAGAAAATTTAACATGTTAATTTCCCCAAAAAAGACAAAATGCATAGTTTCAACAGCGAATTTACTTAGATGTAAATTGGAACTGGAAGGTCAGATGATAGAACAATATGAAACAATATGAAGAAATAAAAATATCGGGAAAGAAACGAAAAGCAGAATTTACAAAACAGTCATCAGACCAATAATGACATACGCGGCAGAAAGAAGACCTGGCACAGAGAGGACAAAAAGGATGTTAGAAACAGCAGAAATGAAAATACTTCAAAAAATTGATGGTAAAATAGTAGAGTAGTATGGAACGATCATATAAGCCAAATGACAACAAATAGAGTAGTACAGACGGCAAGAGACGGTTCCCCAATAGGAAGACGATCAGTAGGAAGACCACGAAAACGATGAAACGACCACTTACTGGAGGCACATTGAAAAACAGACTGAGTCATGTCTATATAAAAAGAAGAAGAGAAAGACTTTTGATCGTCTGCATATTTCTTCATTAGTTATGCGAATGCTGATCTTAATATTAAACATTCTCTGTTCCATAGCTCTATAAGTTAGTTGAAGTTTGTAGAATATGTTATTGTTAAACATTTCAAATGCCTCTAGACGATTGATTGTATCAAAATAAGAGTCCAGGTCTGAGAACCGTGTAACAACCTGACCAACTATAGCATTTGATAATACTTTGACGTAACTTTAAGTTTAAGCTATGATTACAAAAAGCTAATATTATTTTTAGAAATGTGAGAGCCGTTTCAATTCTGCGTTTGATCTGTTAATTTGGTTCTAGTTGGTTTGTAATGTAGCATATCATATATTTAAAGTCACTAATTATCTCAATGTTTTGTTTATATATCTCTAGTAAAGTAGTGTCCTAAGGTTGGAGATTAAATATCATACATTTTGTCTTAGAAGCATTCATTTTTAGACCGATTTCTCTTCTTGTCGTGTTTACTCAATCCGAGAACACTTGGATGCTCTGAAGATTATTGTACAAGATAACACTGTCGTCAGCCTATCGATACAGCTTTTTACTAATAATCAGTTTACCGTTAATTTTTACTCCAATGTCTTTATCTTGCAAAGCTTGATTGGTATGAATAGATATTAAATAAGAGCAGGGTTAGAAGGCATCCTTGTCTGATGCCTATTTGAATGTAACATTCGCCGGTTAATTCATTCGCAATTCCATCAGCCCGTACGACTACTTTCTGCTTCTAATACAGGTTTTCTGTGATATCATGTGTGTCTGCCATCAATGCAAGCGTATCCATTGTACCCAAGTACCCAGCGTATTTCTTAATCCAAACAGGGTTTCATCTAGATCTCTTTCGCAATGACTTCCTTTTCTTTCATGAATAATGCGAAGAATCGTTTTCAATGTGTGGCTTATTAGACTAATTAATTTGTATTTGTCTCATCTTTTGCCCTTTACTATTTAGAGAGCAAAAATTCAAAAGCAAATATGTTTTTAAAAGCTAGAGACTAACAGGGTTATTTAAACAACTTGTAGATCTGCATATTGATTATATTACAAATAAAACTATAAAATTACCTTTTTTAAAGTCTCTTTAAACTTTTTAGCTGACACTAGCACTACTTAAACCTTAACCATTCTTTAAATTCGGTCATTAAATGTAATGGTCAAGATGGGAAGCAAATTTCCTATATAGCCAATGTAATCGTTATCCTAAAATCTTGTAAAATCAGAGTTAACCTCACTTTTATTACTTCTTCTAACTTTTTTGTTGTTTTTCTAAACTATGCGGAAATTTTTCCATAAAACGTTCAAGGCGAGTGAGTTTGAAAATGGTATTTGAAACTTTTGGTGTTGTAAAATTAAGTTTATTTAATTTTGTAGGAAATTATTTAATAAAAGAGATTATACGATACACTAGAGTTTGAAAAACTGTAAAAGTGTGCACTTGCATTATATTTTAGAGATATTTTATTTAATATAAGTATGACGCGTGATTTGATATACAGAGTACCAATTTGAAAACTTTCCAATGTCAATATCTTCGTTTTCGTAAATAATATATTAAATCGACAAGAGAGGTTTATTTTGTTGTCAATATTAAGACAATTTTTAATTTAAGCAGGGATCAAGTTGTACATCATTTCAAAAGGCACTCAATTTTCTCTGCAAAGGTAATTTATATTAATATATAATCTAAATTAATCAATCTTAAGGTTTTTATCTGTCTGTATGTCGAAAACCCACCCACACCAATCGTTATTTGGATGACAACTCTCATCATTCACCTTCACAAATTAATTTTGTCATTAATACCCTTGTCTCCAGATCAATACGCCTTTGTAATGATGCAGACAGACCCGCTGAGCTCTTTACTTTAAAACAAGCCCCTAACCAAAAAGGTTACCGCGAAAATCACATCAATAGGAGCATTCACAGATATCTTCCACTCAATCTTAACCCGAAGACTCAGAGACTCATCATACGAAAGATTTTGTTTCTTGCATCAAAGGTGTCACTGACAAAATCCACAAAATTCCTAAATCAAGATTAATACAAAGACAATATTTATCCACCATCAAAAGCTTTCATCTCTTGTCCGACCAATTAAAAACAACAGTCCAAATGATTAACACACTTCATGAAATTGATTTTGATACGTCGAGAACCATGGCACCCATCCACTTCTATAAACCACAAATTATCGGAGAAGCCATAGAAGTTAAAAAATTAGAAAAGGTTAAATTGTCTCAATAAAAAGATGACGGCATTCGGTTACCTTCGAGATGGAGACCTCTCATAAAGAAAATATCATCCGCTCCAGCCTCCAATCAAATCCTGCCATCAGAAATGTTTGCGTCAACTTACCAAATATACCTGCGCCAATCCCCACGGCCACTCCGACTCCAACCTTCACCCAAACCACATCACCATCGACGGTAGAAATAAACCGTCCGCTGTTCCCATTAGCAGTAATGCATTGATTAGTGATCAGTGTCGTAGTGTCTGGAGTCTCAGAATACTGAAAAAGGTAGTCTATATTATAATTCTGGTAGTTACCAAAAAAAAATTGCATTCGCAACTTACAGAAGTAATTACAACTTGCTTCACTGGATAATGGTGGTAGATTTAATACATAAATTGAAATTTCTTTATTAAGCTTTATTTATCGTTTTTTTTGTATTCCAGTTTTTTAATTTTAAGCAATGCTTTCGTTTCTTCCTTTCTTGACACTTTGTAATTTTAAACTTTTTTTTTCTTTAATAGATTAAAGCTAGTCCATTCTGAAAAAATTGGTTTTTACCACACCATCTCTAATTTGTATTAAACAAGGTTTCTGCTCTAATTTTTTCTCTTTGTATATATAATATATTAATGAGATTTACACATTTCAGCAAAAGCTTTGCTACTGCTTTGTTGAATTGAAACCTCAAATATATGGCAAATGGATTACAATTGGTCAAAACTTTCGTGTATACATCGGTATCAATAAAGTGTTATTTCTGTATTAATACGTCTTCAGACACTCGGGCTAATACAAACTTATACAGAGAACAGAGAGCGAATATGTCCTGCTATTTGCCACTTCAAGTTGTATATAACTAAAATCTCGGAAAGAACCGCGCTGAAAATTTAAAACTTGACGTTTGGGCACCCATTTTGGAGCCATAATCAAAAAGGATATGGTTCCGTTCGACCCCTCACTAGTGACGTACCAGTATATTGTTCTGTAGAAATACAAGAACCGTCATATGGCACTGAGGTCTTAATCTCCTACTCCTCAGTGTCGAGTGGCGACCGGTCTTACGGAATGGGATCGGTTGGGGCAAGGGGTTGCTGAAGCAGCGGTCGCCATGTTGCCAGTAGTCTTTTAGCGTCATTGCGCGTTTTAAGCTGTAAGGCCTTTTTTAGATTACGATTACTTTACGAATAATTGTCGATTTTTAGGAGCAGATAGAAGTGGTGGTTTTTACCTGTCTGAATATGATGCTGAGCTAGGGCTAAAGTAGTATCGGATTGTTTTACGGATATAGAATATTCATAAATACGGTTGGTATTCGTCGGTTCGTCTCTCCTATATTTGTAGGCAACTGAAACAAAGTATCTCGTATACACCATGGTCTTCATTGATCTGGGATCTGACGAGATTGGACAACTTGGAGTAAGTAGTGAAGATCTTTTTAATGTTTGGAGGGTTAAGAGTTCAACTGATCATTCAGTGACAGCTTTGATAAACGATAGAACGATTTTGATTTGATCAAGCGGCAAGGTTTCCTTTTTGAATGGAAGGGGGTTTAGATGGTTTTGAATGCATCTATTGGTTTGGGTTTTGTGGTAGCCCTTTGGTAAGAGTTTTTACCTTATTGAATCGATTGCGGTATATATATATATATATATATATATATATATATATATATATATATATATATATATATATATATATATATATATATATATATATATATACTGGTATGGAGAATTATGTGCAAGTCACAAGGCTTTATTTCTTGTCGTATTGTTTTAACCTGGTCCGATCAGCCACCAGCGTATTCTTGTCTGTTGCAGATTCATTTAGAATTTTAAACTACTACCTTAGCCTTTTTATTTTTTTGTACACTGGGCGAAGATTCAAAATCTCTTCTACTAGAGCATCCGAATCCTCAAATGCGACTGGATTATTTACCATAATATTATTTTCCAATTTTTTGCTTCGGTTTAGCATTATCCTTATTCACTACCACTAAGTTGTCGTCGTTTTTAATCCTCCTATTCTTTTTCCACTATTTCCTGTTTTCTTTTATCCCAAGTCTGTATAAATTTTTCATTTTTTCTTGGTTTCTCTCTATCAAGATCATCAACATTAAACAACATAATTTAAGATTTTATCAGTTTAACCTTTAAATCCCAATATATTAGTTGTAATTAGTAAAAAAAACGCGGCACTTGGGGAGTGCCGAAAGAAGTAAATATTTCTTATAACGTGTTATAACTATATTTAGGTTAATGATATTTTATGTCTACTTATTACTGAATTGTTAATATTATTTTATAATAACACCACACATTTAAGTTCTTTAAAATAAAAAAAAAATCTTAATTTTTTTCTTTAAAAATTTTGTTTAATGATTTTAGTAATTTTTAAAATTTGTTAAATATAATATAGAATTTATTCATCATTTACATTTGCATTATTATCTTGTATTTGTGCTTAATTATTTCATTTTGGTTATCATTATATTGTAAGAATATTCATGAATAATGGAAGGATATATTAAGTAACTTTTATTAAAAACTTAATTTAAATTAAAAACGACTATAAAATTTATAAAATAAACTTCTGTTTATTCTAATTAATTTATTTAATTTTAAATAATTTTATTTAATTTTATTTAATTTATTTATTTTTATAATTTTTTTATAGTTTTTATAATTTTTTTATAGTTTTTATAATTTTTAATAATTTTTCATAATTTTTTATTATTTTTTATAATTTTTTATTTACCCTCCACTTGAAAGTTGGACTTGTGCCGTTGGTTGCTTTCTAGTTTTTAGGGGTAAAAACGACCCCTATAAGAAAAAAATATAATTGTAAATTGTAGCAAGTTGAAATTATTTAATTATACGGTGACAATAATTTTGGATTTCTTTACTGTTTTAATTTTTTAAAACGTAGTTTCTACCCTTATAAAAACCAACCTTTGCGAAGAAATTCGAATCGTTGTAGTATTTTTTTCCATTAAAACTATAAATACAAAATTTTAATCGAAATGTTATGAATTTATTGTATTTTAACCTAAAAAACAGCCCTTATTAGTTTGTAAGCATATATGGTGGAGTGGAGTAAAAAATATGGAGTGAAAATATATCTGTCTTAAAAGTACATTGTGTATCTTACAATGCTTCAGTATACGCGTTTTAATATCTTTTAATACATGTGATTTAGTTTTTTAATTTACTCCTACCTCGGTTATCTTTTAAGCTACGAAATACTTAAACAAACCATTCTTTTTTTTAAGATTATTTAAATTAATTTTTTAACCCCCATTTTTAAAAGGATTGTAGTTGAAAGGGCTTAAACAAGTCACTAATTAAGAGTGTATGCAAACTTTAAACAGCAATATCTTAACCAATTTTTGTCTAACAAAAAAACAAATAAAAAAAAGTGTTCACAAAGACAAAACCTATAATTTTTATTCTTTAAGATTTTTCGTATCACTAAATATTTATCAATAAAATTTTTCGGATGTTTTTTCCAAATGTCAAAAATTTTTCTTTTGCTTTAAAACCAAATTTTGCAAAAAATAAGTACTTCGAACCCGCCAAACTTACATATGATATTAACAATACATAAGTTAAGTATATTGTAAAGCGGTAACGAATAAATTTATTTGCTGCTAATTAGGGGTGATTCTCACGATGATTTTATTAAAATAAAAAGGACCAATTTTATTTTGAATGTAACTCACTTAGTTTTGATTCCAGAAACTTAGAAAAAAAATAAAGCTTTTTTTAAACATTTTAAAAAGTTTTGGTGAGTTTTCCAGGAAAAGTGCTTAATTTTTTGGTTCTTTTACGTTAAAATATTCTATTTAATTACAAATAAGGACCTACTCTTCATGGAGTACTTCATACGCCATTTTTTTTTGTTTTTTTATAAGCTACATTTTTGTAACACAAATTTTTTTCGATTAGTTCTTACTTTTAAACGTGGTTTTTAATTGAAAAAAATGAAGTTTCACTCGCAAATAACTCAAAAAGCATTGACTTTACGATAGACAGAAGTGAAAAAACTCTATACTATAAAGGTTGCTTAGAATTAGTAAGACTTATATTAAAAGTATATTTTTTCACCTCCGAGAAAGAGTGTCTTTCACACCCCAAGTAAAAGCAACCCTGGACTAAAGTCGGTTTACTTAATTTCATAAAACTGTAGTCCTCTATCGTGATAAGAGTTCTTGAAGTACACGAATTTTGTAGGTTTTTTTATTGAAACCTTCTTTCACTTTTCGTTTTTACCAAAATTTTGATTTGGAAAATGTCCCAATTTGAAACCTAATATAATGCAATTTTTTTATTTTTACTGGGCTAATAAGAATATTCAACGATATAAATACCTTAAGGGGGGTGTAGTCGTGGAATTTACTAAAAATTCGAAAAAAAATATTTGTATAGAGACTCGATCCTGAAAAAATTACCACTTTAGTTAAGTAATTTATTATGGTAACTAATGAAAACTCAATAAATTAAATTAAATAAAACAATATTTACTGATGTACCTGATTTTTGTTAGACCATAAGTCAATCACGCTTTATCTAATTATTCATCCCCCGGAATGCTATCGCTGACGTTCCATATAAATTGTCTTTTATCAGAATATAGCCTCATTCAGCAGGATGATCCTAGAGCGTAGCCTCAGTCAATCTATACCTATAGCCGTTCAATATGCATAGGTAGGTACATAAATACGACCGTAATGCACATTTAGCCCTATCAGCCGTGACAGTAACAGCTTTGATATGGGACGTTTCGAAGATAGAAACTTTTCGTTCAGGAAAATACGAATAGGTAGATGCAAAGCGGTTATCTCTTTTTTGTATGTGTAGGATTGGGTACGAAGAGTCGATTGACCGAGTTTTTAGCGCCGAAAGTGGCGGGCATACTGAAAATACAACTTGCGTGGAACTCTTTTAAATGAGTTTCTTATCCTTTTCAAGATTATGAAAGTATTACAAAAATGTATTTGTAAATACACCCAAAAACATTCCATTGTTCAACCATAATCTTATTTCGTACCTTGTGCGCTTCCAAATCGTCCAAGCGTTGTGCTTTTTTAATACTTATTTTTTTTATTTTCTCTAATCTTTCGGCATTCTTCTTTCATTTCCATTATTTACTCTTTATATTCACTCGTTATATTTTTAAAACGAAATAGACGATATTCATGAAACTTTCCATGTAAGTTTAATGACAGAAAGGCATCTGATGTCATATTTTTTGGCACTACTTTACTTCCGGTTTAAACGAAAATACCTTTAACTTATTAAATTTAAACGGAACACTCTATATATTTTTCCTGGTTATAAAAGATTGCCAAGTCCGGTAGTATCGCTTCTTGAAGTTGCTTGAAGGGAAGTGACTCTCCCGATCAGATCAGACAATGTTCATATTGGGATTTGGATAGGATAATATTTATTTAAGAGGATTGAACCTTTAGGGTTTTTTTTGAATGTGTTTTGACGTACAAAGACAAGCAGTTACCAAAAATGTCACTGGGGTAAGTTGTCGTCTGGATTGTGTTGGCGAAGCAATTTGGAAGCCTTTGAGATATAGCCGATTTTGTCGAATCAGAGGCAAAATGTTCTGATTGAAATTTTGATGTTATCTCCAGATTTATGTGTGTTTTGTAGTTACGATTGTTCGTGCAGCCGTTTTTACGTTTTCAGCCAACTTTAGAACTAGTATATTACACTAAAATTTTTTTATCGATTGATTGCGTTAACGGCCAGGCCTCGTCAGCTTTCGAGGGACAGCTTTACTACAAACTAAGCTATAAATGTGTATGTAAAGACATGACAGTGACTTTAGAACTAGTGTATTGCACTAAAATTCTATTATCGACTGATTGCGTTAACCGCGACGGTTAGAAAGAAAGAGGACTCCTTTTACTGACATGCAAAAGTGTGTGTGTGTGTGTGCATGTGTGTGTGTGTGTGTGTGTGTGTGTGTGTGTGTGTGTGTGTGTTTCAGTTGTATTGACATGTGTTGTGTGCTGACTCGACAATGACGAAAACTGTATTCTCTATTAACTGTTGGTCCTGCAAACGGTTTTTACGGCTACGATTAACTTTATAACTAATATATTGCATAAAATTCTGTTATTTGCACTAAAGTTCTGTTATTGATTGTTTTCCTTAACGGTCACGTCTCGTGTCGGAGTTCGATAGACAGTTACAATCAGCGTTGAGTCAGTTGAGAAAACAGTTGCTGCTATATGCTCGGGGAAAGAGAGAAAGGTATTGTTGTGCAATGAGATTAGTAAATCGCAAAAAACCAATCTCACCCTGACCGGGTTAAGGAAGAGCATTTAAACGAGGAAAATCGCAGCACTGTGTAGATCCATGATGGAGATTCTTTAATATGCACTAATAAAATTTTTATTTTTTAGACATCCTTCAAAAAAAAAACACGAAAAACGGCTTCGGCCCCAATAAAAAAAAATTAGAAATGCTAACAAGAAACCGGTGCAAGCCACCAAAAAATTAACAAAACCATAAAACCCGGGCACGTAGGGCCCAAACCCAAGTCTCAGAACTGGTCGTAGCTTATGCGGAGGCTTGAGGCCCAAGTAAGCAATTTTAGTTTCGCGAACAAGTCACAAGAGGATAACAGGAAAAAAGCGCTTAAAGCTAGTGTGAATTTGAATCGGTTAGGGAACCATGTTGGAGTTCTATTAATTTGCTTGCTTTTGGAAAAAACATTTGACTCGAAGTGTGTTCGAAAAGCGAGCGGTGTAGCTTCAAGGATTTTAGCGTACTTACCCGGGAGGTCGTCAATGCAGGTTTGCATTATGATAGTTGGTGGATCGAGTTTTTTGTTTTTAGGTGTGAGGGATCGTTCGTGACCGAAAAAAGAACAAGAACTTTTTAGGGTCTCTTGCGTGTTGGAACGTGAACGGTTTATGACTTTGAAAGTAAAGATTCTACGTTTAGTTGTTAGAATTCTATATTTCTGATGCCTTTTTAGGAGGCAGTATAAGTTGACTTTATACTCTATAAAGAGTGGAATGTAGATTACATATGTACATATATATAAGAGTCTTGAAAAGTGGTTTAAAGTGATGAGCTCTATTTATCACCCTAAGTCAACTTTAGATAGGGCATCTCAGTAAAGAGTCTTTCTGAATAAAACACGTAGATAGGATGCTATCGAGCTAATATTGAGACTTTCCATAAATTCCAGGAGGAATTGGATATGATTGATTCTGATAGCTCCGATAGACGCTTTTGGGCTGCAAAACACAATTGTTTGTATTTTTGCAGCATTGAGTGTGACTCTCCACTTATTGCACTATTCTTCGATGCCGTTTAATAGAGCTTGAGCTGTCCTGAAAGTTCTCTCAGGATGATAGGGTCGCGTTGTTGTGAGAAGTGCCGTATCATCTGTGTAGAGAAACAATTGTGTGTCTGGACTATTTTGATTGGAGATCTTGCTGTGGTGTATTATATACAACCAGGGCACTAGCACTGAGCCTTGGAAAACTCCAGTACGTGGAGTAAATAAGGTTGAGACTTGATCTCAGATTTTCACTCTTACAGTTCTGTTATTTAGGTATGAATGTACAATTTTTAAAAATTGTAGTGGTAGCCGCTGTAGTAGTATTGTGTTCCAAGAAGTAGGAAAGTAGCTATTTTTAAAGCCTGCAATAATAGTTTTTGTCAAAAGCGGAATAATACTCTTTGAAAGCCGTTTAAGAGATCGTCTGCTCATATATTGTCAGGCTCCACAGAATTATTTTTGCTCATTTGGCAATAACTCTCCGTTTCGCTGTTTATGAGAGGTTCCGTGATTGGGTTATGACTGGATTTGGGAATATGAGAGTATTTCTTTATATTTTGGTTGAGTTTAAATGTACTATCAGAATTTGTATTGTCTAGCGTTTGTGAAGCGGATTTTTGAATGCTCCAGCTTTCTTATTTGAAAGTTGATAATTTGGCTGTCGACCAACGTATAGGAGTATTGGGTTTGTTTTTATTTTGTTAGGACTTTAAGTTTATGCTAGAATTTACCTCCAATCTCTGTAGTGTAGTTTCGAGAGAGTATCCTTCTACCGGCAATCCTGTAGGATAGATATGTCCCCCTTAATTCTAGCAGGGATGAGGACATATTCTGTTTTGATTATTTGGTTTCTGTGGGTCTTGTATAGATGTAAAAGTCGTCTCTTTTTTTATATTTTGGTGATGAAGTATTGCGGAAGAGCCGAAGAAGGATAGTTTAATATTTTGATTGAAATTAAGTTATTATTAGCCTTGGAGATGAGACTTTCGATTTGGATATCACTTATGTCCATACTTTCGATAGTATCGAGTGTTCTTCCGGTCGAAGCTGTTACTTAAATAATCAATGTTGGCGCGCTTTTCTCAAACCGTTCTTCATTGTCTATCGGATGTGCGATTTGTTACAGTCTCCATATGGAATCTCTTATAGTTCTTGATTTATTAATGATTTGTTGTTAATAGTTGAGATTTTTTTGTCGGCATTAAATATCATTTCTATTTGATGTTTTCTTAGCATTCTTTCTATTTCCTCTGTTGTACTCTTTGCATAGGGTAGCATGGTTTTTACAATCGGTTTTGCATCTTTTGTTTGGTGCTTAATTCTTCTTTAAGCATTCTGGACCTTTTTAATAGTTGAGAAGCCGATTTTTCTTAAGGCTGTGCACAATTTGCATTTCTTCATTTTTATTATCTTGTCAGTAAGGATTTCGGATCTTTTAATCAGGGTTTTAACGACGAATGAAATTGTGAATGATCTTGATTTATATTTACATCGAAAAACCACAGTAACATTATATATTTATATATATATATATATATATATATATATATATATATTTATATTTATATTTATTTATTTATATATATATATATATATATATATATATATATATATATATATATATATATCTGTATCTTCTTTAAAATTCATCTACCACTTTTTCATCTCTTGCACCTACTCCTTCAGAAGGCTTTTTTCTTTCGTAATGTGACATATCTAATCTAATGTGACATATTTTATTTATCTATTTCTAGTAAAATAAACAAAAAATAAAGCTACTTACAAATTATATGAATTTTTGAAATTGGAGTCGTGCTAATTAAATAAGTGGCCAGTCCTATTTGAAAAAATACATTAAAAATATATGCCAATATGCCCTGGAATAATTCTTGCATTTTAAATATTTTTGATAGATTTTTAGACCTTATAATAGTATTTCTTGCAAAACACTCTAATTAAATCTAAAATTCTTATAAATACAAATAAATCTAATAACGAGATCCTTTAAAAAAAGAACTAAATGAGCAAACACAGCATTTACTCGAAGTCGAAGTCAGAACAGAACTAAAACTTGCTGAATTTCAACTTACTGGGAGAGGGACCACATTGACCACTAAAACTGTGTCCCTCCGATTTCCGGTTGGCATAATAATTGTCCTTTTAGTTACTCGAAGACGCTCCAATTGAATTTGGCCGAAAAACGGCGCAGTCTAATTTCGTTTGCAATTCTGAACTAGCTTGTAGGGGAAACTAGAAAGGTTAATATTAGTAAGAACACATTGTTCCATTTTTATCGCGTTTCTCATTGAAAATGCAATAAAATGGTGTGAAGCTCAAACATACACGAGTATTACAATAATTTTAGAAAAAAAAAATCCAAAGGAAAATAATTCCTGCATCTGGCTGTATGTATACCACGTATCACAAAAAGAGGTTAATCTTTATAAATGGGTATATTTTATAAAATTATAAAAACCCTTAAAAGGGCTACATTAAAAACACGAACGTTTTCGGAGCAACAGTTTCATCATCAGGTTAAAAATACCTAAAATAAGTATAAACCATTTAATTAAAGCAAACGTGGTTTAAAATTTTGACTAAGGTTAAAAAAGCAAAATGGTTATACTTACAGGTTACTATGCCTGAGCTATCAAAATATTTGGGTAAAAACCCTTTAAAATATATTATGTTACCAAAGATTGTACATGATGTTGTTAATATTATTTGATGTTTAATATTTTAATTAAATTTTACTTCAGGTAACATATACCCATGTAAGGTAACAACACCTGGATTGCTGTTATCATTTTTAACATCATCAAAGTTTTGAATCTTTTGGCTGTAGTAATGCTATGTTTAACTAATATTGTTTCATGGTACATTGACATTTTGTTTTCGACACCGTTCATGGGTATCTTGTCAATCAGTTACCAGCTGAAGTCCGTTTGAAGAGGTTTACTCTCCGGACACTGGAACTCACTTAAAGCATGGGTATATGTTACCTGAAGTAAAATTTAATTAAAATATTAAACATCAAATAATATTAACAACATCATGTACAATCTTTGGTAACATAATATATTTTAAAGGGTTTTTACCCAAATATTTTGGTGGCTCAGGCATGGTAACCTGTAAGTATAACCATTTTGCTTTTTTAACCTTAGTCAAAATTTTAAACCACGTTTGCTTTAATTAAATGGTTTATACTTATTTTAGGTATTTTTAACCTGATGATGGAACTGTTGTTCCGAAAACGTTCGTGTTTTTTTAATGTAGCCCTTTTAAGGGTTTTTATAAAATATACCCATTTACAAAGATTAACATCTTTCTTTTTTTTTAATAATTTTAGACAATAATTTAACTGTTTTGCTTATTTGGATTAAAGGACATTGCGGATTCGAAGGTAACAGAATTTCGACTATATATACTTACAGTTGTTACCATATTGACTAAGTATTTAATTTAAAGATTTAATAAAAATACTCTTAAAACTAATTTCAGTTGTAAATGGGAAGCTAATTACAAAAAAATTACAAATAAATCTAAAAATCAATATTTTAGCATTCATCCTGCACTTCCAAAAAGCATTCCTCATTTCACCTATAATTATACTAGAGCACAAATCTCATTATTGACTTATTTAAAATTAAATCATGACACTTTCCATCACACTTATATAAAATTGGAATACTTAACTCTACTCTCTTTATTTGTGACAACGTATCTATTGGTGATCTAAATCATATATATTCCTCGAATGTTGTCTGAACTCTCATTTTTCTTTATTTCTGAATCTTTATTTCACAATGAGTTTCTATTGCCGCTAAATATTACAGGTCTTCTGTATTTCTTAGATAAATCATTACTTGATTCCATCATAAATTTGATCAGAAATGCAAAAATAGTGTTTAAAGACATAGACAACATGAAGCATTTCAAATAATTAATAATTTTCATGTTTTGTGGGAAATTGATTTTGTCTGATGCCATGATACGTCCCACATACACACACAACACATTGTTTGAGTTTAAATATTATATTATATCATTTTCACAAATATTATGTCCATAAATAAAATTTATTTACTCTAAAATTGTCAATAGATATTGGTTAAATGGCTTCTTGTTTCGTTGGGTAACGTTTAGGCTTATCTACCTTGTCAAGATTACAAAGATGTCTTCTTTTTTTAATAGTTATTACTATTTTAATGAAAATAAGCCACAGTTAAAGGTTAAAGTTTATTAACGTTTCAATTTCCACTTTGAAAATCGTTCTCAAAATACAAACATTAATAAATTAATCAAATTTTGTTTTTTGTTACTTGGTGAAAAATTCATTCTTCTAATAATTTAATTTTATCTGACTTGTTTATATTGACAATTCAGACATACATTATACATTTTAAAGTAAACGACTTTAAAATGATATTGCCAATATTGCTGAGTTGCGTTCCTGGGACGACTTTATTGTAAGATAATTCATTCGATTACATGAAATCAACTTTAACTTCAGAATACATAGCATGTAATTTATCTTTAAAAAGGCAATCACATGCCATGTTGATAGTAAAATTCTCCTGTTAGTAATAATAATAACTTTAAAATATCACAAGAATATATCTTCAGAACAATAATTTTAATAGTAGTTTTTTTAATCTATTGTTTAATTTTACCTTTGGAACTTCTGAAACATCTTTAACTTCTAGAAATTACAGTAAATATAACGTCTGGACGACTTACAGTAAATATGATAGATAGCTTTTCTATTTTTATGAAATTAAACAATATGTAACAAAAGATACATATCGTTAAACACAAAGACACCTATACATATACTTCTAACACACAAGGTACTTACAACTAAATATATACTCACCATATGCATCCTTTCTCCGCTACTGACACGCTTCTTGGTAAAAGTCATAGCGACAGCTAAACGATTTGATAAACATAAGTATTTACGCTCATGAGTCATTTCATTTTTATTTTCTGGACTCTAGCGGTATTTATTACTAGCTTAATCATAAAAATTTACCAACAGAAATGTCCATTATAAATTGATACCTTTATACATATTTATAAAAAGTTAAATATTTTTTTCTCTCGATAACTTGGTAACTTGGGTTATTGAAAAAACATGAAAAATTAGAATTTACATTGGCCATTGTCATATTATGATATGTAAATAGGAGAAATTGTCCCTTTATCACCATCTACATAGGTACAAATTTAATGTTGTATATAAAAAAACAATGTTTTTTTTTTCAATGGTGTTTTTTTTAGCAAAAATTCAGGCGACATACCCCATTAAAAAAATACTGTAGCCCTGCACTGCACTAGGTACACGTAAAAGAAAATAACATTAATAATAGGTATATTATTTCCTTTTTTGTTTTGGTCACCTTCAGAAAATATTCAACATTATAATTGAATCTGCTGTCGTAGGTAAAAGCTTACTGTGAATTGTAGGTTTCTTTATATTATCCACTGCAATTAAAGACCCATTTTGCACCAACTTAATCTTTACTTCTTGTTTCGTTTTTCTTGCTGGGTCACTACATGTTTTGATTTACCTTGTACTATTTCATAGACTACATACATACAATTACTAAAACTACTTCCAAAGATACACTTGATCTCCTAAGATGATTTCCAACACCAAAATATTCCCCGTACGGAGATGGTACAAGCCTTTACCGCCTAAGTAGCGGACCGCGACTTGATCTCGTTAAGATCTTAATCCGGAAATTATCTTTATTTCTTAACATCTCCGCTCTCGTGATTCACACCTAGCCGACCATTGGTTTTAGCTTAGAGGCGTCTGACATAAGAGTTTGGCAATGTAAACAACAATTATTTTATTTATTCTCGTTAGAAATTCTAAACTTGCTCAAATCACTTAATGCTTATAGCAATTTTGTAAGCGATTTACCAAAGATAAGTTGAAAATAAACATTTAAATTTGGTGTATTCTCGTTCGAAGGTTCTTAGGCGCAAAACTTTTAGTGCTTATAGGAACTTATATACATTTTCATGATACAGTACGTTAAGTTTTGGACTAAATATTGCAAACTACATAAAGTGCTAAAATCGGCAACTTCGATAAATTCTTCGATCTCCTTGGACACCTAGAAACCTAGACAGAAAACGAGAAAACCATTTAGTAATACATAATAACGCATGGGATATGCATCTTTGTCCGTCGATTTTTGTTTTCCTTACGTATACCCGGTTCATTTCATAAAACATAAACAAGATAAAAATAAACTGACCTTTATAAGGCGGTGCATTTGTATCGGTTTTTAATAATGTAAACAGTTTTTTGTGGTCGAATAGAAATAAAAACGTATTACCTTAAAAAGATAAAACAAAAAAATATACTCTTATTGAAAACAAAAAATAATTCCTAAACAATAAGAAATAATTCTTTATGCTCTTTATGCCTTTATGCGTTATACAGAAACGATTTAAATATTTGACTTTCCATGGCTGAACAGTATCCCAATCTGCCATAAAAAGTTCTGCAGACAGATGTAAGAGTTTCTGCTGTAACAGGATTGGAGACTTCTTTTATTCGGTTTTTTATTTCATCCAAATTTTGGGCTCTAGCCTCAGGATGATCGTAGATGATGATTTGTAAATGGTCTCATAAAAAAGTCACTAATAACTCGATTCGGGAAAATATTGTTTAAGTACTCCCTAATTATGCGAGCGTTGTGAACCAAACCTCCGTCTTAATGGAACCAAACATTCTCCAGATTTACACCAGGAAGATTGAGAATAGCGGAAAGAACATGATTCTGTAACAAATCAAGGTATACTCTACTATTTAAGTTTCCCTCAATAAAAAATAGACCTTTTATGTAGTCTCCTAAAATGCCAGTCCATACGTATACGTCCATAACTTTTTGAGGATGTTGAGTTCGATAAACAACACTTCTGTGCTGGTTTTTCCCCGCCCAATACCTTGTAATGGAAGAAGTGTGTCTCCCTACTAACGAAACAGAAAGTGCTTTTCCCATAATTTCGTTACAGTAGCATTGTTAACCTCTAACTCTCCAGCAACGTTTCTACTTGAACGTGTTGAATCTACTTCGATTGTTGCACAAATTTCTATATCCCGATATTCTCTTTCCTCAACTTTTTCTTGTGACACTTTTTGAGTGTCACAAAATTATTAACAATATTATGAACTGACTGTAGGCAAGGAATTGATCTCCCTCAAAAAACACAGAAAATAAATCTACACACTGTTTTCTAGAATTACCACCATAAAACCATTTTATTATTTAAACCTTTTCTGCTGGCGTATAAACAGACATGTTGTTTATAAAAATAAATTAAAAATCTAGGTTGTTGTTGTTTTTAAACAACCACTGTATAATGACAAATTATTGGCGACGAGGCAGCCGAGGTTATTAACCAATAATACATTCTTGACCATAGCTCAGCTGATATCTCTTATGGCATAATTTTTACATGATCCTTTAATTCAAGACTATGTATTATTATACATAGCTACTTTCACTTCTGCTTTACCCAATCACCCCTACCTAAAAGTTCGACCAAGTTGAGTTCGCCCTCTGACTGCTAGATGGTACGTACTTAAATAACTTGTATAATCGAGATAAAGATGTGAAGAGAAATTAGAATGAAACGGTTTACAAGGGGCAGAAGTCGGTATTTTCGAAATTTCAGCAGTAGAGATAGGAATTTAATACATTAATCATGGCCGATGAAATGCCACTGATAGGTGAATAGAAATTATGTATCCTCATTTAGTGTTTGTTTTAATATCTAGCTTTTAGCTAAATTGTTGATCTGTTAGAGTTTAGCTGTAGTTGTCGGGGTAAAATGTTCTTTGGTTTTACTTTTTCCTTAATACTCACACTCTACAGGGTGAGTCAGAATATTTATTTATTGTCAAAGTACAGATTATTTATTTATTTATTTATTGATAACACATCCACTGTCAAAATTATACAAGAATGCAGCATTAAAGAAATTTACAATCTATAAAATTACAAATAAAAATAAAATATACATGAGTAAATATGTAAGTACACACTTATTTCTACAAAGTATAATTTTCCATTTTAGTATTTCAGTGCTTCAAATAGTACCTAGATGTTCTGATACGTAAGTTAAAGATATCCATCTCATTAGGTTACTTAGTAGCATATATACTAAGTAATAGTTCTGCGATGAGGAATATGGAAAAGAGAATCCTGACACAGCTAACGGGAAGGTATATGAAAACAAATTTGCTAAAATTATTTAAGATATTGGATTTTGTCATTAACAAGCTGAAAAATACAGACCAAGCCAAAATTAACTCTTCTCCTATGAGAAGAATCCAGTTTTAAAAATAAATCATACCAAAATAGGAATATGGTATAAACAATTTAAAAGAATAGTACATCATAAATCTTCTTTGAACTCTCTCTAACTCCTCGATACATACTTGAGTAAAGAGATATCAGATTACATTTCTGTACCATAAACGTAAAGAGTAGTAACTTTTTTAAAGCTGTTGCTTACCATATTTAAATTTTATTTGTGGCAACAGATGGCATACGAATTATTATTGGTGGCCTATATATTCTTATGAGAAAAAGTAGTATATCTTTCATGTATATCCATTTTGAAAAAGTAGTAGTATGTCGGATCTTCAGACAAGTGTTAGTTATTTTGATTGACAGAGAGTTTTGCTTGATAGATAGTTGACAGTAACAAACAATTTTTTTCAAATATAAAAAAGATGAAGATGAAGATCAAGAACTAAGAAGTAGGTAATTGCTAAAATATTCTCAAAAGTTGGTTTGTCACGTTTTATATAGTTGGTATTTACTAGTTCTCGCTCTTTAGTAGTTTGGGTAGGTATTTGAAAGTATTGCTATTGTGAGAGTTTTGACCGATAGGTATTACGTTGTTTTGTTCACTGCCCATTAATCAGATGCATACAAATATTGGTACTTTTATATGAATTAAAATTCTTAATCTTCAACAACTATTTTTAAAATCCACAAGGAATCTACGTTCCTTAAGTTGGCTGTATACTATATATTAAAAATTTATTAAAATCCTTTGTAAAAAGGAAAAATATTTAAAAACCCAAACGGGCTATGTTAGACAAAACGTTTTCGGAATCCATAATTCCATCATTAGTGTCTAAGAGTACATGAATGTAGCCACTAAATATATGGGTAAAAACCCGTTAAAAAATAATTATTTACATTTGGTTTACAGTATTTCTTATAAAATGTTAAAATGTTAAAGTTACCGTTGGATTAGGTAACATGGCGACATATGACTCCACGTTGAAGTTGCTAGTCCTGAGACGGTGTGTCTACGAGTTGCTTCCATAAAGTCCTCTAATAGTCTACTAATTTATATAAAAACTTTAAATACAAAAGTAAAATTATAAAAGCTAAAGCAATGAAACCCCCTTGCTGTCCTTGTCTACCAATATATTCAGAAAAAATAGCAGAAACATTAAGACAGCAAATTTTTGAGAACTATTGAGGTAACATAAAAAACTGGGAGTTAAAGCGTCAATGTGTGCGCTCAAATATCACCCCAAAAAGTGTAATACGTCGTAGACCTAACAAATCTCTATAAAAAGCATGGATATAATTATAATATGGATTTTGACATAAAATTATAGATGAAGGTATAAACTAAATGGGTGTGTGGAAGGTATAAACCATTTAACAAAACTCCTGAAGCAGTTTGGAATCGAGTACGAGAATACATTCAGTCGTTTGTGTGCTACGACAGGTATTAAAAACTGCAAAACAATATCTCGGACCAGAATTAGGCCGTGAAAAATATATAAATTATATATCTTGTTGAAAGTGTGAATGAGAAAATATTCAAAAGAATAAAACTGTTAAATTATGGCTGTATAAAAAAATTTCAATGCCGATTATAATTTAGCATTGAAATCGGTTTCGGTGGAATGTGTGATACATGCGATCGTTTTATGCTACAAATAAAAACTGTTTTAAACAAGAAACAATACCAATACAGCTAAATTATGACCAACATCTTTAAGATGCAGATAATTTATACACAATAAAAGCAAACGATAAAAAAGTAAGCAGACAATCAGCTGGGAAAACTAAAGTTATAATGTGTGATTAACAGAAATGCTTACCTACGCTTTGTTTGACAAATAATCAAAGTTTTTACATGCCTAAATCATGAACTGTAAATTTCAGGATATATGACGCCACAGAAAATAAATCTTATTGCCTTATCTGGGATGAATCCAAAGCTGGACAAAATTGCCTCGGCATTGACTAAATGGGCTGTGACAGTTCCATCACAAACGAATATGGAACACTTGGTTATTTGGTCAGATAATTGCACCATTCAAAACCGCAATGTTATGGTAATGATGAGCTACTATTGGCTTTTAAATATCTGCCCTAATTTTTGACCATAAATATTTGCTGAGAAGACTCACTGACTTAGAAACTGACCAAGCGCACGCTCTAATTGAAAGATCTGTAAAAAAACAACCAACAATGCAGATCACAACGCCTTGTAACTGGCAGCAATTAATCAGTTCCTTAGGTGTTCAGAAGATTAAAATGGATCAATGTGATTTTGAAAATTGTGAAGTACTTTACGCTTAGTCTCAATCTTCATTTATCAGTAAAAAGAAAGATACTGGCAATGATAATTTTTTAATTTCGAACATAGTCCAATTCCGTGTGAAATACAGACACACATAAATAGATTTAAAAAAAATAGACTCAAAGAATTTCACGTGGCTAGAAGAACAGCAACTGCCACCAATTAGTTTTATAATTTGTTATTAACACACTAATTCGTAAAACTGTTCAACGATTTCTGCAATTCAATACAATAGAATAGTCTCGAATAATACGAAATAACTTTATGTCATCTGCATATTAAAACTTCACACTCAACCATGTGTGTCTACACAGAATGCTTTAAACAGTATAGATATATACAGTGTGGAAACCACTTATGGAATAAAATTGTTTGTGTCCTTATTTTAGAAAATAATAAAAAACATTGAGATACCTTAACTTTTAAATTTAAATGTGCACTTTTTAAACATAAATTTGAATGTACAGGGTGATCCACGCAAGTCTGGCATAGTCCATAATCTGTATTTTAAATGCAACACCCTGTATATTTTTATGTTTTTAAAAGCTCCTTAACGACCTGATCTCAACGAACTATATCATATAGGGTCTTATGAACAATACAAGGTGAAATTTTGAAATTAAGTATAATTTTCTTCAAGACAAATCATTTATAGAATACCCGAGGTAATTAATTGAATTGTATTAAAATAAATGCTCAAAATGTTCGTCACCTTGTTGTTGGCAATAACATAGTCTAATATAAAACTCGTCCTGAACTTTGTTTAAACTTTGAGGTGAAATATTCCGTATTTCTGTAGTTATCCTTTCTTTGAGGTCTTCAATGCTAGTTGGTTGTATTGCATATGCTTTGTTCTTGAGATAACCCCACAGAAAAAAATCCAAAGGCGTAAGATCTGGCGACCTAGCTGGCCACTCAAAAGTACCCCTTCGTCCAATCCATTTATTGAAGATGATTTCATTCAAGTAGTTTCTCATCATTAAAGCATAATCGGGTGTTGCACCATCCTGCTGGAACCAGACAGTTTCATGCGGTAGGGTCGAATCTATTGGATTGGGATATAAGTTAGCCAACTAAATCTCAAGACAAGAGTTAGAACATGGTCTCTTAGCATGCTTAAATATTTTTCCACTGTCAAATTACCATCTACAAATATAGGACTAATAATATGATCTCCTATAATACCTGCCCAAACATTTAACTTTTTAGGATACTGGTGTGTGTCTCACGCATCCAATGAGGATTCTTCGCTGATCAACGTCAACTTGACGTTGGATTCTCTGCGACGCTTAACAAAATATCCAGTTTCACCTCATCTTCAATGAAGTTCGGTTTTCTTTTTAATGGTTTGACATGTCCAAGTTCTCTGAATTGTGCTTAATTTTTAGACACTTAAGTTAAGTTTGCTACTTTAACTTAACTTCTACAATTCTCCCCGTAACTGATCATCGTTAAAATCTCAATTCGGTGGGTCTTAGTTAAATATTTCATTTTTATTTTTGCAAGAAATTAGCTTCTAATTATTAATTTATTATTTTAATGTAAAATGTCAACACACCAACAACTGGTTGATAACAATCCGCATTATTTACCTATTTAGTTTAATTA
Source organism: Diabrotica undecimpunctata (assembly GCF_040954645.1). NCBI lineage: Eukaryota > Metazoa > Arthropoda > Insecta > Coleoptera > Chrysomelidae > Diabrotica > Diabrotica undecimpunctata. Next base: position 40,413,848 of record NC_092809.1, on the reverse strand, counting down.
GCAGACTATCTAGTCAGTTTTTACCTATTCATGACAAAAAATGTTAACACGGTTACTAAACAGAAATTTTCCCATTTAACTGGGAATAAGCCACAATTAAAGGTTAAAGTACGTTTATTGACGTTTTAATTTCCACTTCGGAAATCGTTCTCAAAATACGAATAGCTTCAAAATAATATTAAGAAATTTTCCTCAATATACTGACACTTAGAGTAGAAGTGTATTGTCTATATTTAGCTAATTTAAAATAATACCATAGCACGTGATAAATTAGTAATTTCTTTCACCTTGTATTATTTATTATAGACCCTACATGATTTAGTTCGTTGAAATCAGGTTGTTAAGAATCTTTTAAAAACATAAAAATATACAGGGTATTTCATTAAAAATAAGGATTATGGACTATGCCAGACTTGCGTGAATCACCCTGTACATTTAAATTTATGTTTAAAAAGTGCACATTTAAATTTAAAAGTTAACGTGTCTCAGCGTTTTTTATTATTTTCTATAATAAGGACACAAACAATTTTATTCCATAAGTGGTTTCCACACTGTATATATATATATATATATATATATATATATATATATATATATATATATATATATATATATATATATATAATGCTTAAGTCAGTAGAAAAAGAATCCACCTAAGAACTGTTTTACAATGCGCTTATAATGTAATCAGTGTAAACAGAAATTTGGTAGAAGTTAAATGACTATGCAGTAAGCCATTTTGACCAGTATTAGAGTAATTCTTTAGGTTAACTGCCAAAGATCAACCACTGGAACCTAGAATTGCAATGGAGCGATGGTTAGAAATCAATCATTTATCACCACATTTGTGCAGGTGCTTAACAAGGGTTCTTAAATTATGATGGAAAGTGAATCTTGGTAATAGATTTATTACAAATAAGCCACAGAGATCTATAAAAAGAATAATGCAAAATTCTTTAAAAATAATATTGATATTGATATTGATATAAAAAGAAGGATTATAGACATCGCTAAAGAAATTGGCACAAGCAACAAAATCAACTGCATGTAACTTGGAATATCAAAATTATTTCTTTTACAATTATTCAAATTCCAAAAAGATTTTTTACTATAACTGAGTGTATACTCGGTAGTTTCTATAAATGACGTGTAACAATCTCTACCTTTTTGGTTCCATGAAGATCGCAAACTACAAAATCCATCATAATTGCTAAAGCGCATGTTCATTGATTCATAAGTTCACAGTAATATTGTGAAAAACCGTTATTTTCTTGAATAAGAATCTTTTCATGTCTAAGTAACTGTTTATCCTCTTGAAAAGAAAAATTACACATTTTTGAGAATACTACACAATTTACTTGCTTTTAAACTGCCTCTGTATAATCTGTAATTAACCCAGATCCTTTAAAGAAAATTTCCTTAATTATAATTAATTTTCATCTTTATATTCTTCGCTTCAAAGAAACGACTTACTGTCTTAAACATTGAAGTTATCTTTTTGTCCTGCATAACAGTCTGAGCCTTTTACATCTATATTCAAGTTATTCAAATACCTTTTCCTTCTTACACTGTACTGAAATTAGAGCACACCGTTTTTGGGTTAAACTCGGCTCACTTGCGACCTTTCAGTCAACCGGAAACAGAGTTGGCCTCAAATGTTCGCGGAAACTGAATATGTAATACAAAACGTCATGGCGTGGAATATGAAGTATTTTCTTAAAGTGGTTTGTTAATATTATTTTAGCTTTTTTTTGTATTTATTACTTGGAGGTTAACAGCCGAAAGTTACTAAATGGGAAACAGCAAAAAGGAATTTGTTTAGGATACTGTGTCATATATTAATGACAGATGATCCTTTTTATTCCATAAATTACGTAAAATTTAAATATTTATCATATTTTCCTGTTGTAAAATTTTTTATCTTTTATCTCTCTTTAAGATTATGTTAAGTCAGAGATATACTAACCACCTCCTCATCTAGTCTACAAGTCCTTGAGAGATTTTTGATGGGTCATTTATCCCAGCATGAATCTATCTATATAAAAGGCTATAATACCAGGTCACACCGTTTGTCCAGTAAACTAACGGCGCCATCTAGGAAAGAAATATAAACTACCATAGTTCAATTATATTTTGTTTTTGAAATGAGACGATTAACACACGGTAACGCTTTACCAAAATAAAATAAAATAAAATAAAAACTAAATAAAATTAAATAAAGGTAAATAGAATTAAATAAAATTAAATCAAGTTAAACAGAATTATGTAGAATTAAATAATTTCTTGAGCGTTTTATGGTGGGGGTAGAATAGTTCATCGGATCGCGACATATGATACATCATTGCCATCATACATTGATACATCATATGAAAGCAGAGGCGGTAGCGAATATGTTAGACAGAAAAAACACACATTGCGGCATTGATAAGAGGGCATTACATAATATCTCCTTTGTGTTTGGTCCGATTAGAGCGTGTGATATGGTAAATAAAAGGAAAGGATATCACTAATATATTAAGATAGAAAACAAACAAGGCGACTACCAAAAGGGCACTACACAGTGTCTTCATTAATAATTAACGTATAGTTACATACGAGATATCATAGGACACTATGCATAGAAATAGTTTAACTGAAAGACAAATTTTAATTTATTGACTTAAAAAAGGCCTTTGGCTGATTACAAAATGCACAATTAAAAGAATCCTAACATGCGACATAGCAAATGAAAGGGAAGGATGTAACAAATATATTCAGATAGAAATAACAAACAAGGCAACTACCAAAAGGGCACTGCACAGTATCTTCATTATTATTGAACGTATAGTGAGATACGAGATATCATAGGGCACTATAGATAAAAATAGATTTACCATAAGACAAATTTTAATTTATTGACCTAAAGAAAGACTCTGGCTGAATACAAAATAAACAACTATCCGAATCCTTACATGGCAAAAAATACAAACAAGGCAACTACTAAAACGCACTACACAGCATCTTCATTATTAATGAATGTATAGTGACATAGAAGATATCATGGGGCACTATGAATAAAAATATATTTAGCATAAGACAAATTTTGATTTATTGATTTACAGAAGGCCTCAGGCTGAGTACAAAATAAACAACTGATCTAATCCAAACATACGACATAGAAAATAAAGGTGGACGATAGAAAAAATATATTTAGATAGAAAAAACAAAGATAATACCAAAAGGGCACCACACATCGTCTTTGTTATTATTAAACGTATAGCGACATATGAGATATCACATGACACTATGGATGATAATAGACATATTTGCTTTATACGATAGATGCTTTAGACGATGAGAATTGGCGGCATAGTTTCTGAAGTTGTTATTTTGTATTGTAGTATTGATTTATACGTGATTCATGCTGGGTCGAATGAACCATTAAAAATGTCCCATGGGCTTGTAGTCTAATCCATTCCCCTTGAATTTGTACTTATCAGGTAACTTTATGCGGTGTAGCCCTCGCCAAATTTATTAATTTATCGAGGATGTTAACTGTTAAATTTAATTTCGTTTCTGCCTGCTGCATTTCTTTTTTATGTGCTAAACTTCTCTATGGAATGGTGTGTCTATTTTCTGCTATACCTTTTTCCTTTCTGTCCTTCTGCCACCATTGTTTGCATATATATTTCTTTTATTGCTTCAATTTGTTCTCTTGCTTATATCTATTTCTCGGTCATCCTTTTTTCACTTTTCTCGAGATGTTTGGCATCCTTTTTAAGTGTCCTTTTATTTTATAAAACTTGAAAATTTATAAGCGCATACTCCCAGCAAAGGTACGAAAGATGTGACCATCATAAAGTTTTGGTTATCGTGGCCTTGGCCGATAAACGGCTCTAAAGGTGTGTAAAATACCAGCTTATCTATTCGTTCAATAATAAACTGTAATTTTTAGATATATCTTTCAGAATATTGGTAAAAATTACGTCATTTACGCTTTTACGTATTTACACCAGACACTTACCATCGTGGTAACCTATTAACAGGCATCCTTAATAAGAATTTAATTATAATTTTGTACTTACGTTATGATATAAAATCTCGTTTATATCTTTTTTTGTTCTTTTTGCTCTCTTTATCTTGGAGCTGCTCTTTGCAGGTATTTTATAAATTGGTATTTTTCAGTTGTTTTTCTCTTCTTGGTTGTTTGGGAATTTTTTCCTTAAGTTTGACCATTGTCAATATATTGTTACTGTCAGCATTTGCTCATCTGTAGCTTTTACAATTAGTCACAAATTTTACACAAATTCTCAGAATATGAGAATTTGGAGTGCAGGTAACTTGCATTATTTTATTGAAACGTCTTTATATCCACAGTAACTTGGAGTTTGGGCTGCTATAAGCAAGCGACGTAATGTTAGACCCATATTTTTCAAGGGGATTCTAAATGCTGAAACATAACGTCGTCTCGGCCTCTATTTATAAAGCAATTGGTGGATGATGAATTAATTTTTATTTTTAGCAAGACGGGGTCGAATTCATACAACGCTGCAAAATTTTAATTTTATTATGGACTTTTTTGACAATAGGTTCATAAGTTTAAATACAACTATTATTTTACCCCCTTGATCCTGTGATTTAACTCCCTGTGATTTCTTTCTGTGGCCACATTAAAAAAATTCGATTTTTAAAGCCCCTGTAGCGGATTCAGAAGATCTTAGACAAAGAACAGAGAATCATATTGAGGAATTAAATAATATTCCTTGTGTAAGGTGTTGGTTGTGGACATATACAGCATCTTCTTTTATTTTATTTATTATTGTTACCTATAATTTTGTTATTTTTTTTTACTTTTGATTAAAATTCTAAAACTAATAATTTTTTGCTCAGATAACTATGATGCAAATAACTGTGAATACATCGTTATTATGAACTTAGTGACAAAGGCAAAAAAACAATAGGGCAACCGAAAAAGGAAACTATTCGGAGACACGTTAAAGTCAAAATTGAAGGAAAATAACAGAATGTGCTGGAGTAAAATAAGAACATTAGAAGAAAGGGAAAAAAATGATTTATGCCAAACCGAATATAGCAAAAATTTGGCATATGTATTTTAAATAAAAGTTCAAATAAAAGGAGAAAAAAAATATGAAGAAGAAGAGGCAGTACGCAAAAAAATAATTAAACTTCAATTAAATTTAAATTTTATTTTTATTTAAATTAAAATTTAATTCAACATAAATGTGAACCACCTTATTACGGTAAAATAATCTAAAAGTATATTATACTGTAAAGATTGCAACAACCTAATTAAATCTAGATGCATCTCAAATTTCATTTTGATATCCAATTATATAAACACAAACAAGACTTGTTGAAATGTTAGGTTTATATATATTTATATTTAATTCATTTCTGCATTTCGTTATACTTGTTTTATTTGCTTTGAATGGTATACCCGTCTTTTACGTTTACGATTAATTATTAAAAAGTTAATTTTATATTTAAACAGAAACTCCCACAGAAAATATTTTCCTACGAGATATTTACCGACTGAACAAAATATTTGCTCAATTTTTAAATTGGTAAAAGATTTCCTCTTGCTGAAAATTGTATATTAAAATAGAAATTTATTCACATTATCATTTAATCTTAAAATGCTATATTATTAAACCATAAAGTATTGTTACGATAAATATATACTGGCCTAAATATATGATGACTAATAATTCTGTTTTGTTGTAGAAATTTGGCGAAGGATCTAGGTTCAAATTATGGTGAATCCTCCAACTAGATGCTTCTCGATTTTTCGATGCAAGACAATGCGATCTTTCGATGCTGTTCTAGTATATCAGGATTTCGTATATAAATACGACATTTTTATATGGAGGGACAGTTAATTCTCAAGACCCGCGCTCGCGAATTTGTTACGTACGGATATAATAAATTATTGTCAGATAAGTTAATATAAATAAAGAAATAAATTAAATCCGTAAGTGTTATAAATATTGAACCTTTTAATAAATTCACAACAAATGGTGTCAGAGTGGGATCGAACATAAATTAGACTTATAATAATAATACAAGTGAATATAAAATAAATTGTGAAAATGACGACGATTTATGAGCTGACAGTGACTAATTTAAGAAGACATCTCGAAGACAGAGAATTAGCTTCTACCGGAAAAAAGGCTGAGTTAGTCCAACGACTAAAGAACGCTTTGCTAGAAGAAGGACTAGATCCAGAGACTTATATATTTGAAGATGCTGTTATCTCGTCGATTTCGAAATTAGAGAACAAAGTTTCCGACGATATTTCGAAGGTATCTTCTGATGTAGCCAAAGTTTCTGGTGACATCGCATCATTAGAGAACAAAGTTTCTAACGAGATTTCGTCCCTGGAAAGCAAAGTTTCTGCTAACATCTCTTCGGAAATCTCTAAAGTCACTTCTGAGATGTCTGCCCTCGACGATAGAATATCTTTGTTAAAAAACCAAGTTGCTGCCGATATGTCGGCCTTCGAAGAAAAGATGAAAGAGATGGAAAAGAAGCTGGAGGAAACAGGGACAGCAGAGAGAGGAAACAATCCAATTACAGCAGAGACAAAAGAAGACGAGACGAAATGTAAGTTGGAGACACGGCCGAAATTTGAAGGAAGTGGAGGTTCTATTCATGTTAAAGTCCCAACTTTCGACGGAAAATCATCATGGAACAACTACATGAAACAGTTCGAATCAGCCGCAAGAGCGAATGGATGGTCTGAAAAAGAAAAGGCTGTAAACCTGACTATCGCTCTTCGAGGAGATGCCTTAGATGTGCTTCAGACCATAGCTGTAGAGGAGACCGATGATTTCGAACAACTGAAGAAGAGGCTAAATATGCGATATGGCCACGAACATTTGGAGCATGTATATCAGTCGCAGCTTAAAAATCGTAGACAGAAGAAAGATGAGGCTCTTCAAGAATATGAGGTAGATATTGCCAGATTAGTACGATATGCTTATCCAACAGCTCCCGAAGACATGATGGAAAAATTGGCCGTTCAAACGTTTATTGATGGTCTTCGTGATCATGAAATGCAGAGAACACTGCGATTAGCTCGTCACAAAACGCTGGTTGATGTCTTATCCGCCGCCCTCGAGTACGAGTCAGCTACGCAGGCCTCTGGCGGGTACAGTAAAGTTAGAACTGTAAAAGAGGAAGGAGATGAAGATAAACTTGACCAGCTCGTTAATATGATAAAAAGCATGACATGCAAGAAAACGAAGACCATAAAATCAAGAAACTCACCATCGGAAAAACCAGAACGAGTCGGCTTTAGGGGAGCAGCTTCGACCCGGAACTTTTCCAAAGACCCTCTCATACTAATAGCTTCTTTGAAATGTCGTGAAGATAGTGTATATGTAGATGGAGAAATAAATGGTAAAAGATATACGTTGTTGGTGGATACCGGAGCGACCAGAACCATTATACGTCCAACAGTTATAAACAGCCGTAAGAAACTGTTACCAACGAGGTTGCGACTTCGGACCGCTACAGGTGAAAATGCCAACATTCATGGAGAAATCCAGGTACAATTGGGAATTGGAGCAGAAAAGTTCGTCCATACTGTTATAGTTGCTGACATCGAAGAGGATGTTATATTAGGAATGGACGTAATGAATATGCATGGATTCCAATTGGATTTTAGGAATAAGGTAATCAAAGTTGGCAACGAGGAGGTATTTCTCCATCCACATAATGACAACACTGTGCAAGCAGCCATTACAGAAGATACAGTCGTGCCTGCGAGAAGCGAAACGATCATAGTAGCGCGGCTACGGGGAATTGTGGACGAAGGGAGACCTGTTATGATGGAGCCCTGGAACCACGACGATGAGGTTGGCCGTGGAATCATAATTGGAAAGGAATTGGTGACTTCGGCTAAAGAAATTCCTGTGAGACTTATCAATGTCAACGACTACCCAGTGACCATAAAGAAAGAGACAAAAGTAGGAACTTGTGTACCTGTGACATCCATAATTCGTCAGGCGACAACATCTGATAATTCCAACGACAAATTCGACCAAATGGTTGCAGTTGCAGGACAGTCTCTAAATCAGATGGAGAAAAGGAAATTAAGGGAATTTCTTCGGCAGTATCGTGATATTTTCGTACCGAAAGGAGGAAAGACGGGAAGAACTACCGTTGTTAAGCATAAAATTGATACTGGTAATGCTAAGCCAATTCGTCAAACAGCTCGACGATTACCGCAGGCGAAGAGAGAGGAAGCTGAAACGATTGTTCAGGAAATGAAGAATGACGGGGTGATAGAACCTTCTACGAGTCCATGGGTCTCTCCGGTGGTCCTGGTTAAGAAGAAAGACGGAACGACGAGGTTCTGTGTGGATTACCGTTTGCTGAACAACGTTACCAAGAAAGATAGTTATCCTCTGCCTCGGATCGATGACACATTGGACACATTTGCTGGAAGTAAATTGTTTTCTACTTTGGATTTGAAGTCTGGATACTGGCAGGTAGAAATGGACCCAGTAGATAAAGAAAAGACAGCCTTCACCACAGGATCTGGATTGTGGCAATTCAACGTTATGCCATTTGGACTCTGTAATGCTCCTGCGACATTTGAGAGGCTTATGGAAAATGTGTTGAGAGGGTTATCTTGGAAAACATGCCTGGTTTATTTAGATGACATAATCGTCTTGGGGGAGACATTCGAAGATCATTTGAGGAATTTAGAAAACGTTTTTAATCGACTTAAAGCTGCCCAATTGATGTTAAACCCCAAGAAGTGCCAGCTATTTCAAGGTAAAGTCAATTATCTGGGTCATATAGTCAGTAAAGAAGGAGTGGCCGTGGATAAGGGGAAAATCGATTCCATTAAGGAATGGCCAAAACCAACTGACAAACATCAAGTGAGAAGTTTTCTTGGACTATGTACTTACTACCGGAGGTTTATTAAGAAGTTTGCAGATATCGCTAAGCCATTAACGCGACTTACGGAGGAAGCAAGAGATTACCGCTGGGATACAGACTGCCAAAATGCCTTTGAGACCTTGAAAAAGCATTTAATAACAGCACCAATTTTAGGGTATCCACTGCCAGAAGGAGAGTTCATCTTAGATACAGATGCAAGTAATGTGGGAATTGGAGGAGTGCTGTCTCAGATTCAAGGAGGACAGGAACGAGTTCTCGGATATTTTAGTAAAGTTCTTTCAAAACCTGAGCGGAATTATTGCGTCACGAGAAGAGAACTTCTGGCAGTAGTGAAATCAGTAGAGCACTTCTATCAATACCTCTATGGAAGGAAGTTTTTAATCCGAACCGACCATGCCGCCCTTAAGTGGTTGATGCAGTTTAAGAATCCAGAGGGTCAGATAGCCAGGTGGATCGAACGACTCCAAGAATACGATTTTAAGATTGAGCACCGAGCCGGAGTTAGCCACAGAAATGCTGATTCTCTTTCCAGAAGGCCATGCCCAGCAGAGTGTTCCCACTGCAACAAAACGGAATCCAAGGAAGCAGCAGTGCTAAGAACGACGATTGTCAACGACGACTGGACGCCTACTAAGATAGGGGAAGAACAAGAGAGAGATCCAGTTATACAGAAAATCCGAAAATGAAAGAGGAAAACCGTCGACCACCTTGGCAGGAAATATCAAACCTATGCTCAGTAGTTAAGACGTATTGGGCCCAGTGGGACTCATTTATCATCGAAGATGGCTTGCTTAAACGAGTCCTGGAAAATGATGACGGTTCAGAGAAGAGAAGACAGTTGGTGATCCCAAAGAGCAGAATAGCCGAAGTACTTCGTCAGTTACACAGTCACTTCGACAGTCCATCGGGAGGGCATTTTGGTGTAAGGAAAACCCTTCAGCGAATTCGGGAACGGTTTTATTGGATGAACAGTTCCGACGACGTAAAAGACTGGTGTAAGAAATGTACTATTTGTGCTACGAGTAACGGGCCTCACCGAAAAAGGAGAGCTCCTATGAGACAATATAATGTTGGAAGCCCGTTTGAAAGAATAGCTTTGGACATCGCTGGGCCATTTCCAGAAAGTGAAAATGGAGGCAAGTACATGTTGGTAGTAATGGATTACTTTACTAAGTGGGTCGAGATTTACGCACTTCCCGACCAGAAGGCCGCCACCGTTGCAAATAAGTTGATCCAAGAATATATCAGCCGATTTGGAGTGCCTTTGGAGATACATAGTGACCAAGGCAGGAACTTCGAAAGCGATCTATTCCAAGGAATATGTGATAGACTAGGCATGAAGAAAACAAAAACTACAGCATATCATCCGCAATCTGATGGTATGGTAGAGCGGATGAATAGGACAGTCGGCAAGTATTTGACAAAGATGGTGTCCGATCATCAGCGAGACTGGGACCAATATCTTCCGTTCTTCACAATGGCCTACAGATCTGCTGTGAACGAATCAACAGGCCAGACACCAGCCAAAGTCCTATTCGGACGCGAAATGCGACTACCTTGTGATCTAGAATTTGGGTGTCGACCTGGAGAAGATGTAGCAGGTGAAGATTATGTGATCGAATTACGAAGAAGAATGGACGATGTACATGAGTTGGTCCGTTCCCACCTTCAGATCGCTAGCGACCGAATGAAGAAACGGTACGATACACAAGCCGAAAAGGGTTGCTTTAAGAAGAACGACAAAGTATGGCTCTATAATCCCAAGAAGCGAAAAGGTTGTGCTCCCAAATTGCAGCAGTTTTGAGAAGGCCCATACCTAATTATGGAGAAGATCAACGATGTCATCTACCGAATAAGCAAGATTCCGAGGGGAAAGCCGATGATAGTACACCATAACCGGTTGGCATCTTTCGAAGGTGACCACGACGTAGATGAAGAAGTGGAAGGAAACCAAGTCCAAGATGTGTCTGACCTCACGTTTGAGGAATTCATGGGTGCCTATGGAGGTACCGGTAAAGCGAGACATGGTGTTACCACTGAAGAAAAGCAAGATCTACTCGCGCTCCCCGATGACTACTCGCTGGCCCTTACCATCCCGGCCAGTATCAAAGACGCACCAGGGTTGGCATCCGTCTTTCGAAGGAAGTTTGGTCGAGTTGCAGAACTTCAATGCCAAGTGCCAGCTCCCGGTAAAACCTTGAAACTCCAAGATGCATCACGTTACCTTTTCTACCTGGTAACAAAAGACACTGCCCGTGACCAACCTACCTACCGAGATGTATGGGAAGCCTTACTTCAATTGAGAGGGCACGTACTAGAGTCCGACGTGCAAAAGTTAGCCATGCCAAAGTTGGAGTGCCGCCAATTAGATTGGAGGGTTATCCGAAATATGGTGGAGGAGATCTTCAAAGACACCGAAGTCCAGGTGTTAGTCTGTTGCAATCCGCTAAGTACCTTGTGCGGAGAGAAAACCGTCCCTTGTCATTTTTATACAACTGGAAGTTGTAAAAGAGGGTCCAGTTGCCGATACCAGCATACAGTTCCGGTTCCAGTCCCGACAAGGTTCCAGGAGGAACCATCTTTTAAGAGGGGGGCAATGTTACGATAAATATATACTGGCCTAAATATATGATGACTAATAATTCTGTTTTGTTGTAGAAATTTGGCGAAGGATCTAGGTTCAAATTATGGTGAATCCTCCAACTAGATGCTTCTCGATTTTTCGATGCAAGACAATGCGATCTTTCGATGCTGTTCTAGTATATCAGGATTTCGTATATAAATACGACATTTTTATATGGAGGGTCAGTTAATTCTCAAGACCCGCGCTCGCGAATTTGTTACGTACGGATATAATAAATTATTGTCAGATAAGTTAATATAAATAAAGAAATAAATTAAATCCGTAAGTGTTATAAATATTGAACCTTTTAATAAATTCACAACAGTATGTTGATTATTGTATATCTTAAAGACAATGACTAATTAACTTAAATTTTAATCTTTAGTGTTCTGGTAAGCGCAGATTACTGTCTCTAAATCAAATGTAAAATTAAGGTCTAATTTAATAATGTATGTCCAATATTAAAGGAAAATGTGCTTCATCAACTGATAAGTATCTACAGATTCTATCATCAGCAGTAAAACATGCAATTCTTCTTCTTCAGGTGTTCTCTTCTAGCGAAGGTTGACGATGGCCTGCAAATTATGCTCTATCCTTATCTTTTCTTATTAGTGATTAGAAAAATAACCCAGTCCATTGTTTAATGTTTCTCAGCCATTCCATTGGTCGTCTACCAGGATCTCTCTTACACTCCTCTTTGCCTTCTATTATCAGTTATCTTCTTCATAAGGTGCCTGTCCGTTCTGAACGTTGGCGATCATTCTGGCTATGATGACTTTGTTGGTTGCTATACGAGATAGCTGTGTTGACGTCTTTCTGTACCATTCTTTCAGATTATTAAGCCAGGATATTCCTCTTCGTCCTGGGGTCCTTTCTGTTTCAATTTTTTTACCTTCAATTTTACCAGTTAAACAATTATCAGTTATAAGAAATTATATCTATCGAGCCTAAGTTCGTGCCCAAGATAAATGGTTTTTCGCTATTTTACTAAGTCTAACAATTCCCGATTCATGTTCTTCTGTCTTAGAACTTCTTCGTTTCTGACGTAGTCTGTCCAAGGAATCCTCAGCATGCGGTGAAATATTTACATCTCACAGCTTTCCAGTTATCGCATTGTACTGACTAAATTTCCACGCTTTCGTGCCATATAGCAGGATGCTATATAAATAGCATTTGACCATGCGTCATGTCAGTATAAGTTTAAAATATTTTAGAAAAATGGTCGTATTCCTAGAAAAGCGTTTCTGGTCATTTCTCATCATTCTGATCATTTTTTTATCCCTTGAGATAGTTCACACGTATTGTTAATTAGATAGACAAGGTATATTTATGCATCTTTTTACCAAGTCTATTGTTTTTTGTTTTCTTTTCGTTGACTTTGATCTATCTTCTATCTAATAGAGTTTACATCATTACTTTTTATACCTTTATCTGCACCATGTGAGACATGTGTAAAGATTTCCTCTGAATGCAATTTAAACAACAGAGGGGATAAAACGCATCTGTCAGGTGACAATCCTGTCTAATGCATTTTTGAATATTTACGATTTCAGTATCATCAGTCGTCTCTGTTCTAATAAAGGCATCTTAATTCCAATACAGGCTTTGTACTATTCTGATGTGATTTGGGTCTAGATCTTTGTTTTTAAAGTATTTCCATCAATTTTTCATGTTTTATTATATCGAAAGCTTTCTCAAACTCTAAAACTAAATAATACTTATCTGCTTACTTGACCGTTTCTAAAACCAAATTGCGCCAGACCCATGTTTTCCTCCCGTTTCCTATATATTTGATTGTGCATAATTTTTAGGAAGAGCTTGAGAACATGTGACATGATACTTCTGGGTCTAAAATTAGTTCATTTTTTGCTATTTTTAGTTTTTGATAAAGACATAAAAGCTGATTTTAATCTCTCCTCAGTAATTTTAAACTGTCTAATATATTATGTTGTTGAATATTTGGGAGATCATCTAAATCTTCCTCTGATATGAGTTTTATAATTTTTGTACAAATATTAGCTGGGCCTGGAATTTTCCCCTTTTTTAATTTATTGTACTTCATATTTTATTTCTGATTTTAGTATAAGAAAATTATGTTTGTCAAGTATATGCTTCTTAATGTTTGTTATTTTGTTATCTCCAAATAAGTTCTCTATGTACTACGCTCATTCTCCGTCTACATCTCTTTAACTTTTGTTATGTTTTGTTTTCGTCATTTTGTAGTATATTGTTAGTTTTCTTGTTTCTAATTCTTGCTATTGCTTTAATTTTTTGTGGATTATCCTTTCATGCCTTGTCATGCCTTTTCTGCAAAAACTCTAGTTCTTCACACAGCTGTGTCCTCCAATTTTCTTTGGCTTTAATTATTTTTAATTTTATCAGTTTATGTATATATATTTATACACATAATACTATTATTATTATGTATATAAATATATATACATAAACTAATAAAATATAAAAAAATATATATTATTATATACTATTTTCCGCTAAGGCCTTCACCTCGTTCCCAGACTTTTCTTAATCACCCGGACTCGATCTCTGGGACTAACTTTATTTCTAGCAAAATACCAAAATTTTAGCACATGACCTCCAATGCTTCCTACACCTATATTTATAAATGGTTTACCTATCCCTGCAGTTATCCATTGTAAAATATTGGGTTTAACATTTAACTGTTGCCTCTCTTGGAAGCAGCGTATTGGTTAAAAAGTTCCTGTCACAAAAGATTAAATATTTTTAAAACATAATGTCTCATTGGTCGGCTCGGTAAATGATGTCGGCTTCCAAGAGAGATCTTGAATCCTTAAACTCTATCCACAACACTTCTCTTCGACTCTATCTAGGCGTATTTCGTTCCAGTTAACCCCCTTAATCCTATCTACCGTTTATTTATAATCTACACGACCCCCTTCCTAATAATAAACCCTATATTTTCTATATTATCCACAATATCAACCGACATTTACTTTACACTCACAAATCTCATCTGCTTTCTTCCAATTCCTCCTTGGATTATGCACCCCCAATAAACTATTTAACAGTATTTAGTACACACGAAACGCCTTAAAAACATTTTTTAAATTATACATAATAATCGCTTTGATCAAATATTATACACCGATGCTTCAAATATTATACACTCTCATTTTTACTTCTTTTATTCCTCTTTTGTACAGCGTACATACTGGAGAATTGTATAGTGGCTTACAGGCTGTTAAGCATATTAATCTCCCGAACAAAAATAGTGCTATTTGTATAAAATCTCTAGCTTCCATTTTATGCATTCAGGATTTATTTACCGTTCATCTCCTTTTCTAAACTCAAGTCACTCTTACCACCACCTTTCTACATGACACACTAAGATAACTTTTATATGGATTCCGTCTCACATTTTTATACCTGGCAACGAACTCGCAGATTAGCAACAGCTTCAACACAACAGCACATCAACAATTTACATCCAAATTTGCAAATATTTAAAATCAGAAACATACAAATTCATCAGGAGATTATTACAAACTTACCGGTGCTCTTCAAATACATACTTACGTGCAATCCAGCCCTCATTGTATAAGGCATTATACACTGGCCCCACGGGACTATCTACGAACAATCCGTATAGGCTAGGTCATACTGGCTGGCTGGCTGCCTTTTAACGGTGTAGGCTTTTCCAAATTCATTTCCTTGTTTTTTTTTTATCTGATAAATCAGGCGAATTAAAGTACCTAATGGTTGTATTTTTTACAGAAGTATATTCTTAAAAATTAATAACAAGTGAGGTTTTTCTCCAGTATACATTTTTGAGAGAGTGGTCAATATTGTTAAGGAATATAAAGGTAGGTGGGAGACAAAATGATTGATATGATTAGTTGTCGTTATTTATTAATATAGATTCTGGCAAAGGATCTATAACATAATTTATAAAAACTTATCCTCTCTAAAACTTTATATATTATGATTTAGCACAATGGGGATCTGTATTGAGTTTTCTTTACATGTTGATATACTCTAGAAGCGGTCAGAGTACGGACCTGTCTTTTTTAAACCATATTTATTCCGATAGATTCAAATTATCAATTTTCGTAAAATATAAATTAGATATGTTATATTATTACGTATTACTATTTAGTTACGTGGTTTTCCAAAATTATAAATATTTATAAAGGTATTACGGTTTTACAACTAAATTGATTTTATGCTGGAACTAATATAACTTACAGTGTGATTAGTTTATCGAACCTTTTGAATCTATTTCAGCAACGGTTTTGCTAAGTTATTTTAAACATATTGGTTAGAGTCGTCTTTGACAGTTCTTAGTGCGTCTATTAATTACAATACGTGGTTTTGCTAGTTTTTCATAATTTGTCTTTTTGTCTGCATCATGTGTGGTACTATGTACAATATCCGTTGAATTTCGTACTTTTATGTCGAGGACGAGGGCGTGAAGACCACAGCTAGTGAAACGGATGAGCAGACGGTCGCTAAAGGGTAGATAACTACTTATTTAACTTACAATTTTTTTATTTCCATTCAAAAAATAATCTACCACGATTGCGCCATATAATTTCTCCACTTACTAATATTTCTCCAGTTACCAACTTAATATCGTTTAAAAAAACTATTCTTGTTACATAGCAGACGAGGAAAACGAATAAAAAAAATATCTTAAAAAATTAAAACCTTCAACTACCCTGCGGCAAATTTTTTCTCTGATAAAATAATTCACAATTAGAGAAAACGCTTTGGTTTTATTACATTTTTGACGTCTTTCAGAAACACTCGCAGCTGTATCGATAAATATCTGAAAATTAATTCTCCACAACTGACTCGACAAAACGTAAAAATGATGTTTTTTTTGTTAGTCGAAAATTAATGGAATCCAAAGTAAACACTCAAAGAAGTAACTGGTTTGAGAAGTTATTTCATATAAGAGGAATGTTCTTTAATATTAATAATTATTTGAAGTTTTTATAAAAGAAGCTAATTCTGTAAAAAGAATACGGAAAACGTGGGCGAAACATTAATTTCGATGAACAGGAAAGCAGATATATGGGTTCGTGTAATTGAAGAATACACCTACACTGGCAAGTACAAAAAAATTCGTATTGTTAGTGGCGTAATGGAAAGAAGCTATTTTGTTATTCAGAGTATATATAATCTGACCAAAATATTTCATTAGCAATATGTTTTTGTCTTATTTGACGTGACTATCTATAATTTTTTTATACTTAATCCGCAACAGGCCGTGCAGGCCTCATAAACGTATACTAAACTTTTGTACACTACTACCGTCCCTCTCTAGTGTCTCTCTGGTTTCTGTCTAGTTTCTCTCTGTTGATATTTCCTTTAGCACTTTGTAACAACTTAGGACTTTAGCTTATATCTTGTGACCGCTTATAAAACATAAAAGACAAATCGGACTAAATAGATACTTGAGACTTTTCTGAGGTGGGTTAGGACCCAAAGGGAGAAATCATAATAGTTTTGCCCATAATAATCTATTCTTAGGAGATTTTAAAAATTTGCAATGGGCAAATTTGCAGAATATGTGAAAGTAATAAATAAATCAATACAAATTTATAACAAAACCTAAATGACGCTGTCATTTTAGCATTTCACGAAACCTGCCCTCTAACATAGAGGAGTTTCACCAGGGATACGCCATGGTGAAATTAAGAACTGGAAGAAATAAAGTACAAAACACCACCAATTAACTCACTTCTAAATGACAAGGGTAAGTATACCAATATAGGAAGAGACACAAAGAGTTAAATCACCAATTGACTGGGAATCAGTAGGCAATAAGGCTCTGCAGAAGTCCTCAAGAAGTAACTGGCAGACAGTCAAAAAGATTGTAAACTACAAAAAAGGAGCATGCGCAATAAACTCATGCGAGCCCTATAAATCGCCAGGAAGGAATTATATACTTATATTCAGTGTTATTACAAAATGGACCGGAATTATTATACAGTAGAATATGCAATGTACGCAGAAGTAGTGTAGCCTGGTATATACCTAAAACAAGAAGAGGGATTAGAGTAGCTTTCATCTGATTAGATTAGAGTAACTTTCATTTAAAACTAGTGAGACAATGAATTTATAGAAGGGCTAAATATGTCCCCATAAATCCACTATAGTCGCCTTCACACGCAGACGGAAACTAGAGAGATAAGGTCCTCTAAAGCTGCAGGGATAAGTAATTCAGTCAAAGGAAGAAGTAAAGTATCTCGGG
Organism: Diabrotica undecimpunctata; assembly: GCF_040954645.1. Taxonomy (NCBI): domain Eukaryota; kingdom Metazoa; phylum Arthropoda; class Insecta; order Coleoptera; family Chrysomelidae; genus Diabrotica; species Diabrotica undecimpunctata. Next base: position 40,396,074 of record NC_092809.1, on the reverse strand, counting down.
GTTATATTAGACTTGAAACTTAACTGGAACCGGCAATTAGAAAAAATAACAACCAGTACAGTTAGAACACTTATGAGGCCAGGCGTATGTATGGGAAGAAATGAGAATTAAAACCGAACATGGTGCACTGAGTGTATACCATAGTAAAAACCCTCAATTATCAATGCAACGACGATGTGGTGGACTAATATACTTTAAACAACTACAAAAGCCAAACTCAGCAAAGTGCAAAGATATGTGTGTATGTGGATAACTGGTGCCATGCGTACTACTCCAATAGCAGCTATGAAGGCTCTAATAGGCCTGCCTTCCTTACATTTATAATACAAGGACAAGTAGGATCGGGAGCATACAGAATAAAACAATCACTGAAACTTTGAAATGAAGGGGCAGGGTGTATGAGTATCATAAGTATCAAAGGACTTTTTTTAATGAGAAACCAGATCACGTGACGAAAAAATACAACTTTAAGAACTTATATAGGACTCCAGACAGGAATGTATTGTAAAACAAGGAGTACCATAACCAACAGGGTAATATCTGGTATAGAGATGGATCCATAACTACAGAGCGTGTGAGGACAGGAATATACTTAAATAATATAAGAATTATCGAAAGCGTTTTAAGCAGAGATTAATGCGATACTGCAATGTGCAAAAGGAAATAATGAGAGAGCTCTTGAAGAAGCGCAGATTCATATGTTCTCTGACAATTGAGCGGCACTGAAGGTACGGAGTATCATGAAGTGACATTAAAGCTGATGTAGGATTGCATCAGAGAACTGAATAAACTGGTAGATCGGAACAATATTGAGCTTGTCTGGGTATCAGGACATCGAAGGCAGCGAAAAATTAGATCAACTTGCAAAAATATGATCGAACGAATCAAATAAACCAGCTGTAACTCTGGGAATACCAAAGGCTGCAGTTCATAGGGCTGTAGAGGACTGGATCAAAGGGAGTTATTACCGAAATTATAAAAGAACAGAGGAACTGTTTCACATGGGCACGAACAAACTGAGAACAGTAACAGGAATATTGACCTGGTATCCACCAGTAAGAGTATTCCTGAATAAAATAGGCATTTACAATGGATACCTTAATAAGGAACTAGAAACTGTAAAACATGTATTATGCGACTGCGAAGCGCTGGATCATAAAAGACAAAAACTTTATGGAAAACCAAAAGAAGATAATGGTATATTTAGGACACACCAAGCAGAAGACCTGTACAAACTTCTACAAGGTAAAAAAATTCTATACTGGGTATAGGAAACAACAAGGGAGAAAATAACAAAACCATGTATTCTTAATTAAATACAAAAATCAATGTATAAGGTACAAGATAAATATAATATTGTAATGATCACTAAAGGTTTCATATAAAGAAAAAACAATATATATATATATATATATATATATATATATATATATATATATATATATATATATATTGTTATGATGTGTTTTTTTGTTTGAATGATGAGCAATGAGTATTTTTTTTTTTACCGCATCAACCCCTAGGGTTATTAGCGGGTGGTATATCTTTATTTTAGAAAAGTTACATTTAGTATATTATTAAAATTTACATAACAGTTTTGTAAAATACAAACATTTTATGTTATGTTACAGTTTGTTATACAGTTTACAATTTTTGATAAAATTTATTGTATTGCTGGTGTCTTCTTTTAGAGTTCCTTTCAAATTGTGTTTTAGTTTTGCTGTCGATCTTGCTGTTGAGTACACTGGACAGTCTATCATTATATGTTGCACTGAAAATGGTATTAGACAGATGTGGCAAATCGGCTGAGGGTCCTTGGAGATGATGTATCCATGTGTAAATTTTGTATGACCTAGCCGCAGTCTGTTAATAACTACTTGGTCAAGTCTTTTAGCTGGGAGCGGTAGTAAAGCAGAAGTAACATCTGGTTTGATACTTTTTAATTTTGCTTCTGTTTGGTTCCATTTTACTTGCCAGATTTTGTTCATGTAAGTTTTTATTAATGTTTTTTGGTCTGAAATTGGTATGTTTTGCATAATAGGAATTGTCATGTTATTGATAGTTTCTGTTGCTGCTTTATCAGCTGCTTCATTACCCTTTATCCCAACATGGGATGGTACCCATAAAAATGTTATGTTTTTACCACATGTTTGGGCATTGTATAGCATGTCTTTTATTAATGCTAAATTGGCATGAGTAGGATACATCTGCTTGACACCATTTAAGGCACTTAGAGAATCTGATATAATAAGAAAGTTTGTATCAATGCTGGTACATTGGTTCAGTGCGTTGAAGATTGCGTGCAGTTCTCCAGTATATATGCTACACTCCTTGGCTAGACGGGTGACAGAGGTGTTGTCTTCAAAAATAGCTGCAGCAGCTACACCATTACTGCTTTTAGAGGCATCAGTAAAAATTAGTTTGAAATCAGGGTATCTGGAGATGGTAGACCGGAATTGTTGTTGTATTTCAGAAGGATTGTGTGAATGTTTGGGATAGTTAAGTAAGGTAAAATCTACTTTTGGTATTTGAACTTTCCAGGGAGGAGACTGGCATCTGTTTGTAGAAGTGGCTCTCAATTGATGTATATCGAATTCAAATCGATTTATTCGTTCATTGAAAGGTGTTTCTAGGGCAATAATTTGAGTACAGATTTGGAGGGTTGCTCCTTATTAGGCTTGTTATAAACGGGTTTTCCTTTGCACTGAGATATTTAGTAGCACAACACATTGAAAAATATTGTCTTCTGAGAGTTAATGGCGGTTCTCCTGCTAGGACTTGAAGGCTGCTAATTGGCGTGGTTCTGAAAGCTCCGAAAACTATGCGTAATGCTGTGGATTGGATAATGTCCAGTTTGTTCATTTGAGTTTTAGTAGCAGTTTCGTAGCATATACATCCATAATCTAGTTTGCTTCTAATTAGAGCTTGATATAATCGCAGAAGAATAGTTGTGTCTGCGCCCCATTTGTGATTGGAAAGAACTTTTAGAAGATTTATTCTCTGTTGGCATGATTTAATTAGTTCATTTATGTGCGATGTCCATTTTAGTTGAGAGTCGAATGTCATTCCCAAAAATTTGATTTCGTTGATTGTTATAAGAGTATTTCCGTTAAGTTTTAAATTTAAGTGGTGTTGTGTTTTTCTTTTGTCAAATATTATTACTTTAGTTTTTTCGGTTGAAAATCTCAAGCCTATATCTAAAGACCACTATATAATGAGTATTTTTAATAATATAATATATAGGGTTTTTATCGCGGTTCTCAAAGAATTAGCTTGTAAGTACTTTTTTAAATTATCTTTATTATAACTATTATGAAACACACATATATATTTAACCTAGCCAATGTAAATTTAAAATAAACTATCTTTAAATTGATGTTCTTATAAAACTAATTAAATTATATAGACAATGTTAAATTTAAACAAACTATCTTCAAAATTGAAATTGTTATAACACTAACTAAATTATATTAACAAAATTTTGTACCTTTCTTTCACTGAATGCCTAAATGAACTGTTTTCCACTATATATATTCTAATCACCACTGAATGTCTTCGTACTTCGGTTATCCTTGTTTTTGTGAAATTTCTTTTTCCAATTATCAGCTTCTACCAATTTAAGATATATTTTTCTTCACCAGCATTTATACACCACCAACCAAACCAGCAAACACCATTTATATTTATTCTTCTTTTCAATATACCAATATCCAATTATTATAAGTTGATTTATACTAATCTCCAACCATAATATAATTTAATTTCTTCCAATATACTTTTTTTTTAATCTTCAATAATTATTTGTGTATAATTATAAATGTGCATTAAATTATATGCATAATTTTTAATCTTCATTTAACTCACTATATTAAACAATTGGACTATTTGTACTTGATTCACTGACTCCAACTAACTTTCATATTTCTTACTAAACTTTTCTGACTGACTTCTTGAAAATTCTGAACAATTTACTTCACTAACTAAATGTGTCTACTAACTTTCATAATAAACTGGCCTGACTTCTGACTAAAAACTGCCATCTTGAATCCAAATCACGGGTATTTATATCTTTTTGGATATTCTAGAATCATCTGGTAAGAGATCATGTTCCAATTTCGTTCTATTTCTTCGATACGGATGTTCTCGAAAAAATATCTGTTCCATCCACCGACATAATCATTATTCCAGAATGTTCGACCGTAAACAATGGTCACACTCTGCACTCTGGAGAATTCGTTAATGTTCCATTGATAATTTTGTTGACATTTAGGCTTTTCAGATCAGAATAAACATTCAAATTAGTAACTAACACTCTAATTTAATAAAATACACAATTCAAACAATATATTATTATAACCCCACTTTATATTCCCAATTATTTCCTAAAATGTCACTTGGAGAGTAAGTATATCTGTCTATCACTCACTGTATAGTTGGTTGCCTATGCACATGGCTCACTTAAATATATTTACAACATTAAAATACAACTTTTTACAATTATTATATGCTAATTTATTAAAAATGCCCTCACATAAATATATTTTTATTAAATTCTCTAGTATATAACTTCTTAAAATAATCAAATACTTTTTATATCTAATATTATGTAGTATATAACTTATAAATTATTTTCTATAAACCCCAATCGTCACAATATATATATATATATATATATATATATATATATATATATATATATATAATTTACAATTTACAATTTTTATATGATCTAAAAACTTTAAAAACAAATTGATAATTTAAAAAGCTTATGCTCCAGTCTCTCCAAAACCTCCTGACGACTCTTTTAGAAGAGACCTGGCCTATATTGCTGCTTCAGTATGTATTACAATAATTCTAATATCCAGTTTTAGTCATTTTAACTTCTTTTTTTAAAAGAAGCTTCTATTTACGGTAGTCATGTTTGTTGTATTTCCTTTTCTTTTATTTACATATCTTTCTTATTCTTCTCTGATCCTTTTAAATTTGATTCAGGATATCAGTCTTGTTCATAGTGTCAATTGTACAACTATTTTCTTTTTTTCCGCTATTTTAAGGCAATTTTGATCAAACCAGTCTTTTCTGTTTTTCTTTGGTTTTCTTGAAGAAGTTGCAATAAAGTTAGACGAACAGGAGAATAAATTACTAAATCAAGATCAAATTCCATTTTTTACTAAGGATAAGATGGTTGGAGTTATGCCTTTATATTATTATTTTTTATCGCGACAAATTATTAAATACATAAGAAAAAGATGCAATAATTGCATCATTATGAAGAAAGTTTTTATTGTTGTTCTATATAATTTTTGAAATTGCTTTAATCGAATAAACTCAAGAAATATAAAAAATACAGATATACTTTCCTTCTAAAATCTTATATTAGAATAATAAATTATCCAGTTTGCTTCTGCTACACGACGCAACAAAAACTTCATACGAAAATGATACTCGTATATACAAGTTATTTACTGCATAGCAATGTATCTTGATGCCATAAATTTGGGAACTCCGCTTTGTTTTGGAAAAAAATTGTAGGCGAGCCTTAACGCAAATGTTTCTTTTACAGATTCCGTATGTATTGTCCCTAAATAAATTTAAAGCCTAAGGGAAGGGTCAGATCCTCTTGTCATCCCTTTGCGCTAGTATTGTCTTCTTAAAATATGTTATTGAACAACATATTGGTTTTATCTGGCATGGCACATTCGTACATTTTCCGAATTTCAACCGGTGACCAGATGCTCTTGTTTGATATATTTCCCAAACGAGCAGTAGGTATTTGTTGTGTGCTTCTACTAAAAATGTCATTCAAATATTTTTCGAATTCCGTTTAAGTTTAACGAATAAATAATGATCTCTTTGGATTATTAAAACTAAAAAGGGTATTCAGTTTATGTGAAACTGAACTAGTTTCGTTTTCTTACGTTAAACAAAAATAAAATTAAAAGTGTGATTACAGATAATATCTTCTCATTGTTCATAGCTAATAGAAAAATAAATATAAAAACTAATCTCAAATTGGTAGACTTTGTTTAGACAGATATATATATATATATATATATATATATATATATATATATATATATATATATATATATATATATAATATATAACTTATTGTATATTGCTGAACATATGCCTCTAAGTTGAAGCTAGAGAGCGGATTTTATGCTAAATACATCTAGCATATTTTGCATGTTTGAGAACTTTACCAAATTTTGAGTATTTTTAGAGAAACATGCATATTATATGTCTATTTAAAAACATTTTTGTCCAAACAATAAAATCTAAAATTTTTTAATTCGACACAAAATATTCCCCCGTACATGTGGTCTTATCTTTTCGAGAACTATCTGAAGTCGGCTTCATTTACTGCCGTTTTGGTTTTTTTTAGGAAACACCCGATCTTTACCAACAAAATGCGAATAGTAAAGCGAATTTTATTTAATTTTATTATATTTAGTAGGGATAATTTTTGTGGTTATCTTAAATACCCTATTGTTAAGAGAATATTTACACCTCTTACCATCGTTTTACGAATCTCTAATGAAAATTTAAATATGATTTAAATCAGATCCCGTTTTGTGCGTCGAAGAAATAGTATTGACCACTCGCTGAGCTTATGGTTGATTAATACTGCAAATTCCTTTAAGTCGATAAGAAAAGATACTTATTAAATGTATGAATGGACTTAACATCTGTTGGTTTTGCTAAGGGTAAAGCTAATCAGTAAATTTAGTCACTTTTAGTCGGTCAATGCATATGTTTGTGTAAAAGTACTTCTGTTTGTGAATAGTGCAATATGCCGAAAGGCTCTAGCCTAGTTTATTCCTGGATCAGTACCTATCCCGATCTTCTTTACACCAATAGAAAATTATTCCATTGGTGTAAATTCAGAATAGTTTTCTGCAGTAAACTTTGAATTTGCTTTTCATATTATACGAATTTCAATGGTTCCTTCGACCGCCTTTTAAATTATCACCAGATCAAGGCCTTTTTTCGGATTTTTAATACAATAAAAATTTTCGATTAATTTTAATAATATAAAACAAGTTTTAATACACGTTTTAGAAAGCAATTGTCGAGTTACAGGTACACAGTTGAAACGTGGCGCGCTGTGTTGTATAAAAACAAGTTTTAGCCCAGTTGCGTACCGCTATAAATACAGCTATAACTTCGTTTCTGTTATGAATTTCTTAATAATATTTTAGGACAGTATTATATAAGGAATATTTTTTCGTGAAAAGCCAAAAATCGATTTTTTGTTAATTTAGAAAGTAAAAGTCCCCTTAGGAATATATTTATGTTAAATATTGCTGGTGATAGTATACAACCCTGTCGAAATCCTTTTCTGACTGTAAAGATCTGGGACAGTTTACTTTCGAATAGGACTCTTGATTTTTGTTGGAAATATTAGATTTTTAGTTATAGATTAGTTTTCTATCCTTATGCTCAAGTTCTGATGTTTTTAGTTTCCCAAGTGGTACTTCGTCAAATGCTTTTTCGAAATTAATGAAACAAACATACACATCTAGTCCTGCTCTGAATTTAAATAAAATTTCACTAGGTGTTTTTCTTATTTGATAAATATGTGCGAGTAAATGATAGTAAGGAGTACTTTAAGTACATGGGTTATCAAACTAATTAATCTATGTTCTTTATATTTCCTAGCATTGACTTTTTTGGGAAGTGAAATGAATATTGATAGTAGCCAGTCTTTTGGTAAGTGACCAGTCTTATATATGTTGTTGAATAGCTTTGTAAGCCTCTAATAGTTTTTCAATTTCACCAGGCACCCTGGAAATTGCCCATTATCAATTCACTTAATGGCCATAGTTACTTTTTCATTTGTTATTTCTAGGCCCCGATGTGATTGTCTATTTCAGTTGGTCTTCTTGCTGTATCTTAGAATAATTTTTGTATATTCTTTCCATCGTCTGAATTTATCTTCATGTATAGTCAAAAACTGGCGTTCAATGTCTACAACTAAGCCTGCATTAAGTTGTTTCTGGTGTTCTATACCTCTTTTAGTGTTTGTATTTCTGTACATTTCTTTATCAATATTAAGCATTCTCTGTTCCACAGCCATCTGAGACACTTGAAGTTGGTCGACTATGTTGTTGTTAAAAGCATATGTTTCAGTTGCATACGTCAGGACCGGCAGTACATACTAGTTAAAAGTTTTTGCCTTTAAATTATTTGGTAAGTTTCATTTAAAAAAAAATTGTAATCTTCCAAATACTGTCCATGCTAAAGAACATCTTCTATTTAAATCAGCCTTTAAGTAACGATTTGACAGTTCGATCTTTTAACATAAGTATACATACGACTCAACAATTTTTATATTATTATTGTCCAAGGATATATCCTCAGTTTTGTCTACATATTCTCGAATTGACTTTCTAGAATCTCTGTAAAGCATAAATATTGAACTCCTAAATACAATCAAAACAAGATAATTGGAATAGCTTGAAGATGTTACACTTTCATTAATCTTCAGCCGGGCGCGCCGCAATAATTTGCTGCGTAAACTCAATATTTCTAGGTAAAGTGTTAACGGGATACGCTATGTACACTTCCCGTCATATAAAACTGGTACACTTTTTTTTCCCAATGTAAACCTGGGTTCAGACTGGATACAGTGGTTCGTAAATTAATTCGCTGTTGCCATCACAGATAACGGAATTGCACTAAATCTAATTAAAAAAAATAAAGATATTATTAGATAGGTATTATTTTTATCATTAACAACAAAAAACCGTATTTAATAAATTTAATAACCAGAGATAGGGTTCAGCTAATATCCAAAATATTTGAAGGATCTTTAAACCTAGATTATTGGCACAGGGAACATTGGAATGCATCTACTGTACCTAATTTTTTACTTCAATTACCTACCGAACACGAACTGTATTTTGTATCAATAAGTTTAGTCACAGGCCAACTACCAAGATTAATTTATTATTTATTATATGAACGATAACATTAACAAAAACTAACATTATACTTTATCCTACGTAGATTATAAAGTGACAGTTAAAATCCAATACCTCACTGTAATGTTTTATTATAATAATTTAAAGTTATGTCTAGTTTATTTAAAGTTTTCATAAATTATAAGAAAACACAAATCAAGGTATGAGTACTTAATTGAGATAATGAAAAATTACAAAATTAATATGAGAATTTTTTAGGATGCATGTTTAAACAAATTTAATGTGACTGACTGATCGAGAATGCTCGATGTTTTAGTTTTTAGAATACTCAAAACTGGCGGTCTGTCACACAGCCCTGCTTTTAGCTGATTTCATATAATATTTTCGTTGAACTGGCAACAGTGCCCTAGAAATTAGAATGACACATGTGACAAGATCAACTTACACAACTTGAAAAACATGATTTTCGGTAATAAGAGTTGTACCAGTTTTTTATGACGCGAACGGTACGTGATATTTTTAAAACTCCCTTATCGGTTAATCCTTACTAGGTACCCATCATCATCGTCTTGTGAAATCCAAATCCAATTAGTTAGTTATCGTACTTTATTGTGAATAGTACATCGAAACAGACAATTGCTGCAAGGCGCCTGTCAGTGAAATTCGCGCAATTTCTTTTTGAAATAACTAATATATTATATATCTTTTTCGAGAAATTGAAATTTTATTGGTAAGTAAAATTGTAAATAATATAATTATTTATAAGAATTAATAATATATAATTATGAAACATATTAGATTATTTTAAAATTCTATATTATAACATATTTTATAATTTTAGATTACGCCATGTCTCGTAAAAATCCAAAGGAAATGTTAGCCCAAGCACAGTTAGGGGAAATTCTAAATAATATGACAGATATTGAAGATAAAACAGATGAAATATTGGAAAGTGATAGTGATTTGGATGAACAAAAAATTGAGGAGAACCACGACGACACATGTTCAGAGCAAGATATGTCAGATGAGGAGGAAGTGTTTTACGAAAACGTTGAAGATACATTCATTGGCAAGGATAAAACAAGTAAGTGGTATAAAACTTCTTTTGCCACATCTAAGACAAAGCAACAAAATATAATGAGAGTACCATCGGGATTAAAAGGAACTGCACGTCAAATAAAAGCAGAAATTGATGCGTTTTTTACTATCAATATTGATATGGTTGATGAAATTCTAATTTTTACCAATTTATATATAAATGAACATAGAGATAAAACGCAATATTTGAGAGATAGAGATTGCAGGAATGTGGACAGGAGTGAGTTATTGGCCTTTTTTGGACTCCTCTATTTGATTGGCATAAAGCACGGCAATCACACAAATGTGATGGAACTTTGGGAAAAAGATGGCACAGGGATTGATATTGTTCGAGCAGTAATGAGCTACAAACGTTTTTTATTTATTGCACGTTCATTGAGATTTGATAATAAACATACAAGGAGAGATAGATGTAAAATAGACAAGCTGTCGGCCAGTAGATCGTTTTTTGACAGATTTATAAAAAATTGTCAAAACTCATACAATTTGTCAGAGTATACAACAATTAATGAAATGCACCATCCCTTTAGAGGTAGGTTTAGCTGGATAAAATATATACCCAACAAACCTGCTAAGTACGGGATAAGAATGTACGCGTTATGTGATGCTCAAACATTTTATTCCGCCAATTTAGAGATATATTGCGGTAAACAGTCAAGTGGCCCATACGACGTATCAAATTCGGCCTTTGACGTTGTAAAACGTCTAATACAGTCCGTAGAAATAACAGGAAGAAACATAACAACAAATAATTTTTATACTAGTATTCCGTTAGGTAGATATTTGCTGCAGACGAAAGTTACTATGCTTGGGACGCTGAAGAAAAACAAAAGAGAAATTCTTCAACAATTTCTTCCACATAAATCAAGGGCAGTTTAATCTAGCATATTTGGATTTTAAAAAGATTATATGATTACCTCTTACGTGCCGCGTAAAAGTAAGTCAGTCATATTATTATCGTCTATGCACAACGAAAGTACAGTTGACATGGATACTAAGAAACCACAGTTGATTTTAGATTACAAAAAAACAAAAGGAGGAGTTGATACTGTAGATAAATTATATTCATCATACAGTGTTTCACGAATTACTAAAAGATGAGGTGGCATAAATGCTTTTGTTCTACATTCCGCTGCAAATTCTGGAAAATCACTTAAAAGGAGACATTTTCTCAAAAACCTTGCAATGAACTTGATGAAAGAACACCTTCATACACGATCACATGTTTCCGAAGCAACCAGTACCCCATCAAGAAGACGAAAATCCTGTTAAACGTGGTAGATGCTGCAATTGTTACAGTGAAAAAAAAGTCGTATACCTCTATAAAATGTACACAATGTAGTGCATTCAGTTGTAAAAGACATTCTAAATCTAATATTGTATGTATTAATTGTAATGATCAAATAAATTAAAAGTTTCTTTCTGCACAATTTATTAAAATTAGTTAAATTAATAAAGCGTTTTTATTTTTTGACAAAGTAAATAACGATACAGTTAATCAATAATTAAAAGTGTCGAAAACAATAAGAAACTACATGGCAGCAAATTGCTGCGGCGCGCCTGATGATGTAATTATTTAGAGCGCGCCTGGCCGAAGGTTAAGAGAAATTCAACTTGCTGCAACTGATTATAGTCTAAATATCCTAGGAAATAGAAGCATAGGGAGAGGTGAAATATCATGGCTGCGTAAACCTGAGCGAATGGTACTGTGTACATCAAATGAACTTTTCAGAACAGCAGTTTCTAAAGTGCAAATTCTTAAAGTAATAGCTATGATGAATTCTGACCTCCGCCGCGGAGATGGCACTTGTAGAAAAGAAGACAAAACATGCGTTAATATTTTTAAGTAAAAGTCCAAGGTCACATAATTACCAAACCACCACGTTATAGTCCGAATTTATACATTTACATATGTGCGAATAAATTAAAGATTTATCTTCTGAACTCAAACAAATTTAAAAGGCTAAATCGTAACTGAGCTTATTTACTGCGAATTAAATTTAAAAGTCACTAAGCGAATGTCCATCATACAGACAATAAAATCCAACAGTTTAAATCTCGGATCAATGATTTTTTGAAAGGTTGTTTTTAATAAAGTATACTGAATTGTTACTCGGTATCGCCCATTTACACCATTTAAATTTGAAATATAATTGTCACATGTGGAATAAAATAGGGGCGATTTTTAAACACATTTGAAAAATAATTTATGTCTGAAATCGTTAAAAAAATTATTTTATTCGTGTTGATGAGTAATTTTATTATATTTGTATTTTACTATATCGTCATGTGTTTACTAAAACCATACGAAACTAATTTTTCTTCTTGTAATTCTATGACCGTTCCTGATCGTTGTATGACATGCCATGATTGGAGTGATTTAGACCCACATTCACTGCTTCTAGTTGCACAATATATACATTACTTAGTTGGTATTATTGCAAACATTTATTGAAGATACTACCTTAAGAAAAAGGTACCATATATAAAAATTATTAGAACTGGACCCGAAAAAGGGTTCTGGTCCTGATGGATTGCCTCCCAGCTTTCTTAAGAATTGTTTTTTTTTATAATATTCAGACCTTTCTAAAATTGTTAATCTATCCTTAAATAAGGGTAAATTTCGAGAATGCTGGAAAAATAGTTTTTTGACACCTATTTTGAAAGCGGGAGATAATTTGTTGGTGAATAATTAGGGTCCCATTAGTATAATTAGTGTAATACGAAAGATATTTTAATGTTATATGTGTGATTATCTTAAAGCTTTACTGGAAAAACACTTAGTAGACTAACAATTTGGATTTCGGAATAACAGATCAACCAAATGTAATATACTATTGTTTGTGGACTTCTTGAGAAAGGTCTTGAAGAGGGGGCCTGTAGGGTACATGCACTATACACTGAAGGCCTTTGATTGGGTCAATCATAATATTTTAATATTTAAACTTTCGGTGTCTTCTTCTTCTTTTACTTCTTGGAGATATTTCGATCTGTTTAATTCTGAAGCTGCCTCTGGTAAATTTCCTGGGAGGTAGATTGCCAACTATCCCTCTATTTTTAGGTGGTCTTCCGGGAGGTCTTGAATCGGGCGGGTTGTTTTCTAGGGCAATTTTTGGAAGTCTTCTCATCCATTCGTCTTACATGATTGTACCACATCCTCTTACGCTGCCTTCCCCATTTTACAATATGTAATAACTTTCGGTTTACATGTGTAAAAAAGTATCGGTGTTCATAGTCCGCTTTATTCAGGGATACCCGGGGTGCTCATTTGGGGCCCCTCTTATTTAACATATTTATCAATGATATGCACCACTAGTTCCACCTCAGTTTACATCTTTTTTTTTGCGGACGATCTTAAGTTCTACACAATTATCAATAACACAGAAGACTGTGTTAATCTTCAAAACGATCTTGATCGGTTGAGTGAGTAGTGTATGTAAAATGCCATGACCCTGAACGCATTTAAGTGTCACGAATATACAGAATATTCTTGTTGACTCGTTTATCGATATTCGTGATCTAGGAATTAATCTTACTATATGGTATGGAGTCCTGGACGCTGACAGAGACGATCACGAGAAAATTAGAAGCATTCGAAATGTGGGTGCACCGACTCATTCTTCGTATATCCCGGACCGAACATGTCACCAAAATAGAGGTACTCCAAAGAATCGAAAAGGAGAAAGAAATCGTGAACACAATCAAACAAAGAAAGCTTGAATATCTAGGCCACATATTGAGACACGGTAAGTACCGTCTACTGCAATTGATTGTCCAGGGGAAAGTAGACAGTAAGTGGGGGCCAGGCAAGAGAAGACACTCGTGGCTCCAAAATCTGCGGAAGTAGTTCGGGCTCACATCAGTCGAACTATTCAGAAGCGCCGCAAACCAGATCAGAATTGCCATGTTGATAGTCAACGTTCGCAACGGACAGGATACTTTAAGAAGAAGAAAGAATTAATTTAGACTCCAAACTTTTATTTGAATCGCATTATATATCAATTATTTTTCAAATGTTTGGTTTTATAAAAAGATGCAAGAGATACTTTCAGAATGTTGAAGGGAATAAATTATTATATTGTTTTTTAGTTAGACCTCATCTATAATATTTTTCTTGAGTGGGGTCTCCATCTTATAATATTTACATATCAAAAATCGAGAAAGTCCAACACTAGTTCTTGAAATATATAGCAAAGAAGGTATACCTTTTCAACTAAATAATCAAATTAAAATACAACTTGGTATTCTCTCATTGTATTTCCGACTACTAATTAAAGATGCAACGATGCTTAATGACATAATTAATTCTACAGTCTTGTGTCCTCAGCTACTTGAGCAGGTTGGTCTGCATCTACCTCTCTGTAGAACACGATTAAATCAAACTTTTTATGTTTTTTTTTCACAGAACCAACTATGCATCTAATAAGTTTTATCTCGAGCACAAACATGGGCAACTATTCACCCAGATCTAGATTTTTTTGCACTAAAGGCCGGATTAATTTCTGCTCTCAGGCATGTGTTTATTTGAGTGGCTGTGGAATAGGTTGTCATCATTTTTATATGTAAAACTAAATTACATAATTAAGTTTCTGATGTTTATATTTTTAATTTTGTTTTATTGTATTTTTAATAAGCACACATAAACAATGAAAATTTCTTTTAAATAAGTATATTGGAGTATAACTATTGTAAACATTGTTAATCTTATTGGGCAACAGCTCGTTGAAGAAATAAATAAATATTCACTACCATGCCTTTATTAGCACTCTGAATATTAATATAGTTGATTTTTTATACAGTTGTCTTACATTCATAAGCCATGATATCCTTTTTGGTCAAAAATACGTGTACCTTGTTAATATTTTGAGGGTGCCAAATAATGATATCGAAGTATTCTGTAATAGGAATAGCTTCCCTCTATTTATCATATTGGCATATTATATTATTACTACGTCAGGAGCGACCAGAGGTAAAACTCAAAAACAACACGTAAAAATACATTTAAAAACTTTCAAATCAGTATCGGTCGAGACTGAACATTCTCGCCCTTTCACAAATGAAGTAATAGAGCCCACCCTTAAAGATGTTTCTCCTGGAAAAGCTCCACGTTTCGACGGTATCCACCTCTGATTTATACTAAATTGCGAGAAATATACAAAAATCTGGCTAGCACTTCGTTTCACAGGCATCATTCAGACCGACAAGAAAACCAAATAGTGTGCTACTTTCATAGATCTGTCAGCAGCTTTCGACACAGTCTGGCGAAAAGAAATAACTTATAAACTTTTACTCACTATTTCTTGGCCAGATAGATTAATCAAAAATATGACAAAACATTTAAAATAATTATCTTCTTCTTCTTCCTGTTTCTAAGCAATTCTGCTTGTTCATTAGTGGATTAATACCTCTATGGAAGGTTGTCACTTCATCTTTTGCGCGGTCGTCCGATACTTCTTCTGCCGATTGGTAACTTATCTCTTGCTATTTTGACGGTACAAATCTCCTTCATTCTGCTTATTTGGTTATTCCATTCTTTTTTCTATTTTGTGTATATTCATTTATAAACTGTGCGTTATATTTTCTTCTAATGTCTTCACTTCTCCTTCGATCTCTCAGCCTATTTCCTATAATTCTTCTCAGTACTCTCATCTCTGCCGTTTTCAGTAGCCTTTGCGTTGTGGCTATGTCGGGTCTTGTTTCTGAGGCATATGTCATTATTGCTCTTACACTGGCTTTATAAATTCTTGACTTCATCTCAGTGTTAATGTGTATGTTTCGCCATAAAGTGTTATTAAGGCATCCTGAAACTCTATTTGCTTTTTGTACTTGATTTCACACTTCTTTATCCAGGTATCCCTAGCTAGACAGTGTAATTCCCAGGTATTTTATTTCCATTACTTGTTACAAATAATTATGGGATCGGAAATAAGTAGGTACCTCCGAAAACTAAAAAATGCTCTGCAATTAGGCTTTGGCTATGTCGATGGCTGCGGCGCTTTAATAACACAAGATAAGTCCCAGAAACAAGCGGAATGGAAGACGTTAAGTTATGAAAAGTTTCTTTTAAAAATGGTGACTTTACGTTTACTTTGGTAATACACGATTATAGAGAACATATAGTTACAGTTGCCGAGATGCTAAAAAAACAAAAATAACGTTTTTCAGAAGATCTGCGGCACAATACGGGGAGCATTTGCATATACACTTAGTTCTTCAGGATTAGATCTTGTTTATTCTGGAGCTGCATATTGCGCACCTTTATGGATCAGGAGTGCAAATGGACAAAAAATTGATCTCCAACAAAATAACACGATGAAAATGATCGCTGGAACAATTAAAACAACACCCAACACCATTAGCTACCAGTGCTGAGTGTCATTCCACCACCACACCTTCGCTGACTCAATCTTCTGACCAAAGAATATAATAAGATCCTTAACAACGTGTCACTGTCGGTGGATTTAACCTACCATATAGGATCTGGTGCAGATTTCACCGCATCAAAACTCAATATACAGTGAGTGTCTTACCACCCGGCTTTTTAACGTAAGAGATAGAAAACACAGTTACCTTGTGAAATAAAAAGAGATGAAACTCGTAGAGGTGAGAAATAATCGATAGAAACCTATAATTTACATTACATTACATTACCACTATCGATAGTCTCACACCTTTAGATGTTAGCTTCGAGCTAAATCACCTTGGTCATAATTATTATGTGTAACGTCGTATGTGTGGCGTATTTCCATTTTTTAATTTCGCATAAAGTAAAAACTGATTGACCACAATAAAGCAAAAATGTGAATAAAATAATTTAATTAATAGTGATTATTTAATCTAAAGTTTTAAATTATTAACCAAGAATAATTTCTACTATGATTTGAGGAGTTTCATACACTCTTGTCACGGAATAATTATCAATCCTTCGTAGATTAGTGGTAAGAATTCAACACTGCGACACAGACGTCGCAGACGATTAGAGTTCAAAACCCACATGTGGTTCTCTTTTTTTTTAATAATTTGAAATTATGCAGAGATCGTTTTGTTTTGAATCACTAAACATTTATGTCAGTCGTTACTAGTATTAGAAGTGTTTAAAGTTAAACATAAATATCTTATTGAAAAAAGAGTATCGTCGTACTTTCGAATATAAAGTAAAATTCTTCAAAATTAAAAGAACGTTTAAAGAATGTTTAAATAAGTAAAAATTCTACAAAAATAAAAAAAATATTATAAATAAACGTATTTACAATATGCTCAAATAAGCCTTCATTAGCAGCAGAACAATAACCCAAACTGTCACTGAAGAATTATAAAAGTCTGATGGATCAGAGTTCAAGGCAAGGCACGATGTTCTAATCCAGGCGCTCAGGATTCGAATCCAACATGAAGGTTTTACTTTTTTAAAATTTAAAATTATGCAAATATTATATCGTTTTGCTTTAAATCACTAAACATTTATTTCAGTCTTTATTAGAAGTGTTTATAGTAAAACATGAAAATCTTATTGAAAAAACAATGTCGTACATTCGAAAATAAAGTAAAAATTCTTCAAACATAAAAGAACGTTCTAAATAAATGTACTTACACAAAATGTTTAAATAGGTAGAAATTCTATAAAAATATTCTAAATAAACGTATTTTATTCTAATGAAATGTATTGACAAAAAATGTTCGGATAAGCTTCCATTAGCAGCAGAACAATAACCCAATCTATTATAATAGTTTCGTCTAACAGTAGTTAATGTTTCTGGACTAATACCTCTCATTGAATCAGAGATCTTTTCTCTTAATTCTTGGAGAGAATTAGGCTCATCGTCTTCAATTCCATATAGTTTGGACTTGATATATCCCCACATAAAAAAATCACAAGGTGCAAGATCAGGTGATCTTGCAGGCCAAAAAATATCTCCGTGGCCACTAATCAATCGATTAGGAAAAGTCGCACTATTCACTGACGATGCAAGAATTATGTACAGGACAACCATCGTGTTGAAACCATATGGAATCGAAAGGTATTGGTAAATTACGAAGGGCTGGGACAATTTAATTTTGCAGAAGTTCCAAGTATTTCCGCCCAGTCAACATACCGTCTATAAAAATGGACCAATGACATGATTCCCTATTATGCCTCCCAAAACATTTACTTTTCGATGACGCTGGGTACGAGTGGTAACTCCTCTTGGAGTGAACACGGATCCATAAGTAAAAAAATTACGTCTTATAGACTGAATTGTTGATTGTGCTGGAGCCGGCCTATTTGGAAACATATTTACAAATTGTTGTCTAATCATGTTGTCTGATAATCCATTCACATGCCAGACAACAATTTGCACTTTTTCCTCGACCGCTAAAACCATTTTCACAAATTGTTTTTTTAATAAAAAGTTTCTGTTTACCGTGCAAAAACGCTTCTCGAATGTTATTATTTGATGACTTGAAGGCTTGATGATTTGGTTGGCTGTAAAGCAGGCAGCTGTATGCGCGCATCCATTCCAATGTTGTCAATTGTTTTGAAAATCATTACCTGTACAGAGAAATTGATATTAACACTGAGAATTTAGTGATGGATTTGACATTAAACAGTCTTCACCGGATTATTTTGCATTCACAACTGAAGACTGTAAAACTGGAATTGAATTTAAATTATTTTGTATTTCTATTTTATAACATTGGAATAAGAATAAATTGTAAATAATGAGTTTTTCGAAAACTTGTTACCTAATATGTATCATATTTTCTATTATTTTTTGATTGAGTAAAACAAAAATTTTGTCCTTGGTGTGAATTAAACCTCAATCTTCTTGTCAATAGACCATGTCTCTAACTATTACACCAATTCCACATACAATAATTGTTTTCGGACATAACATACCTACCTTTAGTTCAGTCAAATATTTCAGTTGAGTTATTTTTATTGTTAAACAAACTTAAAGATTTATAATTTAAAATCGCTAGTAATTAATGTTTTTAACTATAATATATCTAAATTTATTCAATCATTTATTCTAACATCAGAAATTATTAAAATAAAATATTTTCGAGGTCATCTGTATAATTATGACTGAAGTCAAATAGCCACGTCTAAGAACTAGCTTTATCTCGTACTATCTCACAACTTAATCTCTCTTCTATCCTTTCCGCTATTTTCCGGGTGGTAAGACACTCATCATTGTAGAGACTAAGATGAAAGAGAAAAAAATATTTTAGTAGTAGGTATTGAGATATGGTAACTTTGTCTATTTATAAAATCTTTATCATGCGTCAATAACCACATTTCAAATTCTTCTAGTCTCTTCAGTGATGGTTTAGTTTAGACAATACGTAAAATTTTAGTAAACGAACTTTTATTTCAAATTTTATATTGTGACTATTAAAGACTTTTTCATTTTGACGAATGCTGAAAACCAGCGATATACTAAAAAACTATTGCCCAATTACACTTAGTCTACAAACTTGCAATATAATAAAATTAACCAAACAATACTCCAACAAGTACCTTTAAATCAAGCGGGATTTAGACCAAATCACAACTGCACACATCAATTAATCGCGCTAAGTAATTATGTGGAAATTGCTTTTAAAAGCAACTACAAACAGCCACTGTATTCATTGATTTATCGGCACTGTGTGGCCATAAAAAGTATTATATAAATTAATGCATGTTATTGATTATAATGTTATGAATAACATGCTATCCAACACACGATTCCAAGAGTCACGGTCGAAAAAACTAGCGTACAAATTAAACTAAATTACGGCCTATCACAAGGATCAGTCCTAGCTTCCCTGTTCTTTAGTCTCTATATGGCAGACATGCCCAAAAAAATGTCAAATAAGTTTGAATATGTAGATGACTGAGCATACTGACTTAAATATTACTGTTAAAATTCTTACAAAAGATCTGGCAAACTTTGAGAGATATTCGTGCGATTAAAGATTGTAACCAAATTCTGCCAAGACTGACGTAAAATGTTACACAACGGGATTGCCAACAATCAACTTAAAATTGAATAAATTTCTGTAAGATACTAATAGTCAAATATTTTTCTCGTAAGTAATAATCCTATTGGGTAGATGCTGCCCATGTTCCCTTTGAATATGCATTTATCATTTAGAATGCCGTTAACAAACAGTACGAGTTTAAATTCCACTGCGTGTGGACACAGCTTTAAATAAGTAAGTCAGTTATCAGTACAATCCTACCGAGTGTAGACGCCACTTTTAATTACTTAATAAGAGTAATAACTCTCGTTTATTTGTGTTATAAAACTTAGTTTAAATGTTACACCTTAGCAAACGCCGCGCGCTTAGTATTCAATAGAGATTGTTATTTAAGACACCATTCTTGGTTCATGCCTGTGTAAATTGGACAGTGAAATCTGCCGTTTTAAGTAGGTGAGATAAGAACTTTTTGAAAGGACTTTGACCAGACCTTATGATCTTTGCGGATGAGCGGTCGAACCATCTCCTCAGGTCTTTCAGCCACGAGTTCTGGCGTCTTCCTACTGATCTTTTGCCCTGTACTTTTCCTTCCAGTATAACTTGAAGTAATTCATATCTTTCGCCTCTCAGCACATGACCCAAGTATTGCATTTTCCTCTCTTTGATTATTCTTAGTAATTCTTTTTGTTTACACATGCGACGAAGTACTTTAACATTAGTAACTCTTTGTACCCATGGAATCCTCAACATTCGTCTGTATATATACATTTCAAAGGCATCTATTATTTTTTTTTAATTTATTAAATTGTTAAAATGTTAAATTATTTTAATTTTATTAAATTGTTAATTCCGCTCTAAATTGTAGTCAGATCGCCATCCTAATTTCGTGATCATTTTCGACCACAGATTCCTCGGTTTGAATAAATACCCAAAATACATTTGTCACACTCAATAGAAGGCATATGTTTAAATAAGGTTATTGCAAAGACAACTACAGAACTCAATATCAGCATTCTCTCTCTTCAATCCTGACCCCCCGGATTTAGTGTAGTGATTATCGTGATTTAGTGTATTGTTCATCTCTAAAGACTAAGACCTCTGTAGGTCTTTTGCATATTCCCGTAATTTGATATTCTGCAAAAAATATGCCACGTTGGGTTGAACTGAGCCATATAGCGTCCTAATACATATGTCGAGGAGTCAGGAAGTCGCTAGTCAGGGAGTATAGAAAATAATTAATTAATTAATGTTGATACTTGCGCCCTGCTCTTACGTTGGAACTGCCGCGTTGTAAGAAAAACAAATAGGCTTTACATATTCACCGTAAATTAATTTTTAGTTGAGCGCCCATCACAGCATTTTTCTACGAACTCTATTATATGGTGTCTTAAGATCAATAAATACCAAATAAAAAATTGTTTTGCTATTCCTGTATTTTTCCGTTAGCTATTTTATCAGGAAAATTTCATTTTCTATTTATGTGATTATGTTAATTATATGTATTTTTTTGTCATTTAATTTTAAATGACTTTGTTCATAAATTTTATTACATTCCCGACAAATAGATCATCTGTGCATATATTACAAAAGTAACAAAAAGAACTTTAGATTAGTTTAGATCTATGTATTTAAGATTACTTTATTTTTTAAGTGTTTCAGATACAAAAACATAATCTACTTTTAAAAAATGGATTTGTTGTAGATTCTATTTTTAAATGTTCGTTGAGCAGAAGAAATTGCTAGATAGTTATCATCAGAAAATTTAAAAATTAATATTTTTATGTCTTCAAAATTTTCGGCGTAAAAAAAGCCTCTAACCAGGTTCCATATCTTGTCACCACTGGATGTGAAAGAAGTGGTGTGGTTAAAGCCTGTATGATTGACTTCTTAATGGCGCCTTGACAAACATTTTTGTACACTTGAAATCAAATCATTGACAAGAGAAAAGTTTGTTCTAATTTCTTCATCAACCTTATTACTAGAATGGGCTAAACATTTTGGGATAAAATATTTGTAAATTTTTCCTGCCTTTATCATATATGAAGCATTTTCAGATAAAAAGCAAGAGTTTTACGTGAGATATCGCAGTTAAAATATGAAAGGTAGCCATTTCTTCTTGAGCAAAACTTGCAATTGTTAAGAAATTTGTTTAATCTACTTGTTTTAAAGCTATTAGGTGAGACTTTGGTGATTGTTCGTTGTTAAACACACCAATCAGTAAATAGGCCATGTGTCTGCCTGCTGAATCTGTAGTTTTATCCAAGTTAATGTAAAAATAATTGTTTCCTATTTCGGATGAAATTTTTGTCTTTTACTGACTAGTATAAAGAATCAACATTTTTTTTTAAGTCCTATCGGTCAGTATATTAAATTTACAAAACTTCTGAGGAAATATTGAAGTTATTTTTAGATATCTTTGAGAGCAGTATTTCATTAAAGACATCCTATTAATTAAATTTCGACGTCGTTGCAAAATATTGTAGCGACGATTTTTAGACATTTTCGATCTGCAACTTTAATTTTTCCTTTTTTCTTTTGCGTGTCACAATGTTGGTCTGCTTGAAATTTTTTGTCGGGGGTAACCTTTGGCAAAAAATATCTATAAGTATTTAAGCCAATTCTCTAATATACGCCAAAAAGTGAAAAAAAACTCTTAATCTAGTTACGATAAAAAAATAAACACCAAATCACTTTGAAAAAAATATTGTCGATTTTCGGACAAAGATATTTTTGCCATATAGAAAATATTTTCCAACATTTTTACGTATAAAGCGCAAAATATATGAAAATTGAGCAATTTTTGTATGTGTCACTTATATTTTACAAAATTGTTTTTACAACAACTGCACTGTTGTGACCAAACAAAATAATAAAGTTGCTTAAAATACAAAACATGCAAAAAAAGTAAAATCCCTTATTATGAATCACAATCAAAATTTCATGCTTGTTTCTGAAACCCATTTTACACATCGAAGCTACTTGAACTATATTCAACCTACACAAGCTACTACACAAATCGTCCAGATGGCACTGCACGCGGAGGAACCAGAATTATTGATACCATAAAAGCACTTAATAACTAGCAAACAATGTGAGCAACTTTTAACTAAACTTGGCAACTTATTTATTGCGGCTGGTGACGATTATGCCAAGTATACATAATGGAGGTCAGGTCTAGATTAATAACACCAAAAGGTACTATTAAAAGCAACAGAAAATAGAAGTCTTGGTTTTATATCAACAGGTGAACGATTTATTTTCATAAATATTCAGATACTTTGTTGAATCTCTATATTTCCTTAAACACCAACGATGAAATAGGAAATACGGTAAAACATATTACAAGATAGATACAGAAAGCGATATTGGACACCACTCCAAGCCAAGTCTCAACTAGCACACCTCACGAACTGCCTTTATAAATCCTTTATAAAAAGGTACATAAAAAACCAGTCGGGATATGTTAAATAGACAAAACGTTTTCGGAATAAATATTCCATTATCGGTCTCAGGTTAATACATGAATGTAGCCACTAAATATGGGGGTAAAAACCCTTTAAAAATTACTAATTGAAATTTAGTTTACATTATTTCTTGTATAAAATTAAGATGGTAAAGTTACCGTTGGATTGGTAATATGGCGACATATGATTCTACATTAAGTTGCAATTCCTGAGACGGTATGTCTACGAGGAACTAATGAAAGCAAAACAGGAACTTAGTTTCCTTGTGGATTTTAAACAAAAAATAGCCGAGAAACGGAATATAAAGAAAATCTGATAAACAACTCGTGCTCCTGCAGACAAAACTAAATTAAATCAAGCTACAAAACTTAAATACTAAATACTGCTAAATGCTAAATACTAATAAAAACAATAAAATCCAAAACTATCTTAAGAACTTAACAGCTGCAGAACCTACTGACTATGAATAGCGGAAAGCTAAAAAATTTTTTAAAAGGCCTCGATTTAGCCTCGACAAAGCTAATGTTTTTGCCAAACACTTAGAAAAAGTCTTTCCACCATATCCCGCTGAAAATAACTTCGACATTGAAGACAAAGTGAAAGCCTTTCTGCAAACCCAATATCAACTGAAATTACCTATTCAAAATTTTACCGTTAACCAAATTTAAGGACGGGATACTTTCCGATTTTGTGAAAGGTAGCCCAAATTATACTAATCCCTAAGCCAGGAAAACCTGCTGAGCAAACGACATTCTACCTGCTGAGCAAATAAATCGTATACGGCATTTGAAGCACAGTAATACTGCTGTGCTACCTTTTTAGACATCGCCCAAGCTCTCGACAAAGTTTCACACGATACACTATTATACAAAATCAGAAAAAGCTTATCAAACAACATTTATCTTATCCTCAAATCCTACTTCCAAAATAGATATTTTCAAATAAGATATCAAGACACCACCACAACTCTATACCCAATAAGGTCTGGCCTGCCTCAGGGGAGTGTACTTGGTCCAATACTCTATATCTATTTTTACTAGTTCTTCTCATTAGTAAAAATATGACCATTGCAACATATATGCAAATGATACCGCTTTTATGGCATCTCAAAAAGATCCTGTCATTATTCTCGAATCTTTTATACTCACTTTAATGTTATTTCCTCTTGGCTAAAACCTGGCAAATTAAAGCAAACAGAATTAAATCTATTTATGTCACCTACACCCTACAAAGAGGTGCCTGTCCAACTGTGGCATTAAATTATCAGTTCTTGTAACAAAAAGAGATGTAAAATATCTTGAAATCCATCTGGACCCACGACTAATTTGGATAACACATATATTTGGTAAAAGAAAGCAACTGAGCTTAAAACTTAACAAATTGTACTTGATCTTAAGTCGTAAATCACAATTCAGTTACCAACAAATTGGTAATTTACAAAGTCGTCCTAAAACCGATACGGAGCTGCAGAATTCAATTGTGTGGGACAGCATCCCACTCAAATAGTAAAATCTTACAAAAATTATAGTCCAAACTACAAGGGATTATCGTAAACGGCCCTTGGTTCATAACTAACAGTGTTATTGCTCGTGATACGCATAGAAACGCATAGAAAATCATACCAACGCACTGGCTCAACCCCTAATGAGACGTTTCGTCGAGCTAAGATTAAGAAGGCATCTTCCATGAGATCTGCCTGTCAGATTTTTAAACGTTAGAACTGCTCTATAGTGTAGTAGCTTAGTTTAGAAAACCCAATCTTATATAAGTTAAAGGAAACTGTCACAGGACAGTTTTTCCAAATGATTTGTTACTGTTATTAACATTTGTCTTAATTAAATGGGATGCTTATTAATAAAAAAACTGGCAATAAAAATAGACCTATCTTTGTTACTATCACATTATTACACGTATAAAATTTTTTCCGAACACTAATTATCATATTGGTAAGGTACTTTTTATTCTTTTAGGGTTTAAAGCATAAACACATTTAAAAATGAAATAAAATTAACCTATAATTTTTGAGGCAAATGGAACAGTAAACCTTGCCAGAGTCAATAAATAGCTTTTTTTTTCCTGAATCCAATTAAGAGCACTTAGTTTTGACATTTTTTACGAATTTTAAAACACAGTTATTCAAGCACGAAGTATGGACATACCTTATCCTATTCCGTATATTTTCTAATGTTTCTAATTTGCCGAATATTACCTCTACTTTATAAAATTTTCAACAACAGATTTGCATTTCCCTATCTCATAAAGTCATTAAACTGATTATATTGTTATAGTGTGAAATACCAAAAAGATTTAACAGCATCATTTATTTTTATTCAAACAATGAATAATGGGTATTTCTCCCTGTTATTGAAGGGATTTTTATCTATTGTAAAATAATAAGAATATTTAAATAGCTTAAATCCAAATACGAGCATACTTTAGTGATTTTATTCATTTTATTTTAATTTATATAAAAATATGCTTAAAGTTTACTAGTTGCATAAAATATGCAAATAAGCACTGTGCATATTTGCTTAAGTCTGTTCATGAACCAGACCATAATTTCAATATATTGATCGCTTTTATACATTATGAATTTTTTAAATCATCAAAAATTCTTTTCCGAAAACAGTTTTATAATTGTGGTTCATTTCTAAATATGTATTTAATATTAAATAATAATTTAAAAGATAATTAGATTAACTTCGTAGAATATTTTACAATTAAAACTTTTTTTAAAGCTATTTTGCTTCCCGATAGTCGCTGCAATCGCTATATAAAAACAGATTATCATAAACACTTCGTAGTATTAAGAAAGTTTTAAAAAGGCTTTAGTCTCGTATCTAAACGGTTAAAGCTCCAAACAAAACTTCAATATCGCCAAACTGCTAAACTGCAAACAAAAGAAAAATAATCATTCGAGATCTCTGCGCTGACCCTCGGACTAATAATAATTGCTGTTTCAAAAACTGTTGTTAGAGTTAATGAGGTAACGCAGAGGGCCCGAAATGTAGATAAAAAGAATTACAACGGGGAAGTTTTCGAATAAAATAAAAGATCCTCACAGCGGACTGCTACCGTGAACTCCCGGCTGCGGACACTGAAAAGTTTCTATAGTACAGTCAACAAGGTGAAAAAATATATAAATACAGTTGAGAATAGAAGATAAAAGTAAAAGGCTCATGTTTTTTTAGCATCCTACACGTTGCTTAAATTGTTATATATAATCTTTCTCGCAAAAATTGAATAAAATGTCGGTTTAAAGAAAAATTGCACACACTCAACCATAGTTCTTAAGATAAAACACTTCTTCTTCTTCCTTCTTGCAGGTAGACTTTGAAGTCTGTTTCTTCTTTAATATTAGCCTCCTAAATTGTTTACATTATCGCACCATCTTTTTCTTGGTTTGCCAATACTTCTTCGTCCATTTGGTGACTTATCTCGTGCTATTCGTACTATTCTATCCTCTGCCATTCTACTAATGTACTCGTTCTACTCCTGTTTTCGTTTTGTAACCCATCCATTTATGTCTTCCATATTGCATGCTCTTCTTATGTTTTCATTTTTCTCCCTATTTAACAGACTTTTCCCTGATATTCGTCGAAGTATTTTCATCTCTGTTGTTTCTAGTAGTCGTCTCGTTTTAAATTTGTCAGGTCTTGTCTCCGCCGTGTATGTTATTATATGTCTAATTGCTGCTTTATAGATTCTTGTTTTTGTGTCTTGTCTTAGGTGTGTGTTCTTCCAGATTGTGTCATTAAGAGATTCCGCCGCTTTACTTGCTTTTAAGCTTTGTTATCGTAATTCTTCTTCAACATTTCCTTTTTCTTCTTAACATGCCATACACCAAAGTGCGTAGGCGACTATCTCATTACTAGAATTCTGTTCTTGGCGGCGTGACACAGCTCGCCTGTATTGTGTATTCCTGTCCATTCTTTAATATTCCTTAACCAGGATAATTGTTTGCGGCCGACTCCTCTCCTACCTTCGATCTTCCCTTGTAGGATTAACTGTGGTATTTCATATTTTGCTCCTCTCAATATGTGCCCAAGGTAACCAATCTTGCGTTTTTTAATTAATTCAAAGAGTTCTCTTTCCACGCCGGCTCTCTTAAGGACGTCATCGTTTGGAACTCTATCCACCCAAGGTATGCGCATCATTCTTCTCAATGACCACATTTCAAATGCTTCAAGTTTGTTGATAGATGTTTTTTTCAAAGTCCACGTTTCCATGCCATAAAGCAAGATGGACCATATGTAGCACTTGACAACATCAACATCTCCAACATCAACATCTCCGTAACTAGTTATATATTCCCTGATATCTAAATCTTGCTTCCTGCTTTATTATTTTCCCATCAATTTCGGACATTTGGTTTTTTTCTACTGATATTATCATATTGTATTTCTTGGCTGTTGTATTGAAGATGTGTGTTAGTCTTTGGAGCTCGTCTTCTGTCTCGGCGATTAATGCGGCGTCGTTTGCATAATATAATATTTGGATTTGTTTGTTCCCCATTCAGTAACCATGACCTTTACGTACTGCTTGTATTATTTCTTCCATTATTATATTAAAGAGAAGTGGGCTTAACGAGTCACCCTGTCTGACTCTGCTTTGTACTGTATACACTGTGTTAGTTTTCCTTTTATATTTGCCTATATTCGCTTATGGAAGTAGGTGTAAGACGTCTTCGACTTGGATGCGATCGAAAACCTTTGTCAGGTCTATAAAACATAGATAAAACGTGAATAGTGATAAATAGAGCTCGGATTTATAGGCAACAAAAATTGAAGAAGAAGACACCTAAATAGGCAAAGATTTTTATTAAAAATGGCAGAAATTTTAACGTATAGGCAACATCGAGGCAAATTAATTACTTATAAAGTAAAATAAGTTATTATTAATTTAGTACTAATATACTTACACAACATAACATTAGTAACATAATAAATTAATAGAGAAATAATTTTTAATTCATAAATATGGTAACCACTTAAAAATGTATCATCTACATTTAAATGTTTTTCAATATTTTCGGTCTTCAAGCTATGTCTTTGATCACGTAAAATTAATTTGTACATTGAAAATGAACGTTCTACGTCGACAGATGTAATTGGAGCATATTTCAGGGCAGATAATAAATCTGGCTCAATTCATGACGCTTCGGAAAATGTCCAATTTAAAAACTAAAAACATTAGATAAAAACTAATACCTTCATTCCTGCCAAAAACACATTTTTTAAATATTAATTGACCATCACTTCCAGATGTTGATTTAATTTTTGACTTAAAATTATTTACTAATTTTACTGACTCCCCTAAATTTAACTCTTTTAAATATCTTCTATTTCCAAAATATCATCATCAAACTCAGAAATTACTGATTATATTTCATTGCAGTGTTTAAAGTAAAAAAAACTTTCGATCGATATTCCCCACCTTGTAATTACTGGTTTAGGTGGTAAAGGGAGACTAGAAAGACTTTCCTTTATATGCACCCTCAACGGAGCCTTTACGAAAACTTTTTTGATAAAAATAAAATTAAAAAGATAGTCTAGATTTCATTTCACGTACAAATCGTCTATGTATCTGTTGATACGTATTTCGCTTTAATAAAGCTCATCAGAACAGTTATTCATAGGCGTTCTCAACGTGAAAATTAGTCTTTTCTGTCTTTGGGAAGCAACGATAAAATGGCTTCGAACAGAACAAAATTATTCACTAATAAAAACAAATTTCATATTTCTTTTACAATTTTATTAAATTTATTAAATAACCAGCAGCTTTAACATATTTTAACATGTATAACGCAGCATTTGAAAGCAATAAAACTTTTTGATTACTGGTATACGGTTGGGTAAAAAGAGGTTTATTTTACTAATTTATGTAAATTTCCACCTAGTTAAATTGTTTGTTTTTTTCATTTATTTAACGGTAACTAGGTAAGATTTTCTGGCAAAGTCTTTGTTCAAAATTGTCGCTTCATCCACAATAATACACAAGAAATTGTCCTCTAACTCCCTCTTAATTTTTGAAACACATTTCAAGTGGCATTTTTTCATAGTTTTTTTAATTAATGTACTCTCCTTCGGTAGTTTTTCAAAAAAAATAGGGCGATTAACTTTAGATATACAGAGGAATGTTGGATGAAATGATCATCTGGCACAAATCTAATTTAAATGCGCCTCCCTCTTTTTTTTTTTAATTGCTCAAACTATCCCGCACTGATATTAGGACCAACTTTTAAATTTAAGAAAGGAATTTAATTTTTCCAAATTTGAAAATATAAAAAAAAAACTTAGATTTTTAATACCACTGGTGGTGGAATATAGTACAAATTGGAATTTAGTTATGCGATGAGAAAAAGAGAGAGAAAATAAAACCACTGAGATTCTAACCTATAAAACCTTCTAGAGAAAGTTCCGAATAAAGCTCAATCTATGCACTTAACTTAGAAGTCATATTTCAAAACAAATCTGTTAAAATTTTTTAAAATATGTATTTTTTGCTGTTCAGCATACGCAACAAAACTAAACTGTATTGCAATAACCGAGTATACAACTCATAATTGCTTATTAAACAAGGAAAAAAGGTTAGAAATTTTTTAATCGTTAATCTTCAAATCTGTATTAGCTACATTTTCTTAGAAATCTATTATAAACAAACCATTGATATTTTATTATTAACCCAAAATTATATTATGGAAATGATTAGTAATAGTAGTATAATAATATTTAAAAAAAGGCATTTTGCCAATAATTCGAGCTTTAGTGATGGTAAAGCTTGTGGATTATCTAAATGGCTATGACGTTGGCTCAGATGTAGTAAAGCCCTTGCTAAAATCTGTAAATTCTTTACAAATTACGTATAGCTCAAAAAGATAAAAAACGACGGTAGTAAATTAGCTATGACTGGAAGTGGGAAATAGCAGGGCACATTCGCTGGCTGTCCTTGTGGGATTTTGTACCTACCTGACTGTTGTCTGAAGACGTAGGGCATACAGAAATAACATTATAACAGTCTTTTGATATTATTAAATACACGAAAGATTTGACGAATTGTGTTCCTTCACTTCATCAAATCCGCAGCAAAACTCTTTCTGAAATCTGCATATATATAATAGGATGTTTTAAAAAGGTATGCCATAAATTAAATCACGCTTTCCTTGGACAGAAATAAATTGATTGAATCCAACTTACCTTTGTACAAAAGTGTACACAAAAAAAGTTACAGCCCCTTGAAGTTACAAAATAAAAATTGGTTTTTTGCATTATCTCCTAAACTACTTGACATTTTGTAATAAAAATGGACACGTTACTTTCTTGTTCTGAAAGCATTTTTCGTAAAAAAAAAACAACAAAATCTAAGTGCACAGAAAAATTTTAAGGGAGTGTGCAGCCCTAAATCCCCCTAAACTTTTGAGTACGTTCAAATTTTGTGGCATCATTAGTTTAACACATTATTTTTAAAATCACTTTTTTCAAAAAACAGTTTTTATTGAGTTACAGTCCTTTTTATTAACCTTTAAAAAATTACGTGCAACTAAATAAATGGCATAAATGAATTAACAAGTACAAAAAATATCTATAACCTCTATAAATATGATATTACAATAAATGTTCAAAATGACCCCCATTTTCTTCAATACACATTCGGTATCGTTTTAATAAGGAAAACCGAATGCGCTGAAAACTCATAGTTTTCTGACGAAATTAATTTGCAGCTTCAATTATTCTAATCTTCAATTGTTGTTCGTCCTCTATTGTTACCAAATACACTTTCTCTTTCATAAACCCCCAAAAGCAAGAGTCCATGGGGTTAAGACTTGGACTTCTGGGTGGCCAAGAAATAGGTGCGTCACAACCCCTTTCAATCCACCGACCAAGATACTGCCTGCAAAGGTATTCCCGGACTTCATTACTGTAATGCGGTGGAGCGCCATATTGTAGAAACCACATATTCTGCCTTATTGCAATATTCACTTATTCAAAATACTCTTGTAAATCGTTCGCCAAGAACTGCAAATAATTATCACCATTTAAATTGTTGGGAAGCAATACTGGGCCTATTAGATTGTTATCCACAATTCCTGCCCAAACATTAACTTTGAAAGTTCTTTGGTGATGAGTCGTTTTTTTTGCGTGAGTATTTTCGTTAGACTTTATTAAGTAAACCTTAGCCAAACTAAAGCGATTTAAAAGCTAAAAAATAGTAATATAACTACTGGGTCTTGTGGCAGATCATCTTTTCCTTATGCTATCAAATTCTTGAAGTACGCTGCTTAGCTTGTGTTTATATAATATTTTTGGTCACAGTTATCGCTATTTTTTTGCGACACAGACTTCTACGAATATTAGGCGTTTTTTAAGATTATTCATGTAAACCATATTCTGTCTAGAGTATTTATCTATAATTTTTATGCTTTTTGAGTTAAAATTTTAATATTATGTCAAAATCTGACGTAATGTCAGCCATATTTACCATATCTGTGTACTATATTCATATATAGATAAAATTACCAGTATATTACCACATTAAAACTTCTGATGCGAACTGGTTATGGATGAAAAATAATAAAAAGAAAAGTAGAAAAAGAAAATACTTACAATTAAGATTACATAACCACTAAAAAGAAATGTTCAAGTTGTTATAGGTTATCAGATATAAATAATTATGTATAATGAGTATATTTGTAGGATCTAGGTGTATAATAACATAGCGATATAAAGTCGATAACAAACGAAAAAAAAATGGCCTTTTAGAGTAAATTATACAGTTTTTTATAATTGTTGCTGGTCCTCCACCAGCTGTGTTTCTAAAGCAGAACCAGAGAAATGACAATGACTATAACAAAATAAAATATTATGGTAGTTAACTTCATTATTACTACCTGTACATTCAATACTTTGCAGTTTGACAAACAGGCTTGCCACTTATTTTGTGTAAGATCGTAGTTTCAATTGGTGGTTAACGTATCGGACACTGACGTCTCAATGTGTCAATAAATTAAAAACTGAATAAAGTAAATATGTACTTGAAATCTAATGTTACATCCAAATATGCCAAAAGCATAAGATGAGTCACAGTTTGTGGACAATTTTAGATTGTATAACTTTTTGTAATATAATTTAAAGATAATTTTTGTTGCTACAATATTTTATAGTGAGTATAAAAAAATATACTACGCTTTTCAATAACCTTGGAAGTAGTCTATTCCTTCCGTTGCGAGAATAAAACACTTTTTGACCGGACTAAGAGTATGCGACTCCTCTTATCGGCAACTTTATTGTATCCCATTTCCTGGGAAAAGGCAGAGGCAAATGCCCCGATTAGAACGGCCGAGTTCGAAATCAAGCCAGGTATCTAGATGAATCACATGATTGGAAAATTGAACTGAGAGGGTTTTAGAACAAAGCAACTTAACTAGGGTTAATTATGGAAGAAAGTTTCGTATTTAGGCCGGTCGACTATATCTGCAAACTTTAACAATTTTATTTTTTACTGTAGGCCAACTTTACTTGTACATTGGAAAAAGTGTTGGCAGATATTAAAAACGGTTTAGTGAAGTCTTGATAAGTAACTAACTTGATGACTAATAAAATTTAGTTTTACATATTATTGAATAACAAATATAGTCTTCTCTTTATAATATGTCCATTACTATACGTTGGCTATCATAATTTTATTCACCGCAGGTCGAAGAAGGACGACGAAGATTGATCAAACTACTAACGTACGTTACGAAGCCATGTCTTTCTTCGGCCGGGATATCTTTTTCCACATATTTTGCCTTAGATAATAAGATGATAGATCTATCCATATCGTTCTGAGTAGAGTATTTATTTAACTACATAACAAATACAAATATTGTTTGTAGTTATTAAAAAAAATACGCAGTATATAAAAAAGGAGTATAAAACGTAACCTAAATATATACAAGCAAGAACATATAGGGCCTGCGTAGCGCAAGCGGTAGGATGCTTGCCTCGCATGCCGGTGGTCCGGAGTTCGAATCCTACCGCTGGCAAGAACAACTAGAAATTTTTAAAAATGTCCATAGGCCCCAGGTCGACTCAGCCTGAATAAAATGAGTACCTTGGGTAAAACCAGGGGTAATAATAGGCGGTTGAAGCGTAGCACTGGCCATGTTACCTTCCTTTTATACCGTAGGCCCTAGATATAGCAGACTACCCTGCTATACTCCCAAAGCCGTGAGCGGTATAAAACGGGAGACTATTACTATTATTATTAAGAACATATATTAAACAGAAACAGATTTATGGTAAAGTTACGGTAAGCAGTTTAGTGGATTGTCTGCAGTGAGTCATATATTCTTCTGAGCAGCAATTTTTTTCTGAAAGACTTAATCTACAGCGATTTGTTCGTAGGTAGTGACAGTTTCACGTATTGTGAACGTGGATATCAGACTGCGTTAATAAATGGGCACGTTTTCTGTGAATTCCAGTTAGAACTTGAAATATTAACAGAGTAGGTAGCGGCATAATTTTGAATTTGATAAAGAAAGGTCAGCAGTGTTCTAGATAACTCACCCTGCTAAAATCCTCATAGCTTTCTTTTACATTCTAAATATTTTAAGTGTATTTGTTGAATTGCCCCATATAATTACACCATAGTTCAGGTGAGAGTGGAATAAAGAAACATATGTCATTTTTAATGTTTTACAGTAACAACCCACGGTAGTTGGCGAATAACAAATAATGAACTTAATACCTTTTTCTTAAGTTGTGAGATATGAGCCGACCAGTTCAGTAGATTATCTATAGTTATTCCCAATAGTTTGTTATCTGGATCATTGTGTAAATTACTTTAGTATAAACTTCCTCATGAGACATTTTTAAATCATTTTTATTTTTACCTGATATAACGTATGTGTATCATCTGCGAATTTTAAGGGTTTGTACGGAGATATGAATTTAGGCAAATTGTTGTCAAAAATAATAAACAAAAGAGGTCCTAAGACTAAACTTTATAGCACTCATGTTTTATGGATATAAAATCGGAGAGATGACCTTTAGACACTACCGCCTGGTGTCTGTCACATACAAAAAGAGTTATAAGCTTAAGAGGAATACCTGCGATTCCATAATAATTTAATTTGTGGAGCAAAATGTCGTGTGAAACGCAATCGTCCCTCAATCACCTCGCTCACAACAATAAATACCGCGTTCGTAGTTGTCCTGTATTTTAGAACATTTTTAGATCAATAAAAATGAGCTTATTCCAAAAAAGTATAATACTGGGGATCTAACGGATATAATTTGAAAGATATGCGCTTAGAAAATTAATTTTTATTGATTATTAATATTAATAAATTATAAATAAATTATAATAAATAACTTAAAGTAATCCAGTAATTATTACATGACTTAATCTTAAATGTTCGAATTGTAGCCCTTGTTGTATTTGACAGTAACCCAAACGTTTATGCTATCTTGAGAAAGTTTATTTTATAACGAATTCTTGTTTTTAAGTCTCCAGTATTTGCAGATTTCGTTTTATAAACAATATTATTTAAATGACCCCACATAAAATAATCCAAAGGATTGAAGTCTGGCGACCTCGCTGGCCATTCAATATGTCCACGTCTTCCAATCCACCTGTTCGGAAAAATTTCGTTTAGGTACCTTCGATCATCTAAAGCATAATGCGGTGGCGCACCATCCTGTTGAAGCCATAAACTTTTATCAAAACCTCCAAGATTAATTGTAATGGGGAATAAATTACGTGAAGTAGGTACGAGATACCCACTTAAAAACTGAAGGTATGCTGGCCCGTTTAAATTACCTTCGAAATAGTAGGGTCCAATGATTTAATTTCTTACAATGCCAGCCCATACGTTTACCTTTTGCCTGTATTGTGTATGATGTTCCCCCATCCAGTTGGAGTTTTCTTTTGCCCAGTATCTACAATTCTGACGGTTGACCCCGCCATTTAATTTGAATGTAGCCTTATCAGAAAAAATAATATTTTGAACCAAGAGAGGGTTTCGGTGGCTATTATTCATCATTATTTCTCAAAATTGTATTCTTTTATCTGGATCCTCCTCGTTTAGTTCCTGTACAACTGTGCATTTTACTTACTTTACTTACTTTTACGTACTTTGTGTATCGTTGTTTTACAAACAACGAGATCACTACTAATCTTACGAACAGAAGTGTGTGCATCTTCTTCAAAAGCAAGTAGAACATCTAATGTTTACATTAGATGTTCCACTTGCTTCTAAGTAACATAATTTACAGAGGGACGACCTGATTTGCGTGCATTTTTAACCGTACCAGTTTCTAGAAATTTCTTTTCAATCTTACTTACTGTTGACTGCGTGATGGGTATTTCTGGATATTTATCATTAAATAAATAACACACTTCCATCTGAGTTCGCTATTTGTCTCCATACTTAATCATTATATGTATTTAAATTCTTTGCTTTACACTCAAATTCATTTCTACTTAAAATTAATTCTAAGCAATAATACAGAACATTCACGAATTAATACAATTATTGTACTACTTAATTGTTATTGAACCTTACTAAAAATAATTACAGTTACCAAACACTAGAAGTAGGCTACTTTTTTGCAATTGATAATAAATAATTTATTTTCTAAGCGCATATCTTTCAAATTATATCCATTAGACCCAAGTATTATACTTTTTGGAAATCATCTCATTTTTATCGACCTAAAAATGTTCTAAAATAGAGGGTGTTACATTTAAAAAAAGACCGATGACGTCATCACTGTAATGTGTATTACCTTGAATAATGAAATTTTATTGTAAAATGTAGAATATTAAATTTAAAAATCGACGTGTTTTAGATTTTGTTAAAAA
This sequence comes from Diabrotica undecimpunctata, assembly GCF_040954645.1. Classification (NCBI taxonomy): domain Eukaryota; kingdom Metazoa; phylum Arthropoda; class Insecta; order Coleoptera; family Chrysomelidae; genus Diabrotica; species Diabrotica undecimpunctata. The sequence continues at coordinate 40,359,791 of NC_092809.1, read as the reverse complement.
GACTTTTCATTTAGGAAATATTGAATTTATTTCATTCTTTACGGACACACTGTATATTATATTGTTTGTAAAGGTCTCTAGGTTCCTAAAATTACTTTTTCTTTTTCTAATATTTCCGGTTTTCTTTTGTTTATTTGTTTCTGTATTACTGCACTTAAATAATTACTTTTGGTTACGAAGTACGTGAACTCTTCTAAATTTTTAAAGCTGTGGAGACCTATTTGAAACAAGTTTCTATTGTTTTGACTTGCCCTTGTCGTAAGCATATTTTTGGTTTTATTCTGATTATTCTCAATCCTACATCTCGCGTCGCATGCTTAAGATCCTCGAAAGTTTTCTTTAATGCTGTCTCATCACGACTAAGTATCATGATGTCATCGGCCTGTGCAGCTGTTTTTTTGCTTTTTGTTATAAGGTTCTTGCGGATGTCAACTTGAGATATTGCTGCATGCAGCAAGAGACTAAACAAGAGCGTTGAGATGGCGCCTTCTTGTCTTACACCGTTATTGATCTCAAAGTTGTCAGTCTTCATAGTAAGTATTACTATAGCTGCTTTGGTGTCAGTAAGGGTAGGTTGCACCAATCTGACTAGTTTTTATATAGTTTTTTTTTCTGCTTATAGTATTAATAGCTTGTTTGAAATCAATAGACTGTTTGTGTCGATTTTCTATCCACTGCTCTTTTCTAACTGTTGCCTTAGCATATGTAAGTAATCACTCGTAGACCGGTTTGGCTGGTCGGATTGGATGGGTTTTGACCCAAAACTACTTATCGCCTAAAATTTATATTCTTTACCATCCAATTTCCTTAATTTAATGGCGTTTTTCCTATTTACTGCTTACTTACTTTTAAGAATTTTGTTTTGTCTACATTAATCAAGAGCCCAAATTTATTTGCTGTCTCTTTCAGCTTTGGTGCAACTTGTGCTTTCATTTCTGAATCGATTCCTTTTTTAACTCTATTTTATTTAAAATACGTTTTGATAGAAGTTTTCACCTTTATAAAGCATTGTTTATACTTCACAGTCAGTATAGCATACCTTTAGGCCTAGATATAGAGCAACAATTTTTAAAATGCCTAGTAAAAATGATAGAAATCGATAGATATGTATATCGGCATAACTAGAATTTGATAATGAAAAGTAAGTACAACCCTACCTTTTATTGTTTAAGGTTAAATTAAAGCTGTAAATTAATATTTGAAATGTACGAAATCGTAAATATTATAATATTATTTGGAAATGGAAATTACTGAAATAGCTGAGGTGTTGGAATTAGCTAGCACCGAGAACTGAGAATATGCTACAATGAACACAGAGAGAAACCGCAGTGTATGTTAAAAACAAATTCAGTAATTGGCATAACCGAGTTCCGGATTTCGAGCGTAAACATGTCTTTTGATTGTAATTTTATTAATAAAATAGGAAGGCTGATGGATTAATAAACGTTTAGAAAAAATAAAGGTTTGCCAATTAGGAACATACATACACTTATATATATATTAATATATATATATATATATATATATATATATTGTTACGTTCTTTATTAATTCTAATTAATTATATTGTTCTTATTTTAATTTATTAAACACGATAATTTATATCAATTTATTAAACCACTGTACAACAATTTATTTGACTAATAATTACATAATTTATCTAGCGCGAGCTTCTTTTTTGTTTTCTCCAAAAAGTCCTGTTATATACCCACTACCGTTAGACTAGAAACGTCGACGGCCTTCTCGACTAGACAGAGCGGCGAATTGTTCTCAAAACTGGTATGTTTAAATCGGCTCGTCTCCAGAAGGTTCGAATTGTTGTTTTTATAACAAAGGGGACCCATCGTGTGTCAGGTAGGCATTACCTAGAAAATACGTGAATGAATGAAAATATTAGTAAAAAATATATTTACGGTTTTGGGTCAGAATTTATCGTAACAATATACACTCATGGACAAAAATATCAAATATTTTGGAATTTTCCGATTTTTTTTGTAGTCACTATTATTTCAAAATAATTTTAGATTACTGATAATACTCATATAGTAGGCTGATGTACTCAACTGGTTTGAAATATTTTGATGTTTATTTTGACGTTTATTCAGTGGTTAGTATCATTCGTACATTTTATCATAAAAATCCTTCTTCACGTACAGGAAAAATCATACTAATTCGGTTATTTTTAGTTTAATTTATTAAGTTTAATTAAATATTGTTTAAATTTAACTAAGTTTAAAACAACTATCCCACCAATTCGACACTGCGATGAAGTTCAAGTAGCACATATTGTAATTTTGTACGAGGAAGGATATGCACAAGAAGTTATCGCACGAGGTCTCATCAGAACTGAATCTATAGTTTCGAATACTCGAAAAAGGTACCACGAAACAGGAAATTTTGTACGAAGGCCTGGTAAAGGACGCCCAAGGTGCACAAGCGCAATTGAAGACGGTTTTTTGGTTTTTAATTCTACACGAAATCGTTCATTGACATCGATGCACCTCAGAAATGAGATATTAAATGTTAGACAAGTTAATGTGATTTTACAAACAGTTAGACGAAGATCAAAAGAAGCAAACTTAAAGCCCAGATGCCCCGCCAAAGTTCCACGTCTTCTCCAAAATCATAAAGCTCGTCGTTTGGAATTTGCAAGAACGCGTATTTAGTGGAATATCGACAACTGGAAAAACGTTCTTTTCTGTAGTCTCGCCCAGACCGTTAGTTTTGGAGTTAATGGCATAATTCTTTGGGAAGGTATTAGTTCGAAGGTACGTACCGCACTTGTGGAAGTGATTGGACGGATGACTGGTGATACTTACATTTAAAACATCCTGCAAGATCATGTTTTGCCATATGTTGGTTACATTGGATATGAAAGATTCACGTTAATGCACAATAGTGCTCGACCACATGCCGCTGATATAGTGAGTAATTATCTTGATGGGGTCCAAATTCGAAGATTGGATTGGCCACTGTTTAGCCCGGATTTAAATCCAATAGAGCACATGTGGGATCACCTAAAACGCAGCATACGACAAAGAAATCCCGTTCCAAATACGATAGACCAGCTTCGGTTTGCTCACAGGATGAATGGATGGCAATTTCCCAAGGATATGTCCAAAATTTACTTGCAATCAAGCTAAGAAAATGCAAGCAGTAATAAGAGCTAGAGGGGGGAATAATCGTTACTGATCATGCACTTCTTTCAGTTAAAACGACTTGTTTAGGCAATTTAAATTATCATTTAAGTTTAGAGTCAAATAACCTTATTTACCTAATAATAAACATTTTTTTCACAATTTTCTCCTCATAAAAACTTAAAATTGTTCATTAAACATTGTTAAAATGAACTATATTTTACAATAAACGACTTGATTGACCAGAATTTATTTTGAAAAAACAAAAATTTGAAAATTCCAAAATATTCGATATTATATAATATATATATATATATATATATATATATATATATATATATATATATAATAAAAATAATATAATATACATTATAATATATATATTATATATATAATGTATATATATATATATATATATATATATATTATATATATATATATATATATGTATATATATATATATATATATATATATATATATATATATATATATATATATATATATGTATGTTTGTGTGTGAAGAGTACAGGGGAAAAACGATCTAAGTCATATTTAAATAGTTTTAAGATATTTCCAAGTCCAGTTCTGGTTAAAATACCTGCAAATAAAGCCTTAGAGTACTATACAATATGTACTAATAAACACATGTAATTTTGCAGTACACAGATTTTTATTTACTCCCTTGAGATTTGGAATAATTATAACCCTTCTTCATCTGCAAGTTATACTTACATTAAATTCATCATTACTTTGATTTACTTCAACTACTGGCAAATTATCATAAAATAATTATAATTCTTTATAGTCAACCAATTAAACTATTTAATGATGAAAAAGAAGAACTGTTAGAAATCAGAGGATACCGTACCCCCAATATTACGAGAAGTCATCTATGTCATTAATAACACAAAAGATGGCAAAGCAACTAGACGAGATGATGTGCTAATGAAATTTATAAAATTCATTGATGAAGATAGTATTGATGTGATCGTTGAACTCTTTAATCTAATAGATCAGACTGCCACAATCTTCAGACAATGCAGCAATCGACCTTTGTAACAATTCCCAAAAAGTTAAGTTTAACAACCTGCTCAGATCACACAAGAATAGCTTTAATGAGTCAAACATTTTTGAAAATAGCACAAAGCAGAATTATTAAAACTTAAGGATATAAAATAAGGGACATACAATTTGTCTTTAGAAATGGTATAACCACAAGAGATGCTTTATTCGGTTTTAATGTGCTGGCCCAGAAAAGCATGGACATGAATTAGGACATCTACTTATGTTTTGTAGACTTTGACAAAGAGTTTGATAACATGAAACATAAATAGCATGCAGATATATTAGAAAGCAAAAATAATGAGTCGTGAAAATTATATCTAACCTATATTGGAATCAAACTGCCAAGGTCCGAGTTGACAACCAGAACACACGAGATATCAAAATACATAGAGGAGATCGCCAGGGTTGCTGTCCCCAGTACTGTTTAATGTCTACACTGAGGGGGTGTTTATACAAGAAAAATTGCATTTTTCGAAGTAAATTTCGAGTTGATAATTAAAAAACTACGCCCGAATTTCTGCAGATATCCCATAAGTTTGCTATTTCTGCAGATATCCCATAAGTTTGCTTACTACAGATATATACTCGTACTATCGGAAAAACTCATCAAATACCTGGCTATTGAGATATCGTGAGAAAAAAACTTATATCCCTGGAGTATTTAACTTTCTGTTGCAATTCTTTCGTAGTTTTATTTGTCTCCTGATCATTTCTACCAGCCTACAATGCGTTAGTAGTTATTGGGATCCAAGTTTTAAAAATTCTAAAGAAATGGCATCTTCTTTTAAGCTATTTTCGTTGTTTTAGTTTTTTAATTGATATAATTTACTCATAGTACAATTTTAATACAGTCAACAAAAACTGTTATTAATAATACATCGATAAACATTCATTATCAGTGGCATTACAGCTCGTTATGAGCCAAAGCCTTCTTCAGAACAATCTTCCATTCTCCCCTGTCTCTCGCAACTCTTCTCCATGCTTTAACTCCGATGGATTTTAGATCATCCTCTATGTTATTTTGATATCTAAGTTTTGGTCTTTCTCTGGTTCGTCTTCCCACTGGTCCTCTTCGGTCGAAAATTTTTCTGATCGTTGCATCTTCATCTCGCCTAATTGCATGTCCTACCCATCAAAGGCGTGCTAATTTAATACATTTTACAACGTCAAGTTCCCCAAAACTTCTATATAACTCAAAGTTGTAGCGTCTACGCCACAAACCTTGTTCTTGGATTCCTCCATATATTTTCCTTAGAATTTTTCTCTCGAAACGTTTTAGCAATTCTTGGTCGTTCTGTGTAAGTGACCACGTTTCAGACCCGTATGTTAACACTGGCCTTATTAGTGTTTTATATATGGTGACTTTAATTTTTCTGGGTAGTTTTGGGGCCATGTGTTTCCTCAAACCATAATAGCACTTATTGGCAAGTACTATTCTTCTTTTAATTTCTTCGCTGACATTGTTGTCTTTGGTCAGCAGCGAGCCCAGGTAGACGAAGGTGTCCACACCTTCCAGTTCCAGATCATCAATTAATAGTCTAGGTATCTGGTTGCCTGATCTAGGACAATACATATACTTGGTTTTCTAATCCCATTCTAAGTGTAGACGCCCTTAGTGATCAAAATGCTTCGATCAGAGATTCTGTGGACCTAGCAATAATGTCTATGTCATCTGCATACCCAACCACTTGTACAGATTTATTAAAGATGGTGGCATTCGTATTAATATGGCACTCTCGAATTACTTTTTCTAGTGCAAGGTTAAATAAGAGACACGACAGTCCATCTCCCTATCTCAGTCCATTTTTACAATGGAAGGGTCTAGAAAAGTCGTTTTGGATTCTGACGACACTCTCTACACCTGTGAGTGTAAGTTCCGTTAATTGAACAAGATGAAGCGGCATTTGAAATTCCAACATAGTCTGTAGAAGTTTTTGTCTGTTGACTGAGTCGTATGCGGCTTTGAAATCCACGAATATGTGGTGGGTGTCGACTCCGAACTTAAGCGTTTTCTCAAGAATCTGCCTGACTGTGAAGATTTGATCCGTTGTTGATTTATTGGGTCGGAAACCGCACTGATAGTTAACAACTATTTGCTCAGCATAGGGGATCAATCTTCTGTACATTACGTTGGACAATACTTTATATACCACGTAAGTAGAGTAATGCCCTTATAATTATCCCACACCATCATATCTCCGTTTTTGTGAAGAGGGTGCATTACACCTAATTTCCAGTCCGCGGGCGTTTCCTTCCGTTGCCAGATTTTGGTTACTAATTTATGCATGTGGGCCTGCGTAGCGCAAGCGGTAGGATGCTTGCCTCGCAAGCCGGTGGTCCGGAGTTCGAATCCTACCGCCGGCAAGAACATCTAGACATTTTAAAAATGTCTATAGGCCCCAGGTCGACTCAGCCTGAATAAAAATGAGTACCTTGGGTAAAACCAGGGGTAATAATAGACGGTTGAAGCGTAGCACTGGCCATGTTACCTTCCTTGTATACCGTAGGCCCTAGATATAGCAGACTACCCTGCTATACTCCCAAAGCCGCGACAGCGGTATAAAACGGGAGACTATTATTATTATTTATGCATGTGTTTAAAAATGGTGTCACCACCATTCTTAAAGAGTTCGGCAGGAAGATTGTCCAAACCGGGAGCTTTGTTTTAATCGATAAACATTAAACAATTCATATTGCAAAATTTGAAAAATTTTTACTTGTATATAAGAATTAATATGCAGTCTATTGTGAATAATCTAGGAGAGGACTAACAGAATTGGACCTTATATTTTTTACTCTTGTAATTTACTTTAATTGAAACTTAAACTTCAGCATTTAAGCGTCTATAAAACGCGGAAAACTAAATATCCAACATTGAATTGCAACTGCTGACATAACTTTTTATTATTTATTAGCAATTTTCTTCACCTTAAACCCCGTAGTAGGTCTTTAAGATCTCGGGGTATATAAAAATTCTTTAGGGTGGAATTAAACTTTTATAGGGCCATTTTTGCTCAGTGTATTTTCTTTCACGCTCACTGACTATAAAATTTCGAGGTGTCGGATCTTTTTCTTACCCCATTACCCTCTGACAACAGTTTTTGAAACAACTCTTTTATAATTAGTTAATTTATTTTGATGGTAAACGTATTTGTGCATTGCGCACTCGATAGACGGCCCTTTGGTGCGGTGTTGCCACCGTTTCTTAGTGGGTGACAGTAGAATTTATTATTCCCTATGAAGGGAAACAAAATTATGCTGTAATCTCCTAAGCTTGTGATGACATACATAATCTTATCTTAATTTTGCTAAAAGCCAAAATATGTTTTGTTTGTTACGACGTATAAAGAATCATTGCAGAGTAAAATATTATGTATATAAACATTTAAATCAAAATTTAAGTTTAATCTTATTAAAAAAAATAATATCAAACTCACTTCTAGTTTAAACCGGAATATATACGAGTATATATATATATATATATATATATATATATATATTCATCATTCTCAGCATCTTCTCCCAATTCTGGTGTAGCCTCCCTTTCATGTTCATTCTTCATATCTGCCCACAATTGTTTAAAATTCGCTTTTCTGTTTAAAATACACACATAAATTCAACAGAAATTATCAATACCATTTATTTTATCAAAAGGAAATAAAATAATAAATATTGCACTTTTCTTAATCCTAGTATATTTATAACATACTAAAAAAAAACGAATAGAGAATCTTATTTCTTATTGTCTCCTTTGTAACTAAAACCAACTTTAACACTTTATAACAAACAAATCTGATTGAATTTTGATAATTTTATAATAATGAAATGTTATGAAATTTAATATGCAATATGGTATTTAATACGAAAAACCCATACATTCACACTCATACACTTTCCAAAAATTGTGTTATCTATTTTTAAGAAACTGATACAAAAGAATATTTTAAAAGTTGTCTACTTTATACAATGATCACTTTTTGAAATATATGCGGGTTACTGGATTTTCCACCCTATAAATGGCTATCCGAATAATCTCTTATTGTTGTAACGCCTTTCCAAACATTCATATTTCGGCGAAAACCCTTTCTTAAAACTAGCTATAATTATTTTTACAAATTTTGTCATATACAGGGCATTGAAAATTTACATGGTAATGGTCTATGAAGATGCAATTTTTATTTTATTTTTGATTTAAAATAGGAACATAGCAATATATATATATATATATATATATATATATATATATATATATATATATATATTATGATGTATTTTTTGTTTGAATGATGAGCAATGAGTATTTTTAATAATATAATATATAGGGTTTTTATCGCGGTTCTCAAAGAATTAGCTTGTAAGTACTTTTTTAAATTATCTTTATTATAACTATTATGAAACACACATATATATCTAACCTAGCCAATGAAAATTTAAAATAAACTATCTTTAAATTGATGTTCTTATAAAACTAATTAAATTCTATAGACAATGTTAAATTTAAACAAACTATCTTCAAAATTGAAATTGTTATAACACTAACTAAATTATATTAACAAAATTTTGTACCTTTCTTTCACTGAATGCCTAAATGAACTGTTTTCCACTATATATATTCTAATCACCACTGAATGTCTTCGTACTTCGGTTATCCTTGTTTTTGTGAAATTTCTTTTTCCAATTATCAGCTTCTACCAATTTAAGATATATTTTTCTTCACCAGCATTTATACACCACCAAGCAAACCAGCAAACACCATTTATATTTATTCTTCTTTTCAATATACCAATATCCAATTATTATAAGTTGATTTATACTAATCTCCAATCATAATATAATTTAATTCCTTCCAATGTCCATCCAATATTCTTCTAATATACTTTTATAATCTTCAATAATTATTTGTGTATAATTATGAATGTGCATTAAATATATGCATAATTTTTAATCTTCATTTAACTCACTATATTAAACAATTTTCTATTTGTAACTGATTCACTGACTCCAACTAACTTTCATATTTCTTACTAAACTTTTCTGACTGACTTCTTGAAAATTCTGAACAATATTACTTCACTAACTAAATGTGTCTACTTAACTTTCATAATAAACTGGCCTGACTTCTGACTAAAAACTGCCATCTTGAATCCAAATCACGGGTATTTATATCTTTTTGGATATTCCAGAATCATCTGGTAAGAGATCATGTTCCAATTTCGTTCTATTTCTTCGATATGGTTGTTCTCGAAAAAAATATCTGTTCCATCCACCGACATAATCATTATTCCAGAATGTTCGACCGTAAACAATGGCCACACTCTGCACTCTGGAGAATTCGTTAATGTTCCATTGATAATTTTGTTGACATTTAGGCTTTTCAGATCAGAATAAACATTTAAATCATTAAATATATATATATATATTAAACATTTTAAACTAACATTATTATTATAACCCCACTTATATTCATATTATGATTAATTTCTATCTGTCAATTTACTGTATAGTTGGTTGCCTAGTCACATGGCTCACTTAAATATATTTACAACATTAAAATACAACTTTTTACAATTATTATATGCTAATTTATTAAAAATGCCCTCACATAAATATATTTTTATTAAATTCTCTAGTATATAACTTCTTAAAATAATCAAATACTTTTTTATATCTAATATTATGTAGTATATAACTTATAAATTATTTTCTATAAACCCCAATCGTCACAATATATATATATATATATATATATATATATATATATATATATTTAAACAATAAAGTTTATTAGGGCTGCAGTCAGAAAGTTTGGCCGGGATGTTACAGAAACACTCTTTTGACTTTTGGTCTAGCTTTCGGAATTGTTTTTATTCCTTCTTCAAGACACTGTAATTAGAAGAATGTGTAAATATTTATAATATATCACAAATTGTCAGTGCAACTTACTAGTCGTCGAGATTATTTATATAAAGCTATGACACTCAACATTAATAACACACATATAAAAAATAATGAACAAAATACATTTTACAATTTAGTTATTGATAGTAAAACTACGTTGGTGACATCTTTTAATGGTGTGTTTTAACTGATCCATACAGAACAGAAAGAAAAAACAAAAATGGTATGATTAAAATGTAATTAAGTGTTTTTCACTTATGGTGAATACTTTATATTTAATAATATATATTTATATTTAATATACTACTCATTTAATATACACTTCCATTAATAAAACACTTCATGTTTTATTAATGGAAGTAGTATAATAAATATAAATATATATATATATATATATATATATATATATATATATATATATATATATATATATATGTATATATATATATATATATATATATATATATATTGGAATATTGCAATATCTCGTCTTTTTATTGATTTGTATATATAAACATTTCTGAATAGTTAAAAATCGTTTTGCTTCAATTCTCTGTAGGCGATTTGGCATGTTGCCGATTAACTGTCAAACTGGGCTTGCATATTTCTCTATTCTATTAACGAGCAGCATCTTATAGTTTTCAAAGTGTAATAGATTGTTTCGCTTTTTGATGCGTGTTTTGAGAATGTCCCAATGTATGTTCAATGACGTTCATGTCGGGTGAATTCGAGGGCCACTGTAATGTGGATATTCTTTCGTCTTCCAGAAAATTTTGTACTGCTGCTGTTCGACGAGGAGGTGCATTGTCATGCATAAACACAAATCCATCACCTACTGTCCCCCCTCCTCCACTTAGGCGCATGACAGGATTTAAAACTTACTCGATGTACACAGCATCAGTGACTCTTCTCTCCGAACCAGAAGTGGCGTCCTTGTACCACTCCACCCCAAACTATAATACTGCCACCTTTAAACACGTAGTTAGGCTATTTCTAGTGGAGCTTGTTGTTCTGGGCTCTCCAAACCAGTGTTTTTCTCGAATCAGAAACCAAGCCAATTTTTGATTCTCATCAGTTCATCACGATATTGCAGTTAGGATCATGATGGACCATTGCTCAGTTACCAGTCCTTGAAGCCTCAAAATATAATGAATATGCCCAATATGCCGTATACTATAAATATTGCTAGTTTCCGGGATACCTAATTTTAAAAGTTTAAATATGACTTTTAATTTTCTGAATAATTTTATATATTTTCATAATTTTTATTTAAAAATTGGAAATTTTAAGATTTTTAAGCTAAATCAAAGCTATTTTTTTTGACATTACAAAGGTCTATTTAAATAGGTCGGATAGGGTTTTCAGAATCCTACAAATGAATATTTTTCCATTAATTACTATTTAACTGGGAATAAGCCACAATTAAAGGTTAAAATACGTTTATTGACGTTTCAATTTCCACTTCGGAAATCGTTCTCAAAATACTAATATTATATATAATATTAATATAATATTATATTAATACTAATATAATATTAAAAAGTATTTTGAGAACGATTTCCGAAGTGGAAATTGAAACGTCAATAAACGTATTTTAACCTTTAATTGTGGCTTATTCCCAGTTAAATAGTAATTAATTTAAAATGCCACAAGAAAATAGCTTCAGAAAAATATTTTTCCAGTTAAATATTCCCCGTCTGGTAAATTTTTCCACATAAGTAAAAATAATCGTATCCAGAAAACCTTGATTAATATTTTGTTTAACTTGTAGAAATTGAGCACAGGTTAATCTTGAGGGAGTAAATTCTGAAGAAGAGTGTAATGCGGATGTAGCTTTTCCCTCTTCAATATTACAAAAACAGATGATTGGCTTATCCCTGTTGCCAGACTACATCGGCGAGTATTGATATCTATTGATATATATTGATTTTCTACAACAAGTATTAAAATTTCATCTTCTTCATCGACAGTAATAATTTTTGTAGCTTCATATAGACTTTTAGTATGTAAAGATCCCATCTCACCCAGGTGGTTGTACAGATTTTAAAGGTTGACTTTGATTGCCCATTTCTAAACATTTGGTATCTCGAAAAGTAATATTTGTATAAGGCATGTTGGAAAGAATCATCATGGTTTGAAGTCATCTACAACTCAGAGATTTGACATTCTTAATAAATCGCACTGTATAATCATATTGTTTTCTGATTTAAGTCGAATCTTCTTAGTTTATTATGCCTTGCGATGTATTTCCACCAGCGATTATTTTCCGATTTCCCCCAGTCACTTTACCGTTTCGTGTTTAATCCCATTAACACCGCAATTGACTCCTCTATTTGTCAAAAATTTACATTTTTTTTTAAATTCTTCTCTTGACCTTTTTATTGGTGATTATTATGAAAGCCTCCATAAAATCCTCGTAAACGCATCGTCTCAGGACTAGCAACTCCAACGTGGAGTCATATGTCGCCATGTTACCTAATCCAACGGTAACTTTAACATCCTATTAATTTATAAGAAATACTGTCAAACTAATGTAACTAATTATTTGTTAACGGGTTTTTACCCATATATTTAGTGGCTACATTCATGTACTCCTAGACACTGATGATGGAATGATGGATTCCGAAAACGTTTTGCCTAACATAGCCCGTTTGGGTTTTTTAAATATATACCTTTTACAAAGGATTTTAATTAATTTTTTAATATATGGTATACAGCCAACTACAGGAACGTAGATTCCTTGTAGATGTTTGTTATAGTATCATGGTCCGGCATCATGTACTTTGCTAATTGATCAAGAGCTAGTATATAGGTTGACGTGTTGTCAATAGTTAGTATCGATTAATATGGTCTATGTATTTGGGTTTTAACGTAAATACAATGGATTCTAGAGCATTTGACAACAAAAAGAATACGAAATCAATTAGGAAAAAGCAGAGTAAAGCTAGATTGAGTGAAAAACCGTAACTTTTTCAGTTCCAGATGGACAAGGTAACGTGAAAAGAGTTTGTGAAAAAACGTTTTTGGATATAGTTGCTATAATTCCGCAAAAGATTAGTAGGCTTGTTAGGCGTAAAAAGGAGGGACACACAACCTTCAAGGATAAACGAGGAGGTGTTAAAAATTTTAAGTACACTGTTCATGATAGACAGATGGTAAAAGATCACATCAATAGCTTCCCGAGGGACGAAAGCCACTACAGTCGATCGAAAAGTTAAAAAGAATATCTCAGTCCGGACCTCAATGTTAATAAATATGCAAGACTTGTGATTTCTTTTTTTTTAAGAAGCAAGGACAAAGACCTTAATGTATCCAGAAAAGCTAAAACTTGGTTGGAATTACATCCTAGAAAAACAAACAAAGCTCTTAATGTTATTCAAGAAGACAGTACAAGCAGTACTCTTCCAGGTAGCGATACCTGTACCCTTACCATGAATCTACAAGTATTTTCGCTTCCTAAATTGACGCATAGTAATATGTACTACAGCCTCCAATTGTCATGCTACAATTTTGGAATACACGTACAAGTTTCGTCAGATAATGTGCATCTGGCATGAACGACAGTCGGGTCGTGGTAGTAACCAAATGACATCATATCTTCTACAAACCTTGAATACAGGACAGCTTTCAACTTATAAGCGAACACTATGTATATGGAGCGACAACTGTGCAAAGCAATTGAAAAACCGAATGTTTATTTTCTTATACAAGTTCTTAATAACCAGTGGACATTTTGCTACCATCGATCATAAATTTTTAGTTTCCGGTCATAGCTTTTCATCTTCAGATAGAGATTTTGCTCTTATCGAGTAACGTGCAAAACGTTCCAAGCTTCAAATAATAAACGATGTAAAAGCCGTAATTGCTGATGCTAGACCTTCCAGGCCTTACAAAGTGTTAGATACGGAAGAATGTACTCTTTTGATTTCGATAAAATATTATCAAAATGTATAGATACATCTAAACTTGGCATTACTCAAGCCATCGTGCTTACGTGTGACGAAAGAAGATCCAGGAACAGTATTGTACAAGAAAAGTTTAAGTGTCTTATTGGGATGGGAGAAGAGTCGTGTATTAAAAAAAGATGTGAATGCCCAAAAGCTAAAGTCAACGGAGCTCTTAGCCTTTCCTGGTGTTCAGCAAATAAATGAAAGTAAGAAAAAATACCGCGCCATGCTAGAATTCTTTAACTAGAAAAATAGAGCATTTTTCATCTCTATTTTAGATTTTTTTTGTCATATATTATTTCTGTAGACTTGATCATTTCCATTTTTTCTTCATTTATTGTGAATTACTAAGTTTCTTCAGTGTATTTACACCAAAAATTTGTTATATGTTATTTCCGTACTTGCTAATAAAAAGGATTTTCGATAAACAATTATATATGCGTTTTCTTTTTTTGTATGTTTAAGTTATTTTTTTATTTCTGGCAAATTTTAATTTTGGTACTTAGCTCACTTAGCTCGACCACTCTTCATTTAGAATTATACATGGTCTGAGTTTTGTTACCATAATTTTAAAATATGGTGAAATGAACTGTCAATGACTGATTTTTAACTGATTACATGAATATAAATAACCAACAGTAGAAGTTTAAAAGTTTTTCTGAGGTATTTTATATTGAAGATTTAATATTATCCAGTTTTTTACTCTAAGAGGCTAGGCAATATCTGTTCTAAAACACCCTTATTTGGGTATATCGTATATGATTGTTGTTTGCTTTAATTGGTTCAAAATATTATCAAAAATGATAGTTTAACTATGTGTAGACTTCAAAAGTTAATATTAACAAAAAAAATTCATATTATTACAAAATTAGCCAACACCATACAAAAAGGGTTAAAAATCAATGTTTTTTCAATTTTCTTTCCAAGTATTTAAAAGGCATCTTCAATAAAATCTTCAAAATTTACTCAAAAATTTTCTTTAATATTTTTTTATATTCTATAAAATTCTACACAATATTTTAGCACCATCGATCAGGTAGTTTTTTTTTTAATAATTTTGCTATTCAAATTTGTAAAAGAAAGGTTCAGAAACAAACAAAGTTTTAAATTA
This sequence comes from Diabrotica undecimpunctata, assembly GCF_040954645.1. Classification (NCBI taxonomy): domain Eukaryota; kingdom Metazoa; phylum Arthropoda; class Insecta; order Coleoptera; family Chrysomelidae; genus Diabrotica; species Diabrotica undecimpunctata. The sequence goes on along the minus strand of NC_092809.1, from coordinate 40,344,632 downwards.
CTGCATTTTTTTATATATATTAAAGGGCATTTAAGCTTTAACCTTTCAAGTAACATTTATCATTGAATTCCGTTGAATAGTAGAGTCTAATGAATTTTTCAACAACAGTACGATTTGTAATTTGAAAGCTTGAATACCTTTTTAAATGTAAAAAAAATTCAAGTATTTAAAACTGTTTCTGTGGCTCTGCTTGATCAATTATGCTGAAATTTTTGTAACATTGATTTTTGACCCTCTTTTTTTAATGGTTTTTGCTAGCTTTGCAATAATATTAATTATTTTTTGATTTACAATTAGGTGTATCTTAGAAAATTTAATTTCAAAACCTTTTGTCTTCACAAAATGTTTCTAAAATGCATAGCTGCCGAGATGAAGCAACAAAAAGAAAAAGAAAAAGAAAAAAGAATTTTTAAATTTTATTCACAAATTGTTTAATAAAAAATTTAGCCCACATTTTGAAGTATTCGCGTAGTCAAATTAGCATTTCTAATAATTTTTCTAATAATTCTAATAATTCTAATAATTAGCGATTAAATTAAAAAATATGATTATATACGTTTTACCCAACCCAAAACAGATATCTTCTGGTATATCCTGTTATTTTGGTTTTTTAGATCATATTCTAATTCTCTATAATTAACAGGTTCTGTTTTTTGGGTACTCTATCTTTTTATAGTTACTGTTAGGTTATGGTTGCTTTAATCTTAAATGGTCAGGGGCATTTACCATAACTACAAGAGAAGAAATACGTAAGAAATGTATTATTTGCCCAAAACAAGCTTTGAAAATATTAGAAGTAATTTCTTTATAGTAGTCTTTTGTATAGTTTGAAACAAATTTCAACAAAATTTGATCAAAAAATCTATTAAATTCTTCAATATAACTAATAACAAAACATTAAACTTTACCAGCTTGAAATGTAAATCCTGTAGGTAAACCTACAGCAAACGCCTGGTGAGGTGATGAGTGTAGATAAACCGTTTATATTGCCAAAGTTTTCTTTAAAAATCGCCTCCATTAATCCATGTTTCATCCAGATAAAAAAATATAAGTGATGTGTCAAATATAAGATACGTGTCTCTAAGGGTTTTGATTTCACAGAACTGACCACAGCAAGAAAGGAAAAAGACAATCTGGAATATAAAGTTGATGATTTTAAGGACCAACTAGCAAATAGTCAAAATATGATAGAATAGTTAGGAAAACAGGTTTCAATTTTGCAAGAAGAGTGTAAGCTAACTCAAAATAATGCACAAACTACACAGTCCGATCAGATTGCAAATAAGAGAAATTGGTGAAGCGACTTCTTCTTCTTCTTCCTCTTTATAAGCAAGATTAATACCTCTATGGAAGGTTGTCACTCCATCTTTTGCGCGGTCGTCCGATACTTTTCTGCCGATTGGTGACCTATCTAAAAATTATCTATACTATATCTATTTTGACGACACGGGTCTTCTTCATTCGGCTTATGTGGTTATTCCTCTTTTTTTCTATTTTGTGTCCATTCATTTATAAATTGTACGTTACATTTTCTTTTAATGTCTTCACTTCTCTTTCGATCTCTCAGCGTATTTCCTGTAATTCTTCTCAGTACTATCATCTCTGCCGTTTCCAGTGGCCTTTGAGTAGTCTGTTTCGCTATATAGTGTTATTAAGACATCCTTCTAGTCTATTTGCTTTTTGTACTTGATCTCTCACTTCTTTGTCCAGGTCTCCATAACTAGACCAGGACAAAGAAATGAGAGATCAAGTACAAAACGCGTGTAATTCCCAGCTATTTTGTTTCGATTACTTGTTCAATACTGATGCCATCAATTTCTATTTTACATCTGGTTGGTTCTTTACTGACCACTATTGTTTTAGTTTTCTGAGATAAGATTGTCATGTTAAATTCTTTTGCTCCTATGTTAAATCTGTGGACCAGTCTTTGCAAGGGGACTAATGTGTTAAATAAATAATTACAAGAATTCCAAGATGTATTGACGTATTACAGGTTTACAGCCAGTGTCAGCTTGATGAAAAAAATAATGTAACCGAAGAAGAAAGTCTTCAGATAACTAGAATTAAACAGGAAAAAGATATTGATTAGAATAAGATCTATTTGACAGGAAATAACCATATATATAGTGGAACTTAACTAGTGGGCTTACTGAGCTCAATGGAAATATCTATATTTTTTCAATGGTCTATTATAACAAAAGTGGAAAATACCGATGGAATATATACAGTTTAACAACTGATACTGTTAAAATCACATAATAGAAGTATGTAGCAAGACATTCATAAAAGTCTTTCTGAAGGGCATTTGATAGACATAGAAAAAGAGTTTTAGACAGTTTTTACTAAATCAATTGTCACCAAGATATAGAAGATTGGTGTAAGAAATGCAATTTATGTAACGATAGAAAATTTCCTAGAACACTAAGGCGTAGTAAAATGGTACAATATCTTTTCGAAGAGCACCTTGAACAACTTGCAGTTGATATTCCCGTTCCACTTTCGATGCCAGAGGGAGTAAATAAGTACTTAATGGTCACACTGAATTATTTTTACATTAGTCGGAAATTGCATTTCCTAATCAATAAGTTACTACAGCAGCAGAAGCATACAAGACATGCAGTTTATTTAGAGTTACATTCTGGACAAGGACAAAATTTTAAATAAGAATTGTGGCAAGAATTTATAAAAATATTGAGTATTAAGAAAACTTGCGCTATATCTCTTCATCTGCAATTATACGGAATGGTCGAAAAATATAACTGTTTGTTAATACCTTTCAATGTTCTTCGCTAATAATCAAAATGATTAGGATATTTTATTTTCTCTTTTCCCTGCTAGCCTACAAAAGTTCCGAACTTAAAGCCACCGGTTATTCTCCTTCGATGATGATCACCGAAATTCTTTAAGATCTTATTTATTGAAGATGGTCTCCCTAAGAAGAAAAACGTCCATCTCTGATGTATATAAAAAATTTGCTAGTAAATTGTAAAAGTTTAAAGCTTTAAAGTGATAAAGCCAAAGCCAAGCTCGACATACATGCTACCGGGAAAACTTTCAAAAGAGGTGACGCAGTATGGTTAAATAATCCCAAACGTCAGAAAGGACGTAGTTCGAAACTTCAACGATACTAATTTACCGCATTCAGTTTTTGGCTAGAAGTAAATTCAATGTAGTTAATATCGAAAGATTAGCTCCATGCCAAGGAACTAATACACCCTGTTGGCTCCAGTTGGCCCATTAGAGACCAGATATTCAAGGAGAATAAATATAAAGGAAGGAGCAGTGTTATAGCGAATCCATAAGATTTACTTTACATTAAAAAATTTCCTGAAAAAAGAAGAAATACTTAAAATCTAGAATATTTTCGGTTTCGTCAAAATGTCCCAAAATATCTCAAAACAGGGAGTTGACAATTCAAGTCATTGTAGTATTTGAGTTTTTGCATAGTTCTGATAATCAGTTTGAATTATTAACAAGTATTGTAATATGGTTTGATGTTTTAAATGAAAGGTATTAGAAAGAACATTATAAATATATTAAAATATACCAAAATGCATTAGCATCTTAATCGATTCTAACACACATCCTTCTTAATTGATATAGCTTTTTAATCTAGCAAATTCACACTCAGTCTGATGAAAAAGTAGTTATCTTGTTTTCTTGTCTCTTGTATTCTTAAAATGGAAATATACAACAATTTTAGTTTAATATGCGCTTTCTTTGACGTTTCGATTTCCACTTCAGATTTGTATCTTGAGAACGACTTCAGAAGTGGAAATCGAAAAATCAAAGTAAACGAATTTTAAACTGAAATTGTAGTGAATTCCCATTATTGAAAGAAATAAGTATGTATCTTACGTTGAAAATCAAAATTAACGCACGAGTATACTTGAGAATAGATCAGAACTGACCTTATATTGGCTAAGAATAGAACTCTTACATCCAAATTGTTAGGATGTATATTCTTATAGGATACAATTATAGTCTGTTACTTTTCTGTCTGTCCAAGTATATGTTTGTTAAGGTTTATGTTATTAAAACCTATTGTTAATTGTTAATTTATTATACGTACATAATTGTATAAGCATTTCACCGCGATCGTTTACCACATCTTTGTTAAATATTTTTTAAAACTATACCTAAAAATATTGCTCGTCTGTGCTGGGAAAATTTCAAATACACTCAGAAGCATCAAGCTGAAGGAGTTTAAATGTAATCTCGGAAATTTGTGAGTTCTGACAACACAGCGCAGGAATGCCGCGATTCAATTGTAAACGTCGCGATTTCATACCGGTTCCGTCGAAAGCACAGTTGCGGTTCGGCGCTCAACGTCGTTTGTTCGACGTCCACACGATTGTAGCGCTGGCGACGACGTTTCTCCGTCGACAAAATTCGCAACTTTCGCGATAATATGACATTTTTTATGTGGTACTTTCTGCCGCAATTTAAATACACTTAAGGTGAGCGCTTCTTGATGTGCTTTGGATAAGCTGTTGGAGCCTGTGACTTTTGGATAAGTTTTATGTTTCAAATTAAAACTGTATGTCACCGCACTTTCAAAACATATTTCACTTTTACCTTAGACCATTAATATACATCAATTTAAGTTTAAAACCCACTAAACTACCCAAAATATATACATATTTGTAATTTATTATGTTCAGCAAAAATATTATTTGAGAACCAAAATAACTGTTAATTCTACTCGCAGCATCAATAATATTCTAGAGATTTATTATAAGAACTGCCAAATTTTAGTTTTTTAATAAAATTACCTGCTTCATCTAAGCTAGTGTTTATTAAATCAATTAAATAATACTTTCTACACATAGTTTAAACACAAATTTAATACAATATTACCACAAAAAAAAACACTAAATAATATGATTACGTGTGTAATGGAAAGGATTTAAAAAAAATTACCATGACTAAAAGTGACAGATCGATAGGACTAGAACAGTAGCTTGTTGATTTTTGTTTACAATTCAAGTAACACTTGCTGCATCGCAAGTTTTTTTTTTATTTAAAGTTTATTATCTTTTATACATACTCCTCAGTTATACGTATTAGATTATATTTCAAAATAGTTTTGAAAATAAGAATAATTTTTTTTAGGATTGCACGTGCCAACACTACAACTTTTTTAATATGTCGATATTTTTTATTTTTACATACACTAATTTACACAGATTTCAATACCTTCGCACACACAATAGTTACTTTACATATAACAAATAGTTAATATCCATAATAAATTGATTAGGAAACATGTTTGCAATTGTTATTTAACGATAATACGATTATTATTTTATTGTTAAATTTATGATAACTATGAACTAAATGGTAGCACATAGTACAAATTTAGTAAGTAAACAGTGTGTAAACAGTGATATTCTTTGTGAAAAGAAGACACCAGTAGCCAGAGAAATAAGATATTCCTGTGACTTTGACCCGACCAGGTACCTGAAAATTTGTGTAAATTATATTGACCTTGATAACCCAAACCTCTATGTTTGCTGCAACATTGCGGCAATATTTTTAAGTCAGTTACAATTTAAGGTAACACATTCACCATTTTAAGAACTTTCGTCTACCAGGCAAAACTAACCAAAGATCCAATTTTCTACGCAATATCAAGGTTGTAGTGTAGGATCATTTTTAAGTTATTAATATTTATTGAAAATTAAGAATTCTAAGTTTATTTACAGTGTTCTAAGCAATTAATCAGTAAATCAACGTCTACGTATGGACCTAAAGTTTTGGGAAAAATTTTAAAAGCATATAACTCTGACCACAATAATCTTATATTTTTATTAAATGATTCAACAATTTAACTTAACTATCCTTATTATAAATCATAATTTAAATGACAGACAAGGGACCATTATTTTCGATTTGCCTAATAATTCCCCTGACAGGTTGCATCATCCTTTGGACGACCTCGGCGTCAATTTCTCTAATTTTTTATGAGATAAAGCCAGCCTCAGAAATTGCACACCATATCAAAATTTTGTCCTCAAATTTTTTCTTACTTTTGAATTTTATTTCATCAGGTACATTTTCGTAATCGTTCGTGTAAAACCCATCGTTACCCTTCATCTCAAAGTTGGACAAAGTAAAATATTTTTCATCGTCCATCACGATCAACTTGTTGATGAAATGCACTTGCCTTAACGCTCGGCAACATCTCGGGATTATCTCTAATTGATCCTCTATGTATTTTGGAGCTTTCCTTCTTTCCCGGTAGATAATATTGTTACTCGATAGGGTCCTGTATACTGTAGTCTTTTCAATATGAAATCTTCTGGCCAGTTTTCGCTGTGAGACCCCAATTTTGTTCTTAGCTGCTTCAATCAGTCTTGCCTCTCTTATATGGTTCAAAATCCGCGGTCGGCCACTTTTACGCAAGTTAACACATGGTATCCCTTCTTCACATTCTCTGATTGTGCGATAAATTGTCGATTTGCTTATTTGCTTATGTTTTGATCTCGATAAATATTAACAATATCTCGTTTCGACATTCGCACAACCATATTATAAACACCTCGACGAATTTCAATTTTATAAGACATTTTGCAGAGCACAAACCAAAATATTCTGCTTTGTTTATTAAATGTCAATAACTGATGACATTCCAATTCTATGGCCTTCTTTGTTAAATGCATTTTGCTTTCCAATCAGACCAGGTGAAATTTTTCCCAAAACGTTAGGACCATACGTTATCGTCATTTCGAAGCTTTAAATGAGTTTTATTAAATAATTACTTCAAAATCCTTTCAAAATGCTATATCTTTTACTGGTAGACTTTTGGCCTTGTTGATATTGTTAATAAAATAATATAAAGTTTACATCGAACCCACTACAGAAAACATAAAGGTTTTGGTTATCGAGATCAATCAAATTGAAAAAAATTATCAGATACCTGGCCGGATCAAAATCAGGGAATACTTTGTCTCTTTAGACTAGTAGTGTCGATACGAGACAAACAACTTTCAACAAGTTTTGCGGTCAATTTTGTCAGTCATCTTAACTTTATATTTTGTAGAGAATGCTTAACGTAATCTTTTGCAACACCAGTAGATTTCCAATTTTTTTAATAGCTAAAAGATTTGCCCTACTGTCGCAGATTATTGAGATAAAAGAACTTGGGCAATCTGTATGTGTGAAATATTTTGTATATATAATAAAATTTTTACAAAGTTTATGTGTAGTCTGTTCAGTGTTCTTATCTTCAAGAAATATAGTGTTTAATCGCACTTAGGAGGATATCTTCTCTGTTATCTACCATCGCAAATAATGTATCCGTCGTTTTTGATTTCGTTAGGTGGATAAAAACGTTTAATCTCAAATCTTATGAATATTATGTTTTCTAATTTCAATAAGTCATTGATCTTTTCCTAGTGGATTTGCTACTCCTAAAATTAATTAGTTTTATGTTAGCAAACTTGATGTTTTCTTACAATTGAAGTAGGACATTAGTGTCCCGGGAAGTGACTCTTCACTTTCACTGTCAGCTGCATTTCTGCACCGTTCAATTCTAAACAAAAGTAATATTATGTTTATTGGAAATAAGCTACAATTTTACATTTTATAATTTTTATTTGACGTGTGAATTTCCACTCCGGAAATAGTTTTTAAAAAATAATATTTTAAAATAGTTAGCTAATATTATTACCAAGTATTTTGGCGATTATTGTTTTTCAAATTGATGGTTGACTTACTTTTGCCTTTAGTTGATAATTCTGAATGTTTGTACCCTAAAGATAATATCAAATTCTGATTGTTTTGTGTGTTTATGTATTATATGTATATGCATTGTGGGCTGTAAATGTATTATATACAGTGTGTTCCAACGAAAATTTGACCACCAGAATCTAAGAAACCAAGAGCTTTTTCAAAATTTAAAGAAACACGTCAATTTCTATTGGGAGCGGACAAATTTTCATGCAAATTTCATGACCTTAAATGTAACTCCCTACTGCCCCCCATCAACAACCAGTTTTTTTTAGCAAGTATGGTCAAGTGACACATTATTTGAATTTTTTCTCTACACGACACTTTATTTCTTTTTTATTTACGGAATAACTTTGAAAACAATTTTGAATTTGACCAATTTATTGGTTGAATATTTGTAATACCAAAAACCATAAAATTTCATCGAATTAACCAATATGACCACCTGTGGCCTCCATATAATAATACAGTCTATTTTCAAAGCCTGTTCGTGCATTCAAAGCTCAGGGAGGAGTGGTGTATATTTTTGATTTTAGGCATTTCCACAAAAAAGAACCAAAGCGAAAGATCCGGTGATCTGGACGGCCACTCTATTGTACCCCTTTTGCCAATCTAACGTAATCTCTTGTCTTACGTATATCATAATGCGGGAGTACTAATCGTAATTATGTCGTGTGTGCGCTACGTACCTCAGTAGTTAATGAAAGCATATTTGGGAAGGGAAAACCGCAGCTCAAACAGGATCGCCAAAGTTCATCATAATGTGACACTGATGGTCTCATACACCGGTGTGTCTGTCTAAGGGTTAAGTAATATTAGATCTGTTACTGTGATTTTTCTATGTTTTATGTTTATTTGTCAAACTCTTGCTTTTTGGTGTATGTTTCATGCTCATTTAACTTGACACTTATATTGATCTTGCAGTTTCTTCACAGAGTATTTTATAGATGCAGTTTTTTTTATCTCTCTTGTGTGTTTTAATGTTGGTTTTGAATAGAGTACATTATAGGATATTGGTTTTGAATGTTGCTAATTATTTTCAAATCTTGGTTATTAATTCCTGTTTTTTTTTAAGAATTTGCATCATCTTTGCGTGCTCTATTTGATTAAACGTTTTATCCTAATCAATCAGGCATGCATGTATGTCGGAATTGACTTCTCTGCATCTCTTAAATAATAGTTGTAATGAAAATAAGGTTTTTTTCGTACCTAATTAACCATAAGGAACAGTTTTAAAAAATAACTCATGAGGATTATCGTACGTCATTCTTCTATCTCTTGGCTTTTGGTGTTTTTGGAAGGGCAATAAAATTAGACTTAGCCGTTAGAGCCATTCTATTGGTATTTTTTCAGATATATATATATATATATATATATATATATATATATATATATATATATATATATATATATCGAGAAAAGGAGTGCGACCGTCAATCCAAAATAAACTAAGGTACACTCGAAGAGTGGTGGGTTTTTCGGTCAAAGTGGAGAAATAAAAGACAAAGAAGGTGGCTACTTCATCTATTTATTGAAGACGTTTCGCTTTCTGCTCAGAAAGCATCATCAGTTCATCTAAAAAGCACAATATGAAACCAAAACATCCAAGGAGAAATTACAACAAAAGTGTGTTACCTTACAAAGACATGTAGCAGTCAATGATGTTAAAAATAAGAAAAAACTTACGAAACTGGACATTCAGAGTTAACGTTGTATAAAATAATTAATTGAAACTAGGTATAGTTTGCAATTTAACAAAATTAGCACAGCAAAAGAACATGTGATACAAATACATGTATTAAAAACTTATTATAAAAACTTAAGTAAAAAACATTAAGGTTAATTTTAAAGTGTAAAGAACTAAAAAGATCATACGAATGCACTTTCAGCTAATTTATTAAATAAATTTGTTGTCTTTTGCTGTGCTAATTTTGTTAAATTGCAAACTATACCTAGTTTCAATTAAGTATTTTATACAACGTTAACTCTGAATGTCCAGTTTCGTAAGTTTTTTCTTATTTTTAACATCATTGACTGCTACATGTCTTTGTAAGGTAACACACTTTTGTTGTAATTTCTCCTTGGATGTTTTGGTTTCATATTGTTCTTTTTAGATGAACTGATGATGCTTTCTGAGCAGAAAGCGAAACGTCTTCAATAAATAGATGAAGTAGCCACCTTCTTTGTCTTTTATTTCTCCACTTTGACCGAAAAACCCACCACTCTTCGAGTGTACCTTAGTTTATATATATATATATATATATATATATATATATATATATATATATATATATATATATATATATATATATATATATATATATATATATATATTGTTCAGTACCTTTGTAATTATTACTGTTCTATAGTATTTGTACAAATTTTACTTCTTAATGTTTATAAACAATGGAGATATGATTTAAAAAAAAATGGTCCCTAACTTCGTTCCTATTGGTCATAGAAGGTTTTATTTAATTTGAGTTTTTTTACCAGCTATCCAATAGTTGTACGTACAAGTCTAGCTTGAAAAATATAAAAGTTATTAGAATTGTTTATAAGTAAAAAACATACCTCTTTTTCAAACGTTTATTTTGTAAATAATTTCAATGAAAACGCAATATGCATTTAAGTTCTGTAATTGAGATAGCTTAAGTCTTAAAGAATCATATGGTGTCTAGCATCATTAATAGAGCAAGTTCAATAGTTTAAATATTTATTCTCAGGGATAAATAAAATAAATAGCTTTTAAACTATTTGACCGATCGGGGGGAAATTTCGCACAAATTTAAAAGACGGTAATTCCCCGATGTTCAAATGTATTAATAACATTTTATTTTGTTAATAAAAAAATTAATAAAAGTTATAAATTAGTGCAAAAAACTGCTTTTTTGCAAATACCTCCGTAAATTATTAATTCATTTTAATTTAAAAAACGGGAAAATAAAGATATTCTTGATATAAAAAAATGATATAAATATTTTGTTTAAGGAAATAATAAGTAAAAAAATTAATACTTTTTATTTAACTTATAAGTACTTTTTCATCTATTCGCCATCTAGTAATCCCCACCTATGCCTTAAAAGCTACAGATATCTGTGAAAAATTTATCGAACTTTTTTTTAACCAAGCTGGGCTATAACGAGGCTTTAACCACCATAAGTTATTTCAGCATTATGTATATCGAAGATTGTAGTTTACTCTTGTACACTCTTTTGAATTTATCTAGTTGGAACTTGCTTCGTCCTCAAGCCTGCTTCTGAATAAATCTTGATACATGTTAAGTTGTTTAATTTTAATGCCCTCTAACTAACGATTAGAGTCGACATCCGCCCTCTGCATTTTCTTACCTTATCTATACGTTTCTGGCCTTAATTTACGGTCAGAACGCGATTTATTTGGGTTTTAGTGTTTCCATTTTTGACGATCTCTATTATGCCTAGTGGACTTATTTCCCTTTGAAATACTTGCATATTATGATCATATTTTGTATTGCAAAATATATAAAAATTGTACTTTTTTATTAGATTTCGTGGATTTACCATGTATTCCTATTTTTAGACTAACTACTTATTCTTTCTGTATTTTGGTATTTGGGAATACCTACGATTGCTCTGTTTAATTTATCGTAGATAAATTATTTAGCAGTATATTTTATATTATCTTTAGTATTATTGTCCACTTTATTTTGCTGATTTCTTCCTTAATCTCGATATATTCCTGCTTTACCTCTGCATTTTTGGTCTCAACTCTCTGTTCTCAACGATAAACTTTTCTATCATTTCCTTGCTTTCTTTCTGGTCTTATATATTTAATTGTATCTTTACGGTTGCTTTCATCAATTTTTGGAGGTATTCTTGAGAACTTTTGACTACTTATTGTCTTTATCTATTTATTCCTTTTTGACCCCCCTTCTGAATGCGTGTCATCACTGTTCCATGCATCAACCATTTTTAATTTTTTTTTTAACTAAAGTATCACTAAAGAGACTCGAAGCATTTGAAATATGGTGTTATAGACGCATGTTGATGATTTTCTAGATAGACAAATTTAATACAAAACTAAAATTAAAGTTCACAAGACGTGAGGATAACTAATAGAAAAATTATTCAATGCAAAGATAGTGAAGAAGACTACAAACACGGTGGTATAACAATTAAAAAATACCAAATTGAATAGGGAAAAACAGGATAAAATTAAATAGAGAGTCCTTAAAAAAGAGATAGAGAAGTAGAGATTCTCATAATGACTCTAAAGTAGAGACACTCGTACTTCATTCCACCCTCACAGTACCGATGATTTCTAAGGTTTATATCGTTCAACTAAAAAAATTAAATATTTCTTACCAAGTTATTCATTATTTTATATCAACTTGTTCTCACTACATTATTGAAAGCCCTGAATTTATGGTGTTTCTTTTCGTTTGACTATATTAAATTAGTTGAAAATTCATTCTACTACATCGATCACAGCGAAAGAATTTTCATTCACTCAAGTATTTCTAAATATTTTAATAACGACGCTTTAAAGTAACAAACATGCAAATCTCTCGTTAATTGAAAATTTGTTTAGAGTTTCTATATTTAAAATAAAACATTGTTACGTAGATTTCAGAACGAGTAGCTTCAAATGAATAATTAGGAGTAAAATTTTTAATAAAATGTACTGAGTGCTGAATGTGAAATGCGATTCAGTTAGTAGAGAGTATCACGGCTTGATAATTAAAATTCTCGGATGCACTTGATTGAATTTGTATAAAATATGTATTTAAATACGTCTATTTTAATTTAAAATTAATTTCTGATACGATACTATACCTATCGAAATGATTGTAAAGTATTAATGAACCGAATGGAACTATTCGATTTCCTATTTTCGGTGTACCGATTTTCTGGATGTTTAATAGATTAAAATGGACTAGCCTTTGTTTTAATTGGCAAATCGTGGTTTTGAAAATTTTGCCATTTTGCCAGACGCTGCCTTAGTGTTCTCTGCGATATTTGTTTTCACGTGAGTGATAGTCCAGGGAAATAAGTGTTTCTCAGAATTTCGCAGTAGCCAGATTATTGATGGGTTTTTCTTGTTAATATATACCAATAGTAAGCAAACCTATACGTTTTCTGCAGAAATTTCAGCGTGTATTTTTAATTATTAACAATTAATCACTTTTTTTTAACCCAGATAACCCTGACATAAGAAATTGTATTAAAACTGCAATTTTTTGTTATTAATATCTTTTATTTAGAACACCTAAGTACATTACTGACATAATATTTAAAAAAATGGTAACGTACACAAAAAAAATTACCGTCCTACATCTAGGACGTCAGAACCAAGCATTACCATTTGTGTGGTAACTCACAAAGCAGCGTACATGGACACCAACATCACATGTTTGACACCTTGTAGTGGTTTTTTTATGGCAGTAGCGACATTTTGTTTATTTTTCTTGGTCAATCACATAATGGTGCATTCCATCGAAACGAAAATCGGCATTTTCTCTTCGACTTGGCCGTCCACAAAAAGATGAACTTGCTTTTGTATAAAGTTCAAGAAGTGAACCTAAAGAAAGGTCTAACTATACTGCATTTGTCAGAATGGTCCAAATTATTATTATTGGCAATATGCAGAATACTCATTATCAAATCAAACCTATCTCTAGAAAGTGCCCCAGAAACTAGGGAATTACAAACATATCTATCCTTTTCCCAATACATCTTTTTTCTTGTGTACTGAGCGTAACCACTAAGAATAAGACTTCCTACTAATGCTTTCATTTCTGGGATACATATAGGCTTATTTTTCATACTTGCATATCTATTGGATTCGACAACCAGTAAATCGAAAATGTCTTTATCAAATAACTTCATGAACCAGTCTATGCGAGCATTTTCTGTATCAGTATAGAAATCATTATCCTTTCACCAATCATCAAGTATTTCTGCTTCATCTGAGATGTTTGCTACTTCAGACCACTAGTATTGTCGTTGAATTTTCAAAACTTTCTCAGGTTGAACCAAATTTGATATTGGAATATCATCATCCGAGTCGGAGTCAACCGAACGAGGCATATGGATTTCAGCTACAGTTCTCAACATGTTTGAAGGCAAATTATCCGGAGACACGTTTTCTTCTTCACCAGAATTCTCATCTGTTTCAGCGGCATCTTCCAGAGGTAATAGAACTATATCAGCTTGAGAATGGGGTAAAATTAACAAAGAAAACCATTGTTTACTATATTTATTTAAATCTATCATTTTCGTGCCATAATAGTGCATAATCCTGACGGCCTTCATGTAGGACGGTCAAATTTATCACCATCTGACAGCCATGTGGCAAAAATTTTGCATAAAATTATTTCACCATTTGGATAAATAAACATTTATGTATAAATAACATTATAAAAAAGTAAATTTTACCAAAAGTATAATATTCACATCTTATCTTGCAAATCTGATCCCATGTTCAGCCATATTTTACGTTTTTTGTAACCGCAACACAAGTAGACATCTCAAGCAATACGGACAAACTAAACAATAATGGGACAATTCGTCCTTAAGTAACAATTTTAGATAGACGGCGTTATCAGATTTAATCCAGGGCCGCGTTCAGAAATTATTGAAATTAGCGTCCTACATGTAGAACGTCAGGGTTATTTGGGTTAATTTTTGCTTATCATTAAAGTTTGTTAATATTGTCCTGAAGCTATTTTCTTGTGGCATCTTAAATCAATTTCTATTTTAATGTGCATAGGCCACATTTGAAGTTTAAAATAAGTTTATCAATGTTTCAATTTCCAGTTCAAAATTGTTTATTTAATAAATTATACAAATTTTGTTTTTTGTTACTTGGTGAAAAATTCTTCTAATAATTTAATGTTATCTGACTCATTCATATTGACAATTCAGACATATATTATACATTTTAAAGTATACGACTTTTAAATGATATTGCCAATATAACTGAGTTGCGTTCCTGAGACGACTTTATTGTAAGACACTTCATTCGATTACATGAAATTAACTTTACCTTGAGAATATCCATCAGAAAAATAATAGTATGTGATTCGTCTTTAAAAAGACAACCACATGCCATTATGACAGTACAATTCTCATGTTAGTAATTCCATAGTAAATCATGAGGAAAAAGACAGGATAAAAACCTCAGAATACTGTCCCGACATGGTAAGTATTTGGTCTTACATTCAGTTTACTCTCAATAAACACCAAACTGTGATTTAATATGTTTGTTATTTAGAAAACATAAATGGAGTATCCTCGATATGTTACTGACTTACGAATAACGGTATTTTCCTTTTCTTAACTTCCTCTTTTAAAATGGGTAACCAAATCCTACTGCGTTATGCCGAGGAATTTGCGACACAATTATTGGTCTCATTTAGCACAATTAGAGCCGCTTCTTTAATTTCTTGTTTTTTGCCATCTGCTTCTGTTTACTTTACTTGAATCGTTCTATTAGACTTTATGTTCATTTTCCCATGCGTGTTTATATATTTGAGATCTATCAAATTCTCTATTTTTGTTTGATGTTCATAGATTGATGTTCACTTATTCTAACATTGAATAGTCTTGATGTTTTACCTAAATAAAACTGATCACATTCACAAGATATTTTATAAATATAATTTTTTGTTCCTATTTATTTTTAGGTTTACTGTTAAAATAGATCTCAATTTGTTTTCTGTTTTGAATGTTGTTGAAATGTAGAATTTCTAATACGAGGAAAATAACAATACCATACATAAAAGGATTTTTACAAAAACTTAAAAAGATAGGAAATAAATTTAACATTTCTACAACATTCAAAACAGCAAACACATTGAGATCTATTTTGTCTAAAATTATACCTAAAAATGAACAAGAAAGAACAAAGAATTATATTTATAAAATACCTTGTGAATGCCATCAGTTTTATTTAGGTGAAACATCAAGACTATTAAATGTTAGAATAAGTGAACATCACGCTTATATTAAAAATGGAGATTTTGATAGATCTTAAATTCGTAAACACGTATGGGAAAATGAACATAGGGTTCAATGGAACGATTCAAGTATAGTCCTAAAAGAAGCAGATGGTAAAAAGGGGGAAACAAAAGAAACGGCTCTAATTATGCTAAATGAGACCAATTGTGTCGCAAATTCCTCGGCAGAATGCAGTACGAATTGGTTACCCATATTAAAAGAGGAAGTAGATAAATGGAAAATATTATTAGTAAGTCAGTAACCTATCGAAGATACATCTTTTATGTTTTTTAAATAACACGTATATAAAATCAGAGTTTGGTGTTTATTGAGAGTAAACTAAATATAAGACCAAATACTTACATACTATGATTTTTCTGTCAGATATTCTTAAGTTAAAGCTAATTTCATGTAATCGAATGAACCGTCTTACAATAAAGTCGTCCCAGGAATGTAACCCAGTAAATGTAAGCTATATAGGCAATATCATTTTAACGTCGTATACTTTAAAAGTATAATATATGTCTGAATTGTCAATATGAATACGTCAGATAAAATGAATGATAAATTATTAGAAGAATTTTTCACCAAGTAACAAAAAACAAAATTTGTTTAATTTATTAATGTTTGTACTTTGAGAAAGATTTCGTCGAATATTTGAGACAGTAGAAATTTATGTCAGTAAAATTTATCCATGATTCGGGTTTCCAAAATACTTTGTTGGTGAGCTTGAAGGGATTTATTATTTTTTTCTTTAACAAAAATGATCAAATCATCTGCAGAGAGTATAGCTTTAACTAGCAACTCACAAGGGGAGATAATATTATTTATTTGGATATGAAATATAAAGATGGTTAAGGTAGGTCCTTGAGACATTCCGTTTTCTTTTTTAATTTTTGTTTTAAAAAAGAATCGTTAATCCGTACCTTAAATGAGATAGGAAATGTTTAATAAATTGTGTAAATTTATTTTCAAAAATCCATATTAATCTTTAGAGATGAATTTTTAAGTACTTTAAGTACATATTACTACATATTACGCAAGTTTGAGAAATAGGTCTAGATAATGATGGATTAGATTTTGGTTGATTCTGTTTATGGAAATGAAATAAAATTGAAAATATATATATATATAGATATATATATATATATATATAGATATATATATATATATATATATATATATATATATATATATATATATATATATATATATATATATATATATGTGCAATGATAATAGACGAATTCCAGATTCTTGGGCTCGCTATGTCTCCATTTACTATCGTAGATACGGAGTAAATGTTCTTTGCAGATAACTGGACTTTTTGAAGAAATATTGCAGGGGTGTTATTATTACTGGGGCAGGAGTTTTTCATATTATTGAGTGAGTAAGTATTGAGTAAATATTTACCCTACTTGCTGACTAACGGCTTCGGGCGGACGAGTTGGTAGATGGTAGCGCACTCTTTTGTCCTGGGGCTGAGAAACCGGCCCCTAGGGCGGAAGAATCAGTGGTTTGGTCAACGACATAAGAATATAGAAGGCAATAAGAAACCACTATATTAAAGATCCCTTACTGATCATGGACATCGGAGACCAAGATCCGGCAAAAGAGGTGGTTTTCATAACCACAAGGCCTACCGGGTCATTAATATGCAAAATCCCTGTGAAATGCCCAATAACACACCAATAAGAAAAATTCTCACGAAATGTCTGAAAAGAATATCCACTTGGAACGTTAGGACTATGGCTCGATCCAGAAAAATCCAATGCGAAATCAAAGAAATGGAACGCATGAAAATAGCAATAATGGGCACAAGCAAAATGGGGTGTCCTGAATAAAGTTATTGTGACATAGAAGAATACAGAGTATACTATACAGGATCAGAAAATGGTAAATATAAAAATGGAGCCTGAATTATTACACATGAAAGTATAGCCAAACATGTCAACAACTTTATTCCAGTGAATGATATAATCCTCTTGTCACAAATAAATACGTTACCGATGAACACTAACAAGTCTATACACCCACAGCAGACCACAGTGATGAGGAAATATCAGAATTTTAAAAACAAATAAGCAACCTTATAAGAGATATACCGAGACATGAACTCCTTAAAGTCGTGGGAGATTTCAATACTAAAATAGGTAACAGAAAAGAAGGTAAACATAGTTTCACAAGAAGTAAAATTTAGAATAGAGAAGACTAGGAGTGCATTCAACAACATGGCCAAACTCTTTAAAAGCCACAACCTTAATCTGGAGATCAAAGTAAGGCTCCTACGATGTTATATCTTATGGATATTATACTACAGAGTTGAATCCTTGACAATCACTTAAGCGTGGAGAAAAAACTTGAAGCCTTCGAAATGTGGTTATACAGAAGAATCCTAAGAATATCATGGACGGACAAGATAAAACGAGACTGTACTACGAAGAATGGCGAAAAAAAGAAGTGATGTATACGACTAAAAGAAGAAAGTTAGAATATCTCGGATACATAATGAGAAACGATACTAAATACAGATTTCTTCTTCTTCTTCATGTGCCTTGTCCGTTCCGAACGTTGACAATCAACATGGCTATTCTGACTTTGTTTGCGGCAAATACAGATTACTGAAAATAATCCTTCAATGCAAAGTATTCGGAAAGCAAGGAATTGGGAGAAGAAGAATATCATGGTTAAAAAACCTGGGTAAATAGTTCTTCACAACAACAACTAATCTATTTAAAGCATCTGGTAATAAAATAATTATAGCCAGAATGATCGCCAATATTCGAAACGAATAGGCACAAAAAGAAGAAGAGAAAGTATTCGAATTATGGTTATGGTTATGTGATTTAAAGGGAAAATGTCATCAGGCGATACATCAACACCTGAGAATTCAGCCTTTTATTTTTTGGTCAGGATATCTTGAGAAAGAACACCATTGCTGAAGAATCTTTAAAAATTATTATATATAATATATATACTATATTTAGAAGGAAAATGTATATTTTTTGTTTTGATGATTTCAATTAAAAATTTAACTTTTTCCATGATTCGCGTTTCCTTTTTTAATTATGAATCTTGCTCTAGCTTTTACTCTTTTGAATTCTAATTTATTTTGACGTGACAACGTCTTAAATTAGGTTGTGGCTCGGAGTCACGCATGAAAAAGTGTAACGCCCGCTCACGTCTGTTACGATGAGTCACCGAACGAGAGAGAGGCCCGCCGGACCGGCGAATGCCTTGCGTCTCTCTCCCACTCAAACATGATCGGTCCGCTGGTGCGATGCTATTTCTCCTATCATCGTCTTATCCTCAACAAAATCACTCAAATAGAAATTAGTTAAGTTTAAGTTTACATGTACAATGTTTTAGTAAACAAAATATATTTCTATAGTTAAAATTTGTGCAATTCTTATTTTCATTCAATTCCTTGTTCCTATTGTGCAATTTAATAATATTCATATCAATAAATATTCTACCGAGAAAAAGACGTTGTCACGTAAAATCTTCGCCCGTAAAACCGACTTTACAGGCAACCGATTTTTTTTTAAGTTTATTATGTTTCCTTGATTGTTCATCTTATATTTCCTTATATGTTTATCTTGATTAAGTAGGAATGTATTTATAACATGACTTATCATTATTATCATGATGATGACATGTCTTAATAACTAGTTTTAAACAAAAGATATTCAATGACCACGCATCTTTGTTATAAAATATTAAAGAAAATATCTTCATTTTTTTTTCTACATCTATATACTGTCATTATTAAGATGTACATTTAGTATTTTCCCTTCTCGAAATCGGTTTACAAAAATATCTTTAAATAGCTTAGTTTACTTGAATGAAACTCCAATTCAAAACATTCTAACACAAGTTTCCTTTCGTATGCATATTCATCGGTTTTATTGCAGAGAGCGGAAAATTTATGTATATTAGGTACTCAGTTGCAGTCAATGCTCATGTAGGTACAAGATTATTTCTCATACATTCCTATTTAACAGGATTATTTGATATTTTTATAATTTGATTATAATTTTTAAATTTTCTAGTAAACACTAATCTAACTTTACATTGTTAAACATATCGTCTTGTCTTTGTTTTCATCTCTATTTATCGATGGTTGTGCACCAGATTTTATATTATATTAAAACCGGTGGTGTAGATCAATTAAGTCAGTCAAAACCCCACCAGGTGCTGTTTGTAATTGAACTCAAACTTCTGACGATAGAATTTAAACTTAATACCCAAACCAAACGTAATAACTAAACCGAACTTAAGAAGAGTAAAACGAATAGCTGCTAAAAACCCAAGTAAGTCACACATATACTTTTACTCAATAGATACTATTTGGGGTATTGGGATCCAATCCCCAGGTTTTACATAGTGCTCTTAATTTTAGTCTCTTTTCCGATTTATTGTAAATATTCCGGATTAAATCTGACCAATTTAAAGACCCATTTACGCCAGCCTCTAAATATTTAACCGATTCTGACTAGTCAACTTTATTATTATTATTATTATACATAATATGAGGAATATATTTGTATCTTTTCTTTTTTCTGAACATAGGAGATCATTTGTTAATAGAAATTTGTTATAGAAGGTATGTTCAACTCAAAGGCATTAATATTATTTTAATAATTATTTATCTCTGTTATTGGTTCAACTAGATCTTCACCTCCTATTGTTATAACTACATCATCTGCATATTGAATTAATTGAGCCCTACCTAATGAAATTTGGTGAATACTTTTGGTGTAAATGTTGAATAATGTCGGGCTTAGTATTGGATACCATGGGCCTATTATATTATTCTTCCAATCTTTATTAAAAATGTGTCTATTATTTGTCTAAAAATAAGATTTACTTAATTGATGGGAATACTCAGCTCTACTAGTTTGTTATACATCAAAAATATGTATCATCATTAATATTATTATACATCGAACATTATCATAAGCGGCTTTAATATCCAAAAATACGGCCTCCATATTTTCTTTTCCTCTTCTAAAATCTATCTGTAATTTAAGTAGTAATCTATTGTCCTCTACAAACCACTCTAATCTATTTTTTATAAGATTTTAAATTTTTTTCCCATATGTGATGACAATGTAGTAGGTCTATAATTCTCAAACATTCCTACATTTTTCGGTAGTTTTATTATAGGTGTTAGTATTATTTGTTTCCATTATATGGAAATAATAAAATAAAACACTTTTTTTTTGTTTATACACTGTCTGTAAGCCAAATGGAATAAATTAGTTAATAAATAAATGAGGGAGTATTCGAAAAAACGGTCGAACACGTCGATTAGTATTTATAGTTGCGCATTTTTTTCCATAAAAACTTTTTATACGGGGTGTATCAGAAAACGGTGACCAATACTAACTTGCTTATTTTAAATAGAACACCCTGTATATTAATTAATTTTTAGATTCCTCAGATCATTTTAGACATTTTTTGAATACAATGTCCTATACCTATCTTTAACTGTTTCGGAAATACCTATTAAGTAAAATGCAAAAATTCACATTTAGAAAAGAAAATTATTTATTTGTCGTAAGTCGCTACCACTGTCTAAATACTTATTGCTCATTTAGGTCTTGGTAATGATAAAGTAAGCAAAAACAAGCATTTTTTTTTATTGATATGTTAAAAAAAAACAAAAAATTGGTTACTTTGTCTACAGTAGTTGTCAGTGTTATATTCGTTTGAATTTCATTAACCGCAAGCCAGAAAAATGGTTCATTTAACAGAAATGCACAAAATTACAATTATACAGATGATTGGCTATGGAGATGAGACACGGACCCAAATGGAAGTAGCTCGTTTATTTCACGAAGCATTTCCTGATTTGCCGCTCATATCTCAAGGGACAATTAGTAAAATAGAGAAGCAATTCCATGAGCTGGGCCGCCATGTTAGGAAGGTGAAAAAAGAAGCTGCCAATGCAATAAGTGAGGATACCAAAGTGGCTGTTATGCTTGAGTTTGAGGAACACCCACATACATCTGTTCGAAAAGCAGCCCCAGTACTCGATATTAGCTATTCATCGGTTATTCGAATATTACATGAAAACAGTAAGTGCATTCCTATAAAATTATATACATTCAGGATCTCATGGAAGATGATTTTGGCAGGAGAACGTATTTTTGTAAATAAATGATGGCAATGTGATCCAATTAGAACATGTTTTGTTTTCTGATGAGTGCACCTTTACTCTTCACGGTCATTCTAATCCGCAATCGGCATTGTCGCTATTGGTCCAGGGCAAAATCCTCACTGGATGAGAGAAGGCAATACTCAATACCCTGAGAAGGTTAAGGTGTGGGCAGGAATTATTGAAGATCAGATCATAGGTCCCTTTTTCATAGATGGCAATTTGAATGGCGACAATTATTTAGCATTGCTCCAAAATAATGTAGTGCCAACGTTGGCCAACTTTTATCCTGATCCAGGAAACCCACAAGTTTCATTGAATATAATATGGTTTTAACAAGATGGAGTACCACCCCACTACCAAATCCATGTCCGGCAGTATCTCAACCAAATATTTCCAAATCGATGGGTAGGGAGGCGAGGATCGATGGAATGGCCACCACGATCCCCCAATTTGACGCCATCAGACTTTTTCTTAGGGGGTATGTGAAAAGTATTGTATACAAAACTAAACCCACAGACTTAGCTGACTTACGAAGATGAATAACGCTTGCGATTAGATCGATCACACCTGAGATGTTGAGTAACGTTAAAAGGAATTTTTATTCACGGTTAGGGTGTTGCCAAGACGTTCGTAGGGAGCATTTTGAACATCTCCTACAATGACATTATTGTTTAGATTTGTATTATTTAGAAGTTTTTGCATATGTTGTAGCGACTTTCCACAAATAAATAATTTTCTTTTCTAAATGTGAATTTTTGCATTTTACTTAAATTACTACTTACTATTTATAAGGGATACTGTAATACCCCCATAACCTCTCGATTTGTCAAGTATTTGTTTATACATATAACCGGAGAGTTAGAAATATTTTTTGAAGTTATACTGCTATATGCGCGTTCGACGTTGGAAATTTATACGGGAGTGAATTGGAAATTAATATTTATTAATATTATTATTATTATTTTTATTAATATTATTATCATGGTAAATTAAACATATGCGTAAGTAAGTTCTGCATACTTATGAATGTTGCATTTTAATTTGTATTGTATTATTATATTGAATTATGTTGCAATGTATTGTATTGTATTTTTATATTAATAACAAAATAAATAATGAATTTTACTGCAGAGTATGTGTAAATTTTTTTTTGCATTCAATTCCTTTCATACATATATGAAAATAAAAATATACATTTTCATCAAAATATTGATTCAATTCTTCATTTAATATACTCCTATTACAGGTCAAATGTTGTTTATATACAGCAAACGATGCACCATATACCTATATACATAATTCTGTTTCTCTTTCTGCTCTCTCTTACCTATAGCATTACGTATGTAATGATTCTGCAGATTGAATCCAATATAAATTTGTAACGGCGAACGCGTGTATGTAAGTATAACTTCTACCGGCAGTCGCACTAGACTGCCACACCCGTTTTTTTTTTACCATAGATAGACCTTTGGCATTTATCCCGTCAGGATAATGTGAACTTAACTTATTTAGACATTTTAATCGAAAACCGAAGTGCAGAAATACTCTTTCTAGTAGGCTAGTAAATTACCTGTTTTTAAATAAATAGTTTGTACTTTTCTTATTATTCAATTTAGTATTAGGGTATACATGTTAGTTAACAGTATTATTGTTTTCTATTCTTAGTTAGGTATTCTACAAACTGTACATAAGAGTTGAAAGGTAATATGGGTTAAATTAATTGTAAATTTATATTTTCTTTAACAAATTAGGGATTAAATTGGATTGTACATAATATCTGTTTTATTAGAATCATTTTTCATCTTATTTTCATAAATTAATTAAAGCAATCATTACAGCAATATCAAGGTTACTTTAGGAAGTAACCTTGATACTTTTCTGGTGACCACAATTTTCTTTTTAGTTCGTTCTTTATTTCAGTTCTCTTTTCTGGTTTAATTATCCTTAATTCTATTAGTTTGTCGTATTAATTTTCAGATAACGGTCTTTAAGAGGTGTGCAAATTGGCCGAGTCCTTCCTGAATGTAATTGGTCATCTTTTGGCATAGCCTGCTAGCCAAGCTAAATTAAATCTCACAATATTGTCTTCTGAGCACATCTCGCCCCTTTTTGTTACATTGGCTACTTGATCCTCCAAACCCAAATTGGTGCTTACCACAAAAGCACACTTTACAATTTTTGTCACAACTGTATCAATACTTTGGTGTTTCCCCGTATCATATATATAAATTATTAGCCCTTGTTCGGAAATCAGAAAGATTTAAATTAATTTGATATGCTTATCTTTTTATTTCTTGTTTATTAATGTTGTCGCTTCTGCCTTTGAAAGTTTCAAAACAAATAAACCAACTAAAAATAAATGATTGGCTTTATAATTAGAACTTTACTGACAAACAGTAAATAAAACCAAATATAAATAAACTCACTACTTTATAACCAACTTTTCTTCGATGCCGACTAAATTCTACATTCAAACTTCTTGATGTTAACCTCGATAAATAATTAAGTTTCCTATCTGCTTCAACTTTTCTTCGAACTCTTTTGTATTTAATTTTGATTTATTTTTAACTGAAAACATTTTTCATTTGTCTGGGCGCTAAATTACTAGTTACTCTAATACTTGATGAAATTCGTTTATTTATGTAGTTTAGCTTAAGAACATCATTAATCAAATGGAAAATAGTGTATAATATGTTGTTTGAATTTAAAAGTACTTTTTTTAATAGTTTTTTGAGAATATCGAAAGGCATAATTTTTGTTTATTTTTAGTTTATTTAGGTGTGTAATAAAGGTTTAGGGTCTGTATTCCACTGTTAGTTAATATGTTATAGATTTTAATAAAATTTAAAAAAAAATACATGTTGTATAACGGACTGCCCTCTTCACGTAATTGAACTCTCCCAACTGTTTACAACTCCTTACCAGGGCGCTACTATCGTGACGCCATGTCATGGCGCTACTTCTGTGACGCTTGCCTCAATATTTTACTATAGCCTTTGCCTCAATATTCCCTAGAAGCCTCGAATAACATCCGATAAAATGACAAATAGAATAAGAGAAGCTTTAAATAGTATAGATGAATGTTAACAAATGTGCCTTGGTCATTTGAATATCAGTTACAAACTTAAATAGACGTTAGCGGTGGACATTTTGAATATTTATTTTATACTTATTTTCTTAATATATTATTAATTGTTTACATTCTTTGCATATTGTTATGGTTTATATTATGTATTAGGTATTTATTGAACAAAAATAAGTTTATTATGATTACACAAAATTAAGTTATGTTTACTTACAAAATTGGAGGTATTCCTAAAATTTGAACAAAACTAAAAATATCTCGGAGTAGTAATGAGTAGTGTATAGGAAATTCTTCCTAAATTGAAAGAGTATCATAAATATAATGTTAAAAAAAAATTAATATAGGTTTGTAAATTTAAAAAATATGAAAAACTCGTAATTTTTCTTTTGTAGTTCACCCTGCATATTAATATTTGGTAATGATTTCTGTCACCCTTGAACTTTGAAAACTAGAACATTTTGTTTTTGTTTACATTGTCACGTAAAATGACTAATTATATCTGTATTTATCAATTATGTTTAAAATAACACACAGATTACGACTTTCGACTTTAAAAATATCTTCCCTACCACCTAAAACGTATGCCTTACTGTACATTATAAAAGCTTGTAGATAGCGAGCTGTATGAAAAGAGAAGTTGATGAATGCATTTCGATTGATAAAATACAGAAGCGAGTTGAAAAGATGTGACTGCGAATCAATATTATATAGGGGGTAGACGCTCATATTCAAAAACTAAATTAACAGATTCGCGATGCTATATCCCGATTTTGTACAGTGTTGACATCGGCGAAATGTCAATGCTACATAATTAAATGTCAAATATGATGATAAAAACTCCAGATTGAAATTTGTCTTTCTGTTTGTGTTCGTCTAGAAAACAAATAGATCGTGCGAGAAATATTTTTAGGCCATGATACTGAAAAGAGCTTTGCAACATCAGTAAAACTACACTGAAATGAAGGCATCTCCTGCAGTAAAATGTGCTCGGATTTCCGGGTGAGAAGGATACGGTTTTCGAATCTTGGAAGTCAACCAGAAATATTTGTAGTATTGGCTCATTGGTGAGTGTGCTTAAAACGAAACAAATAAATTATTTACGTTTGAACGAATTAAAAGGACAAAGAAGTAAATGCCGGTTGTTCAAGAGTACGTAGTAGCTGTTTAAAAAGTCCAACAATTTATTTAAAAATGTAAATTAAAAATTCGTGTGAAGGGTTTAAGGCATTCAGATGCTTTAAATAGATAACTTAAACACGTTCTACAGTACGAAAAGAAAATTTTATAAGAGAAAGAGAGAATACTAGGGCGGTGCGATAAGTACTTAACCTACAAAAAAAACGAAAATTTTGTAATAGTGACGATTTATTTCTCAACATACCCTTCTTGAGCGATGACTGGAGATTCTGGAGAATACGGTGGATGGCACAACAACTCAGCCTAATTCTAAGTCATTCTAAATATAAGCCAGTGCGATGTCATGGTGGAGTAGAAATTTTTTTTCGCCAAATAGGGTTATTTTTTCTGTAATTCGGCGTCGAGTTGGCCCAATACTTAGAGCCAAATATAGAGCTTTGTGACCGTTTTTTTCCTTCGCCAGGTAGTTGATGTAGATCACCCCTTATGAATCCCAGAAAATGGTGGCTATCACCTTTCCGGCCAATAAGACATTCTTCACGTTCTTAAAAGCACGTTCACCGTGTGCCATCGACAGTTTCGACTGTTCCATGGACTATGGTGATTCCTTCGGTTACGCTTAAATAGCGGCAAATACTACTCTAAATTGGTCTCACGGTTGCTCTTGTAAGTGGTCTTTTGAAATACTTACTACTATTTTACTGTACGATTTCCCTTCCTAAAATAAGAATCGAATTACTGACCAAAAGACTAACGAAAAGAGCAATATACGATATTGCTCTTTTTCCATCTTCTAAAATCTGCGGCCACGCTTTCACACGCGCTTAAAATAAAACTATGAGTCCGATACTGTCGATATTTTGACATTAGCTGACTACGAGAATGTATTACACGATAGTAGATTTCGCTTGAGATAGTGGCGCTATCGGGCGGTAAGGCTAATTACTTATTGGACCGCCATGAGCCATGCTTGCTTTCCCTACGAAATTGTTTAATTTTTCGGAGATAATCTAATCGTAACTTGCATATATTGTGCCTTTCCCTTAACCCTTTCGCGCCGGACCGTCATATTTATTTTTATTTTACCTTTTTTGTTTATCTTTGCTAATCGAATGCTAAAGTCTAATCAAGTTATGTTCCACTTTCAATTTCTTTTGGGATTTTCTTTTTATGCATCTTATTTAAAGATTCGCGGTATTTACAATATTGTGGTTTGTAGTGAGACAGTAATTCATCACATAATTTTTCTGTAAAATCCACAAAGGGAATTTGTTTGTTTGAGGCGTTTTGATAAATTACTCTAGTGTTCACCACCATTCTTTAAAGTATTTTTTATTATTAAAGTATTTTTTTTACAGTTTTGTTTTTTATAGTTATTAGTAAAGTAATTTTTATTTTTATGAACCAGGAGTAGTTCTTTCTGACAACATTATATGGTTCTATTTCTTAATCAATCATATCTACTGCACTTATATTCATGTTATAATGCTCTATATAGGCAGGCTTTTTGTAAGAAACTTAACACTTTGTTGAAGTTTCATATCTTTGTTTTTCTTGATTAGAATATTCTTATTTTTTAAAAAACACTACTGAAACTTATCTAGAAGAAGTTCTAAAATTTCTTACGGTATTCCACATCTTATATTTATAGTGCCTGTTGCAAAAATATTTTTTGACATTAAAGATAAAAAAAAAGGGCGAGACAAATACCAGCTGTCCAATAGATTTCGCATCAGGAAAACAACTATTCTCATAGTCATTGATATGATGCTGTATCTGGTATATAAGATATATCAAATATATTTTTCCCAATATACAGTCCGAAGTTGAATGTATAAACCCTTTTTTTTTTTAATCGCATACACAAAATAATTGTATTCCAAATCTGTACCTTTTTGATTTAACCTATTGTTTAGAATGCAAGCGGCCTTTGTATAGCATTAGACATTCGTCAATTGTACATGTTTCATCTATGTCAAACAGAAATGTGCTATTTTCACGCATTTTTGTGTAGCGCATGGGGGGCTGAATCTCAAAAAACTTTAAAATTGAGAAAAACCGACAAGAAACAAAAATAAACATAGCTATGTCATTCAAAGAAAAAAATTTACATTACTCATCTCTCTCTACACATAATTTTTCCAGAAAACACCGATGGTCCTCCTAATAGGAAGGATTTTTTCCAAAGGTCATGCGTTTTAGGTAAGTTATCCCCATCAACAATAAAAGAGAAATAAAAAAACATAAGTTTCTTTTACGGAAACATCCTCCATATTAGACCATAAATTTTGCCCAACAAATTTTCATTTTTCTAAAAATACAGTTCAGCACGCTCTCTGGTTTAGTCACAAAGGCTTCTAAACGTTTTAGGTAAAACAAATGCTTCAAAGTATTCTCTGGTGGATTTCTGAGAATCAATTTCTATAAAAGGGTGAAAATCATTAGAAAGTTGAACACGATTCATTCGATATCTTTGGTCGTAAAATGGTCGAAATAACGTTGCAATCCCTGATTGATACTGGTTCATCATCTTTTTTCTCATCTGTAGTTGAATAATCACTTCTGAACTTATATCATTGTCAGAACCTTCGTAACCACGATTTGCGACGTATTGATAACTTTCAGAATCGTTTCTCTGAGAAATTATAAACACCTACTACTTTCACAACAACAGCTCAACACAATCTCACTTCCGTGCACACATTCCCGTGTGGTTTTCCCACCTCTAGATTTGGATAAGAATATTCGGATCGAACAAAAACACCTTAAATATGATACAGACGGCTGCACCGCCTGGGCGCAAACTCATGTTGTACCCGTGTGCACCACCGTACGGTTCGTATGGAAAGGTTTAAGAGTTATTTATTATTTTTGGTGTTTTTCACCGAAATTCTATAGTATGAATCTCTTTTCGGAAAGTTTTCTTGCTTCCCGTGCTATTACCCCTGGTTGCTACTGTAACATTATTTTAACTTTAACTTTTTTTAATTTTTAAATAGCGTTGGCTTCTGTCCTAATTGGACTTACACATAAAGTTATGCTGACTACTTTGTTCGGACTTCCGTCCTAACTTGTCAAGATTGTCATTTCAATCAATTGCTTTCATCAGGTCCTCGTAGACACATCGTCTCAGGACCAGCAACTTCACGTGGAGTCATACGTCGCCATATTACCAAATCCAATGGTAACTTTAACATCATAGAATTTATCACCATATAATGTAAACTAAATTTAAATAACAATTTTTAACGGGTTTTTACCCACATATTTAGTGGCTCAATACATGTATACCCATCTAGTAAGTAATAACCACATTTTGTATTAACCTTGGTTAAAATTTAAATCTCACGTTCTTTTTAATTAAGTGGTTATATAATTTTTAGGTGCACTGATGATGGAATATGGATTCCGAAAACGTTTTGTGATATAGCCCGATTAGGTTTTTTTTTTAATTATATACCTTTTATAAAGGATTTTTAATAAAAAATTTTGTTATATATGGTATACAGCCAACTAAAGGAACTTAGATTCCTTGTGGATGAGAATTTCTAGTATCGGTCATGGGTAGGACAACGGTTATTTTAACGCATAACTTTTTTGTCTTTATCTTTTAAGAATTCGTTACACTAGATTAATAGATTTTTAGCTATTCTAGTACTAAAAGGCACTCTTACTTTGAGCCAGTAGGATACACCGTTTTCTAGAAAAATCGATTTGAAAATTTTTCGTTTTTTCGTCATAAAAGTTAAATTAACAGGTACCTTAATTAATTTTATAAATTATCGTTTGTTTTAACAAATGCAGCTCACAATTCGTAAAAAAATTTTAGGAGAAGAAGCAAAAAATAAAATGAAAAAACAAAATTTTATTTAAATGGTTTTAAAAACAAAGTATTTTTTACGATGGAACGAAACTAACACAAAAGAAAAAGAAAAGTATTAAAAGTAATTACAAAAGATGCTAGATGTTGACGATCATTAGTCCTTATGCACAAATTTGTCCTTTTGCTTAGAGAATGCCGAATTCTTGAAAAAATTCCAAAGTTATTTCTAAATTCGTTGCCTCATATTGCATCCTTAGCCAGAGTTGTGCACGATTTTGTATCGGAACGAAATAAACACACTAATCGCAAGGATTAAAATTTGGCGATCCTTGCTGGCCAAGCAACTGGATAGCCTCTTCCAATCTGGTGGTCTTCTTAGTTATTATCAAGAAAGTCTCTTAAATTTCTGCTAAAGTGGACCGGACAGCCGTGTAGAAACCATAAGTTTTGCCTAAGGTACATCATCTTAAGAATCAGATAAAACATTTTGCATGAAATGTAAGTAATTAGCAACAATCTTCATTTTGATTTTTCTGATTTTGTAACCATATAGTAAATACTTCACGAGCAGGAAAATGTCCTTGTAGCAATGCTTGTACAGTATTTGTAAAATAAAAAGTACATAAATTTTCGTTGTATCAGATATTTCCTACGGAAGATTTTGGAATTGTGGGATACATGCCAGATAGTCTTCGAACGCTAATTTCTGGATTTTCCTCAACTTCCATTAAAATAACATGTTCATGTGCTGCTATTAAATCATGATGTCGTCCTGTTTCATTATTTATTGGGACCCCTGAACCTGTTTCTCTTGATCGTTGGTGAAGAGCTGTAAATGTTGAGTGAGTGAAATCACGATTGAAAAATCTTTCAGGGTATTTACGTTGTGCTGCTCGAGAGTTACACCTCATTTTGCCATAAACTAAAATTGTCTTAAAATTATCTGAGGAGTCTCTGGATTTTTGGACGTTTGTCAGAAGAGTTTCTGGACACCCTGTATATTTTTATTAATATTTAAAAAAATCATCCAAACGGATTTAAAATGATCTGAATTAGCTGGTATCAACAGTTGGACCAAGTTGTCCATTATGTTCCATTATGTATGTATAATAAAGGTTATTATACCTGGATTCGTAGCTAGTTTCAACTGCTCTCAAGATGTTTCCCTGAGGATGGTCCGACTGGGCCAAAAACGTTTTGAAGGTAACTTGAATCCGTTTGGACAATATTTTAAAATTTTAATAAAAATATACTCACACATCAGAAGTTTTTACTCAATTGTAAATTATTTATTTTTCACTAAACTTTCCATTTTAATTCCAAAATTTACCCTCTTCGCCTTAAAGAAATATTTAAATACTTGACAGCACTGCTGTAAATTTAACGTTAGGAGCTCGATCTCTTCTGTTTGACGTTTGGAGCAGTATTAAATTATACAATAACATAAAATTTAATCAACGCCCAACAAACCACTTCTCGCTTTTCATACTGTATATAATTGCAAAAAGCATTAGCTGTGAGTAAGGCAGTCATCAACAACACTTAATATTTCATTCATATTGTATTTTGACGAGATAAATTTTTGTAAATAAAAGATATCGATGTACATTTACATCTTACATAAATAAAAAAACGTAAATCTAACTTGACGTAAACGTGCAAAAATCAACAGCCAGTACAAAGTCACTTTATATTCAAAACCTTTATCAGTCAACCCAACCTTTCAAGAGATGATGTCACCATTAATCATCGGTGACGCCTTTGTCATTCCCAGAAAATATGTTCGTCGATTTAGACGTTGCACAGTTTAATAAATATAAGAAATAAATCCACGACCCGATAAAAAGTTCAGAGTTTTTTCCATTCTGATTTATTACTTCTTTTTGTATGATCTGTACTTGAAAGATCAACAAGGAAGTATATTTTTGCAGTTAAATATTATTTTTCTCTATAGGACAGTGTTTTAAAAGCTAAGAAATTGATTTTGGAGTTTTAATTTATCATTTAAGAACGATATTCTTAATTATACAAATTAGCTTTAAATTTAAATAAAACAAAGTGTGTAAGAGATATCACGAAAATGCTTTATTCGTTAGAAAGACCTCTCAATACCATTATGTATGGAATATAACACCGTCCAAATGTCTGCCGCGGCTTCGCTGGCTCGCATCCGAAATATCCAATTTTACATGACTCTGTCGCATAAATCAAGTTAAATTTGGCCGATGGCACGGGTTATGTTGGCTTTGAGGGCCACTGTGGTTTGTGGCTTGATTACTTACAATAAAAGAGCTAAGACGAAACCTTGAAGGTCGTCCTGCCTTAGATTTGAAGGGCGTGAAAATATCATCGTGAATTTTCACTTTCACGGTTTTATCATTGAAATATAATTTTACAATTTTTATCAATTGTAACATTAGTAGTAATCAATGTCAATTAGCTTCAAAATCACTTACACACATAGAATGTAGTTATGACGATGTTATTATTGTTTTTGTGGATGTTGTGAAAGTTGTTGTGAGGTCTAGCAAGATATTTGTAGTTGGGCGACCAGATTGGAATCCATAGTTATATTCAGGGACAATATTTTATGTGTCGAGGAAGTCTATAAGCTTTTTTCTTAAATACACTCAAGAATCTTCCCGAGGGTGTATATAAGTGATATGAGTCAATAGATTCTACATCAGTCAGTGGTTTTCTGAATTTTGGAATCATACTCGTATCAGTTGCCGCATTTTAGATATATCTTAAGAAGTTATTTGAGATATTCTCTGCTGATATATATCATCGGAGCGTTGTTTTTGCCATTAAGATAATCACTCTCTATGGTGTTAGTGTCTACAGGATTCTTAATTGTCTGTTTTTTTTTCATGTTTTCTGTTTCAAGTTTAACTTCACGGTCTGATTTTAATTTTGAAAATGAATCAGTTGATTGTAACAGGTGAAAACGTTGTGAGAATTTCGCCGAGTCTCAAGAGAGGTTTCATATTGAATCAAAGCTTCTATATTGGCGTTGTATAACTTATTTTATTCTACAGTAAAATGCTAAGGCGAGCGTCACGAAACAAGCGCCACGAAATGTCATCGTCACTGGTAGCGTCGTAGAATAGCGGTTCTTGACAACGATTCATCCCTCTCGATAAATTTGTTTCTAGTCATCATATATTTACTTTTATACAGTCATATCGAAGAAGTCTGTTTACGTACGCAACAGGTGGATGGCCCTTGGTTATACAAAATGTCAAAACTGACCATAATTTGTTATTTTGATTTTTGAAATGTTTTATAATTTTGTTTACATGTAACCTAAAAAAGATCTTACAAAAGAATACGATAAAGCATGAAAAAAGGTTAAAAAACATACACCTACAAAAACTGATCCAGAATAGAAATTTGAAAATATTATGAAATTGTAAAGAAAATAGTAAAAATAGTAATTTTATTGGTTAATATAAAGCTTTGCACTAGTCTAAAATTCCGTCTACTGAATCCCTTTTTTTGTAATGTTGGAATCAACACCCTGTTTAAATTTATACCATCTTCTTGTCTTATTCGATAGTGTGTTCATTCGTTTAAAACTATTCTCAGTAATATCCGAGAAAATATATCACTTAGTTTTTACAAAAAGTTTAAACACGCTATAAAAACTTAGGAATAATAATGTTGTCGAAACATCTATGAATCTTTATCTCTAGAAACCTTTCCTACTATAAAAAAAAACAATTTCTAAATAGACGAATATTGCAGTATTATAAAAACAAAAATCAATATTGTTTTTACAAATGAAAGGTGGTGAAATATGGTATGATTTTTATTTTGTAAGTTAGAAAAGAAAAGTCATTGGCAATAGCAACACTTTAATTCAAACAGTCTTAAAAGTATTGTATAAAAATCACCTGCCAATATTATGGTTATATAATTAATTTTTTCGTCCTTATTATAGAAAAGAGCTCAATGACTAGGTTATTTTATACCTACCAACAGTTTAACTTTTGTAACATACTCTTTAAATGACAATTTAAGAATATTCATGAATGTTGTATAATACTATTTAAGAACATTTAAAAAATATATAATCTCAGATAGGCAGCTAGTTAATTAAACTCTTATCATATTTACAATACCATTATGAACTCCATGCGATCCAAAGTACAACAAAAGGCCCCTTTCAGTTAGGAAAACCGGAATCGCAATCGTAATGTAATGTGTAATTCTAAAAACCCGGCAACATGGCAATGGTACTTTCCAGTCAGAGTCGACTTCTCGTCGCTCTGTGCTTCACTCTATTGGTGCTGGCTGGTGCCTTGGCTGTTGGTTCCTTCACTGGCTGGTTTCAGCAGGGATTTTCATCTGAACCAGTGCCGGCCAAACTAAGACAGGTAATTTTTAATTTTGCAAATGTATCACAATTGTATTTTAGGTTTTTATAGAGGATTTAAAAACTGTTTTTATTATACAGAGTGCGTCAAACCTCTGGTTTTCTTTTGTTATGGCTAAACTTTGGGGCATACAAAAAATTCTTAACAAAAATGATGGGAATTAAAAAGGTCTAGAATTTAAAATTATATTTGAATATTTAGTGTAAATCGTAACAACTAAAGGAATGAACCAAAGTTGTGATTTGTAAATGGTACACTCTGTATATTAAAGCATTTTTTAAAAATATGAAGTAAATATAATAATTTTCAAGATATTTACACTTTTATTGAGAAAAATGGTAACATTTAAAGGGCTAAGGATTAGGTTTCCAAGGTAAGAAAAATATAAACATATCAAAGTTTTTCTAGTGCAGCGTCATTTTTAAATTATTTAATGTCTTTACCATCAAACAATAAAATATACAGTGTAATCACTAGTTCCAAATATAAAATTTACCTGATAAAAAAATTTACAAAATACCTTTATATTCGTATTCCATTTTATAGAGAATATTACAACCTATCTTTTAGTTATCAGTTTATATATATATATATATATATATATATATATATATATATATATATATATATATATATATATATATATATATATATATATATATATATGTATAAACTAAGGTACACTCGAAGAGTGGTGGGTTTTTCGGTCAAAGTGGAAAAATAAAAGACAAAGAAGGTGGCTACTTCATCTATTTATTGAAGACGTTTCGCTTTCTGCTCAGAAAGCATCATCAGTTCATCTAAAAAGAACAATATGAAACCAAACATCCATAGAGAAGTTACAACAAAAGTGTGTTACCTTACAAAGACATGTAGCAGTCAATGATGTTAAAAATATGAAAAAGCTTACGAAACTGGACATTCAGAGTTAACGTTGTATAAAACAATTAATTGAAACTAGGTATAGTTTGCAATTTAACAAAATTAGCACAGCAAAAGAACATGTGATAAACAAACATGTATAAAAAAGTTATTATAAAAACTTAAGTAAAAAACATTAAAGTTTATTTTAAAGTGTAAAGAACTAGAAAGATCATAAGAATGCACTTCCAACAAATTTATTTATAAATTAGATTTTATTTTAACTTTAGGTAACATTATAAGTTATTTAAGATTATAGTAATAAGATAAAATGAAGTTACCTGTCTATAGCTTACTGCGTCTCGCCGATAAATGAATTTACAGGTTTAACACCCACGCAAACAACGTGAAGAGAACTGGCCTTGAGGTCAAAATGACATAACCAGCAAGGCAACCGTCCAGACGGGAAAGACGGGAAAGAAGAAAAACGGTTTTTTCGATTAACCTTGGGTAAGCCTTTACGTGTCAAGTTCAAAGCGACCACGTAACCTAAATGACCAATGAGAAGACCACGTGGTCGATAAACCCGGCCCATTGGAAAAAAATGCAGCTACTGTTTTGCGTCAGTTTTCTCTGTCTCACTGGAAGAACGCGACTTTATTACAGCAGTCAGTCTATTTTGTATTATATATCTTTGTTGACAATTATAATAACAATAACCTAGAATTATATTGACACAGAACATAAACATGGACAGAAGTGATTATAAGTGATTGACTATTTTCCTATTTAACCCATACTGAACAAAAAACGTGAGAAATACAATAATTGAGGTGCAGATTTTCTAAATGCATTTTGTACATTTTTTTAAATTTTGGCAAATGGAGAAAAACTGCTATGCGTTTGGCAAGATATTAAACGAAAAACTGATATACCTAAAATGTGGATGAAAAATCATTCAAATATAATACTTGTGTGTTAAAAATGAAGTATTGATAATATCCCAAAAAACTAAAAAAACTGTTGGACAAATTGCATTTAGATTGACATCCTGGTACAAAACGTAGTTTGATTGTCTACACAAAGTAGTATGACTGACTTTTGGTAATACCAATGTAAAAAAACATAAGTAACTTTATAAAAATAGTATTTTATTTTTAAATACAAAATAGGTAATGTTTAAAAATGATTTTAACAATAATGGCATTTTACAAGTCATAAAGTTCCCAATGGTCATCATCATTGCAGCAGTCAACTCCTTTGATAACTTCATCATTCTCAGTTTCACCAAGGTTAGCTTGATTGTCATTTTGCTCACCAGAGTCAGAGAAAATTGGTTGTAACCATATTAGATCAGGATCGTTGACCAAATTCGCCCCTAAGAGTACCACTAATAGTTTTGATAGACTCTGGAGTTTTTTTGGTTTAATTTCGTTTTGAAGTTCTACAGCAGGTATGTGTAAAGTCGAAAGCTTCTTTCCGCGTTTTAATAATGTTTGGAATTGTTTGGATGGATCATCATTTCTGTAAAACAGCTTGGTTTTCAGCAAAATATAGTTGTTGTTTTGTGATCTCTTAATAATAATCCGTTTGGTTAACGTAGTTTTTATATCGTAAACAATCCAGACCCTACCAACTTCTCCCTTCCTGCAGTAAATGTCATACTATTGTGTAGGTGTTTTTATTGTAGTGTAAGATTGTGTCACTTTTTCTATTTGCCCGAAAACTCCGTCCGCTGTCCAATATAAATCTCCGAGTACAGGAAAAATAAGTCAAGTCTTTCTCAGACCCTTTTTTCAGTGCGTCATTAATTGTGACGTCATATAATGTATTGGATGTGTCGAGAATTATTACATGTAATTATTGAGAAATCTGACAGATGCCAGGACCGTACTTACTGTTATTGCAAGGTGGATTAAAAATAGTAAACAATATTGTTTATTACATTTATAAATATGGAAACATTTAAAAACGACAACACAACAATGCATTTATTGTTTATTTTATACTTGTATATAATACAAGCATAATTAGTTCGTTTTATAGTTATACAAATAAATATTTGCCGCCATTTTTTATAAAAACAAGTTTTTATGCTGTTTTCAAAGATGTTTATTAGGTAACTTATAAATTAATTACATAAATAGGATATAATTCTAATCACAAAAACAATTTATTCACTGATGCCTAATAATAATACTTTATTGAAGACATTGAAAAGTGGAATTTAAATATATCAATGAAATATTAAACCATATTAACCATATTTGAATAATCTAAAGTATACGAGTTATAAAAATATATCTATATATTTTGCCAAACTGCACAAAGTAAATGCATAAACTCTGAAATCTTTATTACAATACTTGGTACTTTAGTAGTATTCTTTTTATAATCACTTTTCATTTCTATGTAACTAGTTGTCAGTAACAATTTATTAAAATAAATGTCTATCGAAATTAGTTACTCCTGCCTTTGTATCAGAAACATGGTAAAATATTTTAACTAAACTGTTGTAATGCTCTTACCAATAAACACACAAAAACAAAATAAAAATATAAACACAAATAATGCACAACAACGCTGTGAAAAAATGTCAAATACTGACCTGAACCGACAAGATTCACTTTACTTTTTGGCACTTCTAAAGGATGGCCAACATGAATGAAGTTTTACGTCAAAAATGTTCGCGATTCGTGTAACTGATTGGCTAGAGAAAGCGCGCATTTCAAATATCAAAGAATCAAACTTAGGTTTAAAATAGACCGGTTATGTGTGCAACGCTGTAATATTTTTATGTCTAAATCACGGAACTGTTGCTTTTTCGTCACATCCAACTTAATGCGTTAGAAAGAATTCGAAAAACTGTACCGCACTGAAAGAAGGGCCTGGGAAAGACTATACCACAGATTTAATATTTTGTGAGGCGTCTCTGTACAGCCGTTGCATAAGCCTATGCATCATAATGTGCATTTTTATTATGCCCCGAACAACCATCTGCGAATTGTCTAAACTGTTTCATATGTGATCCAAATTCAGATTTATTAAGAAAATAATCTAGAGCAGAACTTGTTTCTGCAGCTCCTCTTTCTGCTTGACGTTCCATTCAGGTGTAGAAAACTGGCTGTTTAATAGCCGCGTCGGTTTCACAAAAGCAAAATAAAAAGACAACTGCTGGACGTAAAATGCATCTTGAATGGGAACTTTCGGTAAGACTGATGAACCTGATGAAGGTAAAAACAGTAGGAAATAGTGTGTTCAGATTTTTTATTTATTAGTTTAAAAAAAATGTTTGTGCACCTGTTTTCGTTTATTTAAGTAAAATGTTACTTGCACGCTATAAATAATGCTAAAATTAGAAAAGCTTGTGGTCCAGATGATACACCAACTGAGTTGCTAAAACTAATAGATGATATCAAAGTAGTAGTAAGACTTTTTAAGTCAATATATAACACCGGCGTGATTCCCACAGATTTACTCAAATCTATCTTTGTCGCAATACCTAAAAAATACAATGCTTAGAATATCGATTAATTAGCCTAATGAGCCACACTGTTAAAATTTTCCTAAGAATACTTCCCAATTTGGTTTTAGAAATGCTATGGGAACTAGGGAGGCACTTTTTTCGCTTAACATCCCATTACAAAAATGCCGTGACCAAAGAAAAGATGTGGTTGCATGAAAAAGCATTCGATAAAGTACAGCATGTAAAATTAATATAAATACTGAAAAATTTGGAATAGATGATCAGGATATTCTTGTCATTAAAAATTTGTACTGGAATCACTATTACTATGGTAAAAATTGGAGATATCTACACCGATGAAATCTCTATAGAATGAGGAGTCAGACAAGGTTGCATTTTGTCGCCAACATTGTTCAATGCTTTTTAGGACCAGTTATTTAGAAAGGCGCTTAAGAGACAACCATATGGAATAAAAATCAACGGGGAACTACTTAATGTGATTAGATATGCAGACGATACAATAATTCTGTCAGATAATATTGACGGTCTCCAAATTCTGCTTGATCATATTCACGAGGTAGGAGATGAAATGTAAAATAAACTTAAACAATACCAATTTTTAAGTGTTTAGTCGTGACCCACATCCCGATGCAAAGCTTCAATTAAACGAAGTTCAAGTTGAGAAAGTTCACAAAATGACGTATTTGGGAACTATGATAACGGACCAACTAGATCCAGACATAGAAATAAAACGTAGAATAGCAATGAATAAATCTACTTTCATAAAAATGAAGTCATTTCTATGCAATAATCATCTCAGTTTAGAACTAAGACAAAGAATGGTGAAGTGCTATGTTTGGTCCGTACTTTTGTATACTGCAGAAGTGTGGACGCTAAAAGTATCGATCATGAACAAAATTTAAGCATTGAAAATGTGGGTTCATAGACGAATGCTGAAGATACCTTGGACAGCAAGGAAAACTAATGAAGAAGTACTATGGAGCGTCAACAAAGATAACAAACTGCTAAAGACTGTTAAACATAAAAAAACGCAGGACAATTATTCCATATTGCAGAAGATAGAAAAGATTTCGCAATGGTGATCGCCAACGTCGGATAATTCTGATATGGCACACAAAGAAGAGGAAGAAGTAAAATGTCTTTCCAGGATAAAAGGTAATTTTGAATATAGCTTTTTAATCATTTATCTGGCATTGTTTATATTCCGAAATTTATATTATTTTATTACTATACTATACTAATTCATCTCTAATAAATATTAACTTCCAATGTGATTTTACTTCACTTTGTTTGGTTCCTATTTTATTCATCTTTATTATTTCTGTTTTATATTCATGCACGATGTTCTAATACAATTATCGAGTTTAATAAATATATTTTTGGTGAACTTTACCCCAAATTTCCCAAAGATATTACTTGTTATCTGCAGACATATCGTATGTATAAAAATATGGCACAAAAGTATTACTTTAACGTTAAAGCGAAATACAGCGTGGGAGTTAAACTTCTTAATATGCCTGACATTAGAATATAGAGATAAAGAGAGTTTGCGTTGAGAATCTGCCGTAGGGTATGCAGGAAACTCGATTTCCCTATTAATATATGTACTAAGCTTATATTCTCGTGCAGATAAATGGGGAAAATATTAAATATGCTTTGATAAGAAAGAATTTTTAAATTTAAAATCGTTTGTTCACGTAGTATGTAAAAAAATTAATTTTTTGTTAGATTTCAATTTTACAACAAAATACCATAGAAATATAAGTTTCAAAATGCTTATTTTGCTTCGTATACTGTAGGTTTTATTAATATTATTAATTATTTGGGATATTTTTTTACGCTATCTTATGTTTTATGCTTTATATAAAATGCTTTTTGTCGGTTATAATTTATGCATATATGTAGTTCTTAAAAAAGTCCTGATCATCAGTCCTACTTAGGTATTCATACAATACATATTATATCAACGTAGAAGTATCTTTCTTATCAATACAGCTAAGACACGTTAAACAGTTCTATTCTGTGAACCTATTCTTCCTATCAAAGTTTGGGCTGCACTTTCTGAACTGGTTGAATTTTTGCCTTTGCCTAAATTGACTATCTTTCAATAACAATATTTATTTTTATTGTTTTTTTTTAATTCATTATAGAAACAATGCCTAATCATATTATTTTTACATTTTACATTTAATCTTATCTGCTACTTTACTGTCCTATGTATTCCTAATAGTTTACCTTAGAATCTAATTTTTTTCTTCTTCCATCGGAAGAAGAAAAAAAAGAATTACCTCTTTCTTTCACACACAGAGATCTTTTCCTCAGTTTTCCTCTACTTTTCTTTCTATCAACTTTTAACAGCTCTATCCTTTGTCCCATATAGTTTTCACTTCTACGTCTGCTATGACCAAACCATTGCAGTCTATGGTTTTAAATCTTTTTTAAAACTGTAATTATCCTGACTTTTTCCCTAATCAAGTCGTTTTTGATCCTGTATCTTCTAGTCTTACCCAACATCCACCGTATCATTTTTATTTTAGCTACCTCTATCTTTTTTCTGAATCTTTTTTACGGACCACTCTTCACCGCCGTACACCAACGCAGGTCTCACCATATTCTTGTATATCTTTCTTGTCCTAGATACACTGCCCTATTTTTCGTTATATAGAAGCCAAGGTATTTAAATTCTGCTACTATGCCTAGTCTTCTCCAAGTAGTTTTATGTCTCCAACCATTCTTCTACCTACTAACCAAATATACGTTCGTTTTCAACCTGCTAATCTTAGGTGCTCCCTATTTAAAATCGCTTCTCCAAACCTTCAACTTCTCCAACATATTTTAACTCTCCTCTGCTAACACGATATTATCAGCAAAGAGCATTGACTAAGAAGCCCCCTACCTTACTTTCACTGTCAGTACATCCATAACAGAACAAATAGGTAGGGACTCAGTGAAGAGTCTTGATGCAAACCAACCTTCACTGGAAAACTTTATGTCAATCCGACACAAGTCCTTACTTTGGTGTACGTTCCGTCATACATATCTTTTACGAGCCTTACGTATATAGATCTTGTCTAGGGATTGTATCGTACGCCTTTTCAAGATCTATAAATACCAAATATAGCCTCTTTTCTTCTGGCCCTATTTCTCTACCTTCTCTATATATCCTACTTATTATTTGCCATATAGTATCAATCCCTTTCGCTCCTAGAGCCTTGCAAACCTCCACAGTTATTCCATCAGGTCCTACTGCCTTACCATTCTTCATCCTATTTAACGACTCGACAACCTCATCCCTCGATTTCCCTGGTATTACATTCTTATTTGAGATCTCGCATTCTCTCTCTCCAGAGAGAGAGAATGCGTTCTTCATTTAGCAACTTTCCAAAGTACTCATACGATCTTTGCTTTATCTAAATATCAGTTCTTAACACTCTTTCATCCGCACTTTTCTGCCATACGTGGATCAAGCCCATTGTTCATTTGTTCCTTGCTTTACTAATGCTGTATAACCTCTTCATCTCTTCGGTTGTTTCCAACTTTTCATACAGCTGTGCAGATGATTTTTCTTCAGCACTAGCTACAGCGCGCTTTGCTTCCCTTTTCGCTACCTTGTATATATCCTTGTCTTACTCTCTTTTAGACCTGTCATACCTCTTTCTAAGCTCTTTTTTATCTCTATTCTTCTGTTGTGCTTTATCTTTTTGCCACCAAGTTCCTTTATCTTTAGGGGGCCATTTACTAGATGTTATTCCTAGCACTTTCTCTTTCAGTCGCATCAGAACTTAACTGTTTGCTTCCCACCAGTCAATTACCGTATCTTTTTCTTCAAGCTCGTTTAGCACTCTACTCTTACCAAATCCTTATTTTTTAACTTTCACCCCTTTACTTTCTGGTGTCCTACTTACTTTCCTTTCCGTCTTACCTTTCTTTCCGTATCGACTATCACCGGTCGCTGTTGACTAGCTACACACTCATTCTTTTTCACTTTACAGTTAGTAACCTCTTTTAGCTGACTTCTTTTACACAGCACAAAATCTATCGGACTTTTTATGACAGTCATTATAAAGAATGTAATAGTGACAGCTAAGTCCCATGCCACTGCAAAATCAATAACACTATATCCTTCATCATTTCTTAATCCAATCCCCAAACCTCAGTGAACTATGTCTATTCCCAGTCTTTCTCTACCAATATGTCCATTAAAATCACCTCCAATAAAACACTTTTTGTCTACAGGAATCTCGAGTATTTCATAATCAAGGGCACTACAAAATTCTTGCTTTTCCTGTTCTTCGCACCTTACCTGTGGGATGTAGACACATAATGTTAAAGTTGGTATTGCCTGTATTCCGTAGGATACACAATATTCTATTACCTCCTTTACTTACCCTTACAAGATGTTCCTTCCACTCTTGTTCAAAATTATACCTACTCCATTTCTGCCGTGACTGTTTGAACTACTATATATTAACTTGCATCCATCTCAAAGATCTTTCGTCTTATTACCTTGCCAACGAATTTCCTGCACACAAAGTACACCAAACTTAGAGTTGCAATTCTGAGAACTAGCTTCTTTAGCCCCTTCCGTCTCCTAAGGGGCAGCTCTAACTCACCTTCGCGGGGGTCAGGCGGGACCGCAACTGCGCGTCGCTTACGGGAGCACTCTAGCCTCTAAATTGATTTATTTTTATCTTTTCTTCATGATTTAGCAAGGTTTTTACTGCTGGTTACCCTTTCTGACGCAAACCCTCTTCCTTTATTCGGACTTTTGACTGACACTGATAGTTATTAAACTACTCAATTCACAGTGTACAGCCGTACACTTCGAAGGCTTTGATTTTACTTCTATCGATTATGATCTTTCTTCGAGTCCATTTTTTAACTACGTATGTAGCAATGGGAAAAGTAAGTAATTAACCAACCGGAGCTTACTATTACTCGTTATTGTTTGTTCTTTTTATCTGTTGCTTTTCGGACCATTGCTAGTCTGCGCTTGATTTCTAAAACGATGTCGCCATTGTTGGTTATCAGAAAAAAACAAATATACAAATCAGTCTGCTACTTAAATAAATTCGCCGTTTGGTGCGTGTGCGGTAGATAATTATTTGCTTACTATATATCAAAGTTCTGAAATTCTCAATTTTATTTTAGAAATTTACTATTGATTTAAAGCAAAACATAGGTGAACCTGTAGGACTCATTTTAAGTCGAAATGGTGGGAGCAAAAACTTGATCATCAGAGAAGTCTAAAGTGTTATCAAAAATTAGTTCTAATATAAAGTTTTGCTACTACTTTCGGCTAAAAAAGTTTCACTTTTTGCATCAAAATCGAAATGATTTTTAGATAAGTCTTTATTCCAACAAGTAATTCCTCATCCGTGAGAAATGTTGACGTCACTATAGAAATTGATAGAGGAACCATCATCATCATCATCTTGGGCTTTACAACACTGTGTGGGCCTTGGCCTGTTTAGAAGAATTAATCTCCATTCCCCTCTATCTTTCGCCCTGGCTTTTCAATCTCTGACCCCTAGATTTCTCAAGTCATCTTCGACTTAAGTCTTAAATCTAG
Source organism: Diabrotica undecimpunctata (assembly GCF_040954645.1). NCBI lineage: Eukaryota > Metazoa > Arthropoda > Insecta > Coleoptera > Chrysomelidae > Diabrotica > Diabrotica undecimpunctata. Next base: position 40,300,409 of record NC_092809.1, on the reverse strand, counting down.
ATCTTGTCCTGCCTCACTTCCTGCTTCCTACTGGCTCTTGATATAGTATCTGTCTTTGGGGGTCTCCAGTGTCCTTCTTTCAAGGTGTCCTAGGCACCTTAGTCTATTAATTTTAATAGACCGGACGATGTTGCATTTTTCATAACATTGATACAACTTAAAATTGTAGCGCCTGCGCCAAATTCTGCTTTTTTGTACTCCTCCGTGTATGTGCCTAAGTATTCTTCTTTCAAAGCGGCCTAACAGTTCTTCGTCGCTTTTTACCATAGTCAGGACAGTATGTCCTGGCAGCTAAACTGAAATGGAAATGGGCTGGACATAACGAATGTCTTACGGATGGCCGATGGAATAAAGAAATCGGGAATTGGCGGCCATATGAAGCCAAAAGACCACGAGGAAGACCGCAAATGCGATGGAGCAACGATATTAAAAGAAATGCAGGGCCAATATTGAAACGTCTTACAAACAACAGAGATGAATGGCGAGAATTAGGAGAGGCCTAGATTCGGCAATCTGAATAGAGAAGAGGGCTTAAAAAATTATATATATATATATATATATATATATATATATATATATATATATATATCAATTGAAAAAAAAAGCTTAAATGGACCAAAAAATTCACAAGTTATTATGATGACGAGTAGGTCAGTACAAAATTTAAAGCCAATACTGCGGCGACAGTATCGATACACGGCTCGATGACCCCACTGTTTAATAACTGCAAAAAATGAAATGTAATTATTGTCATAAAATTGAAACACCAATTACGAAGTCTTAATACACACACGGTGAAGATAAAGAACTGTCACTAGATCAACACACTAGCAGAAACGGTTGGCCTTCAGTCAACACCCTAGGGCCAGTGGAGTAACTACCCTATCAACACTGTAATGCCACTCTATTCTCTCTTGTAGCGTATGCTGTTTGAAGTGGAACTTGCGGTGGGAGTGCGTGTATACAATGCGTCGATACGACGGACGCGACGCACATCGTTACATTATCAAATAGATATGTCTGATACAATAAAAATCCGCCTTATTTATGAATAAATATTATAAGATGCGTTAAAAAAACAAAACATGTATATCTAGCTCTTTATGTAATTAAAAGGTGGTAAATTATCCAAACTCGTATTATAGTCAAATGATCGCTCCGGTCTTTCCACTGTTAAACTTTAACAACTTACATCAAACGTCCACTACCGCTACGTTTGGTGTGAATAAAAGTGAAATTCATTAAATTTTTCTAGCGCAGCTGAAATTATTTAGGCTAAAATTCGTAAAAAGGGAATGGGAAAAATTAAAATAACCCGTTTTTATGAGCGAAGCTCATTGTATTTGACAATACATGGTCCCAACTCTAATTTAATAATGCATGATGGAACCTTTCTATTCATTCCAAGGTAACAAGCATAATTGTGAAATCCGCATAACGAAAATTTTTATAAAATACGTTAATATGGGAGAACCGAGTACAAGGTAATGAGTTTGATAGAATTATTAATAGATTACAGTATATTTTATTCTTCTCACGTTCACATTCTACATTTTATTATTCTCGACTTATTATTAGATATATATATATATATATATATATATATATATATATATATATATATATATTTATATATATATATATATATATATATATATATATATTTATATATATATATATATATATATATATATATATATATATATATATATATATATATATATATATATGTATACTATATATATACACACACAACACAGTTTATTATTAGGGCTACAGTCATATATATATATATATATATATATATATATATATATATATATATATATATATATATATATATATATATATATATAATATATATACAGTGCTGGTCAAATGTCTGTTCCGCCCCTCGTATCTTTTGAACGGTTATTGTTATAATAGTGAAATTTGGAGGGAGATAATAAACAGACGTAGGCTTCTCAACTAGTAATAACAGGTGACGTAATACCGACAGATGACCTACAGCACCACTGTGACAGATAATTTTAAATGGGACCTTATGGCAAGTGATACCTCGTTTGAAAGGTCGCCGCTTCTCCGCCCCCAATTTCTATCTTTTTCTGTCATATGCAGTTGACTTGCCAGTCTCTTGCCGTCATTGCTTCATCAATATGGTTGCGCCAACTTCTCCGAGGTCGTCCTCTCTTTTTTCTTGTACGAGGGATCCATTCCAGTACTCTTCTAGGCCATCTGTACTCTGGCATTCTTTTAACATGTCCGAACCAGATTAATTGTTTTCTTTCTATGTCATCATTGATATTTCGCTCCATTTTCATTTTGTTTCTTATTAGTTCGTTTCTAACTCTCTAGAGGTTCGATCTACCGCAGATTCGTCTTAGATAATCTATTTCTGTCGGCATATGTTTGTTTTGATTAGCTTTGATGACGTCCCATACTTCCGAACCTTAAATGTGTTTTTTGATTTCTCGTCGAATTTTTTTTTTCCAGAGAAGAGAGTTTAAGGCACGGGTCGCTGCTCTGTCCTTGTTTATTCTTTCCCTGATTTCATCTGCGCTATTTTCCTTCTTGTTGAAAATGCCCCCCAAATATTTGCAGGATTGCACACCTTTGATTTTGTCGTCTTCCAAGACTAGGTCACATATTTCATCTGTTCAAACTGAGATATATTCACATTTTGTCATATTCATGTTTAGACCTGCCACCTCATATTCTTCTTGCAGTTTTCTTACCAAATAGCTAAGATCGTAGCTGTCTTCGGCAATTACTACCTGGTAATTCGCAAAGAAAAGTGTATATAGCGTGTTTTCTTCCATCGGTATTTCTATGTTTCTACATTTTTTTACCCATTTTACTAAGAATCTGTCCAAATAGATTTTAAATAAGGTGGGTGTCAAACAGCAGCCTTGTCTTAGTCTCTTTGTTGTTTGAAAAGGAGAGGTGGTTTCTTGTCCCATTTTAATTCTTGCAAAGTTTTGTTCGTAGTATAATAAGAATTGGGTTTATTTTCAAGTTACCCATTTTTATCCATAATTGGAAGATCGGTACACTGTCATACGCTTTTTCCAAATCTAATAAAGCTATATGGGTTTCTCTATTTCTCTGCACTCGCTTTTGCATTGCAATTTTTAATGTGAAAATATTATCCATAGTGGAGCGTCCGACCCTAAATCCCGCTTATTCTTTGGGTTGTTTGTCTTTAATATCATTTTCTATCAGGTTTCGTAGTACTTTTGAGTATAGTCGGCCTATAGTGGCAATCACTGTGATCCCTCTATAGTTTTTAGGATCCCTCTGCGTGCCTTTCTTGTGTATTGGAGAGATAGACAATTGTGTCCATTCTTCTGGAATTTCTTCTCCGTTTAAGCATCTTTCGAATAATTTTGGGATCATTTCAAACAGTTCTAATGATCCATACCTAATCAACTCTGGATGTATTTCGACTGTGCCTGGGGATTTTTTAAATTTCACTCACTTAACTGCTTCTTTCACTTGTTCTATTGATATTTCAATTCTTCCTTCTACTTCTACTTGTTCATTTGTCTGTTAAAACCTTTCTCTTCTCTCTGTTAATAACTTCTCAAAATACTCTACCCATGTGTTCTCTGGTATTCTATTTATTGTGACTTGGTTTTTTGTCGTGGTTCTCATCGTTTTTATAGTTCCCCAGGCTTCAGAGCTCTTTGTCCCTCCTATATGGTTGTCTAGGTATTGGCTTTTTAGTTCCCAAGCACTATTTTTCTTTTTTATCACTTCTCATTTGACTTCTTTATTTAAGTTTTTATATTGTTGTTTTGATTGTTCATTTTCCTTTTGTAGTAACTTTTGATATACTTCCTTCTTTCTTTTTATCTTTTCTTCCGCTTCTTTATCTCACCAATATGGTTTATCTACTCTCCGTACCTGTGGCCCTAAGGCTTCTAGCGCTGCATCTTTCATGCAGTTTTTTATATGTTCGTATTCATCCGTCGTTGATCTGTAAAGTAACTGTGTGCTCTCGTTATCTAGATTATCTATGGTGTACATAGTTCTTTTTATTTTTTTCTCTGTGTTCTTTGTTATTTTTCCTATTAGCAGGCAGTGGTGCGAGCTGCACTCTGCTCCTCTATTCACCTTTACGTCTTGTACTCTTAACTTAGTTTGTTGTCTTGTTATGAAATATTCTATTATCGATTTTAGATCTCTTGTGTGCTGATACCAGGTGTATTTATGTATGTTCTTGTGGGAGAAAAAACCATTCAAAATCTTTAAATCATATTGTTGGCATATATTTATCATTCTCCGTTGTTATTAACAGTTTCTTCTCCATGCATGCCTACCACTTTATTTTGTACTTGTTTTCCTACTCTAGCATTAAGGTCTCCTCCACATATAATCTCATGGCTCTTAGGAATTTCGTTCAGGATTTTTCTAAAGTCTTCTTCAAAAGATTTCTTTTCTTGTAGTGAGTAGTCATCATTTGTATTATTTGTATTTCTCTTAGGAGAATCGTCACTTTAGTAAAACGTTCGTTGTATGCTTTCCAAGATTTAATATATTTTTCGAATTTCCTGTGTACAAATACTGATATCCCCGCTCTTGCTCTTTGATCCTTTTCCACTCCTGAGAAGAAATGTACATAGTTTTTTAATTTTTTGCTTCCATTTCCTTTTTTCTTGGTCTCAGAGAGAATGGCTATATCTAATTCTTCGATTTACGAATTGGTACATAATTTCTTGTTGCTTGTTCCGGATTCTCTGTATATTCCAGATTCCGTATTTCATAGTCCATTTTTGTTGCTGTTTTCGTCTACTGTAATTTCCGTCCGGTAACCGAGGCTCATTTGGTTTTTTAGCACTGTAGAATTTTCACAAGTGTAAGGTCGTTGGCCTTACGACTTAACCCCCATCCTTGGAGGACCGAATTTTCTGTTGGGGTTTCTCCCCTATCCGATATATTCCAGTTTTTAGGCATCAGAAACTCGCCTTTTACCCTCTCTCGTCTGCTACATAACGCACCCCCATTGTACATCATGCACCCAGTGGTTACGCGACATGGTATGTCTTCGTGGACATGAGAGTAGGATTTTTATTCTAGTATTTTTATTCTGTATATTTATATAGAATATTTTATTGTAGATATTTATGTAGTAGTTTTATTCTTAAAACCTCCAACTCATTCGTTGGAAAACAGTGGGCATTTCTTAGAGTTTTGTTTACCTTTATCTTGTATTATACCAAAACTAATTTCCTTTACTGACATGTCGTGAATAAGCGTCTTCTCCAGTGTCTTCCTTGGCCATCCTTTCCCACTTCTCCCAGGAACGGGCAAATTAGCAATTATTTATCTTTATCAGATGATTAATATCTTCCTACTGAACATGACCGAACCATCTTAACCTAGACTTTTTCTTTTGACATCAATTATTGTCACCACTTGACTTACGGTAATACACTTGTTCTTAATTTTATCCTTTTTATTGTTCCTCTTTCTTTTTAACTTCCCAAAATCAAGTATCCTAAATCATAATTGGTTTCGTAGTTGTAGCATTTTCTGTTTTAAACCATTTTCCTTAAGAGCTAATTTTCGCTGTTACAGTTTTTGTTCCAAAGCTTTTTCAGTATTTCCTACTAACACTACATTATGACCATATAGCATTTTTCATATAAAAATGCTTGTACGTCATTCAAGATTTACGACGTCAGAACCCCACAGCGTTGCCAAAACATCAGAATAGATAGTAAGTGAGGAATTTTTAAAATGTCAACTATTTGACAACCTATTATATTAACAGTAAATACACTTAGTTTTAAAATTGCTGCAACACATTTAAATACATAAGAAAACATTTTAATACAAAATTATATATTCTAAATTTTAAACTTACCACTTTTAGAGCATTAATAGTAAAAACGTCCTGCCATTATTTCTTGTTCAAAATAATCTATCTTATATGAAAGCCTTTCAGTAGTCTACAGACTATTTAGTTGTTTTGGCATAGCACAATCACAATACACAACAATAATTAGATTTTAACGCTACTAATCCAAATTTAATATGTATTTATAAATAGAATTTATTAATATATAATATATTATGATCAAATTGTGTAAGCAATCAAACAATAAACCAAATTCTTACTCTACAAAAGCGGCAACACTTTAAGCATACATAGCGTAGATAGTTAGATGCGAAAAAAGTATTTTCGTACCAGTTGCGTACAATTGTCTAATATATTTAATTAAAAGTATTATTTTGTAGAATATTAGACTTAAAGTGTTATTTCATTAAATTTATATTATTAATAATAACAAAGGTTTTTGGCTATTTAATCAATATAATTCTAAAATTCCCAATATAATGATGATGACATTTTTCGAATTATTATACCATGTTGACGCCTATTAAAGATCGAGCAGTTCCGCTCGATTTTTAATAGGCGTCAGTTATAAAACTCGCAGTTATTAAAGTGACGTCACTTTATATAAATTGTGACGTACACGCATTTTTATATAAAAAATACTATACTTTAAGAACCAGAAAATGTTATGCTGAAATTTCCGTATTATCTACGCCAACTCTAATGACAATAATTAAGTATGGCACAAACACCCGATGCAGTCCTCCTTTCAAATGAAATTTATTAGTCCATTATGCTTTTCTTCATGCTTTTTTCCATTACCATTTAAACAGGATGTAGTTTTATTAGTGAATATTATAAACTCTAAAAAATTCTTTTGCATCCTTATTTTCTCTGTAACACAGTTTCTTAAAAAATATATTTAGATGATTTTAATCCGTTCTGTCATGGTGTGTAGCATTGCTATTTTGAAAACACAAAATAAAAAGTATTTCAGGAACTACCTTTTATCGCATCAATCACCGGCTATGTATTATATATTAAAATTAACAGAACCATTTTTACTCTACTTGCTTGCAGATTTACACTTTGAAAGACCTCCAGTAATCTGAAATAGGTGACTAGTTCAAATGTACACACATACATGATACATGATATAGATATGTATATAGAGAATCGAAAAACCCTTAATATATCATTTGATTCCGCTTTCTATGTAAGATTTTAGTGATGACGTCATACCCTCCTAGGATGCTGCAGATACAATAGTAAACAAATAATCAAGTGTCCCTCTTGCAAACAAAATGAACGTGATTGGCCGTCGAATATTACCGAATTCTTGGTGAATTCCACTGTTTTATTTTTAGTTCCTCACCCTGTATGTAAGTGAAAGCTGGGCAGTATCACAAAGAGATAACTCGAGTATTCAATTAGAAAATTTTGAAAGTTGGACATTTCTTTAAAAGATAAAACAGAGTTTAATGCTCGAACCGGTAATAATAGTGTCTAAATCCTGGCATGGAAAATAAAAAAAAAGAAACAGGAGATAATTTTTTTTCAACTTGTGAAATAAACTCAATTTGGAGAGCTATTTAACAATTGCTTTTAATATAGAATTAAGTTTTTTACATAGTTTCTACTGAATTTTATCGTAAAATAATTAATGACCCACATCGTACTTTTTTAACCAGAGCAAAACCAATTCAGTAAGTTAGTTTACTTGTTAAATACACTTGTATATACGTTTATCTAAGTTGTTTCTAATGCAAGTATGCATTTTATTACATTTGAGCTTTAAAATTTTCTTCACTTTGATTTCAAAGGAATTTTTGCAGCGTTTTCTGTTTGAGGTTCGACAAAGTACGTTGAAAACATCAATGTTTAAACGTAAAACAAAATTTATATTTCGTCTATAGCAAATAGACTTTTAGAGATTTACTTTACTCCTGGTTTATGTTATTTGTTTTTTTAAAATGCAGTAAGTAACTTCTGTCGTAATGTGGTGTTTAAAGTTGAATGTTTATAGAATATTTATTATACAGAGATATAATTTTCTGTCTGTAGAAAAATAATTTTATTACCGAAATAATACATACGTTTTTATTCTGTTTGTATAATATAGTACAAGATCTCACTGAAGGATCATTACGTTCATGATGTAGTTCACAAAACTCTTATTTTTACATACATTTAAAATTAAGAGAATACATTGATGGTAGGTTGCCAGCCAAAAAGTGGCCACAAATATTTTTAATTCAATTAATAGTAAGTAATTTTTGACAAATATTTTATTTCATTCATTCGAAAATTAGGGTTCCAGCTGTTACCGAGATATCAATGATAAAATAAAATAGAGTTAGGACACAACGACACTAGTTTGACAAGTAATAATATGTATATTATTATATATCTACCGAAGCATGCTTTAAAAACTTACACAGCTGACAATTCAAACCAGTAACGTTACGCGCTAGCTGTGTTTTAGTTTATCTTTGATACCTTGCGTTTTTAATAGCTGGCAACCCTAATTTTCTACCAGTTTTTCTTTGTCATACATTTTATCATATTAAGAACAAAAAATAGCTGTAACTTGATATAAAAAACATGAAATACGTCATGAGCGTATTTTATTTAAAAAATAAATGAACGAAACAAAATTTCTGTCAAAAATTACTTACTATTAAATGAACTAAAAATATTTGCGGTCACTTTTTGACTGGCAACCTATTATCAATGTATTCTGCTAATTTTAAACGAATGTAAAGTTAATTTAACTACTTTGTGAAAGTATCGGTTGACTTTAACTTTGATTTGTTCAAAATTTGAAACCTAATACAATACATTTTTTTTTAATTTTGACTCGCCTAAATCCAAAAGCCAGAAGTGATGTAGAAAGACCTCCAAAAAAAATGACCTTATGAATGTCTGTAATGAATCAGAAGCTGAAGAAGTTTCTGCGTCTGGTTTGCCTTCTGTCTTTTTCTTTTATCCTGGTGAACTAAAATTTAGAGCTTTTATCGTAATAATAATGTTTTTCTTTAAAAGGATGTATCCTATTTAGTGCTATTTGCTTTTTGTAATTGTTTTTCTTTTTTCTTGTGACATGTATGCTCCAAAATCGTCCAGAACTCTTGAGTGTAACAAGTGACCTCCATATCTTCTTAAGTCCATATTCATTTAGTCTGCTCATGAGGCTTTTCTAATTTACAGTATATGAGCATTCACAGATTTGATTCACCATCATTCAGCCTAGATTTTAATCCGATAGAGCACATATAAGATCATCTTTGGAAGCACATTACATCTTAAAGGCGTCAGTTAAGGTATACATAAAACAGATAATAACTGAATGTATTTATTATCCCAAAAGATTAAAATACATTTTTGGTGTATCATATATTTCGCCAAAATATACATAAACACATTTTTCAACAAACAATTTTATTTAATTGTCGACAAAAACAACTACAATAATTGAATTTTTAATTAAAAATGGTAAAGAAAATATTCATTTATGCTATTAAAAACTTCTTTGTAAAATAATATTTTTTTAGTCTAAAAATATCTGTCAGCAGATTCGGATTTTAAATTTTTAGTCCAGTCCTCAGAGATTTGATATCTAAATCTCCAAAACGAGGCGAACAAGCTGCATTTTGCCGAGAATGTTAATTTTGGGACCCCAAAAAAGATACAAAAAAATGTTTGCCACCCCTACACCCAGCACTACAAGGAGGATTTTAGGTAGACATAACAGACATTAAGTAGACAGAATAATGACATAAGTATTCATTAGAAACAAGATCCGACACAGCCACAACTCAAAGACTACTGTAAACAGTAGAAATGAAAATGCTGAAAAGAGTTACAGGAAATACGCTGAGGGGTCGAAAGCGAAGTAAAGACATCAGAAGAAAATGTAACTTATGGTGTATAAATAAATGGTCACGAAACAGAAAAATAATAGAATTGTAACCTGTGTGGTCAAAATAGCAAAAGATAAATCACCAAACGGTAGATGAAATAATGGACAACCTTCCATAGGACGACCGGACGAACGGACAACTATCAATCCGCTAATGAACAATCAGAATTGTTTATAAAGAGGGAGAAGAAAAGACAACAAGTTCTATATAATTTGTTTTAGTAGTCTTCGTACTTCTAACTTTATTAGGCCTGTATACATCGTTCTTCTATATACTGTATAGTTTGTTTCGCGAAAAATGGTTGAGTGCTTAATGGTTACCTGAGTTGATCCTTAATATTGTTCTGAAGCTATTTTCTTGTGACATTTTAAATTAATTACTATTTAAATTGGAATAAGCCACAATTAAAGGTTAAAATACGTTTATTGACTTTTCAATTTCAATTTCAATTGATTTCCGAAGTGGAAATTGAAATGTCAATAAACGTATTTTAACTTTTAATTGTGGCTTATTCCCATTTAAATAGTAATTGAGTTGATCCTATTGTGTATACAAGAGTCTCTCAATAAACTACCGAAGTACACAGGGTCGCACTTCAGAAAGTTTGTTATTTAATATATTTCATTGGTAGCTGTGTAATACACGATTGTCAAAATTTATTAAATCATTTCATATGGTATTTTCAGGTTGTTCAAGTAAATATACTTGATAATTGAACAATTTTTAACATGAAGAAAGTAGTTTTTTTGTTCTACGTGAATAATTGTAGTCTATGGATCTAAATTCAGAAAGGTGCTTTCCCTCACACTTTTTACAGGCTTAGGACTGTCAGCAAAAAACTGGCGCGTTTAAAAATTTTTGCTCTTCCTAATCGGATATCGTTAAAAATGTACAGTAATAATAGTTCTATTTACAGTATATACATTCAAACGAATACATAATGTACAAAAAATAGATGAATTGAAAAAAAAATATAGAAAAATATATAAAGTTAATATTTACAAAAAAAATACCCAAAATAATCAAAATATATTTATAAATTCCTAAATGCCTAATTCTGTTTCGCTGTCGCTATCCTCTTCTAAGATTAATAACAATTGGTTTAATTATGTGATTCAAAGTAACATATAAATTTTCTACGTTCATTACATGGCGTACTGAATTTTTCCAACTTTCTGGGGAGATATCATCAACACATTTCCTTATTAATTCGACTACACTACTACTTAAAGTCGGAGAAACATTTTGTGACTTAACATTTGACTTTAGTTGCGTCACAAACATATACTTTTTTAATAGAAAATGATTTTAACACTTATAACAGTTCATTTTTTAAATAACTTTCTTCAAAATATATATCGTTTTCTAACAGGTAGTTTTGAATTTCAATTTTCGTGTTATTTGCACTTGGAGACTTGTGTAATTGACGACTGTGGTAACTTGCATTGTCCATTACTATCACACTATTTTGAGCAAGGTTAGGTATAAGACAATTCTTTAACCATTGCTCAAAAAGCTCTGCCGTTGTATTCTCATGGTAGTCCACGCAGGAGTCTTTAATGTTCTTTGCAGAAAGCCATAAGGTATTTGAGACCCAACCATTTTCTGATCCTGCATGTAAAATTGTTATTATTTTCCCTTTGTTTGATGGAGCTTTTGTTTGACACCTGTTGGAAGAATCGGACCATCCTTTGGATGGTGTTTCATGAGTGTCAAACCATGTCTCGTCCAGATAAATTATTGGTCGATCTTCTGTACCGTACTTTCTTATGGAAGTTATATATTCAGTACGCCACTTTTGTAAACGATGAAACTCCATAGGCACTTGCCTTTTGTCAATAATTGTACGATATCTGAAGCCGATTTTAGACAAAATCCTCCAAAGACTAATGCGGCTACAGTTTATTTGTGTATCATCATTAGTAAGCCGTTGTTTTCAAGTATCTAATGTAGGTATCCGTTGCTCTTCGTACATTGTGTAAATTTTTCGTCTTATTAAGTCCTTATCACTTTCGTCAATACATTGACTTAATGGGATTTGATGTAAGTCTTTTCACTGTGGTTAGAGGTATTTTCGTTAAATCAGATATTTCACTGGCAGCAGTATTAGCAGTAAGTCCTCTTGTAAGTAAAGAACTATATATTGTTTTACGATTTCTCTAGCGTCAGCAGATAAATGCTTTTTCTTTGCTGGAACACTGGAAAAAGCACCATCAATGTTTTTCACGGACGCCACATAATGATGTTGTATAGGTATAAATAGGTATAACACTGGTAATACTTATAACACTTTCAACTAAATGAAACAAAATGTATATTTAAAAATTTCTCATCGGTTTTATATACCTTTACAAATTATACAGAATAGAGGGAACCTGTATAATTATTCCAGGAAATACTTAACGATCAACAAATTTATTGTGGTCATTAAAAGATCAACCATTGATAGTGAAACTCACTGTTAAAATGTTTACAATTTTATGAAATAAAATGTATTCTAATCGTTTTTATAATTTTATACGATTTTTTAATCGTTTTTATATTACCAGGAATTTATTATACAAACAAGATAACGACACTCCACAGTAGCTTCAATTTTATCTGAATACTTACCTGCTCAACTAATGTTGACTAAGCTGGGGTACTTGCGGTCGGGTTTTATTGTAATCATTAAGCACTCAACCATTTTTCGTGAAATAAACTTTACCAAAAACCGCTCCTAAGTTTATAGAATGAAGATATTTTATATCTTTATATCCCTTTTTCCCTTTTTATATTGTTTTTAGTGCGTTTATATGGTAATTTATATTTTTGTATTCTCCAAGATCAGCTTGTTTTTGACGTGACAACGTCTTAAATTAGGTTGTGGCTCGAAGTCCCTCATGAAAAAGTGTAACGCCCGCTCACGTCTGTTACGATGAGTAGCCGAACGAGAGAGAGGCCCACCGGACCGGGGAATGCCTTGCGTCTCTCTCCCACTCAAACATGATCGGTCCGCTGCGCGCGCAGCACTAGAGAATTAGGCGCGTTGAATCGGTGCGTGCTTGTGTCTCTGTCTTTCTCGAGCGTTCTTGGCGTTGGAAAACCGAGAAAGCGTCATAATACAAGTTTACACGTGTGGTTAAAGTATCGTCAGCTGTGTCTGTAGTGAAAATGTGGAGTGCTTAGATTCGTCATTTACAACAACTACAACAATAAAGGTAAATAATTGTACACTAATATTTCATTATCGTAAACTATGATTGATTGATTAATTGTTAGATTGACACAAAAGTTGAGAAACTGAGTTTATAGGTTATGTCATACTTTTGACAAATGTTGATAGTGTTAAGTAAATTATTAGTTTAAATCACTCTGCAATCAATCGTAATTCAGTCGATTGAGAAGAAACAGCGCGTTTCAACTGCAAACAACTATTGTGCAATTTAATAATATTCATATCAATAAATATTCTACCGAGAAAAAGACGTTGTCACGTAAAATCTTCGTCCGTAAAACCGACTTTACAGGCAACCGATTTTTGTAACAAGTCTTTGTTGTAGTGTTCTTCTCACTTCAGATAAATATTTTATTCTGTAAAATTTTTGTTGAAATTGGTCTTCCCTTTTTATGTATAAATGTGATAAGGTTGATTTTCTACTATACTAAAATCTTCCTAGCTTGACATATCTAACGATATAAATATATCAGCCATTTTTTCCGTTTTATTCCAGCCATTAACTATTTTTGATTCAGTATCATCAGCATCGGATACCTTTCCTGTAATCCTTTTTAAAATATATTTAATTCTTCAATGTTTATTTTTTCAGATTTTTACAGTTAGCAAGAGTTCCACTGGAAAGTTTTCACGATCTTTTACACCTGAATAAAAAATTATGTATTCCGTGATTCCTGCATTTTATTTTTCAAAATGTTCTAATTATGTAATTATATGTACGTTTTTTCGCTTTTAGTATTTATATACCATATCACCGAACATTTCAGGATTTCAGGTATTTTTCCGGTCAATATATTGACACTTAGACATAAACAAAAAGATCTTTAACTGAACGTTCTAAATTAAAACTATGAGTTTCTTATTTAAGCATAGTATTTAACAAAGAAATAAAAAGTTTATTAAAATGCTTGCTATTGAAAAAAAGCTTCAAGTTTTTCGATACTTTTTCCATCTAGTGAACTATGAAATCTATATTTCCACTCTCCAGCGCGAAATTAAATTCCAATCCTTTCCTTGGTTTCTCAGATCTGTAGCGACCCGAAATATTTGCCTACTTTAAATGGGAATTCCCGCTCCATAGTACCACTGAAAGGTTGTTAAAGAAATGTCTCAATAGCGGCCGACGCTGCGGTTTTCTATATTGGAAAGTGAAAGTAATTTCGAATCACTTAGATAAAAGCGGGAAATTGCGAATTTGTGATGATATGCACTAGGAGGCAATTGGTTTAGTATGAGCAGAATGAACTTAAAAGAAAAAATTGAAATATTTTAAAAAGCTTATAATAGAAATAAAACTGGAACTGTCTTGAGTGTCGATTCTATACTTATATTCGAACTTGTAAGTGTCATGTTGACTGCACTTTTTAATCGAAACAAGTCGTCAACTACATGACATAAAATATGCCCAAAAGCATTTTTCTTTAGTTCTTTAGTTTTTGCTTTGACGTACTTTAATTCTATTACATCACACCAAATCATCCTAGAACAGACCTTCTTGTAGGGAAATAGAGTTTGCTCTGTCAGTAATTGCTGAGGTTGAAACGCTTATTGTTGCAGCTGTTTACTTAATTTATAGAAACAACTTCGTAGCACCTTTAAGGTTGGCTCACCTTTCAGGTCTTAGAACTCTTCTAAGGATGTACCACCCCACGGTTTTATAGTAAATTTTGTTTTATAATAATATCGCAGCATGCTTCTTGGCCCCATGCTTGTTATATAATGTATCTCTATCTTCCCATATCTCCAGCACAACTTGTCCAGATTTTTATTCTAATGTTATTTATATCTTGTTCCATATTAGTCTTGGCATCTAATTCTCGGCCTTCTCTTTCCTCGATTGCTTAATATTCTTTTATCTCTGCGTTTCACATATGGCCCATGCATCTTAACTCTCTTTCATTAAATTCATGCACTTTAATAAATTTTGTTGTGTAACTGTTATTTTTAAGAACCCTGTGTAATAATTTTGTTTCCAAATTATTTCAAAATGACCACTTTTTTTAAAAAGTATTTTTTTCCAACATTTTTATTTTATGTGACTCCAAGTGAATTAGTTTATTTTTAAGAGTAAAGTAATAAACTGGTCTTGCCAATTCTCTTAAAGGGCTAAACGAAGTTCATTGAACGTACCCGAATCTACATAAAATCTCTAAATTGCCTAATAAACAGGTCTCACATATTTTTCATGGGTTTGAGGTCAGGTGAACTTACTATCCAGTTCAGTTTGTTCATACTAACTTTTGGTTTATTCGTGCCAGTATCATTACTGAATCTCCTCCATAACAGGACAAGGACTGGATGTTCAATTTGCGAATCTTTTAATATTTTCTTCTTCTTTTTATGTCGACATGACTCTGTCTGTATTTTAATGTTCCTCCAGTAAGTTGTCGTTCCATCAGTTTCGTGGTCTTCCCACTGATCGTCTTCTTCTTGGAAAACCATGTATTGTCGTCTTTACTACTCTCTTGAACCTTTTAGCCAGTCCTTGATGTTCTTTTTCTTGCACCTCCGTCGTACATCTGTACTTCTATCTTTGTCCCATAGTGTTCATCTCAGCTGTTTTTAGCAAACTTTTTTTGATGCATATGTTATATGCAATATTCCAGTACACTAAGCTTACAGTTTTACTAATACAGTGTCGTCTGCGTATCGAATATTATTTACAACCTCTCCATTGATTACGATTCCTTCGTTTGCTTGCAAAAGGGTTTCCTGGCAGATGCTTTCACTATAAATATTAAATAGCAGCGGTGACAAAATGCATCCCTGTCGTACTCCTCTACGTATTTCTATTGTGTGATATCTCATTTTCTGTTTTGATGTTAGCTTTCTGATTCCAATATAGATTGAGAATTATTCGCAGATCTTTATTATCTATGTCCTTTCTTTCAATAATGTCTTTTAGCTTATCAAGCTTATATTCTACCTGGCGAAACCGAATTCAAATTTTTACCACTGTGCCTTCTAAAGCTTGCAAAGCAAATAGCTTGATAAATTTAGATTCCCTTGCCGAGTAATTTATCAAGCTGTTTGATTTGCAAGTTTTAGAAGGCACAGTGGTAAAAATTTGAATTCGGTTTCGCCAGGTAGAAATCGTTTGATTTCCCTTTTTGTTTTTAGACGGCGTAGTTACGTCCGTATATAGTTATTTTGATAACTATTGTCTACGACGGGAAATATTTTTGTTTGGATTTAGAGCAGTGGCTATACCGCTCTGAAGAAACCTAAAGAGGTCGAAATACGTACAAGCGGCTTGTCGCTGCCCTGTATCAAAACAAAAATCTAATACCGTCATTATGTTTTATTACTTTACTCTGTTTGGAGTACCAGAAACTGAATTCACTACGAATTTTGACCATGATGAACGGCATGTGGAATGCAATTTTTAGATTCCCTTGCCGAGTAATTTATCAAGCTGTTTGCTTTGCAAGTTTTAGAAGGCACAGTGGTAAAAATTTGAATTCGGTTTCGCCAGGTAGAAATCGTTTTATTTCTCTTTTACTTTTTAGATGGCGTAGTTACGTCCGTATATATTTATTTTAATAACTATTGTCTAGGACGGGAAAGATTTTTGTTTGGATTCAGAGCAGTAGCTATACCGCTCTGAAGAGACCCAAAGAGATTGAAATACGTATAAGCGGCTTATCGCTGCCCTGTATCGAAACAAAAATCTAATACCGTTATTATGTTATATCTCCATTAGTTCGTTAAAAACAGAATTACAACAGAAATTTTAAAAGCGTTGTACTTCATAAATGCGAAACCTGGCAACTCACTAAGAGACCGGAACAAAAACTTGTTCTGAAAATGGGTTTTTGGCGTATATCAGCATTCGATATTAAATCAAAAAAAGAGGAAAAAAATATTTTAAATCAAAAATATTACAGTGTATTTGAAACATGGAGAGGTAATTTTTACCAAATTTTATGAAAAATTTCTTTTTTGTGGAGGACAAATATAAAAAATCATAAACTCGGTTGTTAAATTTTTCGCATAATTTTGAGGTTATGTGAAAAAAGTGTAAATAAAAAAGTTGTAGAAATTTTTATTACCTATAACCGTGTCCTTTAACTTTTTTCCATTGAACCATAGTTTTGCTGAAAATCGTGATAAATCATTTTTACCTTTCAAACTCCGCTTACTTCCTGTCCTCAGATCGCCCGTAAATTATTACTCATTTAATTTTTGCTTTATTTTTTCCCTTTTACAATGATTTCTTTCTTATGGCTTTCTATGGTTCTTTAATGGCTTATATTTGTTTTTTTCTGGTTTCTTTAGATAATTCATTTTTAAATAGAATATGAGAATTAATATTTCTTAAACTAATATTTAGTTACCTCAAATTATTACATGGTATTAAAACCATAAAGTTTCGCCAGTTTAATAATCCACTCCCCGAAACCTTTAAAGTAATCATAAGTTTCCACCGCGAAGGAAAGTAGTATTAATATCCATTACCGGGCGGGCATTATAGACCCCCGAAACACCTTTATAAAATATATTTCTTCAACGACACGCCAAAGTCTCTGAGATATGCACATGATTTGTCATTTACATAATTTTTTCATTTGCTTCCTCGGCACTCGGTGTTCCTATCAACCCAAAAAAATTTATGACACCAATTTCATCTTCTTTAATATGCCAACAACGCAATATCGCTTCGCTTTAAATATCCCTCGCGCCGTCGACGGATTCTGCGAAAACAATTTCACATTTCAAAATTTTGATAAAGATCTGCTGTTTGAGTACAAGCGATCTTCCGGGACATGGTGTTTGTTTCGCTAAAGCTGTAGCAGTTAAACGGTTCCAATTAATCATTTGCAATAGGACGTCATTTAATTGAAAATGTTAACTTTGTGTAAAAGTCATTTACTTTCTATATCTAATTGAATTTTGTAGTAATTTTTCTTTCGAAAAACAAAATTATTTCACATGACAACTTGTGAAAAACTCTCACACAAATTATTTTATTGGGAAGACTTTAGATTAATATAACTAAATAGTATACATTTTTTTGTGTTTAACCCGCCTCATCAATTCTTATGTATCACTTAAGCTTCTTCTTATGTAGATTCTTATGTATCTATTAAGAGAGACCAAGAGATGGTAAAGGAATTAAAATACTACAACATATATACATGAAATAAAGCAACAGACTGCAATAACTAAGAGAATACCTCCTGGTGTATACCAAAGAACAACAGAGCAAAAGAAGGCATTAGAGGAGATTATACTAATGCACGAAAAATGGACAAAAAAGAGCGTTGCACTTGTGGAGTGCCGAAAGAAGTAAATATCTCTTATTGCGTACTATATTTTTTATAATAATTTAATTTAATTTAATTTTATTTTATTTTTTTATAATTTTATTAACTAATACTAATAAGGTAATCGTGGTAACTATTAATTTATAATTGGTATTGATATATGCAAGTTGTTATTTCAATTTCGGATTTAAAAAAAAATTCTTCTCGAATGGCGTCAGAAATATCATAATAAAATTCTGACATTTATAATTCTATTTCATTTCAGTTTTTAAAGTAAAAAAACTTCTTCGAATCATGTTTACCACCTTGTAATTACTGTTTCAGGTGGCAAAGATATACCAGGAAGTCTTTTTGTGTATATCTGCACCCTCAACGGTACCTTTACGAAAACTTTTTACATAAAATTTATAAAATATTTACCAACGAAAACATATTTCTTATTTCTTTTTTCCTTTGCAAACATATTTCTTTTGCAATTCTATTTCCCCATGGGCTACACAAGGGCAACGAACTAAATTTCTATAAATTATATTTATATTTTTATAAATAAATCTAAGGGTAAAAGACCTTTAAATTAACAGCAGCTTTTAACATATATCGCGCAGCATCTGAAACCAATAAAACTTTTTTTTTACTAGTATAGGACTGGGTACAATGAAATTTGTTAAACTATTACTATTTAAATGGGAATAAGCCACAATTAAAGGTTAAAGTACGTTTATTGACGTTTCAATTTCCGCTGTGGAAATTGAAACGTCAATAAACGTACTTTAACCTTTAATTCTGACGTATTCTCATTTAAATAGTAATTACTTTAAAATGCCACAAGAAAGTAGCTTCAGAACAATATTGTTAAACTATCTTATATAAATCTAATATTAGTTAATTTTGTGTTTGTTTTTTCCAATTCTTCAAAGGCTACTAAATAAGGTTTTCGTGCAAAGTTTTCAATTTTCGTTCAAAATTCCAATCTTCAAAATAAGCTATATACCCTCTGCAGACATCTGTCATTTCGACCACGATAATATATTGCCTTCTTACTCCCACTTAATGTGTGAAATACATTCCACATGGCATTGTCCACAGTATCTTTTTCTCCGCTAATGATTTGTTAAAATTAAAAAAAAAAACTTAAAACTAGTGTGATTAACTTTATATTATGTGTTCCTTCTTTTTTTGATTTGCTTAAACTATCCCGCAGAAATATTGGGACTAACTCTAATTTAAGGAGAAATTAATTTTTCCAAATTATGTTTATGAAGTGGCGTTCTGCAATGTTGGCCAATAAAGTACTTGTTGCTACTTAAAATCTGAAAATTTAAAAAAATAACAATAATTAGAATTTGAATACCATTTTGGAACTTAATTATGGGATGAGAAAGGGAGAGAAAAATTCAAATGTACCGATTTGTGTGGATTAATTTTCTCTAGACTTTAGTTATACAACATGTGTCTTCTTTTGTGATTAGCGCGTCCAGGAAAGGAAGTGAATTATTTCTTTCCTCTTACATGGTGAATTTGATTGATACTTCTTTATTTTTAATAAACATCAGGAATATATTCAATGGTGGTCAATTACATATCTCCAAATGGTGGTTTAGTAAAAGGTTTAGTAACAGTAGTATAATTAATAACATGGGTAGTCGCATATAATTTGTTCCTTGGCATGCTTAAAATTAAATTATCAAATTCGTTTTGAGGCAATTCGATCCACTCTTTTTAAGATCTTAAAGACCTTGTCTAGTATATACATTGTGCAGATGGGTAGCCGTATGTTTCCGCAGCATATCCCATATATGCTCGATGGGATTAAGATCGTATGGTTTTCCTCTTTACGAAACCAATCTCTTACTGTCGCACTGTTGCTGCAGTATTTGGTCATGCATTATCTTGCATATAACACGAATAAGTACCTTCAGCAGTGGCGAATGGAAGGAACACAGATTCCAAGGTACGATAAATATATTGACATTGATTCAAAGTGCCATCTACAAAAACGAGAACAGTTCAATGATGAAAAATTATACAAGCCCACATCATAACTTGTAGACCACTATATGGGCGATCACTCTGTATATTGTCGAGTCTCTCTTTTCGACTAGGTCGTCTCCAAACTCTTTGGTGAGAAAGCATTGATTAAAGAAGTACTCTTCTTTAATCAGGGTAGAGACAAAACTTAGCTTAATCTGTGAATAACACCTCATTTACCACACTCCATTCTTGTGATCTCCTCTGCACATGTTCTTGAGCCCACCTTAATCTATGTCCATGATTTCCATGACGTAATACGGGAACCCTCAATAGACGTCTGGCATGCAGGTCAGTGTCATGTAATCTATACCTCAACGTTTGGTCACATACAGTAATATTGTTGGTATCCTTTAAGGTCTCTTAGAGTTCACGTGCAGTTATATCCACATTTCGACGAGCTTTACGTACCACATTCTGTTTAGGAGAATCACGCTATGAGACACCTTAAATTGACGTACAACACCAGCTTATGAAAGACCAGCCTGAATCATATTTGCAGCACTTACCATTTAAACATGTGTTAAATTCTGACGCTCCATGACTATTTTTGCGTTTGATAATCTTGTTTTAGTAAAGTTTTAAAATAATATAGGTTATGGTGTTCCTTAGACATTTTTGATGTGTGTATATTATTACCAGCATATGTATCTACCTATTATCGACTGCAGAGTTTATGTAATATATTGTGGAACGTGATATGTGGAAATTGAATATGTTAGTACCTAGCAACAGAAATGGACTTCTGGAGAATAGCAGCAAGCAAATCAAGAAGAGATCGGATATCAAATGAGAGAATACGAGAAATGATGGGAGTCAAGCATACAATAGTTGATGACATAAAATCAAAACAGTTAATATGGTACGGCCATGTACAGAGAATGCCAGATGACAGGATTTCGAAACAGATTTTAACGTGCACACTACAAGGAAGACGAAAAAGAGGAAGGCCGAGAAGAAGCTGGAGAGAGGGAATTGAAAAAGAACTAGAGGAAAGAGAAATCCCTCCAGGCCTATGGTTAAATAGAGAAGAATGGCGGTTAGGAGTCGGAAGGCGTCGGAGAACGCTGTAAACCGATAGTAGTAGTAGAATATGTTAGTACAGTTTTCTGACTGATGGCAAATAGATCTAGTAAATCTCTAGCGGCCCCGCCAGGTCTCAGTCATATCAAAGTACCACATAAACTTAACACATCAAACGTAATTTACGCTTGATAAAGTTAAAACTATATACCTTATCTATTAAAAATATAATTTCTCTTCAAAGTAAGATACACGGAACTTAAAATTTACTGGTAATGGTCCCAAGGGGCCTTACCCGACCGAAGGTGTTATTTTTTAATTACTTTATACTCTATCTATATACGCTTGATAGGAAATTACCTCTGTAATTTCCATAAATTAAGGACAGTATGTTTAAATAGTACATTTAGCGTTGCACACACACATACTGTATTAAATTTAGAGGAACTACAGTACATCCCAGCTCTAAGGGACATGAGATTCCCAAAACGAGTTAGGATCCGAGCCCGTAAACGGCTACAAAATGCACTAAAATTCTTTTGGAGGAGGACCCAACATCTGCTCCAAACAAAACAGGATATAGCAAACATTGCAGAAAAATAGATATTTTTTAAATTTTGTAAGGCTATTATATATATTTTGTAAGGCTAATATAGGTATATATGTATATATATATACATACATATATATATATATATATATATATATATATATATATATATATATATATATATATATATATATCTAAAGTATTCAACTAGTGAATTCAGAGGTTTAATCGGTCATTCAGGTTGGCAAATAAAAAAAGAAGTCAACTACTTCATAAGTTTATTGAAGACGTTTCGCTTTATATTTGGTGACACATGGCCCTTAAAAAAATTTTCGGTATCGCGTCAAGTAGTTTGCTTAGATTGCAATAAATCAGAACTTTGTTGGTCTTCAGTGGAGAACCATCTAAATGAAGCCAAATGTTCGTTTAAAATTTTTTAAATATTCATATCTACGAATATGAACATTATTTTCTGCAAAGTTTGTGTGTTTTTTGTTTTTGTTTTTTGTTTTTTCTTTTTTGGTTAAGTTTTAAATAAGGAGTAAAGTGTACAGTAGATATGATAACATCGATAACATACTACATATTGAGTTGTAAGTTATGAACTATATCTGTATTTCTTATAAACTCAATGTCATTTGTTATATTTTAGAGAACTGATGAAGCTTTAGAAATATAAAGCGAAACGTCTTCAATAAACTTATGAAGTAGTTGACTTCTTTTTTTATTTGCCAACCTGAATGACCGATTAAACCTCTGAATTCACTAGTTGAATACTTTAGAAATATAAATTGACGGTCGTAGTCTTTACAATATATATATATATATATATATATATATATATATATATATATATATATATATATATATATATATATATATATATATATATATATATATATATATATATATATATATATGTATGTATATATGGCATAGGAGGACAAATTCGTTAAACTTTCCGTGCTTGAATCGGTATCACTAAAGTGTTATGACTCATTTCGGCCTATCCCAGCCTCATCGGACATTTGGGCTGATACAAATTCAAACTCGGCCATATATTTGGCCATTTAAATCAAGAAAGCTATAGCAGCTTTTGCTAGAAAGTCCAATTGCATGTCCAATTTTTCTCCATTGCTTCTTATTCTTGGCTTGGTTTCTTGCTTGTTCTTTGCTGATTCCTCGTGTCTCTGGGATTGAGGTTACATTATCATCCCATGCCTTCATTGGCCTGCCCCTTGGTCTCTTGGTTTGTCTTTTGGCTTTCCATACTTTTTTAACTGGTCTTTCCTGATTCATTCTAACCATGTGTCTATACCATCTCAGTTGGGCCTCTTCAATTTTTTTAATAATTGATTGGACCTTAAGATCTTTTCTGACTGCCTCATTTCTAATCCTATCTAACCTGGTTATACCCATTATTCTTCTAAGAAATTTCATTTCTATGCTCTGTATTTTCAACTTTAATTTATCGGTAAGCGTCCAACTTTCACTACCAAAAGTTAAAATCGGCACAAACACCGTCTTGTATATGGTCACTTTGGCTTTGTGGGATACTTCTTTTTTCGACAAAAACGTACTTTAAATTGAGTGGTCAGTTTCTTCAGTTTCTCTGTTCTCTATTTGTACTCCCAAGTATTTGTTAGTATCGACTTGTTCAAGTGTATTTCCGTTAAGTGTTATCTTTGTTTGTTATCTATTTTCCCCACATACCATTACTTTCGTCTTCTCCATTATTGATCCTTAAATTTCGTTTAACTAGTGCAGCGTTACATGTTTGTAAATTTCGATTGAGTGCTTCTTCATTTATCCGAAATATCACTAGGTCGTCTGCGTATCTAAAATCCACACTGCATCTGGATCTCTATGTCCGGCATACAATTTCAATATTTCTGCTCTAGTTTCTTTAATTATGTCATCCAAGACAATGTTAAACAGTATGGGGCCTATATATGCATATACTTTTTTTAACATTGTTATTTGTTAATTATTACAATGTTATTTTTCCTTTAAAATGAATAGTTACTTTGAGTTACCTTTTCTTATTTTGTTGTAAACTAAGAATAAAAGCAAAATGTGAAAAATGTTGTTTTGTTTATTTCAAACAAATCTTGAATACTGAAATTATATTGAATCAGCAAACGCTACTATTATAGATATACACAATGGATATGTAGTTTAAGAAAGTTTATTTAATTATTTTTTTCGAAATTTTTCAGTTTGAGCCTCACAGACCGCACCCGTGGGTTTGTGTAATTTTATTGGGGGGTTAAATGATGCTATTTTGTTGATTAGCGTGGAAATCATGTTAATTATTATCAGGCTATTCATTTGTTAAACAACTTGCTAAAGTTCTAACCCGAAGAGTAATTTTATACTTTACTGATTCCTTTTTGTATTGCACACGTAATATATACAAAGTAAAACATAGGTATATAGTCTTTGTGTAATAACTTCTAAAGTTTTCAATGATGATTTTAACTAAAAACCTGTAAAACATAATCAATATTTACCTGTACCTTAACAAAAATACGTCGAAACTAAAATTAACAAACATTCCTTTTGAATATTTAATTCCCTATTTAGTTTTCCTTGTAAAGTTTTACTAAACTTCAATTTTAACTCATATTTATTATTTAAACATTTCTGAATAATTTAGAAGTTTAAGGAGAAATATCAACACAGTTTTAAAAAAACATTCTTTCAATAAAAATTCGTTCGTGGACTGACGGTTTAGAAAAATATAGTAGATTATGGGTGTGTTGCAATGGTTTAGGGGGAATGTAGATATTTACAAACTCGTGCACTATTTACCGAAGGTTGTTTATAGAAGCTTGTGTTTGTATATTTTTTGGTTGCTGTGTATTTTCAAACCGAATTAAATGTTTTTAGTCTGGAGGAAAAGTTTCTATATAACTTAATTCTATTTAAAACTTTTTTTTTATTTCAACTTTAACGTGCCCGGCTACTATGGCCACTTACACAGGTACTATTACATGAATTTTCATTACACAAACATTAAGTGTTACATTAAGAATATGTTACAATAATACGTAATGATAATAATATGTTACACAATGTCTAAATTAAAATCTAATTATATTTTTTGATATAAGTGTTCATCTCTAAGGAATTGTAGCACAGCTTTTATTTGGTCAGGGTTGTTTAGGATATCTCGTACTTCACTTTTGAGTTTGTATTGTAATCTTCTGGCCGAATGTTGATGGCATTCAGTGAGAATATGTTTGATTGTCAAATATGATTGGCACATTTGACAGGAGGGACGGATGCTAGAGGACATTAGGTAGCCGTGTGTGAGTTTTGAATGTCCTATCCGAAGTCGTCTTATCACAATGAGATCTCGTCTTGAGAGGGCTGAATAGTCAAATGTAGGCTGACTGGTTATTGACGGTTGTATTTCGTGTAAGATCGAACGGTTAGAGTTCCAATGCTGCTGCCAAAGGAGTCTGGTTCTTCTTTTAGTATATGATTTTAGGTCTTTAAACTTTAATAACGTATTTATATAAATAACAACAAAAATAGACAAAAACAAAAAGGTTCAAGATTAACAGAGTTCACTTAAAATATTTAGGTGAATATGCACTAGAGCAAGGCAGAAAAGAAGAAAGAACACAATTATATGAAAAATTACGACGAATTCTGAATAAAAGTAACAGAACGGAATTCCTGTTAAAGAAATTTATCATAACTAATAGGCGAGCGGTTTACCCGAAAAGACGCTTAGAAACGGAATATACCGACTAAATTTTTTTTGCATTTCTAATACACCAAACCTTTTTTACTCGATTCTGTATATTTTTCTAAGTTTAAATGTAGTTTTTTAAATTTTATCTAAATGAGCCGACAATTATTATTAACCTTTTAGTGCTACCGTAATTATTTTGACATAAGTGCTAACGTCTGTCTCTTACTTACTTACTTACTCCGTGGCGTTACAACCCTATGTGGGTTTTATCCGACTCGACAACATGCCTGCACTGTTTTCTGTCTTGTGCAACCTCCATCCAATTCTCCACGCCCATAGTGCTTAGGTCTCCTGCTATATTATCTCGCCACGGAGACGAGGGCATCCGCGTGCTCTCCTTCCAGTTGGGACTTCCTCCCACACCAGTCTTACTGTTCGTTCGTCAGAATATCTTCTGAGGTGTCCTGCCCATTAAAGTCTTCTGGACTTTATTTCTTTTATGATGTTGGCGTCTGGGTAAAGTTCTTCGAGCTCTTTGTTAGTTCTTATCCTATATTGTCCTGATGCTTTATCCAGCGCAGGGCCAAAGATCTTCCTTAGGATTTTTCTTTCCCAAACACATAGTCTTTCTTCGTTTGCCTTTGTTATCGTCCACGTTTCGCTTCCATATATCACAACGGGTGGTATGATTGTTTTATAGACCTGTATCTTCGTTCGTCTTGTTAGTTGTTTCGATTTTATAAAGTTTTGGAGGGCAAAAAGACATCTTTTCCAGGCCTGGATTCTGTTGTTTATTTCTTGTAAACCTTTATGGTCTTCAGTTATTGTTGTTCCAAGATACCTGAATTCGCTAACGCGCTCAAAGTTAAAGTCATCGATGGTGACGTTCTGGCCGATTCTGTCTCTGCTTAGGTTATTGCGGCTCATATACATATATTTCGTCTTGTTTTCGTTGATTTGGAGCCCCATCTTCTCTGCTCTTTCCTCGAACCTTACGAAAGTCTCCTTCATCCTTAATCGTGTGTTTCCTATTTGATCGATATCGTCTGCCAATGCCAGTAGTAAGTTTGGTCCTTCTCGATGAAATACTGTATTCGGTTTTTGTAGTGAAAGTGCATCTCCCTGTTTTAGTCCATTGTTTATTTCAAATGTCTCCGAGTATTGTTGTCCAACTCTTACCTTACATCGTAACCATTCCAAACACATCCGTATCAACCTGACTAGTTTTTTTGGCAAGCCAAGTTCCTGCATCGCTGTCCACAGTCTGGCCCTGCATACTTTATTAAATGCTTGTTTAAAATCTATGAACAGCTGATAAAGCTCACGATCAAACTCCCAGCATTTTTCCATTATCTGTTTTATTGTAAATATCTGGTCAATGGTAGAGCGGCCCGGTCTAAATCCGCATTGATAATCTCCAACAATTCATTCTGTGTATGTTTTGGTTCTTTCTAGCAGGATGTTTGCAAGGATTTTGTAGGTGGTGTTTAGGAGTATTATTCCCCGGTAGTAAGTACATTGCTTTTTGTTTCCTTTTTTGTGTATTGGTACAATAACCCCTTCTTCCCATTCATCTGGCATTGTTTCTTCTCTCCAAATGTCTTGAATTAGCTTGTTTATAGAACTGTACAACGCTTCTCCTCCATGTTTTAAGCACTCTGCGGGTATACCATGGCTACCTGGTGTCTTATTGTTTTTAAGTTTTTTAATTTCCTCTATTACTTCTTCGTATGTCGCGTACTGGTCTTCTATTTCAGCTGTATGTATCTCTATGTTTGATGTATTTCTTCTAAATTGGTCGTTAAATAGTTGATAGAAGTATTCCTTCCAGGTTTTTAGGATTTCATTTTCATCAGTGATAAGCTGCCGGCTGTCGTGTTAAAGAAAGTTTCCTGTTCTTGCTTGGTACCCGGTCTTAATTTCTGAAACTCTTTTGAAGAACTGTCTCGCTTGTTTGTTCTTTATTTTTTCTTTTATATCTCTGATTATTTGTTCCTGATTCTTTCCCTCTTCTTTCTTTTCATTAGTTTTCTTGTCTCTGTTCTTCTTTGTCTATACATTTCATTGTTGTTGTGCGAGGGGTTTTGTAGCATGTTCTCTCTAGCCATATTTCTTGCTGTTATGGAGTTCAGGCATTCATTATCGAACCATTTTTTGTTGTTTTTTTTGTATTTCATCTGATACGCTTGTCAGAGCTAATTTGATATTTTTCCAAGCTGAGTCTATGTTATTATAGTCTTCTGTCTGTGTTAGAGCGATTTTTATAGCCTTTTGAAATTTCTGTTCTGTCTCCTTATTACGTAGAACTTCAGTATTCCATAATTGTGTTGGTGTATTCTTGTGTGTTTTTTGGACGCTATTCTTGTCCTCATCTTCGCTTTTACCAGAAAATGATCCATGTCTCCATCAGCTCCTCTTAGGCTTCTTACGTCTAGACAGTTACTACCCCTCCTGGCATCTACTAGAACAGGTCTGTCTCTGGGACCGTATATTTATACATGCCCTAGAACAGTAAATTTTACAAATTTTTAAAATTTAATTACTTCGAGGGTCTTATTAAATCCCTTTTGCTTTAAAATAAATACAGTTTTATTTAAAACTTATATTTATAAACATTTATGTAAAAAAATTATTCCTTAATAAAAACAAGCAACTATTCTAAAAAGTAAGAAAAAACCCTAAAATCTTACTATAAACCAAAACATTTATAATAACCACACTTAAACAATTCTAATAATACCAGGTAACTTTAAACTTAAGAAAGTCAATATTTTTCTGAACATTCCACACATATACCTTTTATGTGTTCTAAGTACATAAATTTATTACACGAGTAACAACTGTACTTTCTTTTTCGACTTTCCTGGCTTCCACAGTTAAAACAACGACCATGAGATTTTTCAATATTTTGCACATTCAACGTAATATCACACATTTCTCTGAGTCGCATATCAGTCGCTTATCATCCTTGGCATGTTTGTTGCAATTGATGTACATATTGCATGTGGTTTAAGCAATTGCATACTCATTGTGTCTAAAAATTTTCTTTTAAGTGATATGCGTTGGGCTGTCCGAGCATAATTACGCTTATATATTGTAAATGGTAAATATGGATAAAAGACCGAATACCAGAAGATTGAAATGAAGCAATTATTTGTCCATTACACAAAAAAGGAGATCCAGTAATTACAGAGGATTAGCGTTACTAAATACCGTATATAAAATCCTATCAAAATCCATAAAAGATAAGCTAGAAAAAGAGGTTGAAAATATAATAGGCGAATATCAGTACGGATTTAGACGAGGGAGAAGCACAACGATAACGATAAAGAAGAGACAATAACATTTACCATGGAAAAGGACTATAATAACGCACTACCTTTCCTGGATGTTTTAATCTCTAAGAACGGTACTGAATATGAGACTCAGGGATATAGAAAAACAACAGACACTAACAGATATTTCTATTTTAAATCAAATCACAATATTATAAGGAAACTATTCAACAATGGTCCAGCCACAAGAAGACTAGATAGAATCTGGTCCCAAGACCTACTTTAAAACTAAACCAAAATAGAATAAGATGAGACATCATTGGAAGTCTCTCCTTCAAATCACAATATTAATATTAAAAGGGGAATCATTAAATCCTTATAAGATAGAGCCAAAATTGCTTTTTTTAACGAAAATTCGTTCTTGGAGGAAAAACATTTGTTAACATCTGTTTTATTAAAAAATGATTATTCTTTATCGTTTATAAATAAGGAATTTTCAACAATCAACCGAATAGAACAGAACAGCTTATAACGAGATCTTACAGCATATACAAGGAATAATACAAGGAAAATTACAATACCATACATAAAAGGATTATCAGAAAAACTTAAAAGGATAGAAAATAAATTCAACATTTCAACAACATTCAAAACAACAAACAAATTGAGATCTATTTTGTCTAAAACCAAACTTAACAATAAACAAGTAAGGACAAAGAATTGTATTTATAAAATACCTTGTGAATGAGATCAGTTTTATTTAGGTGAAACATCAAGGCCATTAAATGTTAGAATAAGTGAACATCAATCTTATATTAAGAATAGGAAATTTGATAGATCTCAAATATGTAAACACGCATGTGATAATAATCATAGGGTTCAATGGAATGATTCAATTATAGTTCTAAAAGAAACGGATGGTAAAACGAGAAAAATCAAAAAAGTGGCTTTAATTATGCTAAATGAGACCAATTGTGTCGCAAATTCCTCGGCAGAATGTAGTAGGATCTGGTTACCCATATTAAAAGAGGAAGTTATTAAAAGGAAAATACCAGTATTAGTAAGTCAGTAACATATCGAGGATACATCATTTATGTTTTTTAAATAACAAACATATAAAATCAGAATTTGTTGTTTATTGAACCTAAACTAAATGTACGACCAAATACTTACCATGTTTGGATAGTATTATGAAGTTTTCCCCTGGTTTTCCCTTATAATTTACTATGGAATCAGTGACAGGAGAATTTTACTGTCATCATGGCATGCGGTTGTCTTTTTAAAGACGAATCACATGCCATGATTTGGCAAGTGGTCCCAGGAACGCAACTCAACAATATTGGCAGTATCATTTTAAAGTCATCTACTTTAAAATATATAATGTATGTCTGAATTGTAAATATAAATGAGTCAGATAAAATTAAATTATTAGAAGAATTGTTTACCAAGTAACAAACAAACAAAGTTTGTTTAATTTATTAATGTTTGTATTTTGAGGACGATTTCCGAAGTGGAAATTGAAACGTCAATAAACTTACCTTAACCTTTAATTGTGGCTTATTCCCATTAAAATAGTAATTAATTTAAAATGCCACAAGAAAATAGCTTCAGAACAATAATAGTATTACAAAAGAACAATTGGAAATTACAGTGGAAATAGAAAATATATCTAGAAAATGTTGCAAAAAAAAAATATTACTGCGATAGGTTACAATTGATATTTTCAAGTAAAGGCAGTTCTAAAACTTGAATTCTTACCAGTTAATTCATATCAATTTTTTTATATAAAACCATTTTTTAAAAACCATTTTTTTCAAAAGTCAAGCGTCTTCAGAGCTCTAATATAAAATTATGTGATCCACTTTACTTGCGGTGGTTTTCCTTTAAAACGATAAGAGCCTCGTTAAGGATAATTTTTCTTAAACATAATGCCTCATGTACTTCATCAGATAAATGAAAAGGAAAAGCCGGACTTGGGTGTTATCTCTCGAACCTTCTTTTTGCATTTAAATGAGTGACATGGAATAATGAGCGGCTAGCATGATTATAAAATTGTATCAAGGTGAAAGTAGTTATCAGATTTTTATATTGTAGCAAAATTTGATTTAAGAAAGGATTATATATTTAAGAAAATGGTTTACTTAATAGTGTAAATATTTAGTAACATTTTTAAAAGACTTGTGTATAACGAATATCAACATTTTTAATATTTTTGGGATTTCTAGAAAAACTATGTACTGGATATTTCTTTGAAGACATTAGTTTTGTTTAGTAAAATCACTGCATCTTTATTTTATTTTGTTTTCGTTTTTTAAGGGTGTTGGTTATGGTACCTGATCTTCATTTTACCAGTTAAAAAGATTTTTTACATTGACAAGGTTTTTTATAAATACATTTTTTTAGTTCTTTAGTTCATGGCTTGTTCTAGTTTTAGATGCTAACTTTACTTTACTTTATGTGTCCATTTTAAACAGTTAAATCTTGGTCATCCACAAACGAACAATCAGAATGGCAGATATTGCAGTTTTTCTTAACAAAGGACAACCAAGTAGATGTGTTGAATCTTGTACCTCTCACATTTACACAGGGTATCGGAGTCAGCAGGCAACAGTTCCCATTTCTTCATGTTGGTTTCGCACTTATAAACTCCTACTCACAGACGATTGAGAGTCCTGCAGACAGTGTCAGGAAGATGGCTACCATACGAAAGTTCCCGTAGAAAATTCAGTTGGCAAAGAACAGCTTCTTTCCATTTAGCAAGACGAGTTTTTTCTGATGTATCTTGTAAATGTGCTGATCTGACCAGAAAGCTTATCCTTGATTTGAGTCTTCGTGCCGTAGGCTGGTAATCGTGGAGTGAATCTTAAAAATCTAGAATTTGTTTCTTTTGTTCCACATCTCTAGCTACTTCTCTTCAGAAATCAGTTAAAGTGGTAGTGTAGAGCTTATGTTTGCACACTGCTTTGAGCTGCACACTGTGATATTAATTAATTTGCTATTTACTTTCGTATTGTAGTTCTTATTTGTCTCTAAATATTGTTGTACATTCCTTTATTGTTCTTTGATTTTCTTCTTTCTGTCATAAGTTGCAGTATATTGTCATTCATCCAACTTTTTCTCTTTTCTTTTTTTTTTCTATTGTACGTTCTTTTCTAATCTTTTTAAAGGTTTCACATACATTCTAGAGTGATTTTTCTACATTATCTATTTAGTCCATGTTAACTTCTCTGATATAATCTGTGAGACTATCAATTTTGTTTCCTTACCTTTTAGTCTTCTCATATCGTATTTTTTGTTTATATTTTTTTTGTGTCTGTTTTTTGTATAAGTCTTCTTAAATCTAAACTTTAATTGTCCAAAAACAGGAGCATGATCTGACTAATGTCAGTACTGGATTATTACTAAAGTATATTTTAATAGTCCAGGCAATATTGCTGATTCAAAAGTTACGATAACGGAAGAAATTAACAAAAAAAACCCCATTCAAAATGTTGTACGAGAATTCCAAAATTGCTTCGGTTAGTGTCAAGAAGTGAATAATAGTGGCCAAGTTGAACATTTAATTTAATTGTAAAAATCAATCTTCTCAGTTATGATTGCACAACTATATTGCTGAACAGAAAACTAAAATCCCTTTCTAACAAGGTGCCACATAACCTCCTTTGTTGTTTGAAATTTTCGAGGATGTCCTTATAATTCAAGAAAGGTGCTTAAGGAGGATAATATTTTCGTATTGTAAATTGTCAATTATTTAAGAATAAAAATCGACCTGTTTCAGGTTTTTTCACATAGTACATAATAACGCTAAAAATGAATTTATTCCATGCATATGGACCGCCTTGTAGAATATAAGAATAATGTACGAACTACGATAATTATTATTAAATGTCAAACATTTATTAATAACTAAATAGATTAGAAGTACTGAAAAAAAAACGAATTTAAATGGCGGTAGCTTCCTTGGAAAATATTTCCTTAAAAAGTATATATCAAACAAATTTAAAATACTTTCAAACCTTGCACTTTTCCAATATAATCAACGTTGATTTTCAATCGTTCAGAATTTATTAAGGTAAAAATGCTGTATAATATTTTATTATTAGTAATATATTTTCTAAATAAGTAATCCACGTTTCTTTTAAAATTAAAATTGATTGACGTTAAAAATTAAATACTTATAAGCGACGTGCTTTCCCCCAAGAAACCTTTCGTCTTCTGATACAGATTTCCAAGTTTTTTTTTATACTTTATCTCAAATTTTGACTAAACTTATGTGTGAGTTCGGACTGGAAAACTTTTTTTAAACTTTGCTCCACAAAAAATCTACAAGTGTGTTACTTATCGATGATAAAAGAATAGAAAAAGTACAAACTTATCAAACTTTACAAAAACTTTCCGATACACAAATTTAATGCCGTTCATTGTTTTATGCCAGCAAAAAGAGTATTCTAACGTCGATGTTGGAAAAGTTTATTTGGAATTTTAACGGATTTTAAGTAAGATGAATGGAGAATGGAATGTTGGAAGTACCCACCGCAGTAGCCTAAAAGCTGAAAAGTTCTAATTTTTCTCTAATCCTGTAAAGTGCTGATAGTTAAAGTTTGAGGGTAGTCTTTGTAGAGATTCGTTTTAGATTGGGGGAGGATTACAGTTAGCTTAAAGCGGTATTATACCTAGAACACTGGAATTAAGTTATATATATTAAATTGCAAAAGTGTTTTTCACAGTCTTTAATTAAAAAAATTGTATTTTTGTATCTTTAAACCAAAATATTATAAAGAAACTTAATTGTTGTATTTTTCTTTAAATGTAACGGAGATTAAAAAAAAGCTTTTGATTAGCTGTATTAGAATAACTATTTTAGCCATCTAGGTGGTAGCTGACATAGGACTGTATTAGTATCTCATTACTTAAGAGTATATTATATTATTATATTATATCATTTATCTATGTACTTAAATTCAGCCAAAATATGCTCGCATAAAGGGGGTTTTTTTAGAAGTATAGATATTTGGAGCGGAATAAAACAAAGATGATTTTCATAAATTGACATGAAATAGACTTTTATTCACAAGTTAATCTTTTGGCATTATAATTTAAATATGATTTCTGGCATATAACCGTCGTGGCTGGCTCTGATGTAGTCTTATCTGGAGATCAAATTTTCGATCACTTTTTCCAATATTTGTCGCTATATATTAGCAATAACATGGCGAATGTTGTCCTCTAAGTAATCAATCGTTTCATGCTTATCGACGTACACTAAAACCTTCACATATCCCCACATAAAATAGTTGAGCAGTGTTAAATCGCACGATCTTGGAGGCCAATTCACGGTACGAAACGTGAAACTAAGCGGTTACCAAACGGTTGCTTCAATAAATCAATTGTGGCACGAGCTGTGTGACATGCTGCGCCATCTTATTAAAAAAACGGCTCTTGCATATCATGGTTGTTCAATTGGGGAATGAAAAAGGTAGTAATCATGGACCTATAGCGGTCACAATTTACTGTAACATTTTGGCCAGCATCGTTTTTGAAGAATTACTGTCTAATGATTCCACTATACCATAAAACACACCAAACAGTCAGTTTTTCTAGATGTCATGGTTTCGCAACCTACATTTGAGGATTAACTTAACTTCAAATAGGCAGTTTTGTTTGTTGACATAGCCATTCAACCAAAAGTAAACTTCATCGCTAAACAAAATTCGCTTATAAAAATCGGAATCAACGGCAATCTCGTTTTGGACTCACTCACTGAATCTACTAATCTACGCCTTGCTAGATGATGATGTACCGTCAATTCTTATATGAGTTGGATTTTGTAAGCACGCAAAGTAAGGTCTTTTCGCAAAATCTTTCATAAAGTGGATAAACACGTATCCAACTGCTGTTCACGATGGCAGATAGACTGATTTGCGTCTTCCTGTATGCTACGCTCTATAGCAGTAACCAGTTCTTCTGTACGCACTTCACGACGTGTCTGCAGATGCATATTATCAGTTAGAGTAAACGTGGTGCAAAATCGAATTACTTACTCTGATGAACTATTATGTTGACCATAAAATGAAGGTCTTGCGCGATACGTATTTCGAACAAAACCACAATTTTCAAAATGAATTTGTACAATTTGGAAGTGTTGTTTAGGCTTCAAGCATATTTATGCTTAAATACCAAACCCAACTTAACATAAATCACTTGACAGCTGTCAAAATGGCGGACAGTTAAAAAAGTGTTACCAACTCACATTTCTATACCTCTAAAAAACACCCTTTATATGCCTTATTTGGCTATAAATATGCAGTTATATGTCTTTTTTGAAAAATATGCATACACGTGTGAAATATGAAATGAAATATTTCTTATTTCTTTTCCTCAGCTTTTCCTTTTTTTAGGGGTCGCTACTTCATAACGAATTTTTATAAAACTCCAGAAGATGATGTAAACACTGGGCACCATGTACCTCGTACACACCTTAGATGCAATATGTATATTTAAGGACTTCAAAAATTCCCAGATAATAAATTTCAACTATTTTCACAACGAATTTTAATAAAACTCTAGGAGATGACGTAGATACCGGGCACCAGGTACCTCGTACAGCATCTTTGATGCAATATTCGTGTTCAGCGTCCTTAAAAATCCCAAGATAATAAATTTCAACTATCTTCATAACGAATTTTTACAAATCTCAAGAAGAGAACATAGATATCGGGCATCAGGTACCTCATACAGCATCGCTGAAGCAATATTCGTGTTAAGACCTCACAAAACTTGGCATAACAAGTTTAAATGATTTTCATAATGCATTTCCATTAAACTCCAGGATATGACGTAGATACCGGGCACCAGAGTACCTCTTACAGTTTAAAAATTCCCGACCATGAGAATGGAACTCATTTTTATGATTATTTTCCGAGTTATGAATTTTTATTTTTCGATTACTTTAAGATTCATTTTGGAAAATTAATTTTTCGTCTGCAACAATGCAATTATTATTTGTTCCTAGTGTTCTTTGTTCCTAGTATTTCTTCCTGACCTTCTAACTCCAATTTACATCTTAATCAATTTGCTGTTGTAACCATGCATTTTGTCTTTTTTTGGGGAAATTAACACGTTAAATTTTTTGACCGTTACATTAAATTGGTGCAGCATACGTTGTAAATCATCTTTACTTTGAGCGAGTAGTATTGCGTTGTCTGCATAGCAGATTATTTTGTTGTTTTTCTCCAATTTGGTATCCTTTTTTAGTTCCTACTTTTTGATTGTTTCATCCATAATCAGGTTGAACAATAGAGGACCCAAGGAATCTCCCAGTCTTATTCTATTGCCAGCTTCAATAGGGTGGGTTGGTTCTTCTTCTACTTTTACTTTTATTGTGTTGTTTTGGTAGATATTTTCGATTGTTTTAATTATTAATAGAGGTATCTGTCGTACGTACAGTAAGTGGATAACTTCCTTTAATTGGGCCTCTTCCCGACCTAAAACCTTGTTGTTCTTCTGCTAGTGTTATTATTTCATTCAGTTTACTTGTTATCACTTTAGTTGTTAATTTTAGTATTGTGTTTAATAAGTTAATTCCTCTGTAATTTTCCGGATCCGGTTTGTCTCCCTTTTGCTTGATCTCCATTCTTGAGGAATTCTGTTTTTGTCTATTATTTTATGGATTAGTTTTAATAGTTGTTTGGTCAGATATGGTCCTGCGTACTTTAGGAGTTCGTTTGGTATTCTGATCTCTCCTCGTGATTTTCTATTTATTAATTTTCTTAAGAATTCCCCTAACACTTCCACCTCAATATTTATTTCTTAGTTTGTCGTCACCTCTAGTGTTGGTGGTTCATTATCGTCACCTTTAGCAAATAGGGATCGAAAGTAGTCTACCCGTGTTTTTTTCTGAATGTGTTTCGTTTTTATTAGTTCGTTCATCCATCCCTTTTCATTATCCTCTTATCATTCTCCATATTTCTTTTTGTGTTCGGTAGAAGTCGTGTTCCATCTGTTTTGAGAAACTCTGCCAGTGTTCCTTTTTTATTTGTCTAACTAAACTATTCGTTTCATTTCTGATTCCTTTATAGTGGTTGTATGCCGGTTGTGTTTGTTGTGTTCTGTATTGTAAAAAAGCTTTCTTTTTTTTTTCTTTACATTTCGTCTTCACTTCCTCTCTAAAGTTAATATAGTAAAAATAAATTTGTTAATAACAAATTATCTGACGGGTTTTTAGCCTAGTACTCTCGAAAAATCGAATCTACTCATCAAAAAATCGGTTGCCTGTAAAGTCGGTTTTACGGGCGAAGATTTTACGTGACAACGTCTTTTTCTCGGTAGAATATTTATTGATATGAATATTATTAAATTGCACAATAGAAACAAGGAATTGAATGAAAATAAGAATTGCACAAATTTTAACTATAGAAATATATTTTGTTTACTAAAACATTGTACATGTAAACTTAAACTTAACTAATTTCTATTTGAGTGATTTTTAAATGTTTGACTAGCAATACGCGCTGTTTCTTCTCAATTGAATGAATTACGATTGATTGCAGAGTGATTTAAACTAATAATTTACTTAACACTATCAACATTTGTCAATAGTATGACATAACCTATAAACTCAGTTTCTCAACTTTTGTGTCAATCTAACAATTAATCAATCAATCATAGTTTACGATAATGAAATATTAGTGTACAATTATTTACCTTTATTGTTGTAGTTGTTGTAAATGACGAATCTAAGCACTCCACATTTTCACTACAGACACAGTTGACGATACTTTAACCACACGTGTGAACTTGTATTATGACGCTTTCTCGGTTTTCCAACGCCAAGAACGCTCGAGAAAGACAGAGACACAAGCACGCACCGATTCAACGCGCCTAATTCTCTAATGCTGCGCGCGCAGCGGACCGATCATGTTTGAGTGGGAGAGAGACGCAAGGCATTCGCCGGTCCGGCGGGCCTCTCTCTCGTTCGGTGACTCATCGTAACAGAGGTGAGCGGGCGTTACACTTTTTCATGAGTGACTCCGAGCCACAACCTAATTTAAGACGTTGTCACGTCAAAAACATAAAAAAAGTCAAGGTACCAAGGGGACATAAAAGTGCATATTCAACCCACCCTAACCCTGGCTAGTAAAATAATGAGTTTAGTCACAATCACTAACTGCTGTTTTGCGCTTAAAACACTCATAATTGCGCAAAAATTGAGATATACACCTTTTCGCTTCGACTTAGATGGATATCTAGTTATGGATATTTTAAAAACCTTACAGTGAAGTGAAAAACTTGTGGTATAAAATGGAATATATTTAAAATTACTTTTATAATAAATTGAAATTTTCCAAACAGATTAAAATTCCAGAACGTTATCGTTCTTACTAGACCATCAAAAGTGAAAAAATAGTTAGCAATTAAAACTAGCGACTTGATAAGGTATAATAACCTTTAGATTACATATTAAATGTATTTAAAATTAAAGCGAGATGAGGCTAATGTTAAAAGATTTTACCTTAACGAACCATACTGAATCCTACTTGAAATGAGGACTACATATATGTCCTATAAAAGATACCAGCCAGCAAGCATCAATCTAAATCTTGTTTTTAGTTTATTAGTTGAATAGTTGCTTATTTACTTAATCCGAAACCCGTTAAGTTTACTACATACAGTGTGGAAACCACTTATGGAATAAAATTGTTTGTGTCCTTATTATAAAAAATAATAAAAAACTCTGGGACACGTTAACTTTTAAATTTAAATGTGCGCTTTTTAAACATAAATTTAAATGTACAGGGTGATCCAAACAAGTCTGGCATAGTCCATAATCCTTATTTTAAATTAAACACCCTGTATATTTTTATGTTTTTAAAAGATTCTTAACAACCTGATTTCAACGAAGTATATCATGTAGGGTCTATAATGAATAATACAAGGTGGAATTTTGAAATTAATAATTTATCACGTGTTATGGTATTATTTTAAATTGGCTAAATACAGACAATACACTTCTACTCTAAGTTTCAGTATATTAGGGAAAATTTCTGTTTAATAACCGTGTTAACATTTTTTGTCATGAATAGGTAAAAACTGTCTAGATAGTCTGCTAATTAAACTAAATCGGTTAATAATGCGGATTGTTATCAATCAGTTGTTGGTGTCAAAAGCTAATTTCTTGTAGAAATAAAAATGAAATATTTAACTAAGACCCACCAAATTGAGATTTTAATGATGATCAGTTACGGAGAGAATTGTAGAAGTCAAGTTCAAGTAGCAAACTTATTTAATCAGAGGTATCCTCAGTTGCCTAAAATTGCACAAGGTACTGTGTTTAAAATTTATACACAATTCAGAGAACTTGAACATGTAAAACCATTAATAAGAAAACCGAACTTCATTGAAGATGAGGTGAAACTGGATATTTTGTTAAGTGTCGCAGAGAATCCAACGTCAAGTTCACGTCAAATTGCACGACAAAATAATGTGAGTCACACAACTGTCACACAAGGTGTCTCCATGAAAAAAAACTTCATCCATATAAATTGACTTTTGTGCAGGAGCTAACAGAAGACGGTCTAGATCGTAGAATGGATTTCTGCGAATGAAGACTAATGGATAAAATTAACACAAATGAAATAGCTCTTGGCACAATTCTTTTTTCTGACGAATCAACATTTACATTGAACGGAGAGGCAAACTGACAAAACTGTAGATATTGGTCAGCGGAGAATCCTCATTGGATGCGTGAGACACACACTCAGTATCCTTAGTTCCTATCCCACTAATATTTAAGCATGCTAAGAGACGATTATCTTTCTCAGTTGGCTAACTTATATCCCAATCCAATAGATCCGACCATACCGCTTGAAAATGTCTGGTTCCAGCAGGACGGTGCAACACCCCATTATGCTTTAATTGTGAGAAATTACTTAAATGAAATCTTCTTCAATAAATGCATTGGACGAAGGGGTACTATTAAGTGGCCAGCTAGGTCGCAAGATCTTACGCCTTTGGATTTTTTTCTGTGGGGTTATCTCAAGAACAAAGTATATGCAACACAACCAACTAGCATTGAAGACCTCAAAGAAAGGATAACTACAGAAATGCGGAATATTTCACCTCAAACTTTAAACAAAGTTCGGGACGAGTTTTATAAAAGACTGTGTTATTGCTAACAACAAGGTGGAGAACATTTTAAGAATTTATTTTAATGTAGTCTAATGAATTCCCTCGGATATTCTATGAATTAACTGTCTTGAAGAAAATTATACTTAATTTCAAAATTTCACCTTGTATTATTCATAATAGACCCTACATGATATAGCCTGTTGAGATCAGGTTGCTAAGGAGCTTTTAAAAACGTAAAAATATACAGGGTGTTACATTTAAAATACAGATTATAGACTATGTCAGACTTGCGTGGATCACCCTGTACATTCAAATTTAGGTTTAAAAAGCGCACATTTAAATTTAAAAGGTAAGTTATCTCAACGTTTTTTATTATTTTCTATAATAAGGACACAAACAATTTTATTCCATAAGTGGTTTCCACACTGTATATTGACGTTACTTGTGAAAATAAATGTAACAAACGTGTAACAAACCTCATTTTATTTTTTTATAACTTTTTTGTAACAACTCGAGAGCGACTGACTAATTTTGATTTTGAAATATTTTGTAAGTCCAAGAAAGGTTTAAAAGTTGAGAAAATTCGTAAGGAGAATAATTAAACAACAATTTTATTTCCACATACAAACAGTTATTTTGAATTGACGCCACTAAAACCGTAGCTATCTTGACGTATATTTACTTTTTAAGTAAATGACAGAAATTATATGTTATATTTAACAACTTTTTAGGTATTCGTTTATATTAGTAAAAGTCGCTAAAAATGCGAACTTTTTTTTTACTTTTCGTGTTTTTTATTACGAAAACATGAAAAAAGTGAAAAAATGTTAAAAAAATTAAAAAAAAAAGGCTATAAAAAGTAGGAAATCGAAAATTTGGAAGAGGAAAATGTTATCAAGATACGAAATAGCCTTAGTTATATAAAGTGCATAGACCAATTTTAAATACCAATTATTTTTCCCCGTTAAATTATACAAAAATATAAAATATTGTAAAATAACCAAATTTCATTTATTTGGTAAAAGAAGTCAAACGCGTTTGAGGCGTTTGCGTACGATGTAACATATTCTGCACAGGTTCAATGTTGCCACATCTACATTTGTTTTTTAACAAATGTATATGCGGAATAAAGATATTGAATTTAAATTTTAATAAGAGTATACTTCATATGAGATACTATTATTTTTTGCGTAAATATATTGAATTTAAATTTTTAATAACAAAACAGAACCTAACGTAATCGAATCACATTTAAAAATTTAATTTTAAAAAAGAAACCGAGCAGAGAGAAATTTAAAGTATTAAATTTTATCCATTGTCATCGACCTAGAGTCAACATATAATTTAATTTTGGAAAGATGTAATCCCATATATGGATGTCATAGCCACAAATTCATTGTTAGCTTCAAGTACATAAGGTACTGAAGGTAGCTTCAAGTACATAAGGTACTGAAGATGATCTGATTAGATCGAAAACGTTATGTTACTGTATAAATTTTGACGACACTTGTAAAAGTTTTAACTATATGTTTTTATATACCGAAATACAATGGTGAAGTGTTTTAACTTCTGTATATTTTTTTGTTAAAAAAGAAGTTAACCAATGTTATTTAAATTAAATTAACCAAATTTTAATAAGAGTGTACTCCAGACTTACTACTGTTTTTTACCGAGTAAATGTATTGAATTTAAATTATTTGATAACGAAATAAAACCTAACCTAACCTAATCCAATCACAGCCAAAAATTTAAATTAAAAACAAGATGTAACACACCGTAAGTAACCGAGGAAGGGAAGCATAGCTTTTTTATCGTGTACGCACGAAGCGATGGTTTTTAATTCAATTCAATTCCTTTTGATTCGATCGGATTCAGATTTGTCATAGGATTCGGATTCAAATTTGGATTCGGATTATATTATTTTCTTTTATTAAGGAACACACATGGGACTGCGTTCACTACTGCTCCATGTAGTGTATGGTCGCGTGATCTCTCGTTACATTGCGTTTCCGTTTCATTGCGTTTATTTTATTTTTTTTTTCACTTCTATGCGCGATCACACCTAGCCCGTGATAAGAAAGCTATGATTCTAAAATGAAGTGAATAATCAATGCATCCAATGAAATACAACATAAAATAATGAAATATCCACCAGTCTGATAGTAACGGCGAAAAAAGGAAACGGAAATTGGACTATTTGGTATTTTCGCAAAAACTCATTTATCATAATCAAATTAAAACCTAAACTAAAGAAATTAAATCTGATCTATATATAATAACATAAATTAATAACAAATAAAATACAGTTACATGAATTCTTAAAAACAGGAGACTGAAATGATACTCATTATCATTATTCCTTTATGAAAGTACTCGAGAATTAGTATTTTCGCAATAAACAATATATTTGAAAAGTGTGGCAACATTGGTTCAAAAAGTATGCACTACGCATACGCACATCATTGACAGCAGATGTAATGGCCGCTGCAGTTTGAAATTTATGTAAAATATCAGTTTTTTGAATGCAAATTACGAAAAAACTATAGTTCAACGCGAAAAAATGTGTAGATTGTAAAGTGAATAAAAAGTAAACCACAATCCACTGTTTAAATTTCAGACTAACTCGAATAGCCTTACTAATGTAAGTAATTACCAATTTTTAATTTTACTGAAATTATTAAACATTTTCAGAGAAAAAAATTAAGATTCTTAAAATTTTAAAGAATTTAAATGTGTGGTCTTTTTATATAAAAAATTAACAACTAAGCAATAACTAGACATAAAATTTCATTAACCCACATTTAGTAATAACGCGCTATAAGAAATATTCACTTCCATCGGCACTTCCCAAGTGCCACGCGCCGTTTTTTTTTTTTTTATTTATTATGTTTGATATTTATGATTTTAACATATAAATCATTCCATTTACAATCTATAATAATATTCGAATTGTTTAGGTACATTTCGTAAAACCAAAATTGTTTCTCAAATAAATGTTGCAAGTTTTATTGTCTGGAATTTCTAAATAACAGA
Source organism: Diabrotica undecimpunctata (assembly GCF_040954645.1). NCBI lineage: Eukaryota > Metazoa > Arthropoda > Insecta > Coleoptera > Chrysomelidae > Diabrotica > Diabrotica undecimpunctata. The sequence continues at coordinate 40,257,418 of NC_092809.1, read as the reverse complement.
AAAAGAACTTTAGTGTCAACTTTGTTTGTTTTCTTTAGCGTCGTAGTGATATAGTTTCTTTCCGTTTTCGAATTAAGCTCGGCATTTTTTTATCTTCATAAAGCTCCGAGCCATCTAATAAATAGGGAACTTATTTCAGTTAATGCCACTATTATAGCGTAAGTCATTAAAAAAGAAATTTAACGATGCCAACTCTAAACTAAATTTCATTCTTACAGCGACACAATTAGCAGTAAGTTGTTGTGAATCTTCAAGTCGGCATTATTTTTATCGTGTTTCTACTTTTGTAGCAGTCTAAGTTTTTTTCCTTACGAAATATTTCAACGCTTTTCCTAAGGCGACTTTACAAACTAAGGAAGATTTTTAATTTTTTTTCTTAAGTTGTTTCCATATTGTTTATAACATACTGAGTGCCATTTTGATTTTCAAAATTATTTCAAGAACTGAACTGAACTGAAATGAACCATTATACTGAGTGGTGAATTGTCAAACGGGCCATAGCTAACTTAGTGGGAAATTCTAAAGTGTGAATTCCTGCTTCTCCAACTATTTTACAATAAAACTCATGAGATACTACTTGTAGCGTACTGAAATCTGCAATAAAACAAATTTTAAAACTGTTCTACTAACTGAACATGTACTAAATTTTTCAAAAATATAATACACTTACCCACGATTCGTAGACTTACTACGGTTGCCTCTTTCACCTAAAGAATGAACATTAAGCCCGAAACTGTACTCTCATGACGTAATTCTTCCCCTTCAGCCAATCAACACTGCAATCGACTTGCCCTCTACATTCAGTTTCAATCGCGAATAAATGGGTTTTGTATTCTTGTGTACTCTGGTGACGTAACTCAAGCATCTCCCCACCCCAGTCGGAAGAGGCAACCGTAGTAAGTCTACGAACCGTGACACTTACCAGAGTATTGTTGTAAAAGGCAACACACAGTGCAGAATATTTAGAACGGGTTGCGTTTGGTCAGAATTACCTCAGATATTAACAATATTTGAATTGTCAATATTTTTATTTATGATTCATTATTTAAAAAGCAATAAAATTAATAAAATGTTTCCAGTTAAGGAAAAATCGGCAATAATGTTTTGCATCACTGCAAGATCTTTATTTAGCGTAAGATATTATAATAGATCCATTAATAATTCCAGGTTATACAACAACTCAAAGGATTTAAAAAAGTTTAAAAATAACGTTACCGTCCTAATTGTTACTGTACATTTTTACTAAATATATCAACAATGTCTAAGGAGCACAAAGTTTTTTTCTCATATATACCTCAATTTTGATTGGATTTGTAAAAATGACATACCGTTACAATTCCTGATTAGTCAACAATGTAATATGTCATCTTAATTTTAATGTAATATGATTTCACTATGATGAAATAATTAAACAAAAGTTAAGAAGTGCACTAAATTCATGTAAATTTTTAACATAAAAGTCAATTAAAAGCATAAATTCTTACAACAAATGTGTTGAATAATCTGTGTTTCCTTTAGCAGCATTACCTACAGCTTGGCACCGTCTTGGCATGCTTAAAATTAAATTATCAACATCGTTTTGAGGCAATAGGATCCATTTCTGTGTAAGAGGAAGTGAAAGGGAGTATTGAAGATCTTGTCTAGCGTAAACATAGTGCAGACGAGGAGTAATCTGTCTCTACAGCATATCCCAATCGATTGTGCTGGCTACAGTGAAAGTGTAATACCCTTATTATAAAACCAATCTCTTACTGTTGCTGCAGTATGCGGCCTTGCATTATCCTGTATGTATGCAAATCAGAACTTGCAGTAGTGGCATATGAAAGGACAACAAGTTTTAAGATACGATCAATATATTATATATTGATTCAAATCTGAACTTATCGACTAGGTCCTCTTTAAACTCTCACTTTTCTTGAATCTGAGTAGAGACAAAACCTAGTTTCATCTGTGAATAACGCAGAACTCCATTATTTTAAACTCCACTGTACATAATATTGTGCCCACCTTGATCTGAGTACACGATTTCCATGACGTAACATGGGAACCCTTAATGGACATGTGACGAGCAGGCCAGCTCCATGTAATATGTTCCTCAAAGTTTGGTTACATGCAGTAATTTTGTGAGTATTTTCTAAGGCCCCACAGAGTTCACGTGCAGTTATAGGCACATTTCGAAGAACTAATCGTAGAAAATATATATAAGCGGGGATCCTACAGGTTCTGATTTCGATCGCCATCTTTTTCTATCTCTCCAGGTGTCTTCATCAATGGCTCTGTCTTTCATGGTTTCCATAACATCTTGTATCCAAGACTTGGCTGGTCTTCCTCGTTTCCTTCTATTACTTGGATTGTATTCCATAGCTCTTTTTGGCCATCTGTTGTTGTCCATCCTCTGTACGTGTCCATACCATATTAACTGTCTAGTTTCTACTCTTTCAGAAGTTGTATGTACTCTATCTGTTTTTCTTCTAATTTCAGAATTAGGTATACGTTCTACTCTTGATATACGCAAGCTCTTCTCAGGTAGTCCATTTCAACCGTGTCAACTTTTTTCTTTCCTTTTACTGTCATTTGCCAACATTCTGCTCCATATGTAAGAATGGGCTCTACAATTACTTTGTAGATAGTGATTTTATTTCTCATAGTAGCTTTGTTGGACCAAAGTATCGAATTCAGAATTTGAACACTCTTCCTGCCTTGTTGCACTTTATAGTCTATATCTCGTTCCGTTGTTCCTTTACTGCAGATAATACTTCCCAAATATTTGTATTCGTAGCACCTTTCCATTTGTCTAATTTCCAAATCCGGGTCTTCGTCTTCACTGCCTATTCGCATATATTCTGTTTTAGACATATTCATACTCATCCCCCATTTTTCGTATTCATCTTTGAGCTTTCTAAGCATATAATCTGCATCTTCTTCACAGCTTGCAATTAGTACTTGATCTTCTGCAAAGAATAGCGTTGTCAGATAATGGTTGTTAAGCTTCAACCCCATTCCGCAAATTTTTGTCTCCACTGGTGCATTGCTTCTTGGATATATATTTTGAATAGGGTGGGGGAAAGACAACATCCTTGTCTCAAGTCTGTCGTTGCTGTAAATACCTTTGAGAAAGTATTTCCTGTTTTTACAGTGCTTTGAGGACATTTATAGATGTTCAGTATTGCTTTTAGATATGTTTAACTAAGGTCCGTTTTCGTCATGACACTAAGTAAGAGTTTTTAAGGAACTGTATCATAAGCCTTCTCCAGATCTATAAATACCAGATGCGTAGGGAGGTTTCGAGCTGTTCGTTTTTTGAGTTACTTGTTGAAGGGTAAATGTGTTGTCCATGCACGATCTTCCTGCTTCTTCTTTTCAATATACGACCATATAACCTTCCCAGCAAGCTAGTTACGCTAATGCCTTTATAATTTTCGCATTCTTTTCTGTCTCCCTTTTTATAAATGGGGCTAATGTGGGCCAAATTCCAATCGTTTGGCCTTCAATTAAGCATTTATTAAAAATATTCACTAAGCTTTCCAAAAGAGCATCCGGTCCATGTTTCACCAACTCGATGGGAATGTCTCCAGGCCCGGGTGTTTTTTCATTTTTCATTTATTTCAATTCTTTTTTCAGTTCTTCTTTGTTTATCTTATGCACCTCTGAGTTTTCTGTCATTGAGATATGGTCAGGTCTTTCCATAAATTCGTGCCTACTTTCTGTTAATAGCGTTTCGTAATATTTTTCCCACTTTTTATTTTGAATCAGGTTTATATTTCCCTCATCTTTTCTTTCTTTTCTAATACTTTTTATGAATTTCCAAGCTTGTGTCACTTTGGTTTCTCCTAAGCATCAGTCCATCTCTTTGCATTTCTCTTCCCACATTTCGTTTTTTCTTTTAGTGACTTTCTTCTTTGCTTCCCTGTTGAGTCTGCTGTAAATTCTGCGGTCTTCTAAGTCTTTCGTGGATAGCCATGTTCGATAAGCTTTTATTTTGTCTTTGATTAATTTTCCTACTTCTTCGTTCCACCACTCATGATTTTTTCTTTTGTCAGCTTCTTCGTACACCAATGCCTCTTTGGCCGCCTGATGAATGCAATTTTTTATATCTTGATATTATTTTTTGGCTGTTTCTCTTCGAGGTAAGTGAGTTACTTTTGAGGCTAGTCTAAGTTTGTAGAGAAATTGTACTGATTCTTGTTTGAGGCTGTCAATATTATATCTTATCTTTGTGGAAGCTGCTACATTCTCCTGTTCAATTTTGTTCTTGTTTACTTTCCTGTAGTGCATGGCTATTTTTGCGACCACCATATAGTGGTCAGATCCACATTCTGCACCACGATACACCCTTACGTCATTTGTTTGGAGCCTTTTGTTTTCTGGTTGGATGAGATAGTCGATTATAGATTTTATCTTTTTCTTTGGTTGTTCCCAGGTAAATTTATGTATATCTTTGTGCTGATAAAATCCATTCATTATTTTAAGCTGTAATGTTTCACAAACATCAATAAGTCGCTCTCCGTTGTTGTTTATTTTGTCTTCACCATATCGTAGAAAATAAGTTTTTAAAATCCAATGGTTTGTATTAATAAAAATGTATTTAAGTTTTTATTAAAAAAGTAAAATAATAGTGGACATTTGAAAATTTTTCATGTGTGTATTTATAGAACGATTAATACGTACGAATGACTAAGAAACATAAATGATGTATCCTTTTATGTTACTGACTTACTAATACTGGTATTTTCCCGAGTATTAGTAAGTCAATAACATATAGATTATAATCATTTATGTTTCGTAAATAACAAACATCTAAAATCAGAATTTGGTGTTTATTGAAAGTAAACTAATTGCACGACCAAATGCTTACCATGTCGGGATAGTATTATGAGGTTTTTTTCCTGGTTTTTCCCTTATAATTTACTATGGAATCACTAACAGGAGATTTTTACTGTCATCATGGCATGTGTTTGACTTTTTAAAGACGAATTACATGCTATGATTTTTTCTGACGGATATTCTCAAGTTAAAGTTGATTTCATGTAATCGAATCTTACTAGTAAAGTCGTCCCAGGAACGCAACTCATAACAAAAAAACAAAATTTGTTTAATTTACTAATGTTTCTATTTTTTTTTCTCATAGAAAAATGGTCCAATAATATTGTGTCTAAATATTCCTAACCAAACATTTATTTGTCGACGATATTGGCTAATGTTTTCAATATTATCCTTAAGCTTTTCTTGTCGTCCGAATCATATAATTAATTTCAAACGTTTAGTCCATTATTGAATGTAGATGTACTTTCATCGCTCAACAAAATGTTTTTTTTATTGTCGGTAGGCATTAGTCCTTTAAAAACTTATTGTAAGATTTTCAACTATTGCTCCTAATACATTCATTTTGTATTGATTTTCCAAATTTCTTGGTACCTCAGCAATATTGTTGGTATAGATATAATTTTAAGAATCGCGCTTCCAGTATTTTCAAAAAAATTTTAAATTCTTTGAATTGTTGACTGACTTGAATTGGTCTATTGGGATATCTTACTCTAAATAAAGAACTGAGTACATTTTATCAACGTTCAGAAAATCATAAAATAGAAATGTCGATAATTTAAATATTGGTAATATCTAACTAGACTGTGACCAAAGGCAATGCGTTCTACATATTCTACAGTATCTGTAGAGTAAATTTTACAACAATACTCTGTCAGACTAGATACGATACACTGTGATATAGATTTCGGTCCTCTACAAATAGTTTCTCATGACTTTTGATGTAAAATTATTAGGAAAGCAGTAATTTAACAGTTTAGAATTTCTAATTGAGTTTCCTATGACCTGTTTTACTATCCACCCTCCAATATTTGCCAAAATCAACTTTCAAATAAAAACTAATTAATTGCATTGTATTGCTCGTATTCAGGCGGCCGTACTAATCTGAAATGCATTAAACGGATGATCTTGCTGCCAAATGTTACATTTGTATCGCAACTTTCGGACCAAGCTGTAATAAAATGCTTAAAATCCCAATATAGCAATTCAAGTTTTAAACTTACTACAAAAAATGCTGCTTACCCCAAACATATACGGCACTAAATCTCACAGGTTTTTTTTTGTCTTTTCCTATTCTTATTTAATGTCCAAAGTTAATGTAGCTAAAAACCTGATGTACGTCGGCGTGACTCTTCTAACATCACTAATAACTAAATTTGTTATGTATTTTGTATTTTAAAAATTTATGTTCAGGCCTATTTATTTTAATATTCTATGTTTTTGTTTTTTCATCATTTTGTTAGCTTCATTTAAACTATCGTCTTTTATACCAATATCATCTGCAAATCGTCAGTAACTTAGGTATTCACCGTGAATAATTATGTCTTGTTTAGTCCAATCTAGTTCCTTAAATGCATATTTTAGAGCTGTCGTGAATAGTTCGGTGGAGACGGTGTCGCCCTGTCTAATTCTTCGCTAAATTTTATATTTAACGAAAATCATGGAGTTTGACAGATGTTGTTGCGTTGTTGTACAGATGTTTTATCAACTTATATTGATATTCTTCGTATTTATAGTCTTCTCGACTTTGTGCTAATTTTAAACTGCCTTTAATTCCACGGTATCATAAGTTTTCTTGAGACGAATAATAACGTGAGTGGTTTATTATATTCAACACACTTTTTAATTATTAATTTTAGTAATTGTAGGTACTTATTTATTCTATCGCCATCGTAAACCCAGCTTGTCCCTTAAGCTGATAAAAAAATGTTCTAAACGTTTTGTGATTTCTACAACAGGAGTCACCTAAAAATATGAGTTGAATCTGATACCACCCCACATGTCCACAGTGTTTTGGATTAAGCAGGCAATGGTCCCCATTTATCTATGTCGATTTTCCATTTCCTTACAGTTAACTGAGAGTCCTCCATACAGGATAATGAGCATAACGACTAGAAAAAATTTCTTCTAGATGATTTATATGACGAGGAGCAGTTTCTTTCTCTTTGAAAAAATGATCCTTTGTTGATCTAAAAATATTTTCCTCGATTGGGGTCTTCTTGTGCTAGGCGTGAATTTTAGAGTGTATGTATTTTTCGTTCCACATGTCTAGATACTTTTTTTCGAATATCAGGTGGAGTAATACCACCGATATGGTAGAGCTTATAATATATGAGTGTGGATCTTAAATATCCAGTGATTCTGACTGACTCATTGATAGCTACATATACTTCCCATACTGACAAGGCTTCTTCGAAAAGAAGCTTCTTCGAAAGCAGCAATAGTTGGGGGTGTGCGCCCCATTTTTTATTTACAAGCTTGGGGAGAATACTGTTTCTGGATATCAGTTTACCTTTTCGTTTCAGGAAATGTTCTCTGAATGATACTGTGTAATTTATCGTAACTGTCCGATATTTAGGAGAAGTACAGTGTTCAAGGGTTTCACTAAACCGTTGGATATTCAATATTTTGATAACATCCCTGTTATGAATTTAAAAGGAGCACATCTGAGTTTTTCCGGAGTTTGCTTAAGATATTTTGATTTTTAGTTACTTAGTATTTATAGGTGGGAGTTTTTTGTTTGTGTAAATAATATACAGTGTAGGTGCCATTACGCCGTACTGATCGAGACTGTTCTTCTGTGTTCTCCATCTACAGTTATTATTATTAAGAGATACGAAAAATCTTCTGCTCTACAGAAAGACAAGTGATTTTATTGTATAATATGATGTCGCATAGATTTTGGAGAAGTTTTCCTTGATTTTCGATGCCGTAAGCAGCAATGAAATCTAAAAATACCGCTCCGGGTACCTGATGTCTTTCGTATGCTTCTTTGATATGTTGGGTAAGATTTAGTATTTGTGATATATGATCTTCCCAGTCCATAGCCTCTTTGTTTTTAATGAGTTTTACCTATATTCTGGATAAAATTCTGTTAAGGATCATGCGCTTAAATATTGTAAATAGTTTATAGAGCAGCGTATTTTAAATACAGCTATTCATCATTTAAAGAAGTCATTGTAGATCAACTGTGGTTTAACACAGTACTGATACACTTATTAACACTTTCGTGATCGTTTAATTACAAATGTATAATTAAATACAAATTTTAAATAAATTAATAAAATTATGTATCATATACTACTTAAATGCAAACTACAAAAAAACGGTAAGAAAGAAAATTTCTACTTACGATTTGCCAATTAGCTTCAAATGTATGAAGCGGTATTCGATATTATATTTGATATTTGATTCCGTTCATTAACATCAAGTTTAATGAATGTTGATATATTTCCGTTTTGCAGTATTGCACAAACGATGTATGCGGTGTTAATATTCTGTCAATATTGCTATGCAACTGGTTCACGGTTATATGGTCCCAATTTTTACCCTGCGTTAATGCGCCGCTATAATTCAGTGTTAGGTGGAAATATCATTCATACGACGGTGACTAAAAGCAAAAAGAAGAATTTTATGGTTGATGATTGTGTAATTCTACACAACAATGAAAAAAAAATAAATATAGATATACACCGTTCAATCTGAAAAAACCTAGGAGAAAACAATACATAAAAGTAACTAAAATAATTAAAGAAAACAAAAGTTTAAAAGTTTTAAGACCAAATTTGAACAACATAGAAAACAAAATTTTGCAAAAAATAAAAAACAAAAAAGAAAAAATTGAGGCTGCCAAATCCTTTTATTGCGAAATTTATAAGAGCACCGAGAAAGGAGGCAATCAAACTATGAGGAAAAAACTCCTTAATGGAACAATGCAGTCATTTTTTGTCACAAGTAAGCAGACCAACAGATCTTAAAAACTACCGTTCTATCAGTTTGCTCCCACACATACGTATTATACTTTTTACAAAAGTTATCAAAAAACGTCTGGACGCTAAGTTAGACTTCTATCAGTCTAGAAAACAAGCTTGATTTAGATCGGGATACAGCACTAACGACAACTTACTAGTGATAAGTAACTTAATAGTCTGAAGAATAAAAAAAAAACATTGGCACTGATATTCGTTGACTACGAGAAAGCAGCAATACCATAAGCCAGCAAAAAATGTTATAAGCATTGACAAAATATCAAGTAGACCATCGCTGCATATGCTCAAATGTATCTACCAAAATACTACAGCTACTAGTAAGACTATCTGAATGAAAAACAAATAAATTCTGTATGCAGCGGGGAGTATAGCTGGGGGGCAACATTACTACAAAGCTATTCACAACGCATTTAGAACAGAGTTTTAAGAAAGAAGATCTGGACGAGCATGGTATCAATATAAATGGAGAGAATTTCCGTAATTTAAGATTCGCAGATAACATCGACCTTATAGCTGGTCGTCTAGCTGATGCAATAATAATGTTGGAAAAATTAAATCACGCTTCCTTGAAGATCGGATTTAAGATTAATATGAACAAGATGCAAATCGGCAAAAAAAGGATCGGACGACCGCGCAAAAGATAAAGTAACAACCCTCCAAAGAGGAAGAAGAAGAAGATGCAAATAATGACTAATTTGGTACCAAATCGAAATACTGCTGTTGATGGAAGGAATATTGTGCAGACTGCATTGTATAAGTACTTAGGACATTGTTGTAAAAATATCCTATTTATAATATTGTAATCGTAATATATTTACTTTATCAACTTGTAAGTTCAGCTCGTCAACTCTCGTGTTACTGTGTATGCGACCGGGCTCCCTCATAATCTCTCTCCACCCAACGGTATAAAACTTATAACCCGCATTATCATAAAAGAAGAATCATTAACTACAAAATTAAGGGTAGTTTTTGATGGCTCCATGAAGAGTTCCAGTGGCTATTATCTTGATCTGGAAGCTAATGATATCCTGTTAAAAGGAAAAACTCTTCAACCTGATCTTTTCGACATTCTACTTCGGTTTAGATTCTACACCTATATCTTCACGACATACAAAAAATGTACAGGCAGGTACAAATTCATCCTGATCACACATTCCTGCAGAACTTACTTTGTCGGGATTCCCCAGAACAGGACATCGAATGTCTTGAGCTTCAATTTGTAACATACGGAACAAAAAGCGCAAGCTTTGAAAGTACCCGTTGTTTGATGGAATTAGCTAAAACTCATCAAAACAACTACCCATTGGCCTCCGATGCTCTTTTGACAGGCTGCTGTGTAGACGACATTCTATATGGGGCCAATGACACGCAAACTCTCATAAAGTCTCATAATGAGATAAATGTACTACTTAAAAAGGTACGCATTTCTCTTCATAAATGGTGCTCCAACTCAAAAATGTTTTTGGAAAATGTTTCTACTCTCTCTACAAACTCTGCCTATGTTTATTTCACCAGAGAATGCTTCTAACAAGGTTTGTTAGAACCTGTACCTCAATTGTCAATAAAGGATAATTACATAAAAAGGGAAATACTCTCTATTATCGCTCAAATTTTCGATCCACAAGGGCTCATTAACCGCGTAACTGTGCTTGCTAAAATTATTATGCAAAAAATTTGGATTTCTAAAATTAGTTGGAATGATTCCATGGATTCAAATATTTTAAATAAATGGTTGAAATTTATAACTGATTTCTCTACTCTCAAGGACATAAGCATACCTAGATGTCTTTTCTCCTGTCATGAAATTACTTATTTTGAAATTCACTCCTTTTCTGATGCAACTTTAAAGGCATATGCTGCTTGTTGTTATATAAGGGTTATCTACAAATCAAAAAATGTCTCGTGCTCTCTTGTTGCTTCGAAGAGCCGTATTGCTTTTTTAAAGGCCATAATGCTTCAAAGAGAACTCAAGCAGGCCCTCAGAACACTCTCTCTTAATTGAGCCTTAGGTATTAATTGGTCCTTGAATGGTCTACGGGAGATTAAGAGAATAGTCCACGAATGTCATGGTTTGGATTTTGGTGGCCCCTTTCTAATAAAGGCATCTAAACTTCGTAAAGGTCCCTTGATAAAGTCATACATAGCTCTATTTATCTGTATGTCCACACGTGCGGTTCATATAGAGTTAGTCAGTAGGCTTACAACAGAAGCGTTTCTTCTTACTCTCAAGCGCTTTATCAGTCAAAGCGGTCTCCCACAACCTGCACAACCTGTATTCTCTGATAATGGGACAAACTTGCTTAGGGCTAAAAATCAGCTAATAGAACTCGAACTATATATATATATATATATATATATATATATATATATATATATATATATATATATATATATATATATATATATAGATATCATCAGAACAAATTGCAAATTTTCTGTCCAAACATAATATTAAGATTGCTCATAAAAGGCACAATCTTTTGAAAAAGAATTTTACAAGATTAAAAACAAAAACCCCTCTATTAAAAAGATCGCATGTTGTATATGAAATTCTCTGCTCGAGTTGTGATGGAGTTTATATTGGACAAACCAGTCAGCTACTTAACTCAAGAATACATTCCCACAAATATGACAAAAAAAACTCAACCGCCCTCACAAAACATGAAAACGAAAAAAAAAACATAAATTTGATTTTGAGAAAACCAAGATCCTAAAAAGTAAACCCAATAGGAAGAAGAGAGAGCTTCTGGAGTCTATACAAATAAAAAAAAATAATGCAATAAATGATAAAAAAAGATGTCAAAAATTTGAACAAAATATATTTTGACTTCATTTAAAAACACATAAAAAGACAATCTCAGAACGCCTATGATGTTAAAATAACTGATTGTTTAAACGATAAACTAACATCAATAAACAACACATTAGATTTAAAATACATTTTACATGTAGTGACTTAGTGTCACTATATATGACATATTTAATATTATTTTAATTAAACATATAATATATTTATATATAATATATATATATATATATATATATATATATATATATATATATATATATATATATATATATATATATATATATATACTTTAGTTTTAGTTTTTTAGTTTAATTGAGGATAAATATATTGATTGTAAACCTTTACGTCCAATCGGTTTTCATCCTGCAAAGGGTAAAAACTCAATTTGTTGCAGCTATAAATTATAAGCGTACTAAATGATTCTGGTTAGTTTTATTACCGTAAGGGCTCTACTCTTGCTAATAATCGAAACCGAGCGACATTACGATCAGAAATTTTTATATATAATAAAAATAAAATATCAGAGTGACTACTACACCAACAGAGAATGGAGATTTTTATTTGTTAAACTCTGTAGGTCGTATTAACATAGGTATATTACATTTGACATTTGAGTTACACAAATATTACGCTTCTTGTTTCTTCTTCGTTTTTTTTGGTATTTTTTTTTTCACCTTCCTCGTTGCTGTGCTTTGTTTATCCAGTCTATTGCTCTCAGTTTAGATATTCTTTACACGTCCCAAGCTTTTTCTTTTTACTTTTATGGACGATGTTATTTTAGATGCATTATAAACTGTTTCTGCAGTTGAACATTGGTTAAATCCTTTGCTCCTTAAGTAATACAGTATTTTGTGGTTCTTGTGTCCATAAATAAAATAAAATAAAAATAAAAATAAAAATAAAAACGTTTATTGCCATTCTAAGATATTTACATGTCAAAACTTAAGATATTTTAGCCTTCTTTCTTCCTCGACGTCCCGCTCGTGCACCGCCAGCTCTTGAAGATTTCTCCTTTCGGTTCCTGGGTTTTCCTGGGTGGTGTCCTCGTCTGCTTCTGTAGGTACTAAAATCGGCAAACGTACCTACTTCCCTGCACGCCTGGTTAGACCCTGATCAGGTGGTCGATCAGTCTATGGGTGGATCTGTGTATCCTCTGGATCCTGTTCTTCTCGAGGATATCCCTGGTCTTTCGCAGTCTTCGAGTGGCCTGGTTGAAGAACCACCTGGTTCTGTTCTCGGCCACTTCCCTTAGTGGCGTGTATCCTAGCCTGTTCTTGATTGTCGCGTTCGTAACTCTATCCTCCCATGCTGTTCCGTCGATGATTCGGTAGCATGAGTTCTCAGTTGCTTCCAACTTTTTCCAGTGTGATTCCGCAATGGAGCTCCACACTGGTATAGCATACAGAATCACCGACCTAACATATGCTTGGTAGAGTTGAATTTTCTTCGCCTTCGAGAGTGGACTGGACCTAAAAATGAAAGGAAGTATTAGTTTTTTAGCTGCATTAGCTTTTACCTTAGTTTTTTGTGTATGCACCCGGAAGTTGAGTTTTCTGTCGAGGTGGACTCCTAGGTATTTGACCGTCTCTGTTTCCTGAATTCTGTTGTCTCCTACTGTGATCTGGTTCCGTAGTTGTCGTCTGTCCTGGCCGAAAATGATGAACTGCGTTTTTTCGGCGTTGATCTTGATTTTCCATTTTTCGGTGTAGTCCGTGATTCTTTCCAGGTGGCTCTCCATGTTATCTATGATTCTTCTTTCGTCTTTTCCGGATGCATACACTGCTGTGTCGTCTGCATACAGGGCTGTTGAAGTCCTTGGATCTGTAGGGAGGTCTGAAACAAAAATGTTATATAAAATGGGTGATAAAATGCTGCCCTGAGGCATTCCTTCCTGGATTTCTTGAATCGTTGACATCTTTTGGTCAGCTGAAACTTGGAATGTTCTATTAGATAGATACATGTCGCAGATGTTGATGAGGTAGTGTGGAAGTCTAGCCTTGTCCATCTTGTAGATTAGTGCCTTCTTCCAAACCGTGTCGTAGGCTTTTTCTATGTCCAGTATGGCTAATCCTGTCTTCTGTTTCCTGTTGAATTTTATCTTCGTGTCGCTGATGATCCTTGCTAATTGGAGTTCGCAGTTTCTTCCTTTTCTGAAACCAAACTGGTCTTCTTGGATGACTCCTCTTCTTTCTGTATGCTTCACCAGTCTCTTGTAGATGATTTTTTCTAAGATCTTTCCCATCGTTTCCAGGAGTGATATGGGCCTGTAGCTTTCCGGTCTTCTTCCATCTTTCCTTGGTTTCAGAAGAGGTATAATCTTGGCGTGTTTCCAGTTGTTTGGAAAATGTCCTTTTTCCAGGCAGTATTTGAAGATATAGTACAGCTGTACTATGATCTTCTTCGGAAGTTCCTTGAGGGTGATGTTGTGGATTCCTTCTTGTCCTGGTGCTCTGCTTCCTTTCAGTTTCCTGATGATTTTTGCAACTTCGCTTGGGCTGATATGGTCTTCCTCGTCTATTTGGAACTCGTTCCTTCTTCTGATCCTGTTGTATTCTTGCTCGACTTTCCTCTTTGTTCTTGCATCCGACATATCCTGGTTTTGTCTGTGTGGCTGCCATCTTCCTTGATATTGCATCAACTTTTCCTTGGGTGTCGTAGTGTGTTCCCTCGTTGTCCATGATTTGTGGCATCTTTTGTTTTCCTCTTCTTCTTGCCTTCAGCATTTTCCAAACGTTTCCATGGTTTTCTTCAGCTCTTCTGATGTTGTTGTGCCACTGGTTTTCAGTAAGACTTCTCAGTCTTACTCTTATTTCTTCGGATAGGATGTCTCCGTAGTCCTTGAATTCCTGTCTTCTGGTTCTTTGGAATGCTCGTCTGGCCTTGTTTCTATCCTTGATGATGTCCTGTAGCTCTGTTGGGATGATCAGTCCTCTGTTGTTCGTCATGGATTTTGGGATGTTGGCTTCCATTGCTCGTTGGATTCTTCTTGTGATTTCTTCGATCTTTTCTTCTACTTCTTCTGTTGATTGGAATTCTCTCTTCATCTCCATTTGGTTTAGCTGTCTTCTGTAGTTAGGCCAGTTAGCATCTTTCCATCTCCATCTTTCTACTGGTTCTATCCTTGGTAAGTCGACTCTCGATGTCATCCTTCCTATTACTGGCTTGTGGTCCGAACTGCATTCGAAGTATGTTCTGACGTCTTCCATTATTACATCCTTGGTGATGAACAGGTCCAGTGTTGAGTTGTTGTGTTCTCTTATTGGATTGATCCTTGTTGGTTCGTCTGGGGCGAATAACATCCTATCTCTGTCCTCGCAGTATCTTAGTAGAGTTGTTCCTGGTGCTGTGTCCGTCATACATCCCCATGCTGTGTGTTTGGCGTTGAAATCTCCTGCTACGACTACGGTTGGTGCAGAGTTGAGTAAGGCATCCAGTTCTTCTATGGCTAGTTCTTCCGAGTGCTTCCTGTAAATTGAAAAGATATTAGCTATACCTACTTTGATTCCAACACTTTCGAAATGGTGTGTATCCATCAAAACCTGGTTCCATTCTATGTTGTTCTTAACATAGATGGCTACTCCTCTGTCGTTTGGTTCGTCTCTTCTTCCGAATCCATCGTAGTTTGTTATCCTTGGAAGTTGGGAGTCCGTCATGTATCTTGTTTCAGACAGGCATATGACATCTGGGTTATGCCTTACGACTGTCTCTCGAAGTTCGCTGATCCTTAGCCTCAGTGATGCTATGTTGAATTGGAGTATCTTCAGGTGCTTATGGTTCATTGTAGATCTCTTCATATTTCATGAAAATCATTGCTTTTTCTGCAAATGATTTTGCCTGTAGTAGCTCTCTCTTCATATCTTGAAGAATTTCCATCATTTTCTGTACATTAACTATTTCTTAATTTCAGCCCAGGTGCTCTTGACTCCATCATTCCTTGGTGTTTGTTGTTCTCCTTTGCTCGCTTGTGCATATGATACACTGCTGGTGGTTTTCCTGAAGGTTGAAGGGTGAGGCGCTGGTGGAGCCGTTTTCTGCGGTTGGTTCCTCGCTCTTCTCGCAGCTTGCCTGTCTAGGTACTCAATGTGCTTGCTGCACATTGGATAGTTGGAAGTGTGTGCCTCCTGGCAGTTACAGCACTTCACTTTGTTTACCTGACCTTTTGGGAGAGGGCAGTGTCTCGTTTGATGTCCGTTGGCGCATTTCATGCACCTAGGTTGCTTGAAGCAGTTTCTGGCAGAGTGTCCAAACTCCTGGCAGTTGAAACACTGCGTTGCCCTGGAAGGTTTAGAGTAAGCGTCCCATCTTACTCTTATGTTTTGCACACCGTTTATCCTTTTTATCTCCTTCAGATCCTGTTGCTTGTCCACTTGGAGCAGGTAGGAGCTGCTTTGTGCTCCTGGTTTCCTGGTTTTCAGTTCTGTAACTTTTCCGATGATTCCTTGTTCACGGAGGTCAGCTTCTACTTCATCGAGGTCCAATCCTGGGGCCGCTTTCATGACAATTTTCTTCGTAACTTCCGATTTCTTCGTGAATGTATGGAAGGCTGTTGATGTAGATATGAAATCCTGTTTGAGTTTTTCGTAATCTTCATTTGTTTTCAGGTACACCCTTGTACCTGCTTTTCCGGACGGTGAAATTTGGAAGTTATTGTGTCCTAATAACTTCGTTATTTCCTTGATGAATGTTGCATAACTTCCAATTTGTCCTGCAATGACCAGAGGGGGCACTCTTTCTTTCCTGGTAGTCGTCGTAGAAGATGTTTCTTCCGTGTTGATTGTAGATAAAACTTGATAACGGTTCTGAGTTGTAACCGTTCCGTTACTTGTTGTTGGTCGCTGTCTAGCTCCTGCAATGTTTTCATTCGAATTTCTTCTCTGGCATTTCACTGCCTGGAATGGTTCTTCTTCCATGATCTCTACGTTGTTTGAAGCCATCGTGGTGGATTCTTCTACTGATGTTATT
Source organism: Diabrotica undecimpunctata (assembly GCF_040954645.1). NCBI lineage: Eukaryota > Metazoa > Arthropoda > Insecta > Coleoptera > Chrysomelidae > Diabrotica > Diabrotica undecimpunctata. The sequence goes on along the minus strand of NC_092809.1, from coordinate 40,240,837 downwards.
TCTTGTTCTGTTTCGTTATCCTGTAGCTGTTCTTGGGCGGGTCCACCTCTCCTTGAGGTGGGCCTGAATTTTTTGTTCTTGAATAACTTCCTGTGGAGTGGGAATTCCCGTCTGATTGGACTGGATGCTGAAATTAAATCTGTAATTTTATTAGTAAAAACAGTTTTATCGTCTTTTTTAGTCTTGAAAAAGACTAAATCAGAGATATCCTGATTTCTTACATGAACAAATTCGGACAACGTTAAACCGTTCGGTTTACCGCCGACCGGCTTGGGTTGGGGTAGCTGTTTGACGTCAGTCGCTCGGACCTAAGCCAAGAAGCAGGAAAATAGACTGTGATACTATGGTCAACCTTCCAGTTGCGAGTCTCACCGTCTACTCTTGTGTCCAACTGAGTTTTACAACTCTTGTACATACCAGTCTTGCTCGTTTAGAAATTTCCTCACTTTGATTCTCTTTGTCAAAATTTAAAATTTGTCCCAGCTAGATATATTCTTGGACGTGTTTTATCTCATTGTCATTTATAGTTATATTCTGGGGTCGTCTGTGTTTGTTATTGTTTTTGTTTTTGTCATATTCATTTTTAGGGCGTCGTATTGGGAGGTGTTGTAACGAGTCCGTTACTTTAATAATCCGTAAACATTTTTAAATACAATTTTAAAATCCCAATCCTCTTAATGCTTTTCTGAATTTTGAATTTCTAAGTTGGCTTAAACAGCGACACCTACGATGATGTAGGGCAACATGATCATCCGGCTAGCAATTAGCGCTCATTCTGGTTTTAACCTTTTGGTAAACATCGTTTAACAAAAAAAAAGGTAGGCGACAGAAGAAGGCTAAATTTGTTTTAAAGAATATTAATTTCGTTGGGAAGGAAGAATATATACAGTTTTAGTTGTTTCGTAGTGTATACCCGTGGATTTATAAGCCACTTCTAGACGGTAAGTAGATTCAATTATAAATAACAGTGTAAAAACCATCAGCCATTTTAACTTCTATAATATCGTCATTTTTTCCTTCGTTAGGGATATATCTATCTGTTATTTATCACATTATTTCATTAAGAAACATTCTGGATTTAGATATAATAATGTTATAAAATCATATCAATTTTCTATTTTACTTCCCGGCCTTAAAAACATATAATTAGGTATCCATTTTTAAAACTATCTATTATCTATTAAGTCTATCTGTAAAAATATTCTGCCTCATATCGTTCTTTTACATTCAAAAATATTCCGTAGCAAGTTTTCGTTAAAAATTATCTATTTGATCAATTTATTTTACATCAAATATTGTCAGACCATGCGAAGGTCACATTATCTACAAAATCATTACAGCTTTTTTTTGATACAAGCTTCCCAGCAACTTTTTGTAATATTTTTCAAGTTATTTCATTTGTTAATAAACCTTGTATTTTTCCCTTCTTTTTATTAAGCGTAAGGAGGAATTGTAACACAACTGTTCTTTTTAGCCTACCCCAAGAAGTTAAATCCAGGATCGAGGATTTTTTTTTCTCATTTATTTTTGGGGATTTTTTTTACAAGGAGGAAGAGAATTTGCGTTTTTGAATTTGCCCATTTGCCCGTCTGTTCCATCAGAGGTCCAGAGCTCTCTCAGACTACTCTCGGACCACTTCAGGATACCAGCCCGAAAGACCTCCCTTATTTAGATGGTGGAACATTGTTTATTTTTTTTTTATATTTTTTTTTATTCACTAATTGTTAATAATTTTGTTTATAATATTTTGTTTCCAATCTTAAATCATACTGTTTCATTTAATAATAAAGACCCGTCATTCTTTCTAAATAATTATAATATATATATATATATATATATATATATATATATATATATATATATATATAGATATATATATATATATATATATATATATATATATATATATATATATATATATATATGCAGTAAAATTGTCACGTCCAGGTCGAGGTTTTAAATCCTCCCATTTAACTCAATTTGTGCGATTTTATGTGTACACATCTAATCAGAGAGTTACTTATTAAGATTTTATTATTATTATATTTTCAAACCTTTGGACATTTATCCCTTCAGGATATTGTCCTCATTACTTTATTACAACCTTCGATTGAAAGCCAAATGACAGAGTTGCATCTCTGAGGCAAGTAATTACCTTTTTGGGTCAATCATTACAATTTTTTCTATATCTTATTATTGGTAAATTTAGATCATCAAGTATCAGTTGCGTACAACTAGGGCATTTATTTTTTTGTAGATAATTAACTAAGTTGACTGTACATATTTGGTGGTGGGTATTTTAGGGTAAATTTAGATTGTATATATTGGATAGGGATTAAATTTTTGGTGAAAACTAAATATTTCAATTCATACCTGTATCCTTTTTTTTGTATTTCAGCAAATAGCTTTACAAGATACCTTGGAAAGTTTATGTTAATACTTTCCTGGCGCCCACTCACATTTTGGAGCAACTTCTATAATCATTTTTATTTACCTCAGTTATATACCTATAGATTGTTTATTACCTTGTCATTCATTTTTTTATTCTACGGCCTCTGTAGGGCATGCAAATTTGCCGAATCCTCCTTTGAGTGTTAAGTAGTCACTCTCCGGAACATTCAGCTAGCCAGCTTTAATTTATTTGTTTTGTTACATCCTTCCTCATTTGTTTTTGTTACAGTGTATGTGAGTTCCTTTAATATAGTTTGTAATTCCTAGAATGTACTTGCTATAATTATGATGTCGTCAGCTTGTCTGAGGTAGTTTAACTTAACGCCATTAACGTTGATGCCATATATTGGCCAATTTATAGCTTTTAGGGCGTCTTCTAATGGGATTTGTATTTTCGTCTAGTTGTACTATCATAGTTGCATGTTATATACATAGTCCTGCTATAAATGTTGATACAAGTGTAAACGCGGCTTGTACGCCTAACTGCATGAAGCTAAAAGTTGTGTTAACAATACTGATTATTGACATGTACACCATAAACCTACCAAAACATTCCAGTCGTATTTAAAAATTTACGATAGAGTTGACAGACAAAAAAAAACTATTGCTGTCATTACTCTTCATAAGTGTAGAATATAAAGAGCTCGTATTTTTGAATTACTAAAACCGTTTTACGCGGTTAAAATATTACGCGTTATAAATATTATATATATTATTAAGTTTTTGTGTATTGTACTTGTTAAATTGTTTTTGGATATGGAAGGAGTAAGTGACCGTAAAAATTGGCCGGCCTTGTATGGCTCATGCGCCACAAGGTATTAACGCTGTTAAGTCAAAAATTAACAAAAATCCTGCCCGAAAACTAAAAATTGTTGCGCCAAAATATTATTGGGAAATGAAAATTGCGCCAAAAACTATGAGTTAAATTATCAAAAAAGACTTGGGACTTGGGTTTTCAATCGATATAAAAGACAACGCCTTATCATTGCATTAAAACAAAATAGGTCCTTCATATTTTTATGAAAAGGGCTCTAAAACAGCGGTGAGAAATTATCAGCCGGACTTTTAATAAAAGTAGTGGAGCTTCTAAACCACACTTGTTCCAAAAGAGACCATGGATATCCCAAAAAGACTCCGAAGCTGCGCATAAAGCGAAAACAACTCAACAGTGGCTTAAAAAACATATACACCAGAAACCTACCAAAACATTCCAGTCGTATTTAAAAATTTAGGATAGAGTTGACAGACAAAAAAAACTATATTGCTGTCATTACTCTTCATAAGTGTAGAATATAAAGAGCTCGTATTTTATCGGAATGTATTAGTAGTTAATATTGGTCGTCAGCGAGCCCAGACCTTAGTCTTCTCGACTACTAATTGTGGATATTTTTAGAGAGCATGGTATGTTCAAGACGACACCATAATCACGAGTCATTAAAACAGGCTCTGGTAGAAGTTGTGGATAATGTGCCTATGGTAGTCGTCCGTACAGTGATCAATGAATGGCCTTTGAAAGGGTGTTTGGACGAGAATGGAACAGACTTCAGCGCTGTATTCAGGCAAATCGCGGCCATTTTAATATTTTCCTTTGTAGATTGTAGTTCATTATATTAGTAATAAATCGTGCAGAAATATTTCAAATCAACTCCTTAGTTTAAATTGTTTTAGTTAAAAACCTTGTATCAATATTTATGGCAAGACTAAGTATATTATGTATTAGTTGACTATAACGAGAATCTATTCAACATTTATTAATGGCTTGTTCTATGGCCCACATCTCGATACTGTCAAATGCCTTTTCATAGTCTGCAAAGGCAAGAAATAGGGGTAGTTGGTAATCATTTGCCTTTTTTATCCATGTTCTTATTGTCAGCAAATGGTCTGATGTACATTATCCTTTGCGGACGCCAGACTGTTCTAAAGGTTGGTAATTAACCATTTTGTAAGTTAACCGATTGTTAATATTTCTCATAAAGAGTTTGTATAATTGACTAAGCAACCATATATGTCTATAATTCTTTTGGTAACATTTGCCCCTTTTTGTGTAGGAGTGTTACTAGATTCTCGTTTTAGTGTTTAGATATTTTGCTATCATGGATACATCTTTTAAATAGCTGTGTTAATATGTAATATCCCAATTAATATTGGGATTGTTACTATGTTGCTTGTTTTAAGAAACTTCGCCATAATACCGTCGTTTCTTAGAGTTTTATTATTTTTAAACCTCTTTTTATTTTAAATCTCTCTATATTTAATAATACCTCTTATCCCATGTTTTTTTTATTTTTCTTTTAACGTTTTTTTTTTGTTGATTCATTAGGATGGTTTTGCAAGCTGCACAAGGTTTACAGTGTAGGTCTTAGACATTTTAAGCCTGTGTTGTTTTCTATAACTTTCTCTATTAAATTCTCGTTCCATTTTAGGTGTCACATTTTAAATATATTTTAATTATTTTATTTAGTTGTATGTATTCTTGAGTTTCTTTTTGTAAAAGGTATTTATAGCATGCCTGTTTTCTTGTTCCAGAAATTCCATAAGTTTTTCTCTCTTGTATTTCTGGTGCTGAATCCGAAATTTTCTATCTTGTTTTAGAGTCTTGAACCTTTCTTCCAGTTTTGGCTTTAAAATATCACAATATTATTATGATATGTTGTTTGTTGTCTTCTATAGCTTTTTAAAGGTTTATTTGTCTTTGTAAAAAGTATTTATTACATCATCAGTTGCTTTTCCAGTTGAAATATAAACATGCACAATCTTTATACTGGTTTGTTAATTATTGAGCTTTAAGATCATGAACGTGTTTAACCCTGTTCTAGATACTATTAATTATTTGAATTTGTATTTTGCAGAATTATTACTGGCACTGATTTCAATCACAAATATAAATAAACAAATAAATCAACAAATAGTAATATAATCAAATAGTAAATCTATCAACTCAAAGTTTTACATAATGTTTGTCAGCGGTTGTTATTGACAACGTGTGGTTTGCAGACTCTAACGCGCCAATACGATAAATAAATATGCTCAAAAATCATTAACTTTTATTGAGTAATTAGAAGTATTATATTTATATAGTTTATGAGTATAAATTTATAACCAGAAAAAGCTGATTCTATAGATCAAACAGCTTTCATTGTTTGTCTATATTATCTATTTTTTACCAAAACTACACACATACTCTTGCACAAGTTATAAAACCGTCCGTTTTACGGTTAAATAGACACTTCTATAAAATATATGAGTGATTTTATTGCAGTTTGAGACTTCGACAGGAAAGTTATGACCACAGAACGTGTTTCGTTGACAGGTGTACTTTAAACGAACACCCAAATTGATAACCTCTACTTCGGTTATGAGAAATGCGATCAGATGGAAAAATTGCGGTTTTTTATAAGATAAGCGTATACAAAGAACGCTTTCAGTGTGTTGGTATTATTTATAAAATGATATACTAGATATAAACGTCAATATTTTGTTCATTTATATCATTAATTTTTTTTTAATGTTTTAAGCAGTTATTGGTAAAATGCATAAGTGAAGAAATCAAAATATTTCACAAAAATCTAATAAAAACAGTAAGAAAATTAATTATACCATACAGAATGATTAAAAAAAGCACCAACTGTCAACACTGCAATAAAGTTCCTCCTTGCTTTAATCCTTTGACTGCTGAAAAGTTCTCAGTCAGCAGATTTTGTACTCTGACAGTTGCTATTAACGAGTCCATTGTTGTTTTTACTAAAACATTTCTGATGCAATAAATATTAACTGATTTACTTAATAGATTACTCCGTCCTTTATGCATGTACCTATCCAATAATTTTTCCATCCCTTTTGCTGCAAACGAGAATAGAATTTAGAATAAATATGTTTAAACATTTAGAATGTAAAGTTTTATTCCTCATAGTTTTTTTATCTATTTGTAATCTACGATAAACGAAATAACCAATGAAATCTAGAAGAGAAATCAAATGAAACGAAAGCATTGACGAAGAAAAACTACGAAAAATAAATAAAGAAGTATCAAAAGCTATAAGGAAAGATTTAAAAAAATTTAAGAATGAAAAGGTCCACCGAACTATTGAAGAGAATAAAAGTCTTAAAGTCCTGAGAAGACGGCTAAACAATGGAAAATATGAATTACACAAACTAAAGAACAAATAAGGAGTTCCCATATTAAATAGAGAAGAACTACTACACATAGTTTTACACAAGTACTACACACAAGAACTTTACACAAGTCAAAGAGAAGACCAAACGAACTTGAAAGCCGCCACGCATTATCATCAAGCAGGGTTCAGAGCTAATGCCAGAGATCACAATAATCGAAATCCATGATGCAATGAAAAAGATGAAAAGCAACAAAGCACCAGGAGAAGATGGAGTCGTAATAGGAGCTATAAAGATGGGCCACGTCCCTTCTCAACCAAATTCTGTTTAACCTTTGTCTAACAGATTGTTGCATACCGGAAACATGGAACAATGCAGTAACAATTTTACCACACAAGAAGGAAGACAACGCGAACCTAGAAAACTATAGACCAATCAGCTTATTGAACCATATCTATAAAATATACCCAAATAATTACGACAAGACTAGAAAAAAAGTTGGATTTCTACCAGCCCCGAGAATAAGCTGTCTTGTAAACAGTAAAAAACTTTAATAGAAAAATCGATAGAAAATAACAGATCACTGGTACTTATCTTCGTAGACTTTCACAAAGCCTCCGATACTGTGGAATTAGACAGCATTATAACTGCTCCGAACAATAGTAGAATATACTACCGGCATACAAAGTTAGTACAAACATTGAACCAAAAGCATTTGACCAATGCGTTCTGCCCAAGATGACATACGAAGCAGAAACTCTCACTCTCGCAAAAACAACAGCACTAAAAATGCAAGTGGCACAAAGGCGCCTAAAAGATCGATTCTCGGCGTGACAAAAAAAAACAAAATAAGGCACCAAGACCTAAGGAAAAGAACAGGTATCACTGATGTCGTCGAACGTATAGCCAAGCTGAAATGGAATTGGGCAGGTCACATAGTGAGACTAAAAGACTCAAGATGCACAGAATCGTGAAGAGTGGCGAAAAATGGGAGATCCCTATGTCCATCAGTGGACAGAAGAGGTTGCATGATGATGATGAATCTATGATAATTCCAATATAGAATCAGCATTAAATTTTACATCTTTATAAGCCAATAAACTAATATTTATTTTACTTGTTTAAAATCTTTAAATTAAATCTTATTTGATCTTATTCGATTGATTGATTGATTGATTGATTTGATATTTTACAGATCGTAAAATATAGCTTAATAACTAGTAAAAATCGTTATTTTTAGATCATAGCAAGTTAAAAATGATAACGCAACGGTCAGAAACGTTAGACAAATCTTTAGAATTTATTTTTAGTCGTGAATAGTTTTAAATCTGTCAATAGCGCCTTAGTTTGTCCATGAATCTAATCAATATATCAGTTCTATCTAAGACAGCTGTCTAAACCAGCCATGTATATATTAATATAAATAGTTAATCAAGCAACGGTATGTAAGATATATTACCAGATTACATCTTACTCCGGCCAGTCACTCCTGATGGGCCAACAATAAGGTAACTATTATTGGTCGTGAGAATTCCGAAACTAATGGGATTGATACCCAGTTTGGGGAGTTTGGTGAGTTAACAACTATTATAATTTTAACTTCCGCTCCTGTGGGAGATCTTGAGTGACATCTTAATTGTAGAGTTCGTCGTATAGTGCCAACTACTGCATCTATTAAGGACGAGGTCATTGCAGACACGTAATAATTGGCTTTGATTTAATTTATTCGTATTGGATTTGGATATATATATATATATATATATATATATATATATATATATATATATATATATATATATATATATATATATATATATATTATTATATATATATATATATATATATATATATATATATATATATATTATATATATATATATATATATATATATATATATATATATATATATATATATATATATTCGTTTTGCTAAAAATATTAATTATGTAACACAACTTAACATCAATATTGTGCACGTCTTAAATTAAACCGCGTTGAGTACGTTGAGCTTTTGTACTCGCTTCGGCGGTACATATACTAAAATTGGAACGATACAGAGAAGATTAGCATGGCCCCTGTGCAAGGATGACACGCAAAATCGTGAAGCGTTCCACATTTTTCAATTCTTAAGCCACACAAATCACCAAACTGTCCGGATTCGTATAGAGGCATTTCTCTATCATCATGTGTGTTAAAAACAGTGGAAAGAATGATTAAATGTAGACTAGAATTCTGGTTAGAAAAAAATTCTAAAATACCTGCAACACAATTCGGCTTTAGAAAATCATGTTCTACGATGGAAAATTTAACGCACTTAATACTGGATATATATAAAAAGCAAAAGTGCTTTACTTAAACTGGAAAGTTTGAAGGACATATCAAACTATATATATATTGACATTATTAAAGCATATATCGCACTTAGGGCTAAGGGCAAACAAATATCATTTTGTTGGGTAAAAGCTCACTCTAATCTTAAACACAATGAAATAGTAGATACTTTAGCTAAGAAGGCCACCGAACAAGAAAATGAAAGTGAATATAAATTAACATTAAATGATGTTTACGCTAATATTACCAGCAATAAAACCAAAACCTGGCAACAATGGTATAACAACTCAACTAAAGGGCTATTCTACAAAAACATACAATTACATATTCCAGCTAAATCATGGTTTAATCATTACCACAGCGAAAAAATCGTTGTTTCATACATATGCAGACTTAGATTTGGACACTGCCTAGTTCCAGAACACAAATTTAAAATAGGTCTTAGTGATAGTAATCTTTGTGAATGTGGTGAGTTAGGATCTGCAGAACACATGATACTAAACTGTAGACTAAAGATAATAGAAATAAATCAATTCATGAATCAAGTATATAGAGAAACCAATATTACAAGACCTTTTAATTTAAAAACAATATTATCTAGTTTAGACGAACGTGTATATCACAGATCACCTACCTCTAGATGCTTCACGACAATACTTTAGTTAGATATGAAATTCAGCGCTCCAAGAGATTTGTATCGGAACTAATTCAAGCAGGAAATTACGCGGGAATTTCAAAATTTAATTTTGGTGGGAAAATTTATATAAAGCTTAAAATATTTAAATATAATTTGGTATTTAAAAAAAAAATTGCATTTAAAATTTTAAAATGTGCAAATTATTTTTAAATTAAAATATACACGATACCATTTACGAAAAAATAAGGCAAAAAATAATTTATTTATTTATTTAATACATATAAAACAACTTTGTACATACATAAATTTAGAATACAATAGAAATATGCTTTATTACTACTGAGAATTGTACAATTTTATGGACAAAGCTTACAAAAAGTCAGAAAAATAACAACAAAATTTAAATCGTAAATATCACAAAATAAAAGATAATAAAATACACAAATTGCAAAATTTAAATAAATTGCAAATTGCATAGTTTTAGTTGCTGCATGTGATACTGAAATATATATTTATACAAATACTTTAGTTACTTGTACATAGATTGTAGATTGTGCATCTCTACTTGTTGAAGAACTTTTAACTAAAATAAAAAGTTAATATAATAATTTATACCATGATTCACTTCAAATAAAATAATTTTTATTAATTACTTTTTACATACTTTTTATTAATTACAGGGTTACTTACTTTCTGTTACATTTGCTTCCGCGTACAACATTGAAATACTTCTGGGATGTAGATTAGAGCAGGAATCTAAAATCAATCAGCTATTTGTTCTCGGGAATTGCATTTTGGTACAAGCTATGACTCCTTGTAAAAGCAAACTTATCTTCAAAGTGGCTGTGGCATATTCGTTTTGTTTAAAACTGTAGTGGAATTGTGGAATCATCATATCAAAATTAGGATTATTTAAAACACTAAGCCACTCCTAAATCGTATAATCTCTTTAGCAGAATTTGGAAAGGCATGTCTAATTGTTGATGCATTGATACATTGTAGGATACAACATTTATTGTGAAAAACTATATTTAACTAATTATTATTGATCTGCAAAATATTATTTGAAGTCCAGGAACATTTAAAACACAACTAATTTGAGGTTGATGCTAACAATAACCCACGAGATATTAAACCAAGTTTAGTTTGATTTTTTTTGCAATAATAACCATTAAATCAAACAATTTAGACCGAATAATAACCATCCGAAATCTGATTATATTGACGCTAATCAGCTACTGACAATTTGCGATTGACAGTTTATAATTTTTAGTTTGGTTCTAAACCTAACCTGCAGAGTATAGACTATAGACAGAGTATAGCGACATCTTAAGATTTGTATCGGTACTACAAATGACATTTAGTTTAGTTGACCTTGAGCTACCTGCGTGAAATGTCTAGTTATTAGTGGTCTGTGGTGTATATGAGATCCTAATTAAACACATACTTAATATAAAATTAAAATTGTGAACTATTAATACCTGTGTTTATCCCATTTGTTTACCTATCTTTCCGTGGTCTAGTCTTGTGTTTGTGCATTGCTCTGAAAGACCCCTGAGCAGAAGTACTCCTTGTTGACATCCTTATAATGTAATTCAAAAAAAAATTAATGAATAAAAAAAAAGAAAATAATAATAAAAACACACAATAAAGAATAATGTTGATATATTTTATGATATAGATATATCATATAAATGTGTAATATTGTATGATTGTAGCTGAAGATTAAATTATCCATTTATTGTTATAGAATCTAGGTATATCTTTAAAATACAAAATCTTATTTTAATATTAATATGTGACATAATTATCTGTAGAGCAAAAATAAGTTCGGCTAATGGATTAAGTCCACAGTCAGAAAATTCGATGACACACACACATACGTTGATCTTTTGACTCACTCTCTAGAGTATTCGTCAGTATTTATAACGAGGCTTCTAATTTTCTAGATTATTTCACTACTCAATTTCTTATGCATATTCGGTGCAGTAAATATAGATAATTAAAAAGTGAAAGAAAGTAAAATCTTCAGTGCAGATAATGTTTTACATATGTATAATTTAGTGATATATTGATTGCTTTTTTGTGTTGTTTTTGAATATTGAATTGCTCTTAATGTTTTATATTTGTCCCTCCTAGTAACTTGGGGCATTACGACAACGTTTAAGGAGTTTTCTAATAAATAATTAATAAACAATATAATATACGGTGTACTTAACCCGACTGAATAAACAAAACACCGTAAACAAACCCATTTTGGTCAATTTAACTGAAACGAAAGTCTGTTTCTATTATTGAGTACTATACTCAAATGCTGGTATCGATTAAACTCGTCGACATCAATTGCTGCAATTTTATATGTAAATTATTCAATGTATTCTCATTCTTACAACTTTCATGATAGATAGCGTCTGTATCGTTTATAAAATTTAAAAACTGTTTGTTGACTGAATAACAACATATAAACATTAAAAGAAAAAAGACGTTTTTATTTTAATTCTTAAAAAAGAATTTGAGATATTGACGTTATCCTATAGAAAATACGTTATATTTTGTCGTAAACATACCGCTGAGAACAAAAACACAATACGTCAGGAAATATGTAATAGGAAAATTATCCTGTACAGGAGAATAACGTGGTAAGTCCGTGCGGTACCGGGCAAAAACGGGCTAAGTCGGGTTTCTCATTTATAGTCTATAGCGTGCCACGTGTCGCTATTGTGATGGTTTTCTGTAGTTTTGTGAGTATTATTTATGTTTTTCGTTAGTAAGCATTGTAAAAAACATTGTTCGTGCCACGTGTCGCTGTTGTGATAATTTTCTTCAGTTTTGTCAGTATTATTCAAGTTGTTAAAAGTGAAACTGGAACAAAACCATGAAGTGGAAATATCCAGGATTGGCTAGTATACCTGTTGAATACAAAGCATGTGATGTTCGTATGTATCAAGGTATAAAAAGGAAGGAAGTATCAAGGACTTTTATACTTGATACATACGAACACCACATGCTTTGTATTCAAGTTGTTCGTTAGTAAGCATTGTTAGAAATATTGTTCTAGCATGGAAAGTGACTTAGGTGATTGCGAGGATACGCCGATGGTGTTTTCTTTAAAAAGGAGGCCCAAACATGGAAGATTAACAGATGTGAATAAAAAAATTAGGACCCAAGTCATGAAATTGGCAGGGAATGTGACTGCAAACGTTTACAGTGGTCAAAAAAGATTCAGCGGAGGGTAAGCAAAACATAGGAAATTTTAATCTTTTGGAGTCTACCGATAAACAAAACTACTATTTTAGGTGGACTCATTAGTATTGTTCCAGTTAAGAATAGACGTCCTCGGCTGGACGAAGAAAATGCTCGTTTAAGAGATGTTGTTGCTCTTTATAAGATTAGATATCTTACATGAAAACAAACTTAATGAAGAGCAGTTTGTCGAGATGAGTTTGTAGCTTTACACGGCATTACAAAACGTAGAATTAAGTATTTACCACATCTTTCAAAAATACCGGCATGCCTTCAATCGACAAAAGAGGAAAACATTTAACTTGACCCTTAAATCTATGTGATGATACTCGTAATAAAATTAAAGAGCATACATCATCATTTAAAATCAGAGGCAGTCATTACAGTACCAACGACTCTCAGAGGAAATATTTACCCGAAAAACTCAATGTTAAAAAAATGTGGGAAATGTTGGAAAATGAAAAACTGCATTCCGGCAGCGAATTATCATACGAAATTTACAGAACTATTTTCACCACAGATTTTAACATAGCTTTTGGTTACCCACGCACAGACACGTGCAGCATATGTGATGAATACCTAGCTAAAATTAAATGTCTCAAGCAAGAAAAACAACCAGGTAATGAAAATCCTGTACACTTGTTTCTAAATGAAAACCAAAAAATTGATCAATTTAAGGAAGAGATAACAACTAAAATTAAAGCTTTACTTACGTAAAGGAAAATCATTTTATTCAATTAAAAAGCAATCAAAGCTTTTTAGTCGTAAATCGAACGTAAAAGAGTCAATCTGTATAGACAATGTTGAAAATTTTCCAATTCCCAAAATTCCTACTAATGATGTATACTACAAGAGGCAGCTGTCCATTTATATGTTCAACGTACATATTCTCTCTGACTCAAGAAGTATTTTTTATGTGTACACAGAAACCATTGCTAAAAAAGGTAGTGATGATGTTGCTTCTTTACTGAATCATTTCATATATAACTATTGTGATTCAAACATAAGAGAACTGGAATTGTTTTGTGACTCCTGCGGTGGGCAAAACAATTGTCCACCATCAAAAAAGGTTTGATTCTATTAGAGTATCTTTTCCTATTAGAGGTCATTCTTAAATGGAGAATGATACGAATATGGGAATCATTAATCAGAAAGCCAGAATTGAAACAGTGAAGAAATTATTCGATCTCGTTCAATCTTCCAGGCACAAACCTTCACCCTTTGTAGTGGAACATATTTCAGAAGACAATTAACATATTTTTCGAAAGTGGACCGAACATGTAAATAAACTTGACAAGAGAAAAGCTAACTTTCCAATTTAATCAATAAGACAAATAAAAGTTTTAAAAGAACATCCTAGGTTAATCTAGTATAAAGACACATATAATGAGGCATGGAACTCAGCAGTTATAATCGATAGAAAACCTACCTTTATCAAAAATTTGGAGAGTAACAATCAATTTATTCTTCCTGAAATATCTTACTCAGGTAAAGTTGTATTTATAGACTGTCATGTAGTTTCACTATTATTTTTTTTTTGTTTCAGGTCAAATACCAATTTCGGCGCAAAAATTTGCTAACATGCAAAGTTTGAAAAAGTTCTGTAGAAAAGAAGCTCAGGATTATTTTACCTCACTGGTGCACAATTAATTAAGAATATGGGGGACATTTTTTATTTTGTTAGTCTTTGTATGTGGGTATATTTTATTTTATAAAAACCCTTAAAAGGGCAACATTACAAGCACGAACGTTTTCGGAACAACTGTTCCATCATCAGGTTAAAATACAGGTTACCATGCCTGAGCCACCAAAATATTTGGGTAAAAACCCTTTAAAATGAAAAATGTTACCAAAGATTGTACATGATGTTGATAATATTATATGATGTTTAATATTTTAATTAGATTTTACTTCAGGTAACATACACCCATGCTTAAGTGAGTTCCAGTGTCCGGAGAGTAAACCTCTTCAAACGGACTACGGCTGGTAACTAATTTTTTTACCCAAATATTTTGGTGGCTCAGGCATGGTAACCTGTATTTTAACCTGATGATGGAACAGTTGTTCCGAAAAAGTTCGTGCTTGTAATGTTGCCCTTTTAAGGGTTTTTATAAAATAAAATATACCCACATACAAAGACTAACCTCTTTTGTTATACGTGGTATACAGCCAGCTACAGGAATTATTTTCCTTGTGGATTTTTTATTTTGTTCGATAAAAAAACCTTTTAAAATAATCGAAACAATCTTGTTATTTTCTTATAATAATGGATCTATTAATTTTTAGTTTAACTATTTTCGTAGACGTAAAATTATTTGTACAATAAAAATATACTTAAAAAAAAACAAAATTGTTATACATTCAGGAAAAAAACGGGCTAAGTCAGAATCAACTTTGAATAACTTCTTGGTTTTTCTATCAAAAAAGTGTTTTAATGCTTTCAGTTTTTAACCTAAGGATCTCAGATAGTTTAAAAACATATATCTATCTAATTAGCCTTCTTTGGTCCATCTTTGGACATAGGCCTCCCCAATCCTCTTCCATTCATCTCTGTCTGTCGCTATAGTCATCCACCTAGAGCCCACGTGCTTCTTGATATCATCTGCCCATCTCATTTAGGGCCTTCCTCTGCTTCGTTTATATTCCCACGGTCTCCAGCATGTAAGAATTTTGTTCCATCGGTCTTCTTTTTATCTTATATTGTGTCCTGCAAATCTCCATTTCAATTTTGCATCTTCTTGTCTAACATCCCTCACTTTTGTTTTCTCACTTATCTACAAACATAAAAAACATAATGGTAAAAAAGAACAAATTCTGACTTCAAAAACGTTAGTGTTTGTAGCGTTTTGAACTTTAAAATTGCTTTATCTTAAAATCATAAAATGTGACTTAGCCTTAGACTTAGCTGTTTTTCCCTGTACCCTTCATATATAAAAAATATTAAAACTTTTAAAAATAATATGTGCATTGATAATTGGTTTCTTTTGTTACTTCCTGTTTTAATTACATTCGCTTTGTTCTTAAATTAAATGCATTCACAGAAAACGTAAACCATTAATTTAGAATTGTTTTGATATAAAATTCTTTGCGGGAGATAAAATGTCTTAATTGTTTTATAAAGTCCAGATGCAGTTAATCTGTAATTAACTCTGGACCATCCGGCAGTGTCGTGATTTAAAATGGGACTAACACAGATTTTACGAAATTTCTGTTCGGCTTTACTTTATGGCAGCCGTCGAAACAGTGACGTACGATAGGAAAATTGTTTTTCATTAAATTGAATGTAAAATTATTAAGGTTGGTCTCACCTTTCTATAAATAGTGAACGAATAGTTTTAGTAATATTGTTAAAATCTGAGTGAAAATACGTAGACTTTCCTGAATATATTCAGTTTTAAACTTATTAATTTTTGTCATTCAACTCATCCATTTAGTCTTCATCCAAATGAATATCCCTTATTATTTATCAATAAGAAATTTTCAAGAATAGACCGAATTCAACGCAATAAAGTATTATCGAAAAAATTTAAAGCCATAAACAACATTCGAAACAACAAACACATTCAATTTGTATTTTTTTTAATTAAACCAATGAACAAGAGAGAATTAAGAATTGTATGTATATAATACCTCGTGAATGTGAACATTGAACATTGAATAGAATAACTAAACATTAATCTTATATTAAAAATAGATAATTTAATAGATCTCTAATATGTAAACACGCATAGAAAAATAAACATAGAGTCGACGACTTATGGATCCTCTGATACACACCAGAGACCACGGAACGGTCAAAACAGTGGACGGCACCCGGCGAACGTGATCCGAAGAAGTGAAGACAGTCCTATCGACCGGAAAAGTGATAACCACCATTTTCTGATATTCACAAGGGGTAATGTACATTGAGTACCTAAAGAAGGGCAAACGGTCACAGGGCCCATCGACGCCAAATTGCAAAAAAACGACCCCATTCGGCGAAGAAAAAATTTTTTTCACTATGACAATGCATTGGCTCATTCATTCGCCTTCGTCATGTAAAAATTGGTCGAATTGCGCTACGAACTGTTGCCCCATCCACCGTATTCTTCAGATTTGACCCCATGCGACTTCTTTTTGTTTTATAACTTGAAAAGGGCACTCACCGGGCACAAATTTAAAAATTCAATGAGGAGTTTATTGTCGCCACGAAAGCCTACTTTGCAGACCTCGAGAAAACGTGTTACACACATATAGTAAAAACAACAAAATTAGCAACAATATTCTTAGATCTGTTTTGAACTGGAGTTTTTTGTACACTAAGGAGGTTTTGAATTCAAGAACAAACTTTCCAGTAAGTTATTTCATTAGAAATATGTTAAAACTATTATATTAAAAAACGGTATTTCTTTATGTCAGTTCTACAGAACATAAAAAATATTTTTTTATCCAAAACATTTAGTAAGCCTTATATATTCTTAATAAAGGATCAGTTAAATGATTTAGCAGACTCTGGCTTCAATATAAAGTTTATTTGTGTTAAGGCGCATATTGAACTCAAAGATAATAAATACGTAGCTAAAATCAGTGTAACATCAGGCATTTTATTGTCATATTCTTTATGTGTATCACATTACGATTTAAAAAAAAAAACATCTATCTGCATGGAAAGATCAATGGAATATTTACTACTTCACAAGCCTTACTAGAAATACCACTGGACAACCAGTTATTCCACAAACTTCACGTAAACCACCATAAATCGACTACGCTTTGGACGTGCGTGATATCCAAGTCATTTATTCAAAATAAATATGATTGAAGACGATAAATTGCAAACATTGCAGTAAATTGGGTGATCTTGATTACATCTTTTTTAAATGTCCTAAGTTTCAACAGCATTCAAGTTCTGTCTACAAAAATTTAATTAAATTTAATATGTGTGCACCATTCAATATTTGGTCTCTGCTGGCTACAGTCTCACAACAAATATAAAATAGCATTATAGATCTCTTATCAGACACATGCATGGTTCTATTAGATTTGTACGCAAGCATGAAACTTTTCATAATCGTCTGGATTTTACGTTTAGATTTCGGTTCGTTTATCCTAAATGTCCTAAAACACCTTATTTATGCCAGTTTTGTTTGTCTGCTAATAACCTTACGGCTCTCACTCACTCAACGGAAATAATTCACTTATCCCAGATAGGATTGAGCTATGTTGTGACTCTTTGCCTGTTATCGAGCCCTTGGTGACTTAGTATGCTAGAGTATCTCCCAAAAATTTTCGTACACATCTGAACGTTGAGAGTAGTACAGCTTTCTACATGGTCTTGTAAAGATGTTTATTCAGACCAAGCTTTTTTATGTTTTTTATAAAACTTCCAGATCTCTGTACTTGGCGATCGTTTCGTTGTGTTTAACACTAAGAATATTGTTTTTGGGTATCGCCACATCAATTGTTGTTTGTCTCTTTAGTTTATAAACAAGTATAAGTTCTAGTCTATTGTGTGCCACGGTTTGGTCTGTGAGCAGAGTGCGGTCTCATAATAGCTTATAGGTTGTCATTCTCAAGTATACTCTCAGAAACGTGTTGATGATGTGTTGGAGAAGTCTCAGATTGATGGCTATCTTTTGGTGAAGGATTTTTCCTACTGAGTCATGCTATTTCTTATATTTAGTTGCAGCAAATGCCTGGAAGCATTCGCTAAGATGTTAGATGGTTTTTTGAGCTTGACATCTATATTGGCATTTGTCATTTTCGACGTAAGGATCTTTGACTATATATTTCAGATAATTTTTAGTTGATATAACCTGACCCTGAATGGTGAGTTACCTTCTGTAGGGGTAGTAGTCATGACTGACCTCATTGAGATATCCATCCTGTTATCCATCCAGGTGCTATTTTATTATTATTATTATTGTATTAGGGATAGGATTGTGTATTTCTCTGACTAGAAAATCTATTGCAACTGGCTGAATCACTAATGTCTATGTCTATGCCAATAAAAAAATCAAGTGTATTGAGCTAGAAGAAGATTATGAAAAGAAATAAATTTCCACTTTTTCCAAAATTTTCGTTTCTGTTTTGTAGGCTAAGCACTTATCGGACCGCACTAGTAACATACGTATAAAATCAGAGTTTGGTATTTATATTGAGAGGAAACTAAACGTAAGACCAAATACTTACCATGTCAGGATAGCATCATGAAGTTTTTCCTGATTTTTTCCTCATAATTTACTATGGGATCACTAGTAAAAAAATTTTACTATCGTCATTATACGTGGACGTCTTTTTATAGACAAATCACATGGTATTATTTTTTTGGCGAGTATTCTTAAGTTAATTTTGATTTCATGTAATCGAGTGAAATATCTTCCAATAAAGTTGTCCTGGGAACGCTACTGAAAAATATTGACTATAGTATTTTAAAGTAATCTACTTTAAAATTTATAATATAAGTCTGAATTGTCAATATGGATGAATCAGATAAAATTAAATTATTAAAAGAATTTTTTTAACCAAGTACCAAAAATAAAAATTGGTTTAATTTATTAATTTCTTGTATTTTAAGAAAGAATTCCGAAGCAGAAATCAAAACGTCAAATAAACTTATTTAAAGTAAAATTGTGGCTTAATCCTATTAAAAATAGTAAATTGCATTAAGATCTCATAAGAAAATAGCTTCAGAACAATATTAAGAATT
Organism: Diabrotica undecimpunctata; assembly: GCF_040954645.1. Taxonomy (NCBI): domain Eukaryota; kingdom Metazoa; phylum Arthropoda; class Insecta; order Coleoptera; family Chrysomelidae; genus Diabrotica; species Diabrotica undecimpunctata. The sequence goes on along the minus strand of NC_092809.1, from coordinate 40,221,373 downwards.
GTTTTACATTTAACGAAAAGTTTTCAGCGAAAAGATATACAAAAAGAGCGGAATTGGTAGGGTAAAATACAAAATCGATAATGCACAATATCAAGAAACATATCGGCAAATGATTATGAAGGCTACTCACACCTAAATCTTGGCACAGTACAGAGAGAAGACGATACAAAGATAAACAATTTAAACGGATAAATCAGCAGAAAAATGTATTAAATTATTACAAGTATTGTGCGAATTAATGGAATCATTGTGAAATTTTTCAATATTTACAGTTGCCAACACTGTCCACACATTTATAACTGACCAATCATTGAATACATAACCTTACTTTTCTCTGCCTTTTATTTGAGGGTTTTTTAGGACATTTCGCACTAAATTTGTGTTGTTTTGTACTATTTTGTGTTGTTTTCGGTAATTAGTGAGTTTGTTTCGTTTAAATTTATCATGGATATTGCGCCTAGGAAGCGTAAAAAGATTATTAAGTTAAGTGAACACACTTCTATGTCACAAAGAGAAACCGTAAAAACCTGTGGAGTGAGTCAGGGGGTAGTTAGCAAGATTTTGAAGCGTAAACTAGAAACGGGAATAATGGATGTGAAAAGGTTAGGAAAATGCAAAAGAAATAGAAAAAACAACACCAGCAGATAAAAGATTTTTACTTCGAAAGAGCAAATTGGACCCAAGAAAAACAAGCAAAAACTAGCATCAGGTACAGTGATTCATGACTCCACTGTTCGGAAAAGACTTTTTATATAATGGTAAAAGGGCAATGTGTCCATAGAACAATGGTAAAAAACAGCTTCTAACTGAACAAGTGAAGAAACAAAGGCTATTGTGGGCCAAAAAATACACTAATTGAACTGTTAACGAGTCGAGAAAAGGCCTATTTACAGATGAAACTCACTTTATAGTTCAGGAATAGCGGTCGAAATTCGTCAGGAAGTCTGACAATGAAAACCTTACACCATCTCATATTGGTCAAACTGTAAAACATCCAGTTAAAAAAATGTTTTGGGGATGTTTTTCGTACATGGGAGCTGCATCTTTGGTACCAAGCGAAGGCATGACGAATAGCCAAAAATACAAATCCATGTTAAAACAACGTTTGGACACAGAACTCGAAAATTGCCAGCCTCAATGAGGTGCGATTCTCCAACAGGACTCTGCTTCCTATCACAAGTTAAAGCAACTCATGAAATTTTTTAAAAGTAAGAAGATTAATTTTAGATTGGCCCGGTAATATGTAATTCGCGAGACCTCAACCCCATTGAAAATTTATGGGCCATTTGCAAAGCTAGACATTCAGGTTTGGTTTAGAGGTAAAAGGATATCTGGGAACTGTCAGAAGCTCGTAGAATCTAGGCCAAAATGGGTTAAAGCAGTAGTTGCAGCCCAAGGGGGATATTTTCTACTAAATGATGTAAGTTTAACTTTATAGTTTTTTCAAAATATAATTTGTTTCCAAATAAATTGTTTTTTTTTATTAAAACAGCCTATGATTCCATTAAATCGCACAGTACTGTACATAACTATTGGAAGAAATTGCTCAGTAATAGCCACGTACATATAAATAGAAGCTGTTTTATCTATAGCTATATAGGTTTATAACTATGGATAAGTTTAATCAAATCCTTTTCCTACTTCCCTGTTCATTTAAAATCTTAGCAACTTATTACACTCCTTAATTCGTTCTCTACCATATTTTTCTCGGCTTTTCAAAACAAACCGACCTTTAATAGCCGCTGCCTTTAAAGTCATTACGCAATTAAGCAGGAAGTTGATATAAATTTAATAATACTGTGGCAAAGTCGTTTGCTGCATTTGGCTCTAACACATTTTCTACATGTTGGTAAATTAGTTTATTTTATCGAGTGCTTTTGTTGAATGGATGTATTGAGGGAAATTCTCTCTGGAAAATCTTTTCAACTTAAACAGGTCTTTTTTGTATTATATTTAGTTAATTTTTTCTATGACATTAAGCTTTACCGTATTTCTCTAGAGATTTTTTTTAACTGTATTTTTAATTCTTACACATAGATAACACTAATATTATTATGTTAATCTGACCAAAAACCTTTTATTAGCAGTAGTAATCGTAAATTGAAAAATAGTCATAATATTAGGCGACTTAAACGCAAGAACAGGGAACGAAGTATTAAAAGAAATAAAACAACATTTCCACAAAGGAGAATAAATAACACATTCTTTCCACACAAAACAACAACACAAATATACATTTACAAACACCCAAGGATAAAAATCAACTACAGAATATATAATAACGACCAAGCAAATACACCCTAAACAGATATTAGATACCAGAACATTAACATCACCTAACGTAGAATTTTAATAGAAATACCATTAAAGATATGCAAAAAAAATATAAATACCTTAGAAGATGAAACAACTCGATGTCTATATCAAAGAGGATTGAAAAAAAAATTAAGAAAACGGCATATTAAAAGAAAATAAAGTAAATCAAAGATGAAAAACAATAAAAAAGAACATAATAACCGCTTCTCATAAAAACATGGGAACACGGAAGGTTAATGTAAATGGTGAAAGGAAGATTAAACCATGGTTCACCAACGAAATTAAAACGTAAGCCCATGAAAAACGATAAGCGTATATCCACTATCAAAGTAATAAGATACCCACAAATTACCAGCACTATGTAACCACACGGAATTATGTCAACTTGCAAATAACTAATCTAAAGAGGGAACACAGCTCTAATTTCACAAAAAAAATAAACGTGATTTATAAGGTACACAACGAAAAGTGTGGAAGATAGGGAAGTGAATGAACACTGCTATTAACGAGTATAACAACATAAACAGTACACAAGGACAACGATGGGAAAAATACGTAAAACAGATTTACAAGGACGAAGATAAAGATAATGAAAGAAGAGGTAATAAAGAATATAGAAATATTAAAAAACCGAAAAGTCCCAAGTCCGGATACGATTACGAATGAACTACTAAAATATGGTGAAAGGGCATTAACAGAAAATATTACGAAACTATTAAAAAAGATACTTGAAATGAAACGCATACCAAAGGAATGGAAATTAAGTATAACGAATTTACACAAAAAAGGTACAAATATGACCCATTTAACTATCGAACTATTACGTTGCTTGACACCAGTTTGAAATTATTGACTACAATACTTGCTGAGAAAATAATTGGAAAGTATGAAATATGCTAAGAGCAACAAGGATTTCGGTGTAGCAGATCAACTGCCTATGCCAAATAAAACAAATAGGAGAGAAAGCAGTAGAATTTAATACACCTGCATGCATGTGTTTTATTGACCTCACTAAAACCTTTGATTGTATTAGACTACAAGATGTATTTGCACTTTTACACAGAGAGGCTATAACAGCCACTATAACACAGATAATAAACGATATAGACTCTAATTACAAAACAAGAATAAAAATAGGAACTGAACTAATGGAGGAAGTCAACGTTAAATCAGGTATACGACAGAGTGATAGTTTGAGCCCATTATTGTTTAACTTGATAATGGACAAACTATTAGAAAAAGTAAAAAGTCGGAAATAGGGTACAAAATGGACAACAAAGCAATAAAGATTCTATGCTACGTAGATGACGAAGTCATAATATTAAATAATAAAGATGACCTACAACGAATGTTCTACGCTTTGGAAGCTAACGCAGAAAAGTTTAACCTGAAAATATTATATATAACTGAAATACAAAGTCCTTCGTTATTTCTAGGGAGCCAGTAAGATGCAAAATTGTAATAAATGAAGAAATAATAGAACATGTATCAAAATTTAACTATCTGGGACCGTAAATATCGTTTATGGAAACATCTCCAAAGGAACCAGCATACAAGTTGATAAAGCAGCGTAAGGGTCAGGGTACTTACGAGACGTGATGTGGAGGAATAATAATATAGAAGAAAAAGCACGCATATAATAAGACTCGTGTACAAGAAATATTAACCTATGCTATAGAAAAAAGAGCAGAAACAACACTTAAAACTTTAAGAGACAAAATCCCTAATACACAAATCAGAGACATGTGTAAAGTACATGATAACTTCAGATGGGGATGCCAAAGAAGACGAGAGTAGAACCAACACATTTACAGAATGGGAAGAAAGAGATTTGCCCGAATAGTAAGAGACGGAAAACCAGAAGGTAAACGACCAGAAGGTACACCCCCAAAAGATCTAGCGATAGCTAGCAGCTAACATCGCAAATACTGCTAAATCAGACCGGAAACAACAGGCCTCAAGGTCTAATATACAAGGAAAAAGAGTAATAAAAATGACAAATATTCTAATATTTTGACTATATATAAATTACCCAAGGTTCCTGAACTCAAGTGCGTGGAAGTTCACATAGTGCCCCAAAATAAACAGCGAAAAAAATAAAAACTATTGATCAGATGGTTTTATCTTTTATATTTGGACATGGATACAAAGTGAGAAGATATAACTGCGATGTTGATTCAAATTAGATGATTACGATTGCTGGGGTAAAATCACTTGTTTGGATAACTCACTTGCGTAAAATTGATACAATACTTTACTACTACTTTATTTTCACTGGAACAAACTTATTACAAAAACTCATTATAAAAATTGTACTTCTACTCTACTCTTAAATATAATGTCTATAGCTATCTTCATGTTCTTCTTCTTTCTTGTGCGTCTGCTGTCACTTTTCACGAAAGGGTGTTGACAACTGCACCCACTCCAACCGCAACTGCACTGCGCGTTTATTCTCCGTAACAACGGTGTATACGTATATACTGGATACCTTAATATGAACAGTTTATAAATCTAAAGCAATTTGCTTGAATGTCTATAAATATATAGAGATCATTTTTAAACTAGATTTAAACTAAATATATAAAACAAAAAAAAAATGTACATTAACCCATTAAGTACTGAATTTTATAATTGTGGAATTTGCTGTAGTTTTTAATTTTTTTTATAATAGTGGTGTCCGTCTGGTAATAACAATATTGCACCATGACATATATGTATAATACAATAATCCCTTATACTACTACAGTAAACAAATATCTGAAAACATGTATTTTTATTGTTAATTTCACAAAAATTATGAAAATACGATGAATCTAAATAGGTTATCAAAATAAAAATGGTATGGCAAAGATCTAGTTTTTTCGGACATCCCTTCAATAAGCTGCAATAACGAAGCCGTTGCTTTACCAAAATTTTCTTGATGCTCTCGATTAGAATTTGGCATATTTACTTGATAAACCTCAAAATTAATAAGGTAACCGTTTTAGACCTGAGACATTAGACTTTATAACTAAACCGAATGAGTTTCCCTCGAATATACTGCTTACATAATATGTAACATATTATGTGTTTTTCAAAGTATTCCATCATGCTTTCGTCATAGGCGATTTTTTAATCCGGAATAGAATGTCTTAGAAAGTTAGTTTTTATCTAGAGAGTTTAGCATGTTTATCGTTGGGTTCAAGAAGAGTGTTATTGGCACAATGTATAAATCTCATGATCTGACACGGCGCATGGAAGTCTAAACGGCTGTGTTTCGCATATTATCTCCAGAATCCCAGTAACTTTTTTTAAAGGATTTTTATCATAATCAGAAACTATAAAAATTGCTAAAGGGCATTTCATTTCTTGAGTTGTGATTTTTGGCTCTAAACAATTTTTAAATTGAGTATATCGAGTAGCCTTAACATAAAAAAACTGTTTGATATCATCAGTAATGAAAAGCTTGAACAGGTCCACTGGTGACATTTGAATGCTTCGAGAAATTTAAAATTGCAAATATGATTTGGTTTGAAATCTCGGATAAGTCATGATTTTTTTACCAGTTACTACTTTTTTTATTTTTACCAGATTTAGTACGGAGTATGGTAGTACCTTCATTAGAGTCTCCATTTTCATAATGGTCAGTACCAATTCGTTCTTCAATATTAAATACTATTTTTGTAGAAGCTTGCAGTTACTTCTCTGATTAATTATCTAGTCCACCACCAGATTCATCTCTGGAATTTTCGTCTGATTCTTCCCGGTTTTCCGGTAGTTTTATATAAAAGCAACTGTTTCATTGTCAAAATCTTCCCGAAATTGCTTTGACTTAATGTGATCTGCAATCTTTTGAACTGTCAATCTGTAACAAAAAATTAAAATGTTTCTGTAGATTTAACAATTGCGTGCCATATATGTTACATGGACAAAAAAACAAAATTTATAAACACTTTGGATATATAATGCTGCTTTTTTGCATGCATAAATGTTATCAACATTTTACATGACAATTTTACAATTTTATCACATGACCTAACTTTTTACACAGATATACAATTTTTAATATATACTGGTAAAATAATAACCTACTTTTTATTAGAACACATTTAGATACTTTCGAGTCAAAACAAAGAAAAATCTCAACATACAATCACAACAACAAATAATTTTCAAATGTATTTCGCTTTTCCCTGCAACTAAACTACATACTAACAGACTTAAAAACGTCTACTAAGGTGCTGAATGTCACGGTTTAAGTGCTGTAAGTCAGGATGAAAACATCGTTGTTTAGTGTATTATTTATGGCACCCTAGTCTAGTACCTAATGGGTTAAGATAAACGAGTTTCTTTATAATATAAAATAAGGTTTAAGTAGCAAGTACATATTAGATTAATATTAAATTAAATAGATTGTAGAATATTACAGTAAATATTACTCAATTTATTGATGTCTCCTTTATAAATTATTGCATTCTTTGTTCTAGTGATTTAACAAATTTAGAGAAACAGCCTGTTTTTGTAATTATTTACTGTCTGTAGAATTATTTCAGTCAAACTGGTGACCTATATAGTTGAAATGTTTGATAGCAGTGCATGTATTTTCACCCTTATAACTGTCACTTTTGTTCTGGGTAATGCGTTGTTTTGGCCATTCGCTTGTCTGTCCAATATATGCAACCTTATCAGACTAAATACGATAATTTATAGATTGTACGACTAGCCTACATTATTAGTGTCTTGTTTTTAACATGAGAAGGCAAAGTTTTGGTATTGGTTCGTATATAATTGTAAAACGGCATAAATTTTATTTATCAGATTTACAAAGAAGGGTAATCTTTTGTATTTAAAATCTTGCGAAATATCTCTACTCATCACGGTAGTGACAGTTATAAATTTTGTTATGTTATAAAGCAAATTACTAAGAAATAACTAGAGTGTAATAGATTAGCAATTCTGTGTCTGATTAACCTAAAAAAAGCGTTTGACAGAGTAAAACTCAAACATGTAATCCATCTTCTGTATAATAGAGAAGTTACTCTAAATATTATAAAAATTATCGAAAAACATCTACTAAAACAACAAAATGGAAGTCAGAATAGATGGACAACTTACAGAACCTATAGAAATAGGCAGCGGAATAAGACAAGGGAATTCATTGAGCCTCATGCTCTTCAATTTGATTATGGATGAAATTATCAAAAGCGTCAACACAGAAGGAGGATGCAGAATGGGAAATAAAGAAATAAAAATACTCTGTTACGCAGACGACGCAATATTGATAGCCCAAGACGAAGATAGTCTGCAAAGACTGGTCCACAGATTTAACATAAGAGCAAAAGAATTGAATATGACAATCTTATCTCAGAAAACTAAAACAATAGTAGTCAGCAAGGAACCAACCAGATATAAAATAAAAATTGATGGCATCAGTATTGAGAAGTAATGGAAATAAAATAACTGGGAATTACACTGTCTACCTATGGAAACCTGGACAAAGAAGTGAGGGATCAAGTCCAAAAATTAAATAGACTGGCAAGATGCCTTAATATATATGGCGAAATAACCACATAAGCAGAATGGAGAAGACTCGTGTCATCAAAATAACAAGAGATAAGTCACCAATCGGCAGAAGAAGTATCGGACGACCGCACAAAAGATGGAGTAGCAACCTTCTATAGAGCTATTAATCCGCCAATGAACAAGCAGAATTGCTTATAAAGAGGAAGAAGAAGAAGTAATGTCTTTAGATAACCGTTGTTAACAAAGGTTTTAAATAATTTTCTTTGATTGTTACTTAGACACCGATTGTCACCTATATGAAGTACAGTAAAACCTCGATATAACGGACTACTTGGGGGGACGGGGTGTCCGTTAAAGGCGAAAGTCCGTTATATAAAAATATGTTTAAAATAAATCGAAAAAACTTTTTTTTAAATATGTACGTATTAAGAAAAAATTCAAAATACAAACAAAATTCTATTTAATTGACTTCGGACATTAGTCGTGAAGTGTCGGTAATCCAGTTTTGAAAAAGAAACCAGGTTTCGTTTGCGCTTTCGATGTTTGCTGTTTTTTTATGATCAACTCTCTAAAGTTACGAAAATGCGTAGAACACAGTTGAAGTTCTTTATCTGATGAATAATCAATAACAGTTAATAGATCGTCGAGATGCGATCTTACCTCTGATAACTTCATTTTTAGTAGTCTTGTTTTGTCACCTTCTTCGGTATCATCACTTCTATCCTCACTTTTTAGGTTCATACCTTCATCTGCTATTTCACTTTCAGTCATGGTGTTATACCTTCCTCAGCTATATGTTCTTCGGCATTATTATGTATTGTCCTACAGATATCAGTAACTTCCAACCCTTCTAAATCTGTGTATGCATCTAGGCCTAGGCCATCAAACAAATCCTTCCAACCATGTTTCATTGTTTGCTCTTTCACTTCCTCCCATGCTGCAGCAAAATTAAAAATTGTTGACTTTAAATTGTAATTTGCAAGGTACGCTGCCCTCTTGTATCTTCTACATTATTTCCATCGATCAATACAACTATTACATCCTCTAAAAACTTTCTGCGATATATTCGTTTGGTTGCCAAAATTATTCCCTGATCCATTTGTTGAATAAGCAATGTTGTATGTTTTGACAAAAACATACAGCTAAAGTTGCTAGGTTTACGAGATTTGCCAACCATTACAGGAGTCAATCTATGCGATCCATCGGCGTTGGCACAAAGCCGAGATCCTCTTCTTGCTGATTTTTCTTCCAGAATTAGATTTTTCATATTTGGGGGCTTGTGTGCTTTCAGGCAAAGTACGCCATAACAAACCGGTTTCTTCAGTACATATTCTGAGATACTAATAGCATTTCGTTACTTATAATGTTCTATTAATTTTTAACTAAAAGGTTATATTTCTTCTTTTGGGACAGTTGAAGCTTTGCCGTAAATTCTTTTATTCATGATTCCGTGCTTTTTGCGAAAGCGCTAGAGCCATCCATCACTTGCTCTGAATGGTATGTCCATATGATTTGCTAATTTAATTGCATCAGATTTCAATTCGACTACCCTGACTGGGACTCCTCTAGAAAGTTGTTGGCCGTACCATTTTAAGATTGCTTCTTCCAGTGAAGTTTTACAAGCGAATTTCATTCGTTTTCTGAGATTGCTGTTCTCTCCTACATCACACATGAATGCAAATTTATTTATTTTGTTTTTCTTTTTGTTTTATGTCCAAAACAGTTTGCTTTTTGATAGGGTAGTATTGCGAAAATTCTTACTGGCGTACACTAAATGTGTTAGTTTAGTAACACCCATATAATCATAAAAACCTACGTGTTATTATTTCAGGGAATCCCCTAATGATATGTGATAATCTCACTTTCTATCTCTTGCCTACAAATGTGCAAATTTATATCTCATGTGTGTATTTTTTGTTTCTCTAACAAATTTATTTTTCAGCAAAAAAATATATACATATTACTATTAGAAATGACTCTTACGCTACATTTTGCTGAAATTCTTTGTAAAATACAGTAGTATGGGACGGGTTAAGCATGTATAATATTAACAGTACGTTTTTATTTTGTTTTATATTTGACCAGATTTTATGTCCGTTATATCCGAAGTCCGTTAAATAGAGGTCCGTTATATCGAGGTTTTACTGTATTCTATTTTCTAAGGTAAGAACCAACCGTACTGTGTTTCAGGTTTTTTTGGTGATTGAAAACAAAGTTTAGAAATCTGCCTGATGCAGTAGGTTTTAGCACCAATCTATAACTATAGCACTATATTATAGTTTAAGCACTAGTATAGTTTTAGCACTATATTATAGTATGATACAATTGCCTTCTGGTCAGATTACTTTAATGTCCAAAAATGGTACGCTGTTGTCGGTTTCTTTTTCAACAGTAAATTGTATCTTATCGTTAAAATAGTTAGGCGTATGTAATGTGGTATCTACCTGATCGTTTCATATGACACAGATAATATCGTCGACCAATTCGTCGAGGACATTTAGTATAAATGGAAGGTTTATTGTGGCGTTTTCGCATATTTATTAATGTGAGTGCCTTTTAACAATAGAATTTAAAAAGTATATTAAACTCAATGAGGTTTACATTAAAAATGTTTTTCTACTCAAAAATCTACCTGTATTTGTTGATAACTGATTGAGTAATATTTTCAATACGAATAAAATTTACGAAAATTTTACGTGAGAGATTGATGCGGTATAAATGTATTCTAATTAGATTTAAATCAGTTCTAAAGGTAAAAACGATATTCTTATACTGATTTCTTGTTGGTAAATCACGTAATACGTCGCATAGCGACTCGTGTATATCCTTAAATTTTTCTTGCTGTCGTAGGCGGCATTGTTTGGGGTGGAAAGCGATGTTTTTTCTCTAATGAAACAAAAGTTTGTTCATGTTATTTGTTTATTATTACGTTATCTTATTTGGAAGTTCGGGTAGGTATAGAGTGGAATTTTTTCTTCAGATATTTAACTTTTGGTTTGTTATACTTTGAAAATTTATAGAATATGAATTTCCCAAGTAAGTACGAGTTATAATACAATGAAAATAAGAAGCTGAAAATAACACAAGGTTTGTATTTCTACTGCTTTTGGAAGATAATATATGAACTTCATTAGAAATGTATGATAAATTGGATGTTTAGGGTTTTTTTTGTAATAGCTTTGGATTATTAATCCATTTAGCCACGATATATAATAAATACTGTTTGCTACAATACTAAATATACGGATAATATATACATATGCGCACATATACACACTTATGCACTCACATACATATATAGGTATTGTTAAATAAAAATAAAAAAATACAAAAAGGAAGTGGAAACATTAAATTGACCTCTATTTATACTCTTCAGTCAGGGCCCTAACCAACTTAAATAAGAAATATACAAATAATACTAAATGCTAATACTAAATACTAATACTAACTACTAATAAGTAGTAATCTTTTTTCACAGCGCTAAGACATAAACCCGGTTCAACACCTTGGAGGTTTAGCCCTTCTTTGTGAATGTTTTTTTTTCTTTTTTAATTTTTTTTTAATACGACTTTTTTTAATATTTTATTTATATATATATATTTTTTTCTATTTTTTCCTTTTTTTTCTTTTTTTTTCTCTGTTTTTCCTTTTTTTTTTCGTTTTTTTTTTTAATTGTTTTTTTCTTTTTATTTTTTAAATAACAATTTTTATATTTTACAATGAGGTACTTAGTATTACTTACATAAGAATAAATATGAAAAACAATAATTGCTAAACACATTCAAGCCGACTCATTCATACAAGTTAGATTTGTCTCTTGTTCCTTTTTAAAAATTCCCAAATAAGTATAAGAGAGAAGTTTGATTTTGTGGTAAAGGTATTTATTCTTGAGCCAGAGTGTGCATCAAATACTTAATTGCATCATTATTATGCTTGCATCCAAACAGCCAATGATTAATATCATCAGCATAACCATTGCAATCACAAAGTTCTGATTCGGATAGATTTAGTCTATAGAGGTATGTCTTGACAGTCACATGATTAAAGATACATCTAACAAACATGAAATAAATATTTCTATTGGGGTAACTTCTTACGGCAAAAGGCTCAGTAGGTAAAACTGGATGAATTTTTGTATAAAGATTATTGCTTGTATAGACTAAACAACAAGGGGCTAAGGATAGAGCCTTGTGGTAGACCTTGATGCACTACTCTCGGGCCAATCAATCTATCATTATATCGAATGAATACCTGTCTATTAAGAAATAAGTTTACTAACACATATAAACACAAAGGTGGGATACCTATGTGCTTTAGTTTTTCAAATAAGAGATTTAAATTGACGTTATCATAAGCCCCTGAAATATCAAGAAATATGGCAGATAGATAATTATTATTTGAGTAGGATAACTGAATATCAGTCGTTAATTGAGACACACAATCCATAGTCCCTTTATTTCTACGAAAGCCATATTGACACACTGGGAAAATATTTTTGTTTTCACACCACCACTCTAATCTGCTTTTCATAATTCGTTCAAATGTTTTAAGCAAACAAAACATAAGAGAGATAGGTCTTATATACCCAAAATAAACCAGTACGCTGGTTTATTTTGGGTATAGGAATAACCAAGCATTGTTTAAGAGAATCACAGTTGTCTCCTTTAAGTAAAATATTGTTGTATATTTTGCACAGATAATGTATGGTAATTACTGGCAGGTTTAATAACATGCTATAGTTAATGCCGTCAATACCGGGAGCTGTATTTTTAGAACTCTTAATATTTGCTTTAAGTTCGTCAGCTGAAATAGGGGTAAGTAAAAAAGTATTCATTAGCAGAGAAGCTTGGCATAATTACTGGTACATGGACATAATCCGGAGAAAATTTGTAAAAAGACTTTCTACTATGTATTCAGCATTAGCGGTGTTCTTTTTCTTACCTTGAATTTTGTTTACCCTTTTCCAAAGCTCTGAGGGTGAAGTTTGCCTACTAAGTTACGAACAAAATCCAGCCCAATTAGATTTGGCTTTTGAGCGGAAAGTGCGTTTACACATAGCTTCATTCCTCTTATATACAGTATAGTTTGAAAGGGTTAGATTGGATTTATACATTTTAAAATAATTTTTCCTCGCATTCGAAACAGTGAGACATTCATCATCCCACCATGGTGGAATTTTAAAAGATTTGGCCGAGGGCTTGATAATTTTAAAATATTTGTGGGCTGCAGTAGTAATAGAATCTAATAAGAAGAATATCAGTTCATTGGTTTTGTTTGTATATGATTCGTATCTGAAGATGCTCTCTACAGAATCTTTAAATTTTTCCCAATTTTCATTAGACATTGACCACTTAATTGAAGATGTAAAAATTGTGTTTTCAAATTTCACATCCAGCACAGAAAGTCTAATGGGAAAGTGATCGAATCCATAGGTATCTGGAAGAACGGTCCAGTCAAAGGCTGAACATAAACTAGAGCTTATAATAGTAAGATCTACAACCGATTTGATATGTCCTGGAGCAGTAGCTCTAGTAGCCGATCCGTCATTTACAACAACTAGATTAGGAAATATATCTAAGGCTTCTACTAGTATATTACCATCGACGGAACATAAATTGGATCCCCATAATCCATAGTGAGCATTAAAATCTCCAGTAATAATACAATCATTGTTAATTTGAGAAAAAGGACTAACGTAATCTTGCGTTGTTACTCTTGCACTTTTGCTGCACAGTACACACTCAGAATAGAATAAATTTTTTGGTCAATATTAATATTTACACCACAAACTTCGAGATTAAGATTGAAATTGTTAACGAATGAAATGAGCTCATAAATAATGTTATTTGCTAAAATTATGGCAACTTCTCCATATCCCTTACTTCTACTTTTATTATCTACATTAAAATTATTGAAGCGAACAGTATCAGATGATTTGGACCAAGTTTCTGATAAAAGAGCTATATCAAAACGTTCTTCCAAATGTAATTGATTTAAAGAATATTTGTTTGCATTTAGCGTTTACCGGTTTAGACGATGGCAAGCTTGTATCAATACTGTTTTTAATATCATTTGAGTAGCCAACCTGAGAATTAATATGCAAAGCATTTGTAGTTATAATTATGTCATTCCCATCTGTAAATTTAATGTCCTTTACACCAGAATCTGGTGGATCTTTCCTAGAAATGCCATTTTTGTCCGCAAACATGACGGGGCACGACGTTTAACAAAAAGTATATAAAAAATTTCTACTTACAGTACAGTTGACAGAATAACAGAACTTAAAATATAAAGAAAAACAAACAAAATCGGCTAAACACTCTGTATTATATCTTGAAACACACTTCTGCACTTCACATAATTTGTACATAACACTACACTAGAACAAGGACAACAATAATTTTAAACTGTTTGTCCTTGTTCTAGTGTAGTGTTATGTACAATTTATGTTTCAATTTCATGATTATTACATTCTGCGCTTGCTGGATAGTCCAAATTTGACGAAATGCCCCTGATGATGCTGTAGAAAGCGAAAGTACTTGGGCAAGATTTGATTATTAAAATTGTGCTCGAGATTTGCCTTTAATTTTTCAAAACTTAAAATTATGTCTTAAGTCTAATAATTGGTAGCGTCATTGGTTGCAGCAATGACGGCCTGGTAGCTTCTTGGCATACTTTCTATGCATTGCTGGCAATTTTGTTAAATTTTTTTACTCCTGTGCCATACTGCTATTAAGCGCTCAATCAATTAACGCTTTGTGGTTATAATTTTGCTAATGAGCTGGTCGCTGATGACACCGTTATAATTGCAGACACCCTGGAATCGCTACAAGAATTGGTAAATAGAATTAACGATTATTGCATTAGATACGGACTAAAAATAAATAAGAGAAAAACTAAATTTATGATTGTCTCAAAAACGCAACATGGAAATGAAAGATTAATGATAGAGCAAACTTAAATAGAAAAAGTAGAGACATATAAATATCTGGGAACCTGGGTTGATGACAAAAATGACCAAAGCAGAGAAATCAAAGTCCGAATTGAAACTGCAAGGCAAGAATTTGTGAAAATGAAGACAATGCTTACCAACAGAGACCTTCAGTTGCATCTCAGATTGAGGGCTCTAAGATGTTACATATTTTCTATCTTACTATACGGAATGAAAGCTTGGACATTGAAGAAACAACACATAAGAAAAATAGAAGCGTTCGAAATGTGGTGTTACAGAAGAATATTAAAAATTCAGTGGGTTCAAAGGATTACTAATGCTGAGGTACTAAGACGTCTAAATAAGGAGTTAGAAATTATGAACAGCATAAAAAGAAGAAAACTAGAATATTTGGGTCACATAACCAGAGGAGAAAAATATGAGCTGTTAAAAATTATTATGCAAGGAAGGATCCAAGGAAGAAGAAGCATAGGAAGAAGACGCATTTTCTGGCTGAAGAACCTTAGAGAATGGTTTAACTGTAGTTCACTACAACTTTTCAGAGCAGCAGCCAACAAAGTGACCATAACCGTTATGATATCCAACCTCCGATAGGAGATGGAACTTTAAGAAGAAGGTTATAATTTTATTAGAAATGTTTTTCTTCAAGAGCTTTCTGTTGGATTCTCTTTTTATTGGATTCAGATCTGGCGAATTGCCAATCCAGTCAAGCACCTTAATCTGATTGTCATCAAGGCATTTTGTGAAAGGTTTTGCCTTGTGAAAAGGCGCCGAGTCAGGCAAAAACATGAAACTCTTTTTCGGGAATCACTCCTGGACTTATGGAATCATTTTTGTTTGCAGTAGTCTCAAGTACTGGTCCTGCCGCATTGTTCCTTCGACAATGGAGAGTCTACTAGTTCCTTGACTGCTTATGATAGACCGCACCATAATACTTAGGGGTGCTTTACCGTCCTTACAATACAATCCGCTTCGTATTTTTCCCCAGGTCTTCTCTTTACAATTTCAACTCGATCCATGAGGATCTGCACGGTAGATTCATCTAAGAAACAAACCTGGAATATTATTATTATTTTAGAATCATGGACAAATTGATAAACTGTAAACTACATAAAAGAAATATCGGATTTTTTGCAAGGCGACAGGTTAAACACCACACATCCTTTATTCGTCGACGAACTATCATTAGTAAAATATTGATGCCATACTCCTGCATCATTTTCTTTAAAATCCTTAGAGGTTGTTTTCTGTTTGCCAAGACAATATCTCGAATGTTTCTTTTAACTCGTGGTGTTGTAATTATTTTTGATCACATTTTTGTTTGCGCCGTCCCGTCAAATCAAAATTTTCGTCTAGATTTTTTTTCATACGGTACACAGTTGCCCTTGAAACTTTAAAAAGTTATGCTATTTTTCTGTTGGAGTGCTGAGTGTTCAATCATAAAGGTTTTAGTTTCCCCTATTTTTCTTGGTGAAATGTCTTTGGGTTTTCCCATGATGTTCTGGTACCACTGGTGTAACAAACACACAATGTTTGCTAAATTCACAAAAAATAGTATACGACTGTCAAAATATCACTAAAGAGCAATGGAAATTATTTATTTGTAACTCTAAACACCAATAATACAAAATAGTATGTACATGAGTTGCAAGCTAGACTACACAGCACTGACAAACAATGGCATCTGAGCCTCGTATTGCTACACCCGCTGTGTTGCTACTATTGCCAGACTATTTATTGTACTTTCATAAAGTGTTACAAGATAATCAAATGGAAACAAACGCATACAGCTTAATTATATAACCTTTTTGTAAAAAAAATTAATTTTACTAGGTGGCTCTAATAATTTGATCACCCACTCTCCCTTCTATATATAATCTGAAAAGAGAATATTATGCTAATCTCTTACAAATATAACGTGATGATTCTACGAAACACTGCCAGTAATAGTCGCTGGACTTTCATTTCTCTTGATTTTATATTCTTATCGACTCCTCTTTTCCAGCTTAATCTTAATCTGCTGCTCTTCTTTCGTCTTCCCTACGGTGTCCAGTTTTAAGCTTTTTTTGGGTTTCTGTTGTCATCCGTTCTTTGTACATGCCCGTGCCAACTTAGTCGGTTGATTCTGATGTCCTCTGTTATTCTATGTTTAATGCCCATAATTTCGTAAATTCTCTGTAAAGCTAAACACATCTTCTACTACAATTTTAAAGTTTTATTTTATTTTGGCGTACAATACTATAAATCGAGAATATGAAGTTAGCCGATTTCTATGCACGAAAGTATATAACAAAATATCCTATACTTTGTATAATTTTATTATTTTGTATTGGTATTACACTAATAAACGGTTCATTTAAAAATCAAAAATGACGCAGAACCATCGAAACTAGGATAAACCACCTCACTCTACTCCACTATAAAATCGAACGGTTTGATTCCGGATCAATTAATGCGTCGTTGTTTTTGGGTTAATTCCAGGATTAGCGAACTGAAACTGACACCTAGGCACAAATTTTTCAGGAGGTAAAATCAGGTAGCATTTCGCTAATCCGAAAAGAGTCGCGATAGAAATCTCTACAAGTTTTTTTAATTAAAATTTCTTGCTGATTTACAAAAAGTGGTGGATATCGACGTGATTGGGTATTTATCATAATTACCACTTCCGAACGGATTGGATGGAATTAAGTCTTTTAAAAAACGTTGATTGGAAAGTTTTGTAGGAGTATCTGACACACGATATATTTTAGAAGGGATGAAATTTCATTTCCTGGCATTATTAAGAAGATCGTTCAATAACAGCGTGGTGTAAAATAGGGATAACTCAAATTTGAAAGAATTGTCTTAACTTATTTTAGATAATAATCTTTTAATATTTTACTGTCCTTAGTCATACACATAGATATATGTTAACAGAATAAGAGAGAATCTACTATTAAAATGTTTGTTAGAGATCGATTTAAATAGAAAGCACATCAAATTGCTAAAAAAATTTAAGGTCTGCTACAAACTCTTTACTAGGGGCAGGTGAAGTTACACAGGGATGTGTTTTGTTGCATCTGCTATTTATTATTAATCACAAGACTCTATTTAAAGAGACACTGGATTAATACAAGGACCTAGTAGTGAATGGCGTACATATCAACAGAATCAGATACGCTGATAATACGGTGTTGATTACGGATTCCGATTTAGGTCTATAATGACACATCGACAGGACCAACTCGGCTGTGAGCAATTTAATATAAAATAAACATTTAGAAATACAAAGTAATGTCAATCTGCAAAAACCCAAATGTATTCCAGCCTTACACAATGGACGGGCACATTTTCGAACAGGACAACAAGTTCAAGTACCTGTGATCTGGAGCGATAGCAGTCTAAATGCTGATCTAAAAATAATATCTTTCGTCAAAACCAAAAGAATGCTATGTGATACTCGAATAAAACTCGAAACCCGACTAAGTTTATGCTATGTGGATGAAACTTGAACCGTTATAATATTAACTGTAAATAAATTGGAGGCCTTTAAAATGTGGATTCCACCAAAGAATCCTCAAGATCTCGGAAACATCTGTATTAACCCTCTAACAGTCAAAACTCTCAACGTGAAAAAAAAAGAATGGCAATTTTTCATATAGTATAATCAGCTTGTAAAAAACCCAAAAAATCATCCAGAGGTGGCTTGCTCGTTTCCAGATATGTCAGGTAGACAAAAGGTAAAACAGTGCCTCAGGGCACGCATGACAGTTTAGGCCAAATATAGGAGCACGTATACGAGACAAGAGTAAGGTAAGAGTAATTAATAAAAAATGTTATTTATTAAGGGATAAAATAAATGCATGAAGATAAATGACAAAAGATAAATGAGATGAATTATTTTTTAGTGTGGTAATGGAAAAAACAGTTTTTGGCGTTGGAACAGCATAAATGGAGATCGCATTTTGAGCAAACACACTGCGTTTGTGACTTCATGCACAATTTGCCCAATCTCTTTCTACCTTCTTTGCCGAGCCAGATTGGGAAATATTCTTTACGGTCGTAACGCATTTCAGGAAGTGGATGTTTCGACTTTTGACCAACGCTCGAGCTGCCTGGCTGTGTATCTACGGAAGTTAATGGTCGCGATGTTGATGGTTTTGGACGACCAATTTTTCGTCCCATTTTTCTCGGTAGGCTACCATAGAAGCGGCAACTGCTTCACGAAATTGTGGTAATTGAAATACCCGTTTTTTGGCTGAGACATTACTTGAGTCGTTGACCTTTTCCGCGTGTATCTATTTATGCAGTATGTATCCCTGTCAATAAAATGGTAAAACAATCGGGTGATTGCATCGTGTGATTTTGTTCTAATATTATACCGGCCCATAAGTCCGTCGATTGCCTTTCGAAACATGTTTTAGCCTTTAGGTCGTAGCAAGCTGCTTTTTTTGCTGGATATTTGGTTGGATCTTCGTTGGATCTGGCAAGTGGTTCAATACCAACGTACGTTGATGCCAATTGCACTGACTTGTTATCTTTCTATAAGACAGTATTGATGTCCATACCAAATGCAGAACCTACAAATTCACATAAATAGCCGCGTAGCTCATCTTTTATATCTTTATCGACCGGAAGCTTGCAATTTGGAATACGAGAAACTCGTATGGTGCCCAAACTATATATGCCTCGAGCTCGCAATAATACCAGCAAAGGCAACGATGTATAAAAATTATCAAAATACAAGATGTAATGAACGAAGTCTGGAATTGTTTGTGACAATCGCACAACAACGTTCGATGTGGCTCCAAGATCAGGCTAGCCCGGTAGGATTACATTGTCGCCAACACCGTTATAAACCTCAAACCGATAAGCAAATCTACTCCTATCACATAAAACAAATAGCTTGATACCCCACTTGTGTGGTTTACTTGGCATGTATTAGCGCAAATGATGTTTTGTTTGGTGCTGTTCCAATGTTCTAATCCTGGACAATGCGTCATAGCCGGGTTCGACTTTTTTGACTTGAGTGCTTTCAACACGAAATAATAAATGTTGTTTTATCGCCATGAATTTTCCTTTCCGTATTGTCTTTGCTATTGGTTGAAACTTGTTTTGGCGCCAATAGTTTTCCAAATTGGGATAACGGTAAACACTCATGTACATGAGAATGCCAATATATCTAAAAAGATCTTCACTGGTAGTAGTGAATTTTGTGTTGATATCGGCTTGGCGAGCTGATCGATTTGTTTCAAATGCAATGAAGTCAACCAATTCCTTAGTAAAAAAATACCGAAATATTTACATCGGTGTCTCGAACTCTTTTATGAACGATAGTACGCTTAAGTCACCCCGGAAGGCTACTTGATTGACATGCAAACGCATTGATTGTTTTCGCCTTTGATGATTTTGGAAAACTCAGCAGACTTTTTAGCTATTGAGTCAATACTTGCGAGAAAGTTATAATACCAGTTTAGAAAACTCATCAATACTCTTATGTCAAAACAATTCATACCTGCATCAGTAAAACCTCCAGCAGAAGGCACAATTGATGGACCAGCAATTTCGATTTCGGGCAATGGAGGTACGTCGTATTGATCTTTTTCTTTTGCCGTAACAACCTTTTCGTTCGAAACATTCTGTTCAGGAAGTAATTTTGACGAAGCTGATGGAAGTGCTTCGTCGACTGCAGTCAAGCTCAATGAAAAGTCGGCCGCTTGAGTGACGAAAGCAGATTTGTCTTCATCTATTTGCCGAACCACCTGTGAAATATACTGTTTATCCTCGGGGGATATTTCATCAAGCACAAAATCTGGATCGTTCACATCATCGTTGCTACTGAAATCAGTTTCCACATCTAATTCGACCGATTCTATAAATGCCCATTGTTCCTCTTCGCTCATTTCGCTGATCTTTACTTTATTTCGGCTTCGAAAATCCATTTTCTGCCAAAATACAACTGTAAACAATGACACAATTAGGCAGCTGAACACAATAGAAAGAGGACACTAATCTCCATCTAAACTGTCATAAGTGCTCTGAATCACACTTTCCTTTTTCTGTTTTTACACAATTTCATAATTTTATTTTTTTACTTCCACTTATATCACATTAAAAGAATGAATGCTTACCTTTTCAACCGTATGTACGAAACTTCTCACTAAACTGTTCCGGCAAACGAAAGGAAACGGTAAAATGATCTTGCTTATGAACCAAGAAAACAATGAAGGTACTACTGTCTGTAAGCATTGTTAGCAATTTTGGGAATAAATATTATTGCGTGTAATAACCATTGGCTTTTGTCATGCAGGCCTCGAGGTACTCTTAACCGGTAGAAGGTTAATGAGAAGTGTTGATAAGTTGATAATTATGCTGGTAATATGTGATGTGCCTATTATATATATATATATATATATATATATATATATATATATATATATATATATATATATATATATGTGTGTGTGTGTGTGTTGGAATTATCAGGTACAGTGGTCTCTAATAAAAATCTTTGTTTTTTGTAAGAAACTCAATATTTCGCTATTCATTTGATAACTTCATCAGGAGTACAATGTAAAACAATGTGAACATTACAAAAAAATAACGTACAAATAGATTTAAAACACTTACAGAAATTAAAAGATTTGACAAATAAAAACTGACATTAAAGTATGTGAAATATTGAATGTCAAGATTAAACTGTCTTAAGGACGTTTATAACAGCAATACAATAAAAAAAATAAAATAAAAATGCAGATACCCCAAAAGGTCTTGTATCTTTAAATTAGTATTTCTACCAATGTACCCTGAACAGCAATTCTAAAGAAGTTTGAAATGCTAGGGTTACAATATAAACAACTATAGCTCCTTTAAGACAGATTTTTAGGAAAGGAGATTTATGACATCAAACCTAACTAAAACTAAAACCAACATACCACAATTTGCCATTTTCTTTTTTGATTGAAATTTCCAAACAGCCTAATTTGGCTTCATATTATCGTTTTTTGCCAGTTGTTAATTTTACTGCGTAAAATTTTACCGCTTTACAATTTTATTTATAAATATTTAAAACATTATTTTGATTTTTGATTTTATAACTATTTTATTTCGATTTACACACTTTCATTATAATAAATCAATAACAACTACAGACAACCCAATTTGTATTTAAAATAGCTTTGACTCTGTTGACATTGTGACAAAAATTTAATCAAAATAGTTTTTTGTTTCGTTGAAATTGTATAAAATTAATTGAAGTGCTTTAGAGTTAATGGTCGCCAGGGTTGTAGTTGCAACTATTATTTTTAGTTTCTTTAATTAAAAATATAAGAGGAAATAAAAATAGAATTACCTATTATTTTAACTCGTAAGCTTTTTATTGTTCGCGAGAGCTTTCTTTTAAATTGAGGTTTTGTAAGAAAAAGCAATTTAACTGATTTGTTTTGTTTTAAATGGGACTTGTTATTTATTATTAGCTAGTGTTTAATTGCTCGATTAATTTTGATTGTTTCTTAAGTTTAATAATACATAGAAAAAGCTTGACGATTATTGCTACATGCTTTCACTTAACTGCTTATTGTTCTTTGTATCTCTGGCACATAAGAAAGGGACGGATCACCATAACCCGGATGCGAAAGCTAAGCGATTAATTCGCTGCAGAAATTGGTAACCTTCAAACTGACAGACATCGTTGTTTGCACCAATACAACGCATGACTTGTCAATTGCTTGTTAATGTTAATAATTAATTCATTAGTCGGTAGACAAAAGTAAATAAGTCAAATATGTGCTTTTTACAGGAGATGTAAAAAATGATTTGAAGAGTAAATAAAACGGTATTTTTGCAAAATATTTCGCTCTATTTGTTCAAAATTATACCATAAACGTTATCTAAATATTTTTTATCGTATTATTTGAGTATTTTTGATTTTGCATGACTTAAATGATTAGGCGCGGTATGTTTATCTAACTTATATGCTTATGATCAAAGAAAAGGTGAGGAATGAAAATGTATCTTCAGCTTCCATAATCATTTATTTGTATCAAAAACAAAAAACTTATTATTAATGAACTAAAACTATAAAAAAAGTAAAGTTAGTTGGATTAAAACATAATAATATGTAGAACAAAATTTAAAAAATTATTATTACGAATATTATTTCACAAAAAATACAATACACTAAGAAAAGTTATTTAATTAATTAAAATTCATTTTTTTATCACTTAAAATATCTGGGTCAGTATCTCTATTGACTATAGCAGATGTTTTTAAATTTTAACTCTAATGTGGAATGGTTCTTCATTGGATAGTGTTTTCTTAAACTGTATAATACAAAACTTATTTGTGTAATGTAGCCAGCTAGTTTCCAGTCATTTAAAAGGATTTCCTTGAGTATCGTTAGTTCTTAAAACCAAACGTCCTTTTAATAAAAAAAAGAAACAGAAAAAACCTTCTTTTTTCATTTTTTAAAGTATACAGATTTTTCTGCTAGAGCGGGCCAACTGCATCAGTCATGTAGATGGAAAATCTCTAGTTCAGCCTTTTTCTTTTTTTTATCAATAATTCCATGATCCGTATCTACTTCGGCTATATCCAGGTGTCATAAACTTGTGGTCTTCAAATTTCAAATTGCTTAAATCTTTCATAGTCATTGTAAGCGTGGATGCCACATGGTAGTTACGATTCTGTCCACCGCATATGTCAGAATAGTAGATAACATGCTTTACTTGAGAGGATACAATAGTCTTAAAATGACGATATAAGGAGGAAGCAATATGGTTAGAACTCCTGTCGGCTATTGATTCATACCGCATTTAGCATATTACTTGACCGGTTCCATTGTCGTGGGCCGTTAGATTGTATGTCCAGAGCTGACGCTTATAAAAAATTACAGATGATTTTAAATTGGGAATCGGTAGGCGTTGCTGCAAATCAAAAGTCTTGATCAGACTGTTAGTTTTGGATATCTAGGTGTTTTTTCTTTTCTTTTCATATGCAGTGTCAGCAGCTTTCTTGTGCTCTTCGTGTTCTTGACCGAAGCTTATTTTTTCTGTCTCATCTATAAAAAATTCAATCTGATTTTGAATTGATAATGTGAATACAAGTGAAATAAGTATCCACCTGAGGTTTCTCAAATGATAAATTTAATTTTTTAAACTCTTATACGTATATTCTCATTGAAACGGGAGATGAATACGTTTGGTTATACAGTTGTTGCATTTTTTGTAGTGAGAGGTGTGAAGAAAGATATTTTTTCTGAGATTGTTTTATCTTATAATTCGACTTATAATGTGAGAAAGACAGAATGTGCTGTTATAGTTCTTTAAGTTTTTCAGTACGCAGTTTGTGTTTTGGATGTGTTTACCTCTTCTGTCTTCTGTATAGGTTCCAGCAATACTTGCTTTCTTTTTAATGTTACAGTTATAATAAAATTTGGGCTTTCATCAAAAGTGCGGAGTAAGCCACTGCAAATCGGTTTTTGCTGGCCATGCATTATCAAATGGTACTTATAGGTACACATACTAAATTTTGTTTGTCATCGTTACTCCTACGACGATAGGTAGCTTTATCTTAAATGTCGGTCAATGACTACATATATGCCGATCTTTTTGAATAAGACGTCATTTGCCAGTATTCGTCAAATACTGCTTTTAGCTCATTTTTGTGAAATCTTTCTTTACACTTCATACGGCAGTTATACAATGGCTTTATGCATTAGGTCATTTGGGACACATATTACGAGGAGAAAGATATACTTTTCAGCAACTGATACTCGAAGGGAAGATAGAGGGTAGGAGAGGTCTGGGACGTAAAAAAATGTCATGGCTGCGCAATATTCGACAATGGACAGGAATTCGACAATGCTGCTAAAAACAGAATTATTTAATCCTGACTATTTAACATCTCACCTGACAAGACGATGTACGGTGGACGCCTACACAGAAATGCACGGCACCTTAAGAAAAAGAAGAATTTGTCTTGCAAAAATAATTTTTCCTTTGACTATTTTATATGACTTTCCTACATTTCTTAGAGCTTTTCTTTCCAATTTGAGACGTCTTGCAGAAGTTTTTCGCTGGTCTGATGACAGTGTAGTGTATCAAAATAAACAGTATAAAAAGGAGCTTTAAAGTGAACAGGAAAATATTATAGGCAATTTGGGTATTCCAGGTATGTCCTTAACAAAACAGGAGAAAATAGTTAATATAATAATCTGGAAATTCCATGTATATTATTATATTAAAAAATATAGGAAAGTTGCAAACATTGCTGTTAGAAAAATAACAATTTTTAAATATTTATAAATAGACGGTCATTTAATAAATTTATAATCAAGTTAATCTTACAAAACCGGAATTTTATTTAAAAAAATAACTATTTCATTTGTAATACATTCCTGAAATAAAAAAAAATTAGGTTGCAATACATAACAAACTATTTTAGACGAGATATACGAATTTATAGTTAGTTCTAGATAAGAAAAAACTAAAATTGGTAAGTAGTTAATGTTGCTTTCTGCGCATACGATAACCTTTATATAACATATAAAGACATCAGAAAGCGAAGAGAATAAATTATGTTCAATCTTGAACTGCTGGTTTCTTCCTTTCGCATTGGGTATGTATGTATAAAAAAGTAACAAACGAGTAGACTATTTAAAACTCTATTTAGAAACCATTAAGAGCAAAAGACAAATATACATAAACATAAATACATTCAAATATTATAAAATATAAATCAATATTGAGATGAGTTTACAAAAGGTAAACGAATTTCCATAAAAACACAGCTGTTTTGAAAATTAAACATTACGAGACAAGTTGTATATATGGATATCTATAACTCACAAACCAAACCTCCCTCTACAAAAGAAATTTTGAGTATGCAAAATATGATATGATATGAAACAACAATGACTTTAACAGCTAATTGCTTTTTAAATACAAATCAAGGATATATTATAATGATTTATCATAAACAACGTTTAATTATTATAATAATAAAGTTAAACAAAAATGCAATCGAAAACAAAATATTTAAATTATACTATATGCAATTTAAGTGTACTATTTGTAAACACATTTTAATGACAATTAGTAACAAAGACTTAAATACACTATAATTAACGTTAATAATATTTCTAAACGAACGTAAAAATGTTATAATTAAAGTTTAACGCGAAACAATATTAAATAGTTCAGCACAACTATACGATTTCGCAATAAATGTATTTAGCCAATATACAAGTAACCCATACTTGTCATAGAACATCAAACAATGCAAAAATATCTAAGCTTTTATCTTTTACCATGATGTGAAGGTCCTCAGTAGAAATATGCCAAAGAACCGGCGATGTTGTAACCTGACAATCCTGACATTCGTGCCACATAATAATATCGGTGTAATCTTTAGCAGAAAAGTTAATTTTTGGTGTTAAATATTCTGTGTTTATCGCTACCTTCAGTGTCTACAGCTTTTTTTATTCTTCGCCATGCCAGCTCCCTAATGTGATCTCTATCATCAAACAACATACGCACAAGTAAGTTTTATGATTTCATTGGAATGAAGCAAACAAACGCACCATTGTAACGGTCTCTTCACATATTCCTCTAAATATTGAATCACACCACCGTTTCAGCCAATATTAGTTGCAGTTCCATCGCTACCAACGCAAATTTACGACAGCTAAATTCAAACTTTGACCCTCAAAAAAGTTGTGATTGAAGTAAAAATTCCATTTGCAGTGCCACGACTAGGCGTTGTATATCCCAAATAAATTGATTCGGGTTCTGATAACAATAAGATGTGTTCTTCCAAAATCTCTTTGCGATGGTAACGATTCCCTATTTTCTCATTTATCAGGGTCTTGTCTTTTGACCAAAGTAAATGCTATTTACAATACCTGCAACATCTTTTGAAGAATCTCTTCGGGCTTTACATACAGCTTTGTGGATTTTCTTTTTTATCAATAACCAGTGTCAGATCTTGTAGATCTTTGGTAGAAACCAAACCCATGTCAACCAAAACGGCAGAAGCAACAGCAGCAGCAGATCGCATCGATAAATCGTATCTATCACTGACTTTCGCAACTGTTGGCAACCGCAACGTATTTCTATTAAACGTAGAAGTCGACGGTGTCTCTATTGAGAAAGAGTCAGGCACTACTTCTTTATCACAATTTGCTGATACAGAATCGGTCGTTTGAGTACCACACAACTTTTTTGTTGCCCTCATTGATTCTTCTATTTTTCTCTGATGTCCTTTCATGAATCTGGCAGTTTCTTTCTTATCATCACCGCCTATAACCATTTTCCTGTAATTTGTTTGATCCAACAGAAAGTCTGTCTATCATTGATGGGAACTTTTTTATATTTTGAACATGAACAAGATTCAATAGAAATACATTTACAAGCAGCAACGTCGAAAAGCTTTTCAGCTGACTCTACAAAGTACTTCACTTTGTTTTCAAAACTGTTATTTCTTTTGCTTTTGGGGTGTCTTTTTAAACTGAGGCACTTTTCGAAATAATATTATAGTAACTAAATAATCCGTTCCTTAGTTACGATTGGAATCGTAGCTTTTGTCCAAATATTAATAACTTCTTCAGAAACAATGGCATATATTTCTAAATTGGATGGATTCTTTCCATTATACTTTAATTTTAGATCGTTCTTCACAAATAAAATACATTTCATAACATCTCTTATAGTTGATCGTCAAGTTCTTTGTAAGGTCCCATTATAGAACAAGTATTCTCACTACGCCTAGAACTCATGATTTAAAACTCACAAAATCAGCTTTTGACACTAGAACAAACGCAACTGTAATGATGTTGAACGTTGAACGACGTGTCGACCACCCCGAGCCACCTTCTCCTTCTACTCGTCTTTCTCCTACCATCAAAGCAGATCTGACGTAAACAATGTTCACAGAATTCTCTAAACTTTAACGAAACGTATACGACGCAGAATTATACAATAGTACAGTACAATCTCAATTTATTTTAGTTCAGGACTTTAGTTTCCAAACTTTAAAGATCGGTAGAATCCTTAAGATATATTTTTATTTTATTTTTAAAAATACTGTGATAATCTATTGGTAATTGCATAAATTTTAAGAGGTCTTTCATTAAATACTTAATGTTTTATATTTATCTCAGGATGCGAAATTAACTATAGTAAAATATTACCATAAAAATGACCATTTTTCAAAACTTTAAAGTTCGGTAGAACCTTAAAGATATATTGTTATAATTTTTTTTTTAATTATTGTGATAATTTACGAGCAATTACCCAATTTTAACAGGTCTTGTATTAAACAAAAACAAAAAGCGATTTTTCGGGACCCACTACTGAGCACGAGCAGCCTCCACCCCTACTGGTTGGAACTCACTGATGGTGACTGAGTCCTTGATAGTGACTGACTGCCACGGCCGTTGGGCCCAAAATTATTTTGTACAAGCTAATGTTACGTGTGGGCGATAATTACCCAACGATCTACACTTTTAACAAAAACCATTTATTTTTCCGTGGCCCTTTGTTAAGATACAATGTAAGAATAAATGGCCCGCTTTACTGTAATATTGTATAATACCCGTTTATTGTTCTCTAGCGTCTGTGTTTTTCTACGCGGAAACTTGGTTAAATATAGGGGAGACTCAAAACTAACACAAAGTCTCTTAATAATTTAACAAGGTTTATATAAACCTGCGAAACTGCAACAGTTAACATGAAATTTTGATTTACATCAGTTTCTCCGTGAGACACTTATTTAGGACGTCGGATTAACTCTGTATGTGTGCCACTCGAAAAATAGTAAACAGCAATAATGATATTTACGTTATATTTTTATAAATATATTAATTACTTTTTCAGTCTAATATAAAGAAAAAAATTATATTTTAGAATAAGCGTGGTAAAAAAACCGAGGTCTAGTGATTACTTTTAAAAGTACCAAGTTCGATAACAATTCGAAAGAGGACAAAGCAGTAGGACAAAGAGTAGCGATAGTTAAAGTGTAATTTAAATATTGCAGCCAAGCCAATAAAGTAATATAAAGGATTCTTTCTGCAAAATAAAAAATATTGAACAGTTTTAATCAGTTAAACAGTTTCAGTATTGAACGTAAAATATTTACTTGAAATTTAAATATAAGACAAAATGTTTATTTTTCTCTTAGCTGGTTTAGATTGTTTTAAATTCTGTAGATCATTATTATATATTTTAATGAATAAAACATTTTTAATCTAATAAATATTTTGACAATAATACGATATTGTAAAATTAAGACATCGATGGTCAAATTGTATTTTTGTAATCTCTTTAAACAAAGTTTTAGAAATTCCACTTTTGCAAGAAAGTGGATTAAGATGGGAAACATATATTGGTAAATAAACAAAAACGAACTGATAAGTTGGTGTCTTTAAAATGCCAAAACAACTTTTTTTAGTACTGTATGCTTTGAGTCTAGTAAATAAATTACTGTCATGCTTAATTTTAGCCTCTTAAAAAATTTTACAAACAGTACAATTATGCATTTGTCAAGCGTTTTTGATCAAATGTCCACATACATAAGTAAAGGCATTTTTCGTACCTATATTTCGTACCGGTAGTTGGAATCAGAAATGGATATACCGTTATTTATATTTTTTTGTAACATTGATAGGTTCGAAAGTATTATGTTTGATATTACTTAAGCTTGTTAATATAATCCCTTAGTCATCTGCACGATTCATATGTTCCAGGTGTAAAAAATTAAGACAAAACAATTTTCTGAATGCTCCTTCATGTGGAATTGGTATAGGGTTTACAGAATTTCCCCCTTGATGTAATAAATTTCCAAAAAAAAATTCTAAACTATCTTGGTTTATTCGTTTGACTTTTAAGTAAATAAATCCTACCCTTTACAATCGCAGCCAAAGAATTTTAGACCTTTTATTGTCACCATCCAACGGGTATGAACTTTAGACTTAATGTTATATCTAGTTTTGTTTACATATACTAAGTGACATAGAAATCCGAACACCCAGTTTAAATGATTTTATTTTAATAAAATTTTGTATAAGTACTTAATGAAGCATAATAAGTAAATGATTAAAATTTCATAATGATTGCATTGCTTTAAAGCCCTTTTACCTTTAATAATGTGTGGATGCACCCCGATGTGTTACGCATTCTCCAACGCGCCTAGGCATGCTTCTGATCAGGTGGTGAATGTCTTCTTGTGGTACCTCATTCCAGGCAACCACCAACTTCTCTCGAAGTGCTTGTAGAGTCTGAGGAGGACGTTGCAAATTGAGCAATCTCCTACCCATTATATCCCACACGTGCTCAATTGGGGATAAGTCGGGAGATCTTGGTGGCCATGCTAACAATGTGACATCATTATGTTGAAAGAAGTCTATTGTGACTCTTGCATCATGTGGTCGGGCATTATCTTGTTGGAAAGTTGGATTTGCCAGGGTGTCAAGATAGGGTAAAAGGTGGGGTTCTAGAACTTCTTGGATATAACGCTGCGCGTTCATGTTACCTCTGATGAAGATTAAAGGTGACCTGGAACCATAAGCTATAGCACCCCAAACCATACTCCAATATTGTGATGAACATGTCTTTCAACAAAAAACTGTGGATTCCTCCTTTCACCACGTCGCCTTCTGACCCTCGCTCGACCATCGTACATGCCTAAACAAAATCGAGACTCGACAAACCATTCATTTGCAATGGAGCTGGTAGTGGAGAAACGGTCTCTTAAGGCCAATAATCTTAGGCGGCGATCTTCACCGTCTGTTGTTCTACGGCGGCATCCAGTGCCCCTTGCTCTTTGCGTACGGCCTTCTTAAAGCCATGCCTGACACCTAACCACGGTGTCTACACTTCTTTGCACTCTAACTGCAACTTCCCGAAAAGAAAGTCCAGCTTCCCGAAGTTCCATTATACGGCCCCTATCAAACCAATCGTAACCAATCGTAAAGAATGTCAAGAACCACAATCCGCCTCATTTGGATCTTTACTGCGGCTGAAATATTCATTTTTAGATTGTTAGTGAATTTAAAAACAAAAAGTATAAAAACCGGAAACTCCAACTGATAAGGCTAAAAACTTTATCACTTGTTTTTTTCAATAAGATAAATAAATTACACCAAATTTTATTGAAATAAAATCATTTAAACTGGGTGTTCGGATTTCTATGTCAGTTAGTATATTTTTATGTTATCCAAAAATGTCCACATCTCGTCGAGATAATTCAGCTGGTAGACTAAATCTTTAAAAACAATTTTAAATTTATTTGGGTGACATATATTGGTGGAATTAAATGTATCAAATAATTTATCAAACTTATTTATTTTAATTAATTAGTTTAATTACTAAATAAAATTACTTTAATAGTACTTGCACCCTTAAGGGTTAGTGTTCCTAAGGTCATGTAAGTCTGCATACCACTTGCAACTGTCAAAACTCAAAACTTAAGTAGCTAACTTCACTTTTATTTTTTTTTTAAGTTTGTTGGTCGAATATGCGCGTTAGTAAGTTTAGTAAGTTGCACATCTCTAAGGCTGTTTTTATCTTTAAAAATGCTCCACAAATATCCAAGAAGTTTTTCATTATTAAAATTAAACGAATTAATAATTATTAATTTTTAGTTGCTTTTTGTAAATAGGGAGGATCAAAAAAACAAATAAGTTTATGACCACCCAACTCAAATTCAGGATTTTCGTCGGTGACATTAAATTTTTTGGAAAGCTTTATAAAGTTTGACCCTAAACCAATTAGAAAACCTTAAACACGTAACCCAGTTTTTGATAATTGGGTAACACATTCAGTGAAAACTTAAGTCGTTGCCGTCAAAAGTTGTATTAAAGAAAATTTACAATTTATTGTTTCCAATTCTGAAACAGTCTCTATTGTCTCTTTACTCTTGACTCTTGTCATATTAACCCAGTGGCGCACCTAGAATTAACCTGGTGGGGGGTTGGTTGGACACCGAAATTTTTTTTATCCTACCTTTGAGTCCTTAAAATTTGTGTTTTAGTTTAATTTAAAGTACTAAAAATAGCAGAGCCAAAGATTGAGGCATCTGTTATCCTGCCTACTAACTAAAACCACCCTCTTCTACTTGTGCGCAAGTGATTGTGGTACTCCGTAATCCGAAAGTGGGATGACCGCTGTAAGACTGAGGACATTTTTGGAACACTTCCTTCTCATATCTAGATCTCATTCCTGTCGTTGGTCCGGTTAGTGTTTCTCTTCTTCCTCTTTCTTTTTAAATACTGTACGGATGTAATTGTGAACACTATTCCATCCCTCCTTACTTCCCGTCATCTTCACTATCATCTCTCTCGCAGTCACATGGTTCATAACTACTTCTCTATACATTCTGTTTCTCTCCATTGTACATATATTACACTCCAGCATTGTGTGAGCAGCAGTGTCGGAATATTCGCAGTTTAGACATTTATCTGTATCTGTCTTTCTAAACCTATGAAGATATGCCCTAAAACAGATAATCTACCCAGGGTCGGGTCTACCATTAGACTCGGGATCAGCACCTTGGTCCACTGGGCAACATCTTCCATGTTATTCCACCCTTCTTGCCATCTTTATATTGATCTTTCTCATTCTTCTTTTTTTATGGCTGCTGTTAAATGCTTCCTTCTCTCATATAGATGTCTCCTTTCCACTGCTAACACTTGCAGAGGAATACAGCCCGTGATAATCCATAAGGTCACCGCAGATACCATCCTGTAGGCGCATGCTACTCGCAACAGACTCGTTATGTCTACTCTTATTCGTTAGGTTTTAAAATGTGGTGTTTTATCGTTATGGTGTTATCGTTTATTGTCTCTTCTTCATCTATTTCAGTTTTACAATTTCTTAAATAAGTCTTTAGTACTTTCAGCGATAAGAATAACCTTTCACATCTACAGGTCGTTACAGGTAACTTAATTTTTAAATTAGCGTTTTGGATTTTTTGTATTGTCTGTGAAAGACAAGTTACATTTTCTTACTATTCTTTATATTTTTTTTACTTTATATGCCCTGGAGGGATTTTAACCCCAAAACCCCTTCTGGGTGCACCACTGTAATAACCGCAATGTTTTTTGCAACTAAAGACTGATTTCTTTTTTATCCAATGCCTTGGAATCCAACAGTTTCGTCACGACTCAAATTAAAATAAAGATTCATCAGCAGCTTCATCAATACATATAATAAAATTTTGATCTAATTCTGACATAGTCTTTACTTTTAACCGGATAGCGTTAAATACACAGGTTTGAGATAATCCAGGTTTGCAAATAATGTTTCCGAGAATCCCTTCCTAACAACGTTTAGTTCGTAAAGATTTTTTGTTTTAAAAAAGTATAAAGCTATATTTCATTGAAGCGTTAAAAGTAGTAAAAACTGCTTCGTCATGTTCTCCACCTTATAGTTGTTAATAGTTTAGATAGCAAAGGGCCACCGAGAAGTTTTTCTTTATATATCTGCTTTCACGCAATTTTTCGTTCAAAATTCTCATCATCAAATAAGCTATATATCTGCCGCTTACATTTGTCGTTTCATTCATGATAATACATAAAAAATGCCTAAAAAAAGTGGAGTGTAGAAAATTAAACTACTTTATACAGGGGAAGGTTGGATGCAATCATCATCTGGCATAAATCAAATTTAAATATATCTTCCGTTTTTTTTGAACTGCTTAAACTATCCCGGAGAGATATTTGTGCTAACTTAGCGGAATTTAATTTTTCCAAATTACGTTTATGATGTGAGGTTCTACAATGTTGATCAATACAGTATTTTTTACTACTTGAAATTTAAGAATTTAAAAAAATAATATTCGAATTAAAATTCGAATAAAACTTTATTTATGGGATTAAAAAATTAGAGAAAAATATAAAACTTATCGATAATCTATAAAAAGAAACTAAAAACAATAGTCTATGTTCGGATTCGATTCTGAACATAGTAGCTAACACGTGTTTTAAAATCGAGCTCTTCATATTAATTTAAAAACTAGTGAAATACTAAATATCTTTTCGGTGATTAGTGATCCAGTAGTGTAATAACAAAAATAAATACAACAGAGAGAGTAAGTTACTTTAATCATAACGGTTTTTACTATTATCGAATATTATTTCGGAGTATAAGCATTTAACCTACAAAAGCTATGACGGTTGTATGAAGGTTGTTTGCCAGGACCGTACTTCACTTATAAATAATTACTAAAAATGGATAGTTCTATTAAATTTGAAATTATTACAACTAGTAATGCACCAAACAGCTCCTCGTCAAATCAATTTAATGGATCACCTACATATTCTTCCGTAGCTAATCAAACACCACAATCCAATATACCTCCATCATTTCCATCAATAAAACAAGCAATTATTTTTGATTCAATTGAAAATACCAAACTAGATGATTATATGTCCGCTCTGACTCTTCTGATACAACCAACCCACATCATCTTCTGTTCAAAATTATCAAATAATAGAGTATGTATATATTTAGCAAACGAAAAACTACCTAAGGATTTTATAAACAAAAATGACAAAATTCAAATAAACCAACAACTCTTACAGGCTCGTAGACTAATAAGCCCCAGTCAGCGATTAATATTGTCCAATGTCTGTTTCTCAATCCCACACTCAGTCCTAATATCTGCATTAAAATTACATGGATTACACGGATTTGGAGAACTTCCTCTTTCTTTCAGAAGACAATATCTAAGCCTAACATATGCAGCAGCAGTGTCATCAAACCGAAAAAATCCAGTACTGCATAACGTTTTTGCTTATCGATTTACAAATAAATTGCAACAAACACATCAAATTGATCATCATTTTTACTTTTGTATACAATCCTACTTATTAAAATTAAATTTTCAATTTCCAAAAGCCTATGATACCTCTTCAATCCACAACCCTGCACCATGGACAATACCTATTCCTGCTATTGACATTAGTCTAACAAACGTAAGAAAATCAGAGATATCATCAATCGTCATTAAACAAAAGTTTCATACACTATTAAACAGATATGGCAATACCTACAACGTATACATCGATGCGTCAAAAAAATGAAGACAGAGTTCGAGCAGCAATTTATTCGGAAGACTTCTCAGTTAGTTTCAAATTGTCGTCAATTACAATCACCTTCTCGGCTGAATTATTCGCAATTCTAAAAGCACTATTGTTAATATAAAACAAAAACAAAGAAAGATGTATAATAATCACAGATTCTCTAAGTTCATTATCGTCACTGACTTAATTGTACTGTGACAACCCCTTCTACTTCTTATTAAAAAAGAACTTAAAAACATTTCAAATAAGAACATCCAAGTTTACTTTTTATGGGTGCCTTCTCATAGCGGAATTGAAGGTAACGAAGTTGTAGATAAACTGGCTAAAAACGCACCAACTAACCCGATGTCCTAAGAAAGTAACATATTAGTACAAAACAATTTAAAATTATACTTAAAACAAAAAATAATTTAAAAATGACAACAAACTTGGAACAACACTCTATCAAGGCTATACGAAGTCAACAAAAGACAGAAGAGAGCAAGTGATACCTACCCGTCTTCGTATCGGCTATATACGACTTACTCATGACTATTTATTACAGCGAAAAAATAAACCAGTGTGTGAAGTGTGCAACAGTGTTCTAACGGTAAAACATTTTTTAATTCAGTGTACCAAATATATCAGTAAACGACTCAAATATAGCATACTTATAACTCCTAAGAGATGTCCTAGAAGAAAATACAGATACCCAAAAAATATTTTCTTATCTTAAAGACTGTCAACTACTTTAAAAAATCTAAAACATACATTGTTATACACATACATATTATTATTGTAAGCTTAAAAACTTAAAAAATAATCTGTTATTTAAAAACTTACACTGCCTCAAAGGTCCATTGCTCTTCTTTAAACATCTTGAAATTTTAAATTCAAATCACAAAATGAAACAGTTCACATAATTTCGTGGTATTGTGCTATTTCTTTTGAATTATCGTAATATAAATATCAGTCTTTATATTACTCACGATGTAGTTAACCCATAAAAACTTTTTGATCCGCTTTGTTTCTTTTGACAATCATCTATAAATCATAGTAAAGGTATCTAATACATTATTTTTTGTTGATGGGCAAATTGAGCTCTGTTTACATGCACATGAACATGAGTTTTTACGACAAAATAATCTGGTCGTGATAATCATCACAAGCAGATGAAAACGTATTTTCCAACTTCGTAAAAAAGCTACGGCTGTCATTAGCACGCATGGAATTAGATACAGTCGGTGAACTAATGCAGGTCCCTTAATAATTGCGTTATTTTTAAAAATGGTTTTACAGGGGATCAAACGTGAAGTAACGCTGTGGTGATTAATACCAAAAAGGAAAGAGTATTTTGCGAATACCTAAAAAATTGATAAAAAGTGCTGAAATGGACAGTCGATATTCCTAAATGTATCAAAAAGCAGATTAAAAGATTATTCAAGACTTTTAAACGCTTAATTAAGAATCAATAGTATAACATCGCGGAAAATACTGTAAAATAACAATTTAAAGAAATGAAAATATCAGTAGTACCACAAATATATCGTTAAATTTATAGAGCACATAAAATGAAGCTGGAATCGGAAAACCAAATAAAACAGCAATTATGGAAATGTTGAAATCTATTAAAAAAAATTTCTCCTCATTATTTCCTACTTACACTACATCTTCACGATACATTAAGAATCAGGGAATATCATCCTGTAGTTTGAGGTAATTAAGATCTCAAGGTAGAACTTAAGTCTGAGCAATGATAATTGAGTTTTAATAACAACCCGTTGTTTGGTCTGAGTGTGTTAATGCAAAGATGTTTGGATGTAAACCAAGACCTCTACGTAGGTTTCATAGATTTTGAGAAGGCCTTCGATAAAGTCAGACACCAAAAGCTGTATGAAATCCTAAGAAGCAAAAACATCGACAGTCGCGACATTAACATCATATCCAGGTTGTACTGGGGACAAATAGCAAAAATCAAAGTTGATAATGAGTTAACGTGTGCTTTCTCCACTATTATCCAATATATATAGCGAAACAATATGTCAGGAAGCGCTCCTAGAGCAAAACATTGGTATGAACATTAACGGAGAGTTAATTAACAATATACGATACGCTGATGACACGCTAATAGTAACAGATAACCTAGCAAATTTACAGTTTTTGATGGAAAACATAAACACCCATACTAAAAAATATGGTCTAAAACTGAACATCAAAAAGACTTAATTCATGATTGTAACAAAGAAGCTATACACCAATGTGAATTTAACCATAAATAATCAGCCAGTTGAAAGAGTTACGTCATACAAATATTTAGGGATTTGCTTCACTGATACTAATGACCAGATAAGAGAAATCAAGAGGCGGATAGAGATAGTGAGACAATCGTTTGTCAAAATGAAAAAGTTCCTATGCAGCCGGGACATAAATATAAACTTAAGAACGAGAATATTAAGGTGCTATGTTTTCTCCGTTCTGCTGTACGGCATGGAAGCCTGGACACTGAAAAAGATAAACATCAAAAACATTGAGGCATTTGAGATGTGATGTTACAGGAGAATGTGGAAAATACCATGGACAGAAAGAGTAACAAATCAAGATGTTCTGCTGAAGATGGGGAAGGAATGCGAAGTCATAAAAACCATACAAACGAAAAAACTGGAATATATGGGCCACATAATGAGAGGAGAAAAGTACTCTCTGCTTAGACTCATAATACAAAGAAAAATCTCGGGAAAGAGAAATGTGGGACGTAGGAGGATTTCCAGGTTGCGAAATTTAAGGGAGTGGTATGGGTGCAGTTCAATACAGTTGTTCAGAGCTGCAGCTAACAAAGTGAAGATTGCTGTGATGGTAGCCAACCTCCGATAGGAGACGGTACTGCAAGAAGAAGAAACATCCCTGGTGCTAGGTGGTTATTATAGATATTTTATCAACTTCTATATTAGTAATTGACATGCATAAATAGTCTTGTATATAGTATATGTATAATAGTCAAATAGAATAACGGACTTGTTAAAGTATCTCATAAAGCATGACAACGATCACTAGTAGAAAAGTATGGTCTTCGTTCTTCTAGCTATGTGGCCGAAGTAAATTATCTATGCTTAGTTTACTTTTTTTAGCCTGCCTTTATATAATGGCTCTACGTTCTGTCCAGGACACGCGTAGAACTTTTTTGTAGACCCACACTTCTAAGACTTCGATCTTTTTGCTATAGATTTTTGGTCCATGTTTAGTAGCGTATGTTCATTACTGACCAGTAATACGCTTGACTTCTGAAGAGAAATCGCGATTGTTGGTTATCAAGGAAGAGACTACAATGAAGTATAGCACAGATATCATAGAATATATACCTATGATGGAATTAGCTCTTCTGTCAAGATAGAACAGAATATTTAGTCTACCAAATAGAAAGAGAGAGAGACCGAACATTTATTTTACCGGGCAGAAAGAGAGGAAGCGAATATTTATTTTACCGCACAAAAAAAGGCGAATATACGGGACAGAAAGAGAGAGACCGCGAATATTTATTCTACTTGACAAAAAGAGATAGAGGGCGCCAACTATTTTTTGGAAAAAAAATTAGTAAAAAAGAAACTGAAAATTAAGAAGTTAATATATTAATAAACAAATTAAAATAAAATAATTATTTAAATGTAAATTAATAAAGATGTGAGATTTATAACGTTACAAATGATAAACAAAATAAATATAGATATATAAACGGTTGCGTTCCAATATAAGTCGAGTCTTTTACCATATTGCTACATGTGTTTCAAGCTCTAATTAGGGGGACTATATGAGAAGACTGAACTGGATTGAAACGTACCGACTAGTTGGCAATTATGGTAAAATAATCTAAGTTGCAAACCCAAGCTAATCAAGTTATTTAGCAATGTTGGGAACATTAATATTCCCCTAATTTGTCAACAATTGACCCATGTAAAGCTTAATCATTTTTGTACTCCTTTCACAGTAAGTAAAAACAATAGAAGTCTTAGACATCCCTGATGATAGATATTTATTTTACAAATATGTATATTATTGCGCAGAACAGTTTCCAAACCGTTCGTAACTTCAACATTAACACATTTTATAACGAATTGTTGATTTTTACAGTAAAATTTAAATTTAAATAAAATTTTAATTAAACACAATGTACCTCTTTTCAAACAGATATAAAAACTACCACAGTTTGTGCAATAAATTCGACGTTGCGATCATGTTATAATATACTTAAAATGACTGGCACGTGCTCAGTGTGCTAAACAATTTACGAGAAGCGTTATTGACAGGACTTACGCGAAATTGTCGAGATGGAAACAAACTTGCGAATGCTTACGATGCTCATCAAATTGTCACGGACTCCGCATTCTAATATGTCACTCACCGTGCGTGTTTTAACTACACAAGCTTTAACACAGTGAAGCTAATTTAATTAAGGTAAACTAGGCCAGGCGATTCTAAAATATTATGATTTGGGTTTGTACGCTCGCGAAATTTCCAAAAAGATATGGATCATTTTTATATATCTAACACAAACTCAGAAAATGGCTAAAAAATATAAGCAGCGTATTTTTTATTTTGTCTTTTCATCGCCTTTATTCATTTTGTTTTCTTCTTTTTTTATTCAGGGTAATATTTTCCTTTTATAATCAAATCTGGTCTAGTCTTCACATAATTAATGAGGAATATTCTTCTAAACATGATGAACATTTATTACTCGTTCCTGTATCTTTACTTGTTATTGTCAAGTCAGGTAGTAATGCTTCCTGCTAGTGTTAAAATAAAATGACTCTACTGTCGAAAAAGTTACCTATGTAGAGGATCTTGGTGCCCTTTCCCCGAATGGTTGTTATGAGCAAGTCTTATAATTGGCCCGGTACGTGTATAGGTAGGAGGGGTCGTACTCGTCGATCTTAATGCCTGATTTATTTTTGTCTTCTTCTTTAGGCATCCAAAATATTTGCATCCTATAGAATATGTGTGACATAGGTGAGGTTTTTCGATAGATACGCTTATCTGATTTCTTTTCTTTTTCTCAGGGTGCTGTGCCGCTAGAAAATATCG
This sequence comes from Diabrotica undecimpunctata, assembly GCF_040954645.1. Classification (NCBI taxonomy): domain Eukaryota; kingdom Metazoa; phylum Arthropoda; class Insecta; order Coleoptera; family Chrysomelidae; genus Diabrotica; species Diabrotica undecimpunctata. Next base: position 40,181,492 of record NC_092809.1, on the reverse strand, counting down.
CGATTGTCATGATTTTATTATTCTTATATTGATCCTGGCCTTAGGCTAATTATAGCAATTGGTCTGCTGTTAAATCAGTCCACTGTCCACAAATTTCTTAACCATGAGAATTTCTGCCGGCCTATCTTTTTTTTTACAATTTTACAATTCAGCATTACGCAAAGGCTCCCCTGATTATATGTCCAATATATTTTAGTTTACGTCTCTTAATGATATTTAATAGAGTTCGTTGATGTTCTATTCTTCGAAGAACTTCTTTGATTCTGGTTTTTCTGATCTATGATATTTTAAGTATTATTTAATAAAACTACATTTCAAATGCCTCGAAGTTGAACCGGCAACATCGTCTCCAATAATCCATTTCCATAGTCTTAATTTTTAATTTGTTTCTTTTATTGATTTCCTAAAGTTCGGCGCCGTACAATCTAATATTTTCTAATTTTGTTTTATAAATTCTTCTTTTATTTTCTTTTGACTTGTAGCTGTCTAGTGACTGATCTTTCTTGTCCAATCCAAGAATGTATTTTTTTGGTACTCTCTGCTTTTGATATTACTTGGACTCCAAGTATTTAAAGGTTTCATTTGATTTTATAGTTCCCTTTTTAATTTATATACTTTCTGGTTTTACTCCTACAACTACGTACTCGATTTTGTGTACATTATTTTTAAGGCCCCACTTGGTCTACCTGTCTTCCAGTTTTCGAAGCATGTAGTCTATATTACTCTTGTCTTGGGATGCCTAGCTTTACTTTAAACCCTTACTAATGAGAATTTCTCTAGTTTATTTGTTTTTAGTTTTAATGTTTACTCTTATATTTTTGGAAAGTTGTTGTACTGCTTTTATATATATTTTTTTTATTTATACCTTGTTTTTCCATTGCTACCCAGAGCATTGAAAGTTGTTTACTATCGTATGTCTTTGTCAGATTAACAAAGACTACATGAGTTAAAAGGTTGTGGGCTATTATTTTTTCAATAACCTGCTTTAAAACAAATATGGTGTCTACATATATAATATACCTGCACGAAAGCCATTTTATTCTTCTACATCTGTCCTCTCTTTATTTTATTTTTTGCTATTATCCATAGAGTCTTGAGAGTGAATTTATCAAACTTATCCCCTGTTGTTGAAACAATTCTTACTATCTTTTTTATTTAGATGTTGTCGAATATGTGCTTTTGTCTACTCAGGTGGTAAGTCATGTCGTTTATAGAATAAGCTGAAAGCATACTGTACTGCTATTTCATTGTCTTCATCATATTTTACCTAATATACATGTATAATGGTGTTTGTGATTTGCGGTCTTATTTCAGTCAGAAGTTGTAAGTAATGTTCGATCCAAGATCTTTCTTTTATTAGATCTATTCTAGGAAAATTATTGATATAGGAATAATATTATAAGATGCATAATATTCACCTTATTTTCCAGATTTGATAGACTAGGACTTCGATGTATTCTCAAAACTTTACAACTTCCTCTTCGTTAATTTAATTTCGTGTAATCAAAAAGCCATTACAGCTGTGGATGAGTATTTCGCAACAGTTCCAGATGGTTTGTAGATTGTGGATAAAGGGGTCATTTTTTATATAGTTGCACATCGTCCTCTTTGGTTGGCACTTTTTGTTTGAGTACTTCGCAATACTTACTAAGGATTTTTAGATTGTAGATAAAGAGGTCATTTAGTTGTATAGATGTTTTTACACTGCGTCGTAAAAGACATTTTTGTATTTATGCTACAAGAAATTTGTAATTTTTGCGTAGATTTTAGCAGCTATTATCAAGCCCTTTTTGGAGAGAGACCTTGTTTTGACAGGTACTTTCTGAAGCTGCGGAACTAGCTTGCTTTTTCACTCCTTGCTGAGATTCATTTCAGTTTGACAGAATAGTTTTTCAACAGTTTCCCTTTATATTGAGTATTTTTCTTCTTCTTTGTTCTAGGGTTTAATCGTTTTACTTTGTATTCTTAGCAATTGTTTGGTCGTGGTTTTGAAATGTGATATAACTTGTGATATAGCCACGTTTAAGATATATAAGCTATAAGGAACCTCCATATTGTAGTTAGTTTTTTTATTTGGTCTGCTTTGGTTGTTTTCAATTATTTGATGTCTTCTTGGACGAAGTTCCTCTATTTTTTTATAAATTATGATATATAATAATTGGTTTTTTTCTTATTCCTCTTCTATTGAAATACAAGAGTTATACCGAAGATGTGCTATTCTCTGTGTTTCTTACTTATTGTGGAATACTTGTTTCTGATGCTACTAGCATTTAAGTAACCTCCTATGATTACATGGTCTACTTTATTTATTATTATTATAGATAGTTTTAAAGTAATTTGTCTACTTCCTATAAAAGTACAAAATAAAAGGAAGTAAATAATATTAAAATAAAATTAAAAAAAAATAATATAAGAAGTATTTAGACCAGCATCTAGGTGTAGATAAAACAAAGGTCTTCTTTTTCTTCTTTTCATGTAGAAATGACTGTCAATTTTTCAATGTGCCTCTAGTAACTTGTCGTTCCATCGTTTTTGTGGTCTTCCTACTGATCGTCTTCCTATTGGGGAACCGTCTCTTGCCGTTTTTACTACTCTATTTGTTGTTACTCGGCGTATGTGATCGTTCTATTCTACTCTTCTATTTCTTATCCAGTCCTTGATGTTCTCTACCTTGCATCTCCGTCGTATATCTGTACTTTTAGCTCTGTCCCATAGTGTCTTACAATCTATTTTTCTAAGCGTTTTTATCTCTGTTTTTTATAGCAATATTTTTGACCTCTCTATGTCAGGTCACGTTTCTGACGCATATCTGAAGATTGTTTTGTAAATTCTGCCTTTGATTTCTCTCCCGATATTTTTATTTCTCCATATTGTTTTATTCAGGCAACCTGCGGCTCTGTTTGCTCTATTAACTTTAAGTTTCACTTCTGTTTAGAGCTATCTATAGCTAGATAGTGTGCTAGACTGCCTACATATTTAAACTCAATCACTTGTTCTATTATCTGGACCTTTAACTCTAATTTCTAACTTAGTTAATTTATTGTTATAACCACGCATTTTGACTTCTTTGGGAAAATTAACCTGTTTAATTCTTTTGCGGATATATTAAATTGGTGCAGCATACGTTGTAAATCATTTTCACTTTAAGAGATTAATATTGCGTCGCTTGTACAGCAGATTATTTTTAAGTTGTTTATCTTCCATTTGGTATCCTTTTTTAGTAGTTACTTTTTTATTATTTCATATATGATCAGGTAGAAGAATAGATAACTTAGAAATTGTCCTGTCTCATTTGCCAGTTTCAATGGAGTCAGTTAGTTCTTTTTCCATTTTTACTTTTATTGTGTTGTTCTTTTAGATATTTTTGATCGTTTTAATTATTCTTAGTGGTATCTTTTCATGCGTACAATAAGTGGATAAGATTCTTTTATTGGACTTTGTTAAATGCATTCTTAATGTACAAGAAACATAAATATACCAATTTGTTGTATTCTACTGATTTATCTTGCACTTGCCTCATTATAAATAGAGCGTCTGTGCATGATCTTTCCGACCTAAAACATTGCTATTCTTCTGCTAGTATTATAATTTAATTTATTTTATTTGTTATCACTTTTGTTATTAATTTTAGTGTATTTAATAAATTAATTCGTCTGTAATTCTCCGGGTCCCATTTGTCTCCCTTTTTAAAGAGAGTTATTAGTATACTTGATATCCGTTCTTGTAGTATGCTGTTTTGTTCTTTTTTTGGATTAGCTTTAATAGTTGTTTAGTCAGATCTGGTCTTCCCTACTTAAGAAGTTCGTTCGGTATTCTGTCCTCTCCTGTGATTATGTACTTTTTAATTTCCTTAATGCTTTGTTTACTTCTCCCTTATCAATGTTTATTTCTTCATTTGTCGTCATTTCTGATGTTGGTAGTTAATTATCTCCACATTCAGTAAATAGTTATCGAAGTCTGCCTATATTTTTTTAATGTGTTTTATTTTTATTGGTTCATTTATCTCTTTTCTTTTTTCTCCGATTATTCTCCATATTGGTCATCAGCAAAAATAAAATTAGAAACGTCCAACTGCTTATCAAGAATACACCAGTGAACCAAGTAAAACGGTTAACCTATCTTGGAACAATAGTAAACGAACAATGGGATCACTCACAAGAATAAAATGTAGAATAGAGAAGATTAAAAGTGCATTCAACAACATGGCCAAATTCTTTAAAAGCGACAACCTTAATCTGGAGATAAAAGTAAAGGTCCTACGATGTTATATCTTTTCGATATTATACTATAGAGTTGAATCCTAGACACTCACTGAATCGATGGAGAAAAAACTTAGGATATCATGGACGGACAAGATAACCAACGAGACTGTACTACGTAATATGGAGAAAGAAAAATAAGTGATGTATACGATTAAAAGGAGAAAGTTAGAATATCTCGGAAACATAATAACAAACGGCACTAAATATAGATTACTAAAAAAAAATCCTTCAAGGAAAAGTATTCAGAAAGCAAGGAATCGGGAAAAGAAGAATATCATGGTTGAAAACCCTGAGGAAGTGGTTCTCCACAACAACAACCAATCTATTTAAAGCATCAGTTAATAAAATAATTATAGCCAGAATGATCGTCAATAGTCGAAACGAATAGACACCAAAAGAAGAAGAAAAATTCTCCATATTCCTTTTTGTGTTCTATGGAAGTCGTGTTCCATCTGCTTTGAGAAGCTGTTCCATATGTCTTGTATTCTATATTATAAAAAGGCTTCTTTCTCCTCTGCATATTTTGTATTCACTTCCTCTATAAACTATGCGATTTTCTTTTTTGGTATGTTAGGTTTCGTTACTCTCTTTAAGTGATTCTGTTGCTACGTTAATTATGTTGTTAAATTTTCTCTAGCCTTCCTCGACGTTATAGTTTTCTAATATTTCATCCTCTGATATATTTTTTTTTATTCTGTGGATTCCGTATTTAGTTATGCGACTCTGATTTTTGCTGTGTTAGCGCCGCTCTCTTGGGTGTGAAGGATTTTATGATGAATTTAATTTTACATAAAATGGGAAATTCTAATCATCAGATTTAAAACAAATGAAAATAGCAGTCTAAGCAATGAAAACTAATAAGCTAGAGCACGATAGATAATTTTAATATCAAATTAATTAAAACATACCATCACAAGAACACTGCTCGATAAAATTAAATTATAAAACTTTTGTCTTCATAAATTTACCCAATGCGGATTTAAAATATGAATAAGTTTCTCGCTTTATTGGATTTTTATGTCCAGCATTTTTTTTATGGCGTAAAATATACAGGTTCCGCTATGATAAAATAAATCAAACAAAATACTCGGATTACCTGTCAAATCCAACAAATTTAAATAAAAACCCGTTAGTAATAATAAAATATTTACAATTTCAAATTAATTAAATTTAGTAAAAGTTTACCACTCAGAATTTGCTGTGGTAAGCCACTCGAATTGGTTTTATTTTGGAACTCGTCTAGAGATGGTCGGTACCGGGATTTTTACCAGTACACATAAACGTAAAGAGTGAAAATATTAAATTTTGTTATTGAAACATTAAAGTTGTGACACGAGGTCATATTAGATGATTTCACTTTAAGGGAACATACACATCTCTGCTTGAAAAAAGAAAATTAGATTTCTACGGTTGATAACACTAAACTGGTATCAGTATTTGTAATTTTCTCTGTGCACAATATTAATCTGTGGCTGGGTAAATCGGATGATGGACATACCACAGATAATTTATAGACACCGGAAATTCCCACATCAGTTACATAATGTTTGTATATAATTCGCAAGGCATTCAGTGATTATGCAGCACTAAGTCTTAGATCACTTAAGAGGAGGATTTGTTATCGTAGTTGGAGTACAGTCATATTTGTAGAATTTACAACTTATTCATCGGAATGAGTGGACATTGCTTAGAGTTTTGTTGCAGAGTGAGCTTCGCCAATCTAAACTGTGTTCAAGATACATTACCAACCGTTATTTATCATGTTTTTATATAGATTGTATATGCCGATATTCTTTTTTATAGATCGATAATAATATGTTATGTCTCTACAATTTTCCATGAAAGAATATTTTACAGAAAACTGTAAAACGAATCAAGAACAGCACGTTTGTCTAAATACTATTAATGCCTCACTGCCGCTTACTTTCAATCCTCAGTTTTTTTTCAAATATATGATTTCTAAAAACTTTTAGCTCTTACTTTTATTTGACTTGTTTCTTGACAATAAAACGTTATATTTTTATATTTCCAGTTCACAAGCTTAAAAGTCGAAGTTTCTGGCCTATGCCACATCGAGTATAAAAGTGGTCGACAGCCGCTGCTGTATAGAAACATATCATGACCCTGTTAATTGGGGACATGTTAACCAGTGTTTACCGTACAAGTGACACGTGACTCACGTATCCAAAGAGATTGTAATGTTGTCTCTGTTCGAGTGGAACCGTATCCAGAGTTCGGCGGGACTAATTGGCGTAATTTTTGGTTTTCAGTTTAAGTTAGATTGGGTTAAACCACGGCCACATCATAGAGCAAACTAGTATGTGTATATGTAACGAGAATGGTCGCGTTTATAATAATTGATAGGCCTGAATTTTGATGTCAAACAAAGAGTTAATTAGAGGATAAATTATTTTAATAGAAGTCGTGAACACATATTATCTGTATATTAATAAGATCCTTTATTTGTTCAATTCATCAAATGGTTACAGGGGCTGATCTGGTTATATTTGTTAAAGTATAGTCTATATTGTTTAGTCGTTTTAATGTTCTACTAAGTAAATTCTTTAATATTTATATTGACACTAGCTGACCTGGTGAACTTCGTATAGCCTTAGTAAATAGTAATCATCATCATCACGTAGCGCTACAACCCTGCGTGGGTCTTGGCTGACTGTACAACTTTTTTCCAATTTGTTCGGTCTTCCATCAACCTAGGGTCAAATGGAATGTTCATTTTCCGGAGATCTGCTTGGATGTTATCTCTCCATCCCATTCTGGGACGTCCGAGTGGTCTTTTACCTGTGAGAATCTCTTCCCATACCAGTTTTACAAGTCTATCGTTATGCAGTCTGTGCACGTGGCCTGCCCATCTAAGTCGCTGTGATTTGATATCTTGGACAATATCGGCGTCATTGTAGAGTGCTTTTAATTCGATATGGGTTCTGATCTTATACTGGTTTGTGGTGATGTCATGTCGAGGTTCGAAAATTTTTCCAAGTATTTTTTGTTCAAAGCGTCTGAGCTTTTCTTCGTTTGCTTTGGTCATGGTCCACGTTTCGCATCCGTATATTATTACAGGTCTGACGATGGATTTATAGATTTTGATCTTTAAACTTCTTGTAAGATTTTTTAATTTTATGAGCTTATCCAGTGCGAGTAGACAGCGGTTTGCAGATCGGATTCTGTCTTTTATTTCTTCAGTACTTAGTGAATAGTAATTAAAAAAAAATGAAAGTAAATGATCTAAATTAGGTTCAGGAATCGGATTATTTAACGACACTCGAAAACCAAAAAATGTCCAGGCGTAAGTGGCTGCAGATCATTCGGATCTGTGCTAATGGGACACAAGGGAAGAGAATTAAGAATAGCCTCGATTTGTGTTAGAAGTGTATAGAATTCTTCAAATGTTAGGATTTGATTTCCCATAACTCGGTAAAAATATGATTTAAATGACTTGACGGCAGCCTCTGCCAATCCATTCAAATGAGCAGAAGCGGGAGCATTAAAATTCCAAGAAATGTCTAATTTTTGTGCGGTATTTTGAGCAAGTTCTATCAATTGGTTATTAGCACCCTTAAAATTAGTGCCCCGATCACTAACAATATGATTGCACCTGCCCCTTCGAGCAATGAAGCGCCTAAAAGCTGCTAAGAAGGACTCTGAAGAAAGATCAGATGTGGCCTCCAGATGAATAGCCTTAGCAGCGGTACAAACGAATAAACAGACACAACCCTTAAAGGTTTTGGCTCCTCTATGTTTGCTCATCAAAAGCGAAAATGGACCAGCGAAATCAATGCAAACGGATGAGAATGCTTTTAACTGAGAATCGCGGAACGAGGGTAAATCGGCCATATACGGATTATAGGACTTGGGTTTAGAACGAAAACATGTAACACATCTTGAAAAACATTTATAAATTGCTGCTTTAGGGGATAAGGTCCAATATTGTTGAAGTAACAAGTATTGCAAGGTTTTTAAACCAGGATGAAAATGTGAGCTGTGAACTGATTCTATTATCAATTCTGTAAGTCTGTGGTTTTTCGGTAAAAGGATAGGATGTTTAATATCATAACTAAAATAAGATTTTTAAGGCGACCCCCAATTATCTGGATCCAGAAATGGTGCTAATTTACGAAAAGGTTTTGGCAGTAACTGATTTTGATCAATCTTAAGGAAAATATCAGAAAAAACATCCAGCTGAACATATCGAATAATCGGTATAAGTGAAGAATTTATTTCTTATGGAGTAAGTTTAGACCTAGAGTTTTTTATAAACGTTAACACATAAGCTAAAATTCTTTGAATTTTAGGCAAGGAAGACCATCGGTGGAGTAAATTCAATAGAAAATTGTCATTAGTGACTGTAATTATAAGAACAACTTGTTTTTCCCCTTTTTGGACCTCTATTGATAAATTAGAATAAGATTCAGTTGTAGGTTGACAAGGCCAAGTGGTTCTAGGCAGAAAAAGAAAAGGCGGGCCTGACCACCACATAGAAGTATGCTGAAGCGGACTTTGACCACGACTTGCATAATCGGCAGGATTCTGTGAAGACACCACATGACGCCAACTAGTACTAGGGACAGTTTCTTGTTTGTGACTCACCCTGTTAGCTATAAAAGTTTTCCATCGACTTGGTGATGAAGACAACCAAGCCAAAGTTATCATCGAATCTGACCATGCGTATACAGCGTCAAACATTATTAAGCCCTCATAACTCTTTTGAACAAAATTAATTAAGTTAGCCAGAAGAACTGCTACCAGAAGCTCCAAACGTGCAATAGACTGAGTCTTTAATGGAGCAACCTTGCACTTAGCTCCCACAATCTTTGTAACAGACGTGACAGGGTGAAACAAATCCGAGAGGATCAAAAATCCTACTAATTTTGGACAAAATGTGTCTCTTGGAACCTTGGTACAGGGTTCGTCCTTATCAAAACTATAAGATGAGTTCTGACAATCAAAGGCAGAAATATGGGTAATTAGATCAGGGTGATTACTAGCCCATTTTCCGCCCAAGTTCAAAACCTCCTTTTTTCATAGTCAAAGCTGAGTTTATATCATTAGCCCCCAGTAAACCATCGTCCATATAAAATTGAGCTCTTAATGCTTTAGCTACATGAGGAAAATAATGTTCTTTAGAAGCTGCGAGTTCATACAAGCTACGTAGTGCCAAATATGGTGAAGCAGATATACCATATGTCACAGTGCGTAAATAATACTCCCGAAGAGGTTCAGAAAGGGAGAAACGCCATAAAATACGTTGATAATTCCAATAGTCGGAAATCACATTAATTTGCCTGTACATTTGCTTAATGTCGCAAACAAAGACATAGGCATAAAATCGAAATCTAAGTAAAAGACTAGCAATGTCTTTCTGAAGCTTTGGACCTACAAGTAAGGTATCATTTAGAGATAAACCGTTTATGTCACGCAAACTTGCATCAAAGACTACCCTTATTTAAGATTCAATATCGGATTCGGAAATTTGTTCCTTAAATATAGTATGATGGGCTATATAATAGGCCGAAGAAGAATGGTTATGCTCTGTAGGAATGAGAGACATGTGACCCTTATCTAAATAATCTTGCATAAAATCACAATATTTTGTGCGTAAATCCGGAATTTTTCTAAACCGATTTTCAAGCATCGAAAAACGTCGATAGGCTTGAGAATAAGTATCAAGAAATTTAGGTTTTTCTTGACGAAAAGGTAACGGGACAAAAAATCGACCTGTAGAATCTCTGACAGTTAAAGACTTATATATTTCTTCACATTTTTTATCGTCAGAGGAGAAAGGTAATGATTGGAAATCTCCTCAAGCTCCCAAAATTTTCTTAATTGTATGTTGATGTTTGTTTCAAGAGACATATGACAATTAATAAGATTCTAATTCAAAAACAGTTTCTAATGCCACTGGTTGATTTGGATTTCCAAAAATTCATATAGGACCAGGTATGTGCAACTTGGGATCTGCTAATTTTAAGGTTTGAAGATGTATCAACTCAGAAGGATTAATTTTGAATTTTGGCTGATTTGAACATACTTTAGGAAGAACAATAGCTTCAAATGAAAATGTTGGATCGATCTGTCCACACGGTTTCATTGTGCACTGCACTATACCACTGTTTGCAGCCAATGATATTCCATTGAGACCTTCAACAGGAATCGAAAAATTTCTTTTTGAAAATCCAAGACGTTGAACAAGATTCAGAAATAAAATTCGCCATAGAACCGGTATCAAGTAGAATGCGGATTGTGGTAAAGTTACCTCGAATATCCTTTATTTCAGCTTCACAGGTTGACAATAAAATAGTTGATTGAAGAAGTGATAAGGTGCTCTTAATACAGTCAGAATTGATGTAAGTATTTACAAGGGTATTGGTAATAGAAAAACTAGTAGCCGGGTTACAACCAACTAACGGCACAATTCCTCATAGAGTGCGGCGAAACTAAACAATTAACGCAAAGTGTATGTTGCTTAGGGATAGAAAACCTCTCTTGAGGGGATTAAAAAAGAAATATTCCACACTTATAAGGCATGAGGCGAAGAACATAAGATGCACTTAAACTGATCCACTGTATTTGGGCTGGATTCCACCAGAAAACTAGATAAGGGTTTTTTATTGTTAAACTGTTTTATTGGACTCTTTGGATTATATAAATGAGATGAAGAAGCAGTATACTCAACAGACTCTAGTGCGATGCATTGCCTATCTAAAAACGACATTAATTGCCTATAAGTTGGCAATTCCTGGCTAAGGCTCTGTTCCAGCTCAAAATCGGTTCTGGTTTTTAAATCTAATTTATTAAGGAGCATGTTAAATACCAACACCACATTTTCCGAAGAGATACTTAAAAGTTTTCTTAGTTCAAAAGAATTTGCCTTTGAAATTGAGAAAGCATTAAAAATTTCATTGTAATAATGACTAGCTAAGATACGTTTATTTTGATATCGTTTTTCCAGTTTTTCATATGCCACAATATAATTGCACTCAGTAAGAGGAATACCTTTGATTAAACCTAGGGGATCTTTACCCAAAGAAGTAAGAAGATACTGAAACTTTTCAACATTAGATATGTCAGTATTATTGTGGATTAGACTATTAAACAGATCATAAAAAGTAGGAAAATCCTTATAATGGCCTTCGAAACGAGGTAAGGAAAATTGTGGAAGGTTTACGACGCTTCTACGGTAAGAAAAATAACTGTCGTTCAATCAACAATATTGATCAAAAAACGAGTTTCTTGGTGTTTTTGTCAGCTAAATTTTTGTTTTAAATATTTTTATTGAGAAAATAAAAAAATTTTCGTTAGTCGTGAAAAACATTTAAAAAACATGCTTTGATTTTTTAAACATAAAAATGAATAATTTCAATCGTGAATAATTCGTAAAGTATAAAATTTACACAAAAATGGCATAAAACAGAAATTGATTAGAATTGATCGATTTTTGTAATTTGACTAAAGAACTTTTTACCCCCTAGAAAGTGCGGCTTTTATAATTAGAGTAAAGGCGCGCACTTCAGCACAGTCTAGATTTTTTTTAAAAAGGTGATACATATTACCTAAATCTAAATTTTCAAAAAAATCGAACTAGGGTAACAAGCTTTCACGCAAAAAGGGCCTATGAATGAACTATGTATATGTGAACGCGTCAAGAGCAGTGTTGAGTTGTAGTAGACTACACCATATTTTAATAGTTTTCTCGTTAATATAGGTAGTAACCGTTTTGTTCCATTCCATTAATAATATCATATAACATGACGAAGTATACGATGAAAATGAAATAACTACGGTTTGGGACAGTTCAAACAAATACATATTTTATACAAACTTTCTTAATTAAATTTTCAACGAAACTGGTATTTCCAAATGAAATGTAAACACATATGACCTGGTAGTATGTAACTCAAAGACCTAAACATGCTGCGGCGTGCATACTGGCGCGGACTAAACCGCCGCCCCGAACCAAATTTCCAGCTTTGTAACAAACAAGGCCTTTGAGATTTCAATTACTGCAACCAAAAACAGATTACCATGCAGTTTGTTACATATCATATATATGTTCCAATAACATACACCAATACTTCAACGGTGACATATTTATTTCAATTCCCTGAATTCCAAATTTATGATTCATCCCAATGTGTTAATTACCGAACTAAATAAATAATCCTTTCTAGCAATAAATACTCTGGAACATGTGTATTAATTAATTATGGATATAGTTTATATTGTTTTAACTGATTTTAACTCTTTATTATGAGATTGTGTACGACAGGGCGGGTGGAAATAAATCAAATTATATAATTTTGTAACCAACCAATTTGAGTTTACTCGCCTATACTTGCAGCAACTTAATGTTGAGCGATTCTTTATATTATTATGTGATTATGACTTGATAATGTGAGTAGTTAAATAATGGTAATGGATATGAAGGTGTGTGTTGTCAATATAACAAAGCTTCAAGTAATATAGGTTAATATCGAGGAAAAGGACACCTTAACAGTATCGGTATTAATTGCACTATTGCTTTATAGACCAGAGTACGCTTTGATACAGGTATCTTAAAATTTCTTTTAAAAATATTGGTAATGAAAATATGCAATAAACAAAAAATGCAAAAGACTAAACGTCATTTTTTACTTATAAACAATATATAAACAATGTAAGATAGCTATTTGGTTTTAAATACTAAAGATAAAGACCGGTGAATTTTTTTTTTAGCTTTACGTGTCTCGACAGCGTAGGTCACTGACACAGGTACAATTTTATTACATTACATTACAAGAATATACAGTAACATTACAATTAATAAAGAAATACATTAAATATTGGTACAATTATTAATTATCAAATTCTAAACTACGTTTCTTCTTCTAAATATCCTGGTAAAGCTTGGTTTTATAGAGGAAATTAGTAAGGTTTTGGAATTGATCTGGCGAACTGAGAATATTTTGTAGGTTTTGACTCAAAAGATTATTTTTTCTTTTGTTGTTAAAGTGGGGACAGTCTACGAGAATATGTTTAACAGATAGAATATTACCACAGTGTGTGCATGTAGGTGGATCTTGGGAAGTCATTAAATGTTTATGAGTTAGTCTTGTATGGCCGATTCTAAGTCGGCGAATTAGGATTTTGTTTTTTTGTGTCATGGAAGGAAACTCAAGCTTTTTAACGCTGGGATGGATGTCACGAAGCTTGGAAGGGATTTTATTTCGGTGATCTTGCCAAGACATTTGGATAATATTTTTAAAATGCGACTGTAAATCTGTATGAAGTTGTATGTTTTCAGTCTCCATATTAGAAGACGAGGCTTGTTTTGCAAAGAGGTCGGCTAGTTCGTTACCTGGAATTCCTACATGAGAAGGAATCCAGATTATGGTTATGGATACTCCCATTGAGATTAAACTATCGAAAGAGTTTTGAATATCTTAAATCAAAGGATGTACCGTGTACATACTTTTGAGAGAATAGATAGACGCTAAAGAGTCTGTATATATTGCTACTTTTTTATATTTTGGAGATAATAAGTTTGTAGCTTGGAGAATAGAGAATAATTCAGCAGTATGTATGCAGCACAAGAACGGAAGATTACAAGATGTGATTAAATCAGTGTTTGAAGTTACAGCACATCCAACAGCTGTAGCACTCTTAGAAGCATCTGTGTATAACATTTGGTCAAATCTGTTGTTAGCAATTAATTCTTTAAAGGTTTGCCTTAGAAATTGTAGATTTGTCTGATGCTTATCATAATTAGTTAACGAGAGATTAAAGTCGGCTATCGATTTATTCCAGGGAGGTTTAGGTGATATTAATATTGGAGTTGTGACTGAAAGATCGATATTATTCAGATGTAGTGAGAGATACTGTGGCATAGACTGAAGTTTAATAAGAGAAGGAGAGTTTAAAAGTTCATTACTTAATAATTTATAAGCTGATTTATGAAACTGCAGTAGTTTATTTTAGAACGAATAAGACATCTATAAATCTGAAGCAATCTGAGTCTTCGTCTGCACCCCAATGATGATTGGACAGAGTTTTTAATAAGTTAAGATTTGTCATGCACTTAGTTTTTAGATCTTTTAAATGGCATTTCCAGGTAAGTTTACTGTCGAATGTGAGTCCTAAAATCCGCATAGTCTTTACTGTAGGTAGACAAGTACCATTTATGGTAATTTTAGGATTTATAGTACTGGCTGTCCTGCGAGAAAACTTAATGATTTTTGTCTTTTCAACAGAAAAGTTAAATCCACTTACTGAAGTCCATTCAAGCAAATGGTCAGTAGCATTCTGAAGTAGTTTGCAAGTGGCAACAGTGTCTTTGCCTCGGCAGAAAATTATTAAATCATCTGCGTAGAGTGCGAACTTGACCGGAAGCTCAATTTTATTACATATATCGTTTAAAACAAGAATAAAGAGTGTAGGACTCAATACCGACCCTTGAGGAACGCCATCAGTTTGTTTGAAAGTCCTAGAGATTTTGCCATTTTCTCTTACGTTAAAGGTTCTATTTGTTAGAAATTGATTAATAAATGAGGATATATTTCCAGATATACTGTACTCCTCGAGTTTAGCTATAATAAGAGGCCTATACAGAGTATCGAATGATTTTTCGATATCAAACGAAACAGCTATTAGGTCTTGTTTGCATTGAAAGGCGTTAAAGATTGAAGTTTGGAGGATTGCTAGATTGTCTGCTGTACTTCGGTGTGATCTAAAACCTGATTGTGCCAAATTTATTATTTTATATTTTTCTAGAAACCACAGGAGTCTTTTATTGATTATTTTCTCCATAAGTTTGCACATTGTACATGTAAGAGAAATTGGTCTGTAGGAATTTAGATCAGTTAAAGGTTTGCCTTGTTTTTTAACAGGAATTATTATGGATTTTTGCCACAAATTTGGAAATGATTTTTTGGTCCATATTAAATTGTAAATTTCTAGCAGTTTAGCTAGGCTAGGACTTGAAAGATTTTTAATAAAGATAAAAGGAATGTTATCTGGACCTGCAGCCGAATTTTTGCAACAGAACAATGTGTCTGATAATTCTTGTAATGTAAACGGCATATTTAGAAAAATTTGATCAAATTTTCTGCTATCAGATAAACTGGAGTTTAGATTAGTAGACATGGGAAGCTGCCAATTTGAAGTAAGTCTATTTTGCTGTTTAAATTGCTATTTGTCCGATATTTGCTTCAGCAACGGAGATTATACAGTTATTGAAAGCGCCAATATTTTCATTTGCATCTTCTGATAACTGCAGCTGATTTAATTTGCTTTCAGTATATAATCGAAAGCCATCCCAGTTGGCATTAGAAATGTTCCATTTTTTAAAGGGATCGAAATGTTATGCAGATTTTTCAGATATTAAAATAGGATAATGATTACTGTCATAAAGATAGTCAGCTGGGTTCCATGTGAGGTTAGGATATATTTTTGGGTGGCACAAACTTAAATCTATTAAGGAGAATGTACCAGTAGCAATATTAAAATGAGTTTTAGAATGATTATTCATCATACAAGTATCGGTAATATTTAATACATTTTCGACAGTCTTTCCCAAGACCGGTGAATTATACACAAAAGTAAAACTATTTTACTGAAAAAGTGTAGAAAATCCTTTAAAATGAGAGTTTAAAAAGTTATTTGTTAGTTAGTCATTTGTTGCTTAATTATTGTAAAAGTAGCTTCAAAACTCGATTTCTTTAAAAATTAATAATAACTTTTTTAAAAATACACAAAACCTTTTACTTCGGGTGAGAATGGAGAATGTATCATAAATATTTAGCTATAAAAATTTCAAAAAGTTTCACGTAATGCTATTGCAAAATTTAAATTGTTTCAGAAAGCTTTTAGCTACAACGTTATTATGCGTAAACTATTGGGTCTACATGAACTCCGAAAGCAGCAGATTAAAGAGAAAGGTTTATGTTAATAAACTAAATGGTTTAACAATAAAAAGTTAATGCTAACTATTGAAAAATAGATTTACAATTCGGCCCATCCCATTCTTACTCGTCTGCTTATTTCGCTAGTAGTATTTTTCTTTGTTTACCTTGATATTCTGACCCAGATATATGTATTCTTCTACATGTTCCACTTTTGTTCCTTGGATGGTTATCGTCGGTTGATCATCTTTATTCGACATTAGCTTAGTTTTACTCAGATTCATTTTCAGTCCTTTTTTTATGGATTCCGTATGAAGCTCATCGATCATCGTCTTTAGTTCTTTCCAGCTGTCGGCTATTAGTACTACGTCATCTGCATATCTTAGATGGTTTAAATACTTTCCGTTTATCGATATTTCCTTCGTTTCCCAATTTAGTGATTTAAAGATGTCTTCAAGTGCGGCAGTAAATAGTTTTGGAGATATGGTGTCTCCCTGTCTTACTCCTCGGTTGATTTTTATAGGCCTCGTTTTCATTCCGTTTTCAATCGTGACTACCATTTCAGCGTGTTGATATATATTATGTATTAATATCCTATATCTAGAATCTATTCTGCTGTTGACCAGTGCTTCCTCAATAGCCCATAATTCTATGCTGTCAAAAGCTTTCTCGTAGTCTATAAATGCTAAACAGATTGGTAAATTGTATTCGTTAACTTTTTCTATTAGGACCTTTAGTGTGTGAAGATGGTCACATGTACTGAACCCTTTTCTAAATCCGGCTTGCTCTACTGGTTGATATATATCGAACTTTGTTGTCAATCTATTTGTAATTATTTTTGTGAATGTTTTATAAAGTTGTGATAGTAGTGATATTGGACGATAATTTTTCAGATCTGTATTGTCCCCTTTTTTGTGTATTAATATTGTGTTAGCAGTATTCCATTCCTTTGGTATGTTTCCTTCAAATAGGCATTTATTAAAAAGTATTTTTAGGTACCTGATGACTTCTTCTCCGCCTTCTTTCAACATTTCTGCCCGAATTCCATCACTACCCGGTGCTTTATTTCTTTTCAATTCTTTAATTGCATTTTCTATTTCTACTTCGCTTATTTCGGGCATTACTTCAGAATTTACGTTTGTTATTTGTCTTTTCAGATTTTGCTTTGAAGAGTCGGGGGATCGTTTCTTGAGCGGTATAACTCAGTATAGAAGTTTTCAACTATGTTTGATATATGTGCTTTGCTTGTTTCTAGGTGGCCTTGTTGATTTTTCATAGTTATAATATTTTTCTTTCCTAATTTCGGTTTGGTATATTTCAGACTTCGATTTTTCTCTATCACTCTTTCTACATGTTCTTGTTGATGTTTTTTAATATCGTCTTTTATCTGTTTTCGTATGGCTCGATTAAGTTCTTTGTATTCTGTGGTATTTCTTTTGTTTAGTGACAGGAGCTCTTTTCGTTGTTTCAGCATATTCTTCGATTCTGCACTTATTTTGGATTTTTTGTTGTTATGGCGGGTTGCTACTTCTGAGCTAGCATTCAATAGTTCTTTTGTTATAACTGAGTTAATTTTATTAACGCTGAGTTGTTCTAGATTCAGTGCTTGGGCGGTTTTTAATTTGCTAGCATATTTTTCTTTATCAACTTTTAGCTTTTCTGTGTCTATTTGTATCGTGTTATTAAAGTTAATTCTACGTTTGCTATACTTAATCTTTAGTTTAGCTCTAACCATTCTGTGATCACTACCCAGAGAGACATTATTTATTACTGTTACATCTTCTACGAAGTAAACATCTGCTTGAGTGAAATTATTCGAGGAAAAATACTCTGTTCCTGGTTTAGACAATATTTTTTTTTTATTTTGTTCCAAGATTTTTATCAGACTGTATGGTACCAGAGTTTTATATGCTTATAAATTGCAAACTGTTCTTTTGTGCTGTTTTTTATACAAACTTTCATTTTGCTTGAGGCTTAATTTTGCAAGACAATTTTATCTCTAATTACTCTACGCAGGTTCAAAGTAATATCTATGATGTGTCCTTTAAGAAGAAAATAAAAAAATGGAAAAATAAACGAAATTCAATAAGTTTATGATAGTAAATTATCGTACCATTTATTAAATCACCAAATCAAATATAAATTTTAATTATAACATAAACATTTTATACCCCATGCTTTACTACATATGATTAAATCTAAAATTCTGTACTGTTTATACACCAATTATCAATATTAATTTTGATTCGTACACAAAAAAGAAGATCTCAGAAATTAATTTTATATCTGTTTTGAAAACAAGCAAACTAAATAAATAACAGAATTTAGATTGATTGTGTGACTATGAATGTGGTTGAAAATTCTTGTTCTATTTTAAATCAGACTCACCTTTTTCAATTTACACACTCTTTCTAATGGCTCCTTGATTATGTTATGTTGGCTTGCTGCTGTATCCTTGGAAATTCTCTCACATCCACACTAACGCCCCTACAGTATCTCCGACATCTCCTGGATAATCCTATACCATAGGACACACTTCCTTACTAATTGAAAGGACTTTCACTCTCTCAATTAGCGGTACACATCTATGATACATTGGTTTATAGTTTTTCAGGCCGTAACTTCCCTGTAAACTATTATGCATTTCTTACGGCACGCTCGACAGACACTTTAAAACAATATGCACATTTATTATTATCATTCACAAGTAAACTTTTTTTTGTTACTGCAGGCTATGGCGTTCCAACTTTCAAAACACTCGGTCCACTCTTCAGAACACAATGTTGCTATCATGCCAGCAGAACTCCCTCGGCGTCTCTCAGGTCCCACTTTTTTTCTTTTATCCAATCATCACCTAGCATCATTTACACCACGCCAGTATTTTCACCCAATCACATTTCAACTTATTTAGTAGACAACTTTTTTACCGTCACAAATTATATCATTAGGAATTTTTAATTCCCATTAACAAATCTCCGTTTTCATGTACATCCTTATCAAATAAAAGAATCTAAAAATCGATATGGTCTATCTACCCAAACGCTTCCGTATAATCTATTGTCTTGAATGTTGAATTTTTATATACAAAGATTTCTACTTATTCATTCAAACAATTTACTCATAATATCTCTGCCTTTTGAAATTTTCAACAAAGACCATAACTATTTTATTTACTGGGTTTTTAACAAGACAACTTATTCTATTCACATTTTAAAAGATTTAGTTTATTAGTCGATAAATCATATTCTGATATTATTTTTTAAATATTGTCGACCATGTCCAAACTACAACTACCACTGTAGATATACAGTGTAGGTAAAAGTTTATGGTCGGTATGGACCTTACGTGAGAAGGAGTGAGAAAGACTTGTTTAAAAAGAGAGACGTATATTAGGTTCGCCCTTTATATCCTCGAAAATGCATTAGTGCAAATAATAAAAGAGGGGTTCAACAAGTTCAACGTTGTCAAACTTATTAATTTTATTTGATAAAGAGATAACTAAGATAATCAAATTTGGGCAAATTAATTTAAATTACAGCTTAATGTTTTTTATTGGGAATATTCCACAATTTTCCTTTACAATAAGTTTAATTTAACATTTTGATTTCCACTTCGAAAATCATTTTATATAAGGAAAATTTATTAATATTTCGTATTTAAGTACGCTTTCCGAATTGGAAATCTAAACATCAAAATAAACTTATTTTAAAGTCACATTGTGCCTTATTCCCAATCACAATAATAAACTGCATTGTGAGGCCACAAAAAAAAGCTTCATACGAAATTATTTGGCAACGTCAAGTCGTCAAAGTAAGGACACTGTAGTAACGAGAAAAACAGTGAAAAGAACTAGTTTATTATGCAATGCGTATGGTATGGTTTATCTGGACGAAAACTTACGTCTTTTTATTTAAAATAAGATATTTGGTATTTTCCAAATAATATCTTTGAAACCATATTTTCATTTGGATTTTTTGGAGGTAGTAGGTGTGAAAATAAAAATTAGATCAAATAAAAAATAATTCCAAATAATTAGAAATTCTAAACCAAATTCTTAGATAATTAAATGTTTAAACAGATTACCAAATTGTAACGAACAGTAACCAAATCTATTACACAACGCATTTCTCATAACGTTGAGTTCATCTGCCGATATATTTTGGCTAAATTGAATTATCTTTTTCTTCAGTTCCTTTAAATTGGCGTCTCGCTCGAACTCATGCCTGTACAATGTCTTTTTTAGCATCCCCCAAAAATAAAAATCTAGAGGAGTTGAGTCGGGTAACCGAGAGGGCCATTTTATTGTACAGTCTGTATTAATGACACGTTCAGCAAAAATTAGCGCTAAATAGTCTCTAACGGCTTTTGCATTATGTGCAGGACAGCCGTCTTGTTAAAACCAAATTTCGTTGAAGTTAACTTAAAGACGTTAAAGTGCAGGAATAATTTGATTTTGCAGGAATTCGAGATATTTGACTGCGATAAGAAGTTATGAATTCAGTATTTGAGTAGTAAAATCGAGAAGGTGTAAATCGCTTCGCTTTTAAACCGTTCATCTTTGGCGCAATATGGACGACTCATTTTTAAAGAAATTATTTTGAAATTTTTTTCTGTCAGAACTTGAGCTTTTAATCTTTAAATGGTGCTTTTAAAGCTAACTGAAGACTTCTGAAGACTAATTCGGGTTTCGAGGGTCGTAGGACATTGCATTTTTTCTTGTTTTTGTAAAAATGCAAACATTTCGAAAAAAAAGACTCCAAAGTTTACGCATATAACATTGTAGATAAAAGCTTTTCGAGATAAATAATTTTAATTTTGCAATACCTGTTAAGTGAAACTTCTTAAAATTTTTAAATTTGAATATTTAAGATATTTTTCCCAGTCTCACGAAATATTAAGGTTTGTTGTGCATTTTTAAAAAAGTATTATTGATTTTTAAAAACTTAACTGTTGAAGCTCTTTTTGCAATAATTTCGCAACAAATTAACAAAAATAACTTTACAAAATCTCATTTTAAAGGATTGATTTTCTATTCTTTTTTAGTAAAATTGTGTCAATTTTCCTATAATTTAAGGGTCTTCACGTTAAGTATTTAAAATCAAATAGCCAGGTTCCTTTTTTTAAACATTATTTATTAGTAAAAAATGGCGTTTAATCTTTTGCATATTTTGTTTATTACATAATATTGTTACGGGTATCACCAAATTATCAAATGTAGTTGTTTAGTTTAGTTTATATAAACCTTGTTAAATTATTTAGAGACTTTGTGTTAGTTTTGATTCTTCACATATAATTTACCAAGATTTCGCACACAAAAACACAAACGATATAGAACAATAAACGATTGTAATACATTGTTTAAGACAAAGGACTGTTCTTTCATACATTGTATGTTAAGAAAGAACGATAGAAAATGAATGGCTTTTGTTAAAAGTGCAGATCGCTGGGTAATTATCGCCCACATATAGCGTCAGCTTGTACAAAACAACACTGGGCCCAACGACCGTGGCAGTCAGTCATCACCATCCAGTAGGGGTGGAGGCTTCTCCATCATCAATACTTTTATGGTTCCTGTATGTTGTTGGAGACGTCTTTTTTGATAGCGGTTGGTGCTATCATTCCATTGGGGTAAAGTATAATACACCATATCTCGTTGCTGCATAGATCAAATACGTTTACTTGAGGCTAAATTATTTCATATTGTGTCGTGATTTTGAACCTTTTAATTGAACTTTATTTTAAACATTTTACTTTCTTGCTTTTATACATTTTATACTTTTTTACATTTTACTTGTTGTTAATTGTTAATAATCTGTGTTTATAAATATTACATTTAAATTGCATATAATATAATTATTTCTTTCTCGATTGCATTTTGCTTAACACCATTATACAGGGTATTTCAAAAAGGTATGTCATAAATTAAATCACGCATTCCGGGGACAAAAATAAATTGATTGAATCCAATTTACATTAGTACAAAAGTGTACACAAAAAAAGGTACAGCTCGTTTAAGTTACAAAATAAAAAATGTTCTTCTGCATTATCTCCTAAACTACTTGATATTTTGTAATAAAAAGATACACGCTACTTTCTTGTTCTGAAAGCATTTTTCATACAAAAGAAATAACAAAATCTAAGCGCACAGAAAAAATTAAAAGGGGTGTAAATCCTCCCAAACTTTTGAGTACGTTCAAGTACGTTCAAATAAAATGAATTTTGTGACATCATTAGTTTATTAGTTTAACACATTATTTTTAAAACTTTTTTGCCTCATCACTTTTTCGAAAAACTAGTTTTTTCCTAGTTGACCATAAAATTACAATTAGTTTCTACGGATACAATAATTACAAACAGTTCCATCAATAATAGTCAATAATTTAAAGCTATCATTTATTGTGTGAATAAGATTAATATTAAAAATATTGATATTACATGGCCTACACATTTCAGGAAATGGCAGATATGCATTTAACTTTGGGTAAGGTGGATCGGATTAATTTATGATTTTAATATACTATCGGGAATATCGTAGGTGAATGTCAAGGACATAGTACAGCAGCCGCAAGGCGTTAAGCAATAAAATACCCCAATCGAAATACACCCGATAGACGATTATTTCTGACCATTGAACGTCGTCTACGGGAAACGGGTACATTCCAACCGCAAGTTGCTGGCAAAAGTGGTCGTCCAATAATGGATACAACTGATGAAGACATTTTAGAAATCATTGAAAAAGTCCCTGGAACAAGTACAAGGGTAATAGCTGCTCAACTAAATGGAACACGTAAGGGTTTGGGGGCGTTTAAAGGGTCAGCTGCTTAAACCCTATTACTTAACAACGGTTCAAGAATTTGGTTGAAAATTGTCCTAAAAGGATTGGATTTTGCGATTGGTCATTAATGGAAAACACTCAAATGTTAATTTTATTATAAATATTTTGTTTGCCGACGAGGCTACCGTCAGTAGAAATGGAATAACGAAAATCCTCACGCCAAAAAACCGACTCACCAC
Organism: Diabrotica undecimpunctata; assembly: GCF_040954645.1. NCBI lineage: Eukaryota > Metazoa > Arthropoda > Insecta > Coleoptera > Chrysomelidae > Diabrotica > Diabrotica undecimpunctata. Next base: position 40,158,322 of record NC_092809.1, on the reverse strand, counting down.
CAAAGGAATTTCAGGACGTATCCTAGTCGGCGGATTGGAAGGGGTCGTGACGCACCTATTTCTTGGCCACCCAGAAGTCCAGATCTTAACATTAAAACGATACCGAATGTGTATTTAAGAAAATGGGGGTCATTTTGAACATTTATTGTAATATCATATTTACAAAGGTTATAGACATTTTTTGTACTTGTTAATTCATTTAAGCCATTTATTTAGTTGCACGTAATTTTTTAAGTCAATAAAAACGTCAATAAAAACTGTTTTTTGGAAAAAGTGATGAGGCAAAAATTTTTTAAAAACAATGTGTTAAAGTAATGATGTCACAAAATTCATTCTATTTGAAAATTTTGTTGTTTCTTTTGTATGAAAAATGCTTTCAGAACAAGAAAGTTATGTGGCCATTTTTATTACAACATTTCAAGTAGTTTAGGAGATAATGCAAAAAAACAATTTTTATTTTGTAACTTCAAAGGGCTGTAACTTTTTTTGTGTACACTTTTGTACTAAGGTAAGTTGGATTTAATCAATTTATTTTTGTCCCCGCAATGCGTGATTTAATTTATGATATACCTTTTAAAAACACCTTGTATTTCTTTGTATTATATTTAAGTAGAAATGAATTGTTAAAGTCATTGTTCTTTCATATCATTTCATATTTTTGCATACTCAAAATTTCTTTTGTAGACGGGCGGTTTGGTGTGATATAGACATTGTTTTTTTAAACAATGATATAGATATCCACAATTCATCTCGTAATGTTTAGTTTTTAGAACAGCTATGTTTTTTAATTCGTTTAAATTTTGTAAACTTATTTTAATATTGGTTGTCGTATCGGTTTCGTATTACATGATATTTAAATCTGTAGCTCTTTATATTTTATATTTGAATATATGTATATTTATGGATATTTGTCTTTTGATTTTACTTGTCTCTCAATAGAGTTTTATATAGTCTACTCGCTTGTTATTTTTTATGGTAGTATACATACCCAATGCGAAAGGAAGAATCCAGCGAGTTCAAGATTGAACATATATAATCTCTTCCTTTCTGATGGCTTTATATGTTATATAGAGGCCATCGTATGTACAGAACGCAACAGTTGTTAGATACTTATATCAAAGAGTGTCGCCAAACAGTCCTTTTTGCTAATTTCTCTTGTTTACTACTAATTTTTTTGTAAACTTTGACAAAATTATTCTTGTAAAGGCCGTGATCGACAGGCTAGTAAAACCGCGTTTTTATTGTTCGGCGGTAAAGCCAGTGTATCACTGCAATATCGCGGTTTTAAATTGAACACCGACGATCCTGGTCCATGGCTCGTTATGTTTGTCATATTTTTTACTCGGCTTGTTAATTAAAACCGCGTTTTAATGCTCTGTAAGTCGCTCTGCATGTCTCTGTAATAATCCTTCCCAAAGTTTGCCTAGATATGAAAGTAGAATACTGTAAACATTTTTGGATTTTACATTCGCCAAAGGTATCTGATTGTAGCCATCTATGAGGGAAAATAGCTTTTCGCATTAAAGTGTTTTGTATTATAAGTGCCATTAAAGACAAAAATTCATTGTATGAGTTTTCAGACAGCCTCAAATAATTTCTGCAATCGGGTGGATCTACTAACAATTCTTAAATTAAATGTGTAAAATGTGCCATTATTGCCATATTTTCTATTCAGTTCCTCTTTATATCTATTCTAACTTTTAACGTAAAGTCTAGGACGTTTTTGCCTATTTTTGATTATTTCGCGGTGTGCTACAGCGAGATAACATAAAACTTTAGACTCCGAGCAAAACATTTTACTTCAATTTTCATTCAAACACGACTGTTGTGCTCGCTAAACAGTTCATTTTGTATTTAATTATTAATTGTAAAAACAAACTTTTTGTAACCTATAACACTTAATAGAAATCTGTCAGTCTCAAAAATTTAATACCGCCCCATTTTTTCTCTAAACTGTCGCCATCGTCGGTAGCTGCAAGGAATTTTGTTATTACTCTGTACAAGTTAATTGCATGTTTGTGTGATATATCCTTAACACATTGTCTACAGAAAATGCTTAAAATTGTGCTTAGTGTAAAAGTAATTACAAATAGAGTTTACTCCACAAATTCGTTAAAGTCTGTCGACGTATAGTAATATGGTTGTTTACAATAATACTAAGAATCAGTCAACAGCACAAAAATAGATCAAGGAAGATAGTAACATAGTGGATATTATTGAATTTAAATTGATAACTTAAACATTTAAAAAATGAAGTAATTAAAAAGAAATAAACACATTACAAAACTTACAAAAAAGACAAAGGACAGCCAAGATACAGAGTAGATCATAACGAAGCAAAAAAAAAACGATTTCAAGATAAACACATTAGAAAATGATTTCAATTATGTAAGGTAGGTGAGTAAGGTTTGAATTTTTTTTTAAAAAGGAATCATTTAAATTAGAAAATAACAAATTAGCTTTTAATGTCAGTTAACTAACCGACAACTTATACTACTTTCGTTTTTAAATAAATGATAAATTGTAATAAATATTAATTGTTATTAATTTTACTTTTCTGCAAATTCGCCTTATTGGGCCCCGTTTTTTTGAATATGGCCAATAAAAATAACCCTTTTTGTGTTCATTTCAGTTAAAAATAAATACAACTGACTGCAAATAAAATTAAAATTTATTTTACATTATGTTGGAAAAAGATATAATACAATTTTGAATTACTAATTTACAATATTTATCTGAAGCTATTTTCTTGTATATCTTAAAGCAATTACTATTTTAATAATTACTCATTTACACAGTGAATATTTGTCAAAAAGTACATTTTGGGTAGATAAATGCGCGTTTGTCGGATTGTACGTCCTACGCATTCTTCATGCACATATCGTCCACATACTGAGCCTATCCTCATATCTCTGATCTGGTCTGCATCACAAACGAAGCAGTACCATGATTCCTTATGGGTTATCGCTGTGAAGACTTTGATGATGGCTTCTGAATTGTAGTACTTGTTGACGGTAGTAACGGATCAACAATTTCACTCCTGGAAAATTTGTTTTTCATTTTCATTTGGAGACTGTTAATTTTTCTTTTTAATAGTTTTCGGTGCAGCATCACACTTATCAGAAGGAGAATCAAACAGGTTAACCTCTAGCTTTTCGGCTCGTAAATTAATGGATTTTTTCTTTGAATCCTTTTAGTTTTAATATTGGGAGTAGACAATATTTCAACAAAAGATGTGTTTAGCTTAGATGTATTGTCTTCCAAAGCTAACAGGTTTGAAACAGTTAAAAATATTCGATCCACTTGACAAAAACATTGTGTTATACTTCCTTTGGGTGTTAAAACTACCTTATTTCTAGAAGAAAGATTTTCTTCCCATTTTTGTTTAAGACTCGAATTCTTAAATAATATCATTGGTGGTATGTACTGACCACTAGCATTGGACACGTTTTTAGTGTGCTCGCCTGCTACTATATGTACTCTCTTTATCCCTTTTTTGGCAAAAACTTACTGTTGGTAGTGCAGTGTCAAACGCCAGTTCTTTTCATCGATCTTAATATTCTGAGGCTCTTCGACAACATCTAATTCCTTTATGGCTACTTTCAATTTGTTAAAGTTATCAGTGACAATCACTTTGGTAAGTTTACTTGATCTTCCTGGACTCAAATTTTTTATTTTACCCCTAGTCACATCAGAGTGGTAACCCAAAAACAGTCTACCAGCCGTTTACCTACCGTTACCTACCGTTTACCAGCTTTTTGTTTCATCACTCTCATGTAAAATCACTCTCATTGTGACGCAATGCGCGAACTCGTCCCAATTTCACGCTCGGGAGTATCATTCCTGTTATTCTTTGTATCATGGGTTCAACGTTTCTATATTCCAACTAGTAATAAGAATTTAGTAATAAAACAGAAAACTAACCATATTTTCATGAATACAAATACAGAAATCTTACATCACTATTTTATGTTATTAAATATGTAAATGAAAATTAAAATTCCATTTACCCTTAATAAACCCCAACTAATAAAAATTAATCACGAACGTATAAAATAAAAATAAAAAAAAAAGTTTATTTTGATCATTTTGTACAAAATATTTTATATGAATTTACCAATTTTCTGAATTTTAATAGTCTATTTCAAAAGCACTCTACTCTTCGTTATTGTATTCTTTTCTTCTCTAATTAATTTTTCAATGATAAATATGAATATCAAAACAAACAGGGATTTCGGGAACAGCACAGCTACTCATCACACGACTTCAAAGATTTTCCTTTCTCTTTAACCTGAACTTAGTCAAGGTTTCGGAAATTTTATTTTCTTTCTCAAGACAATCTAAAAATGAAATTTTACATTTAGATAAAACTAATGTTAACAAAAAAACTTACTGCTCATGGTTAATAATTAGTACAATAACTTCGATAAACATGAATAATTAATAAAATAAAAATTAAACAAATTACAATTTTAAACTACACTACTAAATATAATTTTGATGAAATAATTATTTGATGTTAATTTGACATCACTCAAATGTTGTTTGACTGATACAATAATTCGGTAGGTTGGGAAAGAAATTAACAAAAAAAAATAGTAAAAAAACAATCTATATCAACATGATAAAGAGACATAAAAATCTCTAGGTAAAATTTGTAGAATAATGAATTAAAAATCAAATACGGACAGATTATGAAACAAACTATTAAACCATTATTTAAATTTTTTATTAAATTTTTTTTTACTTTTAAATTTTATGATTATTAAGACAAAATATTATTATAAATTATGCTTAAATAATCAATGTCAGATCTTTTATTAATACAATTTGATTTTTTTATCCAAACGTTTTTTTTTAATTTTCTTTTACGTAAATAAATTGCTCCTTCCAAAATGTTTACTTCTGGATAACTGAAAACATGATCTTCATTAATCACATGCTCTGCCAAGGCACAAGATTTAAAATTTCTCTTGATATCACTTTTATGCGAAGTTAAGGTGGTTACACATATGCGAGCCAAACGGTATACGTACCGTACGCGTACAGATCCTTGAAAATATATCTACATCGTACTGATCGCATACTTATTTCGATCCATGGAAAGCGACAAACCAACAACGAACACACATGTGCGAAATGATTCATTTTATTTATAATTTGGGTACTGATTTATGTTCCTGTTTTTGCTTGTTTAACAAAAATAAAAATATGTACAATAATCAGTTAACTGTTTTCTCACGTCTCTCTAGAAAGGAACACGTCATTCACACAATATCGATTTGATGAGACAATAAAAATGTTCGCTGCGTCTAGTAAGCGCCGTCCAAACTGAAAAACGAGCTTCCTTTGAAGTCGTGGAATAAACCGCAACAATTTGGTTCGCGACGAGTCACGATGAAACAGTACGCAAGCGGTTTTTTCTGCCGTACACATTAACGAATATAGCGTTCGCATACCGTATGCATACCGTTTGGCTCGTATATGTGTACCGACCTTTAAAGGCGGGTACACATTTGCGAGCAGAACTGTTCGCGAACCGTTTGTGAACGCTATATTCGTTAATGTGTACGGCAGAAAAAACCGCTTGCGTACTGTTTCATCGTGACTCGTCGCGAACCAAATTGTTGCGGTTTATTTCACGACTTCAAAGGAAGCTCGGCTTTCAGTTTGGACGGCGCTTACTAGACGCAGCGAACATTTTTATTGTGTCATCAAATCGACATTGTGTGAATGACGTGTTCGTTCCTAGAGAGACGTGAGAAAACAGTAAACTGATTATTGTCATGGACGTATAAATAAAGATAAAATCTTTATTTATACGTCGATGATTACTGTACATAATTTTATTTTTGTTAAACAAGCAAAAACAGGAACATAAATCAGTACCCAAATTATAAATAAAATGAATCATTTCACACATGTGTGTTCGTTGTTGGTTTGTCGCTTTCCATGGATCGAGATAAGTATGCGATTAGTACGATGTAGAATATTTTTCAAGGATCTGTACGCGTACTGTACGTATACCGTTCGGCTCGCATATGTGTACCCACCTTAAGAGATAGGTAACGTGAGGTCTAACCGACGTAGGATTTACCACACGTGCTGCACGGTATGGAGTAAATAACATTGGAGCTTTCCATATCTTGCAGCGGAGTCTTTGTTTTAGTGTAGAGATTGTTTATGATTTTAATATTTTTAGTCGTAATCCTGATTTCTGTATTTTGTTAAAAAAACAATTTAATTAGTTTCGGTGTTGAAGTTGGTACATATGGTAGAGAAAAATAAGATAGGGTAGGTACACCTTCCATCTCCCCTTCTAGTTGTTGAATGATATCTACCTGCAGTGATCTGTTATGATTATTGTTAAAAATTAATTAATTTAGTAAACCCCTGGGATAATCATTTTCTAGTAAAGTTAGATATATATAGTCCGTCTAGAAATTATCCGGAAAAAACAAAGCAGAATTATAATTTTACGGTATTTATTTATATCACTTGAAATATAAAATTTTAACAAATAATTCATCTCATTTACTTATACAACCTCCATTTAAATCTAAACACTTAACTAAACGTCCAGGTACACCCGAAACTAGGTCAAGGTCATAATTTTCGGTAATGGTGTTCCAGGCCTGTAAAACTGACCGAATCAAACCTTCTTTATCTCGTGGCGCTGCTTGTTCCACTTCAATCTTCATCAGTCCCATATGTTTTCAATGGGGCTAAGATCTCGACATGTTGCTGGCCACGGAATTGTTGCCAATTCGTGTTTTTGCATCCAAGCTTGAGTATAAGCAGAAGTATGGCATCTTGCATTATCTTGCTGAAAACGCCACACCTCTGGATATAAAACATGAGCCGTTTCAAGAAGAAAACCATTTAGGATGTCACAATATTTCGCACTATCAACGGTACCATTAACTATACAGAGAGGTGTAGCACTACGCTAAGATATTGCTCCCCAAACCAATTTTTTAGTGGGAAATTTGGAAATTTGAACGGTAACATTTTCTCTTGATAGGACTTTTAGATGATTTGCACCAAGCTGGAAACAACTTTCATCACATATAAAGACATTATTAAAATTATCTTCTCGAAAACGTTGACAAAAATCTATTATTCGTTGCCTTTGCAGAGGTGTCATTGTAGGGATTTTTTTGGATTCCTTGATATATAGCCTTGCTTTTTCAGTGACATGCGGACAGTTTCTGGACACACTTTTATTTTTCGTTGATTTCCAAATCTGTTCGTTAATTTTCGAAACCCTAGGCGCGGATTTTGTCGTCCTAAAGCCACTAAAGCATTTAAATGTCTCATATCTACGCCATTTTTTATCCTCTTTATTGTCTCATACACTGCACTTTTTCCGAGTTCAGTCAATTGCACTAATCTTTTAACGTTTCGGACACCCTTTCTATTCAAATATTCCACCAGTTTTCTTTTTTCTCCTTGCGACATTATTTCACAAATCTTAAGTCTGTTTACAAACAACAATATTTGACAGATGGTGTTGTCATGTGATTTTGTCCATAACCTTCTATCGGCACAACCTACTTGATGCATTATTTTTGTCTTAACATGTTACAAAAAAGAAATCTTTTAAAATTAGGAAAAATATAAAATTCCGGATACTTTCTAGACGGACTATACAAATGTCACTTATTATTTAAATATTAAAATCAAAACTGGGGATTAAATAAAGCACTCTATTATTTGAAGATTCAACCTTTTGGAAAATTGTATTTTCTTTTTTAAGAATTTCTACAATGCATAAATATATACAAATGTATTGGGTCTTTGTAAAAACTTGCCAAAATTTGGAATAAAAATACATATTACTTCTTTTGTACACAATTAAAGTACACAGCAGACGGCTGTAATATATTGTTGAATATTGTTCTGAAGCTATTTTCTTGTGGCATTTTAAAGTCGTTACTATTTTAATGGGAATAAACCACAATTGAAGATTAAAATAAGTTTATTGACGTTTTAATTTCCACTTCGGAAATCCTTCTCAGAATACAAACATTAATAAATTAAAACAAATTTTGTTTTTTTGTTACTTGGTGAAATATTCTTCTAATAATTTAATTTTATCTGACTCTGTTGCGGTTTGCACATTCGATGACCTCTATATAACAATCAGGGTCATCAGAAAGAAAGAAGAATGTCTATATTCAATCTAGACCCACTGGTTTCTCCCTTTAGGTTTTGGAATTAATATTAAAATAGAAAAAAATGAAAGCCAAAATTCTATATAAAACTAAATAATTTTAGAAAGAAGTAAAATCAAACATAAATTTACATAAACAAACTTACAATTATAACTAAACAAGAATATCTACTAAATTAAATATTAGTTAATACGAAACGACACAAAAAGACAACGACTTTAAGAATAGAACACTGATGGCTCAAACAAAGTGACAAAGTATTTAAAAACTATGAGACAAACAAAAAAAAGTCCATTCTAAAGAAACTACTGACTGAAAGCAATAAAATAATTTCGTATATATACCACGTTATAAAAAGATATAATATTATAAATATAAATATATATATATATATATATATATATATATATATATATATCTATATATATATATATATATATATATATATATAAGAGTAAGAAAAAAGAAATACTTGTGACTTGTTTGGAAAAAATATATAAATGTTTTGGATGGGTTGGAGTCAATAAAAGGGGCTATTGGTTAACTATTTATTATCTCGAGCTTTCAATTGTGTTTACAATTATTATCAAGAGCTGCTAAAAAAGACAAAATATCTTACAAAGTTGAACTAGAAAGAAAAAAATTTTTTGTTAACTCACCAAATAAAATTAGTTTGGTTAATAAAATTACTGCTAATACATTTCAAAAAGAATTAATACAAAAATGTCCTTATCTAATAAATGTTTCTCTGAAATTTTAATATAATTTTGAAAACATTTTTTTAACACAAAAACAATTGAATTTATAAATAAGTTAAAATAGCGACCAATTACAAATAAGACTCAATGTCATAAATGCCAACTTAAAATTTTTATTTTTGACAATTATATTGCCAAAAATAAAATTTTATTTAAAAATTCATTTTTGTTTAGCAACAAATCCAGATTATCTACAAGAAGAGTTTCAATTGTTAAAAAATATTTTAAGTAAAAACTCTTATAATCCAGGTATGCTACATAGGATGCTTTTTTCTAATATTGTTAATATAAATAATTTAACACCATTTTTTGCTAAATTTTAAAACATTGTATCTAACAATCAAACATCTATTACCATTCACTACCTTTTATACCATCATTAACACCTAAATTAATACAAACACTAAAGGTTATTGACAATAAATATTCATATGAATATAAATATGAATAAATTCATCTTTATATTCCAAAACTAAATATCCTATAGACAAATTTGAAAAAACAAATGTAGTATACAGCATTAGTTGTACTCAGTGTGAAGCTGAGTATGTTGGTGAGACCGGAAGAAATCTTTCAAATCGCAATATTTCTTACAAAAGTGATTGCAGAATTAAAAAACCCTCTTGTGCTTTGGCAGAGCATGTAATCGATAAAGACCATATTATGGATTTTGATAACATTAAAATTTTATGTAGTGAAATAATAAATAGAAAAGGACTTTTTTGGAAATGGTTTGTATTAGCAAAAGTGATAATAATTTAAACAAAAGATCAGAAATTCAAAATCTAAGCAAAATTTATAATTATATTATTTCTTTATAATTTATATATGAAACTTATAATGTCTTTTTTCAGACATCTATCAATGGTAAATAAATCTTCTTCTTTTTTGTTACTAAACAAAAAATAATTTTTAAACAAAGTTTTATTTTTGGCAATATAATTGTCAAAAATAAAAATTTTAAGTTGGCATTTATGACATTGAGGCTTATTTGTAATTGGTCGCTATTTTAACTTATTTATAAATTCAATTGTTTTTGTGTTAAGAAAATGTTTTCAAAATTATACTAAAATTTCAGAGAAACATTTATTAGATAAGGACATTTTTGTGTTAATTCTTTTTGAAATGTATTAGCAGCAATTTTATTAACCAAACTAATTTTATTATGTGAGTTAACAAAAAATTTTTTCTTTCTAGTTCAATTTTGGAAGATATTTTGTCTTTTTTAGCAGCTCTTGATAATGATTGTAAACACAATTGAAAGCTCGAGATAATAAATAGTTAACCAATAGCCCCTTTTATTGACTCCAACCCATCCAAAACATTTATGTATATATATATATATATATATATATATATATATATATATATATATATATATATATATATATATATATATATATATATATATATATATATATATATATATATATATATATGTCAACATGTTATGTTATAAAGACAAATTAATAATGCGGTGCATACAAATAATTAATACAAAAACACACATGAAATACAATCGGTGTTAACAAAATACAAATACACAATACAGTAAATAAAACACACGAAATGCAAAATTTTCTTAATTGACATTTTTCAAAATAAAGTTCAAAATCATGTAATGTTTAGCTTTTAAAACAGCTGTGTTTATGTACATGGAATCTTGTTTAAATATACGGGTAGAATAAAAAAGTCTGTTAATATATTACAAATGTTTAGACACAGTTGATTTTTTCTGACCGATATTTTCAAGTTAAAGTTGATTTCATGTAATCGAATGAGCGATCTTACAATAAAGTCGTCTCAGGAACGCAACTCAGCATTATTGGCAATAGCATTTTAAAATTGTCTACTTTAAAATGTATATGTCTGAATTGTCAATATAAAATCAGATAAAATTAAATTATTAGAAAAATTTCTCACCAAGTAAAAAAAAACAAAATTTTAATTTATTAATGTTTGTATTTTGAGAACGATTTTCGAAATGGAGATTGAAACGTTAATAAACTTATTTTAACCTTTAGTTTTTATTTTAACTTCAATTGTAGCTTATTCCAATTAAAATAGTAATTATATTGTTGAATAGTAAAGCAAATTTAGGTTAGTTTAATGATTACAACAATGAATTTTGTCTATATGATAATGACGTAATTGTCTCTTTTTTAAAATTGATAGTATGATTTAAATTATACTTTTTATATTTATTACTTTCTATGACGATTACCCTATTTACGCTAACATAAAATGCTCGTATAGAGTTGACAAGCATACGCTTAGACTTTTTAAATTTATGATGTCATTTTTCACGCAAACATATTAAAAAAAATGAAATATCTCTGAAGTATCACTACATTGCAATTAGCGACCATTTTCGGAAATTAAAAATAATTTTAATACCTAGATATGTTACCATGTCGTAAATATGACAACTTTAAATTATACAGGGTGGCCAATTACTTAGTGAAAAGTTGTTTATTGAAATATTGACAGTATTGCTAGTCCTAAAAACCAAAATAACGAAGGGGACCACAAAAGATCAAGTGGGGGATGTTATAAAATGCAGAAGTCTGTTTAGGGCAAAAATAGTAGAAAAAATGTTTTGTAACGCGAATGGAAGTACTAGCACAATTTGGAGAAAATTAGCCAGCATTGTTAGAGATACTGCTAATGAAAATCAAGAAAAAATAAAGGAGAAGAGAAAATGATATAAATAGTGGCAGGAAAATAGTTCGGACATAGATCTTTAAAAGTATACGGTAATCAAAAGAGAAGCGAAAGTAACAGTAGCAGAAAGTTTAATCAGAAGCGTATACCAAATTATACGATCAACTTATATAGAATACCAGGTTGTGCGAAGTGAGGAAGTATGGATAGCTTTAGCTCTCTAACTGGCAAGCTACTTCAAATTATTCTATTTATTTATTTGAATTTATTTATGTGGATTATTTAACAGGGTTATTATGTTATTATGTGGATTATTTAACACAAACAACAGAGATGAATGGCAAGAATTAGGAGAGGCCTATATTCGGCAATGCGAATAGAGAAAAGGGCTTAAAAAGTCACAAAAATTTGAATTATTTGAAAATTGTATTGTATTGTATTTATTTGAGTTTTAATAGTGTTTTCAGAAATCTAGAAAAGTCATTTAAATGTAATTATAAATATTTGTTTGGTTTTCAGCTGTTTTGTCAAATGACCCTTGCCGGCTTAAGATAAAAATAACGTTTTATTGATTTGCATCTTTGATTGATTTGCAATTTTTATTAATAGAAACATGAAACACAAACAGAAAAGAATATGTGCACACTATTTCTCATAGTAATGATTGGAAAAACTGTTTTTGGCATTAGAATAACACAAATGAAGATCACATTTGCTACAACCGTCAAAGCAAATGTCTTCAATGGAATGTTATGGACATATATATTGCAATCTTGCACTCGTTTTCGGTGCAAATCAGCAAATTATTCATCGATTGAAATTAATTTTATTAGGTAAAATTCACTTTTTAACGCTATTATTCAAAAATAATACTATAAATATTTGTTTCAACTCGTCTGCTTCTCTTAAGGCACAACCGCTTTACTACTTTATCTGTTTGATATTCTGTCGTGTTGTTTCATAGTAATGTAAACAGGAAAATTGAATATGCCATTTACATATTTTGTCTGCAATTTATCGGCCTTCGGCTTCGATATTGATATGCTTTTTGATTGGTATTAAATATCTTTTTAGCAAATAGATTTTACAAATACCAGGACATAAAATATGTGTTAAATATTTGATTTCAACTATAATCTCTGTAAATAATTCGATAAAACAAAAAATAGTTAACAATAAATTTTAGTATTATTTGGCGTAATTTCTCAAATGTTCGCGAATGATGACTATATAATTCTTCCGTATTTTTTCATATTATTTCATTGGTGTCCTCAAATAAATCAACAATTTCACACGTATACCAGATGCGATCAGGCTATAGTAATTGGTCAAACACAACCAAGCTCAATATTATGCAAGTATATGCCTCTATAAGAAAACATTAAGACTAGTTTGGTTACAAATGACTTAGTGAATATCAGAATCAATGAAATGAATAATAGTATTCAAAAATTAAAAGAAGCTGAAAGGAAATATTTTCCTCGTGCCGAAAACAAAAACAAAAAATTAAGCCACAGCACAAAACATCTTCTCGAAGATAGAAGAAAACTTTAGGTTAGAAAGAATCTAAGACGATACAATACGATGGAAATAACTAGAGTAATAGAAGAAAACAAAAACTTAAAAGTACTCAGACAGATTATGTCCATTGGAAGAAAAACATCCGCAATTGACGAAATAAACCTGGGAAAATCATTGAAGATCGATATCAAATTATGAACACTATAGAGATTTTTATAGCCACATATACAAAGAACAGCAATATATCCGGAGTAGATCATAACCAAAGATAATTAATCGGGGTGAAATTTTGCCGGGTATAACACTCAATGAAGTTCGAAGGTCAGTGCAAGCAATAAGTTCTCAAAGGCAAATAGTGACAGATGCGTTGAAAGGGACTGGAAAAAGGTTATGGCAGGTCCTTGCCAAACTATTCACTAGATATCTTCGGGAAGCAGTAACAGCAACTCAGTGCATAACGCAGAAATTATCCTACTTAAAACATAAATATGTAAATAAGAAAAACGTACAAAATATAATAACCCACTAGCCTTAATATTTTTGAATTGTGGGAAGTCCTTTGACAGCATAAATTAATAAAAATGTGGAAAGCCTTGATAGATTACCGAATTGACTATCGGTATATAAATATAATTTAACATGTATACCAAAACGCAATAGCTAATGTTAGAGTGGGTGATCATCTGTATCACTATATCACCGAAACTGTTTTGAAATATATTATGTAAAAGGGCAAAACTGCAAAACTGTTTGTAGATGATATTGCGCTAATAGCTGATAGGTAAAATGAGACAAAAGAACTTTTAAATCAGCTATACCTTTGGTCGCTGGAAGAAGGGTTGAAAATAAATATATTTAAAATCTAGATGATGACAAATCTTGTAGTCAGTAAAGATGTATGCATAGGAACAAGATCCATAGACCAGATGATGGCCTAGAGCTACCTAGGTCATTAGATTCCTATAAGAAAAGATAACCACACTGTTGAGTTTCTCCGTCGTATAAAACTGACTTGGGTAGCCTTAGAAAAGTTACACCACATTTTCAAATCATCCGACAGACCAATATGTTAAAAAAAAAACCTTTAAAAAAAAGGAGAACAGTGAAAAAGATTCGTATGGCTCAAAGGGCGATGGAGCGTGCTATGTTGGGCATTTCATTGCGAGGCAAGATCCCAAAACGCCAGCTATGATGAAGATCAATACAGCATCGCCAATGGCTGATGCTGTAGAAAGAATAGAAAACACTCAAATGGAACTGGCCAGGTCACGTGGCTCGAATGACTTTTAACAGATAGACAAAGGGGGTACTGGACTAAGACTAAAAAGATGATGCCTACGAAGCTGAGATCGGCCACCAACAGGTTGGACTAACGATCTAAAACTTCACCATAGAAATTTAATACTAGAGGCACAAGATCGAAACAGATGAAAAATTATGAGGGAGATCTATGTCCAGTAGTGTACAAGCGAATATTCAATGAATGATGAATGCCCCTGCAGCCAATAAGCCTGATGAAAATATCGATTTCCAGAAAAATATTTACTTAGTCCTCCAAGCAATGAAATCAAGTAATGTTACAATTACTTTCTGTAACTTACAATTGAACAATACGATAAATAAAATAAGTATATAACCGCAGCAGATTTAAATCTATTCTTTCCAAAACCAAACCCAAAGAAAATATCAAAGAACTGCATTTATAAAATACCATGCGAATACAAACTTTTTTAAAATATTAAGTTTTTTATGGGATTTAGCCACAATTATTGGTTATGGTTGTTATAAAAATCACATTTTTGATTAACTAATATTTGACGTTTTGATTTCCATTCCGGAAATCGTTCTCAAAAAAGGTTTTTTTGTACAAATTATTTAGAAATGTGTATAACCAACATCGAGCTAGAATCTATGGAGAAGCTATGATCATATTAACGTGTATATTAAAAACGTCGTCAAAAGGTGTGGTTAACGATCACACAAATATGGCGGTGGGATCAGGGCCGGATACAATTACTGTATAATTATGAATAGTTATTCAGAAAATTTAAACATAATCTGAAAAAGTGCAATAATTTTTTAATAAACTATGATTTATTCAATCAAAATTAAAAGGGATGCCATTAGATAGCTACTAAAAAATCAAATGATGTACACTAAATTTACTCACTGCGCGAGTATAAGAAATGGTAGGAACTCATTGATTAAAACATAGTAACATACGGTGCACATTTATTAAAAGTATAGCGTAATAACTGCCACTGTTGGGCGGTGGGGAGAAGTGTGCCTAATGGGAGATGGAAAATGCTCTGATCATTGGCAACACGCTTACACAAATAAGGGATTCAGTCTGGTAGAGGTGTCTTGGTCGGGGTTCGACAGAGCTACAATACAAGAGATTAGCGAGTGGGTTAAATACACGTAAGAGAAGAAACTTTAGGGCAACACCCTATTTTTGAAGGAATAGCGAAACCTAGTAAATACGAGAATGGATAGAAAATTAGATAAGAGTAATAACGGAAAGATATAAAGAGGCGAGAACAGAAAGAAAATAAGATAAAAACAATACAAGAAAGATACAGATGGTTACTATATGGAAAGAAAAAGAGTAGGGAAGAGTAAATAATTATTATATTCCGCAGTAAACACTAAAAATACGACATATATACATACTATATAAAGATAAATAAATACAATTAAAACAAGTTGTACCTGAAAGAGATAATAATATAAATAATATTTTAAGGGCTAAAATGATAAAATGATTATACGGTATGAAATAAAAAATACGTTCGTTTTACAACTTATGTATTTGATAATTTTAAATTAACGGAACGCTGTGTAAAATTCGTTACATACTAGACCAAATATTAATTAAATTAACAAAGTTAGAAAAGTTATTATTAAAAACAAACAACAGTGCCATTTGCCAAATATTATAATCGAAATACTGTGTAGAAATAAAAAATTATGTTGCAGTATTTAATATTGAAATTTTTTAGATATTAAGATTTAAGAGATTTGAGTACTGTCAAGAATAGCACGAAAAAAATATCGCAGAATTTGATTCTGTTATGGTTTAATTAAAAATTATTTTAAACTTTACCTGAAACTCCCTGTAAAATGACAATCATATACAACTACTAATAAATAAGACAAAAATACATATATACTTATACAGTAAATATTATTAACAATAATTCTTTGTCTTTTTATCACCGTACCTGTATTACCATATTCCTTAGTCAAAGGGAAAAATTTGCTATTATAAGATGAAAAATCACTAAACTAGCGTCGGTAGTATCTCTGATCATAAAACTTTTGGCTTTTGGTTGATTTGAGATGAAACTTAAAAATACAATATTATATGCATCACTATTCATTAATAACAAATTTATATTTTCAATAAAAAATATGATTAATGGACTCAAAAGTTTTACAAAAAGCTTAGAAATTGTGAAAACATCCACTTCCAATAAAATTCTATTTTATTGGAAGTGGATGTTTTAATTGCTATTTTGCAAACTTTTAAAAATATTCAATATTGACTGAAAAAATAATCGAGAAACTGATCTACGTTACTTATGACTTTTATGAATATTGTTAATTTATTTTTGAAGTACGGGCCATTACTTTGTTTACATATTTATATACTCACCTATAAATCATTATTCCTGAAATTTTTTTATCAACATTGCTTCTGCTACTGCAACTACGTTGAGAACAGGAAACCAATATTATGCACTATCACAATATAATATTACAGTTACTATAAAAGTATTAAAACTAAAAAATATTTTAAAAACAACAAACTTAAACAATCATACACGATCTTACACAACGATCATAAGAATATGACCGAAGTGAGGTTGTTTTTAGTCACGTGATGGAGCCCTCTCCATATATTCTAACTCTATTGCCCGTATTTATAGTCGGTACTCAAGCTCGTGCTTGAGCATGTGCTCCGCCAAGTCGAACTTACGTCAAAGTCATGTTCAAATATTTGTTGTGTTCTATAAACGATACTTCGGGTATTCTCGTACAAGATTGATCTCAAGAACGAAAATTAGGGATTTTAAGTAAATTTGATTGATGACATCCAATAAAAAGAAGATTCTGTCAATTATTATCATTGTCACTAAACTTTATTTAAATATTTTTAGCGCCAAATTTAACTTTATTGAAGTAGAGGCATGTTGTGTATTAAAAAAAAATAATTTTTAATAAATGATTTTAAGGTATGCAATATAATATAAAAAATATGCATTCGAGGGAATAAATTTTAATTATGGAGATTTTTAGATGAGCGGAAATTGTACTAAATATGCAGTGTATTCGACAAAAGGAAAGGTATTTTTAATCCAGCTGGTAAAGGAAAATAATACTGTAGAAAATAAAAGGGCAGACGGTGCTTCCTTAATGAAAAAAGAAGGGTTGGGAGTACAATACAGCATATTATATAAATACCAGCCTGAGATAGATATATTAAGGACTTCAGAACAGCTACGAAAATTGTAAAACAAATTAAAACAAAGGTAAAATACTTTTATTTATTTAAGCAAAGTTTTTATCATAGAAAATGCAGAGAAACAACAGCATACTGAGTACAGAAGATGGCCCTTTGAAAAAGCCAAAGCCTGATGTAGTGCTGGAGTTTGAGAATGTTGCTGTTCCCGACATATATGTAAGCATCGACTGTCCTTGGGACAGCACAGAAGTATGGTATTGGACGAGGTAAATTTACTATATATTCATACGTAGGACAAAAGGAGGCCTACCAGGTAGAAGGACATGTAAATTTAATTACTGAAACATCAGAAGTATCTGACTCCCTCCATTGCTTTTCCAGTTCAAAATAAAGAGTTGTTATGTATGATAATTTTGAGAAATCTGTACATTTAATAATACATGTAATTTCAAGTAATACTTCTAATATGACACCTGTTGTTCCTATAGAATATGTCAATGTACTTCAAATGGTAAGTAATCTTAAATGTACATATGGCAATGTGTAACAATAATAACAAACACTACGACTAATTGAGTAGTGGCTATTATAATTGCAAATAAAAAACATTTCCAAAAAAAGGTTTGAATTATTCCAAAAGTTAATAGTAATCTATAGTTATGGATTTTTAAAACAATCATTAATATATAACTATTCTTATTTTGTACTTAATGTATGTGTAATATTCAAAACTGTTAAAAATTTTAAATGTAAATACTAGTTGTGGATTTTTTTTTTGATTTTGGTTTTAGTGTATACTATGGTGGTTGTAAAGCGATTATTATATTATTTTATATTTAAGAAGCCTGATATTATTCCATTTTTTAGTTTTATAAATTGTTACTTTCAAATTTACTTATCGTGAAGATTTATAAATATATTTTTAAATAAAGAATATTAATATTTTAAATGTGTAATTAATTTTATGTTTGATAAGGAAAGGTTTTATGAAAGGAATAAATACTTATTTAAAAGAAGGGAGATAACTTGAACTCAATAAAGATGTACTTACTTAAGTTGTCTGAGTATAGTATAATCCTCCTTTATTTTAAATTGAAATATAAAAAATACATTTTGACAAATAAAATGAAAAAGAATTACATTTAACATAATATAAGTATTCAATAATATATTCAATTTTTCATGCATAACATTGTTGAATAAAATGTCTCCTAAAATTTAAACCTTGTTCCACATCATTAAATTTCTATTTATTAGCACATCAGTATTTTCTAGAAAATTATCATTATTTTCTTGTACACATATATTACAGAGTACTGCTGTAGTTATTATTGCAAGATATGTATTTAATTTGATTTGTAGGCCTCATTGCAGACAGGGAAACCATATTTTCCAGGTTGTAAATAGCCTTTTGGCAACATTTCTTACATGTGCACTATTATATCTATTTTGTTGATCATTACCTAAAAAGTCTATCAAATAACCTATTTTTTTGTTTAGCCCATTATCAATAAAAACCTTGCTTTAATACTAAAATAAGTAGATATAGGATTTTTCACCTAAGAAGACCGCTTTGCCATTAAATGCTGGTAACTTTATTACTAGCGGACCAGATAAGTGGCGATATATTTTACACTACCTTTATGAATAACATTTTACTGCTCTGTTGTTTCAATCAGCACTGCTCAACAAGTTATCGTTTATTGGTTTATAATTTTATTGCAATGTTAATTTTTTTAATTTCTTCTGACGTATCGTATAATGTAGGTTTACCCAATAATTAAGGTTATGCATTTACAAGAACATATTATTTGAAAAATAAGGAGTAAATACCATGTGTCATAATAATTGTAATCTCAGGAAAAAAGACAGTTAAGATTTTATACACACTTAAAAAATTTGTTAGTATTTTAGTGTCTGGGCTGCATGCATATTCACTATTCATAATTCTGGAATTTCTCCTCTTTCCATTCTAACCCTTAATCAACTTTGATCAAATATTAAGCTGCCATGACTTAATCCACGTTACAAAAGACAGAGAAACTTTTAAAAATATGGTCGCCAACCTCCGTTAATGGGGACGGCATAAGAAGAAGAAGATGACTTAATCCTGGATGTTGAACAACAATGTCCATAATCTCAAAAAGTAAAAAAAATGTATTGTATTAGAAGCGAATTGGAAAAAATATAAATATAAACAAACAAGTTAGGTAAGGATCCTGTACTCAAGGCAGGTCGATTCGATGCTTGAGCACGAGCTGTCATTTTTGTGTACTCAAGCTCGATTTCGTGCTTGAGATCCGTTTATAAAACACAAAAACGACTCAAGGTCGACCTCAAGCATCGACCGATGCTTGAGTACCGACTATAAGTATGGGCCTATAATAACCAAAGATTTTGTTATTGGTTATGTCATTTCAAAATTGACATGTCTGACCTAGATCTTGGAGGCCAATAGTTCCTAGGGGCTAAAACACATTTTAAGGGTGATGTTATTACCCTAGGAATATCATATTCTAACGGCTTTTGTGTGTTTCATGTCATATGTTTGTGTAAAAATTATCGTAGTTGTGGTTGTGTAACGAAAATTGAGTAATTGATTTACTTATGTGTATTGTGTGTTGCATATGTGTTGTGTGTTAGATTGTAGATGGTGTGTTTGACGTTCTATTACTCAGATATTGTTGGTATATTCTTGTTGTTGACTTCTTCTTTTAGAATTGGCAATGAACCTTTATAAAATTGTTTTTAGGAATCTGTTTATCTTTGGATAGACGTTTTCTTCTATTTGTTTCTTATTTTAAACACTATAATTATATATAACGAGTTTATTACAGCTGCCGCCGTTTCTCGCAACCTAGCTTCCAACGCATGCGATCGTTCCAGTCATCTACTTGTAGACCCCTATCTTCCATTGCACCTTTTACTTCTTGTCTCCACGATCTTCTTGGTCTTCCCTTTTTCCTGCGGTTGGTGGGGATCCACTGTAAAATTCTCTTTGGCCATCGTTGATCATTCATCCTTTCTACATGGCCATACCATTTCAGCCTTTTGCATTCTATAGTTTCCAGGACGTCAATGTCTATGCCCATACGCTCTCTGATTTCAGTATTCCTTACTCTATCTCTTCTAGTGAGTTGGAAACATTTGGATGCGTCATTTTTATTTATTACCCAAAGCTCTGAACCATATGTAGCAATGCTTTCTATGATACTTTTGTATATCCTAATTTTTGTGTTTCGGGTGATGTGGTTATTTCAAAGTATACTATTCAGTTAACGTATTGCTGAATTTCCTTCACCAATTCTAGTAGCTATTTCTTTTGTATTCCGACCATTGTTTGTAATGTTTACACCGAGATATTTATAGCTATCAGTATTTTGAATTTGTTTGCTTCCTAGTTCTAAGTGCTATCCTTCACCTCCCACTACTACGTACTCTGTTTTTGATGGATTAATTGATAAGCCCCACTTAGTATATTCTTCATCTATTTTTCGTAACATGTAGTGGATATCATCTTGATCTTCTGCAAGTATTACTTGGCCATCAGCAAAATGCAAGCTGTACAGTGTATGGTCTCCAATTTTAACACCCATAGGTTCACATTTTCTTTTCCAAATATCCAAAACCTCCTCCAAATAAATCTCAAAGAGTGTAGGTGCAATGCAGCAGCCTTGGCGACACTTCTTTGGTCACTTTTATCTTTTTTGTCACTTTTTGTCCAATCTTTATTACACTCGTCATATTATCGTACAACTCCCTTACAGCATTAATGTAAATCGGTGGAATATTCTTGTCTTCTAGCACCTGCCATAGATTGGCTAATGTGACAATGCCATACGCTTTTTGAAGATTAATAAATACCATGTGTGTCTCCATCTTATGTTCCAAACGCTTTTCTATTGTTTGTTTTAGGCAGAACACATTGTCTATACAAGAACGACCAGTACGAAAGCCACTCTGATCTTCAGCGTCTTCCCAGCAATCTTTAATTCGGCTTTTAATTATCTTCCCGTAGACTCTACAGATTGAGTTAGTTACACTAAGCCCTCGGTAGTTCTTACAATCTTTTCTGTCGCCTTTATTTTTGTATAGATTGCTGATATATGCAGTTTTCCATTCTGGGGGTAGCTCTTCTAGCTATTTTAAACACTACCAGTCTCAAAAAATTTGCTTACAACTGACTAATAATAAAATATAATTTATTTGATATATTTATATATTATTTATAATAAATAATAAAACAATACCTGTGTATTGGACGGTCCTGATAGCGTTCAATAAATATTCTTACCGACCAACGGTAATTCGGGTGAGCTTCACCATAAATTGTCAGCATTTCGCATTTTTCTTGTAAATTACGAGGTTGTACCAATTTTAAAATTCACATTAAACAAATTTCTTTTATAATAGCAACAAAACTAAAGTAATCAATAGTATGTATTTATGATAGCTCTTAAAAAACAATTTAGCTGCTATGCAACGACAGAAGTAACTTACCTTATTTGCAAGTTTTTTGACCAGATCTAGAGGTACGTAGGTACATTGAAACTCTTTCTCGCATAATTTAGATTCTGTACATTTTCGGACCAAAGTAGTATACATTTTTGAAATCAGTATTTTAAAACATTTTAAATAAGGTGTTAGATGATGTACTTTCCTATTTAAAAAAATCAAAGTAATGACTGTAAGCTGAAGAGGGATCGCGTAAAGTTCAAAACATTGATGCTATAATATACTATGATTATTTTAAAAATCGACCTGTCCGAGCGTTTTGTTTACGTGCTAAAAATAAATAAGTTATTGGGAGGTAACACTTTTATCAGCGCATGGTATAATTTAAATACATCAGTGCTAGTCAAAAGTTCGTTCCCCTACTCGTATCTTTTGAACGGTTATTATCATATTAGTAAAATTTGGAGTAAGGTAATAAACAGACGTAGGCTTCTCAACTAGTCATAACAGGTGACATAATGATGTGCAGGAGCACCATCTCGTTGAAACATTATTTGTAAGTTACCGAATTGATCTGGATTATTCTCCAGAATTTCAAGTATTACCGCTTTAATTGCATTTTGTAAAATTTTCAAATACACTTTACCGGTTGAGTTAGTATTGGGAAAAACAGGCCAAACTATGTGGTTTCCCAAAATACCTGCCCAAACATTTATTTTTTTTTTTTAAATTGAGTATGCGTTTCACGAAAGACGTGAGGATTTGTGTCACTCCAATACCTCACATTGTGGGTGTTAACATTTCCATTGAGAGAAAACAACTTGACTAAGCTTAAATTGACTAACCTAAGCAGAAACAGAAACTAAATATTCAGGTATAAACGCGTTTGCAAACTAAAAATAACTAGAAAATTAACTAAACTATAGCAATTTTCATATAGAAATGCTTGCACGTCACAATTTATATAAAGTGACGTCACTTAGATTTAAAATTTTCAGAACATCAACCTTAGAGTTCAAATTTTCCTAACACAGCTAATAATACGAAACCCATACGGAACTGCTCGATCTTTTATAGGCGTTAACATGGTGTAATAATCAGAAAAATGTAATCATCATTATATTGGAAATTTTAGAATTATATTGATTAAATAACCAAAAACATTTGCTATTATTAATAATATAAATTTTATGAAATAACTCTTTAAGTCTAATATTCCACAAAATAATAATTTTAATTAAATAGATTAGACAATTGTACGCAATTGATACAGGAATACTTCAAATTTTATTAACAGTTCAGCGTGTGGCAAAAGTTTTTAAAGTGTTGCCGCTTTGTTAGAGTAAGAATTTTGTTTATGTTTTGATTTCATACACAATTTGATCATAATATAATACATATTAAAAATTGTATTTATTAATACATATTAAATTTAGATTAATAGCTTTAAAAACTAATTATTGTTCTGTATTGTAATTGTGCTATGCCAAAACAAAGTCTGTAGAAAGCTGATAAGCTTTCATATAAGATAGATTATTTTGAACAAGAAATAATGGCGGGACGTTTTTACTATTAAAGCCCTAAAAGAGGTAAGTTTAAAATTTAGAATATATAATTTTGTATTAAAATGTTTTCTTATGTATTTTAGTGTGTTGCAGTAGTCTTCAAACTAAAGTATTTACTGTTAATATAATAGTTTGACAAATAGCTGACATTTTAAAAATTCCTCACTTACTAACTATTCTGATGTTTTGGCAACGCTGTGGGGTTCTGACGTCGTAAATCTTGAATGACGTGCAAACATTGTTATATGAAAAATGCTATAATCAAAAACAGAAACTAATTACAGTCCATCTAATTTACTTACCGTTGCACGTCATTATTACTCACAGAGATCGAAATTGACATAGTTGCCAAAGTATAAAAAAATCCTAAATCCATTTTAAATCAAATAGTTTACATAATTATTGCAAAAGTGGATTATACAACAAAACAAATTAATATTTAATGTAACTAAATAGAAACAAAACAAGAGTTAAAAAATAATCTTGTTAAAAACAATTTGAGCCGCTTGTATGCGTCGTATAAAGATGTAAAATTGAATACATAGATATTTATTTTATTTTATGTAAAATGTAAAATAAAAAGTTTTAACACCGCAACTGTCAAAAAGTGTTACCAATTTATACCAAAATATCACCTTCGTTCGATTATAGTTACAGTGTGTTCCGAACAAATGTTCTTCATAAAAACGCTTTATAGTGCATTTATACAAATTAAATGAAACATATTATGGTGTATTTCTTGAAGTTAACATTAATAGAAATCTTTAAATATTATTTCTAATTTTAATAAATAATTAATAAAATTTATTTCACGTATATAATAAAATATGTCTAGTGGCTGTAATGCCAGTGTACTCGGCAAAGTGATTCTAAAAAAGAACACACCTACCGCCTAAATATTTCGTGTTGGTATCATGTGACCTCACGGGCTATGACGCGGATGACGTGCAACGGTAAGTAAATTCTTCTTCTTCAAGTGCCGTCTACATCAATGGAGGTTAGCGGTTATGGTGGCAAACGTAAGTAAATTAGATGAAGTATATTGAGCTTCAACGCTTTTGAAAAATAAAAACAACTAGAGAATTGACAAACGTCAACTTTTTTGACAAATAACCAAAGGCGGATGTTCGAATTTTTATTAATTAAATGCCAAACTAGAATTTTAGTATTTATTTAATTTATTTGTCAAAATCATCTTAAATCCAAACAAAATTAGTATGATTGAATAGGTATATTAAAATAATTGTAGTTTCGCATTTAATTAATAAATACTATAACATTGGCATCTGGTTAATTATCAAAAAAGTTGACGTTGATATATATATAATTAATTGTCACTTTTAATTTACAGACACAATAAAATGTTTATTTTTTTAAATACTAATAAACGTATACTAAACTGAATAGGTTCTCATAAAATGGCTATCGTTTAATAATGCAAGGCATTCGTGTTAGAGCACTAACCCCCAGAAACTAGTCTCTGAAATTTTGATACATTAAACGGTTCAAAATTAATGTTACAAGGTCTCAAGGTGTATTCTCAAATTTCAAACTGAACACATCACTCCTTACTATTGAATAATATAGATCGTTATATATATATATATATATATATATATATATGAATTAAGGATCACTCAGAAGAGTGGTGGGTTTTTTTCGGTCAAAAGGTGGAGAAAAAAGACAAAGTTGATGGCTACTTTTCAGTTCATCTATTTATTGAAGACATTTCGCTTCAGAAAGCATCATCAGTTCATCTAAAAAGAACAATATAAAAAAACCACACAAGCATGGAAAAGTTGTTACATGTGTTACCTTAAAAAGATATGTAGCAGTCAGTGATATTAAAGTTGTAAAGACACCTAAGTAAATGGACATTATACGATTATGATGTATAAACAATAAATTGAACTAAATAGTTTAACAATTTGTTCAAACTAAGCACAGCAAAAAGAACATGTGGTTTTGTTTTTTTATATAAAAATGTATAAGTAAAAAAAACATTAAAAAAGAGAGTGAAGAACTAAGAAAATCATAGAAGCACTTCCAACAATACAGCAATAGTTATGATTTAATTTTAACTTTAGGTAGCATTATTATATTGATTAATATTGAAATTGAAGAATTTAATGTATAATGAAATTACCACTCCTGGCTTCTTGAATGCTGCCGGTAAAATGGTGTTTTATTAAGACAAACACGCCACCAACGTAAAAGACAGTACAAACCTTGAGGTCATTAATTATGACAGAACGGCAAGGTGAATATAATAATAGAGCGGTTTATTTCAGGTTTCATTATTTCAGTTACATCAAAAATTTTAATATCTGAATTTTTTTTTCGACTTTTTTACATCAACTGGTGTAACACAAGTTTAAAATTAAAGGGTTTACCAATCCTGATTCATAGTCCGGAATTTGGCAGTAGTTTGCTATTTTTAAATGTGCAACAAATACATGATTAATGCAACTGTGGAATTGAGCATTTTAAACTACATTTTTGTAGCGCTTTCATTTCATTGTCGAAAGTTTCGTTATTTACTGTCCGGCGGTTAACGGAAAACCCCAAATCAACGGTATTGGTTGGACTGTTTATTGGAGTTATGTCAATGAGAAAATTGTGTTTTTTGGGGAAAAACATAATACTGAATTATAATGTCCGATGCAAAAGTGAAACAATGCAACCAATGTATACAGGAAAGAAAATGATATTTTTTACTACAAACATTTAATTTGGTAACCTTATTTTTATGCTGAATCAACATGCTTTAAATTAGCAAAATATTCGTGTAGGTTTATGAATAGAAATATTAGAAAAAGTGTTTACAGCAGAGAAAATCTAGTTATAAAAAAAAAATCTGTTTCCAGGTTTCCAAATTTTCCAGGTTTTTGCAACAGTTGTCAATCAATGGAATCAAAAATATGTAAAATAGAACAAAAAAGGTATTTTGTAATTCAAAACTTAATTCAAAATGTTGGCCACTGAAACTGCAAGTTTCTGCAGTGATCTCTGAAAATTTATTTTTTTTATCAACTCAGTTTAGTTTACTTGTAATTTGTAGCTAAATTATTATAAAAAAATTGTATATTTATAAGCATTATAAGCCAAGTGCTGATCATTATGCACTATCATATAACAATGAAAACCACTATAACCGACCCACCAAACATCCCTCTCTACCAAAAGCGGTAACTGGAATCAGCCGAGTACGTGACATCAATTACATCCTCCAGACTATACTCGAGAAGAAAATATAGATACTAACATACAATCTTTTCTTGGCAATATTATTAAATCTGCTAATGCATCCATGAAAAAGCACCAAATTATGTAAAAGAAAACCGATGCTATGGTGGAACCAAGAAACAGCTGCTAGGTACTATGAAAGCTAGCAAGAACGCATTTAATGTTCTAAAAAAATACAAATGAAAATCTTCATTTTAAAAGTTTAAGAGCTAAAACTAAATACCTTATTAAAAAAGTAAAAAATAACTGTTTTGTCTATAAATTCATCAAATTTGATACCAGTTATATGGAATAAGGTACGCACACTAAAAGGAAAACATAAAGTACCTCAAATGAGTGTCTTGCTTAATAGTAATAATTTAATAAAATCCAAACAAGAAATTAGTAGTACTGGCAAAAGTATATAAAACAAATTCTAGTAGTGCAAATTTTAACCCTTAATTTTTTAATTTAAATGTGGGAATTAAAAAGAAAATATCCTAATAATAGACAATAATGATTAATTAAATTTGCTTATTGCATTTTAAGAGTTTGAAGAACTTTTAGAAAAATCAAAAAATACTTCTGCAGATCCTGATGATATTCTATACTCTCACTCTCAGATAAACTAATACTTCTAAACATCACATTTTCATTAGAAAAACTTTTCCAAGAATCTGGTGTCAATCTATAATCATTCCTATTTTAAAACCATATAAGACAAAAACTGACCCCTCGTCTTTTTTTTTATTACAAATAGTATTTGTAAATTACTTAAAAAATCTTTGTTTATAAATATTAGATTAGCTTAACATAAACCTACCTTAGTACGAATGTCAATGAAAATTGGGACCATTCCCTAGAAATAAAATGTAGGATAGAGAATGCAAGATCTGCATTTAAAAAATGGCTAAGCTATACAAACATCATGATTCATCAGTGCCTATAAAAATTAGGTTACTACGATGTTACATCTTTCCTATAGTGTTGTAACGAGTTGAGTCGTGGACTCTCACAGGCGCTACCAGCAAGAAAATTGAGGCTTTCGAAATGTGACTTTCTGGTTGCTAGAACCTAGCTAGCTTTTTAGAACAGCAGTTTGCAAAATACAGATTACCATGATATTGATAACATCCGAAACATATAGGCACTACAAGAAAAAGAAAAAGAAGATTAGCTTGGTTTCTAGAGAAGAACCAACTACTGACCTGCATCCAAAATATATTTAGAAAAAAAGAGATCGACATATAACAATCTAAATTCTTCTTCTTCTTCCATAAATAATATATATATTAATCTTTTAGGAACAATCCACAAGTAATTTCCATATTTTTCGATATAAATAAAGCCTTTGATACTGCATGGCGACATGCAGTCTAAAAATAAAGAATAGCTAAGGCATACAAGGAAACTTTCTAGTCTTTGTACAAAATTTCGTAAGTAATAGGAAATTTCACGTCCGTATTAATGGCATCAAGCGGAATTCCATAAGCCTTTACTTTAAGCCCTACAGTTTTCTTATTAGCTAATAATAATATTGCACAAGAAATAGAGTAACCATAAAAAGCAAATTTATGTGCTGACGATCTAATAGTTTATACTAGAAGTTGTAATATATCTTTTAACTGATTTCTTTACAATCTGTAAAAAAATGGTCCCAAAAAGTGGTTTTGCTTTCTCCAGTAAAAAGACCTATTTTATTATCTTTATTAAAAAAGCCAATATCAAACTTACTCTAATTCTAGATGGTATTAACTTAAAACAAGTAGATTTAGTTCTAGGATTGATATTTGACAATCACTTAAAATGGCAGATCATATTATAAAAATAGCCTTGTCAGCCAAACATAAATTTTCTTAAAATACTTCCTAACAAAAATTGGGGTGCTGATGCAACTACTCTGTTATATTTACATGTTAGTTATCCATAGTAAATTACATTTCGGCGCAATCTGCTACCCAACTGCTAGTACAAAAGTTCCTAAGGTCTAAGACTTAACCAAAGCATATCTTTGAGACTCGTGTTGGGTACCTTTCATACTAGTCCAGTGGCAAGTCTTAAAGCTGCACTAAACAAACCACTTTTATTTATAGTAAGACAATATATCACACTAAGATACGCTGCTAAACTGTATAGCAATAATAACAATCCTAAGTACTTACTCCTCATCATCATCGTTATCATCATAACGGTTCAATCCTGTCAGATTATGGCAATGCTAGAGGTATATCAATCCTCTTTAGTTTATTTCTTATAATTCACTATGTGTGTTTGTATTGTTGGTTATTTGTTTTCACTCTTTTCTATTTCTACACTTTGTCTTTCAATCTGTTACGTTCATTGTACTTATGTTCTCTTCTATCTATTCCCACTATCTCTTTCTGGATCTTCCTCTATTTCTTGGCCCCAATGCTATCCGTCTTGTAATTATTTTAATCATTTTTGTTGGTGTTTTCAGTATGGGTGTCCCACCCATTCTGGTCGCCTTGCTTTCATATGTTTTACTATAGTTTCGCCTCCCATTTCTTATTCTATCTCATATCTTTTTCTTCTTCATTATTTATCTTTTGTCCAAGAATTTATTCCTTAAAATCGTTTTTGTCCTTTTTTGTTAATGCCTGTTTTGTCTGATCAACATTGTGTATAATCTGATTTTTGTCTTTCTGCTAAAATTTTTGGATTTAAGGAGATATTTGTTTCTTCCAAAAGCCTGGTAATCCCTTATAAACGCTCTTCTTTATTCTGTCGACTCCCTCATGTCTTATTGCCACTCCTAGATAG
Organism: Diabrotica undecimpunctata; assembly: GCF_040954645.1. Lineage (NCBI taxonomy): Eukaryota > Metazoa > Arthropoda > Insecta > Coleoptera > Chrysomelidae > Diabrotica > Diabrotica undecimpunctata. The sequence goes on along the minus strand of NC_092809.1, from coordinate 40,128,708 downwards.
TTGAAATTGGTTACTTCTTCCAGTTGGTGATTTCCTGTTATTAGGGGAGCTCTCCCCCTCCCTATCTAATCTCATATAATATTTAGTTTTGTCTTCATTGACCACTAGCCCCATTTTTCGTGCTTCTCTATCCATTCTGTTTATGGCTCTTAATAGGTCTTCTCTTTTTTCTGCTACTAGTGTTAGGTCATCTGCATATGCAATTATTTGAATTTCATTCAGTATTATATTCTTTTCATTCAATTTTGCTTCTGTCATAACGTATTCTAAAATGAGATTAAAGAGTGTGGGAGATATTGGCTCGCCCTCTTTCACCTTACAAGTAATATCGAATGCTTCTGACGTTACTTCTTAAAATGTTATACTTGCTTTGGAGTTCCTTAAACATATTTCTTGTAGATCTAATAATTTGGTTGGTAACCTTATTGCTTTTAATGCCATTTTCACTTTTGGTCTGTCTACACTTTCAAATATACTCCTAAAGTCCTGAAGAACTTTATCAGTTCTGCCACTAGTTGGTCCTCTCCTGCTGCTTTACCATTTTTTTACATACTATCTACCCCACATACAAATAACATTCCCCACAAAAGCAATAAACAATCAAGATATTTACACTTTAAAGTTTAAAAACTTAACAGTTTAAAAATATATTAAACAGTAACTTACCCAATACAATTAAAAATTAGATAAAATGTAATAATTTCTTTAGACGATAAACTTTATACTTAAGATGTAAGATTATCCATCTTCTGTATAATATAGAAGTTCCCCTAAATATTATAAAAACTATCGAAAACTTCTACCAAAACAACAAAATGAAAGTTGAAATAGATGGACAACTTACAGAACCTATAAAAATAGGCAGCGGAATAAGACAAGGGAATTCATTGAGCCCCATGCTCTTTAATTCAATTATGGATGAAATCATTAAAAGCGTTAACAAAGGAAGGGGATACAAAGTGGGGAACAAAGAAATAAAAATACTCTGTTACGCAGACGACGCAATATTGATAGCCCAAGATGAAGATAGTCTGCAAGGACTGGTCCACAGATATAACATAAGAGCAAAAGAATTTAATATGACAATCTCATCTCAGAAAAATAAACAATAGTAATCAGCAAAGATGTAAAATATAAATTGATGGCATCAGTATTGAACAAGTAGTGGAAATAAAATACCTGAGAATTACACTGTCTAACTATGGAGACCCGGACAAAGAAGTTAGAGATCAAGTATAAAAAGCAAATAGACTGCCAGGATGTCTTAATAACACTATATGGCGAAACAGATACATTAACACTGAGATAAATTCAAGAATTTATAAAGCCTGTATAAGACCAATATTGACATATGCCTCAGAAACAAGACCCGACACAGCCACAACGTAAAGACTACTGGAAACTGCAGAGATGAGAGTACTGAGAAGAATTACAGGAAATACGCTGAGAGATCGAAGGAGAAGTGAAGACATTAGAAGAAAATGTAACATACAGTGCATCAGTGAATGGACACAAAATAGAAAAAAAAAGAATTAAATAACCACATAAGCAGAATGTAGGAGACCGGTGTTGTCAAAATAGCAAGCCATAAGTCACCAATCAGCAGAAGAAATATCAGACGACCGCGCAAAATATGGCTTGTCAACCTTCCATAGAGGTATTAATCCGCCAATGAACAAGCAGAATTGCTTATAAAGAGGAAGAAGAAGAAGAACTTCATATGTACACAAACTTATAATTTATAATCCTTAAACATCCGCTAATAAACTTTTACGGATGATACGGTTTTGTGTAAATAAACAAAAACAAAGAGGAAGATTGCAATTTAGATGATCAGATGACATAAAATATCAAGTTAAACCGAGATAAATTCATGTGCCTCGGGATAGAGAATGATAAAATGAAAAGAGAAGACTTAATCCAAAGGTAAATGTTTTTCGCTTATAACTAGCTAAAATGTTAGGCAAAAAATATAAAGTTCTGGAAAATATGATTCAAGGAAAGACTGAAGAACGTAGGAATATAGATCGTAGAACTATGTCCTAGATTAGAAACTTAACGGCGTTGTTACAAAAAGGAACTGTCTAAAAAATCTTTAAATAAAAGTAAAATAGCTTTTATGATATCCAATCTTTGGTAGAAGAATACAAAGTAAAAAGTGATTAGGAATACTCCAGTTCTTTGTAATGCACTGATTTTATAAGTATATAATATTTAATAATATTTCAAAACGAAGGGCTAAATATGTTTAAAAAATCTAAAAGCCACCGTGCTGTAATGATTTATTTTGACATTTATTATTTACTTACGAATTTTACCCTTATCGTAAGATTACAATTTCTGACATGAAAATTAAAAGTCTCACACAATTTTCGACGGAAAACAAGATCTTGCTCCTTTTTTTGGCTCTCGGCGACAACTCCAAATTGAATTAGTTTATTTTTTAATAAAAACAACGCCTGTCGTATGGAAGGGTCGCGAAGGAAAGTTAAGTTTTAAAATGAAGTTGTCTTCGAAATCCACAACTTTTTCACTGCTTACACAACCCCGGCAATTTATAACTGCCGTTTAATCAATTCCTATTCGAAATTGATGGAAACTTAATTAGTGCCACTCTTCAATAGAAATAAATTTAAAATTTTGATTAGAAAATGGATGCGCATTGGAATTTTTAGTCTTAATTGTTCAAACTTTCAATTAGAAATTCGGGTACGGAGAGGGAAGAACAGTTATATATAAATGTCAACACGGTTTATTTAATTGGTGAAGTCGACCAATACTTTCAGAAAGTTTATTTTATTTATAGATCACTTAAAATTGTATCTCATTTACATCATGAAAGGAAGTCATAATACAATTCAGAGGAACATGGTTAGTATTATTAGATATACTGCTATTGGAATACTTGTAAAAACCACAGAAAAAAAGTTTGAGAATAAAGAGACTATGTAGGTGGTGGTTAAGGGAAATTCAAGAAAAATAAACGAAAAGAGCCATAAATAAAGCAAAGAAAATAAATGATTTTAATCAGATTAGTCGAAGGTATCCGAGATAAAAATAATAGATAGAAAAGTATTTATAGTACTAGATCCTACTGCAAAATCACTACGTTCATAACGTAGTTAATCAAGAAAGTACATTGGTAACAGGTTGCCAGTCAAAATGTGGCCGCAATTAATTTTAATTAATGTTAATTTATAATTAATTTTGAACAAATCGCATTTTGTCGCTTGTTTATTTTTTCAATAAAAATATTGCTCGTGACCTAAATGCATGTTTTTTATATCAAATTAAAGCTATTTTTATGATGGTATAAGATCTAAGCAAATATGGTGGCAAATTATTGTTGCCAGATGTTAAAAACGCAAAATATCAACGAAAAAGTGGAAGAGAGCTAGCGCGCAACGGCACTGGTTTGATAAAGGTGTCGAGTGTCAAATTATTTTGACCAAGTATTGAAGTTCATTATATCTATTGTTATTACGTAGTATAAGTAAAGTTTTCATTTTATAAAAATTAATTAAGTGTATTTTTAGTTATGTGTAGGTATATAATATATATATATATATATATATATATATATATATATATATATATATATATATATATATATATATTATTAACACTGTACATGTATCGACGCATACGTAACGGGCTTAAAAACTCACAAAACTTAAACCCGCCATGTTACACTAGTGGCGCTGAGCTCCAGCTCTCTTTTTTACCTCACGTTTTTAACAGGTGGCAGCCCTAATTTGAGACCATTTTTCTCCGACAACCTTATATTATCATATTAAAAAAAATTGCTTTAGTTTGTCATAAAAGCATGCATATACTTCATTAGCAACACATTTCATTTAAAAATAAATAATTGAAATTTTTATTCAAAATTAATTATAAATTACCATTAATTAAAACTAATTGTGGGCACTTTTTGACTGGCAACCTGTTATCCATGTATTCTCTTAATTAACTATGTCATGAACGTAGGATCTAGTACAAATATTTTCCTATCTAATTATCATAATTTAGTTTAAACTATTTATGGTAAACGAAACCAACGTCGAACAAGTGGACAAATATGCATACCTGGGAACAATGATTAACTCCACAAATGATTACAATCAGGAGATAAAAATAAGAATAGAAAAGGCTAGAGCAAATTTCAACAAAATGAGAAGATTTCTATGTACCAGGGATTTAAAACTGGAACTAAGAGTTAGGTTGGCGAGGTGCTATGTTTTTTCGACTTTATTTTATGGAATGGAATCTTGGACCTTGAATGCGACATCAATGAAAAAACTGGAATCATTTGAGCTGTGGGTGTACAGAAGAATTCTGAAAATATCATGGACAGAACACGTCACAAACAAAGAGGTTCTGGGAAGGATGAACAAAGAAATGGAAATTTTAAATTCAATAAAAACAAGAAAATTAGAATATCTCGGACATATTACACGTGGAGAGAAATACACCTTGCTCCAACTGATTATGCAGGGAAAGATCCAAGGAAAGAGAAGCATAGGGAGGCGTAGAATGTCATGGCTGCGCAACCTGAGAGAGTGGTACGGATGTACAAATGTACATCAAATGAACTTTTCAGAGCAGCCGTCTCAAAAGTCCGAATAGCTATGATGATTGCCGACCTCTGCCGCGGAGATGGCACTTAAAGAAGAATATTTATGGCCACTTTTTGTCTAGCAACCCGTTACCAATGTATTCTCCTGTTCTTAAATGTATGCAAAAATGTGAGTGTGATTAACTTCGCTATGACTATTAGCGCTTATTTAAATATTTTGTGTTTATTGTTGTTAATATTTTTAACACATGAACTTATTTGGTTACTTATTTTATTAACCTTTTTCAATGTTTATCGACATTATCTTCTTTAAATTTCCCACGTTTAAATTGGCAACTCTACATATTTTATAACATCATGCAACACTTTTTGATAACCACGAATTTAAATTAGAATATATCCTTAAACATGCGTGTGGGAAATATCATTAACTTTAACCCCGAATTATGTATTTCAACCCTATTAATAAACTGGCAATTGTTTTTGGTTTTTTACTACTTCGAGATAATGTTGAAAATCTATAGTTCCTTAACCTAAACCTAAACCTTAACTTAAAACCTGCACCCCTTGCCCAAGGAAGCAAAAACTCAAACCAGAAATATCAACTATCTTTAATACGGATGCAACAAAGACGCCTTCTCTTACAACAACATAGTTACAACAATAAAGAGTAAGTAAGTAAAATCGAGGGCCGCAGAGGAATTGGAAGGAAGCAGATTTCATAGTTCAAGAACCATGACATCTGGCAAAGAATGTCGTTTCGATTATCTGAAGACAGTGAAAAACTCGCCAATGTAATCGCTAACATTTTTGGACCTAATATGGCACCCAAAGAACAAGATTAATGGAAGAGCTTTGAACAAATTGCCCGTTGTCAAGTAGATATTTAAGATCGCATTAGTAGTATCATGGTTAATGTATCTCAAAAGGCCAGCATATGTCTTGGCGATCATAATAAGGTATGAAATATATGCCATTATCTTTACACAAAATGCTTAAGTTGTACAGATGACCAGGATTGTACCGTTCGCGTCATAAAAAACTGGTACAACTCTTATTACCGAAAATCATGTTTTTCAAGTTGTGTAAGTTGATCTTGTCACATGTGTCATTCTAATTTCTAGGGCACTGTTGCCAGTTCAACGAAAATATTATATGAAATCAGCTAAAAGCAGGGCTCTGTGACAGACCGCCAGTTTTGAGTATTCTAAAAACTAAAACATCGAGCATTCTCGATCCGTCAGTCACATTAAATTTGTTTAAACATGCAATCCTAAAAAATTCTCATATTAATTTTGTAATTTTTCATTATCTCAATTAAGTACTCATACCTTGATTTGTATTTTATTATAATTTATGAAAATATTTCAATTCAAATATAGTGATAGATAAAATCAATCTAGACATAACTTTAAATTATTATAATAAAACATTACAGTGAGGTATTGGATCTGTCACTTTATAATCTACGTTGGATAAAGTATAATGTTAGTTTTTGTTAATGTTATCGTTCATATAATAAATAATAAATTAATTTTGGTAGTTGGCCTGTGACTAAACTTATTGATACAAAATACAGTTCGTGTTCGCTGGGTAATTGAAGTAAAAAATTAGAATTAGATACAGTAGATGCGTTCCAATGTTCCCTGTGTACATAATCTAGGTTTAAAGATCCTTCAAATATTTTGGATATTAGCTGAACCCTATCTCTGGTTATTAAATTTATTAAATACGGTTTTTTATTGTTAATGATAAAAATAATACCTATCTAATAATAACTTTATTTTTTTTTAATTAGATTTAGTGCAATTCCGTTATCTGTGATGGCAACAGCGAATTAATTCACGAACCACTGTATCCAGTCTGAACCCAGGTTTACATTGGGAAAAAAAAGTGTACCAGTTTTATATGACGGGAAGTGTACGACATATCTTTCAAATATTCCTGATATAGTGCTTCTTTGTACACTATTTATACATTGTTGCACATTGCATTAGCTTTTTTCATGGTGAAAATTCACAAAAATTTGGGAACGTTGACAAAAAATGAAAATACTAATTTTTCAAAATGGTTCTGCCATTTCTGCCAAAATTGATTTTACATTTTTACTTCTACAATGAAGTATGTTACAAGTATAGCATGTTTTAAAGTAAAAAACGTTGCACCTCACAATTTATATAAAGTGACGTCACTTATATTTAAAATTTTCAGAACGTCAACCTTAGAGTTCAAATTTTCCTAACACAGCTAATAATACGAAACCCATACGGAACCCGTCGATCTTTCATCGGCGTCAACATAGTATGATAATCAGAAGAATGTAATCATCATTATATTGGAAATTTTTGAATTATATTGATTAAATAACCAAAAATATTTATTATTATTAATAATACAAATTTTATGAAATAACTCTTTATTTCTAATATTCCACAAAATAATAATTTTAATTAAATAGATTAGACAAATGTACGCAACTGATACGGGAATACTTCAAATACATATTAAATTTAGATTATTAGCTTTAAAACTAATTATTGGTGTGTATTGTGATTGTGGTATGCCAAAACAACTAAATAGTCTGTAGAAAGCTGATAAGCTTAGTATAATAAGCTTTTATATAAGATAGATTATTTTAAACAAAAAATAATGGCGGGACGTTTTTACTATTAATGCTCAAAAAGAGGTAAGTTTAAAATTTAGAATATATATTTGTGTATTAAAATGTTTTCTTATGTATTCTAGTGTATTACAGTAGTCTTAAAACTAAGTGTATTTACTGTTAATATAACAGTTGATACAAGTTATATATTATAAATATAAATAAATTCCTCACTTACTAACTATTCTGATGTTTTGGCAACACTGTGGGGTTCTGACGTCGTAAATCTTGAATGACGTGCAATCATTTTTATATGATTCTATATGTGACATTTGAGACAAATTTCATACGTCATGAACGCCAACACTTGTCTCGGTCTTTTAAGATACACTAAAGACGATACCTACTGTGACCTTACAATTCTTCTTGAGTACGGCCAATTTGTTCTTGTCCTTTCACTAAAAGCAACCGAATTTTTGTTAAACATAAAGTCATACCTGCAGAACTAGTGGATATACCTATGGAAATAGCATTTGCGACGTTTCTTAAGTTCATTTTTCTAAAGTATAAACGCCAAGATGTGTAAAGAAACCGAAATATCCAATTATTAGTTTGGTTTTATGCAAAGAAGCTTAACAGTAGATGCAGCTTTTATTATAAGGTTGCTGATGAAAAATACAGAACTAAAAAAAAAACAAATACTCTATGGTATTTATTGATTTTGATAAATCATTTGATTCGAGAGATTCTGTGATGGGTTTTCAATAAAAAATGAGTTTCTAGTCAGTATGTGAAGATTGTAAGAGACATGTTTGATGGAGTAACAAGTAGTGTTATATCACCAGTGGTAGGCACTGATAAATTTCATTTGAAGGTCAGATTGCACCAAGGTTCGGCGCTTAGTATTTATTTATACTCATTGTTGGAATATATAGCAAACAAATTATAGCGTTACATTGCCTGGTTCATAATGTATGCTGATGATGTAGACTTAGTAGGAAATACTAAAATATATTTTGACCAAAAACTTTAACAGTGGGGACAATCCCTTAAAGAAAAAGATTTAAAATTAAGTGGAATAAAAACAAAAAATTTGAAATGTTCATTTTAAGATGGAGTTCATCATTATTATGTAGCCTTCTGCGTCCAAAGTTGAAGATAGTCCTCTCCTATTGTCATCCAGTTTTGTCGATCTGAAGTTTCCTGTAGCCAATTCTTAACAATTCTTTTGACGTCGTCTGTTCAGCGTGTAGGTGTCTACCTCTGCTTCTTTAAATATAGGTGGAAGAACATTTCGCCCTCGACATTGATTCCTTTCGCTTTGCAAAATTCTACGAAATTTTGAATGCTTTGCAAAAGTCTACGAAAGCCAGGACCAATGGTTGGTTATATTTAATAGATTTTTCTATAATCCCTTTTATCCAGTGTAAGTTGTCAGTATTGTCAAAGTTTTTCGTAAAAGCAGCCGAAGTTGGTAAAAATCTAATTTCTATTCTATTTGTTATTATTTTTGTGAATAACTTGTAGAGGTGGTTTAACAGGCTTATGGATCGGTAATTCTCGAGTTCTGCTGTATCGCTCATTTTGTGTAATTAACTTTCAAGTTCACTGTGTCATCTTGTAGGTGTTTCTCTTTGGTAAAGACATAAGTTGAACAGTTCCTTTGTATTCTCTTAAAGTGTGTATCCTTCAAACTTTGCGGCTTTTATGACAATATTGTCTTCTTCCGGAGTTTTATCTTTTTCCATTTTCTTCAGTGCATTTCTTATTTCATCTGTTGATATATCAGGCGTCAATTGCGATCATGGGTTGACTAATCTTTTTCACGAATTTTATAACTTTTCTTTGAGTTGCTCAGCATGGTTTTGTTGATTTCTGTATAATTACGTATATAAATATTTTACTATCCTTAGTAATTGATCTCTGTTTTTGATGATATTTCCATCGTTATTCTTTAATTTTGTTTTTTGTCATTTGTTAATTTTCTTCTTAGAGCTTTGAGGATCTTGTTATCTTCAACCGTTTGTTGTATTTGTTAACTTTTATGATTTGATTTCGGTTGTCCGTCCTAATAGATTTTTGTAATCTTTTATTTATTTCCCTAAGTTCATGGTATTCTTTGCTTCTATTAGTTTTCATTTTTCTCCTGTCTTCCATCAATGCTTATGTTTGGGGACGTATTATTTTTTTATGTGGTTACTTTTAACAGTGTATCTTCGGGCTTTCCTTTCTAGTTTTTATTGTAACGTCATTAAGGGTATTGACATGTAGGTCTATATTCTTATTGCTTTCAAGAGTAATGTTGATGGATGAGTGGAGTGACAAAAATAGTGAATTATGAATAGTATATAAAGAAAAGTTTAGGGTGGCACCAATTAATGTTAAAATGAGAGCGTATGGTACGGGCATGATCAACGTCAAGACATTATTTATATGTTATGAAGAATTGCTGATATGCAAGTTCCTGGGAGAAGTAGGAAAGGAAGACCAAAGAAAACCTGAATCAGATGCTTAGGCAGGACATGTCGGTGAAAGTGGCTGTTATTGGTATGACCCAAGATAGAAACTTGTGAAGAAATGTAAGTAGGAAAGCCGATCCGGGATAGGAAAAAAGGCAAAGATAATGAAGGTGATGATATCTCCTAGTGATATGATATAACTAACAATACGTTAGCTGGCCATGTAAAATAAGAACATGTCATCGTCGGACAAAATCATTCTTGACAAAAAAAGAAGATACATATGGAGTACAAGATTGTAAGCCAATAACAAAAATTGTTTATGCTCGATATTAAATTAGAAATAAAATGAAACCAAACTATCATAGAGGATCACAAATCAAATGACAGATGTTTAAAGAAAAAATTTATTTAGTGCGAAAATAGTAAAGTAACCTGGAACATGCAATAATGTCCCAACACAATGTGGAAAAAATTGCTAGTACTATAAACTACTAATACTAATATACAGTACGATACTATAATTGAAATACTTTATATCACAGGAAAGAAGTTTAATGACAAAGAGATCTGGTCATGATCAAACAAAGAAAACAAATTAAAGAAGAAGAGGAAACTATATAAAAAATGACAATAAAATAAATATTAGACATGGAACTAAAATAAGCTGAAATGAACTTAATGGTGAGAAGATCTAGAACTACAAATGAATGGCAAACTATTAACAGTTTAAGAAAAAACACAAACCATAGATAAAAAAAAATACCAAAGCGATAAAAAACAAGTAAAGACTACTAAAATGACCTATTAAAAGAGGAAAAATAGCTTAGGAAGAATTAAGACATCCAGCTAAGTGTATATGAAAGAGATATAAAGGAGGGAGACACCATCGGATTAGAAAAACTATAAACAGCAATACAACGAATGAAAAATACAATTCGGATTATTAACTACCTGTTAGGTAGTTAATTAAACATATCGTTACAAGAACGTACGAACTGCGTTATACAATTAAAATTACAAAGCTTCGTGGAATTGGACAACACCAATTAAAAATATAATTCTATAAAGATGAATTTTTTCATCCTCATTGGATTTTATATTTTGTTTTATATTTTATTTTTTATGACGTAAAAAATACAGGTTCTGTATAATAAACTATATTAAACATGATATTCGTATCACCTGTCAAATCCAACATATTTTAACAAAAACCTGCGAGTAATAATAAAAATATTTACAACTTCAAATTAATTAAATTTAAGCGAAGTTGTCACAGCATTTGTTGAGGTCAGCCACGAGAATCGGTTTTATTTTTGGGGCTCTTCTAGAGATGGACGATATCGTGATTTTTAAAGGAAATTGTTATGTTTGTGTGATTTGTTAATCCACAAGAAAAATAAAATTCTTGTAGTTGGCTGTACAATATAAATCAAAAAAGTTTTATTTAAAAATCCTGTATAAAAGGTATATGATTAACCAGTCGTTACTCGCACCAATTTTCTGTTACAGACTGGGTCCGAAAATATGGATCAGTAATATTATTAAATTTTTTTTGCAAAATTGCATTACAGTTATATTATTTAATGAATAATATGATCGTATATAAAGGGTGCAGGGAATAAAGACGCAATGTCGCTATTAGTACATTTTTTAGAAAACTCATTTTTTTTATTTTGTAATATTTTACTTGTATGATCCTAACCTTCTTTTTTTTCACAGGTTGATAAACAATTTAGTAAAATATGTTATCTAACAGTATAAGTGTTAATTTAATGAAAAATATTTTAAATTAATAAAAAAAATAATGTTACTGCTAGCGCACAAAAATAAGTTAAACAGGGCCTTATCTTTTATTATAATTAAAAAACAAGATACTTAAGAAGAATACTTATTTACTGATATGGTAAAGATTCAAAGTACTGCTGAGCTTCTTTGGAACAAAATGCACTAAGAGACACTACATCTTCAAATTTTTCTCTAGAAAGAGGTAGCAGCTACTGATGAGATGCTAAAGGTAACTGGAGTGTTATTGGTTTTTTTTGCCCTTTGGAATCACTGTATTTGAAACGAAATTTCCATAGTACGTTGGACGATGAAAAATCAAATGTGGAGATATTTGTTAAAGAATTTGTTATCAAAATACTCAGTCCAGGATTTCAGCATATTTTGGTTAACTTCAATCACATCAAAAGGAAATGGATTTTTTCTTGAATTCCGGAAAACTTTAGCCCATTCCTCTGGCAATTAAACTCTTGATTTTTGATATCACAGCAGCAGTAACAGCCTCCGATAGCTTATGAGGGCGATTAGCGTGTTTACCTCTCTTGTTTGTAGGTGCTTCTCCAGTTAATTTCACAGATAGTTGCAATAACTCTAACTTCTTGCTTCCGATTCCATGAATAGAAAGAAAAGTTTTAGCGCAGATAGGTACCTCAGTAGAACTTCGTCGTAATCATGTAATTTTTCTGGGTCGGTCAAATATTTTGTTGACCTCCGTTGTTTAATTTGTAAAACTGTAATAAGACCACATAGGTATAAATTCTGTGCACCTTCTGAGTTAAGTTAATTAAAACTACGTAGTATTGACTGTCTAGCGTCAGGTGATACAATTTAAAAGCAACGATATCTTTTGTACTTAAAGTCTGGCCTGTTACGTGACTCTGTAGTCGTAGCCTTTTACGAACTTTATTCATCCGCCCAGTTTTTTTTTCGTTTTTTTTGTGTTTTCTTGTTTAGGGTTCTCTAAACCATCACTACTACTGTCTATAAAGTCACTTGCAAAAACTTTACTCATTTTTTTAATCAATAATGTAACGATATTATAGACTTCAATAAATTGTACACTGCTACGATGAATTCTTTAGTGCAACTAACAACTCAAGAAAAGTTGTAGTCACAGTGGCGCCACAGGAAAGTGACAATACGCTTTCATTCCTGGAACGTATGGACTATGCGCCTTTATACCCAGACTACCAAATATTTACCTGCAATTTTCTACTGACCTAACCTTATATTCCCTGACGGAAGGTGTTGATTTGAGCCTTGCTAGTACTCCTAACATCTCCTAACTCGATTTTCGTAAAAGTTGACATTGCGCCTTTATTCCCTGCACCCTTCCTATAATATCATAAGAGAGTAAATTTTGCCGGCAATATTTTCGACTGGTATGAAAGTTTGTTGCCTAGCACGAGTTAAATCACGAGTAGTGTTGCCCAAAATCGGTCTTGGTTTTGCAGTGTTGGTCTTGTTTTTGCGTTTTTGCAAGACCAAGACCAAGACCAAGACCGCCTAATTTTAGCAAGACCAAGACCAAGACTGACCGTGCAAGATTTAAGCAAGAACTGAGTTAGGACTGAGTGTGGTTTTAGCGAGTATAGTAGTTCGGGTATGTGCTTTAAGACTCTATAAGACGAAAAAAATTATTTAATAAAAATTTAAAAACTGGACTTATACGCATTACAAACAATACCATAAACATACATACCGAATCAAAATATTCATTAAAAAAACACATTTGACACGTGCTCAGAGGTCATAATTACAATGTAAAAATAAAATATTTTGTACATTCTTTTCCAGCATACGACTAATTCGCTCTGAAATTAATTGTCCATATTTTGAGAATAGCCGCCCTCTAATAATAAAAATAATATTCTTGCATTGCGACGCCGACAGTAATATTGTATCGATATTTTTTTAAATATATGTCACCCTAGCTAATAAAAAATATAATTGTTACGGACACCCACTTAATAATTCAATTTTTTTCTCATTATAATTTAGTTATAGTTACTTTTTCGACATCACTTAACTTTTTTCCAAATTGAGCTTTCCTTTGAGTATAATGTAATAATTGTTTTTCATCTAATCCTTGTTATTCCCGGAGTGACAAAATTACAATTTGACATGAGGGACAAAGATTCAAATAGTTCTAGTCCGAGTAGTGAGCGTTGGAGTTATAGATCTAAAAGACCTAAAGCAAATTTGATGAGTTTTTCGAAATAATTCATGCATCCCAAATTGCTTTGTGTAAATTGTGCCTACATAAAAAGGTTAAAATGAGAATGATCAACAGAATGATCAACAGAAACACCTCATATTTAAGGAAGCGAGATTTTCAGATTTTCCCAAAAAGGAATTACAAATATTTCTTCCCGAAAAACCAAAATTCGCTGGAGATATCACAAGCTTTTTAATAACCTCTAGAAAAAATGGACATGTAAAAAAATGTACTTATTACCTTATTACCAATTATATATATTATGTACCTACTACTTTATTTTGGTAAATTAATGTATTTGTTAAGTAGGATCTCCTTAATTTAAAATAACTTCTTTTGATTATTATTGCTTTTTTAACTATTCTTAATTTTTTCAAGTTAGTTTTTTTATATAAAAGTAGAGATAAGATTGGTAAAAACATTTATTTTGCTTTAATAGGTGGATTATAGTTTGTTATCTTATCACCTAAAAAATCTGTGCCCTTGATACATGTATGTGGATTTTTTGCCCATCATTTCCATCAATCCCTTTCTAGACAGATAATGTTCTTTAAAATACCGGCATGCTTATGTCATTAATTTGTTTTTTTTTTGTTTTAACCATGTTTTAGCACATGTAAGCTTAGTAAATGCAAATATTTATTAAGAAACAGATTGACTTCCGTGCGGCCTGGTAGATAGCTGAGTTAGTTAGAGCATAGGCAGGGATCGCTTAGATCGTCGCTTCAAACCCCATCCGGTATCAGTTGTTTAGACATTTATTCATTTGGTTAGTCTGTATTGTGGCTATGTTAATTCAAGCTTAAAATATACTTACTGTGTTACGTTGTTCTAAGATTTAAAGTAACGTTTAATAAATGGCAATATTCTAATGGGTAATTGCAAGACTTGCAAGACCAAGACCAAGACCAAGACCGGGAGTGCAATACCAAGACCAAGACCAGGTGTATTGGCGCAAGACCAAGACTGTCTAAGTCTCGTCTTGTTCTTGCATTTGGGCAACACTAATCACGAGACGTTAGTCGACGGATTTTCTCAAAATTTTGATGATTTTTAAAAGTTCTTCGGTAAATAATGCTTTTGAACTGAGGTTCCTTTTTTTGAATACTTTGTAGCTGCCTCCGCTTGGTATTTCTGGCCAATCTTCCACATTTGAAAGATTTCTTCTACCAGTTTTGCTGTAGTATTCCACATTAACTTTATAGACCTCTTTATAGTCTTCGCCATTGCCTTTTTTTATGTTAAAGGCATAATCCTCGAGAACTTTTGCTAGTTCAGTTATGGTTGTACAATAGTACATATTTTAGGCGTAAAATTTCTCACCCGTAGGAACTCCGAAAATTGGGTCCAAATAGAGTTTCTGGACTTCGGCGTGTTCAATGAAATATTTTCCGAAACCAATCTGTTCATTTGTTCACCTGACTGACATCCAAATCTTGATTTTTCGTTTGGATTCATTATATCTGTCCAAATGATTACGCCTCAATGACGTTTGTCAATCTGACAACAATAGAATTACCAGACACCATCGTGATGGATCGGTCATAATTTTGTCGCTGAGAAATCATGGGCAGAAAGTAGTTTTGTCAGTAAAAAAGTCTAGTAAAATAGTCATTTAAATTTAAAAGTATGCGTTTGTGTCAACATTATATTACTTTAATGAACAGATAACTAGTTTTCATAGTTATCCAAATTAAAAAAAAATATTGATATTAGAAATTAATTCAATAGACAAAAAAATCAAAAATACACAAGAATTGTAACAAAAAAAAAAATAAGAAAAATTACACAGTTTTTAACACAGATATTTTGTACATAATATTTGGCAGTAATATTTTGTTTTCTTATTTTTCCGCCAATCATAAACACCACAGCGACCTTGAGTTTCAGGTATATCACTGGTACTTTTTCCTCTGGTAAGCCACATATCTCACTAAGCATCATTCTGATTGATTCTGGGTTAGTTGGTAGACATAGCCCGTACGTACAGCAACATAGTTACAGTGTAAATTCTGTACGTGTTGGTTTAGATTTCTCATTTAGATTAGTATAAACTACAAAAGAGTTTATTCCTGCTACATTCAATAAAACTAAAAAAGGCACCATGGGTCATCGTCTTGTGGCATGGGCGTAATTGTATTGTCATAAAATTTCATTCGCATAGTCTTATTATATATTTATATCTCAGGTGTATTTGTGATAGGATCAATATAATCTCCATGCTGCATTATAGAGATGAGTAGAACGTTTCAATTTTTTTTGAATATGTGAAACCATTGAAGAACCAATGCACCAGTCATTATTTTGTACAAATTCTAATGGCAACTATTTTTATTTTTTCGAATAGTGCCCACTAAATTTAATTTTTTTGATTTACACTCTTTTGCTCTTTTGCTCCTTTGCTCTTTTTTACACTATACATGGACTTCGCCCACAGTTAACCGATGACTAAAGAGATATATGGAGCAGCAATTCCAAATACCCATTGCAATCAGAGTTACTAGAAGCTATTTTCTGGGCCGGTCTGACACAACGTGCGCGGCAAACGGAATCTTCGGGCTAACAAGTCCATCATCAGTGTATTTACCAGGTGTACATGAGTCGAGCCACTAAATATTTAAGTAAAAACCCTTAAAATAGTAGAACATTTGTTATTCGTTAGATCATTGTTAATTAGATGGTGTGATGGTAAAATTTTTAACAAATACCCTACATGGCAACGTAAGACTTCCAAATTGGGGGTTGCTGATCCTAAAACGATGTCTCTGTATGGGCTTTAGATAACTAAGTTGGTCCGAAAGAGTCTGATTATTATATACCCTTTATAAAGGATTTTTAAATAAAACTTGTGTGATTTGTTAATGTTGATTATTGTGTAAAAATTGTACATATTAACAACTTGAAATTGAAGAACCCGTTTTACCAAATTTTTCTTTGGCAATAAACCTCAATTATAAAACGATTTAATTTGCGTTTTTGTCCCCAAACTAGAAGTCGTGTTTATGTCAAAATATGTAAGAATCTTAGCAAACATTTCATTTTGCTTCTTCGTTACCTTCCTGTTGGATTTAATATAATTTTATTATGAGAGAACCGTTTTAACATAAACGATTAAATAAAAATTAAAAAAAGCAAGACAGTAAATAAATGTATAATATTTAGTAGAAATGTAAAACATTCTCGTTGGTTGTCTACCAGAAAAACAGCCAGACAGTTAGAAATAACCCAAAGAAAAATGTAACGCTCAATTCTTGACAAGCTTGCAGATCTTTATGTTATGATAAATATTATGACGCATAAAACTGTAAATTTATTATTTCTAATTCTATTCTATTCTAGTAATTTCGCCGCTCAGTTGAAAGACCTGTTTGCCAACGTGAATTCTGATGGGTCACCCACGATTCGAAATTTCGAGAAACAGGCCAAACAAAACCAGTATGAGTGACCCTCTCGTCTCTTCGAAGGGAATCGCCGAAACTCTCGAATAACGGCATTTTGTATTTAAAGAGGGAACTTTGCTGAGAACAGTTAGTCGAAAATAAATTGTATCGAATAAGTTGTATAATAAATTAATATAAATTATTGTGCTTTTAGTGAAGTAGAATAAGTGTAGAAGACTGTAATAAATTAAAATAAGTGGAAATAAAGATTTAATAAACTAATTGTTAAAACATTTTAATAATAAATAAAGACAATAAATTAGATTTAATAAAAATACTACATTTAGAAAGCGAACATAAATATTGGATTCTTTCCAACTTCTTTGGAAGTTTTTTTTTAATATCGTAACTCGGATTTGTCTTCGGATTAAAAATCATATTTGTATCACTATTTCTAAAATCATAGCTCGTTACAAAAATATCGGCCATCTCTAAAACTATCATATATTACAACAAATATATAAATGATTTAAACGATAGGTACTTGATATTCGCTATACGACTGCAGTGGCCTATTGTTGTCAAAATCGAATGCAACGTTTTTGTTCGAGACCAAAACATTTCAAAATTTTTAACTAAATAGTCGATAATCGTAACTAATTGAGATATTTTTTATTTAGTAAATTCAATTTGGTAGGGTACAAACGTGAAACAATGCGCCGCTAACAAGGTTAAGCTTATAAATTTGAAAATAGTATTAGTCCAGGAAGTGACGGTAAAAATAGTTGAAAACTTCTGAATTTTTTTTATGCATCTATTTACTTGAAATTTTGACAGTATTTAAAAAATAGCTCAAAAATTAAAATCTACCTTATGCAAATGATAACTGTAATTCGTGGACCTTGAACGAAGATATGTGCAGAAAACTGGAAGCATTTGAGATGTGGCTATATCGGAGATTGCTTAAGATCCCGTGGACTCACCGAGTCATAAATGAGGAGGTACTCAATAGAATGAATAAGAACCGAGAGGTACTGACCATCATCAAATCTCGAAAGTTACAGTTCTTTGGACATATTATGCAAAATGAATCCAGATATGCTCTCCTTCAAGCCATCGTGCAAGGAAAAATATTTGCAAAACGAGGTCCAGGAAGAAGAAGAACATCTTGGTTAAAGAACCTCACAATTTGGTTCAATACAGCATATGTGCAGTTTTTCCGCGCTGCTGCAGATAAGATAAAGATTGCTATGATGATCCCCAACATTCGTAACCGATAGGCACATCAAGAAGTTTAATAATGCCTTTATTTATCAATTTATCTTCAAAATTGTCTTCATTTTGATCTTGCTAGGTTATAGAGTGTTGCTGTAGATTAGAACAGTTATTGACTTATTATATAACTTATATTAACAAATATATGGCAAAAATTTAAATGGTGTCACTATTTTAACTTACTTACTTAATCAGTAGACCCATTTGTACCTTTCGGTGTTGGGCCGTTTAAAATACAATTCATTACATTACACTATTTGACGGTCTTCTGGGGTGTCCTAGCTCTTAACGAACTTTCTCCATTCCTTCCTATTGGATGCCATCTGTATTGCTTCCTGCCAAGTCTTACCCTTACTCTGTAGTATCTGCGAGATGTCACTGTTCCATTCTTTAATGGGTCTTCCTCTTCTGTTCTTCCCTATTGGTTTGGCGTCCCACATCTATTATTGTCCATCCGGGTTAGATGTACTATTTTAAATAACTATTTAATCTCTTTTTTTACCGAATATTTCGATAAGTTCAATCTTACAGTCATAATCATCACTATTATTTTTGTCGTTGTCCCTATGCAAGGTCAGCTTCGTTAAATACATTTTTTAATAAGTTTCTATCTTTGGTCGTACCATTATCAATCCCCAATTCTCCGAACCAT
Source organism: Diabrotica undecimpunctata (assembly GCF_040954645.1). NCBI lineage: Eukaryota > Metazoa > Arthropoda > Insecta > Coleoptera > Chrysomelidae > Diabrotica > Diabrotica undecimpunctata. Next base: position 40,109,758 of record NC_092809.1, on the reverse strand, counting down.
CTTAACCTTTGGTCTCCCATTTTACGTCAATTGGTGCCATACCTAGACTTCCCCTAATATACTCATTTTTATTTTTTTGCTTTTTTGTCACTCCACTTATGTATTTAAGCATTTTCATTTTCGCAACATGCGCTCATTGCTCCTTATTCTTTTTAAACTGCCCAATATTCCATTTCGTACATCATAGCTGGTGTTATGGGATTTGTATAGAATTTTTTTTAAGTTTCAATAAAATCTTTTTGTCACACTACAGACTACTCGCATTCTTCCACTTCATCCATCCTACCCCAATTCTCAATTCTCAATTTGAAACCTTTTTCTTCAACAGCTTCTCTTCAATGTTTCAGTTTTTGTTCTGTTTCAGTTTTTGTTCTAAATCTCTTTTATTATTTTCTATAATATAGTTTTTCCTCCCTACTCCGCGTTTTTCTTCAATTTTGCCTATTATGGCAAGTTGTGGAAGGAAATAACATTGATTCCTTAATGTAGCTTTATTAAGCTTTATATTAAATACTCAAAGCAATTTCTTAAATTGAAAATGTATTTAATTGAATAAACCTTGCGGCCGTAACAGAAATGCTTTTAGAGAATTACAATATTGGAGATGCAATATTGCAACAATATTGGCTCAAATGTAATTTGTCGTTAGGAAATCAGAAACTAAGTCTGTCTAAGTAAGGGATTGCTAGCTAATCAAATTAGTTCATGTATAGGTTCTCTCTTGATTAAATCCAAGATGTTGCATTTGGTGGGTGTTCCTTGCTAATTGAATAGAGAGCCGCAATAGTTTCCGTTTGTCGTAATATTAAAATAGAGATTCTGTCTTTTTTCCGCATCTTATCCTGTTTGATTGATTTATTTATGTATTTCAGAGGCACAGACTATCTACAGAAAAAAGATGCAAGTGAATAACATCAGTCTACAAAATTAACGGCTTATATTTATAAATTAACGAAAAAAAAAACAACTCTATAAATTAATGTCAAAATGGTGTTGGGTTAAGCAAAACCGTGTATCTTAAGGAAGTCCAAAAAGTGCATGCGGTGACCCTAACTCAAAGTGTGTATCTTTTTTTGTTTTTATATAAATATATTTTATCGTACACTTTATTTATTCACCCATGACATAAATACTGGTGTCGATTCCAAAAGCGAAATGTTTGACATTTATTCTAATGCCGTCGCATTTGCTTTATTCGATATTGTTTGCGATTTGGATTTTTAACCTAGAATACACCATTTTATAGAACCATAGTCCTTTCTTGATTTTCATCTAGTACATTACAGCTGTAGAATTCTTCTTAGATTGTTAATTCCAATTTGGCTTCAATTTTTCTCGATTTATGTGGTAGAGATTCATTTGTACGGAGATCAGGGAGTAACATATTACATAGTACTGATAGCCAGTGTAAGGGTGTCGACTTAATAGTACCAGAAATCAACTTTTTAAAGTTGTCTATGAATAAAAATAAAATAAAGATCTCAGAAGAGAAGAGAAATACATCCATCGGAGAAAAAAGCGAACTTATAAAAATAAAATATTGGAACTTAAGGCATTAAAAAAGGAAAATCAAACAAGAGAAATCTAAATAAAGCAAGAAAAAAATTTAAACCAAGGATCGGAATATGTAAGGATAAGGAGGGGCATATACTCAATACAAAAAAAGAACTATTAAAAAGGTGGGTGAAACACTATAAAGAACTACTTACTATTGAAGTAGATCCAAATTAATCACCCCCAGGAGCAAGCAACAATACACCATTGGAGCCTCCATCAATTCACGGGATGCAATAAAACACCTAAAAAATATAAATCTCCAGGAAGCGATGGTATACCGCAGAACCTATTAAATGTGGAGGTGCTACTCTGACTAATCATATATATAAAATCATACTGAGAGCCTGAAATAAGGAACAAATCCCGGAAGGGTGGTGTATTGGGATCATTTGCCCGCTACACAAAAGGAGTGATCAATTGGAATGTAGAAACTATAGGGGAATAACCCTCCTTAATACAGCATACAAAATATTTTTGAGTATTTTATATGGTTGCCTGAGTGCATATTCAGAGGAGCTTCTTGGCGAATATTAAAGTGGTTTTAGGCCTGGTTGATCAATAACAGAGCAGATCTTTGTGCTAAGGCAAATACTGGAAAAACCAATCAATTCAATATCGACACATACCATCTTTTCGTAGATTTTAAATCGGCCTATGATAGTGTCCTAAGAAATAAATTGTACTCGTATGAAGCCATGAATGAATTCTACATCCTTGATAAACTGATAAGATTGGTTAAGGCTACAATGCGTAAAGTTGTTTGCAAAGTCGAAATACAGGGCGAACAATCACAAGAATTTAAAAGGCATGTTAGGCTGCGACAAGGAGATGCGCTGGCGTGTCTCCTTTTCAACATAGCTCTGGAAAAGACGATCAGGGATGCCCAAATAGACAACAGAGGAAACATTTTTAATAAATCATCCCAAGTTTTGGCATATGCAGATGATGTTGACCTAGTTGCCCGCACAACACGCAAGCTAGAAGAAATGTATACCACCTTGTCAAACGCTTCAAAAAATTTGGGCCTGCAAGTAAATGAGGAGAAAACGAAGATAATGGCATCCACACCCAACAATAGAGCCAGAAACATCGGCCACAAATTCACGGTTGATAACTCTACCTTTGAAGTGGTGGACAAGTGCACATACTTAGGCTCCCTGATCACCAAGGAGAATGTCATGCCGGAAGAAATCAAGCCAAGAATAATCCTAGCAAAAAAATGCTATTTTGGACTCAGTAGACATATGAGAAGCAGAAACTTAAGCCAAAAAACAAAAATAACCATATATAAAACCTTTATACAACCAGTGTTGACATATGGGTCGGAGACATGTACCATTTCCAAGGCAAAAGAAAACCTCCTGCTTATATTTGAACGAAGGATCCTGAGAAGAAGATTCGGTGGCATCTGTGAAAATGGTGTTTTTGGAAAACGAGGTACAATCACAGAAATAAACATATATTAGGTGGTAAAGAAGTAGTATCCCTTATAAAAATAGGAAGACTAAGATGAGCAGGACATCTAGCAAGATCACAGCAAAACAACCCTCCTAGAAGAATCCTTATGTCACAACCTATGAAAAGTAGAAGTAGGGGTAGGCCAAAACTCAGATGGAGGGATAGTGTAGATGAGGGTGGTAGAAAAATAGGCGTAGCAAACTGGCAACAATTGGAAATGAATAGAACTGACTGGCGTAATAGACTTGGGAAGGTCGAGGATCTTTCTTCTATAGGGCTGTAGCACCAATGATGATGATTGGTATGAAAGCTATTTGTCCAAACTTATGCGCAGTATTTAGCCACAGAGGATAATAAGGCAACAGATGAAGTGCGTAATTTTGTTGAAGTAGCACCTTCGGCAGTACCACTGAATTTTTGAAATCTATTATTTTAAGTGCTGCTTTTGGTAGAGTTACTTTCTAGGTGTTTTCAAAGCGAGAGGAAACGGATCAACTGTTATGACCAAGTATTTTGGAATTTTTAAAAACTCTGTCTGTTTCTCTTTTCTGTTTTTTGGATGGTGCATTCATTATATTGTCACATCATTCATTCCGTGGTCAATATGCACTTCTTCTGCCCAACGGCGATTTGTCTCTTGATGTTTTAACTAGGATCTTATCACTATTTAGAGCGCATTAGCAATTCAATAAATAAAAGATCAAAGAACCACCCACGGATGTGGGAATTAAAGAATTAACAAATATTCAATCGAATGTCTAACTTTACTAGTATTGCTAAAAATTTCTTACATTACATGTTTCTACTGCCGATTCCACTAGTCCACCACGAAACATAATCACACTAGTACTATATACATATATTTAAGGTAACTAGCTGGGATAAGAAATAAGGACGTTGTCTTTGATACTAATTAACTTAATTAACCATGAAAAAATAAGCGGCGTGTAGTTTTTTTATACTACTTTTTACAGTACAAATAAGTGAGAGTTGGTACTCGAAACAAATTAAATGTGATGTTCAAACTCGGTGGTGTCCAAAACAAGGCCTCTTAACTGACTACTTATCCTATAAGGGGTTCGGTGACAACTACCGGCAAGATTATTACGGGAAAAAATATTTACCTACTACCAGGGGCGTAGCCAACACTTGGAGAAATTTCTTGCATAAATTTATCTAGTTCCATTCTTTCTTAGTATTCAGTATTCACTCGCCTGTCTTTTTATTATTGTTTTCCACAAGAAAAATAAATTTCTCGTAGTTGGCTGTATACCGTAAATCACAAAAATTTTATTTAAAAAATCCTTTGTAAAAGGTATAATAATATAACAACCCTTTTGGACTACATAACAGAACGTTTTTGAAGTGACTATTCCATCATCAGTGCTTTTCCTAAAATAAGTATTACTAACTTTAATTTAAGCAAACCCAAAAGTTAATTTTCGACTAGTGTTAAAACAAAAATTTTGTTTAGTACTTACTAGGTTTACATGTTTAAAGCCACTAAATACAACGTAGAACTCCAACACTGGAATTGCTAAGCCCTTGGTCGAAGTGTTTATGAGGACATGGATACATGATAGTAACCGATCAAAATAACGCATTAGGACGGCAGTCTCAACAAAGCAGTCAATGTTTCTGGTCACTAATGGTGGCCAAATCACAGAGCAGAATTTATATTCATTATATACAATATTACAATAACATCCTTACCATTATTGACATAACAGCTTTAATTAACATCATATTCCCACCCTATTTTCTGTTATAATATACTCTCTTTTTTCACATGTTTTTCTTATGTGATGGTTTTGCACCTCCAGAGATCTCAATCTCTTCTTTAGTTATTACTCCCTCTTACAATAGCAATACAACATAACAAATGGTTTTGGCTAAACAGAATCACCCTTCATCCATAAATTTTGTTGGTTTTTTATATTTCTTGAATACATACTTTACTAAGTAATCAACTCACTCCATCTTCCTAATATTCATAAATTTAGGACTTTTAACACTTTATATTTCTCAGGTACCAAATGTTGTTTTTAACATATAGGGCCTTATTATTACTTAAGTTCACTCAAAGGCCATCGTCCAATAACTATACAATCATCACTTATCATTTTAGCTAAACAGAGTCATCCTCCATTTATCAATTATGTTGGCTTTATTATATTTCATAAATCCATATATAACTCAATAAAGATCTATTAATATCTTAATTTACAAACTTTAACTTGGAATTTTAAACACATGTATGTCTCAGCTACTAGATTTTGGTTTTAACATACAGAGCCTTATTAACAAAGTTTACACAAAACCATTTTCCTATAACTGCAACTCCTTATACCACAATATAAAACTCCAATCATACCCTAGTCTTTTAATAAAATAGTTTTTCCAAAAATTATCTACCATAAAATCATAAAATACAATCCATATTCATAACCAAGTAATATAACCTTTTAGTAACATTTTTCATAATTACATATATTAATATCAAATCAAATCATAATTCTACCAGTACTATATTGCATCTTTAATTCTTTTTGCTTTCTATATTTGTAGTTATAATGCAGCATCTTACACATATCTGCTTTCCAAATTTTCAGGCAACAGATGTGCATTTAAAACATACAAAGCCTTATTGTATAATTTTTCAGTTAATCACCGATGAACTTAAATCTATCTATAACAATACCTCTTCTGCAAATTTCCAACAATCTTTTAGGGTATATTAGACTTTAATCCCAACATATTGATGGTTGCTACTGTTATAATTAATGAAATTTTGTCATATTTAATTATATACAAGATTGGCTGTAGTCGCATTTAGACACAGACTTTCGGTTACATTGACTGTTTTGTTCAGACTTCCATCCTAATTCGTAATTTTCCTAGATTATTATTAGTAAAAGTGTAACCTAAAATAAATTTAACTATTTTTAAAGTATATTAACCTAGATATTTGTTGGATTAAAATATGTAAACCGAATAAGTATTAAACTACAAATTTTAGTTATAACCCTAGTCAAAATTTAACTTTAATGTTTGATTTAATTAAAGTGGTAATACTTATTTTAGGATAAACACTAACGATGGAATAGTTAATAACTAATGGAAAAGAATATTTTAAATGAAACTGTTGTTTTTGTTTTCTTATCTGAGATGACCATATTTAACCATATTGCTTCTTCTTTTAAATGTGCCTATCTTCTAGATATGTTGGCAACCACGTTGACCCATCGTATTCTATTTACAGCAACTCGAAATAAATCAGTTTTAGACCAGTTCACTTCCTAAGCTAAGCCAGCCAGAATATACGCCTACGTCCAGGGCCGCTCTTACCCTCAATCTTGCTCTAGTATTTATTATTACGCATGATGTGGCCGAAGTGAGCAAATTTTCTGTTCTTTACCGTCTTAATTAATTCTTTGTCTTTTCTTAGCCTCTGGAGAATAGTTATGTTACTTGTGTATATATGAGACCCTCAACATACGACGGTAGCACCACGTTTCAAATGCCTCTAATGTTTTGCTATTATGGTAAACTTATGGATTAATCTTTGTACCTTGTCCTCATTTCCTTACCATCATCTGTATAATAGAGAATTGTAATTTCTTTATTTCTTATCCTATAATCTTCAACTCTCTTAACGGTTTTAATTATTTCTTTAATTATTGATTAAATATGAAAAGGCTTAAAATGTGCCCACGTCTATTTTTTCCATCAGTTTCCATCTATTCTGGCCTGCATTGTATTTTCGAGTTGTGTGTTATATTTTCATTTATTAAGTCGAAACGTCGCCGATTTAGTTTTGTTGCGATTCCGCTTAAATCTGCATTTCTTGAAATTATTGGTATGGTATTTCAAGGTCTTTTTAGGACTTCTTTTTTATTGAACAATTGTTTGTCTGGTGACCAACTTTATGCCATCCGCATCGCAAAATTTTTTTGGCTCTGTGTTTGTGGAGATCGGATATGTAAAGTTAGAACAGGAGAGGAGCCAGTACTGAGCCTTGTGGAAGTCCATTATTGATGAGTTTTGGGTTGCTTATCTTTTTGTTAAGAGTTAATTTAACATTTCTGCTGTTCAGCATGTGATGATACCCGTTGAACCAATAGCAGACAAGAAAGCAAGGAGAAAGCAAAATGTAAATGTCCGACATTCGATTCGGGATTTTCTATGGTTAATGTTGAAAAATAGAAGGATTTCAAAACATTTTTCTACTGAAAAACTTCATTAATGCAGTTTTAAACAAATTGAGCCAACAAACTTGTTTTTTAAATATACACCAAAATATGGTAAAAAACAAGGTTAAATTGTACCACTGATACTATTTGATAAATAATGATATGTTGATGAAGAAAAACAATAAAGATAGGTGGCAAAAGAATCAAGAACATTAGATATGAGGGGAATATCGTAATATTAGCCTGCTCAGAAGAAGAATTACACTAATTTACACTTTATAATAAACAGCTTTTCTTAATATTCCTCATATAGTGTTGAAATTTGAAGTATGTTGCATACTCTCACCTTTACATTAACGTACTAATTACGTGTATTTGCTTCCGTAATACGTAATACATTAATTATTACTTGACAACGGTGCTGATGCTTTCCGTATCAATACGTGTTCGACCAGCTAATTTCAAAATTACTATTGATATCACACTAATATTATTTAAAAGTTTAATTAGTGTAACATCTAAAACTAGAACTTAGATATTATATTATTTTTAATACAACATTAAACGAATAAGCCATATAAAAATCGAAACATTCATATAGTTCACCTAACTATCCAGTAAAATAAGGAATCACCAAAATCTGACTAAAATTAGATTAGAAATGGTTTTTATATTGGCGAACGATAATTTTAAAAAATTTAGAATTTTAAATAAAATATCATTCAAAAGTGTTTCAAAGTCTTTAAAAGCCAACACCGGTTGTAAATTTTTTGTTACATGTTCAAAACTAGAAGAGTTATCACTTCATTATGGTTAAAGCAGAAATCATTAAATTGAGAGCACAGTAATGACCTGGCTTTGATCGTATAAATAACATAGAAGATGCCAAAATGCTTGTCTAGAAAACTAGCAGTTTCATTAACTGTAATTTTCAACCGCTTGCTGAATCGATGTTCTTCTTATGATGCCTATCCGTTACGGATGTTGGACACTAACATGACTATTTTGACTTCGTTGACTGCTTTCTTGAAAAGTCAGGTGGTGGTCAAGTTAAACCATTTTCTTTTTCCTGGACTTCCTTTTTCATGCATATTCCGCATTATATTGCCCAGTTTGTATTTATGATAATGATTAATTTGTGCTCTTTAACGATTATGTGTAAAACTTTTTCGTTGGTAACTTTGTATATCCAGGAAATTCTTAACATGCGACAATAAGATATATGTCTCCACTGCAGATAAAAGAATTTAGTAAATGAACTTTTATTTCCAATTTTATGTTGTGACGAGATTTTTCTTATTTTGACCAAAGCTGATCTTGCCTTCTCTAACCTTATCTTAATTTTCATCTATTGTTCCCACTGTTCGTTAAAAATTGCACCAAAATAGTAAAAGTTGGTGATTTGTAATACAAGTTGTTAGATAACTAATAATTGTCATCGTTTTATCCTATTTTTGCTTATAAGCATGTATGCTTTTTTATGTTTTTGACCTTCCAGACTATCTGCAAAAATGACAGTGTTATCATCGTATCTTATGTTGTTCAGTCAGTTGTTCTCTATTTATAAGTATTCCTTCGTGTGCTTAGCGCTAGGTTTAAAATGTGCTCGAAAAATATAATATATACTGGGTGATTGATTAGTGTGAGGAAGCTCAGTAGATCTGTTATAGTAAAAATTACAAAAAAAAAGTTATTGACAAATATTGTAGGCAGCTTTAAACTCCACATTTTAAAATTAGTTACAATCTTAGAGGGTGTTCAATACGATAGTGGCAGACCAAACTTATGTTTTTTTAAATGGAACATCCTGTATTTTATTTTAAATTTGAAATCTGCTTCACTTCCACATCACAACAATGTAAAGTTTTATTATGTTATATCGGGTATTTAAACAGTTATAACCAATATTACTTGAAAATCGTTCAAGTTTAACTCCCTGTATAATTAAAAAGGAGTATAGGGACATTAATCTATTGCAACCAGAGATTTTTAATAATTATTAAAAATTATAAAACATATTCGTTTTCATAATATTCGGTAAATCAAATACAGGGTAAGTCAAAATGCAAGTACAATATTTTCTTGGTAATTTTAAATAGAACACCCTTTATTTTATATCACAATCGAAAAGTACTAATATCGTACTTCAAATTTTATGAAGTACTCCTTATACCTAAAGTTAGCAGTTTTCTAGATATTTTTATATTAAAGTATTAATTTGGTAGATATTTTAACGTTTACCAATAATTATTGTGAGTTGGCCATGATTGATTTGTCAGAAACTGACAGTTTGACATTATTGTTTATTAATTCAGTAACGAAATAACGACACATAAAACAAAACAATTTATTTCAAATAAAAATTATAAAAAATAACCGACGAAAAATAAAAAAAATAACAACACAAAAAAATAAAAAACAACAGTAACTCTAACTTATCTTACTTAAGTAAGGTGTTCAAAATGACCTCCCAAAACATCTATGCATACTTGAAAGCGATCATTGAAAGAGTTGCTCACATTAATAAGTATTTGTAATGAAATATTTTGAAATGCAATTCGGATTCTATATTTCATATCATCCCTTGTTGTTGGAGATATTTTATGTACCTCGTTCTTAACGTAATCGCAAAAAAATGAGTCCATTTTATTGAATTCTAGTGACCTTGAAGGCCACCTTACCGGTCCATCCCTTCGATCCATCTTTCACCAAACTGATCATTAAGTTCACCACGTACTAATTCGTTGTGCACCTTCATGTAGAAACCACATTTGTTCACGTATATTAAATGGAACCTCTTCTAATAATATCGGTAACCGATTTACGATAAAATCTAAATAAATCTCACAATTTAAGTTATCTTCAAAAAAATATGGTCCTAATACATGGTTACCGACGATACCTCCCCACACATTTAGAGACCATCTTGTTTGACTATGTGTTACTATGTGGTATGGATTAGTTGTTGAATAGTAGTGAAAGTTATGCCTATTAACAAAACAGTTTCGATGGAATGTAGCTTCATCACCAAATAGCACATAATCAAAAAAATCTCTCAGCTCATAAATTTTTTCTAATGCCCATTCACAAAATACTATTCGTTTCTGAAAATCATCAGTATTTAATTATTGGTGCTTTTGAATATGATAAGGCATTTAGTTTTTAGGTAGAATGTTTTGAACAGAGTAGTAAGTAAGTTCTTGTTCATTGGAAATACTCCTTATACTTGTGTGTGGGTTTTCTGTAACTGCCATCAACACACTCATTTCGTTTTCCTCTGTCACACTAGTTTTTGTTCGTTCATGTTTTTCATAATTCACTAAACCAGTGCGGTTAAATCGATCTTTCAATTTTTCAAATGTATCTTGTCTAGGTTGCCGCCTATTTGGAAACCGTTCGTGATAAATTCTAGCTGATAGTAATAAATTTTTATTGCATTCCCCCAATATCCAGATCATATCTACCATTTCATCAGTAGCAAAATTCATTATTCCTAATTTAAATTAAATTAATTGCTGAATTACTAAATAATAATTGTTACTAATTTACGGTGTACTCCAACACTAAATTAATAAACAATAATGTCAAACTGTCAGTTTCTGACAAATCAATCATGGCCAACTCACAATAATTATTGGTAAACGTTAAAATATCCACCAAATTAATACTTTGATGGAAAAACAAACATATCCCGAAAACTGATAACTTTAGGTATAAGGAGTACTTCATAAAACTTTGATGTACGATATTAGTACCTTTCGATAGTAATATAAAATACAGGGTGTTCTATTTCAAATTACCAAGAAAATAATGTTTTGTTTAAACTTGCATTTTGTCTTACCCTGTATTTTATTTAACGAATATTATAAAAACGAATATGTTTTATAATATTTAACAATTATTAAAAACTATGGTTGCAATAGATCAATGTTCCTTTTAATAATACAGGGAGTTAAACTTGATACGATTTTCAGGTAATATTGGTTATAACTTTTTAAATACCCGGTATAACATAATAAAACTTTACATTGGTGTGATGTGGAAGTGAAGCAGATTTCAAATTTAAAATAAAATACAGGGTGTTCCGTTTAAAAAAACATAAGTTTGGTCTGCCACCATCTTATGAAACACCCTGTAAGATTGTAACTAATTTTAAATTTGGAGTTTAAAGCTGCCTACAATTTTTGTCAATAACTTTTTTTGTAATTTTTACTACAACAGATCTACTAAGCTTCCTCACACTAATCAATCACACTGTATATATATATATATATATATATATATATATATATATATATATATATATATATATATATATATATATAGAAAAGAAATTTAATCTTTGCAGATTAGTTAAATAGTAAACTCTTAAATATTGGGGAAATCTGCAAGAAAGACTCTAATGTGTATCAATTGTTTCGCCGAACGTTTTCGCCAAAGAGAATTAATTTGGCTTCTTCAGGGCTGAAAGAGAATAAATTATAATTAGCTACCATATATTATCTATTAAAACATTATTGATCTTACCGTAACTTAGAATTGTAGAGTTAGAATATTAAAAAACTTAGCTAGTAACATAGTGGTGTTTTTTGTTACTATGTGCAAAAAAAGTTTTTTGTAAGGTTTGAAATGTATGGTAGCTTTGAACTTGACACGTAAAGGCTTACCCAAGGTTAATCGAAAAACCCAATGTAACTACATTTAAAAGGAGGTAATTCTTTGAATTGTCGGCAATAACTAAATTTTTGATTTTTAGATAGTTTAAAAGTGAGGTTCTGTTATAGCCAGAACGCAAGCGCTGACAACTTCATTGTTCTTATGAATCTTTATGTCGTTAAGGTTCATTGGTAAAAAACGAATGAATTTAAATCCCAGTATAGGGAAATATTATTTTGATTAACTTTATTTAATTATATTATATTGTTCATGTATTATTGCATCTTATTGAGATGTATCTAAGAAAAGCAAGGGAATGTTATATATTTTTTTTGTGTTAATGAAAATTAATTATAAAGGTATGTTAGTTGTTAATGGATATATCAGTCAAGTTAGTTATCTGTGATATAGTATTGTTCTTGGTATCTGATTTAAGTAACAAGTGGTATATATCGCTTAGATTCTTGATGTCACTCTTAACATTAATGGAGAAATCGTTAAGGAAAATATAAGACATTTCAATGAACTCTCTTTTAGATTTATTGTTCTCACGGTGGAGAATTGTGGTGTTAGTATAGTCCATGAGATGACCAGTGGAATGGACATGTTTGGCTAATGCACAACGGTCAGGGTAAAGTCGAGAATCACTTTTGTGTAGTGTAATACGTGATTTCAATAATTGAGATGTTTGACCGATGTAGGAATTGTTGCAAGAGAGACATGGAATGTTGTAGACAATATTACTAAGCCTATCTATGGGAGTCTTATCTTTTATCTTAGAATAAAGATTATTAATTGTTAGGGCTGATCTACAAGCCACATTAAGTTTAATGTTGTTATTATTATTGCCAAAGCTATTTTCAACACTTTTCAGAATCCTTGTTAACCCCGGAGTGATATCTCTGAAATATGGTAGTGAAAAATATTTGTTAATAGGAGTATTCGAGACTGGGTTCCCACTTAAGACATCAGGATCAGCATTGTTAGTCGCGAAGGAAGGTGTAATATCATCGTCATGGATAGTATTAAACAAAATCTTATTAACTAATGGTGTTGGATAAGCGTTTGAAATAAAAAGTTTCTGTAGGATTTGTAGGTTTTTTTGTATGAAAAGAATTTATCATTAAATGATAAATGATAAATAATGATAAATTCTATCAACAAACTTTCGGTACCCCTATGGGAGCTAAGATTTCTCCTATCATTGCAACTTACGTTATGGATTATGTATTAGACTCAGTCATTCCTTTACTATCCTTTAATATTTCATTTATTAAAAAATATGTTGATGATATCATTTTGGCTATACCCAATGACAAGGTAGATGAACTACTAGATACTTTCAATGGTTATGACCCCTACATCCAGTTCACTATAGAGAGGGAAGATGGTAATTGGTCCGTCCCCTTTCTCGACATAAGGATGATCAGGGAAACCAACAACATCAAAATAGATTGGTATCAAAAACCGACCCATTCTGGTAGATACCTTAACTACAACTCATACCATAACAATTCTACCAAAGTCAACTTAATCAAACAGATGAAAAATAGAGTAACAAAACTATCAGATCCTTCATTTCATACAAAAAACCTACAAATCCTACAGAAACTTTTTATTTCAAACGCTTATCCAACACCATTAGTTAATAAGATTTTGTTTAATACTATCCATGACGATGATATTACACCTTCCTTCGCGACTAACAATGCTGATCCTGATGTCTTAAGTGGGAACCCAGTCTCGAATACTCCTATTAACAAATATTTTTCACTACCATATTTCAGAGATATCACTCCGGGGTTAACAAGGATTCTGAAAAGTGTTGAAAATAGCTTTGGCAATAATAATAACAACATTAAACTTAATGTGGCTTGTAGATCAGCCCTAACAATTAATAATCTTTATTCTAAGATAAAAGATAAGACTCCCATAGATAGGCTTAGTAATATTGTCTACAACATTCCATGTCTCTCTTGTAACAATTCCTACATCGGTCAAACATCTCAATTATTGAAATCACGTATTACACTACACAAAAGTGATTCTCGACTTCACCCTGACCGTTGTGCATTAGCCAAACATGTCCATTCCACTGGTCATCTCATGGACTATACTAACACCACAATTCTCCACCGTGAGAACAATAAATCTAAAAGAGAGTTCATTGAAATGTCTTATATTTTCCTTAACGATTTCTCCATTAATGTTAAGAGTGACATCAAGAACCTAAGCGATATATACCACTTGTTACTTAAATCAGATACCAAGAACAATACTATATCACAGATAACTAACTTGACTGATATATCCATTAACAACTAACATACCTTTATAATTAATTTTCATTAAGGCTGTTTTATCGGTGCATCAAAACCTAGGGACAGTGTTTTCTCTGTTATTTACTGACAAAATGTCTCGAAATTTGGACACGTTATTCGAAATTATGTTGCCTTTAAACTGATGGTTTTACTTTTTTTATTTTTTTGAAACTTCTGTTGAAAAATTGGAATATACTGTTTAACGTTCTATTATAACCAAACTTTTTACGCCCATCACTCGAAAGAGTTTTTTTTTCTGTAATCGTTGATTTTTGTTTCACCTTTCTGTGTCCAGTAATAATCGAGAAAAGCGTGTTCCAAATTTAAAGAAAATTGCTAAAAAATAATGAAATCTAATAGTGAAACGTGTTACTCATCATTGGGCTTAGTTTCATCGTTATCGCCTTCGTGACGTCAAATCTCATGAACGTACGGTCAGTTAGTTCGTGTTAAAACTAATTTGAATGGAGAATAATGTATTTGTTGTCATTAAACTACCCGTCGGCCGGCGGCACTGAGTAAAGATGGTCTCGCGTAAGCAGTGTAGAAAAGTAAGTGATACGCCCATTTCAAATCGCAGTTGGCTTGAACTGCTAAAACAGCCTTAACACAAAAAAAATATATAACATTCCCTTGCTTTTCTTAGATACATCTCAATAAGATGCAATAATACATGAACAATATAATATAATTAAATAAAGTTAATCAAAATAATATTTCCCTATACTGGGATTTAAATTCATTCGTTTTTTACCAATGAACCTTAACGACATAAAGATTCATAAGAACAATGAAGTTGTCAGCGCTTGCGTTCTGGCTATAACAGAACCTCACTTTTAAACTATCTAAAAATCAAAAATTTAGTTATTGCCGACAATTCAAAGAATTACCTCCTTTTAAATGTAGTTACATTGGGTTTTTCGATTAACCTTGGGTAAGCCTTTACGTGTCAAGTTCAAAGCTACCATACATTTCAAACCTTACAAAAAACTTTTTTTGCACATAGTAACAAAAAACACCACTATGTTACTAGCTAAGTTTTTTAATATTCTAACTCTACAATTCTAAGTTACGGTAAGATCAATAATGTTTTAATAGATAATATATGGTAGCTAATTATAATTTATTCTCTTTCAGCCCTGAAGAAGCCAAATTAATTCTCTTTGGCGAAAACGTTCGGCGAAACAATTGATACACATTAGAGTCTTTCTTGCAGATTTCCCCAATATTTAAGAGTTTACTATATATATATATATATATATATATATATATATATATATATATATATATATATATATATATATATATACAGTCAGAAGGTTGGCCAAGGGCTTGTAGATAAAAAACATGTGTAAATGTTTACAAAATATCAAAATTTTTCAGCGCAACTTACTAGTCGTTGAGATTATTTAAAATCATCGAAAATCTATGGAGAAGCTATGAGCATATTAACGTGTGTATTAAAAACGGCGTAGGTAGGCATGGCTAACGATGATACCAATATGGCGGTGGGATCATGGCCGGACTCAATAATATTAAAACTACTATAAAAATATGACTAGTTATTCAGAAGATTTAATCATAATCTAAAAAAGTGCAATACATTTTTAATAAACTATGATTTATTTATCCCGCGGTAAACACTAAAAATACGATATATTATACATAAAGATAAATTAATACAGTCAAATACTATTAATTTATTCTCTGAAGTACGGGCCATTACTTTGTTTACATATTTGTATACTAACCTGTAGAACGTTATTCCTGAAGATTTTTTATTAACATTGTTTCTGCTACTGCAACTACGTTGAGAACAAGAAACCATTATTATGTTCTATCACAATATATTATTACAGTTTCTATAAAAGTATTATAAAACTAAAAATATTCGAAAAACAACAAACGTAAACCAAGATAATATACGATCTGTCAAAAGTGTCAAAACAATCTTAACGATATGGCCGAAGTGAGGTCGTTTTTAGTCACGTGATGCCCTCTCCATAGATTCTAACTCGATGTTTAAAATAAACTTTGACAATTAACATTAACAACACAAATATAAAATATAATAATGGACAATACATTCTAAAAAATTGTGGTCAGGATAGTAAAATATAGTTCATTTCATGACATCTTTTGATAGTGTGTTTTAACTCTGATACATAGAGAATAGAAAGAAAAAACAATGTGATTAAAATTTAATTAGTTGTTCTTGATATTGTAATTATTTTCAAGAGACAAGAGGCCCATATTGGATAGTTTTTATTTTTAATTATTTTTAGAATGTATTGTCCATTATTATATTTTATGTTTGTGTTGTTAATGTTGAGTGACAAAGTTTATAACGACTAGTAAGGTGCACTGACAAATTTTGTTATTTTGTAAACATTTACATCCATACATTTACATATACATATATATATATATATATATATATATATATATATATATATATATATATATATATATATATATATGTATATATATATATATATATATATGTATATATATATATATATATATATATACAGTGAGTCTTACCTATTAACTTGCTTATTTTAAAGATAACACCACCAAATTGCTATGATACGTCGAGTTTTAAATGTGATCTATCTAACGTTATCCAAATTTTACTATTTTAATGAATCCCCTTTAAGTGGAAGCCACGCCCTCCATTTTTTAAATAGCAAAAGAAGTCATGTGAAACTTAATTTGAAAGGTTATCATAATCTGATTCCAAAAGTATATTGAATTAAAGATACAATATTATTGTTGAGGTAATTATAAAACCACTGAATCAATGAATACATTATAGTTTTTTTTAAGAAACGAGAAGAAAACAGAAAAAATTAAATCTGGTGTACGAAGTAAAAAAACACATTTAACTATTTGAATGACTATTTACGTGGTAATCGAAATTTTATTACAGAGATTGGCTTTATAATTGAAACGACTACATAGACTGTAACTTCTATAAACAAATTATTAGTAAAAACAATAATAACTGATACATTTTGAAAACAATTTCCAATATGTTAGCTATATATTTTTGTTACTATTTTGATTTTAATTTAAAGTTAATGAGTAGTTTTAAAGTAGTCAGAATTTTTTAATTAAAAAAGTTTTATATGAAACATTTGTTTGACTGAGATATATTTTCGGAGATTTCTTAACTTGTAAGAGAAGTGCTGTAATATTTTAATTAAACTGACGGATCTCGATTTATTTCGTACTCGTAAAATTTGTCCCAACTACGTTCGTCAGCTGGTTAAAAGAAGAATAAAGGATGGTAGTTTACAATGGATAGAAATAAAGGTAAATGGTAACAAAAGTCATTTTTAAAAAGCATTTATAACTGAGCAGAAAAGTTAATTTTCATATTTATTTCTGTTATTAAATATTCTTCCACTTTACAAAATAGTAATAAAGTAGACCAAAAACATTGAAAAAATTGCAATATTTACTCCAGAAACCAATTTGTGTCATTTGTATGTAATTTCCTCAGTTCCTTGGTACCTGAGACTCAAAATGTTTGTTTATATTAATGTGGTTTCTTACTTTATCTGCTCTTAGTATTTTACTAATCACTCCACCTTGCTCCGTTCTTGCTCTCTTTCCGGAAACCTTTTCGGAGAGAATCAGTCTTTCTAAATTATTTTCGTTTCTGCGGGTCCCATGTACAAATACCTGAGAAATTAGCTGACGACAGGTTAGGTATCAAGTTGATTTAACATAGTACCGCTTCTGCGATAAGCAATCCAGGGTATTCGAACCATATTTCTTCAATACTACATCTTGAATGCATCGATCTTCTGGCGCACGTATAACAAGTTGCAGCACTATATAGAAATATTGAGAAGATAGAGCCTAGAGATCATAGCTGACAGTTAAATATTCTAAAGTTTAAGCTACGAGAAGTACCTATTATAGGCATAAAGTATATTAAATAAACACATAAATAAATTAAAGCGACCTCTAGTACCGATCCTTGTAGTACTCTTTTGCTAACCATTATTTAATTAATAATGAAAAAACTACCCAAAATCATCATTAAACCATACTATCAATACAAAAATATCCATTATGGACCCATTGTATTGATGTTAGTATTGTTACGTTGGGTTTGTTTAGAAACACTGTGGGATTCGAAATCTTATACCAAAAACGTCAACGTGACAACTCGTTAATTTCAAATACCCCACTTTTAATGCCATGATAACATATTAAGATAATAGAAACATATTATATGGATTCAAATCTTCCAGGAAGTATGATCAATATAATAATTAAAGATAAGTGGCCTGCATTTCAATATATTTTTACTGACGGCTCTAAAATTCAAAATAAAACGGGTTGTGCAATATATCACTGGAATTTTGATAACAAAGAATCATGTCGATTGCCCAATGAAGCTTCAATATATACTGCCGAACTATCAGCTTTATTTCTTGTGTTAAAATATATAGCCTCTATTGGTATGAATAATTATATCATTCTGACTGATTGTAGAAGCATTATGGACAAACTCACTTCTATCAAAACCACAAAAAACCTAAACCATATTGAGATACAAATAAAGAAGTTACATTATGATATTATTTCCGCAGGTAGCTCGATTATTTTTTGTTGGGTAAAAGGACACTCTGGAATATTAGGAAATGAAGAAGTCGACAAATTAGCTAAATCTGCAGCTTTAACCAAACATAATATAAACAACATACTTCTTCCAGTAGCAGACATAGATAATATCAGTAGAAACAACTGCAAACAAAGATGGCAACGTTTATACAACCAAAGTACAACTGGAATAAACTTTAGAGCTTGCCAACCACTAATACCCAATGGGAGATGGTTCAAATATGAGACAAATAGGTTATTTATAAAAACAATAAACAGAATAAGATCAAACCACGCACTCACTCCTGCATACAAACACAGCATAGGTATTACTGATAACCCATATTGCTCCTGTGGTAAAGTGGGAGATCTGCAGCACTTTATATTGGAGTGTGGACAGTACAAACAAAGTATCAAAATGATGTATGAAAAACTAATTCAGCTAAATTTTTCATTGCCTGTCAATTTAAATACAATTATTTTTTCAAATAATAAGCACATATTAAAATGTATCTACGAATACGAAAGCGACACGAGACGGCGTCGCAGGTAACATCACTAAATAGAGCTATTCACTAGTCTGCATCAATTTGTCTCTAGTCATCATATATTTATTCTAAGTAGGACATTATAGTATTCTATAATGAAAAGTAAAAAATTAAAAGAATATCTGTCAAAAAGATGTAGTAAAGCAAACAGAAAAATAAATGATCGATATCAGCTTTCGATTAGTAACGATTCTCGAACGGTCAAAATTTAAAAGTGATCATGAATGTCATCCAATGACATTTACTCCATTTACAGTACTGGAGAAGTCCGTTATAAATCATGTATATAAAGCTTTGCGCTAGTCTAGAGTGCCGCCTATTGTACTACTTTTTTCTCTAGATTTTGTTGACTTGTTTGTTCTGGTCCGGTCACAGTCACAACGATACCACATTGAATTAAACACCTGTCATGAAATGTCACCGTGTAGGTTATTTCAAGGACACTCGTTATAAAATTAACTTCAGTAGTTCAAATAATCTTTTCTAAGCACTGCTTCACTTTTTTACTGATTACACAACTCTAAATATATTACAATTTAAACCGAAAAATTGATTTAGATTAATTAATAAACATACCCAACGGTAGTTATAGCATGCGGTCCATATGTATGGAATAAATTCATTTTAACAGTAATATGTACTATCTGAAAAAAACCTGAAATAGGTTGATCTTCATTCTTAAATTGACAATTTACAGTATGAAAATATTAGACACCTCCAGCACCCCCTTTGAATTATTAGCACCCCCTCGAAAATTTTAAATAACAAATGTGATCGTATGGCACCTTGTTAAAAAGGGATTTTAGTCCTCTGTTCAGCAATATAGAGTTTTTTAAGTTTGGTACAATCATAACTAAGAAAATTGATTTTTAAGATGTAAAATTTTGACAATGTATCACAAAACTTTAGGTTGAATGAAGATAATAATGTCATACAATATTTATAATATATTTTTCAATGTACTTTAAAATTAAATTAAATGTTCAAAATGACCACCATTCACTTCTTGACAATATCCTAGGCGATTTTGGAATTCTCGTACAACATTTTGTACGACCTCGGGGGTTATTTTGTTAATTTCATCCGTTATCCTAACTTTTAAATCAGCAATACTGTTTGGTCTATTAAAAAATACTTTAGATTTTAAATAACCCCATAAAAAGGAATCAAGTGGAGTCAAATCGGGGAATCTAGCCGGCCATTCGAT
The DNA here is from genome assembly GCF_040954645.1 of Diabrotica undecimpunctata. NCBI lineage: Eukaryota > Metazoa > Arthropoda > Insecta > Coleoptera > Chrysomelidae > Diabrotica > Diabrotica undecimpunctata. Next base: position 40,089,198 of record NC_092809.1, on the reverse strand, counting down.
CGTTCCACGTCTTCCAATCCGCCTATTGGGAAAAACCTCGTTTAAATAATTTCTTACTATACGTGCAAAATGCGGTGGAGCTTTGTCTTGTTGGTAGTAAATAGATCGATCCATCTTATTTGGATAATTAACATCAGGAAAAAATCTTTGTAATGTAGGCACTAAAAAGTTAATCAATTAATCTAGATAAACCTCACCATCAACTGTGTCCTTAAAAAAATAAGGACCAATAATTTTATTGTTAATGATACCCTCAAACGTTAACTTTTTTAGGATATTGCGTGTGAGTCTCACATACCCACTGAGGATTTTCTTTGCTCCAATAACTACACTTCTGTTTGTTAACCGTTCCGTTTAAATGAAACGTCGCTTCATCAGAAAAAACTATTTTGTTTATGAACTGCAAATCTGCGTTTATTCTGTCCATCATCATTTCACAGAATTTTTGCCTTCTATCAGCATCTTCTTCATTTAACTCCTAAACCAACTGAACTTTGTAAGGGTGGAATTTTTCTTTATGCAAAATTCTCAAAATAGATTATTTACTTATATATCATTGACGGCAGCAAGTTCTCAAGTTATCTTATGCGGAGTTTCCTCAATCTCTAAAAGTACATCTAACTTTTTTTCTTCAGTAAATTTAACATTTCTACCTGGTTTTTCAATATTTTTTACATGTCCAGTATAACGAAACTTCTTTAAAATTTTGCATACTGTAGAATATAGCGAAACCTGCTGACCAGGGTATTTATTATTATACATTTCACAAACCTCCATTTGAGTTCTTGTTTTATTACCACAACCAATCATAATTAAAATGTTTATTTGGACAAATGATCCCTAATTAAATTTAATGCGCGCACAAATATTATACTAAAAAAACATACAGAAGTTAAAACATTTTTGTATTTAGGTCTATAAAAACATAAAGTTAAAACTTTTACAAGTGTCTTCAAGATTTATACAGTAGCATAACGTTTTCGATCTAATTAGATCATCCTCAGTGCCTTATGTAGTTAAAGCTAATAATGAATTTGTGGCTATGACATCCATATATGGGTTTACATCTTTCCAAAATTAAATTATATGGTGACTCTAGGCGATGACATTGGATAAAATTTAATACTTGAGAAGCTACATGTCTCCCTGCTCGGTTTTTAACACGAGGTTCTTGTCAGTTAAAACGACACAGACCAACTGGCTAAGGTGACAGGAATATAATTTAAGAAGACAGCTAAACATGACGAGGTATGGGTGTGTTCCGTGACTAATGTAGTTTTTTAAAAATTTTAAAATTTTATTTTGTTGTAGTAATACCTAATATCGTATTAATGAACCTTTAGTTAAAATTAAATTTGCTTCAATGATAAAATTTATTGCCTTAAATCTGCAAATCTCTATTATTGAAAAAACAACAAGTGAGTTATTAAATTAGTGGAATTAATGTTTGAGGTTGAATTTATAGATTAAAGTATAACGTACACGCTAGTTTAAAAATTGAAATATTGGTATACATATATATATATATATATATATATATATATATATATATATATATATATATATATATATATATATATATATATATATATATATATATATATAATATATATATATATATGTATATATATATATATATATATATATATATAGATATATATTTAGCAGTTTAAAGAATTTTGTTTATCTGTAAATCATTTTAATTTAAAAACAATATTCGTTGTAAAAACAAAATTCCAACATTGGTGAGTATAAAATGTAAATTTTGAAGCTTTTATAATCTGCAAAATGGGTAAAATTACATACTACGTTTAGTTGAATTGTTTATTGATTATAATAGGCAATATATTGAATTTCAATAATGTAAATATTTTAAATTTATTTTCATAAAATGTTCATTACAAAATAATTTTAAAAATTTTCGTTGTTTATAACATTTTATAGCAATTAGTTTTAAAAATTAAATTAAAAATAATCAAGGTAACACGAAAATTAATTATCAACTTTGAAATTAAAGTTCACAAAGGTCGAGTCTTTATAAAAGTTTTGCAGTTATTTTTCGAAGAATTAATTTTTAGCGTTACTACCTCACAAAGTACAGCAGTATTGTTTAATCCAAAGCTATATTTTAATAATAAAAAGTAAAACAAAGGACACGCCATTTACAAAATTGTTCAATCAGTCGTTCGAGAATATTTTTCAGGATACTATGAAAGAAAACTGAAATAAAAGTAAATGGAAAATATCTTAATCATCTGAGATATGCTATTGATGTAAGATAAGATAGATGGTTTATCGGTAAGAAATTAATACGAAAGTATTTTTTACGAGTCAAAGATAAAAAATATATCAATATAGAAAATACACACATAAATGTAAAACATAGAAACAGTTTTAACTAATATAATTGACAATTACAACAAAAAGAAAAGTACTCTTTATATGTAAAAAAAGCACTCGCTATAAGGTAACTCTTAATTTCTGCCTTAAACTGAGGAAAATTAAGAGCTTTTATTCGATCTGGCACTATGGTGTCTAATTTTATGGCTAAATACCTTGAACCATTTCTGGAGCTCTTAAGTCGGCCAAATTCTGGTATAAGATTATTGTTGTATCTGGTGGGATAATTGTGAAAATCTATATGCGCATCGTATTGGCTAAGATTTTGTTTTATGTGCAACAAACACCGCATAATGTATACACAAGGTTAAGTTAAAATTTTAAAAGCTCTAATAGAGTTTCTACAGTTATCTCTGATTAAACAAATTTTATATCCTAAGAACTTATATGATGCAGTCTGCACAATATCCCTTCCATCAACAACAATATTTTAATTTAGCAAAAGATTAGTTATTATTTGCATCTTTTTTATATAAATTTTTAGTCCGATCTCCAAGAAAGCGCGATATAATTTTTCCAACATTATCATTACATCATTCATACGATATGCTATAAGGACGATGTCATCTGCGAATCTCAAATGACTGAGCTTATCTCCATTAATGTTGATACCATGCTCGTTCAGATCTGCCTTGTGAATAGCTTTGGAGAGACGGTGTCCCCTTGCCGTATACCTTGTTGTATACAGAATATATTTGTTTCTTGTTCAGGTAGTCTTACGCTAGCTGTGGCATTATAGTAGATAATATATTTAATTATATTAGTGTAGCGATGATCTATTCGGCATTCTCTCAATGCTTTTAATATTTTCTGTTGGCTTATTGTATCGAATTCTTTCTCGTAATCCACGAATATAAGTACCAATGGTTTGTTGTATTTTTCAAACGTCTCTATTAGATTTTTTTTCACTAGCAACTGGTCGTTAGTGCTGTATCCCGATCTAAATCCATCCTGTTCTCTAGGCTGATAAAAGTCTTACTTAGTGTCATTATTTTTCTGATAATTTTTGTGAAAAATTGATATATACAATACAATTACATATATATATATATATATATATATATATATATATATATATATATATTGTTACGATAAATATCATGACTGATAAAACTGTAAACATATTATTTCTAATTCTATTCTATTCTAGTAAGTTCGTCGCTGTATTGTATTTAGGTATATAAAAACATATAGTTAAAACTTTTACAATTGTCGTCAAAATTTATATATATATATATATATATATATATATATATATATATATATATATATATATATATATATATATATATGTATATATATATATATTAAATATATATATATATATATATATATATATATATATATATATATATATATATATAAATGTTTTTGGGTTGGAGTCAATAAAAGGTTCTATTGGTTAACTATTTAATATCTTGAGCTTTCAATTGTGTTTACAATTCTTATCAAGAGCTGCTAAAAAGGCAAAATATCTTACAAAGTTGAACTATAAAGAAAAACATTTTTTGTTTCATCACTCATCAAATAAAATTAGTTTCGTTAATAAAAATTGCTGCAAATACATGTCAAAAAGAATTAATACTAAAATGCCCTTATCTAATAAATTCTTCCCTGAAATTTTAATAATTTTGAAAACATTTTCTAAAAAAAAAAATAATTGAATTTATAAATAGTTTAAAGTAGCAACCAATTACAAATAAGCCTCAATGTCATAAATGCCAACTTAAAATGTTTACCTTTGACATTTATATTGTCAAAAATAAAATTTTGTTTAAAAATTCTTTTTTGTTTAGTAACAAAAAGAAGAAGATTTTATATATAAATTATAAGGAAATAATATAATTATAAATTTTGCTTAGATTTTGAATTTCTGATCTTTTGTTTAAAATATTATCACTTTTGCTAATACAAACCATTTCCAAAAAAGTCCTTTTGAATTTATTACTTTCACTACATAAAATTTTAATGTTATCAAAATCCATAATATGGTCTTTATCGATTACATGCTCTGTCAAAGCACAAGATGGTTTTTTAATTCTGCAATCACTTTTGTGAGAAATAATGCGATTTGAAAGATTTCTTCCGGTCTCACCAACATAGTCAGATTCACACTGAGTACAACTAATGCTGTATACTACATTCGTTTTTTCAAATTTGTCTATTCGCTCCGTGCGTGACCATGGTAGGGGTACCTTGAAACGATGCCAGCGTGCGTAGCGGCGAAATATGACAAAATTGGACACTATCTTTTTACGCATAAATTTTATCAAAAATGTGTGCAAATACATGTTGCGTATTTAGTTGTGCTAATAATACCAAAAATAGTCAGTGTAGTTTTTATAGGTTCCCAAAGATTACATATAAATTAGAGAAAAGAAAAAGATCGATCCGTGCTATTAATATGAAAAAGGAAATATCACGTAACCTCATTTTTATGCAATTGAAATATTTAAATAATTTACCTTAAATGATATTTTATAAGGCTTCAAGCTAACTGCAGAGTGCCTGATGACTTTAGCTTTTATATCATAAATTTTACTATTACTGTTTTTAATTATATGCTCTTTCATGTGAAAAACTTGATTTGCCAGTACTAGATTTTTAACTTTTCTTTTCCGTTTGGACTTAAAAAGATATATTATGATGAATTTTGAGAAACCCAGTTTTTAATACTACATTTATTTTGTACATAAACTGAAAAAATATAATTAAAAAGTTAATTATTAATAATTGTCAATTTCGCCTGTATTTAACAATGTCAAACATATGTCATTAATGTCATATGTTTAACCTGAAAATTGGTAGATCCAAAACTGTCAGATGAAGGCGGTAGGTGTCGCGTCAGTCACGCACGGAGCGAATAGGATATTTAGTTTTGGCATATAAAGATGAAATAGTTTTGATGTTCTTTGTTGCTATTTTTATATTGTCAATAACCTTTAGTGTTTGTATTAATTTAGGTGTTACTGATGGTATAAAAGGTAGTGAATGATAATAGATGTTCTGATTGTTAGATACAATGTTTTGAGATTTAGCAAAAAATGGTGTTAAGTTATTTATATTAACAATATTAGAAAAAAGCATCCTATGTAGCGTATCTGGAGGATAAGAGTTTTCAATTAAAATATTTTTTAACAATTGAAGATCTTCATGTAGACAATCTGGATGAGAAAGTTTTAAAACACGTTCTTTTAATCCTGTTATAAGGTTCATTTTCATGTTATTTGGATGATGGGAGTAATAGCTTATAAATCTATTACTGGGTTTTCTGAACCATCTGGTCTTCAACATATTGTCTGTATTTCTTACAATTCTCATGTCAAGGAATGATAGAGAATTATCTACCTCTTCCTCAACTGTAAATTGTATATGTTGATTATGATTGTTGAAAATGTTGACTGTTTCATGAATTTTGTGTTTAGGAAGTGCCAAAACTTAATCATCTACATATCTTTTAACAAAAGGAATGAAAAAAGTGCAATTGTTGATACAATCACTGATAACATCATCAATGACATAGCTACTTAGAATGGGTGAAAGACTAGATCCCATAGGACTACCAAAAATTTGTTTATAAAAGACTCCATTAAATATAAAAATATATACAATATAAAAAATATTTTTACGATAAATATTATGACTGATAAAACTGTAAACATATTATTTCTAATTCTATTCTATTCTAGTAAGTTCGTCACTCAGTTGAAAAACCTGTTTGCCAACCTGACTTTTCGAGAGGGTCGGGTAATTCGAAGGCATTCTCGATTAACTGTATTTTATATTTAAGGAGGGAATATTATTGGAAACAGTTAGTTCTAGTTCTAGTTTTGAATATCGAGTTTAAATTGTTAGCGGGAAGTAAATATAAATAAATATTGTGAAATAAATTAGTGAATATCGTAACAAAGACTTTAATAAACTTGTAAGTGTTATGAATGTAGAACCTTTGATAATAAATAAAGACAATAAATTAGATTAATAAAAATATTACAATATATATATATATATATATATATATATATATATATATATATATATATATATATATATATATATATATATATATATATGTGTGTGTGTGTGTGTGTGTGTGTGTGTGAGCAAACTGATAGGATGGTAGTGTTTTAGATATATTATGTCACCTTAATTGTGTAATAAAACAATGACTGCATTGTTCTATTAAGAAGGGGGTTTTATTTGGTAGATGCATTCGTTAAAAAGTTTGGCCACAGCCAAAATCATCGAATATTTTATTTTCACCTAATTTCACCTAATTTTATTGCCTCGAACACAGGGGATTTGTTATTTTTGTTTCTAAAAGTGCCGTTTTGCTTTCGAATGGTGTTATTTCTGGCAATAATTCCGAACCCTGGTTTGTGATTTTGGGCAGGGGCTGATCTTGCCTGCCGTAGGTGCTCTCATACATTTTGCGGTAAATGAATTAGACAACGTCAAGGATTTTGTATTTTTTGTAAAATAATTTATAGATGATTTTGTTGCCTATGTTGTTCGTATGTCGCCTCAAAACTTTTAACCTTTTGTTTTCTTGAATTATTTTAGTTATTTCTCTTGTATTGTTTTCTTTTACGTCTTTTCGGATTAATCGGTGAATATATCTTTTTACCTTCTTCATTATTGAGTAGTTGGAGTCGTATTTTTCTGTTACAATTAAACCATCTTCTGTTTTTGATTTTAAGATTTTTGTTGAAGAAGTATGCTTAATATCTGCGATAAAATTGGTTGTTGGTTATCTGCGGTTGCGACTTCTTCATTTTCTTAAAATCTTATTTTTTTAAATTTTGGGTTAGATCTGGAAATGATTTTTATTGGTTCATATACCTGGGCTGAGATTAGTGCTTTATCTAGCGTTTTGTGGTGTTGTAATCGGAGATTGTTGCATTTCAACACACTGTAGTCCATCTATGAATGCTTTTATAGTAAGTAGTTCCAGAAAATCTTTAGGTGCCTGACGGTACGCAAAATGCAATAAGTTTTTAATCTCAGCGTCGTATTTTTGCAAGCTTTCGTTATGCTTTTGATATCGAACTTTTAGCTGACTTTGGAAAACCTGGTTTATATGCTGCTGAACATATCGTGTTTTTAAAGCAGCTTAAACTAGAAAGGTATAACTGGATGCATCCTGGGGAAGAAATTGTAAGACGGTTGCTGCCTGACCTTACAACAACACTACCAAAGAAGCTGCCATTTCTTTCTTATTCCAGCTATTTTTTCTGGCTGCAGCTTTGAATTGAAAACGATTAGTTTCCTATATTTAATTATGGAAGCGGTTGGTTCAGATTCGACGTTAGATAGTGAAACAATATTAGATAAAGAAGCTGGGGTATTAATTTTTCTTTCAACTTTCAATGATAACTATAAATTTCAAAAACTATCACAAACATCTGTTTATAATTATATTCTGGCGTTCCAAACTTCACTAGACATTTCATGAATTTTCGATGTTATCTTAAATGTTCTCGAACTACTTCTTCTTTTTCGTCAAGGGACTTTTTCTATGTAGGATAACTCTTACGGAACTTTTGTAACAATAGGCTACTTGAAATGAAAATAAATATTGTTTTCTTTTCACCCCACTGTCCACCTACGCAGGACATAGAAATGTCCACTAAAATACAAAGAGCAAATACATTAGCAGGATACCTTAATAATACTAAGGCGTATCCGACACATTATCTGTGAGATGAAATCAAGAATCTATAAAGTCAATATAAGACCAATAATGACGTATGCATCAGGAACAAGACTTGGATTTTCACAAGGATGCTAGAAAGAACAGAAATGAGACTACTTAAAAGAATTACAGAAAACACGCTGAGAGACCAAATAAGGAGTGACAAAATCGGAACAAAACGTAATGTACAGAATATAACTAAGTAGACACTAAATAGAAAAAAAGGATAAACACGTCATTAGAATAGCGGATAATGGTCGTTAAAATAGCAAGGCACAAATCACCACGTGGTAGAAGTATGGGCCGATCGCACAAGAGATAAAGTGGCAATATTCAATAGAGACAAAAACCTGCTAATAAGGAAGTAAAATGACTTATTTAAGGCAAGAAGAAGAAAAAGAATACCAAAGGAAAAATCTAAAATAAAATAGTTAAATGAACAGTGTATTTCTACAAAGAAATACACAGTACTCTAAGAAGTCGCATATTTAACCAGTATTATATACTGTATACTCCATGCCTTAAATTATGTTTCTTAAGTGTAAACGCTAATTAATAAAACTACAAAAATGGAGCTGAAGTGAGAAGATTAAAGAACTCTGCGAAAGACATCTAAGTAGTGACCAATTATCCCGACTTCACTTGTTGAATCTAATAATTAAAAATACATGCCATTTTAAACACAAGGAACAGACGGAACATTTTCTATGACATAACATACAAAGAATTCAATTTATATGGTAATTAGTTTGCTATAATTTTGTATACACTATAAAATGTTATGCTAAAGTAAAGAACATTACCGACTCTACAAATTAGCTTCAAATTATAAACTCGTTCTGAATTATTTTTATGAATGTCATGTTATTAAGTTAAAATAACAGAATTGCTTGATTAATTATTTTTTAGCTCATTCCGTCACGAAAAAACAACAACATTGACTGTTTACCAAAGGTGGAATGTTTTACAAAATTACATTCATGGGAGAAATTACTGCTTAAGCTATGACACAGACAAATGACAGAAAATATTTATGATAAAATGTTGTTTTATTATTTTATAGAATACAACTACAGTCCGGAATGATCAATAAAGCTTTTTCGTTTATTTGAACTAATTTTTAAACAACTGATTTTATTTGTAGAAGTTGAATTTGTTTTATTCTAATTATTTGAAGAGTTGATCGAAAAGGTACTTACAGAAAGGGGAGTAAAACAAAGAGGTGTTTCTATTGCCATTATTTTCTTCTCTTGAAAGCGACTGTTAATACTGGTCTTGAAACTTGAAATCCTTTTTAAGAAGTCTAAAGTTTACAAGATTATTATGCTGCCTAGAAATTTAAACATGGTTTTCACTGGAAAGGTTATTTGGAAAGTTAGCCATGCTTGTAGCGGTTATATTTGCCTACCACATTGGATATCACTTGAAGGGGGGTGAGCAAACAAACCAAAACGTTTGCGAATGGCCACTCTTGCTTTGGTTGGAGAGCTAGGTCGTAAGTAAGTGAATAAAAGAGGGACTAAAAGAGGTAACTTTAAAGAAATGAATAAAAAAAAATACTAGGTTCCTAAACTATTTGAAAAGAACGCTGTTTACAAGAATCTTCTCGCTGGATGGAAAGAAGGGCTTTTCTTTCCTAAAAAAATATTAGAAAGTGAAAATCTTTTTAAAGGAAATAATTCTACACTTGGTTTAAAATATCTAGATTTTTCAACGAAGCTTACACTGAGATTAATCTTCAAACAAAACAATTCAAATTTATGGTTATGTACCAAATGTCAGAAAGGGATAATATAACAATAAGCTAATCCATAAAACTTTTAATTTTATTTATTACAATCTTTTAGTTTGCTATAAAAGCCAGTACATTTTTTTTATAAAAAATGTCTATTTTTACTTAAAAAATTAAAAAATTGGTTAACAAAAAGTAGCTGATATCACTCTAGCTGATGTATTTCCTTTAAGAAAGTTTTTTTGATTGGTACTAAATTAAAAAAACTGCAAACAATCACCACTTTGTCTCACTCAAGCTGCAAATTGGTCTGAAGTGATGAGCTACGAAAATTGTAGCTGAAATAGCTACAATTTTATTTTAAAATAAGTTTATTTGGCAGTTTAAATGTTATTTCAAATATAAGCGAGTTTATCTATTACCTGAGAAAGGTATCTATTACCTGAGAAACAATTTCATTATTTATTATTTACAGTATGTAATAGTGCATAATATAGAATTATTTTTAGTATACACATAGTATATGAAAATTCATATGGGAAACAAAGAAATATACATTTAAATAAATTTAATATTCTTCTTTTATAATAAAACAGTATTGTTAAAGACGGTAGAAAAGCTAAGTGGAAATAATGCTATATACATATACATATTAGCTACCGTTGTCAATCTATCAAATAGACATTTAAATGCAACGAAGAGTTTAATACTGTCAAAAGTTTTAAAATTTGCTGCAACTGATCCATCTATTTCAAAATTAGACATTATTAGCTCAGTGGAGAAAATATCTCTATATTTACCAACCAACGAAAAAGACGAATATAGACTACTAGGTATATAAAATTCAATGGAGAAAGTATAATAAAATTAAACAGAGCACAAGTAAAGAGGAAATAAAGCTGTAAGGACTTAAAAAATGATAATTCCATACTTATCATACCAGCAGATGAGGCAAATGCAATTCATTTTGAAGCAAAGTCGTAAAAAAATAAAAAAAGCAATAATTTAATTTGCTATAACATGAGACTGTTTAAAATGTCTTAATTGATTACCCTTGCTGCAAAATGGAAATAAATACAAAAAAAAGAGGAGAAACCTTTTTCTTATTCAATGTTTTTCAGCTACTTACATTGCACTTAAGACCTTCCTAATTTGTCTGGAAAAAATCTCTAACATAACAAAAGAGCCCACCAAATTTCATTAAAATCGATGTAATAGATTTAGCATAACGATTTTGTAATTTAAATCTTTTAAAATAATTGGATTTTTTTTAAATTGTGCAAAATAAAAACCAGACCATATAAAAGTTTACCAATTTTTTTACTTATAAACACGCGTTTTACCTATCTGACGGCTTCATGGAATTGAAATCGGATTATTTGGACGGCCTCAGGAATGTTTTAAAATTATAAACAATGTTTTGGCTTGAAAACAAATAGAATGTTTTTTTAACTATTCGCTTAAATTAAATTTAGGAAACGGTATTGGAGAAGTCTTGGCAAGAGGTTTTTTATAAAAGAAAAAAGTTTAATTTGGAGTATTTCCTGAGATAAAACCAGTCAAAGTTGATAATAATATGATGATAATCTTTAAACCATTGCCTTTTATTTCGGAGCTTTTTCGCGATGAAAATTTTCATATTTTCAAGATATTTATGATATACATTAAATTCCGTAGACGTCTACCAAGCAAGTCCCAAACATTCTCTATAGGGTTAAGATCGGCACTATTCATTGGCCATTCCATAACGTCGATTTCAACTTCCTCTAGATAATTTTGCACTAAATTTGCAACGTACGGTCGTGCATTATCGTGTATTAGAACAAAATTTTCGCCAATATAAGGAGCAAATGACACAACGTGGTCTTGAAGAACGTCAACGATATATTGATGAGCGTTGATGGTACCGTTATTCAACACCACCAAGTCTGTACGACCCGTTAAAGAAACGCCACCCCAGACCTTAACCGACCCTCCATCGAATAACGTCGTTCTTCGCATGTTACATGTGCATACCGTTCGTTCTGACGTCAGTACACGCGAATACGCCTATCACAATTGTAAAGACAGAATCTGCTCTCATCTGTAACCAGAACTCTATTCCAATCAGCCTCCAACTAATGGATATGATTTCGTGCAAATTCTAAACGCGCTCTGCGATGAGCTACGGTCAAGGCTGGCCCTCTGGCAGGTATACGATTTACCAAATTACCTTCCTTGAGACGTTGGCGAACAGTTTCACAGCTGATTCGAACATTATGAACATCTTCAAGTTGGGATTGTAAGCTTCTGGTAGTTACAAATCGTTGTCTTAGGGTGCGATGGCATAAAAAACGGTCTTGAGCGGACGTTGTTACACGATGTCGACCTTGTCCTGGACGCCTAGAGTGACTACCGGTCTCTCTGTACCGTTCCATTATTCATGAAACCGATGTATGGTGTACGCCGAACCGTTCGCCTAAATGTCTGTAACTCCAACCTTCTTCGTGCAAAAGAACTATTTGAGCACACTCTTCATTAGTCAAATTTCTCGATTCGCGTTGCATTTTGATTAAAACAATAGCAAAATGTTACCACCAAACAGCAATAGTTCACACAACGACTGAAAAATGACACTAAACTCTTATCGACATTAACAAATTTACAGCACCTTTGTTTTCTGTTCCCTAGAAACCGGTTAAAACGAAAAAACAATACAAACAAAATGAATACAATTAAATTTAAAACACCCATGAATCGCTTTTTTTCTTTTTGTAAATGGTGCGTTAATCTCTTGGAGTAGTGTATGTTTTTAAGTTCAAAGAAATTGACTTGTCTTTGTTATTTTTGGTTAACTGCGTCGCAAGCACAGTAAACGTTGCAAAGTATCAAATTTCTGTAATAATTTATTTGAATTATCGTCTTTCAAAAGTACATTACAATAGCTCTGATTTATAAGGGTTTGCTTCCATCGACCACCCCTTAGAATTTATAGGTGCAGATTTTTATCCTTACAAATGCGAACTTTACACTTTTAATCGAGACAGTGTACTGTAATCATTTCGAGTTTATCGGGACGTCCCTGCTTGCTACAATTAATACACCATATTTCAGAGGTAACCATTTTTTCTTTGTACAGATAACAACAATGAGTTGAGCCAGATATTTTTCGTAATATTTAAATTAATTGCTAATTTATTCACAATCAAAATATTGCATTTTCTTATTATTATAACCATTTAATCAGCAACCTCTAATTTTACACAAAATACTGGTCTATCAATCAATTTGTGAATTTTGACAAGCATTTAAAAAGTATGGTTATATCAGGTAGTTGTACCACTTTTTAATTACACAGGGCTTTGAAGTTGCTACGATTTTTATAGAAATTTAGTTATATCCTTTAAAATACCCTGTATAACATAAAAGAAACGGGTGTGGCAGTCCAGTGGGACTGCTGGTGGAAGTTATACTTCTATACACGCATTCGCCGTTACAAATTTATTTGAAAGACAATCTGCACAATCATTACATATGTAATTCTATAGGTAAGACATAGCAGAAAGAGAAACAGAATTAATAACAACTTACTAACAATGAAGGATTGAATCAATATTTTGAAAATGTATATTTTTATTTTCATATATGTATGAAAGGAGTTGAATGCAAAAAATTTTTTACACATACTCTGCAGTAAAATTCATTGTTTATTTTGTTATTAATATAATATATTAATATAATAATACAATACAAATTAAACTGCAATATTCATAAGTATTTAAAAATGACAATAATATACATAAAAAAATACACTACAATACAGTGCAACATAATTCCATATAATAATACAATACAAATTAAAATTCAATATCCATAAGTATTTAAAAATGACAATAATGTAATAATATTAATAAAAAAGTCCTCCCCGACTGGGAATCGAACCCTGGTCTCCCGTGTGACAGGCGGGGATACTGACTTCTATACTACCGAGGACATGACACAAAGATATTTCAAAATTGACAGTTCTGGATCATACAGTGATTTATTGTGATTATTATTTTCAAATACAAAAAACTAATATAATTATGAACATTTAATAAATAATACAAAACATATCACATAGATAATAATATTAATAAATATTTTATGATATGTATAATATTATAGGTATATATCTTTATATAATATATATAATATTAAAATATATATACAAAAGGAACATTTTTATATTCGAGAGAGGAAGAGAGAGAAAATATATCTTCTGTCTCCCTCTTACTCATTATCTTACATATGTAATGGTTTCACAGATTCACTCCCATACAAATTTCCAACGTGGAGCGCGCGTATAGAAGTATAACTTCAAAATCTTTTGTAACGATAAAATTAAATTCTGGTAACGATAGAATGAAGCTAAATTTAAATAAAATTTAAAATAAAGTATAGTTTGTTTCATTTAAAACTTGTTTTATTTAAAAAAACATAATTTTAACGCATCTTTAATGCGGTAGTGTTAAAAAACTCTGTTTAGTATCTTCGATAGTAGGTATAACAGCATATAACGGACTTTGTTACAAACGTTAATCACCCTGTAAACTAATATTCGGTAACAGAAGATACAAAAACGACAGGACCTAAATTATAACAAAAAATACTATTTGGCTTTCTTGCTACAAAAACATATACAACTATGACATTAATTCATCTGCTTAAAAAGTCTACTAATAAGCAGAGGTTTATAAATTTCGAAGTTAAATTCTAAAACAGTTAGGAAAGTTTTTCGTCGCGGGAACCACACACAGTGAATTATGAACTTGAACGTAACTAATGAGATAAAAGTGATACATATTAAAATATGATAATTCTCGGGAATAAATTTTAAATTCTACGTTATATCTCGGAAAGTAGTCCCATAATACCCGTAAAGTGTATAATAATGTTGTTTGGCACAACTTTTTTTGAGTTATCACAGATAAACTGGAACGAATGTGATTTAGAAATTGTAACATGAAAAAATTAATAATTTTAGACTAAATATATCTTTTTAATGAATCATTTAATGAAAAGTGTTTTTTTTATTGTAATTGACAACAAATATTTGTCGTTTATTGACAATCAAATACATGAATAGACTAGAGTAAAGTTAAGAAAGTAAAAATATAGTAATCATAGATTTGTCAGTAACGAAAGATTATAAAATGTGCAGCGATGACTTTTTACTGACAAATTATGACTTATTCTCCTTTTTCGTGTATCATGTGCTTTACAATTGATGCTAGATTGTCGTATCGTCAATATATCGTATATTTGCTATTTACACACATCAAAAATGTCCAAGGAACACCATTATTATTCCATTTAATAAAAACTTTATTTTTAATATATACCATTTGATTTGGAAACTTGCTCTCGACAAATCAAGGTATGCCATGTAAATTAATCTGTCAATAATTGCACGATTAAGACAACAGTGACAGCGCCTTACATTCGTCCGATTAATTGCTTCAAATTGTTAATAAAAGTGCTCAAAATTTACTTTAAAATTTTACTAAAATAAGATTACCAAACGTAAAGAAAGTTATGGAGCGCCTGCATTCAACACATGTTCATATGGTAAATGCTGTGAATATCATTCAGGCTGATCTTTCACAAGCTGATGTCAAAAGTCATTTTGACGTGTCTCGGAGCGTGATTTCGAGGTTGGCGTCAATAAGAACAATTTGGTAATGTCACTGCAGACATGCGAGTCGTTAACATGAAACTACTCCTCGACAGGATCGGTATGTGGTAGGATTAGCTCGTCTAAATGTGCGTATAACTGCACGTGAAATCTATGGGACCTTAGGAAATACCTTTAACATTACTGTATGTGAATAAACTTTGAGGAATAGATTGGAATAAACTGACATGCACGCCAGACGTCCATTGAGGGTTTCTATATTACGTCATGGAAGTCGTGAACTCAGATTAAGGTGGGCATAAGAACGTGTGCAGTGGGATTTACAAGAATGGAGTTCTGTGTTATTCACATGGATATAAGGCTTGGGCATCTACAGGGTGTTCGTCAATATAGTGGTCTACAAATTATGATATAGGTTGGAATAATTTTTCATGGTCTCGTTTTTGTACTTCGAATCAATTTCAATATATTGATTGTATCTAAGAACTTGTTGTCCTCATTTTGCCATATACTAGAGCAATAGTAAAAGATTGGTTTTATAATAAGAATACTACACTTTTACTGTGGCCAGCGCAATCGCCAGATCTTAATCCCATCGAGCATATATAAGAAGCTTCAGAAACAGATTGCTCCTCATCTGCGCAATATTTATAGTAGACAAGGTCTTTAAGAGCTTCTTAAACAGGAATAGATCATAGTGCCTAAAAATGAAATTGATAATTTAATTTTAAGCTTCTCAAAGAGGTATCAAGCTATAATTAATACTGCTGAAGGAAACCCACATTATTCTACAAATTTTTTGTTAGTTTTTTGTTTTATACTGACTTTTATGTTAAAAACTTCCATTTAATTAGTGCATTTCTTAACTTTTGTTTTATTATTTCATTATAAAGAAATCATAGTACACTGAAATCAGTACCCTGAGTAATCAGGCATTATAACAGTATGTCACTTTTTAAAATCCAATCCAAATTGATGTAAATATGGGAAAAAACTTTGTGTTCCTTGGACAGTTTTGATGTGTTTAGTTTAATCGCGTAGGTTTTTTTGCGAAGATTTCACGTAAAAATCTGATAAAGTATTTAAAAGTGTTAAAAGGTATATGAGCGGTAGGCCTATTACAAATACATGAAAACGTACAGCTGATTTTGTTTTTAATTTTTTGAACAATTATAAAAAGTAAAAAAATCAGTTTTTTACTACAAAACGTTTCTTACACATTTTAGAGAAAAAGAGTTTAAATAGAAGTTGTAGATCTTAAAATCTTCTTTAACTTCAGAGTTTCTACATTAAAATGCATAAACAATTGTCCGAGAGAAAAGTCTTTTTTTGGCAGTAATTTATAAATTTTTATAACTTCATTTTTTTGCATAATGACATGTGATAAAACTTCTTCAAATTATGGCAATTAATGAAGTATTTGTGTGCTAGATTTCAGCCAGATCATACAAATAGTTTGTAAGCTATAGTTTGTACCTATTTAACTGCCTATACTTACTTAAACAGTGACAAGAGGTATTTAGCAAATTCAAATCAATTCTTTAAGGTTTCAGTTTTAAGATATAATAAAAAAAATTTAAAATTTTGTTAAAACTTTTTAGAATATAAATATTTAATATAACTTACAAGTTTTAAATAAACTTACAAGATATTTTGATATAAGGTTGAGTGCTCTAATAAATGAACTTTAATTAAATAAAAGGCAGATATCAAGCACAGTTTATTAATTAAATCTTGCCCAAGTACTTTCGCTTCTATACAACAATCTATTGAGAATGTCAAACATAAAATTATACATTAATGCTACAGGACACAAGGACAAAAACTAAAAACAAAATTCATTCTTATTCTCCCTCCTGATGCCAATCAATATGTAGCTTCGCCATTTTTTTTTAATTTTAAACTGTTTGCCCTTATGTAGATAGGCCAAAATGTACGAAATGCCCCTGAAGATGCTTTAGGAAGCGAAAGCAATTGCGCAAGATTTAATTAATTAACTGTGCTCGATATCTGCCTTTCATTTGATTAAGGTTAATAAGATATTTTGTATGTCACTCACTTGTACGTAGGCTCACTGAGAAGCTGGTGAAACAGCACAATTTTTGAAAATATAGCTTTCTTATCTTCTTCTTTTTCTTTTTATGTAGACATGACTGTTTTACAATGTGTCTTCAGTAAGTTCAATAAAAACAATATTTCATCGTTTTCGTGGCCTTTCTACTGATCATCTTCCTATTGGGTAACCGACTTTTGTCGTCTTTACTACTCTATTTGTTGTCATTCGGCTTACATGATCATTCCATTCTACTCTTATATTTCTTATCCAGTTCTTGATGTTCTCCACCTTGCATCTACGTCGTATATCTATACTTCTAGCTCTGTCCCAAAGTATCCTATTATCAATTTTTCTAAGTGTTTTCATCTCTGCTGTTTTTAACATCCTTTTGTCCTCTCGGTGTCAGGTCGTCTTTTTGCCGCGTATGTCATTATTGGTCTGATGACTGTTCTGTAAATTCTGACTTTCATTTCTTTCATGATATTTTTTTTTCTGTATATTGTTTAATTCAGGTAACCTGAGGCTCTGTTTGATCTATTCGCTTGATCTTTCACTTCAGTTTCGAGCTTTCCGTATCTAGATAATGTGATGCCTATATATTTAAACCTAATCACTTGTTCGATTATCTGAACTTCTAGCTCCAATCTGAAATTAATATATTAAATTTTCTGGTGGTCATATTAAATTGGTGCAGAATACGTTGTAAATCATTTTTATTTTGAGATAGTAGTATTGCGTCATCTGCATAGCAGATTATTTTAAGTTGTTTTTCTCCTTTTTGATATCCTTTTTTAGTTCTTATTGTTTTATTATTTTATCCATAATACGGTTGAACAATAGAGGACTCAGGGAATCTTCCTGTCTTATCCTATTGCGAGCATTAATAGGGTCGGCTAATTCTGCTTCTACTTTTACTTTTATTATGTTGTTTTGGTAGATATTTTTCATCGTTTTGATTATTCCTACTCATGCGTACAATAAGTGGATAACGTCCTTTCATTTAACCCGGTTAATGCCTTCTTCCGCGAAACATAAATATGCCGGTTTCTTGTATTCTAACGATTTGCACTTGCCTTATTATAAATATAGCGTCGGTGCATGATCTTCCGGACCTAAAACCCTGTTGTTCTTCTGTTAGTATTACAATTTCATTGAGTTTATTTGTTATTACGTTGGCTGTTAATTCTAGTGTTGTGTTTAATAAATTAATTACTCTGTAATTGTCCGGGTCCGATTTGTCTCTATTTTTAAAGAGACGTATTAGGATGCTTGATCTCCATTCTTGAGCATTTCTGATTTGTTTTATCATTTTTTTGATTTATTTTAATAGTTGTTTGGTCAGATCTGGTCCTCCGTACTTTAGGAGTTCGTTCGGTATTCTGTCCTCTCATGGTAATTTTATATTTTTTAATTTCCTTAATGCTTTCTTTACCTCTTTCTCCTTAAGATTTATTTCTTCGTTTGTCGTCACCTCTGGTGTTGGTGGTTTATTATCGTCACTTTTAGCAAATAGGGATCAAAATTAGTATACTTATCTTTCCTTCTGAATGTGTTTTGTTTTTATTAGTTCTTTCGTCTCTTTGCTTTGTCCTCTTTCCTATCAAAAAACCAATTGATTATATTTTATGAAATAATAAGAGCCTATAATCTATAAACATGTAAAAATTTAAAAAACAATAATGTTGGACGGCATTTGGAAAATATTTAAAAACATCACAATCCGAAGGGAGTACGTAGCACTTGTAGAAGAGAAAAAAACAAACTGCATGGTTTAAAAATGAAATAAAACAAGAATGCTTCTAACTTCCCAGTAATTTACGATCTGTAATATAAATAATTACAATAAGTTAAAAGTTTGGATAAGAATGTAACAATTATTATTTGCTTATTGGGGGTTGAAAATAGGGACTGGAAAATTACTGGGCTTGGGGACAGGGTAAGCAAATAAATTGAAACGTTTTCGAACGGCTACTCTTGTTTTGGTTGGAGAGCTAGGTCGTGGATACGGATTCCTTTTTTTTTGGGAGGACTGGGAGAACTAACTACGAAAAAGAAATACTTACAGAGATGTCCAAGCCAACACTAAACAATAAGATTCCTACTAATTAAAAAACACAAACTATTTAAAAGTAGGACGCTGCTTAAAAAAATCCTCTTGCTGCACACAAAGAAAAGTTTTTCTTTTCTAAAAAATGTTAAGGGTGAATATCTTTTCAAAAGAAATATTTTTTTACGCTCCTAGTTTAAGAGAAAAGTTACATAATATTTATGTTTATTGTACATTAACAGTTATTACAAAAAACATCTAAATTCATCAATAAACATTACATTAAGTTGGACCTTCTAACAAAACAGAAATAAAACTATGGATATGTACCAAATGGCAAAAAAGATGTCGAACTGTCGAAACTATCATATGTCGAAATGAAAATGCTTAACTTTTCTGAATTATTAATTAATTATTAAAGGGTAATTTTATTTAAAAGAAAACTAAAATATGACAGTTAGCTGATACATAAAACTTATATTTATTTATAAACTTTTTAAATTGACATAGGAGTAAATCTTATTGTCTTAACGATGCATGTTTATTTAGAAAAATTTACCAAAACTATTTGTGTCACTGGTTAATTATGTCTTTTTAAGTTACTAAAAAAATTTTGTTACCTTACATTTAAATAGAAAACATTGTCGCACAAACTTTAAAACAATCCGATCCTACCCATGGAAGACACAAAATGGATACTATGGCAAAAAGTGGACTTCAGGTTATTTTAGATGAAAACGATATATATTTTTTAAACTCGGCTGCCTATTTTTCACTTCAACCGGCTTACTTAGCCTTCAAGACGCTGTTATCAAATCCCTTGACAAAGAAAAGAAAAAGATCGCCACATAGCATTTTGAGCTCAAATAACCTTCTTCCCATCAAAACTTATAGAATTAAGCGAAACTGCTGGTTTTCAAAACTCTAACCAAAAACGAGAATTTGCTGAGTTCAGACCCTAATTGTTCTCTTCCTTGATTAACTCTCCCCGTTGTGTCAAACTCGTATCTCCCCGTACAATTTTTTACTCACAGCTGATCGGATCTCTTTTCTGCGATGCTTTTGATTCAATATTGGACATAAAAGTGCCGGGTCTCCAAATTTTTGTGGAAAATCAATTAAAATAAAACGCAGTTACAACGAGGTCGTACTCGACAATTAAGTAGTTAATATTTTCGCCGGATGACTCCTCAAATACACTTGGTAAACAAACTCCAGCTCATTGGCCACGTATTAGCCAGGGGCGTATCAAATAAATTTTGCATAATTTTGCAAATTTTGCAAATATGCTAAAAGGTAACTTGCAGAAAATGCAATATGTTTATGGCAATTTTTTCTTGTTTCAGAATTTTAATAAAAAGAATTTGTGAGCTTAGGATATACAACAAATAAAATAAATACCTAAGTAAAATAGAATAAATACATAGACAATTTGCATTGTGTTATCTTGACAATTTTGTAAAAAGTTAGTTAAAATAACTGCACTGCTAAAAAGGTTTTTTGTCGAATTTTTATTACGTCTACAGCTATCGACTTTAAACGTTTATTTACTATATAATTATGAGCTAATTTTTTAGAGAAGTATTATAATAAAGTCAAAACAAACCCGATCTAAAATTAACCTGTGACCGTCTAGACACCAATGAAACAAAAAACCTTTTACCATTTCTCTAACAAGTTCAGGAATTAAAGCTACACTAAACTTTTATTCGGTAACTTCAGTACTTTGAACCTATGTCTCATTGTCCATTCTTTGAATGAAAAGGGACCGAAAACTAATCTGATTTCGAATGGGTTTTCGGTAGCTACACGTACGCAACTCGAACTGTGCTGTGCAACAAATAAAAGCCGATTCCACGAAGTTTGCTTAAATTTATTGGGTTAAAGTACAGAGGGAGATGTATAGGAATATACGTCCAAGTTAATGAACGTTGGAACGCTTAAAGACATAAATACGAAAAAAACGTTGTACGAACAAAAATAGCCTAAAGGTGGTAAAAGAAAATAATTTAAACACAGTAAAATATGGGCTATGACTAATAATCAAGCTGAGATAAATTTTTATTTTTTTATCATAAGATAACTTAATATAAATTTATATTATTTATATTAAGTTATTATATTATTATTTATATATATTTCTATTTCTCTTCTACTGCCTTGGCTTTACAACTCCAAGGGAGTCTTGGTCATGTTTGCTATTTTCCTCCACTCTTATCGGTCTTGTGCAGCAATCTACAATTTTTGCACCTTTATCTTACGAAGATTACTTGTTATTGCATCCTTAGATCTTTCTCTTAAGTGACCAACTGACCTGATATCGGGTCCTTCCCAGAAGGTTTTACTTAGTAGTCTTTAGAGTAGTCCAGAGACCTTTGAGGTTGGTTCTAACACTAGGTCATCCATCTATTATTATAATAATTAATTTCCATAATTTAAATATATTTCCATTTATCTTCTATTTAGTTCTATTTTGATTTATTTATTCCAAGTTATATATTTATTATTATAATATTCTTTTCAAGTTGTATTCGAGGTAAAATGTAGGTATATATTCTCACAATAAGAATGCCGGCATCAAGCCATCGTCCACTGCTTCTTCTTAGGTAAAGGAAGGGTATGTGGTAGTAAAAAAATACAGTATTTGTTACAGACACTAATACGTCCAGCAAAAAGAGTCTATGCTCAAGTTACAAGCCATAACGAGAACGAAATAAAAGCAAGGTGAAGTAGAGTAGCGTTACAACAGCAGTACAGCAGTGCTCCAGAAGCAGCTCTCCAGTAGATCGACTGTTTTGGAAACAACGATATATCGACACTTTCAATACAAACGCCAATAGCAAACTTTTAATATTAACCAGAGGTGAGGCAATGAGCGTCGAAATGCAGATTAGATCCAATCTAATGGCATACGGCGACAATCTTATCTTTGTTGATCTAAGGGCCAATTTCCCCAGCCCCGCTTTCAAAAACGGTAAAAACTTGTTTCGCACTTCTCGTGGATTCTGCAATTTTATCGATATCGTCAGCCAAGGTAACATTACCTTTCCTTTCCTGGCTATGAAGCTTGTTTTAATTTTGATTGTGCTTTCTTAACTGCGTGTTCTAAAGCGAAGTTGAATAACAAACGGGAAAGTGATCGACTTGTCTTAGACCCGTTTCGATTTAAAACTTATCTGATATATCCCTTATCATGAATCCTGCACCGACATCTGGGCTAATACCACCAGCTTTTTGGTATCCCTATTTTCTACCCCTATTTCTGTGGTTGCTCTTAAGTTGGTTTAGCCAATTTTCTAAGTTTTATTTTTCTTTCTTCCCAACACTTTTTTTGTTTCCGTTCTATGGTAAACGTCTCTATTCTGATATGTTGGTCTTATTAGTAGCTCCAGTTTTTTGTCGGTTAATAACCTTAATTTTTGAAACCTACTTTATAATTGTAATTGGTATTCTTGTTCTTTCTAATATAATTGGAGATTTTGTATATACCACTCGTTGTATTGTTGAGCTTCATTCTCATCTTTGTTCTTACCAAGAAGTGATTCCAGTCAGTTTTTGCTCCTCCCATCCTGTGTGCGCTGATGGTATTACTAGATTGCTTTTCATCAACGAGTACATGATCCATCTGGTTACGAGTAGTTCAGTCGTTTAAGACCCACAATACTTTGTGAATGTCTTTCCTTTAGAACTATGTCGTTTTTACTACCATACTGTTAGCTACAACAAATTCTTCTATTTGCGAAATATTATTGGTATTGGCAACGTGTAAACTATGGGTGCCAATCGCTGATTTTAGATGCCATACTTTGCCCAGTTTAGCATTGAAATGGCCCCATACAATTTTGACATAGTATCTGGGTGCTACCGCGTACTGTTGTTCTTTTTGTCAGTACATAGGTACACTGATAAAAGAGTTAGATTTGTCCACTTTTCTTTCAGTTTTAAAGAAATTTGTTTGATAAGATAGCTTTTGCTACTACTAAATTAATAATAATTTTTTAGAATTCATCTACAACAAAATTATAATTCATATTCACACCTAAGTAATACAACTGTTTGGCGGCATTTATCTCATCTCATATATTCATTCATAATTCCACCAGCAATATATTACACCATTTATTCTGTTTGCTTTCTACATCTCATAAATCCGCACATACATCAATGAATATCTCAATCTTTATTAATAAATAATTCAGCATCTTGCACATATCTACTTTCCACATTTAAAGCACCAAGTGTTGATAAAAACATATAGGGCCTTATTATTTAATGTTTTAGCTCATCACCCTTGAATCAGATATACGTATATATGGTTGCCTACCATGGTACAAAGAACAACTTATTCTTAAAAAGTTATTCTTTGTATCATGGTTGCCTACTTACAATGAAAACTTTTATCTAACTTCAATTCACCCACAATAATACCGATTCTACAATTCTTCCTACAATTTATCAGAATACAGTTTTCTATAACAGTGTATCTGTAATATAAGATCCTTCATATTATAACTATATTTTTCTCTATATTTCAATAATTATATATTAACAACTGGATATAGGGTAAGGAATACGGGATCAAATTTAATAATGGACCTCTTTTGTAAAAAGAGCGATTAATTTTTGCTCTTATTTATTTCGCACGAATAACGTCGTTTCCAATGTTATTTACATTCTGGTATTGATTGGGATGTTAACCACATAACAGCCGGTTATACTCGATCCCTGTATGGCTCTTAATGACTTTATAATAGGCTTCAGCTTTAATTATTTTGTATATTATTTACTATATATCTATCACCAGCCGAGAAATTTCGTTGTTTCAATAACTCAGTCATTTGGGATGCTATGTCCATAATTATTTAAAACAACAGAGACTACATCGTAATGAGTTCATGAAACAATTCTAATTATCTAGTTTGCTGGAAAGGTTTCGAATGTGTGTAATTAATTTATGTTTGATTGGTTTAGTAAAAGCATTTTTATTACCATTGGTGCTACGGCCCGAGATGAGCCTCCATCTTTCTAAGCTGATTTCTCCATTCGGTTCTATTCTGTACAGCTTGATGCCAGTTGAAAACACCGATCTTTTTGGCATCCTCATCTACACCATTTCTCCATCTCAACCTTGACCTATCTTTTAATTTAGTTTCCTCGGACTTCGCCAACGAAATACGTCGTGCAGAGTAGCTGTCATTTGATTTAGCTAGATATCCTATTAACTACATGCATCTAATTTTTATTGCGATCGCTATATCTCTGACTTTGTAACGAAAATATTTGGCCTACCATAGGGTAAGATTATATGGGGTAGAAAATTGGAGACTGAAATTTTGGGGGTATAGTTTGGGCAAGCAAAACAAATCGATACTTGTGCGGACGGCACTCAGGGGTTAATTGGAGAGCTGGGATCGTGGATAAGTTTAATGACAAGGGGTCGGATTGGGGCAACTACCAAAAAATAAAACAAAGGGATACTTACATAAATCTCCTAAACAACTGGGCAAATAGGGTCAACAAGAAAAAGACTTCTAGCTATTTGAAAGGGAGGATGCCGCTTCGAAGAATTCTAAACTTGTTGGATTTAGGAAAAATATTCTTAAAATAAAAAACACATCAAAGGGTTAGGAGATTATTCTAAATTAAAGCAAATGAAATAAACATTTATTTCTGTCTCAAACAAACAGTTACATATACATATAAGCAGAAATAATTATGATATTTATAATTACATTTATTTATACCAAAATAATACAAATCTTACATATATCTGTAGGATAGTTGACTACATCATTCTGGTTTATAATTGTGTCAACTGATTTGTATAAATACAACTTTCCTAAATGGTTGCGTTAGGATCATTGGCATCTGTATTTTTTGCCACCAATATCGCTTGATCACTTAGATAATTATGATTATTGAACTTCAGCGATATGTCCGGAAACACACTCTACATAAGCTCCTCTGTCAAGTAGGAGAAGTAACAGAAATTTTTGGGCAATGTCTACTTTAATAACACAATTACACTTTGGTCTTATTGCAATACCACTCGGATGTTAGTTCTAAATTGGAGCTTCTTTTGGTGCCGCCACAAATCGGATAATTTTAGCCATACGTTTAGATTCTGGCTATCACAGTAGAATGATGGCTCCACCAAAAATGTATTGGCTGTCATGAATACCTTTTAAATTTCTGTCCAATGTCTTTAGTTACCTCTTATGAGCCATCGCACATTCGTACTAAACGATTAATTGTCATACCTGTAAAATCTGCACCATTGCGTAATTTTTGGCGATGCTGCAAGCTGATGTTTCATTAAATTGCATGTTTAATGGTAATATCAAGGCAGCATGTGCAGTTCGTTCGCCTTCTAATAAAATTGCAGCTATTCCAGATGAAGCCCAGGCTACGGCTACTTGATTTTGCGATTTGATACTCGCCAATACCAATAAAATTAAGATTGTTTTTTTGTCCCTCTTGGAGCATCCAGAAAGAAAATTCCACCAGGTGTTTACAGATTCTACCAAAGTATCGTACACCATACTTTTTTGTTAATTAAATAATTGAATTAGAAATTCTTGTGGAACATTTGTTGTTCTTGTTCAAAGAATCACAAAGGAAGTAAATAACGTATTTGTTTACTGTCAAATATTAACCTTTTAACGCTAACACTGTTTTTTAATAGTTATGCTTAGTGGCTACGTACATAGCCACCAACGTTAAGGTTGAAAGCGACTTTGATAATTTTTTTTTCCTTTTAGCGAGCTATGCTGATAATTTCCACCTTATATATCTGTATATATACATATATATATATATATATATATATATATATATATATATATATATATATATATATATATAAGAATAAGAAAAAAGAAGTACTTGTGACTCGTTTGGAACAAATATATAACTGTTTTGGATGGGTTGGAGTCCTATTATTGACTATTATTGACTATTATCCAACCCATCCAAAACAGTTATATATTTATATATATATATATATATATATATATATATATATATATATTATTCTAAATTTACATGACTTGTTACTTAACTTATATTGTTGTACAAGAAACTTGTACAAGTGGGAATTTGTGTAATATACACTGTAGCTTGCTTGAATATTTCATACAACAATACTTCAAGTTAATGTTTCGGCAATAAACTTCCAAATTAAGCAAAGGACAGAGAGACACGCATTAGAACCTTAATTTAAATATATTCCTAAATGATCTTGACACTCAAATATTGTTAAATTAAAAAAGTTTTGAGGATGTTCTCAACTTTGTTAGGAACAGTGCGGCACTCACATCCTGCGTAAATTAAAACGGGTTTAAAAATATTCATATATTTTAAGGAGGCTACAGGATTTAATATAAGTTTAGTTTTAGATTTAATATAAGTTGTAGGGATGTTCTGTTATAATATAACTTCTTATAATTGTTTCCTCGTTCCTCTTTGTATTTTACGAGTGATTATATATGTTATTCCATAATAGGTAATCTCTACCAAAACAAAGATCGTCCTTACGAACACAATTTCTTTAAGAATGTAATCACAGGGTATTTACTCTGTCCTTGAGATTAATTTTAAAGGTCATTTGAAGGTCAAAATGGCTTTTTCATGAAAATCACTATTTTTATTTTATATCAGAGTAGTCTAGGATATGAGGAGTAGTAGGATATGACAGTTTTCTGCTAAGAATTCTTTTTATATGCATGGACTTCCTTGAAATTTTTAAAGTAGGTGAAAAGTAGCTCAAAGATCAAAATCTACCTTATGGCAATATGTGCTTTTTCTCTGGGTATGGTTGATAGCCCAACTTAAGGGTGGCCAAGTATATCAAAATAAAACAAAATAAAACCATGGTAATCGCCGGAAAAGTGAATTTTAAGACAATAATGTTTAGAGTTTTTTCGAAAATTCAATATGTTTAGAGTTATTCACGACTGAAAGTTCAGAAACTGCACGTCAAAAAAGCATGTTTTATAGGGTTTTTTGCAAATTATTTCAAAAATATTAAAATTTTATCGGGAAAATTGTTTAAATAGAAAATGATGCTTATAAAACAAA
Source organism: Diabrotica undecimpunctata (assembly GCF_040954645.1). Taxonomy (NCBI): domain Eukaryota; kingdom Metazoa; phylum Arthropoda; class Insecta; order Coleoptera; family Chrysomelidae; genus Diabrotica; species Diabrotica undecimpunctata. The sequence continues at coordinate 40,061,533 of NC_092809.1, read as the reverse complement.
TATATTTGTTTTTTATTATTACTCTAAACTTAATATTGGCCAAGTTATGGCTGTTTAAAACTAGACTTTTATTCATCGAATCCAAAAATCCCGCTTATATTTTTTGTGATGCAGAGGCAACAAACTCACGCCCATCAAAACCACCTTGGTTGATATTATTCGTTGTTCATTCACAATTTACTTTATATTTTTATATAAACATTGCATTCTGAAAGCTCAACTGGTTTAAAACGTTTATTTTTGAAAAAATCCGAGTTTTAAGTGAAGACACTGCTTTCGGAATTTCTCAAAAAACCCCTTTTTTAGATAACTCAATAACCAAAAAATATGTAGAAAAGTGTAGTTTTACAGTATAAAAACTGCTTTAATTTACTTAATATTTTGATTTAGTTTTTATTTCTATATTCTAAAAATTAAACCAGATATGATTGTTTAAAAGTTGTATAAGTATGCGTTTAGCACCATCTTCAAAGCCCTTTTAGTGCAACCCTTTTTAAAATAAAGAGCATAAAAAAATTTAATATACACCATTTCGTAGTCTATTTTAAAAGCTGCAAAGTGGTGTATATTACATAATTTTTGTGATGTCTCTCAAATCCAAGATACCCCAGAGTTGTTGCTACGTGAGCACATGTGCCTAAAGTTCTAGCTCGTCTTTCACAAGTACACTTCCGTGTTAAGCCCAAAGGCGGTAACTGCATTTTTATCAAAATTGAGATTTTTGTATTTTCAATGTAGAGGAGTAATTCGAATCTATTTACAAAGTGTTTGGATTTTAAATAAAACTGCAATTTTGTTAACTGTATCTACACTTCTTATTTAAAATAAATGTTAAATATTATGGGGTTTTGACGATATTTGCTACACTTGCTGGTAATATACCTTAGCATATTATACTTACTGCTAATATCTTTAAAAATGCCGCGCCTAGATGTAGAAACCGCCTTAGTAATACAAGGTAAATACCATCTTACTTAGTTATATTTGTGTTAGTTAAAAGAGTTGTTCGCAGACTCTCGTTTTGGCGTGTTTGGTAGTAGAGTATATTTTGTAATAGGGTTAGTACAAAAAGTAGGTGTTAAAAGAAAAACTGTCAGATTCTCGAAGATAATCTTTGATCTGACTGCGAAGTTTGCTTAAAATGGAAAGTCCTATAAGAATATATATATATATATATATATATATATATATATATATATATATATATATATATATATATATATATATCATCATTTACGTATGAAGTTTCAAACACACTCACACACGAGAGTGACAAATGGAAAAGAATTTACACATGAAAGACGAAAGAATCTGCCCGCTTGGCAGTACATCAAAAGATGCCGCTATTTCACAGTCTTCAAATTTTACCAGGCCCAACCTCTGCTTGAATTGAAGTTGTTCAATTTGTATGACTATAAGATAACCTCTGGCTGTTGGTATATCGGTTAGAATATAAAGACACTACACAATCTTCAGAATATGTTGACTCATGAACAGAACACTAAACACAGCTATGTGTATATATATATATATATATATATATATATATATACATATAATATATATATATATGTATATATATATATATATATATATATACCAACATCATCTTTGGCACTACAACCCTGTGTGGGTCTTAGCCTGTTCAAGAATTAGTCTCCATTCACCCCTATCTTTCGCCCTGGCTTTTCAATTTCTGGCTATTTTCATAGATTCCTTAAGGCGTCTTCGACTTGAGTTTTAAATCTAGATCTTGGCATGCCTCTCTTCCTGGTTCCTACTGGCTCTTGATCATCGAGCAAAAAGACAAAAGAGAGAATGTAAAGGTAGTGGGGGCAAAAATATTGTTAGACAGGAAATGCCATCTTGAGAGGCCACATTAAACAAGGAAAGAGAGACTCTTTCCTTGTTTAAGAAATCAAATTTAGTTGGGTTATGTTATTGTTGATGTTATTGTTTGTCCCAACTGTCACATGAAAGAGTATTTGTATTTTCTATTAAAGTTTTTTAACAATTGTTTCACATTTTAGACTATTATTGTTATTATTTACTTAAAACTTTATTATGTTCTAGTGTTAAAAAAAGTGTATTATGTATTAATATTATGTAATATTAATATTATGTAATATAACAAATAAATAGATAAATTAGAACCCCTACACCACTGTATGATTATTGTAAAGTGTCATGAAATTAAATTTGGCGCATTCGCATTTCCGGATATGTCCGCCATCAGAGGCCACTTTTTTGGTCTCCTGTTCATAACGATTAGATTCCCTCTTTTGTCTTTTTGCTCGATGCTCTTGATATAATATCTGTCTTTGGGGGTCTCCAGTGTCTATTCTTTTAAGGTGTCCTTAGTCTATTTATTTTAATAGACTGGACTGGAATGTTGCATTTTTCATAGCATTGATACAACTCAATAGTGTAGTGCCTGCGCCATATTCCGCTTTCTTGTACTCCTCCGTATATGCTCCTCCGTGCCTAAGTATTCTGTCGCTTTTTACCGCTATATATATATATATAATATATATATATATATATATATATTTATGCTTGAAAATTTTATGATGCCGAGAAATTAAAATTTATGATTTGATTGTGTCTGTAAACCTGCCGAAGGTTATTTTGTTGCTAAAGTGCGACGCATCCGATATTGAAGTGAATTATTTGGAACCTGGACATTACTTTATGTCTGCTGATTCGTTAAAAGAATCAATCTGCCTTAATAGAAATACAGAAATAGTAGATGTGTACAAAATGTTAAATTATTTGCGCCTTTTTTTTTAATTTCTTTTTACACTTTTTTGAAAATATTCTGAATCCGTCACCAAATCCCACACCAATCCTGTGTTACCTTTTAATTTCATATAATTTTTAACATATTCCTTTGTTGTTGTTTATACGTTAGAAACGAAAAATAAACAATGAGATGGTTTCGTTAAACTTTTATCATCGTTTTGTGTCTTCTATTGAAAACTATATAATATTTTTTAATGCCACATTTCTTTCCTGTCTGGTATACATATAGATTGCGCGACTTATATAAGTCAAAATCTTGTCTCCCTGTGTCGCATCCAAGAACTTTTCAAGAAAAAGGAACAACGTAATATTCAAGGAAAATTTATTCTTATAAAACCTCTGCAGGCCCTTGTTTTTCTTGTAAACCAGATTGCAAACTTATTGAAAACTTTCCTTCTCGTCCTCTATGAAGCTCAGTTCCTTTATGTTCTTATAATAAATCAGCGCATTAAGTGGGGGCCGGTGCAGGTATTCACAAAGATCTTTTACTCTTAAATATATGCGTGAGAAAATAAAAAATTTTAAACTTAAATTCCCGGGACTTTGCCATTGTTAGGCGATGAGGTCTTTGATCAAGATTGATATGCGGCAGTTATTAAAATATTTTGTACTTAAACGATCAATACTACTCTTTTTAAAAGGAAAGGAATTTTATATTGCTATAATTTTTTATAGGTATGAAATAAAAGATATATTTTAGAATAATTTTAAAACAAAATATTGTAAAAGGCACCATCAAAATTTGTTTAGAACGCACTATTTAAATTTATGACGAGAACATGACAAATACCTAGTGAGATCTCGATAGCGCTTTTTCCAAATATCGTAATTCGATTTCTATCTCGATCAATATTTTCATTTCTTTACTTTTATGGCCTTATTCCTCATTAGACGACCAACTATACCTTCTTTCTACGTCAGTCTAAATTTATCCTTCCTCTTTATATTCTATGCAATATAAATAAATTCCTGTTTTGTCCATTCTTTCTCATTCATTAGTCTTTATATTCGAATCATAAAAAAAATAAGACTATTGTTCTTATAGTGAAATCGATTTTTTATTCGGAATATAATCAATTAAGAAGATCTAGCACCGTTCTTAAATAGTCTTTTTCTAAATAGTTCTTTTTTTTTGCGTGTTCAACATTTCTACCAATATAGCAAAATTGAGTCTATGATCTACTTTATTCTACATCCCTTTTCAATACTTATTCCTTCTTTAACTATTGTCGTTATCTAATACTCTATAAAAATGCAGGCGTTAAAAGCAAATAACAGATTTATGAAATCAAACAGATATATAGGGAATTTGAAAGAAAACAAAAAGAGTTTCTGGAGAAACATATCAGAAATTTTGGAAAAGATTTATTCGACCATTAGAAATGATTAAGTGATTTAGACAATGATAAAACAAATTAGTAAAACCCAAAAATTCATTAGCTAACAAGAACGTATGCTTAAATGCTTTAAATTGCTTTAGAATATCTTTAAGTTCTTAGGTGCCTTTAAACTCCATTCGCTTAGCTCGGGCATATTTTGACAGATTTATTGTCGAAAACCTACAACACAACAATTCCTACTTCTCAGTATTAATAGCTCAAGTATCCTACTATTGGAGACTTCTTTCTTTAAAAAAAGAAGAATTATTCTAAATAATGGAAATGTATACTAAACCCATCAAATTTTGGATAGTATATATTTAAATAATATATTTTAGTTGTTACAATTTAACATAACTATTTATTATATGGTGTAAATAAATAAATATTGATTGTCGGTAATTGGAAAAGTTCTATTTTATTTACTATTTAGATTGTTTACTATTATTATTGGCTATGAGTACGTGTGCTTGGTTGTATAGTAATTTCCAGCCACTTTTAGTCTGTCAAAAAGTAACTAACTTCGCAAAAAAAAATTACTAAATTCACTAGACAGTTCGGACTGGGAATAGCGAACCGAGTATATCATATAAGTTGCATTGTCGTTTAACATTAATAAATCTTTATCGCATGGTAATATTTCCTATAAAAAAAAATTTCTCAAATTGCTTTGACGTAATAAGATAAGATTTATTTTTTACATTTTTGTGTAAAACCCTTTCATAAAATGCACCATATGCAATGGTGTGAATCAGTACTGTCAACTTTAAAGTATAACGAGTTATTTATTTAATTTTATTTTCTTTTTAGTTTAATTTATTTTAATTTATTTTAATTTAATTTATTTTTATTTTATTTTATTTTATTTTAATTAATTTAATTTTATTTTATTTTATTTTATTTTATTTTATTTTATTAATTTTATTTAATTTTATTTAATTTTATTTAACTTTATTTAATTTTATTTAATTTTATTTAATTTTATTTAATTTTATTTAATTTTATTTAATTTTATTTAATTTTATTTAATTTTATTTAATTTTATTTAATTTTATTTAATTTTATCTAATTTTATTTAATTTTATTTAAATTTATTTGATTTTATTTAATTTTATTTAACTTTATTTAATTTTATTTATTTTATTTAATTTTATTTATTTTTATTTAATTTTATTTAATTTTAGTTAATTATATTTAATTTTATTTAATTTTATTTAATTTTATTTAATTTTATTTAATATTATTTAATTTTATTTAATATTTAATTTTATTAAATATTATTTAATTTTTTTTTTATTTTTTTTTAATTTTATTTAATTTTATTCAGTTTTATCTAATTTTATCTAGTTGTATTTAATTGTATTTAATTCTATTTAATTTTATTTAATTTTATTTAATTTCATTTAATTGTATTTAATTTTATTTTATTTTATTCAATTTCATGTAATTTTATTTAATTTTTTTAATTTTATTTGATTTATTTAATTTTATATGATTTTATTAATTTTTATTTCCTTTTAATTATATTTTATATAATTTTATTTAATTTTATTTAGTTTTATCTAATTTTATTTAATTTTTATTAATTTTATTTCATTTGATTCTTTTATTTTATACAAATATTTACAGTAATATTTTAAAATAAATTTGGTATAAATCGATTTGGTATTTGTCGAATTGTTATCAAAAGTTTTCAAAAAATAAAATGGCGTTTCCAAATCCTTACAGAAACTACAGCTCAGGGCCAGCAACCTTAGTTTGAGAGTCTTACGTTGCCATGAAGTGAATCTTTTAACATTCAATAAAATAATCAGCAACAATGTAATAGAAAACCAATTTGATAACATTTAAATGGTTTTTACCCATATATTTGCTTCACACATGTACACCTAGTAGCAGCACTGATAATGGAGTGGGCATTCCGAAAACGTTTTGTGACATAGCTTGAAAAGGTTCTTTTAAATAAATATACCATTTTATAAACGATTTTTTGATAAAATTTTACTTCTCTATTGGTAAGTATGTGGTTAATCATGGTTCCATGTCCTTTTTTATTTTAAAAGGTATACTTGTATGTATGTGGGAAAAATATATTATTTTCTTTTATTTCTGACATAATTTAGCCCAAAATAATCATACACTAGATCGCTGGAGTGTCGTTTATCGTCCGGCGTCTGTAGAAATTAAGATTGTTGACGACGAAATTTTACAAAGTACCGGTCGAAAATAGAAATTTGAAAAAAAGAGAAATACAAAAATAATATAGATAACAGGGATGTTTAAGCTATAGCCATAAATAAGAAAATAAATTAATTGAAATGTGGAAGCATTTTGATACGTTGCAGTATACAACAGAAATCTATATTTAAGGATCTATATTTAAGGATGCTGCATCTCACAAATTCTTTCATTCATTTAAAAAATATATTCACTCATTAGACATAGGTGTTTTTAAATCATTAGGTAGTTTTGGACAATCCTCTAGAGAATTATGAATGTAGCTTTTCGTTGAATATTGAAATTCTGTAATCTCTACTTTCACTCGCATTAAGAATTTTCTCAATTATGTTAATCATAGAAACTCACACCTGATGCGTATATTAATCCGAAACACGACCTACAATATTCGTTATGGCTCTGCTGCTTTATCGTAGGCATTAAACGTAAAGCAAACACAAACTCTTCGATGCAGTGACATAAAACCGATAAACCATAACTTTTTAGTGGTATCGCTTCATTACCGATTCAAAATCGCTCATATAAATGAATTTATTGTACAAATCTATGGAAGTATGTTAAATGGAGCGATTACCAATACTATACGTGAGCAATTTATATTGAAATTGACATTGTTTGTAGTTATGCGAAATGAAGCGGATAAATAGCTTTACTATAATTTAGTTAGGTTTTATTTCGTAAAAACGGCGCAATTGCCGTTGTCAAACTGTTGAGGCGTTGTTTGTTTGTAGATGGAAATTGTTTTATATGTATTTTTGACACATATGAATCATTGGTTCTACTTGATAACACTATACATATAGCGCGGCATAAGTTAGGGATATATATATAATTTCGGTTTACAACGTTCTTCGACGTCTTCCGATTTCCAATCTCCATCTCATTCTATCGTTCCATAGATCGTCTTCCAGTTCTCTTTCTCTGATTTCTTTATCAACTCCTTCTCTCCAATTTCTTCTAGGCCTTCCTGGTCTTCGCCTACCTCTTGGTTGCCATTCAAGAATTTGTCTTGGTATTCTATTCTCCGGCATTCTCCTTACGTGTCCGTATAAGTTAGGGATATTGACAATATATTGGTAATGGTACTTCATTCTTATTCAATTATTTCTAAGTAAACAACTAAAAATTATTATAGTTTTTAAAAAACATGAAAGGTTTAGACCTTATAAAGAGAATCAGACAAAAAAACATTCTAAGTATTAACAAAGTACCTGTACAGTAATTTGAAAATGATCTTTGTTCTCTCAAATGAGATAAACAAATATAATTGTTAAAAAATTACTTGACCGATTGTTATCATCTTTTGCAAATATAGTAACTACATAAAAACTCGCATTATGAAATGTGTTCATCGAGCAACCTCGATGAATGTGTTTTAGATGTTTTTATTGTTAATTTTAATAATTCGAAACAAATGAAAAACATGCTTACTTTCAGGTTTAATTTGCAATAACTTTTTTTGTTTATAAACATTTTTTAATGTAGAAAATCTCATTTTAAAGAGAATTTTGAAGTCGTCTGTTAACGTTTTTATCTAGAATGCGTAGTCTTTTAATGATATTAAAATGAATGAAAAAATTTCCTTTTTTTTGCTTAAATGTCATGACGCAGTAAATGTTCCGATAACCACACAATAATACGCCCTTTCCATTGACTACCCCCAGATATTTTAGTTAAAAAATAGCACACGGTAATTTTTCGATTTTTCAAGTGATTTTTATGCTTTGTTTCATGGGGTGACAAACTATAAACAAGTTATAAATTTCATTTAATTTAATTATTTATTTTTCTGAATAAAAAAATCATAAAGATAGTGTTAATTATTTATGTAGATAAGTGACTTAATTGATTTATACAGTTGTGTAATTGTTGTAGTATTGTTTATTTAATATTTAGCTTTACCCGCGGAGTAGCGGGTAGGAACTCTTTAAATTCTTGAAGATAGTCCTATCAAGGAAAATGAATCAATCCCTGTCCTCCGCAGATTCCGGGAGTTTCCTGACGCAGAAAACTAGTATTGCTTGTCAAATTTAACGTGATACTTGGCCGATTTGAAATTAGGCTCCACCCACGATGCGCATTCGACCACAACACAATTCTTCCTTATTATTTCTTGGCCCTTCGAAGTGCAAGGTACTTGTATAGTCTTCGACAAAGTTTTTTTTTATTTTACTTATGTTTAAAGTTACTGAGTATTGAAGAAATATCGTATTACAATAGATTTGACTTTTTAAATAATTATTGTTAAGTATTTTAAATTATAAACATGGATTTTCATTCAAAATTAGAAGGCAAAGTCTTGTCTGGACAAACGAGGGAGGTAATAGCAAATGTAATTTATTTTTATGCAGAGAGAAGCAATGCAAAATCCGCATGTTAAACATTTTAAAAAAGGTTAAGAGCGTGCTAACTTAGCAACGGGAGTAAGTATAGCCACTATAAAACGGATCTCTGGTGAAATGAAATAAGATCTGCCCCAAAATCCAACTTGGGCGATTTTGGCAAAGGTTTACTTCGGCGTACAATAGTAAATTATTATGTCACGCAAAAACGAGTTCCTACATTGCGACATATAACAAAAAAAATTAATGAAGACAATATTTATACAGGGTCGCATGAAACTTTAAGAAAAGTGATGAGAGATATGGGATTTTGATGGAAGAAAGCGAAGAATAACAGGAAAATCCTAATGGAAAAAACCGATATACAAGTGCTCCGGAGGAAGTTTCTCAGAAATATTAAAAAATATAGGGAAGAAAATCGGCCTATAATTTACATGAATGAAACTTATATTCTATTATTATATTCTCATAACCATGACAGATACTGGGGAGACAATACCACCGAAGGTTTGCACAAGCCAGTGTCCAAAGGGCAAAGGCTGATTATTGTTCACGCCGGCGGCCAAATGGGCTATATTTGAGATATACTTTATACGATATATTTCTACAAAATCTGCTTACAAAAATAAAATATTCGGGAAAGTTAATAAAGTTATACAGTTTAGTACCTAAATACCGGATGTTGACAGCCATCCTAACGGAGCTGGTATTATTCTATTGTAAAGAAATAAACAACAGATTAAAATATTTATGACTTATTAAAATGCTAAAATGCCGAAGATCCGAAGAATAAAAGTATATGACTATAATATAAATTATTACGACAATTCTAGTATAAAAATAAAATTAAGTAATACATGTTTCGTCGGTATGCTCCAGGTATAAGATTAACTACTGTTCTTTTATTCTTATATAGTTTACTGTAACGCAAATGTAAAGCTTTAATCTCTGCCAATATTCCTCTTATAAAATTACAGAACGAGACATTTATAGAAGTGTTCGAAAAAACTGCCACTTCAACATAACTGAATGGTCGATATTAATGAGTCAAATAAAATATAATTATTAGAATAATTTTTTTACCAAGTAACAAAAACAAAATATTTTGTATTTTGAGAAAAATTTCCGAAGGAAAAATTGAAACGTCAAAATAATATACATATAGACATATCATAGAAGTTCCATTAATAAATAAGGTCACTCTCTGTAAACTTGTAGTATCGAGTGTACCAACGAGGCGAAGAGACCGAGCGCATTATGTATCTCTTTTCCTCCGAATGCGTTCTCACTTAATTTTCTACGCAAGTGGACAAATTTGTCAAGTATCACCTTAAATTTGACAAGCTGTACCTGTTTAGGGTCCCTTGTCCAGGGTTACGGATATAACGGCAGCCACGACAAAGAAACAAATCTTCGGTATGGTGCGGATGGCGTAAGTGGCAACCCTCAATTATAGGGTTGATATTATAGAATCAAGTCAAATACTGGCCAATGGTTTTTGGCGGAGGAGCTGGTAGGCGGATGAATCAAGGAATGGTCAACGGCAAAAAAATGCAGAAGGCAACGGGGAACCACTGCATTAAAGACTCGTAGAGTACCCCTAGAAATCGTCATGGCAGTTAGTGACAAGCATCACCGTACTAATCATGGTTTTCGGATGCCAAGATTTGGCAGGGGGAGAAATAACAATGATGACAGGGCTCCTCAGGTCGTTAACTAACGAAATCCCTGCCTACTAAAAATACAAAATTCAACTTTTAAAAAGTTGGAGAAGGAAGATGTGAGCCTACTGTAGGACCATATTTACTTAACTCTCCTGAATTAATTGAACATAGCATTAGTCGTTTAATAACCAAGACACAGAAAAGAGTGACCGGATCAGCTAGTTTATGTATATTTTTGTGGAGATAGAATTCATTCATGATTTTTTATCTATAAGTCTATTTGTTATTATTTGTTAATTCAATGCCGATATTACCTATTACTGGATTATTTGGTCTTCTTTCAGTTTTTACGTTCAGGTCACCCATCATTATTATTGCTTACTGATTGCCCATTTTAAGAGTGACTATTTTTGTTGTTGGTACAATGTATCTTTTTCTTGTACTGATGTATCTTTATTGGAGGCCTATACGCCTAATATAGTTATTTTGTGTTCGTAGATATTTAGGTTCGCATTTACTACTCTTTTAATTCCCAATTTTATTTTGTTTTTTAGCCGCTTTATGGGCAAATTTTCCAGTTAATGTGCGTCCCTTCTCTTTTTTCTTTGTTTTTGTAGTGACAAATATCGATACTATATCGCAAGTTTTAATATAAAAAGTTAATTTATAAATGTGCCATTAGATCAGTCTTTGAAAATAATCACAACAATATTAGATAACGATGATACATTGACATCTAGAACAAAACTAAAAGTTATAATTAGTAACAAATATATATTTTGTTTATTTATTTATTTATTTATTATTGGACAACTAACAGGAGAATTTTACCATCATAATGGCATGTGGTTGTCTTTTTAAAGACAAATCACATGCTATGATTTTTCTAACATGTATTCTCAAATTAAAGTTGATTTCATGTAATCAAATGAACGGTCTTACAATAAAGTTGTCCGAGAAATGCAACTCAAAAATATTGACAATATTATTGCAAAGTCATCTGCTTTAAACTGTATAATATATATGTGAATTGTCAAAATGAATAAGACAGATAAAATTAAATTATTAGAAGAAATTTTTTTATGTAAAATAATTAAGGAATTGTAAGATAAGATAGAAATATAATAATTAAAAGGTTGTAAATAATTTTTTTATGACAAAATTTGTATAAAATTTTATATATTTATACTTATAATCAAATACAATACTTTCAATTTTTTTATTTATCCATACATATTTTTGTCAGCTTTGGTAAATAGTAATTTTGGCTTGAGATGTACGCGCGTATTTGTAAAATCCTTTAGAATAATAAGAAACATCGCTGTCGTCTTGAAATCGTGATCGGATAAGTCTAAAACAAGATCTGAAAGAGGCGCGTTGTCTTGCAAAATCCAAGTATGCTTTAGAAAATATACATAAAACTTTTCTGCAGGGTGCTATAGATCAACTGAAAATATTCCGAGATCCCAACATGGCAGCGGAACAATGCAAAACGGATTTCCAGGTTTGTATGTTTTATAGAATAGGTGTATCCATATACATATTGAAATTGAGTATTTTAAAATGTATTGAATAGTTCAGTAGGCTGGAAGGTTGGTGCCAAAGGAAAGATATAAAAACAGTTTGCTTTCAAGTTAAAAAACAGGCAGATGCTTTGAAAAGAATATATAATATTAAATTGTTTTTATTTTTTATTATTAATATTATATTGACTGGCAAAAACTTTTCAACTAGCCAATTTTAAATATTTTATATAAGTTTCTATCTACAGGGTGAGATTTTAGTGCTACCTTATTATGTAAAATAAATAAATTGTTTCTACTTCTTTATATACAAGGCATTTATTTCATAGCGATATTAAAATACAAATGGTCATAACTCGTTAAATACCTTGTAATATTACCCATATTCCCAGGACACCCATTCAGGGTGTCCTGAACCTTAAATATTGTATGTTTGCTTTACCACGTAGTTATTAATCACCCTGTAGAATTCGATATATTTTCCAAGCCTGGCCAAGCCAATTCAAGCCAATGGAGAATATCATTGCCTACATTTTTTCTAATTAACTGTTTTCAATATTTTGTACCGCAATGAAATTATTGATCAAAGTCGTTGCAAAAACTCACCCTGTATATATATATATATATATATATATATATATATATATATATATATATATATATATATATATATATATATAGGTAAGGCCTTAGAGTTGGGGTTTCAACATTGTAAAAAATGATGTTCACCCTATCCTTCATAATTCGACATGCTGGCATCTATAGTCAACACCCCGAGATATGAGCGGGAACGCAAAGTGTATTAATACGCTTATGATACCCAACTGACGCATCATAAGGGCCTTCACATTTTACTCTTTTTCAACTTGTCTAGAGAGAAATGTATTTAATCTTTCTTATCAGCCTCTCTTGGCGAACTCTTGTTTCTTCCGACCCCGAATGACTATTAGGTTTCCGATGGCAGATAGATCTCTGTTTCCTTCTACTACATACTCTTCACATCAAGACCACAACTGCGATAACGGAGGATAAGAAAATTCGAAACGACGAATTGGGAGACAGGCGGAAGTGGCAGCCTGACTTTTAGGCATAGTGTAGAAGCATAGACACCGAGTGACTGTTTTTATAAGTAGTTTTCTTCTTCTAGCCAACAGCTTCGGGTGACCGAGTTGGTAATAGCAAGGGCAACCCTTTGTCCTAGAAGCGAAAAATTACCTCTAAAATCGCATGAATGAAGAATGATCGACGGCGTGAAGCTGCGAAAAGCATCGAGAAACTAGAGAATTTAAGACCTGTAAGATATCCCTAGTCAAAAGGCGGGGACTAGGGATATCTTACAGGTGGCGCCCAAGAGAAGACAAACGCAGCAGAGGACGACCACCAACACGCTGGATGGACGACATTGGACGAATATCCAAGAAATTGCAACAAGAAGTACAGAACCGTGAAGAGTGGCGAAAAATGGGAGAGACCTATGTCCAGCAGTGGACAGAAGAGGTTGCATGATGATGATGATGAAGATATCCCTAGAAAAGTTATCATGGCAATCACAACAAGAAACTCAAACAGAACTGATCACGGTAATTGGAATCCGAGATCGAGCAGGAGAGGCATAAACCACCAAGATCACAGGGCCTCTCAGGTCGTCGGTGAGCGAAACATCTATAATATGCTGAAGAAAACACCTATACAATCTGCAATTCAACTTCTTCTTCTTCTTTTTTCTTCTTGTATGTAGTCTTTAAAGCCTGTTTCTTCTTCAATATTAGCCTCCTAAATTGTTTAAATTATCGCACCATCTTTTTCTTGGTCTGCCAGTACTTCTTCGTCCATTTGGTGACTTATCTCGTGCTATTCGTACTATCCTATCCTCTGCCATTCTACTTATGTGATCGTTCCATTCCTGTTTCTATTTTGTCACCGATCCATTTATGTCTTCTATATTGCATGCTCTTCTTATGTTTTCGCTTCTCTCCCTATGCAACAGACTTTTCTCTGATATTCGTGGGAGTATTTGCATCTCTGTTGTTTCTAGTATTCGTCTCGTTTTAGATGTGTCAGGTCTTGTCTCCGCCGTATATGTTAATATAGGTCTAATTGCTGCCTTATAGATTCTTGTTTTTCTGTCTTGTCTTAGGTGTTTGTTCTTCCAAATTGGGTCATAAAGAGATCTCGCCGATTTACTTGCTTTTAAGCTTTGTTGTCGTACTTCTTTTTTAATATCACTGTAACTAGTTATATCTATTCCCAGATATCTAACCCTTGCTTCCTGCTTTATTATTTTTCCATCAATTTCGATTTTACATCGTAGTGGGTATTTAGATGTTGTCATACATTTGGATTTTTCTGCTGATATTATCATATTGTATTTCTTGGCTGTTGTATTGAAGATGGGTATTAATCTTTGGAGCTTGTCTTCTGTCTCGGCGATTAATGCGGCGTCGTTTACATAACATAATATTTGGATTTCTTTGTTCTCCATTCTGTAGCCATGACATTTACCTACTGCTTGTATTATTTCGTCCATTATTATATTAAAGAAAAGAGGGCTTAACGAGTCACCCTGTCTGACTACTCTTTGTACTGGTATACACTGTGTTAGTTTTCCATTTATCTTTGCCTGTATTCGATTATGGAAGTAGATATTTTCGATCATTTGTATAATATTGATTGGTATGTTTCTTTTATACAGTGGGTGTAAGACGTCTTTGACTTGGATGCAATCGAAAGCCTTTGTCAGGTCTATAAAACATAGATATGCTGGTTTATTGTACTCGATGGCCTTTTCTTTGATTGGTCTTAGTACAAATACGGCGTCTACGCAGGATCTTCCGGATCTGAATCCTTGTTGTTTAACTTAAACACACAAAAAAATGGGTACGTGAAATGTACAAAGTCTTTAACAAAGTACGTATTTTATTGCTCTGGGTACCCCACAAAATCGCAATGGAGTAGCTATTGTCATCAACAAAGAAACCGAAAGATCAGTCAAAGGGTTTATACCGAGAAACAATAGAATACTTTCACTTACTTACGTTTCACTTATGAAATTAAACGCCATGCCGTGCAATATAAACCATCATTACCTATAGAATACGCACCGACATATGATAGCCTAGAGAAAGAAATGGACTTTTACAATGAATTAGACAAAACATTGGGAGAACTCAAAAAACAGGAACTGAATATTATTTTAAGCGACTTTAGTGCGAAGGTAGGGAAAGAAAGAGATGAAGAAATAGTAGGCGAATATGGACTAGGAATACGTTATGAGAGAGGAGAGAGTTTAGTTCAGTTATGCAAGAAAAACGAACTCATTATCAAGAACACATGGTACAAACTACCAGTCCGAAGAATATACACGGAAAGCCCCTAGGGATAACGGTAATAACATAGTATGAACTCAGATTGACTAGATCATTATAAACCAGATTTTGTAACACCTGTAACAAATCAAAGAACACAAGAAAGAATAGAAGTAGACAGACATAGACAATTTACCGTTACAGAAAAATGGAGAGAGTTAAAAATACAAGAAATACACGAATAAAAAGTAACAATAATACAAAAACGTAAATATAACAATCAAACAAAAAATCAAAGAAGCGAAGGAATTGTGACTATCAGAAAAATATGCAGAAATAAAAAGATTAGAAAACAATCTGAAAGCTTTAACATATACAAAAAATTATTGAAACAGCTGGTATATACAAAAAAAGGTATTGGAAATATAATGGACAAAAACAATAAAATAATAAGTTGAAGCAAAATAAATACATGAGAAGAATATATAAAAGATCTATTTGAGGATGATAAAAGAATGGAGACAATAGAACCAAGAGGTAGAAATCGGTCTATAATTACTAAAGGAGAAATTAAAAAAGGACTAAAATGTATAAAAATGACAAAGCCATGGGGCCAAATGAGATAACTAAAGAAATTTTAAGACTATTAACAGAGCACCACATTAATATACTAGTAGAATTGTTCAATGAACTTTACTTTACGGAGGATTGTCAGAAGAATAAGATTGGAGACGAAAAAATTTACGTTAAAGGAAAAGCTTTGGAGAAAGTACCATATACAATTACATACTTGGAATGTGAGCTAAATGGACACTGGGAACGCGGCCTTAAAAAAATCAACATATTACGATAGCTAGAGACGCTTTTAGTATTACGTAACAGAATACTGGGAATAGAAATTAAAACTGGAGTATTGAGATGCTCTGTATTCTCTGTCCTTTTATATGGAGTTAAAGCCTGTACGATTACTGACTTAACTGAAAAAAAAGGCTTACCACCTTTGATAGGTAGTGTTATCAAAGAATATGGAAAATATCATGAACACAACACGTAATAAATACGGAAACATTAATAAAGTTAAAAAAAAAAGGAAATATTCAACACTAAGAAGAAAAGAAAAATGAGCAACTTTGGTCACATACTAAAAAATGAAAAGTATGAGTTGACACGCGATTGGTTACACAAGTGAAAGTGGACTGGAGAGACGACGCATATCCTGCTTGAAAAATTTTTAAAGCAGTGAAGTGGAAAAACAACAATAGAACTGTTGAAAACTGCTGCAGACGGAGTAAAATGGGCCGTGATGATCGCCAATATCAGTAAAGGATGAGGCAAATGAAGAATAAGATATTATATATATATATATATATATATATCTTATTCTTATTCATATATATATATATATATATAAGAATAAAAAAAAAGAAGTACTTGTGACTCGTTTGGAACAAATATATAACTGTTTTGGATGGGTTGGAGTCAATAATAGGGCTATTGGTTAACTATTTTTTTATTCTCGAGCTTTCAATTGTGTTTACAATTATTATCAAGAGCTAAAAAAGACAAAATACTTACAAGGTTGAACTAAAAAGAAAAAACAATTTTTGTTAACTTACCAAATAAAAATTAGTTTGGTAAGTAAAAATCACTGCTTACATCTTCAAAATATTTAATACAAAAATGTTTTTATCTAATAAATGTTTCTCTGAAAAATTTTTATAATTTTGAAAACATTTTTTTAATATAAGAATAATTGAATTTATAAATAAGTTCCAAGTGATCCAAGTCTGGCATAGTCCATAATCCTTATTATAAATGAAACACCCTGTATATTTTTATGTTTTTTAAAAGATTATTAACAACCTAATTTCAACGAACTATATCATGTAGGGTCTATAATGAATAATACAAGGTGAAGTTCTGAAATTAATAATTTATCACGTGTTATGGTATTATTTTAAATTAGCTAAATACACTTCTACTCTAAGTGTCAGTATATTGGGGAAAATTTCGGTTTAGTAACCGTGTTAACATTTTTTGTCATGAATAGGTAAAAACTGTCTAGATAGTCCGCTAATTAAACTAAATCGGTAAATAATGCGAATTGTTATCAATCAGTTGTTGGTGTGTTGAAATTTTAAATTAAAATAATAAATGCCTAATTAAAAGCTAATTTCTTGCAGAAATCAAAATGAAATATTTAACTGATACCCACCGAATTGAGATTTTAATGATGATAGGTTACGGGGAGAATTGTAGAAGTCAAGTTGAAGTAGCAAACTTATTTAATCAGAGGTATTCTCAGTTGGCTAATATTGCACAAAGTCTATTGCAGTGTCTAAAATTTATGCACAATTCAGATAATTTGGACATGTCAAACCATTAAAAACAAAACCGAACTTTATTGAAGATGAGGTGAAAGTGAATATTTTGTTAAGTGTCGCAGAGAATCCAACGTCAAGTTCACGTCAAATTTCTCGTCAAAATAATGTGAGTCACATAACTGTCCTAAGGTATCTCCATAAAGAAAAACTTAATTCATGTAAATTGACTTTTGTGCAGGAGCTAACAGAAGACGATCCAGATCGTAGAATGGGTTTCTGCGAAAGAATGATGGATAAAATTAACACAAATAAAATAGCTCTTGGCACAATTCTTTTTTCTGATGAATCAACATTTACATTGAACGGAGAGGTAAACCGACAAAACTGTGGATATTGGTCAGTGAAGAATCCTTATTGGATGCGTGAGACACACACTCAGTATCCTCAAAAGTTGAATGTTTGGGCAGGTATTATAGAAGATCATATTATTGGTCCTATATTTGTAGATGGTAATTTGACAGCGGAAAAATATTTAAGCATGCTAAGAGACGATGTGCTTCCTCAGTTGGCTAACTTATACCCCAATCCAATAGATCCGACCCTACCGCATGTAACTGTCTGGTTCCAGCAGGACGGTGCAACACCCCATTATGTTTTAATGGTGAGAAATTACTTGAATGAAACCTTCTTCAATAAGTGCATTGGACGAAGGGATACTATTAAGTGGCCAGCTAGGTCGCCAGGCCTTACGCATTTGGATTTTTTTCTGTGGGGTTATCTCAAGAACAAAGTACCTATATGCAAAACAACCAACTAGCATTGAAGACCTCAAAGAAAGGATAACTAGAGAAATACGGAATATTTCACCTCAAACTTTAAACAAAGTTCGGGACGAGTTTTATAGGAGACTGTGGTATTGCCAACAACAAGCTGGAGAACATTTTGAGCAATAATTTTAAGGTAATCCAATCAATTACCTCGGGTATTCTATGAATTAATTGTCGTGAAGAAAATTATACTTAATTTCAAAATTGCACCTTGTATTATTCATAATAGACCCTACATGATATAGTTCGTTGAGATCAGGTTGTTAAGGAGCTTTTAAAAACATAAAAATATACAGGGTGTTTCATTTAAA
This sequence comes from Diabrotica undecimpunctata, assembly GCF_040954645.1. Lineage (NCBI taxonomy): Eukaryota > Metazoa > Arthropoda > Insecta > Coleoptera > Chrysomelidae > Diabrotica > Diabrotica undecimpunctata. The sequence continues at coordinate 40,042,818 of NC_092809.1, read as the reverse complement.
ATACAGATTATGGGCTATGCCAGACTTGCGTGGATCACCCTGTGCATTTAAATTTATGTTTAAAAAGCGCACATTTAAATTTAAAAGTTAAGGTATCTCAACGCTTTTTATTATTTTCTAAAATAAGGACACAAACAATTTTATTCCATAAGTGGTTTCCACACTGTATATATATATGAATATATAGTCGTGTAATGTCTAGTGGATGTTTTTTGTCATTATAAAATTGGCAATTCATTGTTTTGTTTGTCTGATATTCATTTACTGAAATCTATTTATTTATATAGAATATTTTTAGCATATCAATTAAAGACGGACGTTCACATACCCTGCAATTCACCATCCGCAGAATGTCAAATATTATCTCGCAGTGTATTTTCTTAATATTTTCTTATGATCCATTTTGAAGATAATGTTATTGTTCCGTAGAATAATATCCCATATGAAAACTCACACAATATGCAATGTCAACTTTGAGAACTGTAACTCAAAAGTCAACCAGCTGTAGTGAACAAAACTTACTTTGTGTTGACTTTGAAAGCAACGACACAAAGTTGTTCCTTTGGGTAAGAAGTTTTGTCTTAATTAGCTGTTGTTAGGGAAAGGATTATTTCAGAAGGTTTAGCAATTTTCTGATGTCGCTTAGAAAACGTTACCCATTAAATTAGCCGTGGTGAAACATCAAATCACATCAAACTGTGAGGCTCAAACATTACGTATTTTCTTAATTTAGTTTACGTTAGTTATTACTTTAATTTATTTTGTTCTGATACACTATAAGTAAAATTTGGGATGTTTTTTTTTATTATTTACAGTTACAGTAGGCAATATCGTAGCTTTGGATTGGATCATTACTTCCCTCCTTATCATATTTTAAAAAGTATACAATTCTGTATGATTCTCAATTTAAAAATAACAAAATTTAAAACAAAATTGAGAATAAAAACAGTTATCTGTCTTTAAACTATACTATCGACATAACACAGTTAATGTAACCTTCTTCGATTTTACGTTTTTTCTTGCACTTAACGGATCTAAATAAATATGCATACGAAGAGCTTTGATGGAAGAAAAATATTCGCAAACCTAACAAACAAATTTCAAAGACGGACTGAATGCGCAAATAAATTTTTGTGATAGACTAGGCATGAAGAAAACAAGAGCTACTGCTTATTACTCGCAATAGGTTGAAATCGTCGAGCGAATGAATAAGACTGTTGCAAGTATTTGACAAAAATGGTGTCCAATGGCAAAACTGGAACCAGTACCTTTTGTTCTTTGCAATGGTCTACAGCCCCGCTGTTAATGATTCAACGGGCCATACACTAACAAAAGTCTTTTTTAACGCGAGATTCTACTACCTTGACGTAGAATTCTAGAATTTGGATGTCAACCTGGAGAAGATAAAACTGGTGAAGATTAGGTGAACGAATTGAGAAGAAGAATGGACGAGTTGGTCCGTTCCCATTTTTAGATTGCAGTTATCGAATGAAGAAACAATACGATACCCAAGCCGAAAAGTGACGTTTTAATAAATACGACAAAGTTTGGCTAATCCTAAGGATCGAATGGCTGGTTTTTCCAAGTTGCAGCAGTTCTGGGAAGGTCTGTAACTCATTATGGAGAAGATTAACGATGTTATCTACCGAATAAGTAAGATTCTGAGAGAAAAGCCGATGATAGTAGACCATAAGAGCCTGGCGCTATTCGAAGGAGACCAAGACGTGGATGAAGAAGTGGAAGTAAAATAAGTCCAAGATGTACTTGATCTCATGTTTGAGAAATTCATGAGGGACTATTGAGGTACCGGTAAAGCAATACATCGTCTTACCACTAAAGAAAAGCTCTACTCGCACTTTCAGACGGCAACTTACTAGCCCATGCCATCTCGGCCAGTATTTAAGACGCACAACTATTGGAATTCATCTTTCGAAGGAAGTTTGGTCAAGTTGCATAACTTCAATGCCAACTGCCAACTCCTGGAAAAGCTTCGAAACTCCATGATACATCACTTAACCTTTTTTATCTGGTAACAAAAGACACTCCCCATGACCAACCTACCTAGCAAGATGTATGGTAGGCATTACTTCAATTGAGAGAGCATGTGCTGGAGTCCAAAAAAAAACGTGCAAAAGTTAGTTATGCCAAAGCTGGAGTGCCGTCAATCGAATTGGAGTATTGTCTTTAATATGGTGGAAGAAATCTTTAAAGACTAGTACTAATCTGGTACTAATCTGTTGCAATCCGCATATTTACTAGTGCGAAAACAATCCCTTACCACTTTTATACAACCTGGAGTTGTAAAAGAGAATGCAGTAGTCGATATCAGCATCCCGTTCCAGTTTTAATCCCGACAAGTTTCAAGGAGGAACCATCTTTGAAGGAGTAGACAATATAACTGCCGTTCAATGATCCGACCTACTCGAACATATAAAGAGAACGCAGCTGTTTTTTGCAGGTGGGTCAAGCCCGCCCTAAGAGTTCGAGAATGGTATAGGCTGTCACGAAGGTTATTCGGCGGGATTCCCCATCCTAGAAGTAGAACAGACTCAAGAAGCAGGTATCTACGTGACGTCATGAAAGGGTACCCGTTGTTCGATTCTAGTACATTCAAGGGAACTCAGATAACGGTTAATTAAATATAAATGGAGAAATTTTTATTGTAAGCATTTATTCGAAGATATGAACTTATATCGTGCAGAAATAAATAATTATATAAATTATTGTGTACTGTAAATAATTGTGAAGTAAACGTTGTAATAATAATCTAAGGACTAAATTAATAACAAGTCACGTTACTATATAATATTCCTATTTAACTCAAAGCATTTTTATACGATAATAAGAGTATGCTTTATCGTTTTTAATAATTTTGTTATTTTTGCTTTTCTTTATATTTTTTTTAATTTCTTATTTTTTTTAAAGGGTTTTCGAATAGAAGACGGAGATAATGATAATGTAAGTTTACGAAATGTAATAAATTGGACTAACATATCTAGAGAGGACGCTAAGGTTACAAACTACATATATTATTTCCAAATAGTATTGAACGATTTGTGTTAATGGGTTAAGTTTTAAGCCAAACTCATCCTACAAAAACACACCTTTATTAAAAGTGGTATCGAACTGCTGTGCTCTTTTTTATTGGGCATAATAGAGTTCGCTCTTTTATTGGAACGAAATGGAAATAATATTCTGTTGTATGTTATTTTCATTTTGTCCTATGTTTGTTTATTTTTGCATTAATATACATTTTTTTCGTGCTTTACATCTTTATTTTTTTATCTTTCAAGTATTGTGGTCACTTATTTCTATTCTTTTCGATGCGGGAAAATTCAATATCCAAATTCCAGGAAAAACATCTGTTACTTGTTAGACTAAACAACACGAAACGGAAACTGTGTAGCTATAATAGTAAATATAGAAATAGCTAGAGGAGTGCTATGATTTACATCCACTTTGAATAAACTTCCACAAATAAAGATTAACTTCGAGTCCTCTGACATAAATGTCATTCAGCCTAACGTACCTACAGCCAAATCTAGTAAATTAAAAATAAAAAATATTTGCCATAAAAAGTACTCTACTCTAAATGACTCAAGAACTCATATAAGACTCAGATGTACACTAACTTACTTTGGCCACATTATGCGTAATGATAAATACCGATTTTTACGGATATTCCTAGGGCATGGTTAACGTGGTAGATATTATCTGGGCATTGAAACCGTTGTGAGATAATAAGTTGGACAAATGGATGAGGAAATAAAGAGCCTGGAAGCAGTGAAAAATGTAGAGAAATTGAAAATGTGGACAAAATGCAGAAACATAATAACTGAGAAGGCATCGGAAATATTGGGTAAAACCAAACTAGTTAAACAAAAACGAATGGTTTGACAAGGGGTGCCAGCAAGCAACAGATAACAAAAATAGAGCATACCTAAAGGGAAATCAAGCTAAATGCACAAAAAGAGCAAAGGTGGATTACCGGACCCTAAGAAGGGAAAAAAAGATTACATAGATGAAAAAAAAAGACAATTTGAAGAAAAGCAGTTAGAAAACATAGTATATCTAAGAAATCAAAACGAAACTTGAAAGTTCTACAGAAAAAACAATATTAGTAAAGAGTTTAAGTCGAGAATAGGGAGCTGTAAGGATGGAAAAGGAAATATCCTGAGTGATACGGTCTCAATCTGGAACCGATGGGTTAAATTTTTTGACGCAAAATTTACCGGCCCTTATATCTAAGAAGCAGATAACACTGTAGCAGATCGAAATAATTGGAATCCCAAACCAATTGCCCAAGCCATTAAAAATCTTAAAAATAATGAAGCACCAGGAACTGATCAAATTTGTAGTGAGCTCTACAAGAATGTTGACGACGCCCTGCTATAAGCACTGCATAAACTTTTACTTCGTGTATGGAAAAATGAGACCATCGCGACCATAAAAAAGACGATCAGCTCCAGTGTGACAACTTCAGAGGTATATCCCTGTTAATAACTGCTTACAAAATACTAGCAAATATTTTCTATGGGTTACAAGTTTACATAGTTGGCATAGTTAGAAAATATCAGGCTAGATGTACTCCAAAAAAATCAGAAATTGACTAGATTCATTCAATAAGACAGATCTTCGAGAAAACAAGAGTTTAAGATTGAAACCATCAGCAATCCATTGAAAACCTAAATAAAGTGTATGGATTCCATCAAAAATGGTTTATCGAAAATGGTTTTGAATTATCATGCAGTAAATCACAAGTTTGTTTATTTACCAGACATAACTTTCCTAATGCCATTACAATCAATTTATGTGGGCACCAATTTTCCTTTAAAAACACAATTAAATATCTGGGAATGATACTCGACTATGATAATTGACCTGGAAGGTACTTATTGATGACATGTTGAACAGATGCAATAAGGGATTATACTTTCTTAAATCAATTAATAAAACTTGGTGGGGATCGGATGTTGAAGTATGTTTATTATTTTACAAAGCTTACATACGATCTATTTTGGATTACCGAAGTGTTTTGTATGGATCAGCAAGTAACGTACTACTAAACAAATCAATGTTTTACAGAACTCAGTCTTACGAATATATTTAGAAGCCATGAAATCGACTTCAGTACAAGCTTTATATTTGGAAGCCTTGGGACCTCCTTTAAATATAAGACGAAGTTTTTTGTTCAAAAAATATTTAATGAAAGTATACTCACTGAATTCATCTCTATACGAAAATATAATGACTTTGAATTGCCATGACCTGACAAATAAATATTGTCAAAAAAAGATATCTTACTTACTTTGCGAAGCGTATAATTAAAATATAGCACTTTTAAAAAATATAGATAGAACGATATTCAAAAACTAATCTTCTTTCTTTTTACATACAGATATTATTGTACTAAATTCTACTATCTATAACGAGCAATTACAAAGAGGCAATAGCACTATATAAAGATGCGTCTAAATCTCCATATGGAACCGGATGCGCTTTTTTTATACCATCGGGACATATAGAAAAGACATTTAAACTGAACCCGGAGACTTCGATTTATACAGCATAGCCTATTGCAATATATGAAGCTTTATTATATGTAGCTGAAGTTGATTATGCCCATATTATAATTTTGTCTGACTCCTTAGTAGTGTTAGAATCTATTGGTAAATATGGACCACCAAACTTACAAGACTGCCCATACATTTATACAATTAAACATATTAATCAAACTCTTTTAACCAAAGAAATCAATGTACATTTTCTCTGAATTAAAGCACATGAAGGATTTCAACATAATGAATATGTCGCCAAAGAAAGCATTTCAACCGACACTTGTATTTTACATAAAGTAACGCTTTCTGGTAGTATTATTTCTTGCAAGTCAACATTGCTTCAAGAGTGGAGCTACCAGTGGAAGGAATACGATTTTGTGAACCAAAATAAATACTCGTTAATTCAGCCAGATATTCATAAATTTCCTTGGTACAAGTCTTGTAGAGCTTCTAGGAGGAACTTAACTTCCATTATTAGAATAAGATTCGGGCACGCATGTTATCCAAAACACTTATTTAAAATACAGGTTTTGAATGATGATAAATGTGAGCATTGTGGAGAGAAAAGTGATTTAGATCATATATTTTTTGGTTGTTCTAAAAATACAGTCTACTCATCCAAACTTATAAATGATTTATTAAAATATAAAATAGCAACTCCTTGGAACATACTATATTTTTTATCACTTTTTCTCTGTAGATGTTTCCAACTCTAATTAAATTTTTCAAAGACAGCAAATTATCATTTTAATTCTCTATAAATTATTTAGTTAATCTTGTTACCTTTGTTTTAAACCATTTTTGTTTAACTTCCTGCTCTCCGTAACGTAGTGTTGTGTCTTATATAAATCAATGCCTTGATAAGTCCCTAGGCGAGAAGAGTGTGTCCCTGTTCTCCTAATATCGATGTTATCTTTTATTTTGTTAGGGCATTTAGGTAAATTATAATAATGGATTCCGTCTTATTCCTTTTGTGTCTGGCGTATGCAGCCTTTCGTCGACTTCAAGGCTGCATAAGACAGTGTCAAGGAAACTGTACTATACCAATCCATACGTGAGTTTGGTATATCAGAAAAACTTATCCGATTAACGAGAATACCAATGTCTTAGTTAAAAGCCATTGTTAGGATACAGAGAGAAAATTCTCGATCCTTTGCGATAAAGGATGGACTCGGACAAGATATTGTCCTGGCTTGCCTCGTATTTAACATTGCCTTGGAAAAGGCAGTCCGAGACAAACGCATTAGAGATAGCGGTACTATTTACAATAGATCAATAAAAATATTAGCATACGCTGATGAGATTGACATAATAGAGCATAGATATTGAGCAATATTTCCTAGAATTGGAACGGCGGTAAAACAGATCCGTCTAGTCGTCAACGAAGACAAAACCAAGTACATGTACAGCATTTAACAGTCATATCTTTTAAAGTATTGACAGCTTCACATACCTTGGCTCGCTAGTGACTACTGCCAATAAAACAAGAAGAAGAAATTAAAAAACAAATAAACCTTACAAATAGAGCATACTATGGACTCCAAAAACTATTTCACTCAAGAAATGTCCAAACAAAAACTAAAATTATTATATACAAAACACTGCAAGGCCGGTCCCCAGATACGGGGTGGAAACAGGGACTTTAACGCAGAAGGATAAAAGACCTCTGGGAATATTCGAGCGTTAGATACTCCGCAAAATATTTGAAGCTATAAACGATCAAGGGTAGTGACTCAAAAGATTTAATTTCAAATTATACCAACTCTTTAATGAACCATATGTCGTAACGTTCATTAAAATACAGAGACTTAGATGAGCCAGACATATAAAATGAATGCCTGACAACATGGTTGCTAAAAAGCTAACGACAGAAACACCTATAGGAAAAAGAAGCAGAAAATGGAGTTGAAACCGACTTAGGGATACTAGAGACCAGAAGATGGCAACACGTTACCAGAAACCGAACAGAATGGCGACTAATCTTAGAGCAGGTCAAGATCCACGTAGGATTGTCGAGCCAAAGATGATGATGATGATAATGGTAGATAATATCATAAGAAAATATACACTTTAAAAGAAGAATATTCTGTAATTTACTCTCATTAATGTTTCTTAAAGTTCTGTAGTTCACTAACATCATTATATTTCCCGAAATTTTTGGTTGACCCTAGGTAAATAAAATCACTTTGATTTTTTGATAGACAATTTTTTATTTTTGTTGTTTTGTTGGGGTATGTGACTTTAAAGATCATAATTGCGCCGATTTTGTAGATGTTTTTATATTCTAATTTAGTTTATACTAAGATAAAGTTTATAGATCACTTTCAAAATTTTAAATCATCAGCTGGTCATCAATAAAAGTGTGTATTTTTATTCGTGTCTGTCGGTTAATTTGGATTCGTATCAGTACACATATCAAAAACTATTGTTGATATACTACAAACAATTTTTACTCTTTGGTTGGTTTTTATTAGTTCCGTTTCGTTTGACTACTCTTTAATTGCGATATTTTTTGATAGCTCTGATTAGGTGTATTGGGTATCTTCTTTTTTCCATAATTTCAAATAGTTTGTGTGTATCAACCCAGTTGGAATTTTTAATAAAAAATGTGTTTCTTTATTTTACAACAGTGGCGTCCTCTCTTTTGACATGGTTTACTAACAAACTAACATTTTTATGGACTGATATAAACACGACAAATAATAATTTTTTATTTTTATTACTAAATTATTTGTATTCATCTGGTTCTTCTATTTTACCAAATGTATTTTCACTAACTTTAAACTTGAATTAGTCAGAAATAATCTTTGTCAGGAGTCAGTGTAATAATTAAAGAAAACTTGATTTTGCTTATATTTTTACCAAATTCACTCAATGAGAAATAATGCTCAAACTAATCTATCTGTATATATGGTTGTGGTCTGTTAACACAGATAATATACACGCGTGGACAAAAATATCGAATATTTTCGAATTTTACATTTATTTTTTTTTTGTAGTCACTTTATTTCAAAAAAATTTTAAATTACTGATGACACTCATATAGTAGGCTGATATACGCAACTGGTTTGAAATAGTTTGACCTTTATTTTGACGTTTATTTGGCGTTTAGTGTCATTAGTACATTTTATAAGAAAATACCTTCTTCACGTGAAGGAAAAATCATACTAATTCGGTTATTTTTAGTTTACTTTATTGAGTTTAATTAAAAATTGTTTTGAGTATGCCACCAATTCGATACTGCGATGAAGCCCAAGTGGCACAGATAGTAATTTTGTACGAGAAAGGATATGCACAAAAAGATATCGCACGACGTCTCACGAGAAGTCAATCTAGTTCCAAATACTTTAAAAAGGTACCGCGAAACAGGAAATTTCGTACGAACGCCTGCTCAAGGACGTCTAAGCTGCACAGCCTTACTTGATTACCGTTTTTTGGTTCTTATTCCTACACTAAATCGCTCATTGACATCGATGCACGTCAGAAATGAGCTATTAAATATTAGACAAGTTAATGTAAGTTCAGAAACAGTTAGACGAAGATAAAAAAAAGCAAATTTAAAACCCAGACGCCCCTCACGTCTTCTGAAAAATCATAAAGCTCGTTGTTTAGAATTTGCAAGAACACATATTTAGTGGAATATTGACAACTGGAAAAATATTCTTTTTACTGATGAGACCAGAATCCTATAATGGAAGCTAGATGGTCAAAACCACGTCTACTAAGAGTTGGAGAACTATTCGCCAGCTGCATTTTCGCCCAGACCGTTAGTTTTGGAGGTGGGGGCATAATTCTTTGAAAGGGTATTAGTTGGGAGATACGCATCGCATCTGTGGAAGTGATTGAATGGATGACTGGTGACTCTTACGTTTAAAACATCCTGCAAGATCATGTTTTGCCATATGTTGGTAACATTGGATATGAAAAAATTATGTTATTGCACGATAATACTTGACCACATGTCGCTGCCATAGTGAGTAAATACCTTGATGAGGTTCAAATTCAAAGATTGGATTGGCCACCGTTCAGCCCTGATTTAAATCCAATAGAGCATATGTGGGATCACCTAAAGCGCCGCGTACGAGAAAAAAATCCCATTTCAAATACGATAGAGTAGCTTCCGCTTGATGCACAAGATAAATGGAATGCAATTTCCCAAGGATATGTCCAAAATTTACTTGCAAGCATACCGCGAAGGATGCGAGCAGTAATAAGAGCTAGAGAGGAGAATGCTCGTTACCGATCATGCACTTCTTTTAGTTAACAAGACTTGTTTAAGCAATTTAAATTAGCATTTAAGTTTAAAGTAAAATAACTTTATTTACCCAATATTAAGCATTTATTTTTTCGCAATTTTCTCCTCATAAAAACTTAAAATTGTTTATTAAACATTGTTAAAATAAACTCCATTTCACAATAAACGACTTGATTCGCCAGAATTTATTCTAAAAAAAAATTTGAAAATTAAAAAATATTTAATATTTTTGTCCATGAGTATATAAAATCACATACACAGCTTCAGTGGTAATTTTTTGTTATTCATTTCTAGGTAGAAAGAATGGACTACGATGGATCGTACAGAGAAGGCAGCGGCACCGATGATCTAGGAATTTTCCCGCCACCCCCACCGCCGCCTGACGGTAAGATTTGCTTTTGTGATTCTGATAAAGAACATTGTTGTAATTCTCTTTATGACGGTGACAAAGCAGCCGCTGGATATTATCGAGGAGAGAAAGGAGATCGAGGGCCCAGGGTAAGTGTAGATAAAATGTATTTAAATCGTTTACAGCAATATAAATTAATGTTTTGATGTAAATAATACAATTATTGAATTTTATAATATTAAATATTACAATTATACAGGGTGGCCCATCCTGTACGCGTCACGTCGGTCTCTATACGTAAAACTTTAAAGTTTATTGTTTCATAGGAGCATACAGGGCAGTTAACACTATAATTAAAAAATAATATGAATTATACAGAATGCTCCTAAAAAGATATCAGAGTATTTTTTCTTATAGAAAATTTTATATTTGAATATTTTTTGAATTGTCCTTAAAAAATAAACTATGCTCTTATAAGGGTTTTGCTATACCTAAATACAGGATGTTTTGAGTTATTTCGATTTTTCTAAAAATTTTAGGTTTTAGAAAAAATTAAATATCTAGGAATCTAAGAATTGGGACAATTTTTTTTGGACCTTAATAAAAGACTATTTGTGATATTTAAACAGATATTTATTATAACAAAATATTTTTCAGGGTGATCAAATTATTAGATTGTTCTATTATCACATTTAAGCTGTAATAACGTACTTATTTTAAATGGAACTCCCTATATTTTATTAGTTTTTAGTGTGACAAATTTACTTAGCTTTCAAACTATATTGACGTTTTCCTAATTTAAAATCATTCATCCATCCATTGTGGATCTTGGCCTGCTCACAAAGAAGTCGCCACTCCTGTCTATTCCTGGCAACTTCCCTCCATCTTCTGTTAATGTTCTTAAAATGTTAATTGTCCAGCCCATCTAAGTCTCTGCATTTTAACGAATTTCACAATATCTGGATCGGTGTATAACTGATATAGTTCAAAGTTGTATTTTCGACGCCATAGCCCATTTTCATATACGGCCCCAAAAACCTTTCTAAGAATTTTTCTCTTAAAAATACCAAGAAGTATTTTATCATTTTGAAATAAGGTCCACGTTTCAGTCCCATATATCAAAACTGGTCTTATTAAGATCTGGTATATATTGAGCTTTACTGTACGTTTTATATTTTTACTTTTTTAATGTTTCTGGAGACGGTGAACAGTTCTGTTTGCTATTGCTATGCGTCTTTTTATTTCGTTGCTTGTCGTGTTTGTTACGTTTAATAACGATCCAACATATGTGAATTATTTGACTTGCTCAAAGTTGTGGTTGTTAATTTGAATTCTCTGTTAGATATGCAGGGGGTTTTATAAACCAACATATGTTTGGTTTTTTCCTCGTTTACCACAAGTCCTAATTCACTTGCTCTGTCCGCAAATCTTGTAAAACCCTCCACCATGTCTCTCATACTTCTGCCTACTATAACTATATTGAATGCGAGAATTTGCGTTCATCTATTAAAAATAGTTCCATTGATTCTAATATTTAATAGTCTGATTGCGTTTTGCAAGGCAATAAGGAGACACGCCAGCGCGTCCCCCTGTGTTAGACCATTATTAATATCAAAGAACGTATACTTTTCTCCTATAATTCTAACGCATAAACATAAAAGTTTTGCTTTGTTAGTTGGATCAACTTAACTAGCTTAAGTCTATCATTGCATTGTGTAATACAGTTGTTTTCACACTGCCATAGGCTGCTTTGAAGTCAACGAAGAGATGGTGTATATCTATGTTATATTCTAGTGACTTTTCTAGAATCTGCCTATGTGCTTGAATTTGATGTTTAGTTGACATTCCAGCAGTAAATCCGCATTTATATTGACTAACAATATCGTTTATAAAATGTTTAAACATTGCTGAAGATTTTATATGTAGATTCTAAAAGAGTAATGCCTCTATAGTTCTTACACTCCAGTTGATTACCCTTTTTATGCAACGGACATATTATTCCCTTTAGCCACCCTTCTGGTACCAATTGATTCTATAATATAAGTACTATTAGTTTCTGGATTGCTGCAAAAAGTTCATGCCACCTTTTTTATACATTTGCGAACAATTTTCGTCCATTTCTGGGGCTTTATTATCTTTGAGTAGTTTTAGGATCGTATTTGACAAATTCTTTTCTTGTTGGGTCTTCACTGAGTAGTTGACGTTGTAGATTGTGTTATTGTGTGTGTTGTAACCTTCTTCAATATCGTTTATATTTAGATGTTCGCTGAAATGTTGTGCCCATCTGTTAAAAACTGAGTTTTTGTCATGTAGAATTTCGCCTCTAGTGTCTTTACAAATTTTTAATTGTGGTTTAAATTCTCGACGGCTATTATTTAAGGATTTGTACCATTTCCTCGTTTTATTTATATCGAATAAACTTTGTATCTCATTTAGAGTGTTCTGTTCGTACTACCTCTTCTTACGTCGATGGATACGTTTTTCTTCTCTTCTAAGACGTCTATGCTCTTCTTTTTTTCTCTGTGTACAACCTGCGTCGATGTTTTTTTGATATGCTACATTCTTTCTATTTGTTATTTATGATCAAACCAATGACTTCTTTTTTCTGACTTGGTTTTGCCCAATATTTCAACCGATTTCTGTATCACAATATTTCGTATATTTGCCCATAGTTGGTTAATGTCTTCTTCTTCTTCTAAGTTTTCTGTCCTTATTTAATCTTCTATTTGCTTCTGTATACATTTGCTATATCGGGATCTTTTAGTTTACTAATGTCGATTTTTTCTCTTCTTTTCTCGATCTCCTTTTTTAAATTGGATTTTCGCTCTTTAAATTGTACTTTAACTAAATAGTGATCACTATCCATGTTTGTTCCTCTAAAAGACCTAACATTAATAAGTTAGAGCAGTGTCTTGCATCGATGATTATATGATCTATTTGTTTAATAGTAGATAATTTATTATCAGGAGATTTCCAAGTTCCTTTATCTTTATATGAAAATCGTGTCCCAGCTTTGACTATGTTCTTAGACATCGCAAAGTTTATAATTCTGCGACCGTTATCATTAGAGTCTACGTCTAGGCTCTCTTTTCCGATGGTGGGCGAAAATATATTCTCTCTTCCAACCTTGGCAATAAAGTCTCCTGCTAATATTTTAATGTCATTTTTTGGGCACTCATCGTACTCTTGCTCTAGTGCCTCATAGAACATGTCTTTTTCATCATCCCCTTTTTTTTTCCTTGGAACATGGATGCTAATAATGCTATTATTATCGAACTTCCCTGTAAGTCTTATTCGACATATCTTATAATTAATAGCTTTGAAATCAATTACACTATGTTTAACCTTGATGCTTACAATAAATCTGATACCAAATTCGGGTAGGATGTACACTATGGTAAATATTGCAGTTATTTTTTTTTTCAGGATGCCTGAGCTAGTCCACCTTATTTTCTGTAAAGCAATGGTATTTGCTTTCCACGTGCAAATTTTTAAATCATTATCTTTATTTCGTTTGCGAGATCATCGTAGGTTAGACAGTCCGGTTTTTTTCTTTGTAGCTCTCATAAAAAAAGGTTTTTTACAGGGTTGGGTAGTTAAGCCAACACCAAATCCCCCTTTCCGGAGGGATATTTTACCCGCTCTCGTCAGTTCCTAACCCAACTTTTCACCCTGGTTGGATATCGGATCTCCAGTTGGGTTGTCGGTTTACAGGGGACACCAGCGTGAAGGTGAGAGTCGAATTTGAGTAGAAGACGCTAATTGGAGTAAACTGGAATCAACTCCATATTGTATTCACCGAAATAATTGGTCCTAGTTCAGTCCCTCAGATGTAGGAACGTCTGATCTTAATTGCATTTGAAAAATTGGTTTGGTTGCGACAAATAAAACCTGATAATAACTAATCATATGATTATACCTTAAAAAAAATAAATTAAATATTATTGTTTTACTAAAATGAGCAAATCCTGACTAGATTTTTACAAAAATGTGAAAATAATACTTATGGCTTCATGTAGTCGATAGGAAAACTTGTTGATGGCTTCAGATGGTAGTTGGATAGGTTGTAGCTGAATTAATGGATTGTAAATCAAAAGAAATTGGATTGAAATAATTATGTTAATAAAAATAATATGTGACGTTTATAAAGCTACAATAAGAAAGTTCTATAAGAAAAAATATAACTTTAATATACCAAGAGTTTTTGGAGAACCATGTGTAATTCGCAATATTTTTAAATTATTATATAGTACCCTTTATATTTCTTTAAAGAAAAAAATCTTTGGATATTAAGTCGTTTTCAGTACAGAAATGGACACGTATAGGACGGACCAGCCTGTATACTTTTTGTCTCTTGATTTTTCTTACCTTTTGTATTATAGGGACCACCGGGAGAGTCAATTAGAGGTCCTCCTGGACCACCTGGTCCGTCAGGTCTTCCAGGAGCACCAGCACCAGAGGTGAGCTTATTTTTGTTATTCTACTAATTTGTGATACTTTTTAACCATTTATAACTATTACCATATAACAAGTTTTATCTACATTACTTTGCTAGTTTATTATTCGTTGGTGTTTGAATAACCACTTTTAATTTACTATCATCAGACTTTATTTTTCTCGTAAATAATATAATCTATGAAAATTGGCGAAGGGGCAAAATTTTCACCGGGTGCACATATTTTTGAACATTCGCCAAAACTTTAAAAGTCAAGTTTAGTCAGGTTTAGACAATTAGTCAGATACTTTAAATTTATAGTAGTAACTGGTTTTGCCAATATAATATTATATATTTCCAATTAATTCTGTAACATCCCTTTTTATATTATCCCCTTATGACCATAATACTAAATTGTCCATTTTATCGACCTGAATTTAGGAAGCGACATTGACGGGCAATTTCGAAAAGTTAAGGAAAAAGCAAACGTTAATTGTAGAAATAACGTCTAGTATTAAAGTTTTAAGTTGATTAAGAAGGTTTATAACTTTTTCATGAGAATTTCTAACTTAACGACCGTCGCGTGGACGAAAAACATTCAGGCTAATTTAGTTGATTGGTCTTTTTTAATTGCCTCTGATGTTTTACATCATGTTTCGTTTTGTTTTGAGCTTAGGGGGATATTTCAGATAAGACTATTTGAAATTATCTAACGCTGTAAGGTATACATGGCTAAAAAAATTATGTCTCCTTAATTGTTTGTTTATTTACCTGATATTGACTAGAGTTTTTAGTTCGTAGTTGTATATTTCGTTGCAGAGTAATTATATCTCCATATACTCTATATATAGAATATATTTCTTTCTGTTTATAAAATTAGAAGATTTTTGAGAGTTCTTGGAATAAATGTCTATGCAAAACATATTTACCCAGTCGCCATTTATTTTTGTCATACCAAGGTCTCTCGACTTCTTGTTACTTTGTATATATATATATATATATATATATATATATATATATATATATACAAACAACAAAGTTTATTAGGGTTGCAGTCAGAAAATTGGCCGGGATGTTAATGAAACACTCTTATGACTTTTTGTCTAGCTTTTGGAATGGTTTTATTCCTTTTTCAAGACACTGTAATAAGAAAAAGTGTAATTATTTATAAAATATCACAAATCTTTAGTGCAACTTACTTGTCGTTGAGATTATTTATAAAAGCATAGACACTCAACATTAATAACACACACATAAAATATAAAATACAACCAAAAATGTGAAAACGGTATCGAAGTTATACACAAAAACAAAAGATCCTTTCACAATACAGGAGTCATCGAATGTTGTTTATTCTATACCGTGTAATACTTGTAACAAACTATATATAGGAGAATCATCGCGTAATTTTCACAGTAGGGTGATCTCACATCGTAGCGATATAAAAACCAAAAAAATAAATGCATGTGCATTGACAGAACATGCATTAACGTTGAAACATAAATTTAATTTCGAGGATTCCTGTAATTTGGCAAAGGAAAAGAACCATTCAAAACGTGTTTTCTTGGAAATGTGTTCCATAAAATCGAGTACATCTTGCATCAATAAAAAATCAGACATAGATAAACTGAGCAACATTTATTGTTACTTACTGGAAAAACATCCAAAATAAAATTAATATCTACCTGTACCCGTACCGATACAAATTACAGTTATATGCATAACATGTTGCATACCATTAAGACAGGTTTAAAAATTAAAATCACCTAAGATGGGCCTCTAGTATTTCTCAAAAAGAAATATGATATTAAGTACACCTAATTACTTTTTAATCATAGGATTTTTTCTTTTTGTTCTTTATGTGCCAGAGTTAAAACACACCAGTAAAAGATGACAACAAAATTTTTACTACTTGTACCTAAATTTTAAAGAATTTTAAAATGTATTTTGTCCACTATTTTATATTTTATGTGTGTGTTATTAATGTTGAGTGTCTATGCTTTTATAAATAATCTCAACGACTAGTAAGTTGCACTGAAGATTTGTGATATTTTATAAATAATTACACTTTTTCTTATTACAGTGTCTTGAAAAAGGAATAAAACCATTCCGAAAGCTAGACAAAAAGTCATAAGAGTGTTTCATTAACATCCCGGCCAATTTTCTGACTGCAACCCTAATAAACTGTGTTGTTTGTTTATATTGACAGTCACTAATATCAAGTAATTCTTGTATATATATATATATATATATATATATATATATATATATATATATATATATATATATATATATATATATATAACAAGAAGTCGAGAGGCAAATTAGGTGAAATGCAAATTTAAAGCCTCTTACTATAGGCTTTTGAACAACGCTAGAAGTAACCTTTTACTCTACTACTGTTCTAGTCTACTGTTTTATAACACTACCTTTTTCGATCCTTACGTATAGAAAAGACATTTAAATGAAAGTAAAAGATTGCATTTTTCTTCCATTGCTTTACACGTGTTTCAAGTTATTTATGTATATATATATATATATATATATATATATATATATATATATATATATATAAGAATAAGAAAAAAGAAGTACTTGTGACTCGTTTGGAACAAATATATAACTGTTTTGGATGGGTTGGAGTCAATAAAAGGGCTATTGGTTAACTATTTTTTTAATCTCGAGATTTCAATTGTGTTTACAATTATTATCAAGAGCTAAAAAAGACAAAATATCTTACAAGGTTGAACTAAAAAGAAAAAATAATTTTTGTTAACTTACCAAATAAAAATTAGTTTAGTAAGTAAAAATTACTGCTAATACATCTTAAAAATAATTAATATAAAAATGTTTTAATCTAATAAATGTTTCTCTGAAAATTTTTATGATTTTGAAAACATTTTTTTAATACAAAAATAATTAAATTTATAAATAAGTTAAAATAGCAACCAATTACAAATAAGCCTCAATGTCATAAATGCCAACATAAAATTTTTATTTTTGACAATTATATTGCCAAAAGTAAAATTTCGTTTAAACATTCTTTAACTTTGTTTAGTAACAAAAAAGAAGAAGATTTATTCACCGTTGACAGATGTCTGAAAAAATGTAACAGATATATGGAGAATTAAATATGACTTTACTTTACTATACATATATATATATATATATATATATATATATATATATTTATATATATATATATATATATATACAAAACTGGTTGGATTATTGACCGACACATAAACAAATAATTTTGTAGTGAACTAGCAGGTATGCTGTCTGTTGTATATTTCTAGATAATAAACATCTCTATATTTTGCTAGGAAATTGTTTGTTAGCTTTATCAAGCGGGGTTATATATTACATTCATATCAGTTACACTAAACTTACAGAATTAAGAGTATTTTAACATTTTCATGTTCAAAACATTACTCACAAAGAATATCACTTTTGTGTATTTTGTGTATAATTATAATTAGTACCTAATTAAAAAACGCAAGCAGCAAACATAATAAACACAACTAAATATTAAACAAACAAACAATAAAAATAGTCAGTTTTATACATTTTAAAAATATACAGGATGGTTAAAATGTTAAATTGTTTGTACAGATATTACAAATTGTATAGAATATTACAGTAAATATTGCTTAACTATCCCATGCCTGCCTTGTAATTTGTTGATTCTTTTTCTTTATTGATGTGGTACATTTCAAAAAACAATCTTTTTTGTAACTATTTTCTTGCTTTAAGACCCTGACATTTGTATTTTTCTTTTTTGTACGGTCATATTTGTGTTGTGTTATTCTCTGTTTGAACCATTGTGAAGTTTGACCGACATAATAGCTCTGACAATCTGAACAAGGTAACTTGTAGATAACATTACTTTTATAAAGAGTTGGAGTCTTGTCTTTTACTATTAAAAACAGTTGTCCGTTTTCAAAAATAAATTATATTTAACAATTCTGTAACTAGATTATCTTCAGTTACCTACAATTACCCACAATTAAACCCTCTGTGACTAGATTATTTAAAGAATATACTAATATAAAAATTGGTAGAGAAGGTTGTATATAATATATGCGCTTAAAATTTTTAGATATCCTTTAAAAAATTCAAACTGGCCGAGAAACATTCCAGGTTATCTAAAGATTATCTAGAGGCTCCTAAAATATTATTAACTCTCTTCTTAACCGTCTAAAATATTCTAGGCTACTTTGTAGCTCTCCAGAAAATATTTTTTTATTTTTAGGATAGTTTGCAATTATTATAGAATATTCTTCCCAGAACTTTCAATAAATCTCAAAGGTACCCTCAGATATTAAGGACGTGCCTTATTTACTATATTTTTATGACCTATGTTGAAATAAATTTTTAAAATAATAGACCAAATTTTATTTAAGGCTGTCTGTACCTGCAACTTAACGTCAATCATTAGCACAATTAAAAGCCAAGCCAACATTCCGTATACACCGATTGAAGGAAAAGCTGGACCGCCTGGCTCCACTGGGCTACCAGGACCCCCAGGAGATAGAGGCCCTATCGGTCCGCCCGGTGACAAAGGTGAACGAGGAGAAAAAGGCCCTCAAGGTTCGGAAGGGTACCAGGGAGCCAAAGGAGAGCCAGGAAGGGATGGAACGCCAGGACTGCCAGGCCCACCAGGATCGCCAGGTCCACCGGGACCCGTCGAGTTTGAAAATGTAGATGTAAGTAGAAATTTTTTTTGATATTAATTTTTTTTTTAAAGTAGTCTGAAACACTTAGTCAAATTGCTATATATTACCAAAAATTAAGTAAAATAGTAAGAGAGAAATGGTGATGTGCGTATTTAACTGTGCAATATCATGTTAGCCTTCACTTTAAATAATTTAAGTAAATGAGTATACAGTGTGTCCATAAAGTGTGGAATAAATTCGATATTTTCTAAATGAAAAGCAGGTTTAAAAAAATCTAAAAACGTCGATTTTTAAGTTTAAACTACATTCTACAACAAAATTTCCTTACAAAAGGTGATACACATTAAGGTGATGACGTCATCGGCTCTTTTTTTAAATGTAACAACCTATATTTTATGATATTTTTAGATCGATAAAAATGAGCTGATTCTAAAAAAGTATAATATTTGGGGTCTAATGAATATAATTTGAAAGATATGCGCTTAGAAAATAAATTATTTATTTATCAATTACAAAAAAGTAACCTACTACTAGTTTTTAGTGAAATGTAATATTTTTTAGTTACGTTCAATAACAATTAAGTAGTTCAATAATTGCATTAATTCGTGAATGTTGTGTAGTATTGCTTATAATTAATTTAAAGTAAAAATGAATTTAAGTGTAAAGCAAAGAATTGAAATACTCATAATGATTGGGTATGGATACAAATCGCGAACTCAGATGGAAGTGTGTAATTTGTTTATTGATAAATATCCAGAAAGACCCATCACGCAGTCAACAGTAAGTAAGATTGAAAAGAAAATTAGATACAACATTGGATATTCTACTTGCTTTTGAAGAAGATGCGCAGACTTCTGTTCGTAAGGTTAGACGTGATTTCCATGTTTGCAAAACAACGGTACACAAAGTAATAAAACTTGAAAAATGGCACCTTTTTAGATGCACAATTGTACAGAAATTAAACGAAGATGATCCAGATAAAACTTTGCGAAACAATGATGAATAACTGCTGCCACCGAAACCCTCTCTTGGTTCAAAATATTATTTTTGCTAATGAGGCTACAATCACATTAAATGGCGAGTTCAACCGTCAGAATTGCAGATAGAAAAACGTTTGGGCTGGCATTGTAAGATTATGGTTTAGATGTTCGAAGGTACCTAAACGAAATTTTTCCGATCAGGTGGATTGGAAGACGTAGACATATTGAATGGTCAGCGAGGTCGCCAAACCTCAATTCTTTTGATTATTTCATATGGGATCATTTGAAGATTGTTGTTTATAAAACGAAACCTGCAAATATTGAAGATTTAAAAACAAGAATTCGTAAAGAAATAAACAATATTTTTCAAGAGATCATCAAGTTTCTACAAGAATTTGTACAATGTTTGGGTCAAACGTTGTCAAATACAACAAGAGCTACAATTCAAAGTCATGTAATAATTACGGGATTAATCTTATATACTAAAAGGCTAAGCCCTTTTCTTGTGCGTAATACTCCTCCTAAACGGTGATAGATAGGAGAATAATTTTTTCGAATTCTTATATATTAAAAGGCTAAGCCCTTTTCTTGTGCGCAATACTCCTCCTAAACGGTGATAAGTAGGAGAATAATTTTTTCGAATAATTAAACAGATTGTTGACTAGATTCCCCCTAAGGTTTAAAATTTAAAAAATTCGAACCGGTTTAAAAATGGCGGCCATAAAATGAATTTTTCCTATAGTAAAGTATAGGAATTTTATAGGTTTCATTCTTCAAAATTTAAAGTCCTAATTTTCAATGTATTTTTAACATATGCCCGCGTCTACTGAGTGGGAGCCTTGTAACTGGCTCCCTATATTCGAGGGTTGGAAATCTTTTGATTCCAAGCCTTACTTCAAAGGACTTGTGAATGGATGTATCTCCATAGGTTTGGTTCTTCAGTGACCGTTGAAGGATAAGGATTGTTAATATGAGCAAATATTGCTCCAGAGAAATAAAAGCACTTTAAGTTTATCGACTTATTATTAACTATTTTTAGATTAAAGAGGTTCAAACGACGTAGCTGACTATACAGTATCAAATAATTCTTTCTTTATCACACGTAAAAGAGAGAAACCGTATTTATGAGAAAAAATGCCCGATTTCGGCGTAGAGAAATATTTTATATATGAATTGAGAGTGTTGCCTCAAGGGCGTGTGAGTGAGAACTAATAAAATAAAATTTGGTGCGTAAAAGTGTAGATTACCCCTCTTGTATTTAGGTGTGAAAACTATTTAAGAGGCTGAGAGGCTGTGGCGCCGTTAAGTCGGCTAGCAAACTTGATATTAGTGAATATTTTACTTATTCTACACTAAGAAAAGTGTAAAGAACTATATTTTTATTTTGTATTTTAAAATGATATGTTCATTTCTGGAACATAGACTGCCCGCGTTGAAGTATTTACTTCAAAACGAAAGAAAGAGTGATTTGAGAAAGTAAGCAAACTTAACTTAAATGTAATTTAAGAAATAACTATTCCTAAACTAGAGTAATACATATAAATGTGACAAAATTTAAAATTTTAATTTTCTACTTTGTCCACAGGAAGAGGACAGAGTTTTGTAATGGGTCTGTTAAAATATCCATCTCTAGTCTTTATTTTAACACTACGGACCTTATCGTCCTTACCAGTAAACAATTCAACAATTCTTGCCAATGGCCAGTGTAGGGGTGGAACTTTATCTTCCTTTAATAGAACTAAGTCGTTAACTTCAAGATTCTTCTGTGGTGTTAACCACTTGGGGCGATTCTGAAGTTGATTAAGGTAATCAATTTTCCAGCGTTTGGCAAATGATTGCTGAATCTTCATGTAGTTTTGCCAAATTGTTAATTTATTGTCAGGTATTTCCGTCACTATCTCTTCAGGAAATGACGTAATTGGTTTTCCTATTAGGAAATGTCCTGGAGACAATGTGTTAAAGTCATTTGGATCATTTGACATAGCACAAAGAGGGCGTGAGTTTAGTACTGCTTCTATTTGTGCGAGAACTGTGCTAAAGGCTTCAAAAGTTAAAGTGGTATTGCCTAAAAGCCTTAAAATGTGATATTTGGCACTTTTTATGGCTGCCTCCCAAATTCCACCATGATGCGGAGAATGGGCTACAATGAATTTCCATTGAATTTCAGAAGAGGAGAGAAAATTGAATATGGACTCAGAGGTTTCCTTTTGTTTAAGAAATAGTGCAACTTCCCTCAACTGATTTCTAGCTCCTAGAAAATTAGTGGCGTTATCTGAGTAGATAATTTGTGGACAGCCTCTCCTACTGATGAATCTTTTTAAAGCAAGTAAGAAACTTTCGGTAGAGAGACCTGTGACTAATTCGATGTGCACTGCACGAGTAACCATACATACGAACAACGCTATGTAGGATTTTATTTTTGGAGCCTTTCTTAAATTGGAGCTTTTTATAAGAAATGGACCACCAAAGTCTAGACCAACATTGGTAAATGGAGGGGAGAAACATGAACGTTCTCGTGGTAAATCAGCCATTAACTGTGTGGCTGTCTTTGCTTTAAATTTAAAACAATCGTGACACTTATTAATTATCCTTTTAGTTTCTTTGAGACCATTTAGACACCAATATCTTAAACGAAAATTGGAAAGAGTATTTTGAGGGCCTGCATGACATAATCTTATATGTTCTCTATGCAGCATTAATTTTACTATGTGATTATGAGAGGGTAGAAGTAATGGGTACTTCTGTTCATATGGGACGTCTGAGTACCTTAGACGACCACCTACACGAATCATTTGCTAATTATCTATGAATGGGTTGAGTTTTAAAATTGTTTTATTTGAAATTATCTCCTTATTCTCAAGACAAGAAAATTCTCGAAAAAAGTGTGCCTTTTGCAAAAGTTTTATTATTAAATTTTCAGCATTTTTTAATTCTGAAACAGAGAAGGGTCCAACATATTTTTCATTTGGAAACTTGAAATTGTGAATATACCTGAGAATAAGTGTGATACTGCGTTGTAGTTTTGAGAAGTTTGAAAATTTGAGAGATAAATTTTCAATGAAACTTATTGGACTTTCTTGTGCTAGATGAACTATTTTCTTTTCCTCGGGTATTTTACTTACATTTGGTTTTGAATCATAAGAAGTTAAATCTAAGTCATAATTAAGTAGAAATGCGGGACCTTGAAACCAAAATTTTGAGTTTAGAAGTTCAGGAGCAGACATGCCTCTTGACGCAATATCTGCGGGGTTTTGTTTTGACTTTATATATCGCCACTTAAATTGTGGGTTTCCTTGTATTTCAGAAACTCTATTTGCAACAAACTGTGACCATCTCGAGCTATGTGAGCCTAACCAAGCAAGTACGATTTCTGAGTCCGTCCAGCAGTTTATTGAGTCTATTTGAGTTAATTTATTATTTAGAATTTCAACTATTCTTTTAGTGAGTTTGCTGCATAAAACAGCACCCATAAGTTCTAACTTAGGTAAAGTTAATGTTTTTATTGGAGCTACCCTACTTTTAGAGGTGATGAGTGTGGAAGAGACATTCCTTGAGCTATAAGTAACTCTAATATATATGCAGCTGGCGTATGCATTTTCACTAGCGTCGGAAAATGCGTGGATTTGTATACTACATACATAATTTTCAATAAAAAAAGGTCTGTGAATTTTTAAATGTTTTAGTGCTGAAATATGTTTGAGAAAATTTAACCATTCATTTAAGAGTGTAGAGTCTAAACTTTCATTCCACTGAATTTTTGAAAGCCAAATTTTTTGCATTATTATTTTTGCAGTTACTATTACAGGATTAATTAATCCCTTGGGGTCGAAAAAGCTTGCGATTATCGAGAGCACTTGTCTCTTAGTGTAGGAATCTTTTATTTCGATTTCTGGTACTGAAATAGAGAAACTATCTAATTTAGAGTCCCAACAAAGACCTAATATTTTATTGGAATGATTTTCTGAAGATATAACATACGTGGAGTCAGTTGAAAATTGTGAAATATTTTCTAAAAATTGTGGTGAATTTGAACACCATTTGTGAAGAGATATGCCTGCCTTTTGTAGCAGTGCAGTGATTTGCTCATGCGCAAGTGTGAGTGTTTCAATACTATTTGTACCATATAATATGTCATCAATATAGCAAAAATTAATGAGCATATCATGAGCGAGAGGATATTCTTCCTTATGCATGTTTGCGAGTTCAATTAAACATCGTGTGCTAAGGAAGGTAGCTGGTTTCGTTCCATAGGTAACCGTTTCCAATTGTATACATTTTAACGGCTCCGAGGGAGAGTTGCGCCACAAAATATTTAATAAGAAAGTTTGGTTGGGGTTTATTCTGATTTGTCTAAACATTTTTTTTATATCAGATGTGAATACATACTTGAAGAGTCTAAAGTTGACTAAAGTGTCAAATAGTTCTGGTTGTGTGGTATAACCCTTTAACATAATATCATTAAGGCTAAAACCAGAAGTGGTTTTCATGGATGCGTCAAAAACTACGCGCAAACGAGTTGTGAGAGAAGTGTCTTTTTCTACACTGTGGTGAGGCAAGAAATATTTGTTTTCTGAGTGTACATTCTGCAGAGACAACGGAACATATTTTGCATGTCCTAATTCAACATACTCGTCTATAAAAGATTTATATTGTTTGTAAAGAGAATCATTTTTTGAGAATTTGTTCTCGAAATTTAGAAATCGCCTTCGCGCCATTTGGAAAGAGTCGCCCAATTTATTATTTTCATTAGGCGTGCATAGGGGTAAATCTACTTGGAACTGTCCATTCGGTAGGATTTGTGTTGTGGCTTTAAATATTTTCTCAGCCTTTTCATCATCAGGACTTAAACGCTTTATTTCGGGAACTTCTTCAATGTCCCAAAACCTTTGGAGAAGATTATTTATATTTTCTTCTTCAGTGTGAGATTGAACAAATAAAGAAATATGATTCGAGTGTGAATAGTTACAGTTTGAGTGAGAGTGCATCTTTTTCTTAGATGAAACTTGTGGAGATAAGTTACCGAACATGACATATCCTAAATGAGTGTTTTGAAGCACTGGAAGACCTGCTCCAATATGAATTAAACCATCCTTTAATAGATCACAGTAAATTTCTGCACCTAATAAGAGATCGATTCTCCCTGGGGAGGAGTAAGAGGGATCACTGAGCTTTATGCCATCTGGTATTTTTATTTTGCTACGATCTAGAGGTACCTGAGGTATTTTACACGTAATATTATCCAAAACTGCACATGATACTTCAAATTTCATATCATTGTTTTTATATGGGAAAAATTCAATGTTTACCATTTCATTTGAGATGGAACAATTTTGAGAGATTGTGGAAATTTGTAATCTTTTATTAGTGGTAGAGTAATTTAGTTTATTTACTAAATCTTTTGTTGCAAAGCTCGATTGAGATCCATTATCGAGAAGACATCTTGCGTGTACAGGTTGTCCAGTTTTAGAGTAAATTGTTACCAGCGCTGTGGCTAGCAAAACTTCGTTTTTTGGATTGAAAGTTGAGAGAGAAGAGATGCAAGATGAATTTTGACTTTGCGTGTCTGAGAGTAGACAATTTTCATTTGTCTGAGTGCTTAAGTGAGTAGAAGTGTTTGGTGATTCATTATATGAATGTGGAGAATTAATTCCTTGAGTAACTTGGGCATTATTACTCCTTTGAGGAGCATGAAAATGACTTTGAGAGATATGTGGTGCACTATGGCGAGTTTGTGAATCACCCTGTATACTTGCGGAGGATTGAGAGGTTTGTGGTGCATTAAAGCGTGATTGTTGCCTATTGGCGAGACTTTGATTACCATCATGTGAATTTGAAGCACTTTGATTGCTTCGAGTGGGAGAGAATAAATTATTTTCATGAGTGTGAGAAAAATTATTTTCTTCATGCAGAAGTGTATTGTGCTTTTTATTGCAAATTTTACATGTGTATTTAGAGATGCATTTATCAGTAAAATGCTTAGTGCCAAAACAGTTTCTGCAAAGCTGTGCTTGCTTTACAAAATTAAACCTTTCTCGAGAATTTGTGTCTTTAAATAAGTTACACTGATATATTTTATGACCAGTTTGTTTACAAAATATGCAATTTTCATAGCTAGATTTATTATTATTTATAGTGGAAATATGAGCAGTTTTTTGAGTGACTTTATTATTAAACTTTGACTGAGTTTCAGTGTAATTAAGTTTCTCTAAAACATCACATCTTTTTTCTAGAAATTCAAAAAATTGTTTGAGTGTTGGAACATTCTTAGAACCTACTTCATATTCAAAAGCCTTGTGAGAAGCAAAATCTATTTTTTCTAAAAATATTTCTATTAAAAGGAGGTCCCAATGTTCAATTGGAACTTCGAGATTACTAAGAGCTTGAAGCGTTTGCTTCGTGTGTACAAGAAAATCTCTTAGTACCTGAGGAGTGCATTTAACTAGAGATTGAGACTTTAACAGCTTTTTTATAAGAGTACTAATCACTCGTGATTTGTCATCATATCTTTCTTTTAGGGTTTTTATAGCGATAGCAAAATTTGCATCTACTACTTCGATACTGCTAATTAAGTTTAAAGGTTCTCCTTTGAGGAAGGATTTTAAATATATAAACTTTTGTTCATTATTTAAACTTGAATTGTTTGTGATCAGAGTTTCAAATAGTTGAAAAAATTCATTGAATTCTGAGAAATTGCCGGTAAAGGTTTTCATGCTAATTTCAGGCAGCCTCGCACTGGAAACAGCATTATTATTTGAGCTAGGTGATTTATTTTCTGTTAAATTTAATTCTATTATTTTTCTTTGCAAACCTTTGAGTGTGTTGAAGTATTTTTCTTCAACATTTGCTCGATCAGCTGATTGTTGGTCGCTATCATCAGTCTGTTCGATTTCTAATTGAATTTGTTCATATTGTGTGAAAAAATTAAAAAGTTTTTCTTTCCTATTTTCAAAATCAAGTATTTCGTTTTCTGTGTCTTTATTGGCTATAAACCATTCTGAGATACGTGTAATTGATGCTTTAAGTGATTTGCGCTTTTTCTTTAAAGCTTCCATATTTTATTTAAAAGTGAATTTATTTGCAAATATATGCTGAGCGAGAAATAAGAGTGAATGATTTTGTTTAGTGTAAATGTCTTTTTTAACTAAGACGCGATTTTAATTTTAATCGAGTATTTTTACTAGAGTGATAAACAAATATTTTTCGTGAGAGCGGGCTGTGAGACAATCTGTATAATAAATAATTGTCAGCTATCTTTAGCGATATTGAGAAGAAAGATCTGTTGTCAAATCAAAGCCATTAGTTAATATAAATATTAATAAACAAATAAAAGTCGAGACAAATGTCTATCAATATAAATTACGTGCATGCAGTAACTATAGAAAATATAGAAAGAGTTTTAACCTCACCAAATGTTTTTCAAGTATCCAATTTAATTACCGCTGTCGCTTACCAGCACATAACGCACTTTTCACAAAACACACGTGTCTAATCTTGAACGAAGGTCAACTTGTGCAATCTTTCTTCTAGGGACGAGAAACCATTATTCTTTCTTCCTGTTGCTCTCCGGCGTGTGTAATCCTTTTCTTTCTTCAGTCCTGTTTCATCAAATAATCTGTGCTCGATAGGACCACGAATGAGTGGGAGCCTTGTAACTGGCTCCCTATATTCGAGGGTTGGAAATCTTTTGATTCCAAGCCTTACTTCAAAGGACTTGTGAATGGATGTATCTCCATAGGTTTGGTTCTTCAGTGACCGTTGAAGGATAAGGATTGTTAATATGAGCAAATATTGCTCCAGAGAAATAAAAGCACTTTAAGTTTATCGACTTATTATTAACTATTTTTAGATTAAAGAGGTTCAAACGACGTAGCTGACTATACAGTATCAAATAATTCTTTCTTTATCACACGTAAAAGAGAGAAACCGTATTTATGAGAAAAAATGCCCGATTTCGGCGTAGAGAAATATTTTATATATGAATTGAGAGTGTTGCCTCAAGGGCGTGTGAGTGAGAACTAATAAAATAAAATTTGGTGCGTAAAAGTGTAGATTACCCCTCTTGTATTTAGGTGTGAAAACTATTTAAGAGGCTGAGAGGCTGTGGCGCCGTTAAGTCGGCTAGCAAACTTGATATTAGTGAATATTTTACTTATTCTACACTAAGAAAAGTGTAAAGAACTATATTTTTATTTTGTATTTTAAAATGATATGTTCATTTCTGGAACATCTACTTTTTTCTTATACTTACTGATTTGAATTCAGAATTATGAAACCGGAAGTATTTACTTCCGGTAAGATATCCCAGCCTAACCTAACCTAACCTAACCTAACCTAAACTAAACTAACCAAATTGCAAACAAAAAAACCAACTTCGAATTTCAATATTTCAATAATATATATAAACATATTAAAATCCATTTCTCATTCAATATTATACACAATGCAACAACGCGTCAATTCTCGAATGCTGGAATGCACCAACAAGTGTTTCCACTTAAGAAATAACGATAATGACCACTCAAAATTCGGGATCCTCCTGTCTCCGATTTTAATTTATGGGGTCTGTTTTACACTATCTGATGAGTTGGTATTTTTTTATTTTTATGTTTAGTTAGAAAGTATTCTGTTTCCAACAAGTGCAGCGTGTATGAGGTGTTGTGATTGATATTTATAGATTTAGACTACGTTTTGAGTTTATTACTTGAAGAATTAAATAGAGAGGTAAGCATTAATTTGTTTTTAATTTATTAGTTAGAAATATATTATTAATTTTGATGGGAATAAGCCACAGGTTTATTTTAAATAAATAAATACAAAATAAACTTATTATAAAGTAAAATTGTGGCGTATTCTCAAAAAAGTGGAACAGTAGGCGGTAGTGTAGACTAGCGCGGAGCATCATACTGTTTTCTGTATTTTTTAAATTTAAATAATATTTAAATATAAATTTAGTTAGTTAGTTAGTTAGAGTTCTCAAACCGACTTCTTTTTCTTAAACGTGGCATTTTACAATCTAAAATATGCAAAAAAAAAGTTACTTCCGATTTTACTTCCGTTTTTTTTTATTTAAGAGGAGCGGAGTCTAACAATCATATTGTTTCCGTTTCCTAATGTAAATCTTCCTGAAAATCCTAAAAAACTACTGTATCGATTTTCAATTTAAAAAAATTGGCGTCGATACAGTTTATTTTTAGGATTTTTGGAACATTTACACCAGGCGACGGAAACGATGGATCGTTAGACTCCGCCCCTCTTAAATATCAGCAAAACTTACATCAAAACTCGATGTCGAGTTGGTCCGCTAGTTTCAAATTATTTATTATGGTTTATTTATAATTTAATAATATTAGAAATCAATAAAAATTAATTTTCCAAGCGCATATCTTTCAAATTATATCCGTTAGACCCCCAGT
Organism: Diabrotica undecimpunctata; assembly: GCF_040954645.1. Classification (NCBI taxonomy): domain Eukaryota; kingdom Metazoa; phylum Arthropoda; class Insecta; order Coleoptera; family Chrysomelidae; genus Diabrotica; species Diabrotica undecimpunctata. The sequence continues at coordinate 40,013,149 of NC_092809.1, read as the reverse complement.
ATTATACTTTTTTTAAATCAGCTTATTTTATCGATCTGAAAATGTCCTAAAATACTGGGTATTACGTCATCACCTTATAATAAAATTTTATTATAAAATGTAGAACATTAAACTTAAAAATCGACGTGTTTTAGATTTTTATAAAAAGGCTTTTCATTTAGGAAATATCAAATTTATTCCTTACTTTACGCACACACTGTATGTGTTTGTGTCTGTATCATAGACATATTATGTCTATGATACAGACACAACCAAGATAGACTGACGGTTGCAATACATTTCCGTTCTCCCAGTGCGATAGAGAAAACTATCGCAAAGCAGTAACAGCATCTCTTTCTAATGGGCCGGATTCATCGACTACGTGACCTTCTCATTGGTGATTTAGGTCACGTGGTCGATAAACCCGGCTCATTAGAAAGAGATGTGGTGACTGCTTTGCTTCAGTGTTCTCTGTCGCAATGGGGGAACGGGCTGATATTACACAATCGGTATTTCTTATATTATGTGCCTATGGTTTGTATGTACTTAAAAAAATGGCATGGAATTAAGTCCATTTAACACAGAAAGTTGATACAAAAATTGTAATTGCATTAATATTACGAAGTTGAAGATTAACCCATTTATATTTCCACCATTTAAATAAATTTATTTAATTAATTTATGCTCTATTAATTATCTAAATAACTGACGAATTTTTAGTTTTACAATATAAAACCAAAAAATTAATCATAACTGAGTATCTTAATTTGCTCATTGCTAACTTGCTTTTGTTTCTATTTATTCCATGAATTATTCATATGTTCAACAAGTTCTTCTTCTAGTTTTAACGTGTGCCATATTCTTAGTTATATTATGTAATTTCTAGTACAACTTTGTTTATGAGTTTAATTCGTAATCCTTTTAAAAGCCTGACTGTTGCTAATTATTAATAGGTAGACATTGGAAAATATGCACTAAACGATGTCTAAATTATGCATGCAATATGTATTTTAAAACCTGCTGAATATTCACATATAATTTTAAAGATTTATTTAATAAAAATAATTTTAAAGATTAGAATTAATACAGTGTAGTTTGAATTTAAAACAAATTGTAATACCTATTATTTCTTGATAGACAGCAGATATGATAGCAGACTAAGTAAATTTTAGGTTTAATTAAAATAAAAATATATTTGGAACAAATAAATAACCAAATTAAATTATATTCAAGTTAACAATAATCAAATTCCAATCCTACGGTGCGCGGGGGTAGCATGGATCGCCGATCCACTTTAATACCTGCCTACCTACCTAATTATTGTCATAAAATTTAAATGACAATTACTATGTGTTAATACACACGTATCAAAGAACGTAAGTGCGAGTCAGAGAAATAGAGATGGAACGAACCGATCAACACCCCGGCCAGTATCCGGAAATGACTAATCAACACTTAGCCACGGAAAATAATAGATCTATCTCAGATTATTACTCTAAGACCGAGTACGGAACTGCCAATAGATCAACACTATAGTAGAAGCGCGCTCAGTCAATACCCTAAAACCAGTGGAGTTGTTATCAGATTAATACTCTGATGGACCTCCGGATGGGTGGCCTCCAGTCAACGTCCAGAAGCCTGGTATAGGTCCCACTAGATCAGCACTCTAGCGGAACTTAATTTTTTTCTTGTGGCGTACTGTGTTTTATACGGTCGTCGGCCTTCCATCTCCTCTAGCGCGCATTGATGAAGGAGTAACTTATATTGGGAGTGCGTGAGAATAAAGCTTTGACGTGAAGGATGCGTTGCAGATTGTTTAACCACATTCTCTTTGGGAAAAAAATGTAGCAGACATTTTTTGTAGCGTAGAAACTACAACGACATGATCTCATCAACGGTTTGTTGTTTGTTGGTTAGGCGACAGCCTACTTTGTAAACTCTTCTTGGATGACTGCCAAAAAGATGCTCCCCTCTGTAGATCTAATGCGTGGTTCCACCAAATCAATTGGGAGATTTTGCCAAGGCTTTTCTATCGTGGATAGTCATATCCTTCTGTTGACCGCATCTACACTAAAAGCATGCACTAGCGTGCTATTTGAACATAACCAGACCAGTGTTTTTGCGCTATCCGGCAAACAAGTGTCGCAATTCTTAACTGGCGTGTTGCTGTCCTGTTCCTATTCGGTTCACTTAAATGGTCGGATGATATGCGGCTTCTATTCGGATCTCATTCGGATTATATTTATTTTCGGATTCGGTTCCTATTCTGGATTTTTTCCTGTCATTGCTAGACGGAACCACATTTCTATTTTTTGTTCGAGCGCCACTTTGGGACGCTTTACTTGATCTTGAGCGTCATTTTGTGACAGGTAGCTCTTTTAGACAGCAGACTGACTAAAACTCAGGTTTAATTAAAATAAAATATATTTAGAAAAACTGAATAACAAAATAAAATCATATTCAAAATAACAATAATCAAACACCAATCATTCGGCGGCAGTACGGCTCCGCGATCCACTATTTAATGCCTTTAAAAATAAATTATAATTAGTGTCATAAAATTGAAATGACAATTACGATGTGTAAATACACACGCAGCGAAGAACAGAAGGATGGGTTAGAGAAATAGAGACTGAACGCGATCAACAGTCGATGCGGCGAGAAGCGGGAAGTGACTAATCAATACTAGTTACGGAAAAGAATGGGTCGGTCTCAGATCAATACTCCCAAGACTGAGTAAGGAGCTGTTACTAGATCAATACTTTAACAAAAGCGTTTAGTCTTCATTCAATACCCTAGGGCCAGTCGAGTTGATATCAGATCAATATTATAATGGAGCTTCGGACGATTGTCCTTCAGTCAACATCCAGAGGACCGGTAGAGTTCCTACTAAATCAGCACTCTAACTGAACTCTCTCTTGCGACTTACGCTGTTTTATACATTCGTCGACCTTCCATCTCCTCTAGCGCTCACCGCGCATCGATGGAGAAAAAACTTACGGTAGGAGTGCTTGTGTAGGGAGCGCTGACAAGACAAAGACGATGCACATTGTTACGAAGTAGAGGAGGACCTAATTGAACCAATTGAAGCTAGCAACGGGATATGACAGCTGGATTCCCTGAGCCCTCTATTGTTAAACCTGATTATAAATAGGATAGTAAAAAAAGTAATAACAAAAAAGGATAATAAATGGGAGAAATACAACTTAAAATAATCTGATATACAATATCTGATACGCAATACTAATCTGTCAAAATGAAGATGACTTACAACGTATGCTGCACGAATTTAATCAAACCATCAGAAATTGAATATGACAATTTCCCCAACAAAGACAAAATGCATGGTTATAACAGAAAATCTAAGTACTAAGATGTAAATTGGTGAAGAGTCAGATTATAAAACAGGTGATTATTTAAATATCTAGGCATTACACTATCTAGTTCGAAGCAGAAAAGTTCGAAGCAGAATTAGAAGATTAAGTCAATGGAGCAAACAGAGACAGGATGCCTGATTTAAACAACATGGAGACTTAAAAATATCGGGAAAGAGATAAACAGCAGAATTTACAAAACAGTTATCAGACAAATAGTGACATATGCAGCAGGAACACAATTGAGCAAAGAGAGAACAAAGAGAATGCTAGAAATAGCCGAGATGAAAATCCTTAGAAAAATTGTTGATAAAAGACTATGGGACATAGCTAGAAGGACAGATATACGATGATGATGCAAAATCGAGAACATCAAGTACTGGGTAAGAAAGAGAAGAGTAGAATGGAACGATCATATAAGCAGAATGACAACAACTAGAGGAGTAAAGACGGCGGGAGACGGTTCTCCAATAAGAAGGCGATAAGTGGAAAGACCAAGAAAATGATGCAACGGCAATTTACTGGAGGCACGTTGAAAAATAGACAGAGTTATGACTTCCAAAAAAAAAGGAAGTACAATTTTGTCTCCTATTTTTCTTTTAAAAACGATTGAATGCCCGCAAAATATGGTCTTAAGTGCTGCGGAAAATATTTTTTCTACGTATAGAATATATTAACCAACAATCAAAGAAAATTTATATTTTATGATATTCTATGAAAGCGACTTATAATAAAAAGAATATTTTTTTAATTCTCCTTGTATAAATTCGATCTAAACGAATATTTCGTCCTAACCTAAACTAAAAGGATATTTAGTTGAATTTTTTTAATTTTTCACTATTTATCAATTATTCATCTCATCTAGTATTGGTTGTGTTTGTTTTCAGTACACTTAAACCTCATTTTGTTTGGTATGAAACACATGTAACTCGAGACCAAAACCTCGTAGGTAACTATTTTTGTATGCAACAAGAATTATTATCGGTGTAAACTATATAGCTTACGGCGATAACAGGTAAATGAGGAGTGTATAATACAGGTAATTTTATTACACTAAATTACAGGCTTTGTACAAGGATGTAATAAATGTTAGAGATTTAATTTAACCGATAGTTTTAATTTCCAATTCAATCTGTTTACTCATAGAATGGGGCTTAATCCTTTAAAACTTGTGAAAAGTAAAAACAATGGTAACTTAGCAACAGCATAAAATCCATTCTAAAAGGAAGAATATTTAAGAAAAATTAAAAGAAGAAGCATTTACGGGCGACCTGAGATCGGAAAGAGGAAAAGGCGAGTTTTTTACAGTAAAAACGGTTTATTACGATTTCTGGCAAAACTATAAGTTTAATAGAAAAAAATCAAATACCAATATAGGAATAAAACTAGCTACAACTTTCGTATTTACACTTTTTTCACAGGAACTGAAAATTTATGTGGAAAATTCAAATAATCAAGTTTTTGGTTTTTTTTTATTTTTATCTTCTTAAAAAAAATTTTTTTTTGCGAAATTTGGTCAAATTTTTTTGTTAAAATTCACCGTTTTATTTAACACTTTTATTTTTTCACCTTATTTTGATTTAATATCGACGTTGGTCGGTGCGCTTATTTTTTTTGTAATAATCTTTACTTTGTAATGGTGTAAAAAAATATGCTAAAACAAATTTTTTCAGAAAATGCAAAAAAGAAAAACGAAAAAACGCGAATTCGATTTTTTTAAGCATTATGTAAAATTTGGAGCTATTTATTAAAATTGCAAATCGAAATATATTAGATCAGGGAAATAAGAGTTTTTTCGTGACAAATATATAATATGCCATATTTATGAGAACGAATTCTGGATTGAAGCAGTTGACTGGTTTGCTGGATAAAGACACCTTCACAGTTAACACATGTGTTTTTAGTTTAGTGAAATATTTATTTAAAAGGTTGTTGCCTTTGTGAGCCACTGTTTTGTTATGTTTGGCTAAAAGATTTTTTAGTTGTTCGTATAAACCTTTTAAATATGGAAGGGTTGTATACGTAGTCTTGATACTGTTGTCATTTATGTGTTTATGGTTTATTGTTATTTGTATCGTTGTAAAATTTATTAAGTCTTTATTTGAAAATAATTTCGATTAGATGTTCGAGATATGAATTATTTAGAAGGGCATTTTTTGTTTTTTGATTGCCATTGGTCTGTATTCTGGATCTGTTTTATAGTTTTATAGATTTATCAGCAAGACTTATAATTACAGACTTCTTATGGGAGAATAGATGATCAGAATTGTAGTTGATATATCGTGAATACCATATTTCTTTTGTAAATTACATGGTTTTAACTGTGTTATTAATGCGATGTAAGGTTATACCCAGAAAATTTATTTTATTATTTTGTTCAATTTCTATAGTAAACTTTAGTTTTCGATGGTAACTGTTAAAATTATCTAAAATTTCTATCATTTTATTTGTTGGAATAGCACAGATATAGTCGTTGATATAGCGGTAAAAGAATGGTGCATTAAAATCTAAATGACTCATGACAGATTGTTTTAAGTCTTCCAGAAGCAGTTGGACAATGACACTAGAAATACTTGCATCCATTGCACATCCATCCGGGCATATATGGGGAAAACCAGTCAACTGCTTCAATCCAGAGTTTGTTCTCATAAATATGACAGGAACAACCTCACGTAGAAATAAAAAGAAATACCAACGCAATCAATGACAAAAAAGGTACACAGAACCTAAATAAATTATATTTCAATCTTTTATTGATTTAAATAATAATAAATATAACACCATAAAAAACTCTTAAAGTCATAACATATCCCCACTTTACCTTTTTCGAAAATATCAATGATACTCCCATATAAAAATAATTATACACTAATGACAGTAAACCATGAGATATCAGATATCAATTTTTACTTGTCAAATAAAAGACAAAGAAGATGGCTACTTCATCTATTTATTGAAGACGTTTCGCTTTCTGTTTAGAAAGCATAATCAGTTCATCTAAAAAGAACAATGTGAAAAAACCAGATATCCAAAGAGAAGTTAAAACATGTATGTTACCTCAAAAAGACATCGTCAACGACGTAGCAGTCAACGATATTAAATTTGTAAAAAAGCTTCCAATAATGGAACATTCAGAGATAAAGTTGTATAAACAATTAATTGAAACTAGGTACAGTTTACAAATTAACGAACTTAGCACAGCAAAAGAACATGTGATAATAATACATGTGTATAAAAAATTTGTTATAAAAAACATTAAAATTTTGATGTGTAAAGAACTAGAAAGATCATGAGATGCACTTCCAACAATGTATTAACAGTACTAAAGTCCTACAAGATATTCAAAAAGGTGACTAATACATTTAATATGACAGCCGAATTGTACGAGGTCTAAATCAAATACGCCGTTTACTAATAAGAAAATCAACACAATATCAGTTCACAACATTTTTATTGATCTCCGTACATTTTACTCGATGATATGCGGTCTTTTACAGTGAGCCAGCTGTAACAACAAATGCATTCACGATACGTTTTAGCAAATAATATTTGGTCACCACAAATAATCCGAATTCGTAATTATTCACTCCTTATCAGTGGCGTTTCATGAAAGCGTGCTTAAAGTCTTGTATTAAAATTTGAATTTATTTGAGAATTTATTGAATAAAATAAAAACTGTTACGTTTTTTTAATAAAATGTTTAGATAATTTATTGCCAAATAACAAATATAACAATTGTTAGTAAAAACGTTTGTATTTATACGTATTTATGTTATGATTTTTAATCGTAAAGGCTCTGTACTGAGGTATTAAGATTTTAGAATTTGTAAATCTTAAATAATATTGTTCTAAATAAAATTGTTTTGAATTGGAAAAACTATTTTGGTCAAACTAGTGTACTAGGTACAGTTTATATATGTGGTTTACAAGACTTAAGCTTGAGAATGTTCTAAGGGCTCTGCTTATTAACGAGTGACATTAAAAAGTAAGTTAGCCAATTGTAGTGTCAATTACAGAATGCGTGTTAATTTTAAGTAATTGATTTGTTGCGTATCAATTAACTGAAATAAAATCTTAAAATAAATAGGTTTTAACTTTCAGGTATTTTATTTTGTTTCATGAATTTATGCAATAAAATCTTTAGTGTTTCTATAACTATTCAATTTATGATGATATATATAAGCTAATATACAATAAACAAATCACAACTGAACCAAATTTTTAATAATCTTAAGAGGTGGAGTTATAACCTCTCCAATTAACTTGTTTCCACACCACCCATGGAGTAAAGTTTTCGGTGCGTTTTATTTGTACGTGGTGTCCCCAATAGGCCTAATCCACAATGCAATATTCATTCAGAGTCTGTTTCTGACTGAGATGAATTTAAATGAGATTGTTTTATTATAAGAGTAATCAATTTTTTCACAACACTGGTAAATGTGACTGTTTCAATTAATTTTAAAAGCACATATGTACCTCATCTATCTAGCTATGGAAAGCTCGAAACGGAAGTGGAGGATCAAGTGAATAAAGCAAACAGAGCCGCAGGTTGCCCGAATGAAACAATATGGAGGAATAAAAATATCGGAAAAGAAAGGAAACGTAGAATTTACAAAACAGTCATCAGACCAATAAATGCGCGGCAGAAACACGACCTGATACAAAAAGGACAAAAAAATGTTAGAAATATCAGAGATGACAACCCTTTGAAAAAACGATGACAAGACAAGGTGGGCGGCATTAATAACTGCCTAAAAAACAGGTATAATGGAATGGCTACATAAGCCGAATGACAGCAAATAGAGTAGTAAGCACGGCGAGAGACGGTTCTCCAATTTGAAGAGGATCAGTGTAAAGATCACGAGAACAATGGAATGACAACTTACTGGAGGCACATTGAAAAAAAAGATAGTCATATTTACACAAAAAGAAGAAGAAAATATGTACCTCATAATTTTCCAAATTATTTTACTCCATTGATTCTGCAGAACTGTCTGTTGAACTGTCTGAATCATTTGATCCTAATTGTATTGTCACAGGCTCAATAACAGTATCCACCATGCCGTCCAATCTCCACATATCGTCTTCTACTTTAATAACATGGCTTATCGCATTGTTCCAATCAGTTGAATGTATATTGTCCAAACTGGCTTGCAAGAGGCGCTGGACATCAATAATTTTAAAAGTGACATTTTCTCGAGCTACACATCCTTTCATTTGTGCCCAAATTAATTCTATTGGGTTTAGTTCACAATGATAAGGTGGTAGTCTTAAGACGGTAATGCCATGAAGTCTAGCCATTGTATCCACAGCATACTGACGATATGTACTACGATGTTGTCTAATAATATTCATTAGCTCCATTTTAACCATATCCTCGCCGTATGGAATGGATTTTTCTTTTAACCAATTTTGTAAAACTACTTTTCTGTCACTCATATTAGGAATTCGTTCAACAAGTCGGCTATGATAGGATGCATTGTCTAATACTACCACTGAATTAGGTTCAATACGCTGAAGAACGTTTTCGAACCATCTTTCAAAGCATGTGGCGTCCAAGTCCTCATGATAGTCGCCTGTTTTCTTTGATACAAAAATGAGAGCACTATTTTGCAGAAAACCTGTATCACTACCGATATGAGCTACAATAAGACGCTGACCTTTGCCTGATGGTGCTCGTAATCCTGTTGATAAGCCTTCTATAAATGCTTGACGAGGAGTTGTTACAGTCGTATCATGCCAAATTTTGGAAATTGTATGACCGGCATTAATCCAAGTTTCATCAAGATAATAAATTTTTCTTTTGGAAAGACGATAATCTCTAATAGAGCGCAAATATCTTCGTCGCCATGCTACTATTTCCTCTTTATCTATTAAAATTGATTTTCGAGATCGTTTCATGTAACGAAAATTTAACTTGTGTAGAACTTTTCTTAGCGTTTCGGCGCTCATTTGAGGAATCATATTGTTTTCCAGTAACTTGGTCCTAACTGTTTTGATCGTTGGGGGCTTATTTTCTAAAAAGAATGTATGTACAGTCCTCCTGATTAAATTCAGTTGTGTTTCATCTAGATCTAGAGGTTTTCGTCCACGCTGGCGAGTTTTTGGCGCACTTAAAGTTGCTGTAATTTTAACTTCACGCACAATCCGTTGAAAGACGAAAATATACTTTCATTAATATTGCAAAGTTTTATTTATTATGTTTTAACTTCTGTGTTTAACAATGTAAATGAAATGTCAATTATAGTATTTTTATTATAGAGTGTGGCTTTATTACTCAGGAAACAAAAATTGAAAAGCCATAATGAACAATATTTCTTATCTTAACTTAAATCAAGTGATAAAAGTTTTTCCGGGCCCCTTAGAACATTATTGGCTGAACCATGTTCCATACACTTTTCGAAATTTTCTTGATTTTAAAAATTAATTATTGATAATACAATAATTATTGACTTTTTCGATTAAAAATTTAAGTATTAATGGTTTTACTTAATTACAATATAATAATTAATTCTTGATTTTTTTATTACAAATCCAAGTCTTAATCGTTTTGTTTTAAATCTTACAATGCGTTTAATGTGTTTACTTGTCATTTCATGATTTCATTTAAGATTTAAATCAATAGATTTAAATTTCACAGCTGTTTAATTTACTCTAGACTAATATGTAGTCTAAAATAACAATAATAATCTACGAGTTTGCAGTGAAAACTTTCCGCTGTAATGTATCAAAATTCACTCACGTTCACTGTGCACTACAGTACGCTACTGACACTTCTCAAATTTAACCATTATCAGCAGCTACAAATGTATGTGTCATCGTCTTCAAATTCTTGTCGGAGTTTAGTACACCACTACTCTAGTAAAATTGTTGTACAAAAAAGCAAATCAGCTTTTATTCATCGAAATTGTCCATATAACGACTGCAATAGTTACATTTCGTAGTTCAATATACATACAATTTCGTAGTAAAAATTATAGGAAGAAAAAGAACTAAATAAAGACTTCTCTTACGTTTAATTTCCAATCTCATTGCTTTCTCTGTGTTGGGTTTTTCGGTAATATTTAAAAAGAAAAAAATCGGTCAGTTCAAAATAACGATACAAGAGATAATATGTTACAGCACATTAAACGACAAAAGACATTAAATAATTAATTTTTTTTTTACTAAAGATCAAAATGAAATTTTAAAACCTCGGTTATTTGAAATTTTCGCATAAATTTTGCGCTTAAAGTTGTAAATTTTTTAATTACTTAAATCTTTGCCATTTAATTTCTTCCTATCGGACCTGTAGCCATGCCGAAAACTATATTAAATTATTTTTAGCCTTAAAAACTCACCCCCTTTGACTTTCTGACCACGTGTCGCCCTTAGATTATTTTTTCTTCGAGTGTTATTTACTTTTTTAATGGGTTTCACCCTGTTACAATTTTTTGGTCCCAAGAATTATTGGCTTTGACCTATTAAATAATAATTAATAAGTCTTTTTAAAAAATTATGTATTTTTGATTTTTAAATATAAATCATTTATTTTGCAGCCAAGCTGGAAACCAAGAGGTCCCTTTAAGGTAAGCATAAACTACATTTTGGTAATTATGTTGATCCCTTTATCTGTCACCAATTATTTTAGTTTTTTAACTTTTTTTCGAGTTTTAAAACATTGTTTTGAATCATGGTAGACGTAGGAGCAGGAGAGATGCCAAAGTTGTACAATACATAAAAAGATATACCATGGGCTATAAAAATTACAGACCCAAAACAGTATTGGATATGACTTATAAAATGTTAGTAATACTAATCTAAAAGCTACTAGGATCATTAAAAACCTAGTTTTATCTAAGTTTTGGCTACTATCACTAGCACAGTATCAATGCAATATCCGAAAAACCAAATCATTATAACTGACCAACATTCATTTCGAAGCCAACAGTAGTCTATTAGACTACAAGCCCATGGGTCATTTGACCCAGCATGAATCCCATATAAAAAAATCCTGCAATATGTAATAACAACTTTTGAAACTATGTTATTAAGTCTTATTGTTAAAGGTAAGTTACAGGTAAGATAAACTTGCCACTCAACGGGCGCAGGGTGACGTCATTTTGGCCAAACGTATTTGTACGCCATTTATAACTTAGTAGATAATTCAAAAATTATGACCTACGGCCTAATTCCGTAGAAAAATAATGGTACCAGTATCAGGGATTTTTTTTATTTTTAACAATTTGACACAGTACCGAATTCATATACAAAGTTTCGCATTAGTATGGAGAATAATTTTTTCGCAACACCGTACATTTCGTCTGGGTGAGCGGGGATCAGAAATCTAAGGCACATAGTTTCTTTAGTTGTTATTAACCATTTTATAGTATTAATTTATATTTGATTTATAAATGACCCCCTAAAAATGTCCCATACGTTATATATATATATATATATATATATATATATATATATATATATATATATATATATATATATATATATATAACGTATGGGACGTTTTTAGGGGATCATTTGACCGAACATAAATCAAATAAGTCTTTGAAAGAAAAGTCCTAAGAAAGATATTTGGACCTATTAACGAAAACGGAGTATATATAAATATATAAATATATATAAGTATATATAAATATATATATATATATATATATATATATATATATGTATATATATGTATGTATATATATAGTTTATAAGGGCTGCAGTCAGAAGGTTGGCCGAGATGTTAGAGAAACACGCTTTTCACTTTTTGTCAAGGTTTCGGAATTGTTTTATTCCGTTTTCAAGACATAGTCGTTGAGATTATTTACAATAAACTTTGACACTCAACATGAACAATACCTGTTAGTGTTAACACCATCAAAATACACCATCAAAAGATGTTATGAAATAAACCAAGTTTTATATTTGTGTTGTTAATGTTGAGTGTCAAGTTTATTTTAAATAATCTCAATGAATATGTCTTAAAAAAGGAATAAAATAATTCCGAAAGCTTGACAAAAAGTAAAAAGAGTGTTTCTCTAACATCTCGGCCAACCTTTTGACTGCAGCCCTAATAAACTGGTGGTTTTTTTTATATCGACAGTCACTAATATCCTGTAATTCTTATATATATATATATATATATATATATATATATATATATATATATATATATATATATATCCTCTAAAATAACAGCTGAACTGGTAGATGAAAAAGGGGTTGAGGTTAATTGGGTATACAGCTGATTGAAAGCCAAGTGTACTCTGTTCAACAGTTCATTATATTTCGCCAATTTTCATTGGCATCATCAGATGAGAGCTACAATTATTTAAAACATGGTAAAATACAATTTAATAATAGTTTATTGTTTATATACTTACTTGATTGAGGTTAATGGCAGTGCGATTTATTTTAATAACATCAAGTAGAAATTTTTTTTTTTTTGTTGGAACAATGTTGATTGTAGCTATCTTCGGCATGTAACATTTAGTTGTATAATTTACGTTCACAAATTAAAATATAGGAAACAAACACAATTCAAATTAAAAATAAAACAGACACAACGTTTAGTTCGGTAACTGTCATTATATATTTTATATATATATATATATATATATATATATATATATATATATATATATATATATATATACATCCAGCTATCCTTTTAAACTCTTTTCACGTTGCAGTAATTTAGCATCACCAAGAATTGCTATCATTTTCTATTTATAAATTGTGTATGTTCGTTTAGTGCACCTTTGTAGGCTTGGCACTGTTGTCGGTTTTTCAATATTCCGATTTTTTTTATATATTTAATTTTTTACGTCATACCTACGTTTTAACATCGAGCGGTAAAATCACTGTATTTGGCATCATTTTAGAGCCAATAGATGTTGCCGGTATTAATCCTTAAAAGAATATTTTAGATACCTAAATATCGATCGCTTTGGTTCAAGTTCAAAGAACGACATTGAAACTACCTGCTCACAAGTTGCAGTCTCAACGGGTTTTTTCTTCGTTTAAATGTTATATTTATTCAACCTAGATATTTTTGCCCAGAGAATCGTGTAGGGGAATATTTTACATATTTTCAATTTACAACCTGTTTAGTCGAAGCTATCGATGAATAGTTTGAGATAAATATTATGGTTTTATGGGATTGAGGCCTTAATTATTGGTTGTGATCCTGTTAATGTTTGAAATTTTGATTTCCATTCCGGAAATCGTTCTCAATAAACGTTTTTTTGTACAAAATGTGTATACACATGTTTACATAATTTGTACAATAAACAAAGTTATTGTAAAATAATAGTGGAAATCAAAACGTTAAATATTAGTTAATTAAAAATGTAATTTTCATCTCAATAACGACCAATAATTGTGGCTTAATCACATAAAAAAATAATATTTGACTTTGACCATGCCATAAGAAAGTAGTTCACGGAACCTCGCTAAATAGTTTAAAAAAATCTTATACAGAAATTTAAATTCTAAATAGTATGAGGGGTAGCTGACGAAAAATTCGTAAAGACGTACACTTGATTTTGCTTTGTTTTTTTTTAATAATCTTAAAAGGCAAAAAAAAAATAATTTTTTGCTTATAAAACGTTTTGTATACATTCTAAAGAAAAATAATTCAAATAAAAGTTGTAGACCATAAAAAGTTTTTTATGTAGAGAAATACCAAATTTAAATACATAAATAATTGATATAATTTCAAAAAACCGTAAACTTTAAGATATTATGTTTGTAGTAATTTATAAATGTTAATAACTTTGTTTTTTGCCTAACGACAGGTAATATAGCTACTTGAAATTATGGCAATTGATCAGTTATTAAAGTGTGCTAAATATCAAGCAGATCAAAAAATATTTTACAATTTATTCAATTTGTTTATGACAGAAAGCGATTATTTAAACAACCGTACTTGTCCAAACAGTATGACTCTACAAGTATTTTGTAACTTGCAATCGATTCTTTGCGCTTTCAGTTTTAGGGTATATTAAAAAAACTTAAACATATTATTAAATTTTTTATTAAAAACAGTTTGAATAGGGGACTTTTTAGTTTTTAGACCACTTCACGTTTTTTCAGTTTCTTTGACAAGTGAGGATTGTCTATTCGCTTATTTCTTAATATGGGCTATCAGCAATTATCTAGTCAAGTCAACACTATTATAGAAGTTACCCATAATTTTCCAGTACTCATTCAGACGGTTCATCTTAATTGTCCCCATATGGAACATAAGCCCGAGAAAAGTCTTAAATTCTGTTTGTGTTGTCTCTTTCCAAAACGCAATCCTCGATTTTTCTGAACGACTTTGTGCAAATATTTCGTCAGAGTCAATCAGAGTCACTTCCATCATTCATTTAATCTACATCGTCCTCGCCAGATGCTTCTAACAATGATTGTAATTCAGCAGTGGTCAATCTACGTTTATGTTCACATCTAGCTTTTTTAGATGTCGAAGGCATATTATTTACATCGATCTTTTTATAAATACTATAACTCACTTTTACGGAGGTAATTAACAATAAAAACGTTCTACTAGAAACTATCAACTTACGACTTCCAATACTATAGGCCACTTGAGGCACAATACGTTTTTACTCAATAATAGTTCCTGTATAAGTAAAATTATTTTTTAATGTGCTTCAATGAAGCACACTAGACATATTGCAGTATTGCCATCACATTCTTCACAGTATGTTTTAACTTTCTACTAGTCATGCTTCTTCTTAAAATTTTGTAAAATCTTGTACACTTTCTTCTCTTTGTATTATCTACATCGCTTTGCCTGAGATGGTATTTTTGGGTGTAACTGGTCGTGAGGGTTACAACATTTCTTTAATTGCAAATGCTTTCGCGAACTCCAGTCTGAACATAAGGATAGGTTGTCGCTTTTTTTACGTTTTCTATTATTTAGCAACTAAGCATTGACTACTACGGTATTAAATGCGGCATTAAATATTAATTCCACTGCCACTTTCCGGTACCACTTCAGAATTTTGCGTATTGGGCTTTGGTAAGAAGCCACTTGATCACTAAAATCAACACTCTTTTTGTCGGTCTTTTGTCGACCCATTTTATCACTTGTAAAATCAATAATGGGGTTAAGTTTCATCGTGAGTAGCTGGTTGCAACTTTTTTAATCGAGATTTTGGTTTTACATGTTTTTATAGTAAAACATCTGCACATGAATAATTCGTTTCTTAAACAATGATTTCAATTCAACGACCAATATTCTAAAATAAGGTGTTATTACGTCGTCCGGAATATTATAAACTGGTTCTCTTTCACAAAGCATTGGAAATATGGTTTACATTCTATATTTACAAAAATCTTTTACTGCAACTCTTGTTCGACTAAACTAAACTAAATTAATACACAAAACAAATTAATCTATTTTTTTTATAGAAATGCAGATCCCTGTTGGATTTTTATCAGTGCGGCATGAGTCACTGGTGTCTCGTATATCCGGACCTCTTATCGCATTACAAACATAATTCTCAATTAGCAGTGCGGTACAAGATACATTTAGGTC
Organism: Diabrotica undecimpunctata; assembly: GCF_040954645.1. NCBI lineage: Eukaryota > Metazoa > Arthropoda > Insecta > Coleoptera > Chrysomelidae > Diabrotica > Diabrotica undecimpunctata. Next base: position 39,997,264 of record NC_092809.1, on the reverse strand, counting down.
GTATAATCTTAAAGCCGTAATAAGACCATAAGACCGTATGTTATAAATAAATATATTCCTATAAGAATTATCTTGAAAGATGAAAAAATACAATGAAAAAGTGCAATATTAAGTGTTATTTAAAAAATAATAAGTCATTCACGGGCATACAGTTAAAAACAAAAGTTTTCAGTGTTCTATTGCTTGATTATTATTATCTGGTATTCTGAAAATGTTGACATTTTTTCCTGGTCTGATCTTCCTCAACTAACGTCATCTTTCTTATTTGGTGGGTTGTATTGTTCAGGACTCTTTAAGTGTTTTTGTTGCTATCCATAGTGAATGATTTTCTTTAGACAATGTACTAATGTAGTGTTCAAATGTGGAATTGCGTGCATCATGTAGCGCTGATCTTAATTGTCTGATTATCTATCTCTTGCTCTTCATTTTTCGACTATTAGTTGTATAATATAATTCTGAGTGTTATACGCGATAAACGCGATAAAGATATCTGAAACAACTGTTTTATGTGTTACCAAAACAGATGAACAGAGCACTATAAAGAGGAAGTAGAATTAGCTATAAACAGCTTGAATGGGGAAAAGAAGTAAGCTTAGACCAAATACCAGCAGGAATTATTCAACTGAGGAAAAAAATTAAATGGATATTTTACGATAATATTTCACGTTCTGTGACGCATTCCACGTTTGACACACTGTCTTGTTTAGTTTTCTGTCATTCTATTTGTTAAATCCTATCTCATTCTCATCACAGCGTCAAGGAGCAGTAAATGTGTGCACTGAACGGGAGGCATATGTCTAACAGTGAACGTTGGAGATTTTTCGAGTTTATCATATCTTCTTCTTTAAGTGCCTCTCCTATCGGAGATTGGATATCATTAGGGCGATTCTAATTTTATTTACTGCTGTTTTGAATAATTCGTTAGTGGTACAGCTAAACCACTCTCTTAAATTTCTCATCCAGGACATTCTTATACGGCCTGGATTTCTGCGTCCTTGGATTTTTCCTTGCATTATATTTTGTAGGAATGTGTACTTTTGTCCTCTCATCAGGTGGCCAAACTATTCAAGTTTTCTCTTTTTTATATTCAGTATAACTTCTGGATCGTTATTTATTCTGCGTATTACCTCTTCATTTGTAATTTTATCCACCCAACTTATTTTTAGTATACGGCGGTAGCACCACATCTCAAAGCTTTCAAGATTTTTAACATTCTTCTGTTTAAGAGCCCATGCCTCAACAACCGTAAAGCAAAGTACTGAATACATACTAAGTAGTTAACTAAAAGTGGACGTATGCAAAGATATGTATGACGTAATCGTATGGTATTCGCTAATAATCCTGTCACGTAATATGTCACACACTTCTGTGCGTTAATTCGTTTTATTGCTGCCAGTTTAAGGTGTTTTTACATGCCGCCATGTTTAATTTTTCTCCACCATCGTATTATCTCCGTTAAATCCTATCATTTTAGGCTCCATATGTCATGATTAGACCTATAGGACCGGAGATACGCAACTAAGGCTCTTTTGACATAACATATATAGGAGCAAAGATATATACTTAAGGTCCTTTTGCTGTTAATGTATTTGATTTCTACGTCGTAGTATTCTATTGGTTAAATTGTACCATTTGAGGTACTGTACGTCACGATTGGACTAATAGGATCAAAGATACATAACTAAGGCCCTTTTGCCAGGCTACTCTATTTAATTTTTATATCTCATTGTATTCTATTAGTTAAATTCTATCATTTGAGGTACGAAATGTCACGATTGGACTAATAGGACCGCAGATACATAACTAAGGCCCTTTTGACAAGCTGATGTATTTTATTTTTCTATGTTATTGTAATCGATTGGTTAAATCCTATCATTTGAGGTACTGTACGTCACGATTGGGCCACTAAAAACGAAGATACGTAACTAAGGCCCTTTTGACGTGATGCTGTATTTGATTTCTATGTCATTGTATTCTATTGGTTAAGTGCTATCATTTGAGGTATCGTACGTCACGATTGGACTAATAGAACCGAAGATACATAACTAAGGCCATTTTGACATGCTACTCCGTTTAATTTTTACACCTCATTGTATTTTATTTGTTAAATCCTATCATTAGAGGTACTATACGTCACGATTGGACTAATAGGACCGAAGATACGTGACTACGGCCCTTTGGACATGTTGCTGTATTTAATTTTTTTATTTCATTGTTTTCAATTGGTTAAATCCTGTCATTTGAGATACTGTACGTCACGATTGGACTTATGGAAACGAAGATATATAATTAAGGCCTTTTTGACATGCTGCTATATTTGATTTTTCTGTCTTATTGTATTTTATTGGTTAAATCCTATCATTTGAGGGGCTGTACGTCGCGACTGGACGAATTGGAGTGAAGATACAATAGGTAGTTGCAATATATCATAACCGGTTCCTTTTAACCAAACATGATTCCAAAATGATTTGTGGATGAAAAAAATATATATATATTCTTAAATTTACTATTTCGTTGTGGGCAATATTATATTCAACAGCGATGCCAAATTTCTGATGCTAAAATGATTGATAATGAAAGTGGGATATACATTTTCATGTATATAATGGCAGCGAGTAAACGGTAAAACCCTGAACTAAATATATATAATATTTTCACTGTACCATCATTTTAGACTCAAACATTTTCTGGAATAAACTTATATAACTCAGTAAGGGATAAAAAGAGAAAGCGGATATTTTAAAATATCAACACGGTATCAAAACTCTAATCAATGAGATGGTTAAAATTCTTGTAACAAGTACGGGAAAACAGTTATTGAGGTCTTGTAAAGTAGCGTCGATATACAGATGCTACTTTGCAAGACGATGCTAAATTGATGGTAAAAGCATAATGTATCGATGCGAAAATGATAGTAGGATGTATATATATATATATATATATATATATATATATATATATATATATATATATATATATACATATATATATATATATATATATATATATATATATATATATATATATATATATACTTAAAATTATGTTTTCATTTAAATTGTTTGTATGTTTCTATTTTAGGACACCGTCTTAGGGGGTTCAATGGTAAGACCAGGGGTACCAGGCCCTAAGGGCGAACCAGGTAAGCAAGGCCCTATAGGTCCCAGAGGAGAAAAGGGTCCAGCAGGTTCAAAGGGTGCACATGGAGATCCAGGTCTTAAAGGGGAACGAGGTGATAGAGGTATTCCAGGCGAAAAAGGCGTACAGGGTAAAAGAGGTGACGATGGTTCGCCTGGTATGGATGGTATTCCTGGTACCCCAGGAAAACATGGAGAGAAAGGTGAGAAGGGTAGCACTGGTAATCCTGGTCCTGCAGGGCCACCTGGACCATCTGGGATACATATTGCAGGTGGTACTGCTGAGGAAGCGATTAAAATTATGCCGGGATTACCTGGCGCTAAAGGAGATGCAGGAGAGAAAGGACCAAAGGGTGAGTTGTATCAATAACTTAAAAGTACTGTAAATAAACTATTTTGTTAATATTTAATTACATGAATAATTTTTTAATAAAGGAGACAAAGGTGACACTGGAGAAGCTGGTATACCTGGTGTGTCTGGAATGCCAGGAACTGAAGGTATTCCTGGTGAAAAAGGAGACCCAGGTATTGATGGAGCGACAGGGCCAATGGGATCTCCAGGTTCAAAGGGAGATAAAGGGGAGAGGGGTCCACCAGGTTCGATTATAAGTGCAGATGGGACTGAAAATATTATGACGATTAAGGTAAGTAAACTTTTATTTATCCACAGTTGCCTCACAAAATCCTACAGTTAAACAAAATATATCCATGAAATTCTTTGTCTTTCAGTGTCCCCCTTTCTATCCACTTTTCTTTGTAAAATAATTTGCAAAGTTTATATATCTGGCAATTATTATAGTATTTTCTTGCAAGCAGTTTCCGTGTTTCATTTCCGATAGTACAGGAAAAACAAGAACACTTTAGTAGTCTACTGTTTGTAGGCATTGGTAAATAATCGTCAGTGGTAAGGCAATTAGTTGGGAAATCACCTTGATAGTCAAATGTTCATTTTAATTTATTTCTGCTAATACTAAAATACGAAGAATAATAAAAAATAGTACGTTTATTTAACAGTACAAATATATTTATTAGACTAAACTCCTAAAATCTAATTGCCCTTATATACAGCATGCCTCATTCTTCGGAATATTTCTAGAATTCAGTGGAACTAAGTGGCGTCGGAATAACTGTTAGCCTTTTGCGAATCGTCTATTAGTATGTTCGTTTAGAGGCGTAGCAAGAGTAGCAAGGTACCTAATAGGGTATTAGTGATTATTATTCTAAAAACTTAATAGGATGTATTCAGTAAGGAGATTTTCGTGTAGTTTATGCATGTCAGCTTAATCTCTCTTTTTCGGATAAAACGATGATCCCTTCACTTCAGTTTCTGTTACCCATATATCTTCAAACAGCTTGTGTATTCTACCAACGAGGACGTTTGCTGTTAGTTTTAAGAGTTCCTGTGCTAGATCATCTGCTGGGGTATTGCGGTTTTTTAGAGCTTTAGTGAAAATCTTTTATTTAGTATTCTATAACTTATTTTATTTCTGGAAGATTGACACTAAATATTTTATCTTTTCAGTTAATTCGTGTAGAGTCTTTTACCTTCATGTCTTTGCCTGAAGTTCGGTAGCTCACTGAAATACTTTGTTTTATCTCTTGCTTTTTCTATCTTTGTATAAAATTGCATTTGATTGGAGGCCTTTCCTTTTATGATGTTTCTCCTTATAGAAGTTTCTTAATTTTTTGGTTTTCTTTTTTTTATGTAGACATGACTCTGTCTGTTTTTTAATGTGCCTTTAGAAAGTTGTAGTATGATCCTTTCGTGGTATCTCTACTAATCGTCTATTTATTGTCGTTCGGTTTATATGATCGTTTTATTCTACTTTTCTATTTATTATCCAGTCCTTGATGTTCTCCAACTTGCATCTACGTCATATATCTGTACTTCTAGCTCCCTTCCATAGTATCTAACCATCAATTTTTCTAAGAGTTTTCATCTCTGCGCTTTATTATTGGTCTGATGACTATTTTGTAAATTCTGTCTTTCATTTATTTGCTTCTTCTCATTGCTATCTCTTTGTCTTTCATTGACTTTGAGATAAGCCTATTTAGATCATCCAACGCAGAGTCGGTAGATTTACCATTTTGGTATGCATATTGACTATTGCTTTGAGGATTATCTTTAAGCTCATTCTTCTCTGATGTACCTATCAAGTAGCCTTTCCGGTACGACCTCCATGCTAAACTGGCTTTGAGGAGCTTGCATAGGTGTGGTATCAATACCTCTAATCTCATATGCAATAGTATTGGATATATGCCATTTATCCCTGGATACTTATATGGCCGAAACTTATTTATAGCCCATCTAATTCTGTTTGGTCTTGTGATTGCTGTGGACATTTCCCAATCTGTAGACCTTGGCCTAGTCAGCCTTTGGTCTATGTTGGTTTGCCTATCTGCATCATCCAGAATTGTTGAGCTCGGAAAGTGCATGAATATCAGTTCTCTACGACTTTCCTCTTTGGTGTCCGTAAATTTGCCATTAGCTTTCTTTAGGAAACCTACTTCTTTCGTTGTAGCATCATTCTTTGCCAATCTGTAGGATATTAGGATATCAGTAATCTTCTCACAAAACTCTCTTCATGAATTCATTTTAGCTTTCCCAATTTCTTTATTGTATAGCGTTAGCTTATACCTGTAGGCATCCCAGTCTTGGTTACTTTTGGCTTTGTATAGGCTTCCGACTTTCGACCTCTTCCTCTTTAAGCCGTTGTTCCACCAGATTGTATTACTGCCCGTACTTTTCCTTATTTTTTCTGGACAGTTTTCCTGGTAAGCCGCCATAATAGTTTCGCTTACCGTTTCTGCCGTAAAATCTATAACCTATGGGTCTTTAAACAAGATCATACTTTCCCCGAGATTTTTACTGAAGTACTCTATATCCTACCCAGTTTGTATCTCTAGGATTTCTGTATTTAATTTCCGATGGAAAAATATCAAAGTCAAATCGTATATGTCTGTGATCCAAACATGAGTATTCGTCAGACTTAACGCAATTTGTTAATATATCACTTATCTTGCTTATGCAGAGTGTTAAATCCAACACTTCTTTGCGTGCCTTAGTGACAAAAGTTGGCTTGTTTCCTATATTGTATATAACCAAACCTTCAGATGAGATGAAATTCAAAATAGACATACCCCTTGCATTGATGCCAGACCACCTGTAGAAACTGTAGTGTTTCTTGTATATCTTATGTAAAATATCTGAACATATATTTGAATATATGTTATATATATAACAGAAGCAACCAGCGACAAAACACATCCCTGTCTAACTCCACGTTTGATGTTTACATCATCTGACTGTACTGTCTGAGTAAGTGTAAACGATATTTTGTCTTGCATATTCCTATTATTCTTAAATCATATTTCGATATTAATTTATAGTTTCATAAATTTGCTGTGATAAGCGGTATCGAATATCTTAGAGTAATCGATGAAGTATGAATATATGTGGTAGTTAATATATCTACATTGTAAAAGAGATCTAAGCATGTTCTCTAATACTGACTGATTTGCTGTTGGCAAAACTTAACAAAATATGCTTTGAAGTATAATTTTTAAAAGTAAGTTGGGAAGCACAATGAGAATAAACAGTAGTTATTACAATAAAGTATATTTCACGAATTTGCGACTGTTTTGGATTATCGCTAGACACTTGATAACTTGATAACACTCTACTGTACCTACTATACCTACTAAAAGTCAGTAACTCTAAAATATACTATACATATCATACAAATATGCAATTTTATAAAGTGCTCTGACTTTATATATCCATTTACACCATATTTATCATTTTCAGGGTCAGAAAGGTGATATGGGTAAGAGAGGAAGACGAGGGAAGCCTGGTCCAGTTGGTCCACCAGGCCCTCCCGGAAAACTTGGAGAAATTGGACTACCAGGATGGATGGTACGTTGAATTTAGATACATATTACTCTAATTTGGTGTGGGTTATCTTTTTTTGCCAACGTTGTTTAGTTTGAAGACGCATCCAATATTTTTCCAATATTTTAAATAAAACAGAGACATTTTTTTATTATTAAGAATCTATCATAATATTCATTAACGTGTTTTCTTTTTAGTTAATTCATGTTATGCATATTTTCCCTTTGATCATTCAATACCGTTTAATATTACAATTTGCGTTGATCAGTTTAGATTACAATCGACATAGTTCAAATGTACACGTTTTCACTCTGTAATTAAGAAATATTAAATCTTCTGTAAATCTCTTCAATTATGAGCGTTGGTGGACACTCTGTATATTATGATACCCCAAATGCACAGAACTAAATTTAACATCACAATTTACCTCTAACTTTTGGAATAAACGTATTCATAAATTCTCTTGTTCAACCAAATACACTTCCAGAATGCACCAGCTGCAAATACAGCTTTAATAACAAAGGCAAAGTCATCATAACTTTAATATTATATATAAACTTATGGTTAGTAAGTTATATTTTTAGTGAAAAGTGAAGATAGCCGCAACACACAAAGTTGAACATCTTTCATTATGTTAAAGGAAAAAAGAAATATTAACGTGATATTTTAGCGCATTATGAACATTTTACTTCTTAATTTTTTCTATTTTGTAATACGTTGAATACTAATATTATACACTTATCTCTTGTGCGGGCTGGACAGCAAAATAATTCAAAAGTAAGTTTTCCTTTACAAATACTAATAGTATCTCTAAAAATAAATGTTTGATTTATGAATGTATTTAACAGAAACTCACTCGGCAACAAGTCTGTGGTGTAAGGTTTTAAATCAGATTTTTTTCTTGTAAAAATATGCACTCGATGTTTTTTCCAAAAAGTGTATAAAAAGCATTACTAATTACAATTAGGTATATGCTGCTTTCTCTTCTCACTGTGTAGTTACTAGTCCACACAAGTAAGGTATTGCAGTGACTTTGACACGGTCAGGTATCTGACAATTTTTTTGAGTTTTGTAGACCTCGATAACCCAAACCTTTATGTGTTTGATAGCTCAGAAGTTTTATTACATTGGAGAAGGTTTTTTTATTAGTATGGCCTGAAAAGGTTTTCAGACATTTGATACCTGAATGTCTTTTTTGTCAACAGCATATGCGCATGATTTAGACAATACCTCAAATGCAACCAATGTACAGTATTAAGGTAGCATTCCGCATCATGCGACCGAGACAGGAGACAGGCGACAGATAGGCGAGACCGCGACGCCAAGTGAACTGTCGCCCCTTGAACTGGGTACGCGACCGAGACAAGCGATATACGAGAAACGTGCGGCTAAAAAGAATATATAGTATAAATTCTATATTTAAAACAAGGCGCGAGGAAGGCTTTTTTAATTTATTAATAATGAATCATTTATCATTAAATGAAGAAAAATTTGGAGGTTATTTTAGACTAAATAAAACACAGTTCGATTATATAAACAATTTAATAGAGAAGGACATACAAACGAAAGGCGACATAACACCAAAAGAAAAATTATCTTTAACTTTAAGGTAAGTTTTATATCTTAATACAAAAAAAATAATACAAATTATAATTAGTATAACTTAATACAAATATTAATTAATTTGATAATAAAAAAAAGGGAATTGAAATAGTCTCCATCATGTTGTGAAGCAGGCGTACTACTATTGGTTGCAGAGGCTGATCCAGAGGGAGAAACGACGGATGGAGCATAAATATGTTCGTCTGATGTCGGGGGAGCTGTTTGAATGCTGCTTTCCATATTCATTTGCATTAGTTCATATTTTGTCAAAATGTTGAATATTGTTCTGAAGCTATTTTCTTGTGGCATTTTAAATTAATTTATATTTAAATGGGAATAAGCCACAATTAAAGGTTAAAATACGTTTATTGACGTTTCAATTTCCACTTCGGAAATCGTTCTCAAAATACAAACATTAGTAATTACTAATGTTTGTATTTTGAGAACGATTTCCGAAGTGGAAATTGAAACGTCAATAAACGTATTTTAACCTTTAATTGTGGCTTATTCCCATTTAAATATAAATTAAAATGTTGAATATTTCGCTCCTTACCTGTACTTGAAAACGCTGGTTCAATTTTCTCATTATAGATTTAATATGGTTGCCAAATGTATTAACTTCGTCATCGTTTTCTTTGCTAGTGTTTATTTCTTGCAAGAATATTTGTCTCTGGTCGTCTCGTTTCTTGAGATAAGTCAAAAAATCATCTTCGACTTTCTTTCGTTTTTTAGCTGGTGGATGTGTAGATTTGGCTGCCTCCGGAGCCGGTTGGAGCGACGTATCTTTATTTTCTTCACTAACAAAGGGGATTTCTGCCTCTTCAGTTGACATAAGACTTTCGGAAGAAATATTGGAGGCACTGGCTCTTTCGGTGGATACCTGTTCCAAGAACCGAAGTCTTACGAAGAGCTCCCATTTGGAATTTTTAGCTGGAGCACCCGATCCGGTTGCCATTTTCCTTTTACGTTTGTAACGATTATACGAATCTCGAATGTACTTCCACCTTTTTTTACAGTCAGCATCTGCAAAAAAGAATAGTATTGTGTTATGTATCAACTAATTGTTAAAATAATGTTATTGTTATTGGTAAAAATTTAGTGATACAATTGTATTTTTTTCAGATTTCTTGCTACTGGAGAAAGCTTTGCATCTCTCTCATATGCTTATAGAATATCTGCATGTTACATTTCAAGAATTGTGAAAGAAGTATTACATATTTTAAGAAAAAAAAAATTATTCAATTTATGCCTGAGCATATATATATATATATATATATATATATATATATATATATATATATATATATATATATATATATATATAATAGCTTAGATATCAGTAAATTTAGGCTATCGATCATGTCACTTAATAGAAGAACTGTTGCGTAAACTAACTCTAGGGACATTAATTGTTTACAATCGGTTACAAATCCTTATTGAACGTTTAATGGATTGGACCCATCTGTGTCTGTACCGTTCAAACCCAACTACACAAGACGACTACAATCGTATTTCTGAGAACTTTTGGACACAATGGAATATTCCGAATTGTATGGGAGCCATCGATGGCAAACACGTTCGTATAAGAGCTCCTTCAAAGAGTGGATCTTTATTTTTTAATTATAAGGAATATTTTAGCTATTGTGGACTCTAATAGCAAGTTTATAACGGTAGATGTCGGTTCTTCTGGCAAAGAGGGAGATAGTAGTATTTTGAAAAAATCTGTAATGGGAAAAAATATTATGGACAACAAATTTAATTTTCTTGAGCCTCAGTGCCTTCCAGGAACTGATCTAAAACTAGGTTACTATTTAATAGGAGATGAAGCTTCTGGTCTTGACACTTACATGATGAAACCTTATACAAAAAGAGACGCAAAGTTTTTAATTATCGACTTTGTCGGGGTAGAAGAGTTTCAGAAAATGCATTTGGGTTGTTGGCCCAGGTATTTAGAATATTTTACACACCAATAGCGATTGCTCCAGAAACATGTGATGACCTAATATTAGTTAGCTGTTGTTTACATAACCTACTACGTGAAGGCTTTCTAGAAGAATCTGGGAAATCTGTTTGTCGGTTGAATAGTTCCGATGTAACGTCACATCCAAATATGCAGTCTTTAATTCACACAGGCGGTTATACAAATAAAACCGGATTTACCGTAAGAGATGAGTTGAGAAAATATTTTACTTCTGAGGCTGGTTAAGTTTCTTGGCAAGAGGATCACGTAAAAAGAACAAACTAATAAATATTTTAGCTGTACATGGTTGAAATTTCTTTTAATAACCCTATATACACTGGAGTATTAAATATCTCACTATTGCTAACCTTTATAATTACGTATAGTATTATAAATATGTATTCACAAGAGGTTATAACTTTTAAAAGTAATGAATTAAAAATAAAATTGTAACTTACCAGTTCTGTTCATTTTTTCTGCTATATCCTTCCAAATATTTTCCCGAACGATAACATTCTTGTAGGATTCTACTTGAGGATCGTATAGTGGTGGGCTCTTAGATAATAACTCTATTAGCAATTCATCTTCCTCAGCACTAAATTTTATTTCGGACATTATTATTAACAAAAATGCATATACAAATCAGCGCCAAATCAGAAGTGTCGCGGGACGACACACTTCACTACTGCTCTTGTAGGAGACCGAGGAGACACAGACAAGCGACAAACGATTGTCGCTTGTCTCGGTCGCGAGCTACAGAATGACCCTGATATAATTGCATTGAGAACAGACGTGGAGAGACCACAATCGGTCTCGCCTGTCTCAGTCTCCTGTCTCGGTCGCGTGTTGCGGAATGGTACCTACACCTGTATACACTTTCCTATGCAGGCCAGGAACCCTAGTATGAAAACTGACCGAATAATAATAGGCTGTTTAATATCTTTTGCGATTCGAAAAGAGATGGCGTTGCTACTACACTTATGTTGGTACATTCTTCATATGAAAGTATCTAAAGTTTCATTCGAATCTGCCAATTTGTTGTTTGTTTACAAGCTATTTAATATCGACGTGTCACAGTATTTTTACAATGTAAAAAATCAAGTATCGTGCAGTAATAGAATTTTTTTTTGACTATTTAAAATTAAAAGAAATTTATAAACGAATGATAAAAGTGTATAAAGATTTTTCATGTTAAATTAGTACAGTAGAAAGATCGGTTGCTGAATTAGAACATATTCGGATAAGCTTTGAATACGATCTAGGACATCTAAAAACAGCAACAACCCCACAAATCGAAGAAAATACAGGATATCGTATTAGAAAATCGTCGAAGGACTAAAAATAATTAGTAGGGGCATCTCATTGGGTAGTGTAAGCAATATTTTGACCGAAGTGTTAGGTTTCAGAAAGCTGTATTTACAATGGGTGACACATTCGCTAACAATGAAACAAAAATACATTTAAATGCGAATTTCTCATCAACATTTAGAGCGTTTTCGAAAGGATACAGTTATTTTTTGTGCATCCATTGATCACTATGAATAAGACTTAGGTCTACTACCATGATTCTAAAGCAAAAATAAGAGTCTAAAGATTTGTGTGGATCTGGTTCTTCGGTCTCGAAACGAGTTTTTGTCCAGAAATCGGCCAAGATGGTGTTAGCATCAGTTTTTTGGGATGCTAAAAAAATTTTGTTTACTAATTACTTGCAAACTAGTAAAATAATAAATTCTTAATATTATTTAAACCCTTTAGACCAGCCGAAGCAAAAATTCGTGAAAAGAAAAAAGTCCAGGTTTGCAGAAGAAAAAATCTTTTTTCATTAGAACAATGCACAGTGCCATATGAACATGTTAGCAATGGCTAAAATCCATAAATTAAAGTTTGAATTGTTGGGACATCCACTGTGTTCATCAGATTTGGGCTCTAACGACTTTCTATTTTAATGACTAAAAAAAATTCATGCGTGAAAAGCGTTTTAATTCAAATGACATGCTCATAACAGCCGTGGATGCGTATTTTACAACCCTTCCAGATTTTCACTTCAGGGATGAAATTCATAAATTGGAATCTCGTTGAAACAAGTGGAACAAGAAGACCTCATAAAATTGTGTTTTTCTTATCGAACCTTAAAACTTATTAACCAGCCTACTATTACTAGTAATAATACCTACGTAATTGATAAAATTGAAATTTGTTTAATAGTGCCCAATTTGTAATTTATTTGTCATACAGATTGAACGAATTTAAAACGAAACATACGAAATCAATGTATTTCGGCTCAACTCCGCTCTAGGTGGTTGGCCAACAAAAGGTTGTATATATATATATATATATATATATATATATATATATATATATATATATATATATATACAAGGATTTCCACAGTTTTCACTGTATTCCTTCACTCAACCGTTTTCTCCAATTTTTCCTGTTTAGCCAGTCCCCTTCCTGTAGGTTTCTTCTACTCATTGCTTCGTCCACCTCATCTCTGAAAGATCTTCGGGGTCTGCCTCTCTTTCTTCTTCCTATCGTTGCAACCAAAAGGTTGTCAAATAATTATATTATAAAAATCCAATACTTCAGCGGGCTGCTGGATTCTGAACTCATTCAAGAACGAGTCAAAACTCCACCCAAATAGGTTGCCTAGAATCACTGTGAAAACTAGACTAAACAAGCAGTTATTATGCTGTCAAACCACCTATCGCTTCCTTATAGTCCAAGAGATAGAGCCGAAATTTTGAACTGATCAGTAATATGACATTTCTCTATTGGAACATATTCATTGTAACTGGGTTAAGACTTTGCCTTACAGGTGGACGCCCCTCGTGGTACAGGGGGTGGCTATACAGGGATGAAGTTGTAATTTTTTTCGGAAAAATTAACGATCGATAATATGGCTGAAAATTTGCCCAGAGTAAGATCTTGGTATAACTAGACGAAATCGTAAGGGGCGGACGTGAGAGTGGATACATAAGGGTTGGCGGACAGGGGTGAAGTTGCAATTTTTTTGGGAAAAATTAACGATAAGTAATATGTCCGCCATTTTCATAGCTCATTAGTTAGCCCCTAAAAACTCTAAATCCAAAAGGGCGGACAGCTGGGTTGGTACAGAGAGCCATAAAACGGGGTCAAATGTACCACTTGCCTGCGCATTTTAGGTCTCGGTCTCGCAACAATTTTCAAACTGATTTTATTATGATATTTTTATACCGATTGATTTGAAAATTTGTATGCTCACTTCTGTTACTATTCTGAAAAGCGTCAAGTAGAGTTTTCCTCAAAATTTTCCAAAAAAATTTTAGTAAATGAAAATTTTCTTAATTTTTTGAGGTAAAATCTAATTTGTAGAATCCTTTCGATTTTCTGTAAGTTATACCATGATTTTTTTCCAAAAATTTTCAAACGATTTTTCCGATAAGAAAAAAAAATTTAGAAAAACTTTTCTAAAATATTTGATAAAACTCTACGTCATCGTCTGAATCTTTTATAGAATATTTTGTAGTTTTAAAATGATATTATGATAATGTTTTTTTTTTCAAACTAAAGTCATATTTACTTTACAAATCACATTTTTTTCTTAAATATAAATATTTTACGAAGTAATTTTTAATTGAATAAATGTTTGATATTAGAATGAAAAACAAAACAAAAATATTTTCAATATAATAATCAATTGAAATTATCTGATGATTGATAAAAATTAATTATGAAACCGGTTAAGTAATTTTATTAAATTAAAGTAATTTTATAATGTTAACTATTGAATATTTTCGGTATAACAAATAGTAATTTGACTTATTTTTTATAATTTGCCATGAAGTAAATCCGTTAACTTTAACAATCTTACGATTTTAGTAGCACTGATGTAATAAATAACAAATTTAAGATCATTTAAAAGGTTTTTACCCACATGATTAGTGGCTTTCACTAAATGGTCACAAAATGGTAAGGATTTAATCACATTTGCTTTATCTTTAGTCAAAATGTAACTTTCATATTTTTCTTTATTAAAGTGGTAATACTTATCCCAGGTAACAGCACTGATGATGGACTTTAGTCCGAAAAAATTCTGTGACGTAATTTGCAATAGTTCGGTATTTTGTCCTCTCCTGGTGGTTTTCTATTTTTTAATTTCTTTAATGCTTCAAAAATAAAAATAAATGCTTTTATTGCTTGTCCTTATTCACCTGACTATATCCTTTTTGAAATTAACTGCGTACATTAATCAGTAGAAGAACAAAGAAGGTTAATAACTTAAGTGCTTCCGCATATCAAACAAAGCTTCCTTTTAATGGAGTTTTTTTCTAAAAGAATGTAATAGAAAATTGCAATAAAAACTAAATTTAGTTTGTAATTGTTTAACACACAAATGTAAGCTTGGATGTACTTTTATATTAAATTAAAATTTGCAGGGAAGGCCTGGAATACCGGGAGTTCCTGGAACGAAAGGAATGAAAGGTGATTCAGGAGGAGTAAGTATTTAAAATTATTATTAACTTTATGGTTATTTGCTTTTTTGTTGTCGGTGATTACCACGAAAAAATTTATGTCTATCATAGGTATGATGAATTAAATTATTTCCGTCTTTTGTAATTCATTTACAAATGTTTCAGAACCAAGATTTCTTCTTTTTTCTTTATGTTCTTTCATCTATATTTCTTTCTATTGTTAACTCCATTTTCCTCACTTTTATTACATGTCCCCAAAATGACATTTTTCTTATTATAATTACACTATCTGTGTACGTATGTGTGTTTTATTGTACCGCATGTACCAGCTGCAGTTGTTACTGTTTTGAAAAATTCACATGCCCTAACTAATGACAACCAAAGGAAATAGGATGAACAGTTCTTCGAAGACCTAAAGCAAGCCTACAGAAGATGTTCTAGAAATGACATTAAGATTGTATTAGGTGACATAAATGCAAGAATAGGACGACAGCGAGTTTTCATGCCCACGATAGTAAAGCGTAGCATACACAACATCAGTAGCGATAATGGATTGCGACTGATAAACTTAGCAGCAGCGCTAAATATAATAGTCGCCAGCACCTATTTTGAGCACGACAACATACACAAAAAACCTGGACCTCTCCTGATAGAAAAACAGCAGTCACATTGATCAAATCTTAATAGATTCAAGTAATAATTCAAGTAATTCACGTAATAAACTACGACCCAGAACTTGACTATGGGGAGAACTTGATATGTAGACTAAAACTTGTTATGTAGATGAAGACTGGATATGTTAATAAAACCCTGTATGTGGCAGTAGACATATCTTCAATATTTTTACTGCTTGGTGACTTACTTTAATACTGTATAAATATTTAGTAGGTGGTCTTTGTATGCTACGGCTGAGATCACCTACTAGTTCAGATACACTTCAGATGTAGGATCAGCAGGCAGGGAAAGAAGAATCAACCAAGAAAAGATATTATAGATCTGGAAAAACTAAACAGACCTGAAACTTAAAAGAAATTTGATGAAGAAATAATGAAGAAGATGACTGAATATAAAGGAAATGAAGAGAGAAGATGGCCAGTGAAACCAAATAAGTAAAACTACATTAACTGGAGCAAAATCAATTCTAGGAACTAAAGAAAGGAAAGATGGCCAATGGTTTGATAACTAGTGTAAGGTGACAACTGAAGAACGAAATGAAGAACATAGAATATATTTGACTATGTGAACCAGAGAAAGAAAAATGGTATTTAAAAAAAGCAAATAACTGACAAACTGTGTAAACAAAAGAAAAAAAAGAACTAGAAAAGACATAGAAATAAACTTCTCAGAAGATAAAACATGAAATGCGTATGTTATCAAACAAATGAAATAGGGTATAAACCCTTACCCGCAGAATTTAAGACGGGATTAAGGAAAATAACGAAAAGAATATAATATGACGTTTTACACAGAATATGGATATACACTGTGTCCGTAAAGTATGGAACAAATTCTTTTTTAGCTAAACAGAACATTTTAAGAAATAATCCTAAAACACGTCGATTTTTGATTTTAATTTACCGTATTTTAAAATAATATTCTAATATACAGGGTGAATTACTTTCGAGTAATGACATCACCACCATTTTTTTTAATAGAACACCCCCATTTTGTCTCAATTTTCGGATTACTCTAGCTGAGCTGATACCAAAGATGTATCACATGTTGTTTCAAATTGGTACAGGGTGGACAAAAATACAAAAGTTTTGTGTGTGTTCATAAAGTAACGCGTTAGTTAAATTAACAATATTTTCAAATGGTCTAGCGGACAGAATATAATGAAATACATGACTTTATAAATGTTCGAACTGTAGCCCTTGCTGTATTTGACAGTAACCCAAACGTTGTACAAATTCTTGTTGAACCTTGTTTATTGTGTCTTGAGAAATACTGTTGATTGCTGTCCGAATTCTCTGTTGTAATTCTTGAATATTTGCTGGTTTCGTTTGAAACACATTCTTCAGATGACCCCACATAAAATAATCCAATGGTTTTATTCCAAATCCATTTAATAGGTCCACGTCTACCAATCCACCTGTTCGGAAAAATTTCATCTAGGTACCTTCTAACATCTACAGCATAATTTGGAGGTGCACCATCCTGTTGAAACCATAAACTTTTATCGAAACCTCCAGGATTACGTCTGCTGGGAAAAAAATTACGTAAAGTAGGTACCAGATATCCCCTTAAAATATCAAGGTACGTTGCCTCGTTTAAATTACCTTCGAAAAAGTAGGGTCCGATAATTCGATTTCTTACATTTGAAGCCCATACATTTACCTTTTGCGAGGGTTTTCTCTTGCTCAGTATCTACAATTCTGACGGTTAACCTCGCCATTTAACGTGAAAGTTGCCTCATCAGAAAAAATAATGTTCTGTACCAAGAGAGGGCCTCGGTGGCAGTTATCGATCATTGCTTTACAAAATTGCATTCTTCTATCGGGATCATCTTCGTTTAATTCCTGCACAAGTTTGATTTTATAAGGATGCCATTTTTCAAGCTTTGATAGTTTGTGTACCGTTGTTTTGCTAACACCGATATCGCGACTAACTTTACGCACAGAAGTGCGCGCATCTTCTTCAAAACTAAGTAAAACATTTAATTCTGTATTGGCATTTGCAGAGGAATGACCTGATTTCCGTGCATTTTCAACCGTACCAGTGGTCGAAATTTCTTTTCAATCTTACTGACTGTTGATCGCGTTATAGGTGTTTCTGGATATTTATCATTAAACAAATTGCACACTGCCATCTGAGTTTGCGATCTGCCTCCGTACCCAATCATCATAAATATTTCAATTCTTTGCTTTACACTTAACTCCATTTCTACTTTAAATTAAAGCTAAGCAATATTTAAAACATTCACAAATACCAAAAATATTGTAGTACTAAACTGTCACTGAACATCAATAAATTACTAAACAAATAATGACATTTAACAAAAACATAGCCTACTATGTTTCTTTTAAATTGATAAAAATAATTTCTTTCATATTCTGTCCGCTAGACAATAAGTATTTTTGATATTGTTAATTTAACTAACGCGTTACTTTATGAGCGCACACACAAAACTATTGTATTTTTGTCCACCCTGTACCAATTTGAATCAACATGTGATACATTTTTGGAATCAGCTCAGCTAGAGTAATCCGAAAATTGAGACAAAATGGGGGTGTTCCATTAAAAAAAATGACGTTGACGTCGTTACTCGAAAGTAATTCACCCTGTATATTAGAATATTATTTTAGAATACAATAAATTAAAATCAAAAATCGACGTGTTTCAGCATTATTTCTTAAAATGCTCTGTTTAGTTAAAAAAGAATTGGTTCCATACTTTACGGACACAGTGTATAAGAGAAGATAAGAAAAAATGGAAATGAAAAAAATAGAATTGAATAAGAACCCAATTTATATAAAAAAAAAGAAACAAACTTCTCTCTCAAAAGTTTAGGGAAATCTTGCTGTATTGTGGATATAAATATATCCGCAATACAGCCATTTAGGCAGGATATCAGGTAGGGTTTAGACAAGGAAATCAACTCTTTACTAACTGTTTACGGTTAAACAAGTTTTATCCATTTTACCCATTACCTAAAAATTATGCTAAACAAATATATACAAAGTCGATCGAAGAGAGCAACACAACCCTACCTATTAGTTGAAAACAACATTAACGATGCAGAACATAGTAGACGAATCATCTTAACCAATCCGGCATACTTTGCTATCAACCGGATATTTAAAGGCGCGACGCACATCAAAGGACTAAGATACGAATCTATAAGACCATATTCCGACTGATAGTAAGCTATGGATGTTAAACTTGGATATGGACTCAAAAATCTGTAAATCGCATAGATATCTATAAATAAGATAAAGATACTAAGATACAATTATCAAATATATATATATATATATATATATATATATATATATATTATATATATATATATATATATATATATATCAAATATATAAAGACCAACTTTATCTTAGTGTGTCCACCCACAGCGTCTTTAATGGCCAGGCCATGCATTTAGGATGGAATAAAACAAGCTTTCAGACGTGGGAAACCGAGAAAACGATGAGAGGATTATGTGGATGAAGACGCAAGAAATCTTCTTGGTAGTTGATCGTGGAGGGGAATAGCTACAGACCGTAAAGCATAGAGATATTTGCTAAGGAAGACCAGGTCTTAAATTTGGATAGATGGATAGGATAGATGGAGTGACTTATTTTTTGCTGCCTGATCAAGATTTGCGTCAAAGAAATCTTTATTTATCCGACTCGTTTGAGCATTTCCTGCATATATATTATATTGCTAGTTTTTTTTCTATGACGTTTATGTGTAAATTCTTTATTCTCTTAGTTGTATTACTCCAAACTAAAATACGAATAAAATTATTTATCAAACTTACTTAATCCGGAGCGAATTAATCAGTATGAGATGTACGAGGTGTAACTTCAGCTTTAGGTGTATTAATCATAGCTCAGTTTTGAGGAAAATAATTCTAATTGCGAAGTTGTATTAAAATGCAACTGTCCAGACTAGAACAAAAAATAGAACAACAAAAACACACTATAAAAAGATATAGACGATAGTTGTGGCAAAATTACTAATAATATAAAATCAGCAGCAAAAAACGGGAATTTTCTCTTGTAGAAGGAAAAATAAATGAAACTTTTAAAGAAAAAAAAGCGCACACTGTGATTTTTTGAAAAAATAAAATTAAAATGTCAAGAAAAAAAGGCTTACTTGGAAAATACATTGAAAATAATATAAAAACCCTATGAAATTTACAAGAAGGTTTGTAATGAGATCCATACACTAAAAAGAAAGAGGAAAACAGAATAGTGGACAAAGTTCTTTATAGAAATGAAAGAGAGATTCATAAAAGATGAAACAATGGAAATAAAAGGATAACATAAACCAAACAACTAAAACAAAGCAAGAAAGAAGATAAACAAGTATCAGAACTTAAAAACGAAAAGGCATATATAAATTTGTAGTTAGAGAATCCTAAGATATTTAACTGGAAAGATAATGACGGTAAGATCAAGAACTAACGACATACGACAAAGAGAAACACGTGCAGGATAGACACACGTGCATAAATGGGTAAGTACAAGAAGAAGAAAAAATGTGACAGATACATTAATAGAATGGCAAAAATAATCTAGTTAAAATACCTTGTGATTTGGCACCAATGACATAGAACGAGATGTGATGAGAATATTTCAATAAAATAAATGAAAATGTTGAAGAAAAATAGCTAATATACCAAGATGAAAATAGCAGTAGAAGCAAATTATTATCCTTTTAACGAATAATTATTTGCATAAGACATATTTTATTATTGTCCTCTCTAATCATTTCTTGCCACTCTGTATACACACAACGCCGAGTTATTAAATTAAACCGTTTGATATTTTTACAGCACAAGGGCGACAAGGGCGATAGAGGTGACCTGGGTCCGGCAGGTAAAGATGGCACGCCGGGCCCTCCGGGTCCACCGGGACCCCGATCATCAGATGAAACGACAAGGTACATTCCAGTGCCCGGACCTCCAGGGCCGCCTGGTCCTCCAGGTCCTTCGGGGATGCCAGGATTGTCTATAACCGGCCCCAAAGGCGAGCCAGGCAGCCCCGCTTACGGAGAAACTGCTCACTACAGCCGACCAGGTATGTGGTTAGAGATATTTAATATTAAGTGGCGGTTCGTTAACACAAAAAATCGCGTAGAGGGTAGAAATGAGACTCTAGACGTTTAATTTTTATTAATGTTTTTATTTAAAATTATCAAGTAATATTTGGCATTTATAAATAGACTTAGAATCTAATATATAATTATTCTTTATTTCTTAATGAGTAACAGCACGTAAAGTGTCAAAGGTTCTAAACCAGTTTCAAACAAGAGACGTTTAATGTACATTATTTACAAAAGGAATGTGTTTAATATAATTTAAATATATACTAGATCTAAAATATAGGTAACAAAAATTTAATGTATATATCGAATCGTTAAAATATCCAATTATTTTTCAAGTAATTGTGCAAGTATAGTGACCGAATCTGCAAACATTAATAGACCGTGTAGTGGAAACCTGTGACAGATACGGCATGAAATTAAACTGTAAGAAGACCAAAATTCTTGTAGTAAGTAAAAACGACGTAATATAACACCAATTCAAAGCTAATAATGAACCCTTGAAAATAATCGACAAAATTACATACCTTTTATGCAGCCTAAATAAGGAATGGGACCACTCACAGGAAATACAATGTCTTATAGAAAAAGCGAGAGCTGTCTTCAATCGCCTTTGGAATATTTTATGTAATATGCACCTGAACATTAATATAAGCACACGAGTCTTGAGATGCTATGTATTTTCTACCCTTTTAAATGGAGTCGAAGCCTGGACCGTGACGGATGCAACATCCAAACGATTCGAAGCCTTCGAAATGTGGTGCTATCGCCATATGTTCAGAATTTTTTATATCCATCATGTTACAAACAACACCGTGATCCAACGTATGAATAAAGATCTGGAAATTATGCTTATCGTGAAAATCAGAAAAATGACATACTTAGGGACTGTGATGCGCAATGAGAAATATCAACTAATTTTACAAGGCAAGATAGAAGGCAAAAGATCTCAAGGGCGCAGAAGGACATCGTGGTTGAAGAACATCAAACAGTGGGCAGGAATGACTACCATACATCTATTTAGAGCAGATTTCAACAAAGTTGTATGGACCAACGTGATTACCAACATCCACAGATGATAGGTACCAAAAGAAGAAGAGTGACTGAATATGAAGAAGCTGATAAAACGATTGTGGTTTGTTGGGTTTGCTAAAATCTCGTAGTATCTCAATGTGGCTCATTACGATCAATGCCAAAGAAATAATCGAAATTTCGATAATCACATTTTTTACATGTATCTAAATACAAACTTAAAGAAGTTATTTCAGTTTTTTCCGTTTTTATTGTTGTTCGTCTAATATTTCATTTTCTTTTGTGCTTAGATTGGAATAGAGCTTTAAAATAATGAAGGTGATGTTTCCCGTACGATAACATTTTTGCGTACGTGACTCTATACACTAAATGATCAATAGTCTAGTCAAAATTGTAACGATCCAAAAAGCTTGTAATATTTTTTATGTTACCCTTTATAACTCAATTGCGTTTTAAGTAACGTAAAAATTAAATTTTGTTTTGGTAAACCATCGATTCTGGAGAAATGACGCAAGTCTCCTTATATATAGAACCTCTTTTTTCTATTGGTTGGTTTTATTCATATGGCGTTACGTCGGCGTACAAGTCGGCGTTAGTTTGATTTCGATAGGAATAAGCTTGCTTCGTGGAAAGTAACCGCTTTAATTTCTGACCACAGAATGAATCACGTGTAGTTGGCTTTCACGTGTATCAGAAGAAAAAAGTAGTATTCTACCTTTGCAAATATTTGGACTACTATGTTCGTCTTCAGTGCTGTTGGTCTTTCAATTTTTGTCTCTCTTGGAATGAAGATAAGCAGTTATTCCTAGTTGTTGTTCGTTCGTTGCTATAACAACTGTTTTAAGTAGATAAAGTATCACTTTAACCGCAAGGATAGATAAAGTGACACTTTAACAGCAAGAGTAGATAAAATTTTTTAACTCTTTTTTATTTAATAAAATTTACAAATTCAAACACATTAAGGATTAAAAACAACTAAAATTTTACAATTAACATTATTAGAAATATCTATTTTTGGAGCATCACAACTTGTACTCGTTTGCCTAAACACTTAATTCGATGTACTGGATTGATTTTCTGGTTTGCCAAGTATACACTTGGATACAGCAATCTTATTGCTTATTGACTCGTCAATGTAAGATTCTGCAACAAATGACGATTTCCATCCACCTAAACGTTTAACTTTTATTAGATCAGCTCCAGAATTTGCGAACATAGTAGTTGAAGAACGACGGAAACAATGCCCTGTGTACATTTTTGAATTTGCAAGTTTCAAAAAATCTGCAATCTTCTTGGGGATATTATATATAGTGTTAATCCCCACCGGTTGAGTAGTGCACTTTTGCTGTTGGTAATTTACAAAAAACTTACTGTGAGGTACGTTTTTGGGGCGCAAGGCAATATACTTTCTCACAATTTCCAAGAAACTCAGTCCAATTTTCTTGTCAGTAATACAAAACGACGTTTCCTGCTTGGTTTTAGTATCAGATAATGAAATGATTATCACCGATATTCTGTCGTCCACGTTAAACACTTCTAACTTGTACAATTCATCGGACCTAGTCGCTCCATGCACAGCAAAAATAGCCATAAACTTCATCAACAAATAGACGTCATCAGAAGCTTCTGACTTTTTAGCTTTGTATCCTCCACTCAGGTTTTTAAGTAAGGTGGTTAACTTGCTGAATTTAGAAATGTCACAATTTTCATTCACCAACAACTTACGCTTCAACATCGATTAATACGACCATAATGACGATGGCATCGCTTTCTTCGACTTTTTAGAAAAATACGCCAGAAGTATTTTTTCACTCACGTCATTGATATTCGTAATGCTTTTTCACTTTTTAAAAGACTGGTATTCTTTCTCATACATCATCCTAGATTTTTGTTGCAACAATTAACTTTCTGCTTCCAACGCTGCATTTTCTACATCTGATGGCAGGTTTTCCTTTTCTTGTGTCTCTTTGTACACAAAACGCAACAATATTCTCCGCAAAAACTAAAACGTAACATTTGTTTGACATTTGTTGACAGAGTAATTCATATCCCTAGCAACGGAGCAAGACAATTGCGATTTTTGTGCTAAAAATTACAATTTTCTTTGAAATTGTATTTTTCACCTGAACTTAAAGTCTTGCTATAGAAAAAATTGTTGTATTGCACACGACGATAAAATCGCATTATCTTCTCGAGCATAATTAGCGTCTCGACACGTCTCGACGCTAAAAAACGCTCTCGAAGATAAAGTAAAATTTTATCGTCTTGTACAATAAATAACTATATTTTTCATGAAGGACGTATGTTTTTTTTTATTGTTTATTTATTAATTATTATTTAAAATTTTACACTATGTAAAATGTTTTGATTGCCTAGGTGAACATGCCATTTTAAATTCAAAATTAATCGTGTGTTATTTATTTAAAAAAAAAACTAATAATGAAGTGAAAACTTTTTTTGTAAAATGGCATAAAATATTTTTTTTTATTTTTTAAAAAATTCCAAAATGGATTTATAAATTTTCAGAACGTTTTCGATCCTATCAGATTATTATCGGTGAAAAAAGTCTAAAAAGTAGTTGAAACTAGCTACAAATGATGTCAGATTACCCTTAAATTACATAATTTGAGTAACGAATATTATAATTTTTAAAACACTAGGTCGATGAAAAAGATTACATTTTTTAAGGGAACGTGTAATTTCCCAACTCGAAAAAGGAGACCTAACTTCCTAAGGGGTAACAATGTACACTGTAAAAAGATTATAATGTTTGTTACTCAAATTATGTAATGTCATTTGACCCCATTATGTGGCTAGTTCCAACTACTTGATAGACGTTTTTCACTGATGATGATCTGATGGGATCTAAAACGTTCTGAAAATTTATAAATTCATTTTGAATAATTTTTAAAAAAATTTAATAAAAATTTTATACCATTTTCCAAAACAAGTTTTTTTAATCTATGGTATACAGCAAACCACTGGGGATTTCCTTTTCAAATTTTGTTTATTTAAGATTCTCTAATTGGCACTATAATAGATAATTTGTTTGAACCTGTTATACAGGATACTTCCAAATTTATATAAGAATGTGAGCTAATAATGAAAATCAAGAAAACTCTAAAAGTCATTTATTTTTAGAGCACTGCACGATTTGCCAAAGTATTGTAAAAATTAACCCACGTGTAGTGCAGAATATTTAAAACGAAGTTCGTTTGGTCACAATGAACTAAGATATTAACAATATTTAAAATTTAATATATTTATTTTACAATTTATTGTTTTTACTTTCCACGAGGAATTAGAAATTGTTTTATGTCAACTGGAAAAGTGGTTTGATAATGGCTTTTATTGTTTTCTCCAGATAGAATCTGGATTTTCTCCAGACTAGATTTGGATTTGACTGAAGTTCTTATAGGGCTTTTTTTTTCTCGGATTGGCTGATGTTCGGAGTAGGAGGCTTTGAGTTTCTAAGAACTCTAGCGATGTCTTGTCTAGCTATTTCAGCATCTTCGGAAAATAAACTGAAGATGTCTTTTTCAGTAACAAAGTAATTGAAACCTTTTGCTAAAGCTTAAGTAGTACTGGTCGAAATAGAGGTATAGGAAAAGTTGTAAACCACTGTAGTGGGTTTTAACGTTGTTGTTTTTGGAATTTGTTTGGCAATTAGATGCGCTAATTTGCGCTTTTGAGTTTCAATCTTAGATTCGAAAGTGTTTAGGGCTGAACACTCATTCCGAAAGAATGAATAGATGGCCAAATATTAAAAATACTGATATAGTGCACTTCAGTGTACGTGATTACATTTTTTTTGTATTCCATGCTTCGTCAGTTTGTTTGGAAGGTATAATCATTCCCTCAATTCATTAAAACTTCTCATTAAATTAAGAGGCTGTGTCGATTAAATAGAGTACTTAACCTCTTTTCCCTAACAGAGTTAAACTAATATATGCACCGAGTATACAGGATTTTACTGCGTCGTTCTTTAAAAGTGGAAAAAAGAACCGTATATTTATGAGTTGGGAATTGCGACGAGTTATTATTAGATAGTACACCACTTGTTAAACATTTCTAATCTGAAATGGCATATATGTGTATGTATGAATGTAGTTGCAACTGAAAGCGTGTACGATGATTACATTAGTGACTTTTTAAATATATAAACATATACGAAATTTAAGCTCTATTTTTTATATAATAATTTTAATAACGTATGTTGTATGTTTTCTTCTTTTTGTTAACCCCTTTGATGCAAACCTTTTGTTTTGTTGGTGTTAACACAGCCCATTCTTTATTTGTTTCATTTTTAATGTCTGTTTTAATATTTTAACTACTACAAAAAACGTACAGGTCATCCCTTCAAAACTCTCATGTCTCATGTCTCTCATAATAAGTTCTTGGTGAATCATAAGGTTGCAGTTGTATGTGCCTTTTTTAGAAATTCTGTCAAAAAAAATCTAAAAATAAAAAACAAGTACTTAAACTACGCCGTACTTTCGCCGTTTTTACACTAATGAATTAAAATAATAGTACTGTAAAGCCGACTCTGACGATAAAACTTTCTCGAACTGTGTGGGGCTGTCTGAAATATAGTGGAGTTCATGTAAAATATCTGTCCTTTATATGTTTAATAAAATTTATGAAACTGGTTATATACCAAAAAGATGTAGCGACTACCGAAGCATCAGCTTGATGAGTCATGTTTTAAAGATATTTCTACAAATGTTGTACTCTAGGATGTACCAAAAAATAGAACAACAACTTGGTGACACACAGTTTGGATTCCGCACTAACCTAGGAACAAGAGAAGCACTATTTAGTATTCAGGTTATGGTACAGAGATGCAGAGATGTGGACATCCAGTTTATATGTGTTTTATTGACTTTGAGAAGGCCTTTGATCGAGTAAAACATACTGAAATGATAGCCATTCTTCAGCAGATAGGTATTGATGATAAAGGCCTACGCATTATTAAAAATCTGTACTGACAACAACGCACAAACATCAGGATTGGCCGGGACACTTCTGAAGAGCTTCAAATACGAAGAGGAGTAAGGCAGGGCTGCATTCAGTTCCCGCTACTATTTAACATCTATTCTGAGTTCGTTTTCAATAAAGCAGTGGATAATGTTCAATGTGGTATAAAAATGAATGGCGTCAATATTAATTATTTGAGATATGCGGATGACACAGTGTTAATTGCAAGTAATTACGAAGAACTTCAACATCTAATTAATAGGATTACCACAACGTGTGATGAATATGGCCTTAAGCTAAACACCGCAAAGACAAAGGTGATGGTCGTCAGTAAAACGCCAATACAACCGAAAGTGGTAACAGCTTATGGTGAACAACTGGAGAGAACTAACAGTATCACTTACCTTGGTTGTAATCTAAATGAGAACTGGGACATGAGCAAAGAAATTAGAATACCGATAGAGAAGGCCAGAGCTGCATTCTTTAAGATGAAATAACTGTTATGTGGAAACAATATTACTTTAAGTCTGAAAATTAGATTAGTGAGATGGTATGTGTTCTCTACTCTTTTGTATGGTGTCGAAGGTTGGACTTTGGCGGATACACTTCTCAAGAAACTGAAAGCCTTTGGAATCTGGGTGTATTGGAGAATCCTACGAATAAGTTGGGTGGATAGAGTTCGTAACGAAGTTGTTTTGCATCGGATGGGAAAAGTTACGGAAGTCGTCAAAACAATTAAAAAATCGCAAACTTGAATATTTTGGCCATGTTATGCGCTACCCAGAGAGATATAATATACTCCATTTAATAATACAAGGCAAGGTAGACGGAAGAAGAGGACCAGGACGAAGAAGAACGTCATGGCTTAGAAACCTTAGAGATTGGTTTAACAGATCCTCTGCGTCTCTTTTCCGAGCTGCCGTCAACAAAATTACTATAGCCAATTTGATAGAAGAAGATATGAAGAAGAAAGAAGAAGATATATATATATATATATATATATATATATATATATATATATATATATAATTGGTATTTCTTGGGTTTAGGTTCAATAAGTAATATTTAATTTGTAACTAGCTTGTATTGTTCCATTAAAATCAACGTTTCGGCAGGTAATTCTTGCCTTTGTTAATATTCTAAAATGTACAAGATTGATAACAGAAGGTTATTGTAAAATATATAAAAGAAACATACTAAATGTAAAGCGAGACAGTACCATTTATGATATTCTTTCCTTGTACATTTACGTATATATACAAATCGTTGCAAATATCACAATTTGATAAACCATATCTTGGTAACCGTTAGTCCTAGAATATGCTCAACTAGAAACAGCTTAGCGTTTTCAAGGATTTGTCATCAGCCATCCCTCATATATCAAAGTGGTAATTAATACTCTACATTCCCGTTTTAACAAGATATTAAAAGAAAAAAGAATCCCAAATAACTGGAAGGAATCCGTAACAATTATCCTACACAAGAAAGGAGATAAAGCAGATATAAAAAGCTACCGTCCTATATCACTCCCCAATGTAATGTGTAAACTCCTAACTAAAATTTTAACCAATAGATTGACGACAGAATTCGACGGATACCAGTCGAAAGAACAAGCTGGTTTTAGAAAGGGATTCAGTACAAGTGACCATTTACTAGGTATGAAAATACTTTTAGAACGACCAAATTAATACCACATTCCTCTGTATACAGCGTTCATAGATTTCGAAAAGGCTTTTGACAGTGTCGAACATTGGGCAATGAAAACTTCTTTGATATAGCCAATAGCCAATATATATATATATATATATATATATATATATATATATATATATATATATATATATATATATATATATAAGGAAGCCAAAACAACAATTAAAGTATATTTTTTTTTTTTTTTGGGAGGTGGAATCTTCTAAAAGACCGTCTGGGATCGGGTGTCAACCCTTTACCCTGGTGTGTCGGATTCAATCTCTTACGCTTCACCGCGTGACGAGACCGCCTACCGACTAAACCACCCCCTCTTTCTCTGACCGACGGGCCCGGAACCGCTCTTAGCGAGCATATCTGGCCCGTCAGCCTTACTCTTAACTTCCCTCTGGCACTTTTCGCGTGCATTACATGGATTTGACGGCCTACCGGCCTCCCTCACCAGCACAAGGCTCGGGCGAGACTGGTCGGTGAAGCTACCGTCCTGCTCAATCCTCATTCTGGCGAGACAGCCTGGTTGCCACCCCTTCCACATTGAAACTAACGAGTAGAACCAGCTGGCAATTAACAGTAACACCATTCATTCGTACTTTCATCAATTCAGTTCCGGATTCATACCCTCATTCACTAATAATTTTCGGGGTATCGGGACATCCGACGGGATTGGATGTAAAAAGTCTTTTCCCGTCCCATGTCCCGCGGCCCCGACAATGAAATAAAATAAATAAATTAATAAATAAAAATAGATAAAAAATAAGTTAAAAGTAATGTAGATAAAATAAAAATAAAAACAACAGCTAAAATTGGTATAGATAAGATATAGTAAAAACGAAAGTAACTTGAATAAATAAAATGCAATAAAATAAGTAAATAAATAACACACATTTTTAAAACAGTAAATAAATATAGCGGTCAATCCATCTACAGCCGCCTCTCTTTCTTTTCCTTGTGCTTTATGGTTTTTGTAACAAAGGCAATGATCAGTTCGAAATCGTGCTTGCTGTCGATGGCTTTATCGATCAGCTCGTGAGGCTCGCCTAGTGGAGATCCCAGGCTCAGCTGCAGTTCGTTTCGCCCCGTGTAGTATGCAGGGCAGTCGAAAACAACATGCTGCGCATCGTCCACCACTCCACACTCAGGACATAGATCGTCTCCGGACTTACCGATTCTGTGGGTGTATTTCCGAAACGATCCGTGCCCCGTCAGAAACTGCGTGAAGTAGTAGTTGACGCGCCGATGCCGACACCCGTACCACCTCACTACATCCGGGACCAGGGACCTCGTCCAGGCCGCCTTTTCGACTTCGGCTGCCCATTCCCTCTGCCACATCTCCAAGCTTCTGGCTCTTTCTTGTGGCCCTGAACCAACCGCCCCGTTGCCCCTCTGATACATTCGAGCTCTTTCCCTGGCCAGGATGTGCACGGGTACAGAACCAGCCACTACCTGTAAGGCAATGGTAGATATAGTTCTGTACGCGCTGCACACCCTGATCAGAGGTTTCCTTTGAGCCCTAAAGAGCATGTCCTTATATTTCTTCATCTGGAGGACCTCGTGCCACACGGGGGCCCCGTATAAGATGATCGATAATATTGATTGTAACATAACCGATCTCTTCTGAGATCCGGGCCCCCCTATGTTTGGCAATAATTTGTTCAATGCTGAGGTCCTCCCTTCCGCCTTTCGACATGCTTCTTGTATGTGCTGCCCAAAGGTAAGTCGGTTGTCGAAAGTAATACCGAGATACTTGACTGTCCTTTGGGGTCTTATTTCGGAGCCTTGATATTTGAAAACCAAGTCATCCCTTTTCCTTGGTCCTCTCAGAATTATTATCTCTGTTTTGTCTACTGCTAATTTCAAGTCGTTCTTCTCGATCCACGCCGCGGTCGTGTTTATTGCTTTATTTACCTTTTCTGTTATGCCCCAATTCTTATCATCCTCAACCAATAGGGCTAGATCGTCTGCGTATGCTATCGCTTTGACTCCTTGTCTCTGCTTGTGAATTTCTAGTACCCCATTGTATAACATGTTCCAGAGTAAGGTTCCCAGGACTGACCCCTGGGGTACTCCCGCGGTCATTTGTTTCTTTTTCTTCTTGGATATGCATACGGATCGTTCCGAAAGGTAGTCCTTTATTATATTGGACATATATTCCGGAGCCCCGCTTTCGACTACTCGGTCTACTATGAGGCCCCAGTTTGCTGAATTAAAAGCATTTTTTATGTCCAACAGAACAAGAACCACCCATCTTTTCTTGCTTGATTTGGCCGCGTTCCTTATCCAGGTCGCGGCGTCGATTGTCGATCTGCCTTTCCTAAATCCGTACTGTTGGTTGGATAAGACTCTCTCATCTTCCAACATGCCTTCCAGCCTCTTCTTGATAAGTCTTTCGTAGAACTTACCAAGGCAGTCCAGAAGGCATATTGGCCGATAAGAGGTCGGTGAATCAGGGGGTTTCCCGGGCTTTAGGAGTAGAACCAAGTTCGCCTCCTTCAAGTCCTTGGGAAACTCTTGTTTCTGCAGTAGATCATTAAATATTCTTCTGATCAAACCTGGTTTCTCAGTTGCTATTATCTTTATTGCCTCTGGTGGTAGCCCGTCAGGGCCGGGAGCTTTCCCTGTCTTTGTATCCTGACCAGCGGTTTTCACCTGTTCTTCTGTGAACTCCTCTATCATGGTTGGGAAAACCTTGGTGAAATCTGACATGTCCTTGGTGGGAAAGAGGAGTTCAGCTGATCTCATCCGCTGGTCTTCGTCGAGTCTATATGGGGCCATTATCTTTAAGGTCTTCATTGTGATTTTGTATGCATCACCCCATATATCCTCGTCGAGTACTTTTATCAGGGTCTGCCACTTTTCTTTTTTCTCTTTTTTTATTGTATTATTTAATCTTTTCTTCAAATCCTTGTATGTATCTTTAAGCTCGAGGTTGCCCTGGCTTCTCGTATAATTCCTTCGAGCTCTGAGGCATCTCTCCCGTAGATCTTCTATCTCATCTGTCCGCCAATAGGGGGATTTTTTTCCATGTTTCTTCTTCTCGGTAGCCAATTTTGCCGCATTTTGTAGAGCTGTTCGAAGTTGGCCGAGGTCAGAAATCTCATCTTCATTTATTTTTCTGACCTCCGATAGGTACTTGTTTTTGTTGAAATATGATTTTGCTGTACCTATCGACCGCTTTATCCCTCCTTTAACCTTTACCTCAAATTGTATATATCGGTGGTAGGTGAAGAGCTGATCGTCGAGTACATCCCACCCGTACACCTTCCTGGATAGCCCTTCGCTCGCGAATGTGATGTCAATGTGTGATTGGCTGGCCCCCCGTACGAAGGTTGGCTTATTGTTGTTCAGCCCTTGGAGGCCAGCCTGGGCTATCCATTCATTCCAGAGTTCCCCGTTTTTGTCGTTTATGGGGGAACCCCATTGTCTGGACTTCGCATTTATGTCCCCGGCGATCAGTATTTTTTTTTTCGTTTATAGCGGCACCCATTATTTCATTAACGATTGTTTCGTATCTCATCATAGGGATGTTTGGAGATACATAGCATGCCAGGAGACTGAAATCCCTCAACCTAATGAGTAAATGATTTCCTCCCCTGACAATGCTCTGCACTCCGACATCCCTATTTTTAATGAGCACCGCTACATTTTTCCCCTCGTCTTGTATCCACCCACCGCCTGTCGTTATCTTTTTGTTAGGTTCGGGTACGATGAGCAGATCTATATTTAGCTTGCAGGCTTTTGCGTAGATGAGGTCGTGCGCTCGGCGCGCCCTGCCTACGTTCACCTGCAAAATCCTTATACCAGGTTGATCTTTGGGGTTCATTATGGTTCAGTTCCCTGAGGTCGCTTCCGCAGTGGATTCGCGTCTTATATTAAAATTAAAATTCTTATAGACTAGGATAAAAAAATAAATAAGTATAAATAAAATTAGTGTATAAATAAAAAGTTTATAAATATAATATGTATAAATAAAATAAGATAGATAAAATATATAAATAAAATAATAAATGTGTGTATATATAAAATTTTTAAATAAATAAAGTATATAAATATGTAAATATAATAGATAGCATTTAGTGAATAACGTGGATATAATGTTGTAGTACTTGGATGCCTTTATCCATGAAAAGCTGAGAGAGATGGCTTCCTGTCCCGCCGGTGGGCTGTATAGGGGCCCACTCGCGTTCTCCAGGGAGCCATCTCTCGCTTTTTCGTCTTCCTTGTTACATTTACCCACCCTTTGGGGGTTCCCTGTCTCCTCCCCTGCCATACACCCACCTTCTATAGGCTGGGCACTGCATCCTATCCATTCTATGGCCTTCCTCGTTACAGGTGAGGCAGTATGAAGTGCTGTCGCACTGCACTGCTGTGTGCCCTGATTTTAAGCAGTTGTAGCAGCACGCTGCCCTGCTCTCACCTTTGCACTCATATGTGCTGTGGCCATAGTGAAGGCACTTGTAGCACCTTGTTGGGGTATATCTTTCACTGATAGGACATGATACCCAGCCTATAATTATGGAGCTGTATCTCCTCAATTCTTCAGCTGTTGAGGGGCGTACGGCTACGGTCGCCACCTGCTCCCCATGTTTATTAGTTCTTAGCGTCTTTATATCAATTTCTTTTTTCGATATTCCTGTGTACATTTTTATGGCACTTTGGAGTCGTTCCTCCGTCAATTAAAGTATATGAAAGAACAAAATCAATACAAATAAATAGAGGCGACGATATTTTTAAAAGATTAGAATGGGAAGAAAAAGGTATAAAAATTTGTGGACCAGGCTTGAACCATCTAAGGTACGCTAATGATATCGCATTTATAATCTACAAAAAAGAAGAATTATTTGAAATGATGAAAGAACTGGACGTAGAAGCTGGAAAGATAGGCCTTAATATGAATTACAGCAAGACCAAAATTATAACAAATACAGATGAAGACATCACAATGAAGATCGGACAAGATGAGATAGAAAAAGTTCAGGATATATATATATATATATATATATATATATATATATATATATATATATATATATATCTTGGTCAAACTATAAAACTTAAGAAAGAAAACCAAACAGCAGAGATAAGGTGAGTTAGACTGGCTTGGGCGGCATTTGGCAAACTAAGTTACATTCTTAAAAACAAAAGATATTCACAGCATCTTAGGACCAAAGTATACAATCAATGCGTATTCCCTATTTTCACTTATGGTTCCCAAACGTGGACATTTACAAAAGGAAACATGGACAAAAT
Organism: Diabrotica undecimpunctata; assembly: GCF_040954645.1. NCBI lineage: Eukaryota > Metazoa > Arthropoda > Insecta > Coleoptera > Chrysomelidae > Diabrotica > Diabrotica undecimpunctata. The sequence goes on along the minus strand of NC_092809.1, from coordinate 39,963,487 downwards.
CATAAAAACCCAAAGAGCAATGGAAAGACAAATGTTGCACATAAGACTAATGGATAAAAAGAGAAACGAGTGGATAAGAGAGAAAACAAAAGTGAGCGATGCTAGAAAAGAAGTTGCAAAATTGAAATGGAGATTTGCCGGATACAATATAAGACAAAAAGAAGACCAATGGAACAAAATTCTTATAAATTGGAGACCGTGGGAATATAAACGAAGCAGAGGAAGCACATGATATCAAGAAGCACGTGGGCTCTAGGTGGATGACTGTAGCGATAGACAGGGAAGAATGGAAAAGGATTGGGGAGGTCTATGTCCAAAGATGGGCCGAAGAAGGCTAATTAGAGAGATAGATAGATCCCTCATATACCTTTTAGAGCCTACAAAAACTTGTATAAGATTTTTACTTGAAATCGATGATTTTTTCATAAATCGACTGGGGTATTAGTACCGCCTTCATTATTGATATCCTCCATTACTACAAAGTTAGTTGTAATCACTAGTAATCACACTGTTGATCCAGAAATGTGACTTATCTACTAATAAATCATTTTAAACAAATATTTTATTACTTAACTTTTTTATCATTGCTTGTTCAATAATGGGCTCAGATCACGATTGGTAAGAATCTTCTACATTTTAATAAAATATTGCTTATCAATTTTTATGCGTATTCTTATGTCTCTACGTTGCTCATTGTTCTCATTTATCCAAGTTCCTAAAAACGCTAATAATCTATTTATAGATAACGCGGTAATTCTAAATAAAATAAAATTCGAAATAATAATTCAGCTTGAGTTCTTGTGACACGTGTAACAGCAAAAACTTTTATTGCTTTTTCTTCATTTTTATATTTTTAACAGCGATTTCATACGTTAGAAACATATAGAAAATATGTATACCTCTCGAGCAGTTAATAGTTCTTGCCTGGAGTGTAAATGCTATTGAAGTTCTAGAAAATTTATTGTAAATCTTATCGAAAAGTTCTCCAAAGCTATTGGAAGTTTTCTTTTTTACTTACTTAGGGCTTATTTACAAGAAAACTTGGAAAATCTTGATTCAGTAACTTAACTTTAAGAAAGTTAATATTGCTTTTTGTGTATATATTTTAAAAAGAAATTAAGTAAATCTTTAGAAACGATTTTCAGGTCAAAGGTTTTTGCTGATATGTAGTCATATACACGTATAAAAATACTAGCAAGGTTCAGATCAAAATTTGATTATTTAAGTAAAAGATTTATCATTTATGCTTATTTCCTTAACTAATGGTGACAGCAAAATTAAGTTTTTTAAATTTACATCAGTAACAGTCATTAAATAAGTAAAATTTAACAAAGTTACTGTAGGTGCTAGTGATCATTTATCATCATCTTTCTCTTCGCCTTTATCGTTATGCGGGTTCGGCTTCTAATGCTACGAGGAACTTGCGAATTAGCAATTATTGGTATTAGGTGATTAACGTCTCGAAGTTGAGCATACCCAAACCATCTTACCCTCTGATCTCCCATTTTGGCATCAATCGGTGCGCTCCTAGACTTCCCCTTATATAATTATTCTTAATTTTATTCTTTTTGCTACTCCTTAATAACTAAGGGTCACCATAATAAATAAGGGTTCTATGCGGTAAATAATCTACATTGCCCATCCTGCTACGCCATTATCGGGTAGATCGTTGGATAATAAATGTCACTCTTTTATGTTCTTAAATATTTATTGAGAAACACATATGTAGTACGCAGTGCTTAGTTGACTTTGTAACGAGATCCACATCTTGACATTAAGTTGTCAACTCTCCTAATTTCATTGTTAACCCTTTTTATACTTACCCTTGCAGGTGACGATATCGGTCAGCTTTGTTATGCATGTGTAAGCAAGACCACGCTTGTATTATTAGCAATTATGCAAACTCAGGTATTTTGTTAAACTTCACACACTGTGTGTTCCCGATTCTAATTGAAACAATGGTTTGTATTGGTGATTTGTATATGACTTAAGTTTATTGTTCTTAAATTTGAATTCTTCACGTTTTGCTGATAGACAAAAACAGTGAAAGTTTACCGTTTTTTTACCTTACTTTATTAATAACTAATTAAACCTCAAAAATCAACTACAGGAAACATATAGGTTTTCGCTACTGAGATTGATACTACTTAAAACAACTGTCGTTTGCTGACCGGTTCAGTATCACAAACAGGGTACTTTTTTTGCTTATTTCCCTGGCCTATTTCTGAATCGCACGCTTATCTCCTATAAATTACAGTCTTATAGTTATTAGTCAATTCATTATTTATTATGGTACCGAGATAGTTGTAGTGCATTACTCTTTCTACTGGGGTTTGATTGACGTAGAATTGACCCTATGTTAACTTTTTCTTTCTAATTATCATGAGCTTTCCCTTTTTTACGTTTATATTGAATCCATATTGTTGACTATAATATGTGATTTTGTCCATCATATACTAGGGTTTTCTGCAAATACTAGGGTTTTCACTGTGTATATGATATTGTTTAACCGGTGACCGCTTGATAAATTGCGTTAGGCTTTCACGGCCATCGTCTAACTTATTAAACTGTTTATTCGGGCTGTTGGGCCGTTGTCTTCTGTTGAGATTTGTTCTCGACGTTTCGCCAACACTAGGGGTTGGCATCTTCTGGAGATGTTGATGCTTCGCTTGTAAGCAGAAACTGACGACGCGTTGTACTACGGAGGCAATATTTATAATTCCCACTCGCCTCCCCTCCACTGGTTTCGGCTTGAGGGGGCGTGTCGTTGTTTATAGTAGCTTTTCTATCTCCGTGTTTGGCGGGAAGGGCGTTTGTGGATTTTAATACTGGTATCCATGTTTTGTTGATTTTTAGTCCTTCTTCTATCCTATTGAAATTGTTTGGGTGCTTGTATATTTCCACCGCTTCCCGATATAACCGTGGGTAGTACTGTGAAGTTTTGTCCAGCATCTGTGTTTCTTCAAATAGTATTCGATGTTCTCCGCTTCCCAAAGCGTGTTCGGCAACGGCAGATTTGTCGATATGTCCTAAACGACAATGGCTTTTATGTTCATTTATCCTGGTGTTGGTGTGTCTTTTTGTGGTTCCCACATATACCATTCCACATGTGCATGGTATTCGGTATACTCCCCCGAATATATACGGTATACCCATTAGCAACGGCCGGAGTATACCGAATACCATGCACATGTGGAATGGTATATGTGGGAACCACAAAAAGACACACCAACACCAGGATAAATGAACATAAAAGCCATTGTCGTTTAGGACATATCGACAAATCTGCCGTTGCCGAACACGCTTTGGGAAGCGGAGAACATCGAATACTATTTGAAGAAACACAGATGCTGGACAAAACTTCACAGTACTACCCACGGTTATATCGGGAAGCGGTGGAAATATACAAGCACCCAAACAATTTCAATAGGATAGAAGAAGGACTAAAAATCAACAAAACATGGATACCAGTATTAAAATCCACAAACGCCCTTCCCGCCAAACACGGAGATAGAAAAGCTACTATAAACAACGACACGCCCCCTCAAGCCGAAACCAGTGGAGGGGAGGCGAGTGGGAATTATAAATATTGCCTCCGTAGTACAACGCGTCGTCAGTTTCTGCTTACAAGCGAAGCATCAACATCTCCAGAAGATGCCAACCCCTAGTGTTGGCGAAACGTCGAGAACAAATCTCAACAGAAGACAACGGCCCAACAGCCCGAATAAACAGTTTAATACGGTGACCGCTTGTTAGAATGCCTTTTTTAATTTCATGCAAAGCTTTGCTAAATAGTTTTTCAGATTGGGATTGAACATAAGAGGAGACAAAATACAGCCTTGCCTCACTCCACGCATGATGTTCACGTATTCGGTGTGTTCACCTTCAATTCTGATATTTACGGTATGATTTTCAGATCTTGGTTGTTAATTTCTGCTTATTTTAGTATTTGCATCATTTTGGTGTGCTATACTGGATCAAACATCTTCTAGTTATCAACCGCATATGCGTATACTTCACAGTAGACGTCTCTGCATCTCTGTAATAAGACTTGTACTGAAAACAAAGTTTTTCAAATAGTTTAAGGATATAACTCATGAGGCTTATCGTACAATATTCTTTGCATTTCTTTAGCCACTTTGTTTTTTATTGTATTTATTTTATTTCTCCAGTTATGTATACGTTTGAGTAAACTTTTTAATTATTACTACTGATTAGTTGTCCATTAGTTTGAGTAGTTCTGTTGTATATTATTAATGCCTGCTGCTTTACAATCCTTTAGCTGCGTTATTGCAGAATATACTTCCTGCTGCAATATTTTTAGGCCATCATTTACTTCCCCATCTGGCTCAAAGTGTTATCTCTTTAGTCTTTAAACAGTTTCTCTAGGTATTCCTTTCAACCTCTTATTTCACTCTGTGTGAAATAATATTTTTGTCAGAATGAGTTAGATTTTCTTTTCTTCTTCATCTTAGTCCACCTGTGAGTTCTTCAACTTTCATGTGTACATTGTGACTATATTCCTTAAACCGCAGCATTTTAATTCCTTCGCATCTTGTCATTGCTTTTTATTTCGAGTTGTCACCGAAATTACTCATAACGGCATTAGAGTATGCCTTTAAGATGATCAATTGGGACCACAGAGGAGTAGCAATAGACGGCGAAAAACTTAACCATCTCCGTTTCACAGATTGACATTGTCCTTATCACAGATGATTTAGGAGAAGCCACAAATATGTTAAATGAATTGGACTTTGCATGTTCAAAGGTGGGCCTCAGAATAAACTTGACCAAAACTTTTAAGTTTATGATTTAAATATGATTTATATATGTTTGTCAAGTTTATGACAAATGTGGTCTCCAACAACCATTTAACTATTCAAGACAAAATGTTAGAATTGGTGGAGAAATATTTGGGTCATGAAATAAAAATTAGCAGGGATAACCAAACATGCGAAATCCAAAGACGAATTACCTAAGCGTGGATAGCCTTTGGAAAACTGCGAGACACACTAAGGGCCAACATACCAATTAGCCTAAAAAAAAGTATTTGACTAATGCGTATTACCACTCATGACCTATGGGACGGAAACTATGACTCTAACCAAGACTACGGCTTCGAAATTGAGAGTGGCACAGAAACGAATGGAACGGTCTATGCTGGGAGTGACGTTGCGGAACCGAATAAGAAACGAAGATCTGCGAAGAAGGACGAGTATTGCTGATGTTGTGGAGCGCAGAGCGGAACTGAAATGGAATTGGGCAGGTCATGTATCATTACGAGAATGCACGACTTGTAATGTAAGACCACCTACACGTTGGACCGACGACATCAGGCATATCACCAAAAATTGACAACAAAGAGCACAAAATCGTAAAGAATGGAGGAGTTTAAGGGAGGCCCATGTCAAGCAGTGGACGTGATAAATGAAAGCTAGATGATGATGATGTAGTAACACCATCTTAATAATGAAATATGTCAAATGTGCAAGTGTAAATATCCAAGTATCTTTAGGCTTTTGGACCATTGTGTATTGAAAAGTGGAAAGTTAGAGAAATCTTGAAACGCATAAGCGCTGTGGCAAATTTAGTTAAGGTTGGGCACAAAAATTTATATAAACTTGTTAATAGCCTAAGAAAATATATTCACGACAACGAGAATATTATAAATAGAAAACCATATTCGTATAATTGCAACGATATTACTAATAATAAGAGTGTATCACCTGGGAAAGTTGATTCTCATGCACTTTGTAATTCATCGGTATATAGCAATGTACAACCAGCTCTAGTTAGAGACATAGATAACCTAAATACAAACAAAAGTCCTGCTTTTCAAAGCCTACCAGAAGTTCGTTTACGATGCGACGTATTAGTCGTATAAGGCAAACACCTCAATAGTTAGATTTTTAAGTATAATTATAGATTGTTATAAAATTAATTCTTATGCAGCAATTACAAGAAGAATTGGTTGAATATGGCCTGAAAATTAATCTAGGGAAAACAGAGCATATGGTGATCGGTGGTCCTGAAGAAGAGCTCAGGTTTAACAATGGTTCTTTAAAAATTGTGAGAATTTTAAATAGTAGGTGTCACATGCTCCAATACAGTAACATTTAATGTAGACGTTAATAATAAAATAGCTCAAGGTAAGAGACCTCAAAGGCAAGTGAACTCGATATTATGGAATAATTAAGTCACAAGATACACTAAACGTCTGATTTATAAAGCAAGAATACACAAAAGCATCTACGTATGGATCTGAAGTCCAGATACTAAATAAGAGACAAAGAGAAAAATTAAAAGCTATGGAGATGAATTAACGGAGAAGAAGCTGTAGGACATCTTAGTTTGAACATATAAAAAAATAGATTAGATAGAAGATGCAAGTAGAAGGCAACATTCTAGATACCATTAACAGAAAGTGTAGTATGGAGATCACCATAGAATAAAAGAACGCAGATGGCCGAAAGGAGTACTTCAATGACGCAACAACCACTTAACTTAAGGGTTAAGATACTAAAATAAATTTTAAATTTAATCTGTATCACACACTGAACTTTACCGATTACTACCACACAACAAATGCCTATACACTGAAATGAATAAGAAAAGAAGAAGATCAATGAATTATGGATAATAATTTAAGTAATAGAAAAACCTCTTGAACTCCACAAAAAATTGTTTGGCTAAAGAGTTAAAACAAATTTAAATTAATAAACACTAAAACTCACAAACCATTTAATTACTAATTATTTACGACGCATTCAGCGAACCAACAAAAAAATTATATTATATGCTAATAAGTTACTTCTGTTACGGAAAATTTGTAAGTAAAATAGTTACAGATTGCGAAAATTACATGCATATCGTGCGATAGGAGACCGAGATTTAAGTTTATTGAAAAATTGCGTGTTGATATTTTATTACCAATGTACTGAATGTACTACTAGAAAGCATATCTGTATGTTGTAGTAATCCAATAAATAAAAAAATATACTGAAAGCATTTTAATGATAATTTGATATACAGTGAACGGCTAAATTATGGAATATTATCATTATTTCGAAAACCATCGAGTTTTGAGGGAAATCCTCAAACAGGTCGATTTTTGTTATAAAATACCCATGTTATAACGTACATGGAGTAGGGATGACGTCACTGGTGTAGGTGTAGTGACGTAATCCTTAATTTTTTTAAATAGAAATCGGTATAATGCGACACCTCATTTAAACGAGAATTTACTTTTCTATTTAACGACTTTACATTTTTAACTAAAATATTTTTTTAAGGGTACAAAAACAATTTTTTTTTAATTTAAATTCAACTAAATTACAACTAATGATTTAATTAATAATGTACTTTAAAGTAACCAAATTATGCATAATAATTATTTTAAATTAAATGTTCGAAATGCCATCCATCGGTTTTTTGACAATATGCAAATCTACGAACACATTCATCGGACAAGTACATTGCGGATGACTTCTGGAGTAATTAGACGTATTTCATGCCTAATTCTATCTTTCAAGTCCAGTAAGTTTTGGGGTCTATTGACATAAACTTTTGATTTTATGTAACCCCGCAGGAGAAAGTCTAGAGGTGTCAGATCTGGCGAGCTTGCTGGCCACTCTATAAAACCTCGTCTTCTGATCCACCTCCTGGGAAAGCAATGATTTAAAAATTGACGTACTTCACGTGCGTAATGCGAAGGAGCTCTATCTTGTTGAAACCAGATATTTTAACTAGGTAGGATTATTGGCATTTGGATACATGTTAGCAAGGACAGGTATAAGTTGATTTAAAAAAAAAAAGGTAAATAACGTTCTCCTGTTACATTTTCTTCAAAGAAAAAAAGACCAATGATTCTGTCATTAATGATCTCTGCTCATACATTTACTTTCTGAGGATATTGCGTGCGTGACTTAGTCATCCAATGTGAGTTTTATTGACTACAATATCTGCAATTTTGACGATTCACGGTACCATATATAAAAAATGTTTTCATCGGAAAAAAGGATTTGATTGATGAAATGTGGATTGCGGATACATAAATCCTGCATAATTTCAGAAAATTGAAGCGGGTGATCGGGATCGCCGTCGTTTAATTCCTGATGTAGTTGAATTTTGTAGGGATGGTATTTTTCCTTTTTTTTTTTAAATACGTAATACCGATCGTTGGGAAACTCCAGTATATTCACCCATTTGTGTTGAACTACTATGGGGATTGTCATATACATTTAATAAAATATCAAGTTTCACATTGTCTTCAATTTTAGGACGCCCAGCGTTTGGAATATGTTCAACGTGCCCAGTTTCTCCAAATTTTCGGACTATTTTACTTACTGTTGATTAGCTGATGGGTCTGTCTGGATATTTTGCGTTGAATAAATTGCGTACCTTGTTGTTCCCTTGTGTTCTTTTGTTATCTCCGCATCCGCTAAGATTTAATATTTCTATGCGTTGTGTTTCATTTAGGTGAGCTATAATTTAGTATTCAAAAGTAAAAATTACAATTGACAACTGATGACAATTCACAAAATCAAAACATTTACGTCAATAAATATTACAGTAACTATGCCACTATCACTTGCGTGAATTGACATTTGACAAAAAGTTTCAGTGTTTATATGAGATAACTTTTTGTTCCATTATTATTTTTACTTATTTTTGCTTTTTATAAGTATTTACATCAGAAAGTCATGGCAGGATCCGATGGATGGCATTTCGAATATTTAATTTAAAATAATTGTTATGCATAATTTGGTTACTTTAAAGTACATTATGAATTAAATCATTAGTTGTAATTTAGTTGAATTTATATTAAAAAAAATGTTTTTGTACCGTTAAAAAATAGTTTAGTTAAAAATGTAATGTGGTTAAATAGAGAATTAAATTCTCTGTCGCATTATACCAATTTCTATTTAAAAAAATTAACCGCTATGTCACTACACCCACACCGGTGATGTCATCCCTACTCCATGTACGTTATAAGATGGGTATTTTATAACAAAAATCGACCTGTTTCGGGATTTCCCTTAAAACGCGACGGTTCTTGAAATAATGATAATATTCCATAATTTAGCCGTTCACTGCATAAAACAATATTTGAGAAGGAAGGGTTATTTTTCCCTTTTTTCGCCATTTTTAACTATTGACGATTTTTGGGCTATACCTACGAATAGGAATAAAACAAAAGATATATAAATATAAATGTGAATAAACAGATTTTAAACTTTTAAATTTTTTAAATGAAAATTAAAATAAACTAATTATTTTTTTTGTTTTTTTTTATATAGTCCAGTCGTCAGAGGTTTGATTTCTAAAAATAAAACGAACAAGCTGAATTTTGCTTAGAATGTCACTATTGGGACTCCAAAAAGATGCAAACAAATTTAGCACTCCTAACTCAGGCTTCCTCCTAAAAGCCACTTTCAAAGGGGGGAATGGAAAAAATCAATTTCCCAAGAATCTGTTCGCCATAGAAAAAATGTTTCAAATAAAAAATGTAGCTAAGATAATTTTGAATAAAAATATTTATTACCACTTTTTGTGGTGAATGAACCGTTCTCTCAGAAACAATGCTTTGTCATTTTCGCGCGCGAAATTAATTTTAAATAAGATTTGTATCAACTCGACGGTAAAAATTTAATATCTTTTGATCATGAGTGTCCTATCGACGAAAGACAAAATGCGTTTTAGAGATAAAGGGCAGCGGCATTTCCTATTCAATTTTTGTATTTTTCTGCAGATCTAGTCATTTTTTATAAATCTGTTAAATAAATAAACAATGCGCGATTCTTACTATTTTTCACGATTCTTATGAGATCAATAAAATATATCACTTTTATTTACTAGTCGCTATGGAATTTACATTATTAGAGCCCAATATTTAAAACTCATAACATGAAATTTCGATTTTAAGTTTTGACAACAATTGAAGAAAATTTGTTTATTATTATATATGGAAACAACTTAAACTTATTTTGCACAGACAAATTATTTTTTTGTAAGTACTTATGCCTGTCAAAAATCCCTCCTTTAATTAAAGGAGGCCTTAAATAAACTGAAAAATCCCAAAGCGCCGGGTACGGACGAGATACCAGCAGAACTTCTGAAATGTGGGGGAGACGCACTACATCGCCAAATCCACCAGCTAATAACGCACATATGGTTAGAAGAAAGGATACCAGCACGATGGAAGGAAAACATAATAGTGCCCATCCACAAAAAAGGGGACAAACAAAATGCGCGAAATATGGAGAAATTTCACTCCTAAATACGGCGTATAAAACCCTCTCAAACATCATTCTTAGTAGACTAATCCCTTATGCTGAAAATGTCCTAGGCGAATATCAAGCCGGTTTTAGGGCAAACAGATCCACAATAGATCAACTATTTACGCTGAGACAACTTCTAGAGAAGGGATGGGAGTATAACAGACCCATACACAATATTTTCATAGACTTTCGACAGGCATATGATAGCGTAGAAAGAAGCCAAGTATGGAATGCCATAGCGGAGTTCTCAACACCAAAGAAACTCATTCGGATGACCAAAGTCTGTATGGAAGGTTGAATATCTAAAGTACGTGTAAATAATAAATTGTCTGGCAGCTTTGAAATCAACCGTGGACTTAAACAGGGTAATGCGTTATCTCCACCACTTTTTAACCTTGTATTAGAGAAAGCCATAAGGTCGGCCGAAATAAAAACAGAATTGCTATCAGTTCAAGGTCCCAAGCTATTACCCGCATACGCAGATGACATACGCAGATAGACATCTTCAACAAGGTGGAAGGAGCAACAAGTGAAGTAGGGCTGAAGATGAATGAAGAGAAGACGAAATATATGTGTATAAATAGAACGATACGAAGAGACAGAATAGGACAAAATGTGACAGTCAACTCCTTCAATTTCGAAAGAGTACAACATTTTAAGTATCTGGGGGCCATAATCACAGCTGACAACGATGTCTGACAGAATCCAATCTGCAAACCGCTGTCTATTCGAGCTGGATATGCTCATAAAATCAAAAAATCTTACAAGAAGTTCAAAGATCGAAATCTATAAATCCATCGTCAGACCCTTTAATAACATACGGATACGAAACGTGGACCATGACCAAAGCAAACGAAGAAAAGCTCAAACGCTTTGAACGAAAAATACTTAGAAAAATTTTCGGACCTCACCATGACGTCACCACAAACCAGTCTAAGATCCGAACCAATATCGAATTAAAAGCACTCTGTTGCTTTTAATTGTAAAGTACAATGACGCCGATATTTTCCAAGAAATTTAATCACAACGACTAAAATGGGCAGCCCACGTGCACAGACTGCATAACGAGAGACTTGTAAAACTGGTATGGGAGGAGATTCCCATAGGCAAAAGACCACTTGGACGTCCCAGAATGCGATGGAGAGATAACATCCAAGCAGATCTCCGCAAAAAATGAACATTCCATTTGATCCTAGGTTGATGGAAGACCGAACAAATTGGAAAAAAGTTGTACAGTCAGCCAAGATCCACCCAGGGTTGTAGCGCTACGTGATGATGATGATGAATTATTAATTATTTATGTTACAAAAATTAGAATTAAAACCGAATTAAACGATATTAATATTAACAACAATGTAGTCACACATTACAGGTTTACTAAAAGGTTTATCTACAGACATGAGATTTAAAGCAAATTTAGAAAAAGAAAAACAAACATTTTAGATTATATTTAAGCAATTATACTTTACAAATTATATACTTAGGTATATTCTATGGTTACTTCTCTAAGAGTCTCATTTCACCCAGTATTACGCAAAGTATAGCAGTAACGATATATTACTAACCTGGGTTATATTTATAATTAGTCGTCTTGACGCATTACTAAATATAACCAAACATAGCAATTGTTTAAAATATTTCTACTATTAGGTTAGGTTCAATATGAGTGGGCGCCTAACCACTTTTCTACTCGACCTAAGAGGTCTATTGTGACTAATCCCTAGGTTAAACTTGTCCTTTCAACCCAGCCTTTTTAACAAAGTCTATCATGGCCTTTGGTGACACTTCAGCGAAGTCGTAGGGCTCGAATTGATGATGCTCAAGTGTATTGAGCCTGATTATATCCAAACATGGGCAGTTACACAGAAAGTGTTTCACCGTCTCGCCTTTAGCCTAACAATGTCTGCTATCCACACTTTTTATCAGACCGATTTTGTTTATGTGTTCCTTGAAGTAAGAGTATCCTGTTAGGACACCTACGATAATTCGCAGATCATTTCAATTTATATCCAGAAGATCTTTAGATCTCTTCTCTTCCTCCATACCTTTAAAGTTCGTTCTGTATTTTGTCCTCTTTTTCTTCTTCTTGATGTGCCCACCCGTAACAAATATTGGCGATCATCATATTAATTTTTATTTTGTCTGCAGCAGCGCGAAGAAGCTGCCAAGGTATTCTGTTGAACCTGGTTTCAAGGTTCTTTAACCAGGATATTATTTTTCCTCTTGGACTTCGCTTTCCAAATATTTTTACTTGCAGGAGGGCATATCTGGAATCATTTTTCATTTAGCACTTTCATCCGAAGTATTATAACTTTCAAAATTTAATAGTGGTTAGTAAAATTCATTCTTCTGAGGACCTGCTCATTTGTGACTCGGTCAGTCCACGGGACCGTAAGTATTCTGCGATATAGCCACATCTCAAATGCTTCTAATGTTCTGCACATATCTTTTTTTAAGGTCTGTGATTTAACACCACAAAAGGACAGAGAACACGTATCATTACAGCATGGTTGTTGGTCTTTTCTTTATTTATTATGATGCCGAGGTAGTTATAGTGCGTCACTCTTTCTACTGGCTTTTGTTTTTCTTAGTTTGTTTATCCCTTTTCGTTGTCCTCTGATCATTCCCCATATTTCTCTTGGTGTTCCGTAATAGTCGTGTTTCATATGAGCTTTTCCAGTTTCCTCTTTATTTTTCTGACTAAAATATTCGTTTTATTTCTGATTCGTTTTTAGTAGTTGTATGCTTGTTTTGTTTATTGCGTTCTTAATTGTAAAAAGGTATTCTTAAGATTTTGTTTTCATCCACAAGGAAACAAAGTTCCTGTATTTGGCTGTATACCATATATTAAAAAATTTTGAATAAAATCCTTTATAAAAAGGTATATAAAAAACCCAGTTAGGCTATGTTGCATAGCCCAACATAGCCCAACTGGGTTTTTTTATACCTTTTTATAAAGGATTTTATTCAAAATTTTGTTTTCACTTTCTCTCTAAACCACCAAGTTTTCTTTTATGATTTTATTCATGTTTTGATGTTGGTGTTCGTTTTTTTTCTCTCCCCAAGTGCTTCTGTTGCTAAATTAATTATGTTGTTTTTAAGTTTTTGTCAGCTTTACTCGATGTTCTCGTTTTCTAATATTTTATTCTCAGTAATCTTTTGTTGTACTCCTTTTTTTGGATAAGTAATCGGTGGATTCCATATTTAATATTTCTACTCTAATTGTGGTGCCGTTCTGTTTTCTGTGATGTATTTCATTATGATGTTTAAGACTAAATATTTTCTGGGCTATACACCTAAATAATGTTTAAGTCTTCCTTCTCAATAAATTTTGTTTTAATAATCGTGTTAATTGACTTTAAAAGACGTGGCAATCGACAAGTCATCGCTCAATATAACTGTATCATCTGAGTATCTGATAGTATTTATCAGTATTTTATTAATTTTTATTAATTTTTACACCATATTCCAAGTTTGCACTATATGCCAATTATATTCCATAAATATTCTAGCCGAATATAAATTAAATAACAGTGAGGGGAGCATACAACCCCGCCTAACTCTCTTCAGAATTTTACACTCTTCTGTCGACTTCCCATTAATACGAATGGTCAATGTTTGACGCCAATATAATTTTTCAATGATCCTGCCTTTTCATATTATTAATTGTCTTTTCATAATCAATAAAAACGCCAAAGACATATTTGCGTTGATCTTGATATTTCTAGCAAAACATTTAGTGCAAAAAGTGCTACTTCAGTTCCCAATCCATCTCTAAATCCAAGCTGCGTTTTATCTTATCTTCTTCGTATTTATTTCTTATTCTACTGTGGATGATACGTCCGAATAGCTTCTTATGAATAATAGCTTATAAATAATAAGTTATGAATTCCTCAATCAGTCCTCTAGGATGTCAACAGTTGATTGCACATAATTGAAAACCTTAACCGGGATGATATCTCGACCAACAGCTTTCCTGTGTTTTGCTAAATTTATAACTTCTACCCTTAGTATTTCTGGTTTCTCGTCTGTTGATCTTTTGGTCTGACATCATTAAATAGTTTATTTATACATACACCAAATTTCTTCTTTATTTATCATCATGTTATCTGTCAAGTATACAATTCTATGAGAGTTTTCTTATGATAGAGGCCAGCTATTTTTCTGCTTTTTTTAAGATTTTTTTAATGTGTCCGATTTGTATTCTAATTCTTTAATTTTCATGCGTTTATCCTCCATCGCCATCTTTATCGTTTGTTTTATTAATTTCTGTTTTTTTATATTCCTCCCTGTTGTTTCTCTGTTGTGTTCTAAGCTCCATCAATTTACGAATTATGTTAGTTATGTTCTAAATAAGGTATTTTCATTTCATCTAATTTCTTCGTCGTTGCTATGAGTTTTGGTTTCAGTTTTTAATTAGCAAAATACATTTGTGGTTATTTATAGTCTATAAATTAATTTTTGGTAAAATTTTAAATTTATTAGAATAATACGAAAAATTTACGTCGTTTAATGGTTAATGCACCTAAACCGAACCAGAAAAATATTACCCCAATTCATATCCGGAAGATTTCGACTCTTTTGAAAACAAATATAAATTTTACCCAAATTAAAATGAGTATGTAAATATTTAATTATATTTTACTTGCTGCACAAAGGGACGAAAACCAGCTTCGAAGAACTTAAAGCTCTGAGGGAATTGAAAGAGCTGAGGGATTTGAAGCCAGGTAGGAAAATTTGTGTTTTTCGTGTAAGTCCATTGTTTTCATTGTTACACGTTTAGGCCAGTCGGTTGTGGCAACCTAACATACGTTAGATATTGTGTTTTTCTACTTACTTTTTTTGTTATGCGTTTTAATAGACTAGAATATTTAAATTCAGTGGTAGAAAATTCAATCGTAGTGCTGGTTTTCGAAAAAAATTTAACTCAAAATTTTTAAAAAAGACACAATGTATTTACAGTATTTACAAAACTTGTTTTATCTGTACTGACACATTATTAGGCTGTCAAATGAAAAACTGTAAAAAATTATTGTACAGTTTCACTAAAATCTCTATCTCACTCAGGACCAGTAATGTCATTACATAAAACATAAGCTTTCATTTTTCTTCACCTTCACATACAACATCTTTTATGATTAATAAGGCTTGCAAGGCTTCCAGCATTGCAAGGAAGACTTAGGATGATCTAACTGCTTGTTCTGTCAATTAACACTATTCTTGCTTAGATCTTCAATTGGTTGATTCAAATATAAGACCTAGTCAATAATGTCATCTAAGCTATATCAAAAATTACTCTTTGACACTTTCAAACTAATAGACAAGGAATCGATAATCACAAAGATACTCAACAGCAAACACAACTCTGAAACAATACCAACAGAAATTCCTCGACTGGAATCAAACCAAGTCTCAGAATTAAAGATAAACGGACCTTTAATTCCAACTGGTAAAAATCATTCGTGGAGTGAGATAAGGCTGTATTTTGTCTCCTTTAATCTTTAATCTCTAGTGTAAAAGAGTATTTAGCGAAGCTTTGCACGAAATTGACAAAGGCATTCTACATTTAATCTACAAGTCCTTCTAACCAAAATCATGTACCACAGTCAATAATATGGAATCAATCTAAACATAAACCCCAGTAGAAAGATTGATGCACTAAAAGTACCTGGGCACCATAATAAATAAAGAATGGACTAAAAACCAAAAGATAAAAGTACTCCTCAGTAAAGCTTGATCCAACTTTGACTGGAATATTGCTTTCTTCTTAAACCACAATCTCTGTCTTGGTGTAAAAATAAGAATGATACGATGCTACTTCCTCTTTGTTATATTTTATCGGAGAATACTTAAAATCCCGTCTGACCGAATTACAAATGAAGAGGACCATTCTTCTTTAAATGCCGTTTTCTTTAAGAAGGTTGGCTATCATTACGGCTCTCATCGCCTTTAATACTGCTGTACTAAATAGTTGAACAGAGTTATAATTGTACCAGTGTCTAAAATTGATTAGTCAGGCTATATGTTATCGACCTATGCTTCTTCTGTGCAGTATCTTTCCCTGTATAATGATCTGCAGCAACGCATATCTCTCACCCCTCATAACAGGACCTAAATACTGCAATTTTCTTATTTTAAATATATTTAAGGATCCGGCCCTGAATGTCAGGCATGAAAGTCGACTTAATTTTAAGCTCCACAACTTTTATAGTTTTTAATAGAAAAAGTATAAATTTAAATAATTAAAAGTGATATATCAAAGAAGTTTACAGTGATTTGTTAAGTGCCGTAAGTACTTCTTTCCAGTTAATCATAGTTTGATTAGAAATATCACTTTTAAGCATCAATAACATATTCTCATCAATAATTATTGTAGTTACAAATTAACCAAAAAACTAGTTGTACTCTTATCGTTATTCAGCTAATTTGGTAATTACCAGCCGATCAACTAGTTTTAAAATAAACAGAGTCGGACTTTATTTGATTTATTCTATATATAAAATAAAGTCCTGTTAAAATCGCATATAGAGGATTCATCATGTCCGTAACATCAGATGGAAGTTCCAATGTAATTAACTCTGTACCACAACATACCAACACAGTTTAATCCTACTCAAAAGTTCTAAGCCAACATACATATCCTAGTCCTGAACAAGCGATTGTTTTCTCTTCAAAGGATGGATTACGCCTACAGGACTACCTCATACCACTAGGAGCACTTATACAGCCCAAAAACATTTTATTTTCTTCAAGGCTGTCCAATAATCGAGTATGCATGTATCTAACGAGCAAAGAAATTGTGGATAACTTTATGCAGGTATATGATGGTATAATACTAATAAATGATGAACCAGTTCAAGCTAGAAAATATATTACTCCAGCGGATAGGTTAGTTCTATCGAATGTATGCCCCTCAATTCCCCATGATATTCTCATTCACGAATTAGAAAACCTAGGTCTCAAGCCAATGTCATCAATGACCTTTCTTCGTATTAGCTCTACCTTACCGGAATTCAATCATATTTACAGTTTTAGAAGACAAATTTTTATCAACCCTGTTATAAATCCTTTACCAGAATCTTTTTTGATTAATTACGATAACAAATCTTATCAAATTTTCTTATCGCAAGATAATCAGTTAGGCTTTAACTGCAAACAGCAAGGACATAATGCTAATAATTGTAAAAATCCCACAAACTCTCAACAAACACCCACAGCTCAAACTATTTCAACATCGTTAAATACTCCTTCACAAATGGACACCATACAAAAACTTCCCAATCAGCAATCTATTTCCTTAACAAACAGTACAAATCCTGAACATGTCGAACCAAAAGCATCCTCAGTTACCAATACCATTACATCTCCAGAAAATAACAGCGCTATATCACTAGATATTACTCAACAGACAAGCCGTAAGCGTGACGTAGATGAAATTCTATCACCTTCACCAACATATACACCAGCTCTGTCAGAAAAAGATAAACAAACAGAAATAAATTTTAGGAAACCTACACAAAAACCCAACAAAAAACCCAAGAAAAGTTCTGATACTGACCTAAAAACAATAATAAATGAACATTCACCACCATATATCCTTAATCACGACCAATTTATAAATCTGTTAGAAAACGCACCAGGTTCTCCAAATATTATCACCACTATAACTAATTATACACATGATTTTACTGGATTACTAGGAATGATTAGTAACTTATATGCCCACATAACAGATAGATCTCTTAAAATCAAATGTACCAAACTTAGAAAAAAAATCACAAAACACCTAAATGACGAACTTTATTCTACCGACAACGAAAATGACATTTTACTTGAAACAGACCCAGAGGCTTAATAAAATTAAAACTTTTTTATAACTAGAAAGTTAAAATGGCGTCGTTTAATTCAATTATTCAGTGGAATATAAACGGATACTATAATAACTTACTGATGTTAAAAATTCTACAATCAGAGTATCTACCAGATATTATTTGTCTTCAAGAAACGAATCTTAAGAGCAACCAAGAATCTTGTTTACATAATTATCAAAGTTTTTCAAAAAATAGAAATCAGCATCGAAATCAGTACTTAAAAAGCTCGATACTATTCATAACACAGCACTCAGAATATGCCTGGGAGCCTTTTGTACAACACCGATTGAAAGTTTACTTTGCGAAGCAAATGAATTCTTGTTAAATGATAGAAGAGCTTACCTTAGTCTAACATATGCAACAAAAATTAAAGATAATGCAAAAAATCCTGTCTATAGAAATACTTTTACCGATAATTACCCAAACCTTAATGCAAATCACCGTTCTAATAAACCTTTCTATAAAAGAATAAAAGACCATTTGAATCTGTTTGATATTGTCATACCTGAATGTCTTCCATACACATATGATCATAATCCACCTTGGATTCAAAACATACCATCATGTAACTTAGAACTTAGAACTAGTCATTTGATAAAAACTCCACTAATCCTGATCTAATTATTTCCCATTTTAGAAAAATCATTAGTCGTTATAAAAATCATACCCAGATATACACTGATGGTTCAAAATCATCCGAAGGTGTGGGAGCGTCTGTAGTAACTCCAGAGAAGGTCCTTAAATTCAAACTATCTAATGTTAGTACTATCTATACAGCTGAGCTGTATGCTCTCTATCGCGCCATAGAACTAATCAATCTGACAACAAACTCCAAATATATTATCTTAACAGACTCACTTAGTGCCATACAAAGCATCCGACAACTGTATCCAAAAAACCCGCTTTTAAAAAAAAATTAAAACAGTCCTTCTTCAGGCTTATATCAATCATAATGAGATAAATTTCATCTGGATCCCATCCCATATGGGAATAAAAGGCAACGAAACTGCTGACTATAGTGCGAAAGACGCGATAGTGAGTGACGTTTCCGAGATCGTAAACACATCAGTATCAACGGATATAAAAGCTTATATAAAAAAATCAATCTTAAGTGCGTGGAAAAATAAATGGAATGTGTCGAATTCAAAATTAAAACAAGTGAAACCCAGCATAGAGGCATGGAATGTGTTACCTAAGTCAAGAAGCCAAGAAATAATAGTAACGCGCCTCAGACTCGGACATACTAGGTTAACGCATGATTACTTAATTAAAAAGTGCGAACCGCCGCGATGTGAAACGTGTAATACGACACTAACAATAATGCACCTACTATGTGAATGCCCCCTCTACAATCAACAACGAAGCAATAACAAGATACCAGGAACACTTATAGAAGCTCTAGGTGCAGACTGTAACTTTAACAATACTCTGAATTTCTTGAAAGACATTAATAAGTACCACAATATTTAATAAACCAAATTGTATTGAAGTAATTGTACCTAATGTAATCCACTAATTTTTCGCTAATGGCCATTTGGTCGATGCGATTTTCTAAATAAAAAAAAAATATATTTAATACCCACTTTTCTTGTTCGTTCTTTGTAAAACGTCTTTGTTCGTAACCTTATTGACCCAACTTATTTTTAAAATTCTTCTATAGGCCTACATCTCAAACGCTTCTATTTTGTTACTTATATCCGTTTTTAGCATCCAAACAATAATTCCATATAATAGTACAGAAAATATATAACACCTCAATATTCGTACTTTGAGTTACAGATTAATATTGCAAAGTACTTTTCTCATATTGTGAGAATTCCATAACGTCTCTTGTTGTTGTGATTTTGCAACGGTAATAAATTTCTTGTTTTTGATATTTAAAGTAAGTCTGGCCTTTTCGCTACTATTTACATTCTTATTCATCAGAATAATTCTGATCAGAATAATCTATTTACATTGACTTTAATTTCAATTGATGTTTTCTTGTTTGAACTAGTTTTTCTGAATATAGGTTAAAGAGCATCGGAGAAATTATTCATCCCTCCCTTACCCTCGTTGTATTTCTATTTATTCTGATAGTTTTTTGATAATAAAAGTGAAGGTTTGATACTATTCTAATATCTTTCATATCCAGAATTTTATCTTGAAGTAAGTATATGAAGCGTTTATTTAGGATTGTTTCAAATGTGCTGTTGTAATCATGAAAAACTGATATCAAGAGGTTGGTTAACATCCATACATCTTTGCTAAAATACATCAAGGGCAAACATCTCTTGTACTCGTTGCGTTTCTGAAGTTAAACTGAATGTTACTAATATCTTGCTCCAGTTTGCTGAGAATTCTTTGATGCATAATTTTCAAGAATATCTTTAGAGTCTGGCTCATAGTCCAGTCGTCAGAGAGTTGACCCCTAAAAATCATACAAAGAAGCTGAATTTTGCAGAGAATATTAATTTTGGGACCCCAAAAAAGAAGTTTACCACTTTTACCCCCGGGATTCTCCCTAAAACACCCTCGTAGGGGAGTAAAGTGGCAAAAAAAAATCGATTTACCAAGAATCTGTACACCGTAGAAAAAGATATTTCGAATAAAAAATGTAGCTGAGGTAATTTTAAATAAAAATGTTTATAAGCATTTTTTGTGTAGAATGAACCATTCTCTTAGAATCAACGTTACGCGCGCTAATTTTGTATTATTAAATTTTGTATCACCTTGCAAACAACAGCAAGGTTCAGCTTGACGGTAAAAATTCGATATCTTTTTATCCAAATGTCCTATTGACAAAAATCAAGACTTTTATCAAGTCTTAAAATCAAGTATTTTAAAGGCAAAGAGTGCAGCTTTCGAGCGCATTTTTTTTAATTTTGCTGAGAATAAACTCAGTTTATTTAAAGGCGTTAAATAAATTAACGTGACGCGATTTTTGCCATTTTTTACGATGCTCGTGAGATCAATAAAATTGATAACTTTTTTAACCAACTGTAGTAAAATTTCCATTTTCCAAACCATCAAATTTCAATTTTGAGTTGTGATAACAAATATGAGGCATTTAAAATATAAATAAAAAAACGGGTGTGGCAGTCCAGTGGGGCTGCCGGTAGAAGTTACACTTCTATACACGCGTTCGCCGTTACAAATTTATATGGGAGTCAATCTGCACAATAATTACATATTTAATGCTATAGGTAAGAGAGAGCAGAAAGAGAAAAAGAATTAGGTATATAGGTATATGGTGCATCGTTTGCTGTATATAAACATTTGACCTGTAATAGGAGTATAGTAAATGAAGGATTGTATCAATATGTTAATGAAAATATATATTTTTATTTTCATATATGTATAAAAGGAGTTGAATGCAAAAAAATTTTTTTACATATACTCTGCAGTAAAATTCATTGCTTATTTTGTTATTAATATCAAAATTACAATACAATACACTGCAACATCATCATCATTAGTGGCGTTACAGCTCTTTTTGAGCCAAAGCCTTCTTCAGAACAATCCTCCATTCGCCCCTGTCTCTGGCAACTCTTTTCCATGCTCTAATTCCGATAGACTTCAAATCATTTTCTAGGTTGTCTTGGTACCTAAGTCTCGGTCTTCCTCTTTTTCGTTTTCCGATCGGCCCTCTTCGGTCAAACACTGCAACATAATTCAAGATAATAATACAATACAAATTAAAATGCAATATTCATAAGTATTTAAAACTGCCAATATACATAACTTACTTTACGAAGATAAAAATAAAAAATCAACAACTCGGATTATGTTGTAAATTTTCATTTTATTTTAAAATTTAGCATTTTTGCGTATATTACATATATTTAATAACATTAACGTGAGGTTTTTAAATATTTCAAAAATAAAAACGAAAATTCATATTGGGATTCGAACTAACGTACACCAGCGTATGAACCAAACACGTGAAAGATTTGTCAATTAGACATGATACTAACGGATTTCAAAATTGGCAGTTGTCTGTCATACAGTGATTATTTTGAAATACAAAAGCCTAAAATAATTATGAAAATTTAATAAATAATACAAAACATATCACATAAATAATAATATTAATATATATTATATTATATATATATATATATATATATATATATATATATATATAATATTATATATAATATAATATATTTATAATATTAATTATATATACAAAAGGAACATTTTTATTCTCGAGAGAGGAAGAGAGAGAAAATATATCTTATGTCTCTCTCTTACTCATTATCTTACAATGGTTTCACAGATTCACTCCCGTGCAAATTTCCAACGCCGACCGTGCGTATAGTAGTATAACTTCAAAAAACGCAGAATTTAATGTTTTACATTACAAACTATCACACGTCACGGAAAATGCATTATGGAAGACGGTTTTGGGTGTAGTTTATTGCAGAAGTTTTGTTCTTTTAAAAAGAACAACGTACTAGTGTACTTAATTAAAAAAAAAATTAGATCGTTTGTTGTGTGAAAGTTTAAACCCAGCGTTTTTAAGCATATTTCAAATGACACATTTGTTACCAAAACTTAAAATTAAAATATCATTCTTTAGGTTTTCAAGTCTAGGCTTTCATAATCGAAACTTCATAGTGGCCAGTCAATTAAAGAGAGAGATTGTATTGATCTCGTGAGAATCATAAAAAATGGCAAAAATAGGGCACGTTTATTTAACACATGTATAATATCTGAGTTTATTTGTGGAAAAATACAAAAACTGCATACTAAAGCTGAACTATTTACCATTAAAACCAATCTTAATTTTGTCGATACAAGGTCACTTGAGCCAAAAGTTAACGAATTTTTACCGTCAAGCTGATAAAATTTTTATTGAACATTGTTTATTTTGCGCGCGTAACTGACATGCAAAATCGACGGTCGCTGCAAGCGTTGTTTCTAAGAGAACGGTTCATTATACACAAAAAATGCTTATAAACATTTTTGTTTAAAACTATCTCAGCTACATTTTTTATTTAAAATATTTTTTTCTACGGTGTACAGATTCTTGGTAAATCGATTTTTTTGCGTTAAATGGGAAACCCAGAGTAAAAGTGGTAAAATTTTTTGCATTGGTTTTGGGGTCCCAAAATTAATATTTTCAGTGGCATTTTCGTCTCTGACGACTGGAGTATCTTTAAGCTACTAATTCGGTCGCAGTCACACCAGATAAAGTCGGATTTAATTCATTTTCATTTCAAATGCCATTCACGGTAATATAAATTTCCTCACATTCTGTTAAATATTTTAAATTTACAGTTTCCCCTGTAAAAATTTAGTCAGATATAGCTTTATCGACTTATCGACGAAGACCTACTTAAAAAGTCTGCTCCGTTTTTCTGTTTTCTGTGAATAAACTGAACTTCCTCGAAATTATACCTCTTTTTTATTGGGAATAAACCACACTTAAAGTGTAACATAAGTTTATTAACGTTTAAATTTTTACTTCGGAAATATTTGTCAAAATACAAACATTATTAAATTAAACAAATTTATTACTTACTTCGTTTGGAGTACCAGAAACTGAATTCACTACGAATTTTGACCAGGATGAATGGTATGTGGAATGCAATTTTAGATTCCCTTGCCGAGTAATTTATCCAGCTGTTTGTTTCGCAAATTTTAGGAAACACAGTGGTAAAAATTTGAATTCGGTTTCGCTAGGTAGAAATCGTTTGATTTCTCTTTTTGTTTAAACAAATTTTGTTTTTTGTTACTTGATGAAAAATTTTTCTAATAATTTAATTTTATCTGACTCATTTATATTGGCAATTCAGACATATATTATACATTTTAAAGTCGTCAATATCGCCAATATTGCTGAGTTGCGTTCCTGGGACGACTTTATTGTAAGATAGTTCATTTGATTACTTGAAATCAACTTTAACTTTAGAATATCCGTCAGAAAACTATCTTACAATAAAGTCGTCTCAGGAACGCAACTCAACAAAATTGGCAATATCGTAAAGTCGTCTACTTTAAAATGTATAATATATGTCAGATTTGTCAATATAAATGAGTCTGTAATCAGTCAGTCAGTAATTAAATTATTCGAAGAACTGTTCACCAAGTAACAAAAACCAAATGTATTAATGTCTGTATTTTAGGAACGATTTCCGAAGTGGAAATTGAAATGACAATAAACTTATTTTAAACTTTAATTGGGGCTTATTCCTATTAAAATAGTAATTACTTTAAGATGCCACAAGAAAATAGCTTCAGAACAAAATTATACCTCCGTTCTGTACCTCTGTACCTCTCTTCAAGAAAAATTTTACGATATTTCGTTATAGTTACTGTTTCGTCATCGATATTATGTCACCACAGTTCCTTTTAATGTAAAATTTAGTTATCTAAATTTAAAGTTTGTAGAATTTATTATGTCGCTGCTAGAATGGTGTGATTAAATATCAAGTAGTGGCTACATGTTTTTCGTTAATACTTAAATCTTACCCTTTTGGCATCAATTAAAATGGAATAACTTGTTTTTCACGAGTCACTCGGTCCAATAATGGTCAGATAATACCAAAAACGTTTTGATACACTTTAATAATTATTTTTGGTATTTTTTATATATAAATTTATAATTTTTATTATAAAATTCTACAAAGAAAAGTTTTTATACTTTCCTTTTTATTTAATGTTATAGTTGTGATATACAGCCAATCACTGGGAATTTTTTCTTTGGGATGCTCTGACTCATCCCTCATCCACATTTACAACATCTCTTAGTATTAACCTAAACATCGACTGCTCCATAGGTTGACAAGTCATTTCCACACATTTTTTTATTTTACTCCGAAAGATCTTTTTACGTCATCCCTCACAGTTCTTACCGTTTGTGTCCACATCCTATCCATGTCATTTTCTCTAGTTTTTGATTCTTTCCCTCTTAACATTTATTAAAAATAATATACTTTACTTTAGTATTAAGTACCGTTTTATACACAGATCTGTAGTATGAGGTACTGAAATCTTATGCACACGACTATTTCTTTTCGATTAGACAATATGTAATCTATTTCATTGATGGTGATACCGTCTGAAGTTGCTTATATTCATTTTCTACCGGTAGTTATTTAACAAGGTATTCATTGTATGAAGGTTAAGTTCGTATTGTATGAAGGTTAATTCCGAGTTGTTATACGTAATTTACATCCTTCAACAGATCCAGATGACATTAAAAAAGCGTTGCTAGACTCTTAAAAAAACTAGGCTATTAAAAAAACTCTATTGTCACAGTTGAGCCACTGCATCCGAAAAGAGAACTACCCCAATGCCAAAGATGTCAAAATTTTGGCCACACCCACAATTATTGCCACAGGAGTCCGCGCTATGTAAAATGTGTGGGCGATCACCTATCATCTCAATGCCCAAAACCAAAAAATATAAAAGATGTTCAATGTGTAAATTGTCTAGAAAATCATCCTGCCAGCTATAAAGGATGCTCAATATACAAAGAGCCACAGAAAAAAAAATTCCAACACTTAGAGAAAAAAACGCAAGTCAACCACCTCGTGCAGAATTTTCTTTAAGTACTCAACCAACTACAAGCTATGCGAAAATTGTTGCAGGAAGAGATAATAGAAATACATCTACCATGGATGAGACTTCTCATATAATAGAAACAACAACTCCTCAACATATACAAAATAATCTAGAACTACTAGTTCATAAGTTAATGGAAAGAATGGATAAGATGTTTGATCTCATAATTTCTCTGATATCTAAGCTTAACCTTGAACACCAAACTAAAAATGTGCTGTACACAGATCTGTAGTATGAGGTACTGAAATCTTATGCACACGACTATTTCTTTTCGATTAGACAATATGTAATCTATTTCATTTCTGGTGATACCGTCTGAAGTTGCTTATATTCATTTTCTACCGGTAGTTATTTAACAAGGTATTCATTGTATGAAGGTTAAGGTTATGTTCCAATGTGTACTACAGCAGTGGTGCAGTTGATTTGTTTTCTTGTGCTTATTTCTCAGCAAACTATTCTTCTTCGTCTTCTATTACTACTCTTTTTGCATTGAAATTGCTCTTTTCAAAACTATTATTGTATAGTGAGCTCTTAAAAAATGATTTTATTTGTAATATGTTTTTAGAATATGTTCCCTACTTTATCTCTGTGTGAACATCATGTTGCTATTGTCCATGTTTCCTATCCGTAAGTGAGCACTAGACGTATTATTGTTTAATAAAGTTTGCATTTTGTTACTATTGACATATTTTTCGCTTTTAGTTGAGGGTTTCGGCCAAAATAACAGCGGTTAGCCACCCATATTTTCTTTCTTATTTCTTTGGATATGTTGTTTTTGCACTTTACCAGTAACCCTGAGTAGAAGAATTCTTCCACCATTTCTATAGTTTTGTGTTGCACCTCATTTTGGTACATTCATGATATAGCCGACATGTATTAATTTTTTGGGTGTTAATCACAAGTTCGATGTTTTCTGCGGCGTTTTTGATGCGTACGAAAGCTGCAACTGCTTGATTTTGGGTTCATCCTATTATCACGATATTATCAGCATAAGCCATTATTTTTATACTACGGGTATATATGGTACCCTTTAAGATTATTCCCAAATTTATCATGACTTTTTTTAACGCTTGGTTAAAAATAATGCATGATAGGGCATCTCCCTGGCGCAGTGCTCCGTTAGTTTTAAATGGTTCTGAAACACCCTGTTGTATCCGCTCTTTGTCATTTTAGTTAATTTTGCCAATTCTGTTCTGTTTACCGTACGCTGTCTTGAAGTCTACGAAGATGTAATGGCAGTCAATCAATGATGGATGTGTACTTCAAAAAGCCTCTTTGGTAGGATGCAATTATATTATTACTATAGTGTGCCAAGTGTGCCATAAGTGTCAGGGACAAAATTGTGTATTGTTGTATTAAGACGGGAAATACCTCGTCAGTTGGAACAGACAAGCACGTTTCCTTTTTTGTGTATAAAGTATACAATTCCATTATTCAAATCTTCTTATTCTTACCATACCTGTATTAATAGTTGGTGATAGAGGATTACAAATGTTTAACTGCCACATTTAAATATTTCTGCGAGTAGGTTCTGCTCCAGATGGCTTGTTTCTGGCTAAAGACTGAATTGCTTAATTTTTTATTTCCAAAGTTTGTAGGTCAGTTTCCTCCTGTTTTAGTTCTATATAATCTGTGCCTTCAGCTTTCTGTACCTACTTTCTCCATTAGGTAGCGTACTAAAATTTTACTGCCACCTTCTCAGTACTATTACTCTCTCGGTCAAAAGGGTTCCATTGTGAGTCTTGACTTGGTTCGCTTGTGACTTGTTTGTTTAATTACAAACTTTGTTTAACTTAATTATACAATTACAATACTTAATATTGTCTATTCTAACAATTCGTTAACTCTCTATTTTAGTTTAACTGTAACTATGTTGATATAGCCACAGAAACCAGGAAAATAACATATATGCTAGTTCTAATTTCCAATATTTAGTCTTAAATTGTTCTTGATATCCTGTTCTATTTTTTTCCTATCTAATTCTTATTCCTTCAGTTCCTCTATTGCTTTACATCTTTACAGTCATTTGTATAAAACTTTTTGTGTGCTTCTTCAAATACTTATCATTTTAACATTTGCGCTATTATAAACCTAATTTTTTCCTTCTTTTCCAAACACCACAATATGTCTCCTTCTAGCCAAAAATTCTTCTTAAAATTTGTTTACTGCTTTTACTGCTACTTAAATCTTATAAAATTTTATACACCCTGATTTTAATAATACTTGACATTATCTTTTATTTTAATACCTCCAAGACCGGCCTTAGCAATTTCATAAATCTATATGATGTGGTTTACACAACAAGATGTTGGGTCTCCCTATGTACTACTGCATGACCTTTTAAAGTGTTTTCCTAGTTTTTTCGAGATGGACTTCATAATTTTCTCACATAATTTTTACTGCCAAATTCCAATTCATCATCAGTTTTGTTATATCTGTTACTATACTATGGCTGTACTAATCCTCAAACCCTAAAGGATAATCAGACCCATGAATTGAAGAAAAGAATCGGTCTTGGGTGAGCACTATATATAAAACTCAGAGAAACTTTCAAAAGTGAGCTACTCATATGCCTAAAGAGAAAAGTATTTGATCAATGCGTCCTCCCAGTGTTGACATCAGGAGCAGAAACACTTACTTTATTAAAAACCTTGGCTACCAAACTGAGAGTTACATGGAGAAGAATGGAGCGATCCATGTTAGAAATAACTGTGCGAGAAAAAATAAAAAACGAAGAGTTCAGGAGAAGAATCAAGGTGATTAACGTCATTGAAAGGATATCCAGACTAAAATGGAGATAGGCAGGACACATAGCTAGAATAACGGATGGGCGATGGACAAAGAGGGTATCAGAATGGAGACCAAGGGAAGACAAGGTAAACGTCGACCGACCACCTGCACGATGTTCTGACGATTTAAGAAGACAAACTAAAAACTGGATGAGAGTGGCGTAAAGTAGACAGGTTTGAAAACACTATGTACAACAGTGGACTTGTGAGGCTGGATGATGATGATAAAACCTCTAACGAACACTCAAACAATTTATGTTAATTTCCTATTTTGGTCAATTTTTTTTTTGTGTCAAAATTTACTCAATCAATCTTTTATTATGCTGATCATCAATAATAAATACAGTAACTGTAACTGAAATATTATAAAATTAAAAACCTGAGTAGATAACGTGAAACTGAATAATTACCAGGAAAAATCCTGTAAATGTAGAAATGTTATTTGCAACGAAATTTATTATCTTTTTGTATATTAAAAAAAATTCAATATTTTTTGAACGTCACAATCAGATTTTTTTGTTTGATATTATTTATATTCCAGACCATTTGTTTTGGTGCTTCAGGATATTTCATAATAAAATATTATACGTTTCATAGAATATTCAAATTCATCGATATTGTGTATTTTATGTAGTTTTGTTCATTTATTTAATATGTTATTATTAGTGGTTTGCATATGCGTTTAATGTGTAGTGCTGTAGAAATTGCTTTATATATTTAAAATATATTTATACTTAAATATAGAATGTTCTGACCGTGAATTTCAAAAAATATTTTTGTCTAAATTTCCTCGGTTTATGCGTGGGATATGATACAGGTATATAGTTATATGCGAAATATTCTTTGATTCAATGCATTTCTCATTTTAGCCATTTGAGAATGCAATCATAGACATAATTATGTGCCTGCTATATGTGATATTTAATCAACATAACATTTCAGTGATCTTTTTCTGGGTCTTTTTCCTTTTACTTTTTGCTTTACTACCCAGATTTTCTATCCAATTTATCTTTCCTCGAACAATAGAGCCAAAATATTTAAATATTTTTTATATTAAGACATCGATATATTTCTGGATAAATGATATTCTTCTGCATATTTTGTCGTCCAACACTCTTCAGCGTAAGTCTTCTTCTTCCTTTTTGTATGTAGGCTTTAAAGCCAGTTTCTTCTTCAATATTAATCTCCTAAATTGTTTAAATTATCGCATCATCTTTTTCTTGGTCTGCCAATACTTTTTCGTCCATTTGGTGACTTATCTCGTGCTATTCGTACTGTCCTATCCTCTGCCATTCTACTAATGTGTTCGTTTCACTAGTTTAGATGTGTCAGGTCTTGTCTCCGCCGTGTATGTTAATATAGGTCTAATTGCTGCTTTATAGATTATCGTTTTTATATCTTGTCTTAGGTGTTTGTTCTTCCAAACTGTCAAAAATTGTGTCATAAAAGAGGTCCCGCCACTTTACTTGCTTTTAAGTTTTGTTGTCGTACTTCATCTTCAACATCTCCGTAACTAGTTATATTTATTTTCAGATATCTAAACCTTGCTTTCTGCTTTATTATTTTCCCATCAATTTCGATTTTACATCTTATTGAGTATTTCTTGGCTGTTGTATTGAAGATATGTGTTAATCTTTGGAGCTCGTCTTCTGTCTCGGCGATTAATGCGGCGTCGTCTGCATAACATAATATTTGGATTTCTTTGTTCCCCATTCTGTGACCACGACCTTTACGTAGTGCTTGTATTATTCCGTCCATTATTATATTAAAGAGAAGTGGGCTTAACGAGTCACCCTGTTTGACTCTGCTTTGTACTGGTATACACTGTGGTAGTTTTCCATTTATCTTTGCCCGTATTCGATTATGTAAGTAGATGTTTTTAATGGTTTGTATAATATTGATTGGTATGTTTCTTTTATACAGTAGGTGTAAGACGTCTTCGACTTGGATCTAATCGAAAGCCTTTGCCAGGTCTATAAAACATAAATATACTGATTTATTGTACTTGATGGCCTTTTCTGTGATTTGTCTTAGTACAAATACGGCGTCTACGCAGGATCTTCCGAAGCTGAATCCCTGTTGTTCATCTAATAAAGTTGATGGTTTATTGATTTTGTTGGTTAGGACTTTTGTGGTAAGCTTAAGTGCGGTGTTCGGTAGATTGATACCTCTATAATTGTTGGGGTCTTCTTTATTTTCTTTCTTGAACATTGGTATCATTATGTTGTTTCTCCATGCGTGTGGTATCTTGCAGTGCAATATTAGATTTTGTATAAGTTTTGTCATCTCTAGGGTTATATCTTTTTCTCCGTGTTTTAGAAGCTCGTTGGTTATTCCATCTGGTACTGGTGACTTTCTATTTTTAAGTGAATTTATGGCTATCTCTACTTCCTGAAAACTGATTTCTATTTCGTGTCTTAATTCAGGTACATTATTGTGTTGATTCTTATTTTCTTTTCCTTTAAACAGTTCCGTCTGTTATTTTTGCCATTCGTTTGCTGGTATGTTATTGTATTCTGTGCTAGCCTCCTTTGGTACATTTGTCTTGTAAAGTCGTTCCACAGTAATTTTACATTGAATTTTTAGAGTCGTTCCACAGTGACCCTACATTGAATTTTTTTCTCGGTGATTTCCCCTAAAAAATATGTTGATGTTATTTTCATTATTATTTTTGCTAGTACTAGTTTGTGATCACTCCCTGCGTCTGCTGAGTTTAAAGTTCGGATATCCAGAATCTGCTTTGGTTGGATTTTTCTATTAGTGACTATAAAATCAATCATATATTGGTGCCCCCTGGAGTTTTCAAAATATATATTTATACTGGAGCTTATGGTCGAAAAATGTTTTCTTGATTCTCAGCTCGTTAAAAGCACAGAGATTAGCCATAAGTTCTCCATTTGCGTTGACATAGTTTTCATTAAATCCTTCTAGGTGAAAATAGGAAATACGAGTTTTCTATTAAGTGTCATTTTTGTGTTTTAGGGGATATCGTGATTCTTGTATACTCTTTGGAGTTTGGAGTGCATAGTATTGCCCATAGCGATACTTCTTTTCGTTTCTTTCTTACAATTACCATTGTTGGCGATTTTTGCTCCTATATATATAAATTTCATCGCGACCTTCATTCCACCAACACTTACCAGCACTAGATATATTTCCTTTGATCTATTGATTATCACCATTTTACTCTTTGGTGTGTTGATTTGTATTCACCAATCATTGCTTATTTCATTAACCTTTGAGATTAATTTGTCGATCCCTACTTTTTTGTTATTTAAGAGGATGGAGGGGGGTCATATTATTCTATTTCAATCATTGTTATTACTTGACAAAAGCAATACACAATATCACACTTTCAGACCAAAAAGCGAAAAAACATTCAGATTTTACTTAAAAGGACTACACCATGGAACAAATACTGACGACATAAAGAAAAATCTTGCAGCTTAGGATCATGAAGCAGTAAACGTAATAACATAAAACATTACACTTTAAAAAACTCTATTACGACTGTTTCACACTAACATTATATCGAAGGAAAACAACAAAGAAATATATAAAATAGTGTACCTAGGAAATAGTATTGTCAAATGCAAACCGGCTCATGCCAAAAGAATAATTCCACAATGTACAAGATTTTAAGATAACGGACATACAAAAACCTACTGCCGTAAAAAATTCAGGTGCGTTAAATATGCAGGCAAGCACAAATCTAAAGAATGCCTTTGAATACGTTGATTGCAAACGTGACCACCCGGATCACTGCACAAGGTGCCAAGTCCACAAATAACTGGAGCAGAAACTATATCCCACAGTAATAGAGAAAAGAAACATGCGACTGCATACTTAAATTAATATGACACAACAAACTCAACTTGATTTAACATTTGCTTAAGTAGCCAACAAAAATCAAATACAATGTAGCTCCAAAGGCCTTCACCATCGAGATAAAAAACTCAAAACAATCATATGTGATTGAAATATTGATATAGTAATGATCTCTGAGACACACTTCATAGAAAAACACATGCGGATTCCTAATTAGAAGTTGTATTATACAAAACATCCAGATGGTAGAGCTTCTTCTTCTTTCAGTGCCTATTCGTTCCGAATATTGGCAATCATTCTGGCTATAATTATTTTATTGACTGATGCTTTAAATAGATTCGTTGTTGTTGTGGAGAACCATTTCCTCAGGTTCTTCAACCATGATATTCTCCTTCTCCCAATTCCTCGCTTTCCGAATACTTTACCCTGTAGGATTACCTTCAGTAATCTGTATTTAGTGCTGTTTCTCATTATATGTCCGAGATATTCCAACTTTCTCCTTTTAATGGTATACATCACCTCTCTTTCTTTGCCCACTCTTCGTAATACGGTCTCGTTGGTTATCTTGTCTGTCCATGATATCCTTAGAATTCGCCTGTATAGCCACATCTCGAAGGCTTCAAGTTTTTTCTCCATTGCTTCAGTTAGTGTCCAGGATTCAACTCCGTAATACAATATTGAGAAGATATAACATCGTAGGAGCCTTACTTTTATCTCCAGATTAAGATTGTGGCTTTTAAAGAGTTTGGCCATGTTATTGAATGCACTCCTAGCCTTCTCTATTCTACATTTTATTTCCTGTGAGTGATCCCATTGTTCATTTACTGTTGTTCCAAGATAGTTATACTGTTTTACTCGGTCCACTGGTGTATTACTGATAAGTAGTTGAGCGTCTCTAACTTTATTTTTGCTGATGATCATAAATTTAGTTTTTGTTATATTTACTTGAAGTCCAAATCTTTCACTTACTTCATTTACTTTGTTTATTAGTTGCTGTAAACTGTTCAAACTGTCTGCAAAAATAACGGTGTCGTCTGCATAACGGATGTTGTTTAGGCGTTCTCCATTTAGAAGTATTCCATGTTCGCATTTTTCCAAGGCTTCACTAAATATTTCCTCTGAATATAGATTAAATAATATAGGTGAAAGTATACAACCTTGTCTAACGCCTCGTAGAATCTGGATCATTTCCGTTGGTTCACCTCCAAAATTCGTTCTTATTGTGGCTGATTGGTTCCAGTATAAATTTTGTATTATACGCCGATCTTTATCATCCATTTGGGCTTTTGTTAGAATATCCATCATTTTTTGGTGTTGAACTGTATCAAATGCTTTTTGGTAGTCCACAAAGCAGGTGTAAATAGAGAGATGGTAAATAGAAAGATGGTAGAGCACATGGAGAAAATACCATAATTATAGGTGATTCCATCAAACATTACGAAAGGGATAAATACACCAAATATTACTTACAAGCAACCAGCCTAACAATTGAGGATTAGCATGGACCAATAACAATATCTACCGTATAGTGCCCACCTAAATATGTCAACAGAAAATAACAATTTCAGGAATATTTTAACACTCTATGGAACAAACAAATTAATTGCCGATGAAGATTATAATTCAGATCACCCGATGTGGGGCTCTAAACTAACAAAACCAAAAGACAGAAAAGAAGTTGAAGCAATGGAAGAAAATAACCTACAATAAATCTCTATTGACGAACCAACTTATTGACCGTTTGATAAAAAAAAAATACCTGATGTCATAGACTTTTGCATCACGAAAGGCATTGACACCAAAAAATGTTTCGACTTTACATTTAACCATTTACCGATATTAATAACAATTTTATTAAAATCTCAGACAAAAAATACCAACTCATTTTACATAATAGTAAAATTACTTGGTCTTAATATCTCACAAGAAAAAACCTAGACAGCCTAATCTCTCTAAGTTCGTCCTTAAAAAAAGGAGCTTTAAATAGAATCAGCCTCAGTAAGCCTAACAAATTACATACAAACTGCAGCTAGGCATGTGACTGCTGGCTACGTTTCACTTCGAAAATTAAACAATGTGTCTCTCACAATTAAACAAAAAATTGCAGGAAAAGGACAGCTACAAAAAATTGACAACAATCAAGAACAAAAAAAAAAAAGAAAAAATCTAATAAAGCAAGATAGGAATTAAAAGAATTAGTCCATATATCAGTAAACGTTGCAATTTAAGAATACTTAGAAAACCTATCTCAAACCAAAGCTACAGATTTCTCACTTTGGAGAGCCACAAGAAAGCTCAAATGATCCCAAAAACATAACCCACCCGTTAAAGATGATGCCAATAACTTGACTAGGAACAATAAAGACAAAGCTGATCTATTTGTCAAGCATATTTAATACGAATTTAAGCCATATCTTTCTACACTCTCCACAAAGGAGGAAACAGAATTAACCAAATTCCTAACAGCACCGTTTCAAATGAACCTGTCTCACACGAAATTTATTGCAAATAAAGTAAAACAAATATCAAAAAATCCCACGGTTATGATCTAATATCTGGCAAGACTATGATAGAAGTCTTAGATAAGTGCATAAAACTAGTAACTTATATATATATATATATATATATATATATATATATATATATATATATATATATATATATATATATATATTGTTATGATATGTAAAATCGAGAAAAATATTGGTTTGTTTAAAAATATTTCAAAGTTCAAAGACATTAAAATAATTCAGATAAGTAGGATAATATCCAACAAACATTTCGGAGAAGGAAAGTTATTAAATTCTTGGATTTCCTGTACTAAACAAAATGTAAGATATACATAAATTATTTCTTTGTTATACTTGAGTGACCCGCATAAGTTTAAGTGAAAGCCACAGACAATTGAACGGGGTTTTTCAAAATACATTAATGCAGTGATTAAAGACAATAGAAGGGATTATAGAAAGAGGTTTTTGTTAGTTTTTAAGAATTATAGAAAATTATTATCTGTAAATAAGTTTTAGGAAATTTATAAGTATAGGTAAAAATTTGTTTGTTATCGAAATGAAAAAATGGGGGAATTGTGACGAGTTTTGATTGGCGGAGAGTGAAAAAGGTGGGATAAGTATGTAGGAAAAAGTTTAGCGAGATTGAGGAGAAAAAAAGATAGAATCAGTTGGTTTCCAAGTCTGTAAGAGGAACAGTGATTGTTCTCTGGCGGTTCCTGAAATGTAGCAAGCAGTAGTGTTGAATGTTAGTGAGTTTTTGTGGAGTTAGTGTATCTGACAGAGGCTGAAGCAGCAAAATATTGTAAGTCATATTTCTCTACTTATATTCCAAGAGTCACTGTTCAGGCCAACGAGAGATTCAGTTTATCGTAAAGAGAAGATATTCCAAGAGTCATTTTTCACTCGGGCCAACGAGAGATTCAGTTTATCGAGAGGAGAAAGGCTATCATAATTTGAATGATTTGTGCTTTTGAAGGAGATCATTAAGGACGATATACTTGCAACAATCTGTGTAAGATTGCTGATTACATAGGGAGCGGTTGAGAGGAGATAATACAGTCTACAAGGAACAAGGATTTGGACCACTCATCATCAGAGAGAGATATTTTTGTTTTCTGCAGTTTTTTTTCTTTTATTGATAACACAATTTTTACACGTAATTTAGAAAGGATATAAATATTTTGATTAGGAGAGTTAGAATAGTTTGGGATTTTGAGATTTCAATTAATATTGTTTGTACCATAAATTTTGATTGTTCACGTACGGAGAACAAAATTTTGAGAATCCTTATATGAGGTTTGTTTATTGAAAACGTTTGAGTGTGAATTATTTCATTATTTTTATTTCAATATATAGTGTTAGATCATATGTGTTTTTTATTATTCCGGTATTCTCTGGACCTTACCTTTCACATGTAATAGCATAGATATTGAAGCACGAATTTAACCCTGAGATAAAAGAATTAAAAATTGTGATAAAGTCATAATCATATCATTTAAATAATTTTAATTAATCAAAAAAATTAATTAGCTAATTATTGCTTGGCGCACCAAGACTTTAAATATCACAATAACTGGCTTCCAAAACGTGGGGCTTGAAAATATCGCAGCTTTACATTTGAAGGAAGGGAAAGAGATCTGGAATAAGTACAGGTGATCCAGAGATAAAAACATATAACATTGAGGGAATTTGAATTTGAAAGTATTTTGACAATTTTTCCAGGGAATATAAATTTGAATCATTGATTGATCGTAGTTAGTGGATATTTACTGCTATTGAATTATTTGATTTTATTTTCTTTACCAATCGTACATTTGATATTTATTTTGAATTATTTGAATTTTACTGATTGCATATTTGATATTTGTCGTGAAAATTTAATACATTTGGGGAGAAATATTGTCGTGTTCTGAAACATATAGAGTGTTGTAAAATTTCACATTTGGCGGGGACAAAAACAGTAACGAAAAGAAACAACATGTCGACCACAAGGAGTCAAAGCAAAATGCAAGAAAGGAAGGAGGATAACAGAGAAGATGAAACAATTTTGGAAGAAGTATCGGATAATGAAGGAAATGTGACAATAGTTGAGGAGAGAAAAGAACTATCAGGAATAGATAAAATATTACAACTAATGCAACTCCAGTCACAAAAAATGGATAAAAATCAACTGGAAACAAAACAAACAATTGATAGAAATCAACAAGAAACAAAACAGACAATGGAAGAAAACCAACGGGAAACAAGGCTAGCAATAGAACAAAAATTAGAAGAAAATGATAGAAAAATGGAAAAGCGTTTTGACAAATATGAAAATGAGGTAAAAGTCTGTTTAGAAAAAGTCAGAGAAGAAACAGAGAGGAAACTAGAGATGCAGAGAGAAGAAATAGAAACTAAAATGAAAGATATTAAGACTGTACAGAAAAAAGAATTAAAACAGTTAGAAGAAAAATTTGAAATGGCGCTACAAGAAGACAGGAAGGAAATAGAAAGAAGATTAAAGCAAAATGAAAAACAAATGGCAGAAATTGAACTAAGAGGGGTAGAGAGAAAAGAAGTTATCATCCATGGAACAAGCGAGTCGAAAATACAATTTGGCGGGGATATTCGGAAAACACACCCAGTACCGTTTGTTAAAAATTTGAAAACCAAATTACAACATATTAGATATTTTGACGATTGCAAAGAAACAATTAGAAACCATTTGAAAGAAGGAGCAGCGTTATGGTATGAAAGCAAGGAAGATGAGTTTGAAAATTGGACAGATTTTGAAAATAAATTTCTCAACTATTTCTGGGGGAAAAATAAACAGAGAGAAATCAACCAAGAGCTACAGAATGGAAAATATCACGAAAAAATGGGAATATCTGAAGAAAGATATGCTTTGCAGATATATAACAATTCAAAATATCTAGAATACAAATATTCTACCGAACAGCTGGTAGAAATGATCAGCAGACATTTTGAGGAAACGTTGGAAGATCACGTGATTTTGAGAAACTATCAAGATATTGATAGTTTGTGCCAATTCCTTCAATTAAAAGAAGCGAAAAGAAAAGAAATGAGAAATAGAAGACAACATGACCAATATAATGGAGCGGAAAGAAGGTATTCATCAAATTATGACCAGAGAAACCGACATCCCAGATCAACAAACGAATATAGGCCGAGAAATTACAATAATTACAATAGACAACAAAATTACGATAACAGGAATGACACACAACAGAGAACATATGAAAATCACAACAGGAATAGAGATGCACAAAATCCTCCGAATAGGAATACTAACGAACAAAGGGACGATAGAAATAACCAGAGCTTCCAACAACAAAATAGAAGGGAGATGAATCATGTAGCAATAGGAAACGACAGACAAATTTCTAATTCTAATCTAATATTTTTAGATGCATTTATAAAACATAAAGCGATTAAAATTGTGATTGATTCTGGATCGGAGATATCGCTAATCAATAAAAAACTAGTAAAAGAATTAAATTTGGACAGATTTGTGTATAAGATTCCTAGGGTTGATTTAGTGGGTGCAAACAATAAAAATTTGACGACAGTAAACGAAGGCTTGGGAGTACAGATAAGAGTGGGAAACAAATTCCATATTATGAAATGTGTGGTGATTGAAGATTTAAATCATGATATGATAGCGGGAATTGATGAATTGAGGAAAAAAGATATCACCATAAATTTTTCGGAAAATAAACTGGAAATCAGAGCAGAACCAGACAACACAGGAGACGAAAAGCAAACAGATAGGAAAACAAATTCTGGAAGGATCAATGCACAGGAAAAACGCAAAGAAATCGATATGACTGTAGAGGATAAACCGAAAGTACAAGAACAAGATCTAACAGAAAAGAAAAAGAGAAGGAAGAAAAAGAAGAAGAGTTCGAAAAGAAAGCAGGAAAATAAGATGAAGACCAGAGAAAAACAGGAAATAGAAGGTACAGAAGAATTGTTGGCAACCGACGATAAAACAGAATGGAAGCAGCAAGAAAAAGAAGGTATCATCAGAGAAATGAAAGGAATAGAAACATGGTGCTCGGAATACCAAAGGGAATTAGAGGATAAAAAGAAAACGGAAGAAAAAATGGCACTGATGGACGAGAATCCAGAATTTTGTGAAGAAGTATTATGGACAGTGAACACATGTGAACACAAGGAGGATGAAAGAAAAATAAATTGTGGAGAAAACATGGGAAAGAAAATAGAGAGGATTTTAGGAAACCATGGAGATCTTGTTAATGAAGTAAACCGAGTGGCTAAAAATTATGAACTTTCTTTTAAGGGAAAATACTTGGAAAAATTTAAAACGAAAATATATCCAATCCCGTATAAAGACAGGCAATATACGGGGTATTTTAACATTCACGACATTTATCAGTATCATAAGTAGATTTTAATAACATAGTGAAATAATTTGATCCTAGAAAACTTTTGTCATTTTTAAAATTTAACAAAGAGTTTTTGGCAGATCAAATGGCGGGGATTTGTTATGATATGTAAAATCGAGAAAAATATTGGTTTGTTTAAAAATATTTCAAAGTTCAAAGACATTAAAATAATTCAGATAAGTAGGATAATATCCAACAAACATTTCGGAGAAGGAAAGTTATTAAATTCTTGGATTTCCTGTACTAAACAAAATGTAAGATATACATAAATTATTTCTTTGTTATACTTGAGTGACCCGCATAAGTTTAAGTGAAAGCCACAGACAATTGAACGGGGTTTTTCAAAATACATTAATGCAGTGGTTAAAGACAATAGAAGGGATTATAGAAAGAGGTTTTTGTTAGTTTTTAAGAATTATAGAAAATTATTATTTGTAAATAAGTTTTAGGAAATTTATAAGTATAGGTAAAAATTTGTTTGTTATCGAAATGAAAAAATGGGGGAATTGTGACGAGTTTTGATTGGCGGAGAGTGAAAAAGGTGGGATAAGTATGTAGGAAAAAGTTTAGCGAGATTGAGGAGAAAAAAAGATAGAATCAGTTGGTTTCCAAGTCTGTAAGAGGAACAGTGATTGTTCTCTGGCGGTTCCTGAAATGTAGCAAGCAGTAGTGTTGAATGTTAGTGAGTTTTTGTGGAGTTAGTGTATCTGACAGAAGCTGAAGCAGCAAAATATTGTAAGTCATATTTCTCTACTTATATTCCAAGAGTCACTGTTCAGGCCAACGAGAGATTCAGTTTATCGTAAAGAGAAGATATTCCAAGAGTCATTTTTCACTCGGGCCAACGAGAGATTCAGTTTATCGAGAGGAGAAAGGCTATCATAATTTGAATGATTTGTGCTTTTGAAGGAGATCATTAAGGACGATATACTTGCAACAATCTGTGTAAGATTGCTGATTACATAGGGAGCGGTTGAGAGGAGATAATACAGTCTACAAGGAACAAGGATTTGGACCACTCATCATCAGAGAGAGATATTTTTGTTTTCTGCAGTTTTTTTTCTTTTATTGATAACACAATTTTTACACGTAATTTAGAAAGGATATAAATATTTTGATTAGGAGAGTTAGAATAGTTTGGGATTTTGAGATTTCAATTAATATTGTTTGTACCATAAATTTTGATTGTTCACGTACGGAGAACAAAATTTTGAGAATCCTTATATGAGGTTTGTTTATTGAAAACGTTTGAGTGTGAATTATTTCATTATTTTTATTTCAATATATAGTGTTAGATCATATGTGTTTTTTATTATTCCGGTATTCTCTGGACCTTACCTTTTACATGTAATAGCATAGATATTGAAGCACGAATTTAACCCTGAGATAAAAGAATTAAAAATTGTGATAAAGTCATAATCATATCATTTAAATAATTTTAATTAATCAAAAAAATTAATTAGCTAATTATTGCTTGGCGCACCAAGACTTTAAATATCACAATAATATATATATATATATATATATATATATATATATATATATATATATATATTTATATATATATATATATATATATATTTATATATATATATATATATATATATATATATATATATATATATATTCAATACAATTCTACGTTTAAACTACTTCTCTAGCACCTGGAATGTGGCGCAGATCCTAATGATTCTCAAACATTAAAAAAAGCCAGAAAATGTGTCTTCCTTCCTCACTATAAGTCTTCTGCATATGCTTAGCTAACGCTTTGAGAAGATGTACGTGAAAAGGCTAAAAATGATACTGGACAAAGATAAAATAATTCCAGAACATCAATTTGATTTCTGTGACAAGCATGGAACTGTAAAATAAGTGCATTGACTGGTTAACAAGATAAACAAAGAATTAAGTGCCAAAAGATATTGTCCTACTTGCTTTCTTTTCCACTTCTCATTTATCTCCGTATACACTATCACCGGTAGATCTTTACACACTTACCCTTTATCACTTTACAGTTAGTAACCTCTTTTAGGTGACTCCTTGTACACAGCACAAAATCTATCTGACTTTTCCTTCCCCGCTACTATAGGTAACATACTGGTCTTCAGTCTTCATAGAGAACGTATTAATGACAGCCAAATCTCATGTCACTGCAAAGTCAATCACTATATTTCCTTCATCATTTCTAATTTCCATCCCTGAACTTACATGAACTTTTTGTTTTCGCTCTTTCTCTACTAATATGTTTATTTAAATCACCTCCAGTAAAACACTTTTTGTCGGCAGGAATTTCGAGCCTCTCACAATCAAGAGCTCTAAAAATTCTTCCTTGTTCTATACTTAGGCCATAGGCACATATAATTTTCACGTTGTTATTGTCTGTATTTATTTGGACACTCATTATTCTATTACTTTTTCTGGTTACCCTTACAAGATGTTCCTTTCATTCGTTGCTCAAAATAATACCTACTCCATTTCTGCCGTAACTTTAATGAACAATAAATTATCGTCTAATCTTACTCTCATTTTATTGGCGTTATTTTCTGTTTTTTTAACGCCTTCCTACTGGCCTATAATAGGTCGTTTTCATTGTGGATTGTATCACTGTGCTTGAACAAAATTTATGTTTTTGTGTGAGTTTAGGTATTGTATTAGGTAAAATGGAGTAATCCACATGAATTGGAAAATGACGATTGTTTATTCGTTGTTGACTTATCTTATATAAGTAGCAGTATAAAAAATTCATAGTATTCATTTACTTCAGTTGTGTATTGTAAGCTCGTGGCGTTATTTCTTGTCATCAGGCAATGTTTGATATTATTTTCAGAGGAAATACCTTTATAATTGTGGATTAAAATGTAAAACTATAATAATTAATTTTTCTCCTTATATCTAGTTATGTAGTTAGTTGTAACTAGTTATATAGGTATATAGTTATATGATAATTTATGTTCTACCCGTTTTTCGAACACAAGATAAATTTTCTGTCCTGACCTTCACACTCTCTCTCTCTCTTTCTCTCTCTCTCTCTCTTTGTTTAGTTCCATCCCTTCTTGTGGAGTATTGGGCGCTTATGCGTTTCTTGACCAAAAGTGTAAGATTTCTAACTGACCGGGTCAGTGCATCTTCTTTCTTGTTCTCTCATCTCTCTCTCTCTCTCTCTCTCTCTCTCTCTCTCTCTCTCTCTCTCTTTCTCTCTCTCTCTCTTTAGTTCCATCCCTTCTTGCGGAGTATTGGGCGCTTATGCGTTTCTTGGCCAAAAGTGTAAGATTTCTGACTGACCGGGTCAGTGCATCTTCTTTCTTGTTCATTCTCTGGATAAACTGTGTTACTTCCTTCCATTCTCTTTTATTTCTTGCTCTGTTTTTGACTTCAGCCCATCTAAGTCTAATTGTTTTGTGTTCTGTCGTTGTAGTTCTTTTCCAGTTGTTGTTTTTCCGTATTTCTTTTCTCCTCTACTTAGTATTCATGTGTCGCTATGTTGTTTTAATCTTTTCTCAAAGTATGGCCAATCTATTTCCATTTCTTTTCCTTCGCTTTGGTAGATATATTAGTTTGTTTTGTTTTTACTCGTAGTTTTGTATTAGTTATTTTGTTGGGCAGTATATTTTCAGAACTTTTCTTGACAAAAAATTGCAGTTTTTTAGTTGTAGTTTCGTTCTGTTTCCATGATTCTGCCACGTAAAGTAGTATACTTTTGATGCAGCTATTAAAGATTTTATTTTTTGTTGTTTCGGATATTTCGTTTGTTTGCCAAATTCTATTTAAAGCGTTGAATGCATGTTAAGCTTTATTATTTTCATCTATATATGTTTTTAGCACCCCCCCTCCCTTTCTAACCATAATTGATCCCATATATGGGGTGGTTATTATTTTTTAAGAATTTGGTTTTTCTATGTTTATTCGGAGTCCAATCGTGTCAGAGTTCTTGTCACTGTGCCAAGTAGTCAATTTTTTTGCATATAATTTCGGTGTTCAGTTACCAGGCAGATGTCATTCGCAAATCTTAAGATTTTCCACACCTGTACCCTATTTATACGGTCAAAGGTCTTTTTAAAATCAATAAAGTGTTGTTGAGCACAGGGATCGAGAGGGTGTCCAATTTACCATGAACCGATGTTCTCACCGGCGAGATTTCTTTTCCGAAGAGGCATAGTTGGCGAAAGTCTCGTTGTTAGAAGGTCAAGCGACAGGACTCTATCAATTCTATCGTAGCTCTTCCTTATTGAGGAATTCCTTGTATTCGGGCTTCTCCCGAGCACGCCGAATCTGCTTCTTAGTATTATCCATCAAATACTTAAGGATGAATCGGCCTTCGTACCGTAATTTTTCCTGTCCCATCCGGATGAGATCCTCGTCGGTAAATATCATCAGCCTACCAGGATTCTCGTACTTCCGCTCGAGCTCCCCATTGTACGCTTCAGGATAAGCGCGGTGCATGTGTTGAGGCACACCCAAGTTAGAGTTTGAACGTGCGTTCGCATATGCCGCAGACTATGTCATCATTGTATCTGGGTCCTCGGCAGCGTAGCCTTTATATGTGAGTA
The DNA here is from genome assembly GCF_040954645.1 of Diabrotica undecimpunctata. Classification (NCBI taxonomy): domain Eukaryota; kingdom Metazoa; phylum Arthropoda; class Insecta; order Coleoptera; family Chrysomelidae; genus Diabrotica; species Diabrotica undecimpunctata. The sequence goes on along the minus strand of NC_092809.1, from coordinate 39,919,699 downwards.
CCCATACCTGATTGCGTGGCGAAATTGGTACCACAGACACAGATGACCATGATGATGATGAATAGGAAACAATAACTTACTCACCACTTAGAAATTTTGAAATCTGCGCTAATTCTAAAACCTAGTTCCCAGGAAACTGGAAGGGTGTGCAGTCTTATAATAGTTCGAAACCTGAAAGGATAGTAACTGCACTGTTGTGCGACTCAAGAGTTGAATATGGCACATACTTCCGATCTGGTATACCCTGTACAATCAACATTTCATTTTCATTGAGCCCCATGCTCGTTAATTTAATCAGGGATGGAATCATCAAAACCGTTAATAAAGCAAGACGATACAGAATGGGAAACAAAGAAATCAAAATACTCTGTTACGCTGACGACGCAATATTGATAGCCCAAGTCTGCAAAGACTGGTCCACAGATTTAACATAAGAGCAAAAGAATTTAATATGACAGTTTCATCTTAGAAAACTTAAACAGTAGAAGTCAGCAAAGAATCAACCAGATGTAAAATAGAAATTGGTGTCATCAGTATTGAAAAAGTAATAACAATAAAATATCTGGGAATTATGCTTGCCAAGTTGTGGAGAACTGGACAAAGAAGTGAGAGATCAAGTACAAAAAGCAAATAGACTGGCAGGATGCCTTAATAACAGTATATGGCGAAACACACACATTAACACTGAGATGAAGTGAAGAATTTAATAAGCCAGTATAAGACCAATAATGACATATACCTCAGAAACAAGACCCGACACAGCCACAACGCAAAGGTTACTGGAAACGGCAGATATAAGAGTACTGAGAAGAATTCTAGGACATACGCTGAGAGATCGAAAGAGAAGTGAAGACATTAGAAGAAAATGTTACGTACAGTGTATTAATGAATGGACACAAAATAGAAAAAAAGAATGGAATAACCACATAAGCAGAATGGAGGAGACCCGTATCGTCAAAATAGCAAGAGATAAGTCACCAATGGGCAGAAGAAGTATCGGACGATCGCGAAAAAGATGGAGTGACAACCTTCCATGGAGATATTAATCTATCAATGAACAAGCAAAATTGCTTATAAAGAGAAGGAAGTAGTAGAAGAAGAAGAACTTGCCTTCAGACTTACCGAAATATTCATTTCTGATATTGGCCTTCGCTCTATTTGAATATTTCTTCATTTCTAAGCTAGTAGTATTGCCATTCCATTTTAGTGTTTAGCATTTACGTTTGTGTTCCCCGAATATATCAATAGTTGATCTTCTACTCGGGTTGATCCAATGCCATTTCATCGTATTTTGCTTAGTCCAACAAGTCTACCTTGTACTATTACAATTCGCCAGTTTCGTAAAGGGTTGATATATTCCATGCTCCTATGAATATGCCCTCTCTTATGTCTGTTTTGGGTTTATCTTACTTTCTTTTTCTTTTTAAAAGCTGCTGTTGAAGTTTGTGGCTATGAGAGGTCGAGAAATGGTACAAGTATGGCTGTTTGTTAATTTTTTACTGAACCAGTGAATTCAAAGTTATTCACCATACTGCGAACAACCCGTTTGGCAGGACGATTATGACGACCGTAAAATGAATAAAGTACGCGGAACTTTGCAATTTTATCATTTGCACATGTTTTTTTACTATTGTATCTATGGTAATTTTCAAAACAATCTAAACAAAAGACAGTCAATTGGACAGACGTAGCTTCAACAATATGGCCACTAACAACTATCAAAATGCGTAAGTCCCTATTAGAAGGCCCCTGTATATCTAAAAAGTAAAGAAAATCATATCGAGAAATAAAAAATCCGCTTATTTAACTGAAATAAGAGCATAAATATATAGACACCTATATATAGTACATAGGACATCCCGTAAATATCTTAATTGTAAGGAACAAAGTAAATGAAGATATATGTGTGTGTGTGTGTGTGTGTGTGTGTGTGTGTGTGTGTGTGTGTGTGTGTTTTATTGGCACTGGTTTTGACAACCAACTGGCCAGTCAATTTGTTTTGAGTTCTCTCTTTACACAAGATATTGTTAGTATTTAAATTTAAAACTATTGTATTGAGAGTTAAGACATGGAATGTTAGACTTACTTACTAGTTTACTCTGTTTTTGCTGTTTTATTTTATGTATCTTTTTTTTTTAATTTTTTTTTAAAAGAGCAAATTTTACGAATGAAGCGAAATCTTATAGGATAATTAAGGGCTGTCCCACATAATCCACATATACAAAACTCTCCCAGCTAATTATTCATTTTCAGTCATGACAAAAACCAGGACAAATTCGCTAAAGCCACAAATAAATAGCCTTTGATGGTCTTATTAGCGTATTAAAGCTTTAATACGACTTTTTTATGAACTTTAATGAGCTTAGTTAAGAATTTAATAATATATAACTGTTTTACTTTAGTTGTATTTTAGTATTTTACAAAAATAGCTTTTGTTACGTATAGTGAATATATTTTGATTAAAAATTTCCACGTTTTATAATAACTTAAACAAATTGTACTAATTTTTAGGAAGAGCGACGGCTTTTCCACCGCTTCATCAGCCTACCGAGGAACAACTAGCATCGGCTCACGTGGTTCCTGGAGCTGTTACTTTCCAAGACAAGAGTGCGATGACCAAGATGACGTCAGCTAGTCCGGTAGGAACTCTAGCGTACGTCATCGAAGAGGAAGCATTGCTGGTTAGAGTTAATAATGGATGGCAGTATGTTGCGGTAAGTAAAAGATTTGCTATTCATATTTAAATCCTAATTCTTTTAACAAAATGCTAGCAGATATTTTGCCAATAAATATAACTTCTTTAATAATTAATTCATTATTTATACTTTGCAGAGTAACATGTTTCTCTAAAGAAACATATAAAAGTACCGAATAAATCGCACTGTTCTAACTAGTTTAATGTAAAGAAAATAAATACTTTGTTTTTATAAGACAATAAACAATTTTAAAGTAAAAAACTTACAAAAAAATTTACTTTATATCAATCAATGTATTCAGCAAAAATTTCCTTAAACTGCTTTCATTAATCTTTTTTTCCAAGATACATTTATATCAAGTATTAATTAAAAAGTACCTTCTGGTTTATTATCAAATTTAGATTGAAGAAACTGGCAATTACTTTGTTGGTACATGGCGTATACTGTATCCGTACTGCCATTTTTCATACCTCAGATAGATCGGCTGTCCTGTTTTTTTGGACGAGGTCTACTTTTGCCTGATTTTAAAAGAATATGATTATTTTCTTTTCTTTTATAGTTAATGGATTTTGACAAGAGCTATACCTTGTAAATAACAGGTAAACTTATGTACTGCATCGGCATGACTCATACCTCATGTCAAAATCCATTACCTCTAATAATTGTACATATTGTCCGTCGTGATATTTTTATAGCAGCAGCCACTCTCTTAATTAAAGAATTGTTCAATGATATGTATTTTGATAAATAAACATACATTCCAATATTTTACCTGTTAAATAAATGTAAATAGCCTCAAAAGCTCTCCATTTATTTTTTCTAATTCGAAATACTCCCACACATTTAACAAAATGTTTAACACATGTTTTTTTTTAATATGTATATGCAAAGTACGAAAAGGATTTAATTGTTTAAATGACACGAAAATATTTTATAAACTCACTACAAATGCTTTTAAAACAAAACTTTCAATTGCCAGAAGGTGAAGCAATCACCCACCATCGTCCTATGGCTGTATTTATTCAATGTAGGCTGTTGTGTGTTTACAGGCGGCTTAAGTTCATAGATTTATTTTCTTTGAATAAAAGAGACTTAACACAAAAAATTATTCTCGACTAATGTCATACTTGTGCAAACATCCAGCGGGTGGAGTGAAAATTGCTTTCTTGTGTTGAGTAAAACATTCTTCTCTTTATGTTCTCGTGGATATTGTCTTAGTCTGCAATTCTATGCATAGCTGTTTTATGGTCCTTTCTTCGTTCGTTATTTTACTTTGTAGTTTAAAGTGGCAAGTTTGGGTATCTTAGTCTAGTTCATATTTTTAAAAATAGAATCTATACTCATATGTCTTGGTATCATAGATCATTTTATAAACTTGTGAGACCTAAAGAAAAGAAATTTGGTTTTTTATTTTTATTTGTATCTTTATTTTTAATTTTTAATACTAGTTTTAATTCAAACAAACAAAAAAAAACTGAAAAAATATATTTTCATTAAATTTAATAAAAAAAACGTATAATACACAAATGAAAATTAATATGCAAGTAAAGAAATATTTAGTTTTTAAAGATAATATTATAAAGATGACCTCCATTTTGTCGGACACATTCTTGTAACTGTGTTACAAAGTTTTTTACGACATTAAGTAACATTTCTTGAGGTATTGCTTCCACTTCTTGGCGTGTGCGTTCTTTCAAAGCCTAGATAGTTCTTGGGGGGTTACTTTAAAACACTTTCGACTTTAGATACCCCCAAAGAAAGTGGTCGCATAGGTGAAAGTCCGGACTACGAGGTGGCCAGGGAATGTCGTTGTTTATACTCATAAGACGACCAAGGAACGATCTTCTTGGTAAATCCATTGACACTCGTGATGAGAAGAAAAAAATTATTTAACATGTGCACGTAGTGATCAGAGTTTATTGTTACTGCGTAACCATCTTCGTCCTCAAAAAACTAAGGTCAGATGATCTCCAACGGAGAAATTGCACTCCACACGGTTACTCTTTCTAAATATAGGAGTCTTTCGTGTAATTGCCGCGGATTATTGTCGGACCAATAGCGAAAATTTTGTTTATTTACATACCCACGATGAAAGTGGGCTTCATCACTCATCCAAAGATTATGTATCAAGTTGTCGTTTTCATTAATATGCTCAAACATTTGTTCATAAAACCCTAATCGGGTGGGATAGTCTCGAACGTTATGCTCTTACACAATCTGGATTTTTTATCGATAGTACTGGAGATCTATATGCAAAATGCTACTCGTATTGGTATAGCTTAATCCCCGATTCAACTTTTGTCGTCGCAGGGATCTCCAAGGTTTCGCATGCAATGAGTTTCGCACCGCTTCGATATTCTGTGGTGTGCGAGCAGTTCTAATACTGCTACTTCTTTTCTGTAATGTTGAACCACTACTTTCAAAGTTCCTGACTCAGGTATAAATTGCCTTGTTAGACTGAACAGGAGCGCGGCAAATGGTAGAGTAAACGAAACGCTCGTTGTACACGCACAAAATTTTCACCATGCCAATAAGCTTTCACAGCAAATGCCCGTTGTTCCGCTGACCACGTCTCCATGATTACTAAACTCCCCCCTCTCTAGATTCACAATGTTTTCATCGCAAGCCTGCGGCTACTTTATTCTTTCGCCAGCAGCGTTGCCAAATCGTGCCGTTTCACTGAATCACCTGTTATATTATACGTTGTCTACAAATTTGAACAATCTTCAGGATAACATGATTCAGCAAAAATTGGGCATTAAAGGTCATAGTTACAATTCTTGTTAATATGAGTGTCTGTTTCGGTCCCCTGTTTAATTAATGCAGGAAATATGTGTTTGCTACTTGGGGAAGGATTATGCTACATGAATGGAATAAAAAAACGGGTGTGCAGTCCGGTGAGACTGCCGGTAGAAGTTATACTTCTATACACGCGTTCGCCGTTACAAATTTATATGGGAGTCAAACTGCACAATCATTCCATATGTAATGTTATAGGTAAGAAAGAGCAGAAAGAGAAACAGAATTAGGTATATAGGTATATGGTGCATCGTTTGCTGTATATAAGCAACATTTGACCTATAATAGGAGTATAGTAAATAAAGGAATGAATCAACATCTTGATGAAAATGTATTTTTTTATTTTCATATATGTATGAAAGGAGTTAAATGCAAACAAATTTTTTTACACATACTCTGGTCATACAAGGTCATTTGTTGATTATGCTGGTACTAAAGTGTTGTTAGCATAGCGGAGATTGCCGATTTTTCGGCCTCCGACTGATATTCCTCTTTGCCATCCGTCGAATACAATGCGCATGATGTGTTCGCTATATATAGTATTTTTCATATAAAAATGCGTGCACGTCATTCAAGATTTACGACGTCAAAATCCCACAGCGTTGCCAAAACATCAGAATAGTTAGTAAGTGAGGAATTTTTAAAATGTCAACTATTTGTCAAACTATTATATAACAGTAAATACACTTAGTTTTAAGACTACTGCAACACACTAAAATACATAAGAAAACATTTTAATACAAAATTATATATTCTAAATTTTAATCTTACCTCTTTTAGGGCATTAGTAGTAAAAACGTCCCGCCATTATTTCTTATTCAAAATAATCTATCTTATATGAAAACTTTTCAGCTTTCTACAGACTATTTAGTTGTTTTGGCATAGCACAATCACAATACACAAAAATAATTAGTTTTTAAAGCTATTAATCTAAATTTAATATGTATTTATAAATACAATTTATTAATGTATAATATATTATGATCAAATTGTATAAGAAATCAAAACATAAACAAAATTCTTATTCTAAAAAAGCGGCAACACTTTAAACAATTTTGCCACACGCTGAAATGTCAAAAAATTTAAAGTATTCCCGTATCAGTTGCGTACAATTGTCTTATATATTTAACCAAAAGTATTATTTTGTGGAATATTAGTTATTTATAAGAGTTATTTTATAAAATTTATATTATTAATAATAACAAATGTTTTTGGTTATTTAATCAATATAATTCTAAAATTCCCAATATAATGATGATTACATTTTTCTGATTATTATACCATGTTGACGCCTATGAAAGATCGAGCAGTTCCGTATGGGTTTCGTATTATTAGCTGTGTTAGGAAAATTTGTACTCTAAGGTTGACGTTCTGGAAATTTTAAATATAAGTGACGTCACTTCATATAAATTGTGACGTGCACGCATTTTTATATGAAAAATACTATTTATTGAATGACGTGGGGGACATAATACATCCTTGACGATAATCATACAATACAAATTAAAATACAATATTCATAAGTATTTAAAAATGACAATATACATAACTTACTTACGCATATGTTTAATTTACCATGATAATAATATTAATAAAATAAAAATATTTTTTCGTGATACAACTTTGACAGATACAAAATTTAATTGTTGTTTGTTGTGTATATAAGTACACATCTGAACTTTCTTAAGATATTTACAAGTTTTAATTTATAATTCAACATGCCTAACGAGGCCCAAGACAAATCTAAACAGAATGGAAAAATAATAATAATATTAATAAATATTAAATATATTTACAATAGGAACATTTTTATTCTTGAGAGGGAAAGACAGAGAAAATATATCTTGTGTATCTCTCTTACCTCTATCTTACATATGTAATGATTTTGCCGATTCACTTCCGTACAAATTTCCAACGTCGAACGTGCGTATAGAAGTATAACTCCAAAAACCCAACAGCTGGATACAGAGATTTCATTTTTATTTATTTCAAAATTAAATTTTTAGCATTTTAACCTTTTTTTATCCTAATTTATTTTTTTATTTCACTTCTCAACATTTTCTTTACCTTTCTTTTATAGCACTAAAATAATAATTAATTATATATCTATCTACAAATGAAATCTCTAAAGAAGTCTACTTGGCAAGTGTATCATTAAAAAACTTAATTTAACGCGTAATTTGAAAGTTAAAATGACAAATGGTGTAAAATAGCATTGATAAATTTCCATAGTCATTCCACAATGGAGTGCTGCCATAAACAAAGCACTTACAGAAAATTATGCAGCGTATACGAAAACGCTTTGTCATAGGAAAAGGAATTTGGTTAATGTATCGTATGTGAACTTGCACATCATATTAATGATAATGCTCGAAATAAATAACGAATAAAAATACTAACACATACACATACAAACCAGAAGGTAGAAATAATAAGACCTCTCATGGAAGAAATCGTTAATACAAGGTGGGCCACCGAAAAGTTTTCAGATTAGTTTTGTTCTTATTGATGCAAAAATACGTTCTCACCCGTCAATTTTTATTTTTAAAAAGATGTTTTGTAAATATAATTATTTTCAAATTTTAACAGCAATTTTAACTATTTAGCAACGATTGGCGTGTATCTCTAAAATATTAATTAGAAATGGGTATCGAGTGATGTGTCGTTTTAAAGATAATGTATTCTAGGCCAATGAAGATAGATTGTTACTCGACACAACTGTATAGACGAGTTTGGCAGTTGAAATGTATGTAGTATGGAGATAATACAAAAATACTTTTATCTAGAAAATCATCAATTTTTTAGTAGAAATATGTTTAAATAAACAATCAAAACGCCAAACAGCTCAGTGTTCGCCATATTTTACTGGAATGTCCTTTATATTGCATGGAGAGACTTCAATATAAATTACCAAATACCTTACAGGCAATATTAAGTGACGGAACTGATATGAAAAATTTGACATCATACTTATATTCCATAAATGTACTAAATAAATTGTAAAACTTTAAATTGTACAACGCCAAAAACTCATTATTTTGCTCATAACTTAAAAACTTGTCTATTTAGGGATTTGACGTCAATACACAACTTTTTCAGAAAAACTTTTTTATTATTTATTAAAAAATTTTTCCGACGACCGTCCATTTATGATCAATTTTAACACCCTCAAAATCATTGATTAATGACCCCTATTAATGAATGATTTTCTATTAATAAACGATTTCATTATAGGCAACACAACATACATTTCTTGCATAAATTAATTAAACGCTCTGTGATTGGCAGTGACCTGTGGTGTAGGCAACCAAACATATACCTATTTATATTCCCACTAAAAAATTAATTTAAAATGAAGTAGCCGCTGTTAGTACTATCTGTCATTGTATGTCATTATTTACTTTATTGTTTAAAATTCTGTGTATTTGAAAAATCAAAGGATGGATATTGACGAAAAGTTTAATTTAACTCCACCAGAATTTAACTTCTTCTATCACAGAATTTACAGAGGTTCAAGAAGACTTAAATATAAATTTGTCAAAATGCTATACAGCAGATAATCATTTATCAATATCTTCCTTTAATTTCAGTAATTGTACCATTTCGAATATTAATGTTTACTATAATAAAACTACCACTAGGGAAACTTTGAATAAAGTCAATGAAAGCTGAAAAAATTGTTGTTTATCGTTAAGTAAATAAATATTTAAACTAAGATATCTTTATTTCTGAAAAGTACGGTCGACGGAAAAGTTTTGTAACGACCTCGTGAATTAAAAGTGCGATTAACAATCTCGAACATTAACGCGCTCGCTTCGCTCACGCGTTAATATATCTCAATTGTTAATCGCCCTTGTTAATACACTTGTTGGTTAAATAACTATTTAAATGTACCTGAACTTAACCCTTTATCGGTACATGTAACCATACGGTAATATTGTATATTATAACCTTTATCGGGCACCACTTTAATATTGTTTTAAAACATTCGTTATTTATATAAGCACTCTCTTATTGTTAAGTATAATCCAATACTGATATTTATATATCTGAAATAAACATTATCCTGGTACAAATTACAGAATATCACTATATGCTAAGAAGGTCTGGAAAATAATTTTTAAAAATTAGTGACAAGAAAACAAAGCAGTTTACTATTTTTTATTTTGATGAAATACTTTGAAACAGATTTTTTCCTCAGTGATACAGAGCCTTATATCACATTTTAACACTTTAGACGACTCATTCCCTTGATGGTATACCTATATCTTCCTTTTGTGGTATGTATTGGTCAATGTGTATAAGAATCCAATCTTGCTAAATCATTTGGCCTTTCAACTACTGGACCTGTTCAGATGCATGAACTTTATGTTCAAAGCTTTACAGTCCATTTTGTACAACACCCAAGCATTCGTCACACATATCGTCGGTCGAATGTTATAATGTTGTATTAGCATATTTTACAGTTAGGCAGGAAAAACTATTTAAAAAAATGGTCACTGTATTTTTATTTTGAGACTCTTTGGTTATAGAAATTTTTATTTTTTATATGTATAATAAAGTAATAAAGACTTATTTATAACATTTTATTCATTTATTTTTTATTTAACAAACAAAAAGTATTTTGAAAAAAATTATAAAATGTTGATAGAACATTATTATTTTATTGAAACATCAACTTTTACAAAAACGTAACGACATTGTTCTAACTAACAACATCGTGTCCTGTAATATTCTAATAAACTTATAAATTAAGGAAAACTTTTTAAGTAAACAAAAGAAACAAGTTGTTAAATAATGTTTTACAACAATTTGGCTAAATTTACTACTGCTTTGGATAATTGGAAGAATTGAATTTTGATGTTGAGAGCATTTCATTGTCTAAATTGTCATTTTTAGTTAAACGACCTTTCTTTTGTTTGGATAATTGCGCTGCAAAAACTTTCGCATCATTATATTGTTTAAAAAAGTTGATATGAACTGGGAGTCCACAGGCGGCAAAAACTGAAAAAGTTTTTTTAAATGCATTACTTTATCAAAAGGTAGTAAACATTCCCTGGGTTCATCACAAGATTTTATTGATTGTAAAGAAATTGAAATGAGGGTTGAAACAAGATCCATTTGTTTTTCGTACTGGAGGCTTGCATTTAATTAAAACTTCAGTGAAGGGTCCATCATGCTGGTATTTCAGCTCAATATAATGTATTCTGGAAGAAGAGTATCTCAACTGCTTTACAGAAACAAAAGATATATTTTTAAAATTAAGCATTTGAGCGGCTTTTTGAAAATTTTTAAAATTATCTGGTCTCATGTAAAATACTTTAAAGGGGTTTATCCTATTTACTGTAGGTAGCAATTTTAAAAGACCTAATGGGCTAAATATTTCCGACTTTCCAAGTTTTCGCTCAATCTGGCTATGTATATTATCTATTTCCTGGATTGAACTATGTCCAGGTTCACAAAACTTTTGGGTTATGGTTTCAATATTTGGATGCTCTTCTAGGAATTTAAGCAAAGCCATGTTCATTACAGAATTTCTGTTCTGTAGCACACATAAGTCAGACCATAAAAGAAATCGTTTGATATTAGGAATATCTATTAGTAAATTATCTAAAATACGAATTAGTTCGGAAGCAATATCCAATACCTTTGCGACCGTGAGTACCCTTACACCATATCGCACAATAACCACGCTTATTAATATTACAATGAGCTGTTAAATTGTATGTATTTAGCTTTTTGGAATAAAAGAAGGAAGAAATGTTGGCACGTGGCAAAGCAAATACATTTTCCATATCAAAACAAATTATTGCAGTTTCTTCATTGGTACTTCTTCGATCGATGTTACGTTCAGCCATAGCAGCTTCCTTAGATGAAACATGTTTATCAAAAGAGGATTTCTCATTCTCACTAAGACCTATTTTACTTACTAGATACTCTTCACACTTATCTCATCGATCTTTTTTTGGTTTTTGAAATTCAATGTTAAATTCATAATTGAAAATTTGTCGATAATGGTGAAGTTTTACAGGTTCTAATAGATTTCTTTCAGTACAAAATTCTTGATACAAATCATACAACTTTTGCACATTCAACGAAGTTTCAAAATATTCCTTATTCGAATCTCTCCGGCAATAATGAGAATCTATTCTTGGAATAGACCTAATATGATCTTTCACGGAATCTTTTTGTAACTCAGTTGTAACTTTTTTGTATGTTTTCCCTGTCGTACTTCTAATGGAACCCCTGTTTGCTGCTCCCGTTTATTTTTATGAAAATATTCAATGCATCTCTGGCTTATATCTAGTGTGGACAGAAAAAATGGCTTACATACTCTAATTTTGTTTTCTAATAGGCAAAAGAAAAGATTCGTCTTGATTTATTTTTAGTTTGAGGTCGTCTCTTAGAATATCGTTCCGTATTATGATTATAAAAATGCAATTTTTCGTTATTTGATAAGCTCCAAAATGAATTATGAATTACTTGGCGATCATTGATACTAATTTTTTTTGCACACAAAAATTTTTTTTTGTGTGCAAAAAGTGCAAACAGTGTGAACTGTGAAAATAGTATGCAAACATTATTTTCACAATTCTTAAAAGTTTTTACTTCCCTAGCTCTGCGAACTATACCCTTTACATTTTGATATGCTTGGCCACTTTGGCAGAACTTTTTATTGATATTTCGGCTCCAAGCATCTAGACTATCTGTCGTAGTTATCTGTTGTAGTTTGTGTTATATGTTCATTATTATTGAAATGAATAAATCTTCTCAGAAGTTTAAAACGTTTAATCGACGTCAGGCTGGCCACAGCAATTACCACATAAGCAGAATGGAGGAAACCCGTGTCGTCAAAATAGCATTGAATATATTCGTGTTCCCTCCAATGAAAACATTGGCAGGACCCTGGGGTCGTATTTTCGAATTCAATCGAATTTTTACGTATACGAGTTAACTCGAAAGAAAAATTTCGTATACGAATTTGAATCTGTATTTTTGAACGTCCTTCGAAATTTTATACGTACACTAAAAGAATTTGCACCGGCAACACTGCAAATTCGAACAACCAAAACTTAAATAATAAAAAAAGAAGAATAATTGGCAGTTTTACTTAACCTAGTTTATCGTGAATTTGTTATCTAAAACAAGAAGTAAAAAAGGGCATGAAATATGGTGGTTCAGTGTCGGCCGAACAAAAAAAGCCATTCTATCAACTCCATTGTGAGGGGCCTTGTTAATCTGTACAATTTTTGAAATTGTACATCCGAATAGTCCTCTAGATAGTTAAGAATGGGTTGGTAAACTTGCCTCTTCGTTCCGCTAATATTATCGCCTCGGCAAGGGCGTTAACTATTTCTTTCTATTAAAAAAATATTTAAACCACCCATTAAAAACAAAGTTCAATGTAAAAATATGGTAGGTATTAATGTAAATTTTATTGTATTGTTCAATCTAAAACAACGATTAAAAACTATCAGCTGAAATTTTATCTGACGTACACGGGCCCAGTGACAACTGAAATGACAAAAATTACTTTGATCGTATACTAGCATCGAAATTCGAATGGTTCATACCCATTCGTGTCGTCGTATACGAAAAAATTCGTATACGAAAATATAAAAAACTGGATTTCGAGCGAATTTCTTCTAATTTCGTATGCGAAATATGCTCGAACGAATTCGAAAATACGACCCCTGGTCTACCTGGCCTTTCGGCATACGACCGTAAGCGGAACCACTAGCCCCTACGAGTCCGATACCATTATGAGGGTGGCACGTTGCACGAAGCATCGCGGGGCTCCACCCTCCCCGTAGTACCTGTGTTGCGATAACGAACTCCCGTCCGTTATCCCCCCGGGGCGGAAAGGTGAACGCAGGTAGAGGAATTCCACCTCGCACGTAGACAGGTAGCCGCCGAGGATCTCTCCTCTACCACTCTTGTGTCTCCCAAGGTGGGTACGTGCCATGTCCCAGCACCCCTAATAGGGAAAGTGCGTCAGGGTCGCAGCTGGTTTAACCTCACCTGGCTCTTGTGGAAATGAGAGTAGAGTGTTCACTCCACCTCTCATTTCCTTCCCATAAGTCGCCTCTTACGACAGGCAGGGTAAATTGCCTCCGCCGTATTCTTATCTCAGCGAGCCAAACGGAGGCGTTAAAATAGCAAGAGATAAGTCACCAATCGGCAGAAGAAGGATCGGACGACCGCGCAAAAGATGGTGTGACAACCTTCCATAGAAGTATTAATCCGCCAATGGACAAGCAGAATTGCTTATAAAGAGGAAGAAGAATCAACAAAATTGACAAAAATCGGTCTTCTCATCAGGATCAGTACCAATTCTTGTGCCTTTTATTTGAGTACTATACAAATGTTTCTGCTCAATTATTTAGTCTAAAATATCTAGTGAGAACAGTTTGGTAAAATACTCCAATGGGAAATGTAGTTCCTCATTTAGTTTAGGAGCAACTTAGTGTCTCTTTCATTTTGGGGTAAGTTGTTTTCGTCCAGTTGAATGTTATTCCTGACTTTTTCCTTTTTCTAGGAGGTTGATCAGCAGTTTCAGGGTCGTTTATTATATTTTCTAAAATGAAAACTAGAATAAGAGTTAGTAGCTCCTAAAGTTTGATTTAAAAATTATTAAGGTGTGGAAGATGATAAGGAGACAAAAAACAGAAATGAATGAATTTGTACGCATAGATAACATTACGGCGGAACAATGGACTGAGCATTTCACGAAATTATATGGAGAAGTAGAAGAAGAGAACAGAGAAAGAATCATTAACGAAACTCACGATAGAGTACTAATATCAGATGAAGAGCTACAAGAACGAATAAAAAAATTAAAAAACAAAAAAGCACCTGGTCCTAATAAGATAAACAATGAACTGCTAAAACATGGAGGAACAACACTACGCAAATGGCTCCTAAAATTATTCGTCGATATAATAAATACTGGAGTAGTACCAGGGGAATGGAAGGAAAGTCTCCTGCTGCCGATACTTAAAAAGGGAGACTCGAGATACCCTGAAAATTATAGAGGCATTAGTCTGATGAATAGTACATTAAAATTGTTAACGGCAGTCATAAAAGATAAAATCGAGGAAAAAGCGAACATGGCAGATGAACAACAAGGCTTCCGGAAGAACCGCAGCACAATAGACGCAATTTTTATTATCAGACAAATAATAGAGAAGTCTATTGAACATGGAAAACCAGCATACATGTGCTTTGTAGATTTAAAAAGTGCTTTTGACAGGGTGAAGCGAAATGACATCTTAAATTTATTACAAGCTGAACAAATAGACCATCAGATCATAAGGACAATTAATGAAATTAACAAGAACAACAAGACCAGAGTTATAATGCCAACAGGGGAAAACATAGAAAAAAGGAGAAATCCGCCAAGGAGACTCGCTCAGCCCATTGTTATTCAATATGGCAGTGAATCAAATAATTCACGAAGTAAGAAAACGACACGGATACCACGCGCATAAAATCACGATACTATGCTATCCGATGATGCAGTATCTACTAATTGCTAATAACGAAGAGGACCTACAAAGGCAGCTCCACACCTTCAATATCACAGCAAACAAACTTAATATGAGAATATCAGTAGAAAAAACTAAATGTATAGTGATCAGTAAAGAGCCGCGTAGATGCAAACTAGAAATAGACGGCAAAATTGTAGAACAAGTAATGAAATTCAATTACCTAGGAGTAGAGATCACTAGTGACAGGGATATAAGAACAGAGACCACAAGGCAAGCATCAAAAGTGGCAAGAATAAGTGGTTGCCTTCGAGAAACCATATGGAGAAACAAATATCTGATCACGAAAAGCAAAATGAAAGTATACAAGACAACAGTAAGACCAATCCTAACATATGCAGCGGAGACAAGAAGCGATACAAGAAAGACGAAACAACAAATCAACAATATCGAAATGAAAGTATTAAGATCAATGCGGGCATATCATTAAGAGACAGACAAACCAACAGAAATATACGCGAACAATGCAAAATTCAAAATATTAACAGGTGGATAAAAACAAGAAAAAAAAAACTTGAACGAACATGTAAATCGAATGGGACCAGATAGATTAGCGAACATCTGTAAAAACAACAAGCCGTATAGCAGAAGACCCGTTGGAAGGCCGCCAAAAAGGTGGAAAGATAATGTACAGTCAACAACGATTGAAACAGAATAAGAGGCAGACAAACAGGAGTAATCCTAGTCGCGCGAAGAAGAAGAAGAAGAAGATTGATCTTACCTTTTTAGTGGAATTAGTAGGATAGTGAACGCCTATTCAGAATATATTTACTTATATTGTTTTATTTTTTTCCGATGGCTGTAGCCACATCTAGGAACATTAATGGTTGTTCTACAGGGCTCTGGTGGCATTGTTTCAACCGTGATCTCTTTAGTTAGTTTTACCTATTTTACCTTTTTTTCAGCTTTATATAGAGGGGTCTGAAATCTTCAAAAGATATCTCGGTTCAGGACGCCGCCTGACTGACCTTAGTGTAAGATTCATTATTCGTAGTCCCGGCGATAGTTCCCGAGATACTTTATTGACGAGTCTACGCCGAATTCTTACATGCTAAAATAGACCCTCCTCTGTCATCCAGCGCTCCGGAAGCAGAATAGCTTTCTCCTTCGAGAGAAACCCTGTTCCAGATATCGCTATTTTTCAGTGGATTGTCTTAATTTGTTTCTCTAATTCTTCATTTTCTTTACTTATTAGCTTATGTTCAGCCATTAATTCTATCAAATTTTATAGATATTTATTTGTTTTATTATCCTATGTCTATTATTTCCTGACACATCATGCATTGTACTTCCGTCTTTTTGTTTTATTTGATTTTTCTCGATTGCTCTTTTTAAGTACTTATTTATTACACAAATTCGAACAAAACTGTACTTAGTTGCAGTTCACGTAATCTAATGAGTTGTGAAACCCATTTGAAAAGTTTTTAAAAAAAGAACACTCCAACACCGAATACACTGGATTTTCCAACACTGACAACTCTATATAGAGTCGAGAAAGGTCTTGAAAGTTAAGTTAGCTTGTTACAACTTCTCAACACGGCACAGTTTCAGCAGTTGCATTGTTGCAAATCTCGACACACTATAAGGAAGGTCTTACAGTGTAAGTTAAATGTCGACGGATTAGATAAACTTTCCTCGAATACCAGATAATTACTGCAATAAATCGTCGCTTAGTTTGGAGTGTTAAAGTGTTAACATAAATGTTGGAAAAATTTAAGTATTTTGTAGTTGTTCTCAAAAATTTAGTTGTTTGTTTACAAGTATATTAAAATAAAAAAAAAAATTTATTTCAATCAATATTTATTTTTAGTAAAAGGTATAAATAAAATACCCAAACGGGCTATATCACAAATACAGAACGTTTTTGGAATGTAAATTCCATCATCAGTGTAACCTGAACGTAATTAACCACTTTAATTAAAAAGAACGTAAGGTTTAAAATGTTGACTAAGGTTATGCAAAATGTGGTTAATACTTACAAAGTGCACATGCTATGAGCCACTAAAATATATGAGTGAAAACCCTGTAAATGATATAAATTTACAAATATGTTACATTATATAAATTAAGATGTCTAAGTTACCGTGGGAATTGGTAACATGGCAACGTATGGCTCTACATCGGTTACTTGGTGCAGACAAAGTGTCTTCGAGGACCTGTTGATAACAACTGATAAAAATGACAATATTGACATGTTAGGACAGATGTCGGAACAAATCAGTCAGTGCAACTTACGGTAGTTGTCTAAAATGACAGAAGCCAGCATTATTTAAAATTGGATAAATTACAATTGTAATAATATAACAGTATCAACCATCAATGTTGTAGTCTGTAATGTGAATTTGTCCTATATTTATGTTAAAAAACATTGAAAAATTTGTTTTATAAATTAATTTAGATGGAGTACATGAAATTTTGTAGGTATCAATAGGCAACCAACTATACATGTGTCTAAATTTGATTGTTCTTAAGTAAAGATTTTAACAACAGATCCTGTATGTTATAAAACATTTGGGACCTAGGAAATAGTGAAAAAGACATATGTAGGAAGATGGTTCTATAAAATTTATTGTTAAGGAATGATATAGTAAATGATATGTTTGAATTTACTGTTAAGATGAAATTTGAATATGAAAAGAATGTTTTCGTAATGTAATGTTTATGTATTGCTTAACTTACAACTTAAGCATGGAAGGCCCTCTATGTCAGAAAACAACATTTTGGTACCTGGTAAATGTAATAGATTTTTTAAGTTATAAGTTCATGAACATAAATTACTGGTTCGGTTTGAAGGGTAAAGATTGTGTGTTGACCAGTATACAATATAAACAGAAAATTGATGGCTGATAGGTGGTTTAGTATTGTATTGTTCAAACATTGCTCAAGTTATAACTTAAGAAAAAGAAAAAGGCCCTACATGTTAAAAGGAACATTTGGTACCTGAGAAATATAAAAAGTATGAGTTATAAGTTTGAGTTTAAGGTAGGTAGAAGAAGTTAATAGGCTTTTGGTGTGCATTGTAACGATATGTAAAAACTGCAAGAGTAGTTGGGTTTTAAGGTGGCTCTGTTAAATTTACTAGAGTTATGTGATGTTTTAATATTATTAAAAAAGGAGAAAAGACTCTACAAGAGGCTGAAGTCTTCAGAGATCCAAAACCAAACCTTGAGGGAAAATGGATAAGTAAAATAAAGTGTAGTAAAACAGTATGAAAATGTGATGATATGTGGTTAAGTAAATAAAGATGTATGGTAATGAGAAAATTATTTTTGAAGGGGAAGTGGAATAATCAGCTCTGAATTTAGTTTGTAGAAAAGGAGCATGGAGAATATGGGGTGTGGGGTCAGACTTGGCGCTTAGATTCCTAGAAAGAAGTGAGGAAAGGGGGGAAGTTGGATATATTGAAAAAGTTTGATAGGACTAAGGAGGATTAATAGGTGATAGAAGAAGAACAAAAAATCTAATACTAATGAAGAAGTAAAGTAACGATGTGGGTTATGAGAATAGTTGACGATGGAGCGGAAGGAAGTCTCGATTGAATGAGACATGGCGATTAACACAATTTGGACTTCTCTGTTTTTCTTTAATAATTTATAGGTTTTCATATAAGTCTAGTTTGTGAAAGTTTTTTTGAGGGATATTATGAATAAGTGAAACGTCTTCTGGGATATTGAGGGTGTGGTTATGTTTAAGATGTTGAGAGAAAGTGGAAGTGTTTTCTCTTTTTGTGTGCTCTAGAGAGCGTGAAGACAATGATCTACATGTTCTTCCTATGTAGGTGGCATCACAATCAGAACATTTGAGTCTATAAACACCACTACGGTTCATATAATTGATGGGGTCTTTGGAATTGGATATATACTGACCCAGGTTATTGGGTACTTTAAAAGAAACATGGATATTTTCAACTGAACGTTGAAAATAATGATACTAAATTAATTGTACATCTGAGTAAGCATATTTTTAGTTGATTTTCAGCTTTTATTTATCCTTCAATTTCTTTTTACCATAACCATCGCATATTTCGTCAAATTTAGCACAGTTTTCATGCATTCAACCTAACATTTGATAACATTTGATCCAATCTTCTGTTTTAGTAGTTTGGTCGTAATCTTCATAACAACCTACACATTTATTTTCATTCAAAAAATAATCACAGGCCTACATTTTTTTTCACGAAAAAGTGTTTTAAGTTTAATAGGTGTCCTATAGTAAATGGTATGTACTGATCACGAATCTATACTTAGTTTTTTTCCAGCACGTCAGGTTTTCAAGAAAAGTTTGTTTGAAATTGTTCATAGAAACTGCCAAAAATACTGAGAAAATATTTATTGAAACTTTATTTAATATACAAAATTACACTGCAAAATTAAGTTGTTCTTAAAAAAAGAATTCAATATAACCTACGTTAGACAATATTTGGTTTTTTTGAATAAAACCGTTCTCTTTTTCCATGAAAACTGCGTTTTGTGGTCTTCTTTTTATGGATTTTTGTGATCAAGTCTCTCTTCTAGGTCCAGCAGTAATCAGGCATCATTCTTATATCCCATCTTTCTTGATAAAGTATCTTTATCTTCTTTATATCTTGATGGAACCTCTCCCCTTTGCTCCTCGCTGACAGTTCCAAAATTTTCGCGAAAATAGTCAACGTGGGAATCCAGAAAGTGAAGTTTGACGCTCATTGTATCCCAGCTTTTTATAATTTTCGACCATGCTGGCTACAATTTCTTTATAGTTTGGAGACTTTTTTCCAAGAAAACCGTCTATGACTTCTATGAAAGAACTCCATGCTTCAGATTCATACTGGGTCATTATATTCTAGAACAATCTGCCCGAGTTTAAGGTTCAAATTTAAGGGCCTACAAAAATGTCTTCTTTAAGTTTAGCTTCAGAAAGTGCAGAAGATTTGTCGCACAGATATTTAAAGCAGTCATCTTGTTCATCTAAAGCTTTCACAAACTGCTTCATCAGTCGTAACTTTATGTGAAGAGGAGGCAAGAGAACTAATTTGGGTATCATGTTGCACATTTTTTTGCACCGGTACAAGTCTTTCTCTGAGTGGCCACTCTTTCTTAACGTAACGTAAATTTCGTGCTCGACTGTCCCACTCGCACAAAAATAAGGATACTTTATGAATCCAGACTACTAACTCAAAAGCATGGATATTATTTTGAGATCTCCATAGATTTGCCAACAATATTCGCTATACTTTATTTTATTTAGCAACAACTCAGATTCTCTAATGTGTCTTTGAGATGCACGGTGTGAGCAACAGACATTGATGCATAAGTATTACTATTGTGCAACAAGACCTTCTTTATACTTCTCTTCGAAGAATCAATAAATAATCCTCATGATGTGGAATCGTAATTGTCAGCTCCCAGTTTCATGACTACTTCAGTAATATTATGAAAATACATCAGTGAGCCTTGAGAAAAATATTCCGCAATTTTTTTTCACGATGCCTATACCACGAAAATGTGATATATGGAGCCAATAAATTTTTGTCTCTTAGTGATCCTAAGAATTGTGCAGCATCCTTCGATAGGCTCAAGTCTCTCACTAAGTTATTTAGTTCAGCTTAGATAAACTTTTGAGGTTAGTCTATCTCAGGATTGAATTCGTCTTCAACGGTTCTTTTCTTCTGAACTTTCATCTGATGATTGGTGTTGGATAGTGTGAAGAAAGGGTGGAGGAATAAGGATTTTTGATTCATGAGATACAGGTCGTTTAGCAGAAGGTAAATCGGGATATTAAATTTTGTGTTTATTTTTTTAATTGAAACTCTTGATATTGCAGGAGTAAAAGTAGTAGTCATCTCCATGGTTTTTTGTTTCCCTCCATACCATAGGAATGCCAAAGGGTAAAGAGTTACGTGTACGTTTTGTCAATTTTCTTAGTAGTTCGAAACACTCAAAGGACACTTGGTGATCAGGACAAGCCAAGGTTTGTCCTGATCACCAAGCTTTACACCGAAGTAAGCGTGATAAGCTTTGTTTATAAATTCAGTTATGTTTCATTGATGCTTTCCTATTGTCAAATCATCACACACGTAACAAAATATATCAGCACTTTTCTTACACTTTCGTGATGACATTATGGCGCGATAAACACTCATAAAACAAAATACACGCAATACACAACTGCCGATGCCATCAAGTTGACGGCATCGGCAGTGTTGAAGTTCAAATGAAATTAACATCGAAATATAAGTATTTAAAAAAAATAATTTTAATGCAATTACGGAAATATCAATAAGGTACTTGTTTGCGGTAGTATATAATATCTCACAAGGTTTTTTCAATTTTGTGAAAAATTTTGACTTAATGGGCTTAAAACGAATTCATATTCAGAATCAACGTATCCGTTAGGTAAGAACACATGTCAAACTCGAAATACCAAAAATCATGTCGGCCTGTGAATCATATTCATCATCACTATCCTTACAAAATAGAAATACACTTGAGGGTTTTCCTAGTATCGTAAAATAGGTTGCAGTTGACCGTTTTTCAACTTTAAATAAAGATATTTACTGGATAACAAAATAAAATATATCATATATTATGTGTACAATTTTTATCTTTGTTTTTAGTAGAAAAAACTTTGGGTATTGTAGAAAATCGAACTTAGAAAAAATAAATTGCTTCTTTGATTAACTACGCCCCAAACAGGGTGAAGTTGACTGTCTACATGTTTTACTTAATAAAAATGGTTTTTAGTTAACTGGAGTGAAGATAAACACATTAAAATGATTTTAAATTATAGCATTATATAGGATAATAAGCATTTTAATCAAAACTGTTTATTACAAAAAGAAAGTTACCTAATAAAATTTATATGCAGACAAATCCAAAACAAAACACAGCTCGCCTCTTCGGCAAATTTTTAACGCATTTAATATTTGTTTTATGTAATTTACAGGGACATTGTCTTCGTTAAGAATATAAGGCCGTATAAATTTTCCCAATTCTGAGAGTTTTAGGAACTTAACATTAGATCCATCATCTTTAATTGCTGAAATTTGTCCTTCAAAATGGTTAATATTCGTCTTAGTTGGATGTTCTATTACAACCTATGAATTTGAAATGTGAAAGTATTCTGTTTCCTCAGCAATATTACAATAAATATCTGCAACTCCATGGTCTTCTTGGTCAAAATCTTTACCTACGCTCTCTGTTCCGGAACTTACTTCATCGCTTTCTTCAAAAACTTTTTTCTTCGCAATTTGTGTCTTGCTTATAGAAGGCATGTTATCG
Source organism: Diabrotica undecimpunctata (assembly GCF_040954645.1). Classification (NCBI taxonomy): domain Eukaryota; kingdom Metazoa; phylum Arthropoda; class Insecta; order Coleoptera; family Chrysomelidae; genus Diabrotica; species Diabrotica undecimpunctata. Next base: position 39,897,400 of record NC_092809.1, on the reverse strand, counting down.
TTGTCAATTTCTTTCTCGACTGACTATATACGCAACTGATCTTCCAGGTATAATGTCCGGCTTCTTTGGTTTCCTTGTAAGCTCACGTTTCTTGGGAATTTCCTATTCTTTCCAACAATCTAATAGTATCCCTGATACATCAGCACTGTTACGATGAGTGGTTTGATAATGTTTACTTAAAGTTTATTTTTAGACAAAGGATAAATAACACAAGCATAAAATCCCTTTCTAGCGTTAATTCTAGCAGACTGCGCCACTTTCTCAAAAAGTTTTTTTAATAAACTTGGAAACAAATCTTTTGGATCTTTTTCCACTCGTGTACTAATTGTTTCCAATAATTTTTCATTGGTCCAAAGAAGCTAACGTCGAGAGGTCAGCAGATATATGCGTTGCATTTGGTGGAAAAAAATTAAAGCAATGTTATTATCTTTACAAATATTGAGCACTTTTGTAAAATGAGTCAAAGGATTGTCTTCTATAAAGATCTTTTTTCCTTCAATTAAACGAGCATGTGGTGAAAATAGTCTTTATCCAATCGGTACAAACAAATAACATCAAACCATTCATGATTAAATCGATTATAACGAGTATCTTTACTGTAGCATTTCTTTCCACAATATGGGGTGTCTCTAGAACATTCTTGGCACCAAGAATCCTGAAAATTTGTAGCCTTATAAACTACATAAGGCGGTAATAGATCTCCAGTTGCCGAAACACATAACATAATTGTCAGAGCACTTTTAGTATAATTTATTATATTGTCATCATATTTTACATCTCGTAATTAAATATTATAACAGGATCACACCTTCAAGTGTTTTACTTAATTCCTCAAAAAATTTGTTAATAAATTAATATGAGGTTGAATGCTCGAATAAATGAACTTTGAAAAATAAAGGCAGAAATCGAGCACAGTTTTATTAAGTAAATCTTGCCAAAGTAATCTCGCTCACTAGAGCATCCTCAGGGGCATTTCGTCAGTTTCGGGCTATCCAACAATCCCAGAATGTCATAAACATACAATTTACAATAAAGTTTAACAAGGACAAACAGTTTAAAATTATTTAAAATAGTCGAAGCTACATTTTTGTCAGCAACAGGAGAGAGAATGACTATTTTAAATAATTTTAAACTGTTTTTTCTTGTTTAGTGTAGTGTTATGTTCAACTTTATTGTTAATTTTATATTTATGACATTCTGGGATTGTTGGATAGCTCGAAACTGACGAAATGCCCCTGAGGATGCTCTAATGACCGAAAGTACTTGGGCAAGATTTAATTAATAAAACTGTGCTCGATATCTGCCTTTATGTTTCAAAGTAAATTTGTTAATGTTTCAGCATCAACGGCAGCACGAGCTCTTTTTATGTTGTTGCTTAAGTATTCACTTAGAGTTTGTTTATGTCTTTTTAAAAACCCCTTGGCCCAATTGTACCCAGGAAAATTATTTTTACATACTGACTTTTACCAAGACGGTCTAGGTAATCATTTGCAGTTAAACGAAGATCCAATGTATTTAATGGAAATCCCCAATTCGCACAAGTACTCACTCTATCCACAAAATCATCTTCTTTAACTTTGGTAAAAGTAGTTTGACCACCATGTTGTTTAGTGCTTCATCCATGTATTTTGTTTAGCCGTATACTTAATTTTCCAACTAAAACTTCTCCAGTAACTTTTTCACCGTTTCCAGCGTTTCCGCACTGTATTGTTTAAGAATTATTCAAACGAAAAATGCATAAGTTAACAAATTTGAAGATTGTAACGAAACTTATTCAAAATTAGTAACTGGTATTTTTATCTACAGTTAATGATTTGTTGAAATATTACCAACAGTTGCCAATAATATTTTTTGTATAATGATTTTTATACCAAAGTTTAAGAATATTCATTTTCTTATAAATTTAGATAATAACTTCGAGGTCGCGTTTTTAGTATATAAAAGAAAAGAACTCTTAATTTTTACATAAAATATGTTCAACATACATTTACAATGAACAGAATTAGCATAAACTTTACTAATACTAATAATTAAAAAAATACACAAGTTGGAAACATTTTTTAAATTTTCAGTCAAATTCACCATAACTGTCAACTACGCTCCATTTTACGGTAGGTTTTTTCAGTAGGCTGACCTTTTCTTTAATTTAAACCTTTCTTGTTTGTTTTCTACCTCTAACTTCTCTTTGGTTGCTTTTTTCTTGACTTTTATGTTTTTCTTATTTTCTTCTCTTGTGTTTTTCTTTTATCTTAATGCTTGACTTTTTTTCATCTTTTTGGAGCAAATCTGTTTGTTGGAGAGTTCAAAACTGCTACTATTGTTGATATTTTTTTCTTAAAGTCTAAACTTTATTGACACAAGGTACTGAATGTATTTTGTCCAATAACTTCAAACGGGTTACATTTTCAGATAGCTTAAAATACACATTATCGTATTGTTTAGACGATTCAGGCACAGAAATATCTTCATAGCTTCTTGAGTTAACAGAATTGATATCGTTTATTGAGCTACTAGGACCAGCAACAGCAATACCAGTAATATTCATTTTGGAAAACAAGAGATGTGTATTAAGGTCAAAATAAATGCTTCAGGCTAATATTGCTTCAGGTTCAAAATAAATGATTTCACAGGTTCTAAAACTACTAATTCCATTTTCTACATTCGCTGATTTTTCCAAAACTAAGTTAAGAAGCGTACCATACTGCAGCCGGGTGATCTTTCTGACGGGGATTATTGGTCACGTAGTTGAAGCAAGCAGTAGTTCATTTTGACAGATTTAAAGACAGTACGATCTAATGATTGAAGCTAGTCGCTGGCGTGGGGAGGCATACTCATTAAAAGCATTATTTTCTGCAAAATCCAAAAAAGTATGCAATGTGTATCCATCTAGAAGAAGGAGTACTTTTCCTGGTAGTTTTCTTGGAGTAAAATGAATTTTCATCTAATCAAAACATAAATCAGTATTTACATTTTGGATTTTGCCAGATTTTGGAGACATTTTTCTTCAGCAACAAAAGGTAAACTATTACAAAAATCTTGCTTTAGATTCCTTCATCTTATTCTGCAAAAAGGTGGTAAGAATATACTGTCTCCATTTACACATGTTAATATTGAAATTGTTTTACTTCCCTCCCCCCCCTTGCAATAGATACCCGTTCAGATTTCCGGATAGAAAGTTCAGAAATGCGCCCAAGAAAAGAAGAAAGTCAGTGTTAGCCAACATTTTGGTTTCATGGTTAAAAGTGTAAATCTCTGGTTAGTATAAATCCCGTCGATTGTTTTTATTATATCCAACTATATTTTTCCATTTCATCTCTTAATTATGAGCTTTTTCCCATTAAAACTTTAAGAAAGTTCTGTGACTGTAGACGCCTTTTTAAAGTGGTTTTTGATAGGCCAAAGGTCTTTGCTGCAGCATTAACTCCCATTCCTTTATTTTGAGCAACGTTTACTGTCTTTCTTAAACTGTCTTCAGAACATGCTCCTTCCCCAGACGTGCCTTTTCTTTTATAAAAAGGAGGCATTTTTCTATAACAAAAAAACAGCTTATTAGCATACGGCTTTGAATTTGAAATAGGTTTTTTACAAGTAATATTTAATTTAAAAAATTTAGTTAAGCCCTAACAGAAGATATGATCCAACTATCCCAGGTTTTTTAAATGGTCCAACTATCCCAAATTTCACTAATTCATATATTCCAATTGTCATGGATATATGGACCAGCTCCTCGTTCAAACAAACAACGCTACTGGCATGCCATTTGGGTTAAAATTATAGTTAGGTGATTATATCTCACATCTAAGTCATTTAAACTAACTAAATCACATAACAAAGAAGTCTAATATAAAAATATGTTCATCTCACCAAAAGAAACAAACGAGGTATTCTTCTAAAATACATAATTATGAAACTCATGAGAAAGATTAAACAGCGTTCTGTCTACTCGACAGCAACAACTCCACACAACAACTGCAGCGCTGCTGGCGCAGACCAGCGAAATATTCGACCGATCCGTCTATTCCGGTGGTCCATCTATCTCCGACTTAACCTATCAAACGTCTTTCCAAAACATTAAAAAGTGCCGATTAAAATGAAGCTAGTTTCTTTATTTCAGACCTTATCAATACTAGTAAAATAGTTTTTATAAATAATGAGAATTATACCCTAAATATTTAGGTTGAATATAACGCTTTTTCAAAAGATAACAAAAAAAAAAGAAAATAGTGTTAAAAACACGATGGTTAAAAAGTGGATAATGGACATTAGCTGTTTGACGTTGTAGCATAACAAATAAAATATGGCGCTTCCACTAATAAGACCGTTCTCTCATAGCATATTTACTATACTGCCCTTACTTTTTCTACTCGCTGAATTATTTCTATTAGATTTTGTGATCCGGTAAGTGTAAGTAATGATCTTGGAAATTGAATATTAATTTAATCTCTGAATAACTCACTGAATTGGGCAAGATAATATTAAATATTGAACCCAAAGTCTAATTCAACCTTTTCGTCATGAAAAGTTATGGAAAAGTTGAACAACAACTGTCAACTTCAAATATTAAATTAATGTAAAACTGTTTCCGTGTCAGTAAAAGGTCATTTTCTAGAAATAAATAAAACCGATTTAATTCTCACTACAATTGGGATTTTTTACAATATAATAATTTTTTTGCAGTTGGGTTCATTACTACCAGTAACAACGCCAGCGCCACCTACGACAAGCAGCCCTCAAATAAGGCCACCGTTCGAGGCGAGCAACCTCATCAATCACATATCCAAGCCGGCAGATGTTTCGCATGTAAGTAATTTCTCTTAGTCTCAGTTTTATATGTAAAGAGGGACGATGGGACGATCTCGATCCGACAGCGTCAGGTGTCGACGCCTAGAAAAATAATTAAGTTTACAAAATTAAGTTTCAAACTAAAGGTAGTGGCTCTGCAGAAAACCGGGTTATACGAAATTACCCTCGGCTGAAGTTTTAGTTCTTTTTTGAGGTAAGAAATGAGGAATATTTGTATAATAATTTTATAAATTTCAATTTACCTTAAAACAACTAAAATTTGATCTTAATTTCCCAAAATTTAAGAAATACTTAAAATTAAAATTTGTTTCGTAGTTTATTTAATTAATCCTAATTAACTGTTAACTTGTAAGTTATCGATTTCACCACACAGTAGACACTTAGAAGTTACTGAATAAAGTTCTCGATGTACCTTAAATGAAAATCGCTTTTCATATCACTCTCTCATCCTCATCGTCCATGGTATTATAGCTCTTAGAGAACCTCGACATTACAGTCCCACCACATACTGTTCTTAATACAGCAACAAGATCACTTGGAGGAAAAAACAATAACGTATCAAATGGTTTAGAGAAGAAGTAAATATAAAATGTCAAGAAAAAAGAAAATCTTGGGGAACCATTACAACCACTATTAACGAATAAGAAATAAAATGGTTAATTGAGTCAGATAAATAAAAAGGGAGCACTGGGAGAGCTGCACAAAACAGATGGGACACGACCTTTATGGAACACAAAGAGCAATATGGAGAATAATCAGAGGACCAATAAAAGAGGTGAATGAAGAGACACATTTAGAAGGACACATGGGCAGGTTACTTTTGATCGCTATTAGCCAAAGGTGACGATAATGAACCACCAACACCAGAAGTGCGACAAATGAAGAAATAAAACATTGAAGAGTGAAAGGTAGAGGAAGCATTAAGGAAATTAAAAAATACAAACTCACCAGGAGAGGACAAAATAGCGAATGAACTCCTAAATTACTAAGGACAATATTTAACCAAACAATTAGTAACGCTAGTCCAAAAAGTAATAGAACAAAACAGAATACTACAAGAATTTAGATCAAGTATCCTAATTCCTCTCTTGAAAAAAGAGCCAAATCGGACCCGGGGAACTACAGAGGAATTAACTTTATAACAAAACACTAAAATTAATTACTGTAGTGATAATAAATGAGGCTTTGAGCGCAAGAGTGGCACAAGCCTGTAATTTTCAATTTGGAGAAAATCGAGCATAAAGTTTTCTCTGTTTTTCGAGCATTATTTTAAACAGCTCAAACTGAATTTACTATAATATTTTCTTTTATGTATATGCATGTAGATACTAAGGAATACTGAAGTGAGTTTGGTTGCTATTTTTTCCCGCAGAGAGTTTTATTGTGACTTTTGCATTCATCTATTTGGGGATATTTTCAGAGAATAAATGGCACATTCTCGAAGAAATGAAATTACGGATGATTTCAAACTCAAAAATTTATTCAAAAATACTTTGTAACAGTCAAAATATTTCCATGTAATCAAGCAATGATAGCAGATCTTTGTATTAAGCTTCTTGTATGATTCTAACCTACTTCAATTGATTATACAAGGGAAAATCCAGGGCAAGAGAAGTGTAGGAAGAAGAAGAATCTCATGGTTGCGTAACTTGAGGGAATGGTACGGATGCACATCAATTGAACTATTCAGAGCAGCAGCATCTAAGATCAGAATAGCCATGATGATTGCCAACCTCCGTCGCGGAGATGGCACGTGAAGAAGAAGATGATTTTTCTCGCTCATTTAAATGAGCTAAAAGTCAGCAGACGGTTATCCAGCAAAGTCCATATCCAACAATTAAAATACTTTGAACATGTTATGAGAGCAGACACAGAAAACATGGAAAGACTTATTATCCAAGGAAAGGTAGAAGGCCGAAGATTACGAGGAAGATCTCCAACAAGATGGACCAATCAAATTACAGGCATATGCAAAAGACCTATGCATGAATTAAAAGAAATGACCAGAGAAAGAAATCTTTGGAGGTGGACAATACATGACATCATGGTGACCAATACACTCCCTCCGGGGGGGTCAGGATTAAAGAGAGAGAGGTTTATGTTTCGTGAAATTACTAATTGCCAATTAAACCTAGACATACCTCTACATTTTATCACAGATATCGATAAAACAGTACCAAATGTAAAAAAAAATCATTTTAGATAGTTGCAAACTACCACAAATTCAAAAAAAAATACAAATTAGACGAATTGCTAACCTTTATCGACAAAATGTAGTAAAGAGAAGAAAACTTCGAATACAATGGCAATTAACAAAGATATAGTAAATAAAATACTGTTTTAAGGCTTTAAATCGCTTAAAAGTCTTCTAGAAAATAAAATTATTGGAGATCAAAATTATCTACAAAATATATCACGATCTGAAAAAAGCGAGTACAGCTTCTCAAGAAACAAGAAGAATATAGAAAAGGTCTTACAGATAACAAACAGGTGAATTGGCCAAACAACTAGAGAGTGTTTTCAAAACACACAGCACAAGTCCTGTCCGAGCTTGGAACCCCGGAAGTTGGAGTGCCACAGGAAGCGGTCATGTCTCCTCTACTGTACACAATATACACCGCCGACATTTTAAGAAGACCTGGAACCTTACTCAGCCTTTATGCCGACGACACAGCAATAGCGGCCAAACACAGAAACACAGATACAGTAGTAAACAAATTGCAAACAGCGTTGGAAAATATCGAAGAATTTAGTTTACAATGGAAAATCGCCATAAACCCCGAAAAGATGCAAGCGATGCTCTTCAAAAAGAGACATCGATAGCCAGAGCAACAACTAACAGTGCAAGAAAATCCCATCGAATGGAAAAGCGAAGAAAAATACCTGGGAGTCATAATGGGCAAAGCACTGACATTCACAAAATATGTAGACGCTACTATACCAAAATCAAACATGGCAAAAGCGCCAATAAGAGAACTCACAGGTAGAAAAAACAAATTGAGGACATAAACAATAATAAGACTAATAAATAGTATCATACTTCCGATACTAACGTATGCATCTCTCGCATGGGGACACCCATGCAATACAACAAAGAAAAAGATACAAGCGGCTCACAACAGCAGCTTAAGAGAAGCAGTTAATGTTCCAAGATACGTTGCAGAACGATTCCTTTTCAGAGAACTGCAACAAATTAGAGTGACGAACATAATGAATGAGAAAGCCAGGATAAAATTGGCAGAACTGGAGATTCGCCCGAGTCCCATACTGCGAGAGATCATGAGATACGACGCATTCGATGGAAATAGAAACGTCCAAAACAACAAATAGTGGAATAAAATAGAAGAGAGAGACAGAAATAATTACAAACTCTATAGAGAAAATAAATCCAAGAGAGAGAACTAATAAATACCCGGAGAGAATAAAAACCCTAGGGAGAACAACCCCTAGAGAGAAAATAAAGGAAAGAAAGAGGACAGTTTGTAGCTCTACCAGTTGAGACAAACACTGTGTAGGCCCCAACAACGAACACCTTACCACCACTACATCCTACTAAAAAATCAATAAAAAAACATAAAAAAGGCCTCGGTCAACAAAAAATAAATAAAAAAAAAGCTACAAAATGACATTATTAAAACCCAATTACAACAAAAGTCTCCGAACTGGGCGTTAGCAGAGTCACGCTGTCCTGAATTTAAAATCGATTAGTGAACCATGTTATAGTTCTATTACCCAAGACTTCCACATGAATAGCATTTGGCTGATAGTTGTGTCCCAATCGCGCTTCAGGGTACTATAGGCGGGAAAGGGATGGTCTGAAGCATTGGAGCGAGGTGAAGTGACTCTTGTTTTACTCGAGTTAATACACCTCGCTCCAATGAATTGTTACATTCGAACGTAATTCTAAGGGGTGAACATGTCTCACAGACTAGGTTTTATTAAATTGCTTGCTTGCTACATACAGCACATAGTAAAGATCAACAAAAAAAAATAATATGTAAAATTGTAAAGCTTACTGAAATATGTTTCGGTTCAGTATATAGTTAAGGCTATAATATTTACACTAAAGTAAGAAATTACCAATACTAGAATACTGTGAGAATAACCGGATAAAACAATGAAAATCTAAACATAAAAATAAAATAGACAGTTAAGGTTGGTGTTTGTTATTGAACATATTTGTTCCTGTTGTCGTCCTCAGAGCGAACTCGTGGTAAGATTTAACGAAATAAGGGAAAGAAGAAGGAAGAAGAAAGGAAGAAGGGAAAGGTTCCCTTCTATAAAAGTAAATATTTAAAATATTTACCGACAGACGCTAGAACGACATATAATAAGGAGAATATAAATTGGAAATCGAATTCAGGATTCGAACCAAACTAAAACAAAATAGATGACGAAGGCGCCGAAATGCACTGGCATGGGGATTTATAATTTGTATTCACGTTATACCAATTCGTCTAGGCAGAAATCCCTTCGTGAAAGCGGTTTCCTAATACTCTATAAGAGAGTAAAATATGAAATAAAAAAATAGACAGTTAATGGTTGATTTCGTTTTTGATTCGCTGATATAATTTCTGCCTACATGAATTGGTATGACGTGGATACAAATTATAAATCCCCATGTCAGTGCATTTCGGTACATTCATCGTCTGTTTTTTAGAAAAAAACAGATTTAGGCCAAATCCTGAATTGAATTTTCGATTTATATTCTTGAAAATCTTAACGGTTATTCTATATTCTTCTTCTCCTTCTCGTAGCACTACAACCCGGGGTGGGTTTTGGCTGACTGCACAACTTGCTTCCATCTTGAACGGTCGTTCATAATAGTTGGGTCAGTAGGCAGCCCCATTATTCTTAGATCTGACCATATATTGTCTCTCCATCGCTTTCGTGGACGTCCTAAGGGTCTTCTTCCTGTGGGGGCTTCCTCCTATATTAATTTGGCAAGGCGGTTATTAGGGACGTGACCAGACCATCTAAGATGTTGGGATTTAATCTCTTGGACTATATCGCTCGCTCTATACATCTGCTTGACCTCAGCATTTCTTCTGATTCGGTATTGGTTAATATTAATGTCGTGATAAGGCCCAAAGATTCTTCTGAGGATTTTTCTCTCAAAACATCTAAGTTTTCTTTCAGTTTCTTTGGTCAGGGTCCACGTCTCACACCCATACATGAGTACCGGTCTAATCACCGTTTTATATATTCTAAGCTTTGATGTTTGTGTTAGGCTTTCAGATTTAATAGTATTGTGGAGGCTGTACATACATCTGTTTGCTGCCTGAATTCTTCCTTTAATCTCTTCCGCGGTATCGTTATCTGCACTGATTGTTGCTCCGAGATATTTAAAACTCTCCACTCTTTCAAAGTTATATGGGTCTATTGTCACATTTTGCACTATTCTATCTCGTCCCTTTTGTCTGTTGATGCACATGTATTTGGTTTTCTCTTCGTTTACCCTTAAACCAGTTTTCTTTGCCTCTCTCTCCAATTTATTAAAAGTCTCCTTCACATTGGTAACAGTGTTTCCCACAATGTCAATGTCATCTGCGTACGCTAGTAGTAATTTTGGTCCATTTACTGTCAGTAATTCTGTTTTAAGGTGTGCTGCTCTTACTACTTTCTACTACTACTACTACTAAGGATTTCCACAGTTTTCACTGTCTTCCTTCACTCAACCGTTTTCTCCAATTTTCCCTGTCATTCCAGTCTCCATCTTGCAGGGTTCTTTTCTCCATAGCCTCGTTGATTTCATCTCTGAATGACCTTTGGGGTCTTCCTCTCTTTCTTCTTCCAATCGGGCTCTATTCTGTGATTTTGTTTACCCAGCTTCCTCTGGACTGGTCCTCAACTACTTTCTCCAGGATGATATTAAAGAGGAGAGGTGACAGCGCATCTCCTTGTTTCAGGCCATTGCTTATTTCGAAAGATTCTGAGAGTTTGTTACCTATCTGTACTCTGGATCTACAGCTATTCACACATAACTTAACAAGCTGGATAAGTTGTTTTGGAACTGAAAGTTCTGCCATTGCATTCCACATCTGTTTCCTTTTAGTGTTGTCGTACACTTGCCGGAAATCTATGAAGAGATTATGGATAGTTCTATTGAATTTTCATCCTTTTTCAAGCAGCTGTCTTAGAGTAAAGATCTGATCTATGGTCGATCTATGTTTTCTGAAACCGGCTTGGTATTCCCCTATGAAATTTTCTACAAAAGGTGTCAGCCTACTTAATAGGATGTTTGATAAGATTTTATATGCCGTATTAAGTATGGAGATGCCTCCATAATCAGAGCACTTGGTTTTGTCTTCCTTTTTATAGATGGAGATTATTACTTTGTTGGTATTTTCTCTTCGTTCCATATAAGTGTTATTAGTTTGTGTATTTGTCTATGTAGAGTTTCTCCTCCGTACTTAAGGAATTCAGCAAGTATATTGTCAGAGCCTGGAGCTTTTCCGTTCTTCAATTTGTTAATTGCTTGCAATGTTTCATCTATTTTGGGGTCCTCTACCGGTAGGTCCACCCCAAAATATATATTTTTTCCAGGTTCTTCCTCTTGATGTATGTTTAGTAAAGTCTTGAAATATTCTTGCCATGTTTGGAGCACTTCTTTTTTATTTATTATTAATTCATCATTTTTTCTGAGTACAGATACGCATCTAGGTCTGAAGCCTTTCTTTTCGTTTGACACTGATTTGTAAAATGCTCGACTATTTGACTGTTGCCTATTCCTTTCCATTTCTTCATATTTCTGTTGTTCGTACTTTCTTTTTTTCTCTCTAATTAATTTTCTTGCTTCTCGGCGTGAGGTTGCATAGTTTTCTTTACTTTCTGCTGTTCCTTGTTGAAGCATAATGTTCCGCTTTATCTGTCTGTCGTGTAGTTTTTCTTGACATTATCTATCAAACCATTTCCTTCCATTATATATTCTTGCCGTACGATATATGAGAAAAATGAGTAAACCATGCATGGAATAAAAAAGAGGAGTATTACTTTGTTCTGTTTTGAATGTAAGACAGCAAGTTTTAGAAAATTCTCGGTAGCTACTTTAAAAATTATCTAATTAAAGTAAAGACAATGTGAAACTATTTGAAAATTTCTGAATAAATGCACAAAACTTCCCGATAGGCGACACCCACGCGATGTCAACATCGTCCCAATAAATCATAAAATGGGCTTCTATCTAAATCACCGAATCCATCAATTATTATGACTTAATAACCGGTAGGAACTTAATACTTTAGGGAAAACCCAGATATTTTGGATTAAGACCGTGACTTTCCGAAATTCCTATGATACCTAGAGTTCCTAGTAAAGCGAAGGTATTTCTGGGTATTAGTAGCAAAGCGGGATTTTCAGTTTTCGGTTCAAGAATATGAACGAATTATTGTCGATACTTTGGGAAAGTTTGTTGTACGGTTTCAATATTGTGTCTAATATAGTTAAGGTAGAGAGGGGGAAACTAATAATGCGAGAGCTAAAACAACAAAACTTCTTACTGCAACAAAAAATAAATTTACATAACATAAAAACGAGACACAAAATTACAATAAATCTAAAAAAGTACTAAAAAGTAGTAATATCGTTGTTTAGTAATACGGTTGCATAGAAACGTGTACATATAGATAACAATAAAGTAAATAAATCCGGGACCCTTAAGCTAGGGAGAACACATGGGCGATATATTTTAAACTTAATATTCAAGCAAGCAGAATTCCACAAAAAAAATTAATGATATACCACAATGTTCTGCTAGGTTTTTACGAATTTATTACCATCCTAGTAATTATTCATCCCTCAACTACCCATCATGAGAAGTCCATAATTCTGTTAGGTTAAAATTAAGGTGAAAAAATATTCTTTTACAATTTCACTGTCCTCTACTTATAACTGAAATAAAAAAGTGTTCTATTAATTATAATTATTTGGAAATGTTACGCTACGCTGACTTGACAAATTGTTAAGACCGTCCGGAGCGATAAGCAAACGAGGTAGACAGAGTTGGTCTTTTGACAATTAACACTGACTAGACGGTACTTCTATAATAAAGCAAAGGATCCACAAAATTTACAATAATTACGACGACACAAACAAAAAAAACGGATGTAAAATATTGAAATAGTGAAATTAATATTTTCAAATGAGTTTTAAAATAAATTAAATCTATTTTAATTGCTAAGATTATAGAAAATCAAACATTAATAATAATTTGTGGTTTTGAAATGAACTGTTTTTTTTTAATCGTAACATTTGTAGATTTGATGACAGTATCACTCCACACATAGTTCTGTTTCGCTATCGCTATCTTCATCTAAATTAATTATGATCGGTTTAATTATATTATGATCTACATCGAACATTCAATTATATTATGATCGTATCGGACTGAATTTCTCCAACTACTTGGAAGAACATCATTGACACATTTTCTTATTAACTCTAAAACAGTACTACTTAACGTTGGAGAAATATTTTGTGACCTCATGTTAGACTTCAATTCGTGCCACAAATGTTCTGTGGAATTAAACATACAACTAGGGTGGAGCCGCAGCACTCACTGTATGTCCCATTTCCTCTGCCAATGTATCACAAACATATCCTTTTTTTATAGAAAATCCCTTTAAAACTTCTAAAAGCTCTTGTTTGGTGTAACATTCTTCAAAATACATATCATTCGTCTCCATGTAATTTTGAATTTCCAATTTAGTATTATTCGAGTTTGGAGCCTTACTTGGTTGGCGACTGTGATATCTTGCATTGTTCATTATTATCACACAATTCTGAGGAATGTTTGGCATAAGATTATTTTTTAACCATTCTTCAAAAAGTTCTGCCGTTTTATCTTTATGGTAGTCGACGCCGAAGTCTTTATTATTGTTTGCAGAAATCCACAGGGCATTTGAAACCCAAACATTTTTTAATCCAGCGTATAAAATCATTATTCTTGAGCCGCCAACAATATTTACAAAAATACTGCAATATAACGTGAGATGAAAATATTTTAAAGGTCTGTAAAAAATGAGCATGATCTAAACATTTATTTACTTTTAAGCAACGGATAAATGTTGATTTACTCACCTTTGGCATATAATGTCTTACGAAATACCATATCCCGAAAGGCTTCCTATTTCAGATTTTCAATATTCCAAAACGTTTTCGGTCCAGTCGTACCATCATCAGTGAAACATTTTAAAAAGTTGTTGAAACTAGCTACTGAAGTAGGTTTAAAAACCTTTAAATTAGATGAAAATCATATTTATTATTATTAAGGTGATGACACAAGGTCAATGTTATAAGATTACACCTAAAGGGAACATATTCTTTCCCTGTTCGAAAAATGGGGACTACTTTGCCCCCTGGGTGAAATAAGCAAACTACAACTTTTGGATAAATTTTAATTATTTTTAATAAAATTATATACCATCAAACATCAAAAGTTTTAACTTACTTGTAAGTTTTTTTTTAAGAGAGATCTTATTATGATCTTATAATAAACATAATATATATATATACATAAATTGTACAGGAGTAATACATACTTTTCTCTTTTTGGTGCTGCAGTGGTATCCTAAAATGGTAAGTAGAGCGATTTTCATTATCGAATATGTACCAACTGTTTATTTATTATTTGAAACAATAAGTTATTTCATATTATTTAATTGCGTTTAATAGTTTTACGGTCAAATAATAATCGCAAAAATATAAGTTAATCTAACAATTATTAATTACAATTCACAAACTTTGCAACATTTCTCGTTAAACCATCGCTAGTCAACGTAAATTCATAAGAACTACAGCGACTGTATTAGTAAGTTTTAACTACAACCGTAAATTAGTTGTCCAACAAATTAACACCTAATTGCTTTCACTTTGTCCAATAAAATTGAAATGTATTAGATATAATAATTGTAAATAATAATTCTGTGCATTTCTATAAGCACAAAATTGTTTTTGTAAAATTCCTATGTAATTTTTTTAATGAAAGAAGTTGATAAGTATAAATGATACATACAAACTTTAGAATTACGAAAAATGTATTTTATAATTATCTATAATCTACGACTACGACAATACAATGCGGAATACGACTGGGATGTGTATTGTCCCTAGCTTGTTTAGTATATGTTTCAGATTATATTATAAAACAGCAAAAATACATAAAAACCTACTAGTACATATACTAAAAATACAGTTTTGTGATAAAAGAAAAACAATGTTTTTACATATGTAATGGATTCGACCGTTACTTGATGGAAGTTGATTTTATCAAGCAACACTAAAAACTTTTGTTTTTAACACTACCACAAATTTTTATTATAATTATTTATCACTACAAGCGGCAGAGTGCCTTTCTAATAATGAAAGGCCTTTATTTTAAATAAGAAGAATTTGAAATTAGTTATTAAAAGAATGATTATAATCTAGAAAGTGAAGTGCGTATGTAGAATCTGTTTTTTTTTTATTGAAAGCCCTTTTGTGTTCTGCCATCCGACTAAAGTTTCTACCCGTTTGACCGATGTAGGTTTTTGGGAAATCGCCCAAACCGCCCATTTTAACCGAATACTGTAGAGTCCCTGAATATATATATATATATATATATATATATATATATATATATATATATATATATATATATATATATATATATATATATATATATATATATATATTTCATATTACAATTTAATATTACAATTTCAACTTTTAAAAGAAGAAGTTTAAGTCTATCTTTAAACGATTTGGTAAAATAATCAGAGACAATGTTATCACCAGTACTCGGATTATTAGACAGAAATCCTAATATATAGGCAATATAGACAAATAGTTTATTATTTATTATTGAAAATAAATAATAAACTACGCGGGGTCCTTTTGGGACCCCAGGACCACATTTTTTAACCTACAGTTAAATAATGGAAAACTGATATCTTGTATAGCTGAATTTTTAAGGTTTTTACACAACTTCTGATACTTTCCACTAAGTTTTAATAAAAAAACATCTATGAAAACCCCATTTTGATTAGTGGGGTCCCTGGAGGACCCCACTTAGTATTTTACGTTACATATTCGGATACGTATTGTTTTTTAATTGCTGGCGCAAATTCTCTACTAAGTGCTGTTTTAGATTTATCGAACGATCTATTGTTTTTCAGCCTTGACCCGAATTCGACTGAATTGGAGTTTTTTTAAGTTGGGTGTTTTATATAAAAAAAATAAATAAAATATTTCATTTATTTTTTTACCAAAGACAAAAAAAGTTACCTTTATTCATTACCTTTATTAATAAATTAATTACTATCGGTGTCCTCGGATGAAGATTCTTCGTCACCTAAATTAATAATCAGTGGTTCTAACTGTTGTTCTACAATAAAATCTAGTTCCATATCTTGGATATGATGTCATCTACATGGTTGATCGCATTTTTCCAGGAATCCAATGTAACGTTATTCAGTGCTTCGCTGAAAAGTACTTTTACGTCATTTGTTTTATATGTGATATTTTGTCTTGCAACTTCACTCTTTACTTGTGCCCATATTAGCTCAATGGGGTTTAGCTCGGAGTGATAAGGGGTCCATCTAAGCACACATTTACCTGAAGACTTAATAATTTCATCTACCATATTCTTTTGTTCTATAGCATGCCATTTTAATAGCCTTGGTAACTCAGCTTTGACCATATCGTCAGTAAATATAATATTTTTTTGTCGCCATCATTCTTGAATATTACCTTTTCGCATAGCACTAGTTGGTATCTTTTCATATTTTCTGCTATGGTAGGATGCATTATCTAGGACAATAACTGCCGTTTTGGCTAAAGTTGGCAAAACCCTTTGCAGCTACTCTTCAAAAAGGTTGGAATTCATGTCTTCATGGTAGTCGCCATTTTTTTGGGTGCAAACAAAAGCAGTCCGTTTTCCACAAATCTATTTTAAGATTCGATATGTAAAACAATAAGTCATTTGCCTTTCCCAGAAGAATGTTTCAATCCTGTAGAAAGACCTGCAACATATGCTTGTCGAGCACTGGTGATTAACATGTCAGTCCAGATTCTGTCAACAGTATGACCAGCGTTCACCCAAGTTTCATCCAAATAATAAATAGTACGGTCTTCCTGCATATATTGTCTTATGGATCGCAAGTATCGTCGCCTCCATGATATAATTTCTTTTTTTTTTTTTTTTTTTTTTTTTTTTTTTTTAAACACTATTTCGACATCTTTTCTTAAACCTAAAACAAGAATAAATAAGTCCAGATAAAAGGTTTATTATTAGAGAGAGAATTATACTTTATTGATACTATGTACCAAAAGTCCATCGACCTAAGTCTGTCAGTCAGTTTATTATTATTTATATAAGATTTAATATTAGTTAGTTGGTATTAAAATTGTACTCACCAAAAATTAATTAATTTCAAAACTTTTTTCAAAGCAGTTTTCTTTAAATTTTCGGGTTTTCTGAAATTTTTTGCATAATTTTCTGAACCGTTGGAAGTTCATTTAGTAAAAAGAAACTGTGAACAATTCGTCGAATCATGTTCTTATGTCCATCGGTAATTTCATCAAGCACTTTTTTAGATCTTTGTTATCTGCGTTTAACTCCTCAGATGCTTTTTTATATATATGTAAAATTACACATTTTTCTTCAACAGTAAATTTTGTTCTTTTTTTCTCTTTTTCTTGGAGGTGAAAGAGTATTTCCATCCATATTTAGAACAAACGATAATCTAACACAAACTGATTTTATTTAATACGGTGCATTGTGTACACGGCTTCTTCCGTTCGGTTTCAAACATATGTAAGTCTGCAGACAGCCAATCACAACCCTGCGACGCTCCGATACTCAGTGATCACGCGGCCTTGGGATTCTATCTGTTCGTCGGCCCAACTTTAGTACAAACGAGACTAGTTTTTCAGTGATCTTGACATGTTTCTTTGATGTTTTATTATTAGCTGACTTATGTGTTTGTTGTTTGTACTCGTTATTTACTAGAATAAGTGTATTAACAATGTTACAAAAACATTTTATACGTTAACACTACAAAAATCTCCAAACGTCACCGAAAACAATTAACCCAAGCTGAGCATGAGGAAATAATAAATAATTTGAATGACTTTGACAGTAATGATCAAAGCGATTATGAAAATTAAACTCATGATGATAATCGAGATGCCGATTTTGTGTAAGAAGAGGATAGTTCATCAGAAATTGAAGACCATATAATTAACGTAGTTATTTAGAAGAACGAAGACGAGCCGGCTGAAATTTCAATAGTAAATGATGAGGTTGTAGAAAAGATGGAAAGAGAACTTATAGAGAAGAAAATAAAAAATATATACTGCAAAAAATGGACGTATATGACGCTCCCCTTCCAACTCGACGTTCTTCGAGAAATATTGTTACTACCAAACCAGGGCCAATGGCGTATATGCTAGCAATGCCAATGAAGTATTTGAAATTTTTAACATTTTTTTTAAATCGTGCCATTGAAAGCAAATATCTGTGAACGCACTAATCAAGAAGCAACTCGTATAATACCGAATTTACAATGGAAAAAATCCGGAGAAACAAAACATATGGAAAAACATTGATATAAAACTCGATGCATTTATTGAAGTTTTGATTAGAGCAGGAGCTCTCCGTTGTTAAAAAGAGAACGTTGGAGAACTTTGGAGTACAGATGAACCAATTCGTTGTAACATACTTACAGCATCAATGCTTTGTGACCGATTTACTCAGCTAAGCAAATTTATCCGATTTGATGATGAATTGACTAGACAAGAAATGCGAAAACAAAAAAGTTGGTTGCATTTAGATACATATGGGAACGTTTTGTTATGAATTGTAAATAGGCGTTTGTTCCCCATGAACAAGTAACTGTGTATGAACAGTGGATAGTTTTTAGAGGAAACTGCCTATCCAAACAGTACATAAGCTTAAAGACTGCAAACATACCTGCATAATTTGCAAATTGACATACGCAAGTAACCAGGAACGCAACCTGAGAAAAATCAAGGTTTCAGAGTAGTAACAGATTTAGCGTATCCTTTATATGGCACTGGTCGAGGAGTAACTCCAGATAATTTCTTCTGACCAAAAATCTAACCCTGCCTGGAACTGTTCGCAAAAACAAGTCGACGTCTTATGTTTTATAAGCCGTGTGAGAGCTGACTGTAACATAATGCAATGGTTACGGTTGTTTTTGTGAAGTTCTTCAATCACTTTTGGCAAAAAAATGTTTATATAGCATTCACCATCGACGGTTTTACCATTCTTCAACAAAATCATGACACCATGAGCCTTTTTTTCAAAAAAACTTGCAAACGAGGACTACATTTTGTTGGCTTTGGCTTGTTTTGAAATACGTTTACCGTTTACTGGTTGTTTGTGTCATTATTCGTGTATTGCTCGTAGCAATACATCTACGTTTAATTACCAGTTGCAATATTTCATACCAAATTTAAGCTATTGAAATTTTGAGTGTAGCGCGGTACCAATTGACACGTGCATTATTATGGGCAGCAATCAAATTATGAGGAATCCAATGATTGCATAGCTTTCTATCTGCCAAATGGTCATGCAAGTATTTTTATTTAACTCATGCCTATATTAAATGATGCACGAATCTCATGGTATATTACATATCAAACTGTTTTAATGGCATAATCACAGCATCAATTTTTTCTGGAAGAACAGCTGAGGGCGGACGATCTTTACTGAGTTCGTTACTGAGGCTGGTTTATCCATGATTGAATTCTGAAAACCATGTGTAAACAAGTCTGGTGCTTTATCAAGAAAACCAAGATGAAGTCAAACGACGCATAGTTTAGTTAGGCCAACAAAATTGTATCATGGCACGAATCTTTTCACAAGAGATTTTTATTTTTTCTCTACATTTATAGGTTTAAACATTTTTTGCTATTAAACCTCGTAATAATTTTGCATCTGTCAACACTGTTAACCATAAGAAATGTCAAAATTTACGAAAATCATATTTATGAAGTCTAGTAACTTCCGCTAGATGACTCTGCAAAATATCTTGGGCATCATTGCTGTTTTACTTTCAAATGCTTAAGACTGTTTGGAGTTATGCCATAAAACTATGGGGTTGTGCTGGCGAAAGCACCGTACAGATAATCCAATGTTTTCAGAACAAGGTACTAAGGAATACCACATCACGATACTCAAACGTTCCTGTTAAAGGACATTGTTAAAACTCATGGTACATTAGAAATAATAACAGCCACAAAGATTCTGCCGTCGATACCGTTAGTTAGACTATCTCTAAACACACTCGAAGCCAGGAAGATAAGTTCCATAGTTATGTGAATGTCGAGGTTCTTCAGCTATAGACCAGGGCGGATCTGTTTTGAGGTGGATGTGAGAGGTGACATTCGAATTTTTGCAGAAATAATTAGGTGATAACTTCAGTAATAATAATTAATTTATCCTTCCGCTTAAATTAGTCTGAAACATAAATAAAAAATTTGATTACTATAATTCGATTTAAAAAAAAATTACTAATAAAAAGTAATTATTAAATATTTTAATTTTTTTATAAATGTTCCTTTCCTATTTGAGAGAAAAGATAGTCTACTACTTATCAACAGAAGCGAGACCAGATAAGTCAAGCAAATCAAACCATGTTTAATGTCTGATAGCCAAGAATAAATTTCCTACTTAATTTTTTTTCTAAACTCTCAGTGACTGGTCTATTAATGGAGAGTCCCAGGTAGGATAGTAGTTATACATCTTTTACAAAAATAGTTTTATATAACAAGTTTAGAATTTTAGAAAGACTTTCAGTTATCTCTTTTAAATATGATTTTTATCGTTCTCTGCAGATATAAACCTTTTTAATATATCTTTTTTATTTTATTTTATAAGCTTTATTCGAACAAAAAAATTTCGCCCTAAAGTAAAGTAATTATTTTTAACAACGTGTTTTTCGAAGCAGCCAGCTCCCAACGAATATTCCAAAACACTATTCCCTCGTTTCATCTTCAATTTATAAAGGTTTAAAGTAAATTTAAAAACAGCAAGAACGCTTGATATAAAGTGAATAAATTCCTAATTTCACCGTTGCAGCATTTCAACAATAGATCATTCTTTAAATTTCCTTAGGAAGTATCCATCATGGCTTTCTTCCGTAGTTTAAAATCATGGCGGGGCGAACATTTATTTTTGTGATCTATGAGATAAAATATCTTTTAAAAGAGTAAAACTACAGGTAGTTATATATCAAAGCGCATTAGGCCGGTTTTTCATGCTTTATATTAATTTTAATTCGGCTAATTTAACTTAACTTACTTATTGTTCCAAACATAATTTATTGTAGGAACTAATATTAGGAACATTTTTGAATATTATATTCAAAAATGTTCCTAATATTTGTATAGCTAAATATAATACCATGAACAGCAAACAACTATTTTCAAAAATCAAAGACCCAGTACCAACCTTATATAAAAGTAATGTCGTTTATGAAATACCGTGTTTAGGATGTCAAAATAGCTATATTGGTCAAACATCACAATGGCTAAAACAACGCATCACACAACATAAAAGTGATTGCCGCTTAAGAAAAAATACTTGCGCAGTGGTTGAGCACTATGAAAACACTGGTCATATGCTAGACTATAACAAAGCTCACATTTTGGCACAGACTGATAACTACAAAAGTAGATTATTTCTTGAGATGTATTACATTAACAAAAATAAAAACACTTTAAATTATAAAACGGACACTGGACAGTTAAGTAACATATATTGTAACATATTGAACAAAATTTATAAATATTCAAAATAGCCAACATTCATCTTAATAACAACTAACCTTAATAATTCATCAAAGAAATATTATTCTTCTAACTTTTCTTTTATTGTTATTTTTATTTTTACATTTGAAATAATTTTAATTTTTTATCGTATAGCTGTAACGAACGTGCTTAAGACAATTTAATCTTGACATTCAATATTTCAAATACTTCAATGTCATTTTTTATTTGCGAAATCTTTTAAATTCTGTAAGTGTTTTAAAATGTATTTGTACGCCATTTTTTGTAATGTTCAAATTGTTTTAGTTTACTCCTGAAGAAGCTGTTAAATAAATGGCGAAATATTGAGTAATTTAGAAAAACGAAAGATTTTCATTACAGACCACTTTACCCGATAATTCTAACTTATTTATATATACATTATATATATATATATATATATATATATATATATATATATATATATATATATATTACATATACATTATATATATATATATATATATATATATAATCAATAACCCTTCTACCCTAAGGTGTTGGATGTAAAGTCTCTTTTTAGGTTTCATATACCTCCAATTCTACTTGTTGCTTGCCAATTTCTTCGCTTGCTCCTTGGTGACTTCTCTCCTGTCTAGCATGGCGGCAATTTCATCGTCCCAGGTCTTCATGGGCCTGCCCCTCGGTCTTTTCAAGGTTCTTCTCGCTTCCCACACTTGTTTCACTTGGCTTTTTTTATCCATCCTTGCCATGTGGCCGTACCATCTCAGTTGGGCTTCTTCGATTTTCTTCTCTATTGATTGGACTTTAAGGCGTTCTCTTATTTCATCGTTCCGTATCCTGTCCATTCTGGTCACCCCTAGTACTCTTCTTAGATACTTCATTGCAATACTTGCAGTTTATTTTTTAGTCTGGTGGTGAGCGTCCAGCTTTCACATCCAAATGTTAAGATAGGTACAAAAACTGTGTTCTAGATAGCTATCTTTGCTTTTTGGGATACTTCTTTTTTCGATAGGAATGTGCTCTTAATTGCGTGGTATATCCGGGAAGCGTTTGCTATTCGATTGTTTATCTTTGCTTCTTGTGTACCCCTACTCTCTAGTTGCACTCCCAGGTATTTAAAGGTTTCGACTTGTTTTAAAGTATAGTTATTGATTTTAATGTTTGTATGTTGGTCTCTTTTCTCACATACCATGACCTTGGTTTTACTTTCATTAATTCTCAGGTTACGTTTTTCGAGTTTATCTCTCCATATCTGGAGGTTTCTCTTAAGTGCGTCCTCGTTTCTTGCAAATACGACGAGGTCATCTGCAAATGCGCACTCCGCTATCTGTATCATTTCCAGGTTTCTATGTCCAACAAATATTCTCGATGTTTCTTCTCTAGTTTCCTTCATTACATCATCTAGTAGAATATTGAACAGGATGGGGCTTAGTACACCTCCTTGTCGTAAGCCATCATTGACTCTAAACTCTTCTGATTCCATATTATCTGTTCTTACTCTGTTTCTTGTGTTCTTGTAGAGGCTCATAATAGCTTTTCTGAGTTTGCTGTCAACTTCTCTATTTCTTAGGATTTTGTCTATTTCGGTTCGCGGGGTTCTATCAAATGCTTTTTCGAGGTCTATGAAGGCTTGGTATAGTTCCGTGCTTGTATTTCGTGCATTTTGTATTAGATGCTTGAGTGTAAAAACATGGTCATGGATGCTTCTTCCCTTCCTGAAACCTCTCTGTGACTGCTCCAGCTTATCGTCTACTTCTTGTAGTAGTCTTTTTTTCAGTAGTCGTTCGTAAACTTTGAAAGGGATCCTCAGGAGAGTTATACCTCTGTAGTTGCTGCATTCTCGTCTGTCACCTTTTTTGAAAATGGGTAGAATAACGCCCACTTCCCAGTCTTTTGGGATCTTGTTCTTATTCCATGCTTTATTGCAAACTTTTCTAAGCATTTCATTTCCATTTTCTCCCATATTTTTTAGCATTTCCGCACTTATCTTATCATAGCCAGCTGCCTTTCCTCTTTTGAGCCTGAGTATTATTTCTCTTATTTCTTCTATTGTTATTTCGTTTTGGTTTGGGTTCTCATATGGGTTAAATGCCAAAAAACTTTTACGGGACTAAAACAATGGAAAATGGACATAGCAGTACTTACTCAAATAAAGAAAAAGGGTTAAGAAAAATAAATAATAGAAGCATTTGTTCATTACTATAACGGAGCAAATAAAGATTAAAGAGCAAAAGGGGAGTGTCTGTAGCAATAAGAAAAATATATAATAAATATGTCAAAGATTAAACAACAATAAATGAACGAATAATCATTGTAGACATAAAAATAAAAGGAAGAGATGAAGTCGTAATAGTAGTCGGTCCCCAACGATGACAATAAAAGAGAATAAAAGATCATTTTAAAAAATTCTACAAGAAACGTTAGAAAACGTATACAGTCGAAAAGAAATTATATTGATAGGAGACTTTAATGCAAGAACTAGAAAAAATGATAGAAGCAAAATAGTAGGCCCCTATGGAAAAAATGTCTTGAATGAGAATAGAACGAGACTGATTGATATATGTGACCTTCTTTTTAAAGTACCCTCTCGTCAATGGAGGTTGCCTACTACAATTACAAACTCTTCTCTGTCTTCAGCTGTTCTTATTAGCTGTTTAAAATTTAACCATGTCCATTGTCGGAAGTATCTTACCTACAATAGTCTTTTTCTTCTTAGTCCGCTCTTCCCTCGATCTTTGCTTTAACTAATAATTGATCATATTGGTACTTATTAGTTCTGAGTATGTGGCCTAGATATAATTATTTTCTAGCTTCCACTGTGTTGAACAGTTCTCGTTCCTTGCCTATTCTCTGCAGTACTTATTCGTTTGAGGTATGTGATGTCCATGAAATCTTGAGGATTCTTCAGTAGATCCACATTTCAAAGTCCTTCAATTTATTTAGCGTTGATGTTTTAAGGGTCCACGTTTTAAGTGCATAGAAAAGAGTCGACCAGACGTAGCATTTTGATAAACTTAGTCGAATTTCGAGTTTTATTCGAGAATCACACAGTAGTCTCTTGATTTTTTCAAAAGATTTTCTGGCCTGTTCTAGTCTAGATGACTAGAAAAGAAAAGTAAAAATGACCCCAAGAATTATATGGGAATATGCGTTATACCTTCTGTGGGTAGATTCTATGGGAAGATCATTAAAGAAAGAATGAAGGAACAGCTTCGAACTTCAGAAAAACAGAGTGGTGTTCGCTTCGGACGCTCATGTACTAATAATATATGTTCGATAAAACAACTTATAGAAAAAACAATAGCATTCAACGATGAATTTCACATTGTATTTGTGAACCTTCGAAAGTCCTATGATAGTGTCACAGTTAACAACCTATGGAAAGCAATAGTAAATCACGGATAAAACTTACATAAATGCCGTAAAATCACTTTACGAAGACAATGAATTTAGAATGAACATAAAGTCGGACAAAAGTAAGAACCGTTTAATGTAGATAAAGAACTTCGACAATGATGATGCTGCTTGTTATCAACCTTATTGAAACTTTACATAGATTAAACCACTAAAAAACTTGAACAATAAATATGGAGAGATAGGAGTAAAAATTAACAACTATGCCCATAGCGTTTTGTTTGCCGATGGTCATATCATTTTAGAAGAATATTAAAGACGGCATCGTGTTCATGATAAAAAATCTGGAAGAAGAATTTGGAAGCTGGGGTTTCGAAATTAACTATGATAAAACTCAATACATGGTCATTATGCTCAATACACGGTAAACACCGCAGAAAACCTGGAGATAAATAACAATTCAATAAAACAAAAAAAAATGAATATGAATATTTCAGGGTAACTTTAACAAAAACAGAATCAAATGAAACGGATTTAATAAATAAAATAAGGAAAGGAAAGACCACGACAATTACAATCGATTATATGGAGCGACGATCTTACAAGCAAAATTAAACACCAAATGTTTAAGACAATAGTGGAAAGCTGTTCACTGTATGACTCAGAGACGTGAGCGACAAATAACAAAATGGAAAACAGAATAATTACAATGAATGTGAAGGAGAGACTAAATCACGAAATAGAAAAGCAAAAAGTACTCTGGTATGAATATATGCGAAGGATGGACGAGACTAGAATACCGCTGAGAATTTGAAAATGGAAACAGAATATAAGAAGGAAAAGAGGACATCCTAGATTACAGTGAAACGGACAAATAAAAACAGCAACGGAAAAAAACAGACCTCATTCAAGAAGATATATATATATGACAAGAAGAAATGGCGAGTGGAATGTGGTAAACGGCAAACAGAATATGATGTGTAAAGTCACGGCTAAGTAAGTAAGTAGTCAAGTCAGGACAAGTTCATGCGTTGGTATACTGACATCAAAGAATAAAAAAGTAACAGCAACTTTAGAACATAAAACAAATAAATTAAGAGAGCAGGTTGAAATGAAATGTATAAGCTAGATAATGGCAAGAGATATATAAAGCTGATGGGAATAACTAGAAACAACTTCTTCATCTTTTTATGTAGACACGACTTATGTGTGTTTTTCAATGTGCCTCCAGTAACTTGTCGTTTGGTCTTCCTACTGGGGAACCGTCTCTCGCCGTCTTTACTACTTCATTTGTTGTCCTTCGGCTTATATGATCATTCTATTCTACTCTTCTATTTCTTACCCAGTCATTGATGTTCTTTACCTTACATCTTCGCTGTGTATCTGTACCTCTAGCTTTGTCCCATAGTGTCTTACAATCAATGTTTCTAAAAGTTTTCATCTCTGCTGTTTCTAACATTCTTTTTGTTTACTTGATCTTACACTTTTGTTTCGAGCTTTCCGTACCTAGTTAGTATGATGCCTAGATATGTAAAGTCCATCGCTTGTTACATTATCTGACCTTCCGACTCTAAATTACATTTTATTAAATTTGCTGTTATAACCATCCACTTTGTCTTTTTTTTTGGGGGGGGGGTGGGAATTGACATGATGAATTTTCCGGCAACTATATTAAATTGCAACATACGTTGTAAATCATCTTCACTTTGAGAGAGTAGTATTGCGTCTTTGAGAGAGTAGTATTGCGTCGTCTGCATAGCAAATTATTATTTATTATTATTATATTATTTATTATTAAATTAAATTTTATTATTATTAAATATATTAAATTAAGTTAAATTATTTATTATTATTAAATTATAATTATTATTAAAATAAGTTGTTTTTCTCCCATTTGGTATTCTTTTTTAGTTCTTATTTTTTTATTATTTCATCCATGATCAGGTTGAACAATAAAGAACTCAGGTAATCTCCCCATCTTATTCCATTGTCAGCTTTAACTGGGTCAGTTAGTTCGTCTTTTGCTTTTTCTTTAATTGTGTTGTTTTGGAAGATATTTTCGATCATGTTGATTACTTCTAGAGGTATCTCTCTTGCATAAAATAAGTTGATAACGTCCTTTAATTTGACTCTGTCAAATGATTTCTTGAGGTTCACGGATATACCTGTTTGTTGTATTCTAATGATTTCTCTTGCACTTGCCTCATTATAAATATAGCGTCGATATCTCCTCTGTAATTTTCCGGGTCTGATTTGTCTCCCTTTTTTAAAAGAGGTATTAGGATACTTAATCTCTATTATTGTGCTATTTTATTTTGTTCTATTATTTTTTGGCATAGTTTTAATAGTTGTTTGCTCAGATATAGTCCTCCGGACTTTAGAAGTTCATTTGATATTATTTCCTCTCCTGGTGGCTGTTTATTTTTTAATTTCCTTAGTTCTTTCTTTACCTCTTCCTCCCCAATATTTCTTAGATTGTTGTCATTTCTGGTAAAAACAACTAGCAAAAGGTATACAAAAAAATCAAATAGACTGGTATAATGGTACGATGAAGAATGTTTAAAAAACAATTAATGAAATTTTATGATAAAATTGACAACATAATGTATAAACGCTGGAATGAAGAAGAATATTTAAATATTTAGGTTATCTAAATATTTAGGCCATCTTACATATCTGTCAGCAAACACATTTTTACAATATTTGTGTACTATTTTGCTTCCTTTGTTAGTTACGTTTTCTTTTAAGTCATATTTTTCATACAATTATATAGTTCACAAGAAAACCAAACCTTTGTAGCTACTATACCATCTTAAAGATGAAAATAATTCGAATATTTCTTTGATCTCCAACAAAAGGTAAAAAATAGTATTGTCATTGATCATCAAATATAGTTTGTACTATCTATTTTTACAGCTTAGTAATGGGAATTTTAATTGTAGATAATGTTGTTTGAATTTACTGACAGAACAACTCATTTCTATCCATATACAGGTCTCATCTTAAAGTTTGTTTTTGTCTAAACTTTATTTGGGATTAAGAGCTATATAAAACCCAATTGTATGCGCAAAACGCTTACAAAGCGTTAAGGTTTAAAATCACTGTGTACTATGAATTTTCCGAAAAAAATAAAAGTTGATTTCTACTGTTATTGAATGATACAGGCGTATTTATTCGACTGAAGAAAAGATATATATTTTGAAATATGCACGTTTCTACGTGAATATTTCAAAAACTTTCTTCTACAAGTGACATCTTTATCAGTGGAAGCTGCTCTTGTCATTTCTATTCTTGTTTTCATTTTAGGCTTAGGTCTAAGTTGCTTCGGCAGCTTAACTATTAAAATCTTTGCACCCGTTCTATTAGCTTCTCTTAGATAGTAACGTTTATCTGCAAGTTGGTGTTTTAGTATATGATCGTGATCCTGGTTTATTCATGTTAATTAATTCATGTTAAGCTTGGTTCGTCTCCTTTGTTAGTTTGTCTATTTAGTGAAAGATAGAGGTCTGCTGCGCTATTTGGTAAGATAGCTATGTCTTTAACGTATCTTATATTGGATAGCTATTCATAATTTCTTTTTCTGTCTTCTTTTGCACAGAATGGGCAATAGCACAAATCCTACACATTTTTACACGTTATTAGATGTTTCTATTTTTTCTAGGCGGATTTTCAATCATACTGATACCCTTTGGGGCTTATTTAGATAACGCAGTATGTAAACCGTTGTTGTATAGTCCTTTTACATCTAAAATTTTCATTAACTTAGATATTGACACAGTCAAAAGCTTTTGCTTAATCTATGAAGCAAATGTGTACTTCCTTCCTCTATTTCTGCATTTTTTAGGAAAACCAATATGCTTTCGGACCTTTTATATGAGCGCTAATGTCGAGCGTCGGACCAACCGGACAATGGCACTAGAGGTAATGGATTTTGACAGAAGCTATGAGTCATGCTGATGCAGTACACAAGTTTACCTGTTATTTACAAGGTCATAGCTCCTGTCAAAATCCATTACCTATACCATGTAGTAGATTATATGAACGACATTGCCATCGGCGAGTCCGCGTTATCCCGACGGCAAACGTTGCTAGCGGTAACAACGCAGACAAAGTGCAACTACAGTCACGTATAACTTGGAAATTATGTATAATAGCTCCCTTAGAACGCTTCTTTAGTCCGCCACCAAATTGTTCCACGCTTATATCGGTGTCGCACTTGCGGTTTATTCTACGACGTACAATTTTTAAAAATAGTGTTTAAGGATTTAGCTAACCACACTTATCAGACAAAACTTTATGGAAACTAATAATGAAAGTTTAAATCAGTTACCAAATAAATTTTAAAAGCTTATTATTCTCATTTTTTCCAATTTTATTTTCACGGATTGGTCTACAATGACAAGAAGGTAATACGTTCAAAGATAAAAGCGGTAATTGCAGAAAAATGCAGTGAAGAGATCAGGGGGTGTATACTTTATTTTCTGTTCCACTGAAATTATTATTCCGCAGTGACCTACGCTGAAGTGCTATAGACATATATTTAAAATGTAAATTAAATAGTGTGGTATGGTAAAGCGACCTTTTTGTGTATCGTTTTAGTTTATAAAATAATAGGTTTCTTTGTTAAGGAAGCTTCCAAAACTATTTAGAAATATATACACTTTTTTCATCTCCCGTTTAAACGTTTTATTTTGTTTTCACTTTTTTTATTCTTATGTTTCCCTATATATGTAATTATGGTAATTAATAATATTATCATTGTTACATAAAAATAAGCATTTAGTAGAGCCGCATGAAAGATATGTAATCCCAAGTTTTTGTACTGCCTTAGACAATTTATTATGTACACAGGAGTGGTAATTAAGCATTTGATCTCTATTTTTTGTACAGAAATATAAGTTTAAGTTTTTCTGATACTATGCATTCCCTTGAATTCTAAAAATGTATAGAAATATTTAGCATCTTCGCTTGTTCATACTAAACTCTGTTTGGAAATGTTTAAAAGTACAGTTTTATGGCAGAAGATGACAATGATCTTTGTACAGGATTTTTCAAAACCTAAAAAATATAAATATCGATAATGTCAGCCAGTTTTGTACAAGAAATTGGAGTAATAAGATGACCACCTTAAATACAATACAACATAAAATTCAAATGAGCTGCTTACCAACAGATTTTATGTAAATAATTCTCAAACGGAATATTATACAATTACAGCATGCCCTAAGAGCTTGAGCCACAATTACATGCCACTACATTTTTGGCACTTGTACATAATCTGACTTTTACATTTCGAGTACCTTCTACGAGATTTAGTTGGATGTTTTACTATGATATAACCAACGTTGTCTTTACTAACTTCATCCGGTAACTCATTTTTTTTTGTTTTTGCCTTGTCTTTGCCTATAGGTATTGTCGGTTCTTTACCAGTCCTTAGATCAACATCTGCATAGTCCGTTCTATAAATAAATTCTAACTAGGACATATTGGAATCGTTTGCTACTCTATATATTTTTCAGGCGTTTACAATGAAGCTACCAAAAACAGGTAAAAAATTAGAAATGCCTTAAGTTAAAAAAACACTAAAAAACGATAATTTCCTGTTTATGGATAATCTTGACAATATTGATACAGAGTTAATATTATAAGTAAAATCCATAAATTAATAGAAAGCTCCTGGCAACAAGAAATGATGCCCAAAGAATGGTGTAACAGTATTATTGTACCAATACACAAGAAATGAAAAAATGTATGTAAAAAATGAGTATAAAATATTGGCTGCGGAATTTGCTAAAAAGATTACTACTATACGCCGAAGAAATACTTGGTGACTACCAGTGTGGATTCAGGCCTAAAAGATCGATAATTTTGATCAATCAGATTTATTTATTAGATTTACTATTAGACAATACACAGGCTTATGGTTCAATTAATTAATGATTGAGCTGGGCGTACCTAAGCTGCGGTAACGCCAGTTAAGGATATATTCTTGAGCTTTAAAAAAGCTACACTAAATATCTGTCTAAAGGTAAATGAAGACAACACAAAATACATGGTCGTTTCAAAACAAGAATGATGGAGAAACAGGCAAAATATTACTATAAACGATCATGACTTCGAGGTGTTCGAAAAATTTAAATATCTAAAAGCAACAATCACCAATGATAACAAAGTAAAACGAGAAGTTAAAACGCGAATACTGACAGGAAATGGATCTTTCTTTGCAACCCAACATCTAATGAGGTCAAAACTTCTCTCACGAAGTGCAAAAATCCAGATAGACAAAACTCTAATAAGATCAGCAGTTGCATATGAAAGCGAAACATGGGCACTAACAAAAAAATATGGCCTTATACTCAACTCATTCAAGTATATGGCCCTTGCAGATATAGCGTGATAAACGAATGGAGGCACAGACATAACAACGAGTTATTCTCTCTTCGGAAAAGAAAATCTAGTGAGATATGTAAAGGCCAATAGACTAAGATGAACAGGACATGTCTTATAAACAATGTGTTTTGGGCAAAAACCAGATGGAAGAAGACCAGTGGCTTACAAATATGGAAGACAAAAGCAAACGTGGCAAAGACTTACGAAGAGTTGTAACGCCATTGAGGATGATGATGAACTTCCATTGTAAAGTCATGAATAATAAAGAAGAAAAAAGATCTGTAATGAGGATTTTCAAAGGAGTTGATCTTGTATTTGTACAGGAGTATTTGTTTTTTAATACATTCTTGTAATATTACACATAAATTGTTTACAGAATGAATAAGAGTTCTCCATTCCAGTTTATAACGAGCTTCCGACTTCCGTTTTTTTTACATATACTGGTATATACTGGTTCGCTCTGTCAGTCAGATTTTAATATCCTACAGAAAAGTGTAACAAGGAAATTCGCTCCGGCTATAAGTTTCTTTAAAAAGATAGATTAAAAATGTGTTTAGTATGTACACAATGAATAATAATGAATAGCCAGGGTCAGTGTCAAACGAGAATCTTGTCTTCATAAATCAGGTATTTTGATACATTTTATTAATAAAATGTTTAATAAAAATTTTTCAAACTTTGTAGTTACCTATATACAAAAACTAGTTGTTACTTAAAATTTTATAACGATATTATGACTTAAGTATTATGATGCTGTAACTCATATTCCCTTATTCAATATTTCATTGGATTTTTCCGTGTCAGAAATTACAAGTGATATATTTCTTAGAAAAGATTGGTAATTATTGTAGTGTTCTACCTGAAATTTTATGATAAGAAATAGGGGTGGTGCGTATCTCAATATTATTACTTTAGTTACGGTTAATAATGTCTTTGGTCCATCATGGAGAAATTTGAAATAAGTGAAATATTAAGCGAAAAGAGCAAGTCTATTGACAATTACAAATATAACTTCCATAAAATGATTGCTAATAATATCAAACGTTGGCAGTGTGTAGAAAGAAGTTGTAAAGCATTTGTTAAAACTCTAAATATTTGTAACCGTATAACATACCGTTGATAAGTTGATATACAGCGAAATTAAACGAACTGGCTACTGTAGAAGATGTACATTTGATTAGAAAAAATATTTATAATGGCAGAAAACAAGTTATTTCCAAAATTCCGAATGCTTATTAAATATATTTTATTTTTTTTTGCGTTGCATAAATATACAACGATGACGGTTTTCCGACACGCGAATAATTTTAAATGCGCCAGACATGGAAACGCAAAGTTAATCCTGCAAACTTCCAATAGTTGGCTTTGTGATTTGTTTATTTTCATTGCAAAAGGCAAAAGCACGTTACATTGGTAAACGTTTAAAATCAAATGGTATGTTCGTTGGAATCATCGGTATAAGCGGGATCAAGACATCCTCTCCTTTGTATTTTTCCTTGATGATCGTTGCCTTAATGATATTATTCATTAGCCTTTTTACAGTCAGTCCCGTTTCATTGCACAGTCGAGGTTAATTTATGTTATGCAGTACACTGATAACTGATCCTACTTTTAATTGTAAATTGTTAGGTGGTAGTCCAGGCAATTTCAATGAATTCAAAAAGTCTGTAGAGTAGTTTACTATGTCATTCTTATTAATAACTGTGTCAACTGATTTAAACAAAAACAACTTTTCTGGAAGAAAATTCAAAATAGTATATTCAACATAATAATAAAATTAATACATATAAAATTTTATAAAATTTTTTCAAGCCGGTTCGAAGGACTATAGCTTTGACTTCACAGAATAATATTCTTGTATACCTGTATTATAATTTTGCAAATAAATATTTAGGTATGTAATATTTAATATTTATATTTCATATGCTTTTATTTCTTCAATTTTGTATGTTCATGTCCCTAATGTTTATATAAAAATTCGTAATGATTTTATAACTCTACTTTTCTATATAAATCAGGATATCTCATATAAAATTCGTACGATCCTTGAGCTTAGCACGGCCCTTTTAAAAGTTCAAATGCCTTTCCTTCTTAACTGTACACTGCTCAATTTTTTATTTCTTTTCCAAAAAACTCTGGACAATGTAATTGTGTCTACAAAACAATGAATAAATAAAAAAAATTCAAAAATATTTTATTATATACAAAAATGTTATTGTGACAGATATATTGCATTGCACATCAAAGAGACAAACTCAGTTCTCGTGAAAGTTGACAAAGCAATTATTATTTTTGTTTAAACAAAGGTGTACGCCACATTTAGAATATTTTCCGAAGGAGACTGACTTACAAGTTGGTAATTTACACCTTTGTCTGGCTTCTTCATATGTAGACCAGTGACCAATGGAATCAGTCCTGATGTCTTTTGGAGGTACAAAAAACTTACAGTTGCCGATTTTTTCCTTTTTTTTTGTAACAGTTTCTCCGCGGTCTTCCGCGTTTCAATGAACAATTAATACTGTTAACCTTACCTTGCATAAACATTGGGCTATCTCGGCCCGAAATTAGGGCTGAGTTAAACATTTCTTATTTTGAAGTACACAACATCTTCTATAGAGAAGCTAACTTTTGACAATAGTCATATACAAGAGGTGATAAAATAACCGGAGATACCATTTCTTCTCCGCATCTTTATCTTATAACGACCAATATAACTGTCCATGGCGTCAACTTTACCCATATGAGCATTATATTCAGGAACCAAATGCAAGTTGCTTTCTGTCACAACGTTTGGCCTCACTTAGTGGCATTTTACCTTTATATGTTGATAGGAATGTAACACGTTTATTATCCAGCCAAATAACTGAAGATACCTCAACACCATCAATATCACATACGAATTCATGAGAAGATCCTTTGGGTTCTTTTTTAAGGTGCTAGTCAGAAAATAGTTTACAATTAGGTAATCTTGATCGTCTTACCGTTCCCAACGAATAAATACCACGTTGCAATAGGTAGACCATCAAAGGTATCGAAGTATAAAAATTATCCAAATAATATACTCTGTCTTTGTCGAATAATAATACGATTGAAACAATGATAATACTTTGTAATAAAAATTACAAACAATGCTGGCACTTCTTTTCGGAAAAACAATAAGTTCCACAGAGAACATACAATTTGTATCCTTATTTATGGAAGCTGGAAGATATTGCTTCATATGGTGTCGAGCTTTGGTGGCACATAGCTGTTCATTAACAGATAAATATTTTTGAAGAGGAACCGATTGAAACTTTCTGTTGAGTGCATCAACAATGGGCCGAAGCTTATGTAAACGATCATGATTAGGATGATCTCTTGGTACCATCAAATTATTGTCATTAAAATGTAAATATTGGCGAATTTTTCGAATCTTTTTTGAGGCATAACTTCTTGTATCTGGGTCCTAAAACATTGGACGAGTAACTTTTAACATTTGGCATTTTTACTAAGGACATGCTGGGTAGCACCCAGGAGGGGTTTGAAGGGTTAACTCCCCCCCCCCCCCCCAGGTCATATAAAGTAAAAAATATATAAGGAATAGTAGGAAAATGTAACTTGTCTTTCACACACAATACAAAAATTCCAAAACGCTAATTGAATAATTACCACTTTAAATATGTAGAACACAATAATTACTCTATAAATACACAATAATTAATAATATTTTTTATTATATTTAGTCATAGATACCTAATATTAGGCTTATGACAAAAGTAGACAGAACGAGTCTGTTGCGAGTAGCATGCGCCTACAGGACTGTATCTGCGGCGGCCTTGTGCACTATCACGGGTTGTGTTCCTCTGCATGTGTTAGTAGTAGAAAAGAGATATCTCTATGAGAGAAGAGAGCATTTGACAACAACTATAAAAAAAAGAAAGGGAAAGATCAATGGAAGGATGACAAGAAGAGTGGAACAACAAGGAAGATGTTGCCCAGTGGACCAAGATGCTCATTCCGAGCCTAAGGGACTGGCTAGATTGTCTGTTTTAAGGCGTATATTCATAGATTCAGAAAGAGAGATACAGATAAATGCCTATTCTGCGAATATTCCGACATTATAACTCACACAATGCTGAAGTGTAATAGATGTACAGTGGAGAGGAACAGAATGTATAAAGAAATAGGTATGAACCCTTTGACTGTAGATGATCGTGAAGATGACGGGAAGTACGGACGGATGGAATAGTATTCACAATTACATTCGAGCAGTCATTAAAAATAAAGAAGAGAAACACCAACCGGGCCAACGACATAGATAAGATCTTATTACTATTTTAATGGGAATAAGCCGCAATTGAAGGTTAAAATAAGTTTATTGACGTTTGAACCTTTGATCTTTGATCTTGCACTGATAACTTGTTTATACTCCAAAAATTAATAGAAAAAAGAATAACGGTTGGTACTGAAGTACATCTAGCCTTTATCGACATAGAAAAGGCATATGATACAGTTCCAAGACTTAAATTGTGGCAAGCATTACAACAACGGGAATCCCTATAGGAAATGACTTACTGTTCTCCCTGAACTTTGCAGATGACCAAATCGTCCTAGCTCAAGAGTCTTATGATCTAGAATTTATAATAATGTGTCTATACAGAGA
This sequence comes from Diabrotica undecimpunctata, assembly GCF_040954645.1. Lineage (NCBI taxonomy): Eukaryota > Metazoa > Arthropoda > Insecta > Coleoptera > Chrysomelidae > Diabrotica > Diabrotica undecimpunctata. The sequence goes on along the minus strand of NC_092809.1, from coordinate 39,861,435 downwards.
AGAGGTAAAATGAGGGTTACAAGTCAGCATGAAGAAAACAGCATATTTAGTTATTAATTCAGATGCAAGGTTTGAAGTGTTGATAGACGAGGACATGGAAATTAAACAAGTGAAAAAAATTAAATATTTAGGTGCACTCACTGCTAAGAACGGCTTGGGAGAAACCGAAATTAAACACCGAATTAATCAGGGACGTAAAATTGTAGGATGTCTGAACTCCTTATGGTGGGATCGAAACATTTCCAAAAGAACCAAAAAAAGAATAGGGCAAACCATGGTTGAATCAGTTCTTTGTTATGGCTTGCTTTGAAGTATCGACAATTAATGCAGACCTGAAAAGACGATTGTTGGCAGTTGAAATGGATTATTTGAAAAGAAGTGCTAGAACATCAACGCAGGAAAGGAAGACCAACGAATCTATAAGAAATAACATGGATGCTACAGAAACGGTCATTGACAGAAACGAAAGAAGAGGTTCAAAGTGGTTTGGATACATTGAGAATGCCTGACGAACGTTGGCCCCAAAAACATATTTTGCCTTGGAAGAAGAAAAAGAGGTAGACTTCGACGCTCATGCAATGAGGGAATTAGAAGAGCGATGGAATCGAGAGGTTTGGAGGAGGAGCATGCCTTGAACCGGGAGGATTGGCGGAGGAGAACGGGAATATGGCAATAGCCGTCTCCAAAATGTATTGTATTTACAAGTTGGATTAATGTCAAACGTCAATAAACTTATTTTAACCTTCAATTGTGGCTTATTCCCATTAAAATAGTAATTACTTTAAAGTGCCACAAGAAAATAGCTTCAGAACAATAGATAAGATCTAGATAAGGGAGTGTTCCAAAAATGTCGTCAGCCTTACAGCGGCCATCCCACTGTCGAAGTACGGTACGTGCGACAGTCAACTGCTCACAAGTAAGAGAGGGTGGTTTTAGTTGGTAGACAGGATAATAGATACCTGAATCTTTGGCACTGCTATCTTTAGTACTTTAAATTAAACTAAAACTAAACAAATTTTAAGGACTTAAAATGAAGGACATAAAAAAAATTCAAAACCCGCCCCTCAGACAAATTCTGGGTGCGCCACTGAGGTCATGTATATACACATTCCAACATATTGTTTTATATCATTAGTAGGAAGTATCGCAAGTTTACTAGAATTACTCTGTGTGGAATACAAATTAGTGGTGATTTTTTCAAAAAGACTCTCATCAAAGAAATACTTAAAGAAGCTATGGTATTGAGGGGTTAAGAATATTTTCAGGAAGCTCGAATTTTCGTCTGAAAACTGAAAAGTCTTCGTTCAAAATTAAATTTTTCTTACGCCGTAATTATTTTTGAATACTTTTCTTCGAATTCCTGTGTTTCCTTTTTGGTATTCCGCAATTACACAGAGACATATGGAGGATCGTCAGTATTATTCATTCATTCATTGAATTAATTTCACTATCTCAATACTCACTACTGGTTGATTCTTCTAGTTATAATACAAATCCATCTTCTAGTTCTACTGGCCTATGTGATACATTTAGGTCATCATCATCCTCTAGTTCATTCAGTTCACCATCGAAATCGTCCTCACTGTCTGTCAAATTGAGGATTGCTTCCTCAAGTTCTTTTTGAGTAGTAAGAGATCTGAAGCGGTGAGACATGGCTAAAAACCTGCAAAAAAGCAATTCAAAAATAGCCCACAAATATTTCAAATAGTTACTCCCGTGCGCAATGTGTCAAATATGTAAAAACCTATTTCAGTTCCGTTCTCAGCGGAAATCAGACTAGCATTTGTTTTAAAAATGATGAATTGAAAGCAAACATACCTACCTTATATAAAATTGCAACACAATAACTGGTAAATAAAACCCACAAAACTAAATTATTTGTACAAGCTTACGCATGTGCTAATCGTGTAATGCCGATGCGAACAATATGGTCCATTATTTCATTGAAAATAGCTTTAGCCTAAATTCAACTTTATTATCATTATAGAGAAGATTATAGCAGAATGTACACACTGTGCAGAGTAGCTTTAAACGGATTTAATCGACACGTGTCATATCTGTTACACTGCGCAGTGTAGGGTTAAACCCCCGCTGTGTTTACCTCTTAAAACTATGCATAAGTCAAGGCACTATATTTGTTAATGTACCTTACCAAAACACATTTTATATTTTAAATACATTTTACCGAAATAATACCTATATGTATATTATATTTTATATCGTCGCAATTCGTCGCAATAATATCGTCGTGTCATGTGCACGTCTAATGTAACTACACAAAGTTTTTTGTCTCCGGCCTAATAAATAAACCACTCAATTCTCTGATACTCCTCTACGCTACACACTTCAGACATATCTAATAAAATGTTGGAATGTTGGAAAAATTAACTTATATCTGTCCTAAAACATTTTTTTAATAAACGGATAGTTTTTTTATAACTGACCCTCTTCGGATACGAAATTTACGAGACTATTGCAAAATGAATAAAATCGTTATGAAAAAAGTTAAAAAATGATAACCACTTTGCAAGAAGAGATCGAGCTTCTTGACCTTTAGCTGCGTCTACATTTTTCATCTAATTTTTTACGTACCTCCATGTTTCCATAAAGAGATTGGGTCTGAGTTTCTGCGTTAAAATAATCGAAAGTTTTATGTATCACATTTTTTATAAATTATGGAATTCGTAATATAAACAAAAACTGTATACATTTTGTTTATAAATATCGAAAATTAGTTTAACAAAAACAGAGAAATGTGAAATGCTAGTGGAATTTAATATAAATTGTATATAATTAATAAATATTGAGTGTATATTATAATTTATAACACACGGACGTCCTGAACTAAAACAAAGAGTAAAATAAAAATTTTTGGCTGTATAGAATTACTCAATTTCAAATTCAAAATTTATTAAAACAATAGTAGTAATTTATTTATCATTGTCAATGAGTGGGATTTATTAGAATTTTTTTTTTTTTATAAAATCTATAACTTCTTATTTCTCTTTTTATATAGACATGACTCTGTTAGTTTTATATGTTATTTAAAGATTTATGTAAGCATCCTGAAAATTTTTTCAATACTACTGCATGTCAAAAAGTAGATTTGATGAATCAACTGCTCTGAATCAATAGTACTCAAGATGGAACCAACATTTTCAGCATATTCCTCGTTGTCTTACATTTTAAAAAAATTAAAAATTAAATATTGTTTATGACACACCAGGCTGAGCTGGCTTCAGAATCGCGACTAAACAATCATATAATAAATCGCGACTACACAATGCATGTCTATGCTTGTCCATATGATTCATTGTGGTAGGGCGACTATCGCATCGCTGTAAAAATAGGACGGTTGCGTTTTCTTAATCACTGTGATTATTTAGTCGCAAATGGATTTGCGACTAAAACAATATGTTCATTTTTTGCGACTATATAATCGCGCTACAACAATTTGCAAATGGAGAGCTAGCCTAAGTGTTTTCATTTCTGCTGTTTCTAACATCCTTTTTGTCCTCTCTGTGTCAGGTCGAGTTTCTGCCTCGTACGTCATTATTGGTCTGATAACTGTTTTGTAAATTCTGCCTTTCATTTCTTTTCCGATATTTTTATTTCTCCATATTGTTTTATTCAGGAAACCTGCGGCTCTGTTTGCTCTATTCACTTGATCTTCCACTTCGGTTTCGAGCTTTCGTTAGCTAGATAATGTGATGCCTAGTTATTTAAACTACATCACTTATTCTATTAAAGGTAAAACTTAATTATTAGGCCTCTCTCAATTCTCGCCATTTTTCTCTGTTGTTTGTAGGATGTTTCCACATTGATCCTGCAGTTCTTTTAATATCGTCGCTGTCTTCCTTGTGGTCTTTTGGTTTCATATGGCCTTCAATTCCCGATTTCTTTATTCCATCGGCCATCCTTATGACCTTCGTTATGTCCAGCCCATTTCCGTTTCAGTTTAGCTGCCTGTTCGACAGCATCTTTTATTTTTGTTCTATTGCGAATGTCTTGATTGGTTTTATGGTCTTTGAGTGAGATACACAGCATCTATCGTTCCATAGCTCTCTGAGTTTTTCTGATCTTCTTCATGTTTATTTTAGTGAACTTCCAGGTTTGAGCTCCATATGTAAGTAAAGGTAGGATACAGGAATTAAATACTTTGGTTTGCAGTCTTTGAGGTATATTTTTATTTTTAAGTACGTATGAGAGTCTTCCGAATGATGCCCACCCCATTTTTACACGTCTGCTTATTTCGGTAGTCTGATTTTCTTTGCTTACCTTGATATTTTGATCCAGATATGTATATTCTTCTACGTGTTCTATCTCTGTTCCTTGGATGTTTATTATAGGTTTGTCATCTTTGTTTGGCATTAGTTTAGTTTTGCTGAAATTCATTTTAAGTCCTTTTTTAGGGATTCTGTGTGTAGCTCCTCAATTATCGTATTCAGTGCATCCACGTGTCGGCTATTAGTATTGCATCATCTGCGTATCTATATCTAGGCCAGCTGTAAATAATTTTGGAGATATTGTGTCTCCTTGTGACATTTATTTTAAAGTAATTACTATTTAAATTTATACAATTATAAATTTATACAATATACAATACAATTTACTAATGTTTGTATTTTGAGAACGATTTCCGAAGTGGAAATTGAAACGTCAATAAACGTACTTTAACCTTTAATTGTGGCTTATTCCCATTTAAATAGTAATTATTGTGTCTCCTTGTCTTACGACTCTGTTGATTTTTACTGGTCTTATTTCGATTCCATTACCCAACGTCACTATCATTTCAGCTTGTTTGAAATATTAAATATTAATATTCTATACCTGGAGTCGATCCGGTTGATTATTATAATAATAGGTTATAAAGAAAGATAAAGCAGTTGGACCAGCTGATATTACTGGGAAAATATGGAAAGCATTAGGAGAGATAGGAACAACTTATCTAATAGGTTTATTTAATACAATTATGGAAATTTTACAAATGTCAGACGAATGGAAAAGCAGTATTAGCATATCATATTTGTATAGCTTCCGTTAACATGTAAGAAATTTACACCTGTTGCTGTTACTAATACCTTAATTATCTCTGCGGCGGGTAGCAATACTAAACCGACCGTGTTGCAGACGAATTAGTTTGCTCATCTAAAAATAAGTTGTTTGGAATCAATTATAAACTATCACAAAAAATATCATGTTTATTGTACTTATTACGTGAATTGATTATAAATATATACATATATAATATAAATAAATATATGATTATTTATAATTTTGTACTAAAAGGCGAAGTATTCTGTTTTTCTTTATGATAATTATGAGCAGATGTTGTAAATTTCTCATTTTCAGAGCATCTTCATTAGAAGTGTGCCAAATCCACTATATTTTTAGGATCCGTTGATAGCACCACAATTTGAATAGTTCTAATTTCTTCAGCATTGTGGTGACACTTTAGTGTCCATGTCTCACAACCATAATCGCAGATTACATATCGACATCAACAGGTTATCTGTTACATAAAACTGGTTTCCAAGTCATAATAGGCTTACGTGATATTTCGATCCTGGTGAAATTTGGAGGTTAATAACTTAACTAGTCATAATAAGTGACGTAAAAGCGACTTCACCTCTGGTTACTTCTCTGGTCAATTATCTTATTGCTTTTGTTTCAATCGTTTTTCAATTATCTTATTGTTTTTACGTCAACGTCAACTTTTTTGACAATTAACCAGAGGCAAACGTTAGAATATTTATTAACTAAATGCGAAACTACAATTATTTTTATATAACTATTTAATCATACTAATTTTGTTTGGATTTAAGATGATTTTGACGAATAAATTAAATAAATACTAAAATTCTAGTTTGGCATTTAATTAATAAAAATTCTAACGTCCGCCTTTGGTTATTTGTCAAAAAAGTTGACGATTGTCAATTCTCTAGTTGTTTTTAGTTTGCAAAACCGTTTATAGCTTAATATTTAGTTTCTATTTCTGCTTAGTTTAGTCATTTCTCTAGTTATTTTTTGTTTGCAAACGCGTTTATACCTGAATATTTAGTTTCTGTTTCTGCTTAGTATAGTAGATTCAAGTTTAGTCAAGTTATTGATAGTTTGTTGTTCTTATTTAATATTTAGTTTAATTATTGTTTAACGAGACGTCTAAATTTTTACAAAGGCAAAATGGTACGTACTATAGCCGTCAAAGTAGCAACTGAGTTAATAATTGGTGAATGTGGAAATAATGTTCATGCTGCTGAACGTCTTTTAATGAGAGGTACCCCGATCACCCTACATCGAGAGTTTATTTGAGGAAGCTTCTTCGGAAGTTTAAACAAACAAGTAGTGTTTAAGATGTCAAACGATCTGGTAGACCAACAATTAGTAATGACAAAAAAATAATGTATGTAATGACATAATTTCGGAAATGGTAGTGAACCCTACTTCTTCTATAGCCCAAGTTGCATCAGTCAAAAGACAGTACACCGATTATTACTTAACAGCCTGATTACATGAAAACAATTTGTTGTAGTGACGAAAGTACTTTTTTTCCCAAAGGAAATGTTAACACACACAATGTGAGGTATTGGAGTGATACAAATCCTTACGTCTTTCGTGAAATACACACTCAATTTCCAAAAAAAAATAAAGGTTTCAGCAGGTATTTTGAGAAACCACATAGTTGGGCCTGTTTTTCCTCAATACTAACTTAACTGGTGAAGTGTATCTGGAGATCTTACAAAATGCAATTGAATTGTTAATACTTGAAATTCTGGAGGATAATCCAGATGAATTCGGCAACTTGGAAATAAATTTTTAACAGAATGGTGCTCCTGTCCACCATTATGGTGCAATATGGACAATACATTCTAAAAATTTTTGGTCAGGATAGTAAAACTTAGTTTATTTGATGACATCTTTTGATAGTGTGTCACACTAGTGACAGATAGTGTGAACACTATCAAAAGATGTCATCAAATAAACTAAGTTTTACTATTCTGGCCAATTATTATATTTCATATTTGTGTTGTTAATGTTGAGTGTCAAAGTTTATTTTAAATAATTTCAACGACTATGTCTTGAAAAAGGAATAAAACAATTCCGAAAAAGCTTGACAAAAAGTCAAAGGAGTGTTTCTCTAACATCTCGGCCAACCTTCTAACTGCAGCCCTAATAAACTGGTGGTTTTGTATATATATATATATATATATATATATATATATATATATATATATATATATATATATATATATATATCTTTGTTTCACCAACTAACATACCACACCATTCGCAATGAATTTTTAAAAGGTTTTTAAAATAAAAGTATTGCGTATAAACCACACTCTTTAAGTTGATTATTTTAGATTCTCATCCTTTCAAAATGTTGCGGCATCATAATCACGTGCGCTTTCTCGATATTAACTCGATTACATTTTCAAGAGCGGAAAAATGCGAACTTTTCCCAAGCCAGCTATAATATTTGCTAGCTATTAAATTGATCCTTGACCCTCTTTGGGATTCCGATCAAATCTTAATAGGGGTTCGGCCATAAAGATATGTAAGAAAAACAAAATGTGTGTGTACTAAATTAGATTGTTGACTTGAAACTTAATGGATATACATAGATACATATTAACTATATACAGGATATTCTATTGGTAAATAGGTTCTAGTTAATAAGATTTTAATTAATATTCTCCCAATATTATGTAACCTCATTAATGTCAGCAATCAAATTATTTTATGAAACTATACAAAAGGTTTAAAAATTCCATGACCGTAGCAAAAACATATCCAGACGCAAAAGCATTTTTGGATTATAGTCTATTAGGTTTAAGTTGATTAGAAAATCTTTCTATGGTCAATTAGGAGACATAATAAGTGATATTCCATCAGAGAAGAGAGAATCCTGATAGGAGGTGATTAGAGTTTCATTCTTGGTCATGTGTTCAGAGGTGAAAGATATGAATTACTCCAAATCATATTAGAAGGTGAAGCTCAGGCCAAAAGATCAGTTTGGAAGATGCCAAAACTCGTGACTGAAAGACCTGAAGAGATGATTTGACCGCTTATCCACAGAAATCTTTCGTGCGGCAGTTTCCAACAGTTTCATTTTATGTCTTTATGACAGAATTTTTTATTTTGCTCCACATAATACTCACATTCTCAGTTTTTTTTTATTTCTAATGTCAATCTTTTGTCAGTCTGTATTTTAGTTTAATTGCTTCAGTAAAGGTTGGTAACGAACTGATGAAATAAAGATACAACGAGGGTTGAGATAGGGTGCATACTTTCTATGCTACTCTTTAACCTGTAGCCAGAAGAGATAATTGAATTGGGAAATGCGCATTAAATAAAAGCGCAATAAAAAAAGCAGTTAGAGGATCCGTTGATTCATATACAAGTTCTGATAAAAATATAATTCATTATGCAATGAAAAGATAATGTCATCGTTCACGTAGCTCCAAATTGTTCTGCATTCAACCTACAACATCGGTACGTCGTTATTCTGCAGAAGAAAAAATATATATAATGGTAGACGTTCCCTAAAAAATATTGGCGGCAAATTTTTGTACACCTTTTGTCTAAATCTTTTTATGAAGAAAATATATAAATCCTCTCAAGGTCTTAACATTTTTTTATCAATAAATGTTTAAGTTTAAATTGACGTTGTTGATTTTTTATTATACACTTCTGGCCATGTACCAAAATTAGAAAAAAACAATTTTTAGACACAGGGCTGTTGTGAAAAGTGTTAAAAATTGTTGAATGTTTTTCTATAAGTTCAGGGTATAAAATAGACCGGTAGGCGCTATAAAATTTAAAAAATGAAGTTTGGCAGCAAATAGGTCTCATTGTCCATCCTGCCATTTCTAGGAAGGTGGACAAATCACCAGAAGACATCACTCTTATGTGGGCAGGTGTGGGCCAGAACTCGCCGAACGCGTACTCTCGTATTAACGATAACTCTGGGCATTCACATAGGACATGCTCTACAGTTTCGTCTTCTCGTTCACACTTCCTACATAGAGGTGTGTCTGCTAGCCCCAGTGTGGAGGTGTTTGCTTAGTTGACAATGACCAGGACATTTGACAATTTCCTCGATTGTTGTAGTTGACCAACCAAAAAGATCCCCAGGTCCTAAGAGTCTTAGGCCTGCCGCCTTCCTAGATAATTGGTCAGCAATGCGGTTGCCTTTATTCCTATTGTGTCCTTTAACCCAACTTAGGATGATGGTATTACCATTCGAAGCTTGAGTTAGTGACTCGTGACACTCCATTACTAAACCTGATGTGACACGTGGTCTATTCAAGGTTAGTAGCGCTTGTCTGCTATCTGTGCAGATCATTATAGTTTTCCCTGCTATTCCTTTTTGGGTTATCTCTTTTGCGGCTATGGAGATACCAGTCAGTTCTGTCTGAACTACGCTGGCATTTTTGCCTATACCCCACTTTATTCTTAGGTTCAGTGATCTGGAATATATCCCGCATCCTGAGCCTTCTTTCATTTTGGAGCCATCGGTGTATATGCAATAGGCACTTGCCACGTTTGGCTCCATACACTATCTTGTTTCAATTTTGTAGGGTTTGTTAAAGACAAACTTTGGTTCAATTGAGTCGCAGCCTGCCTCTAGCAGTGGTAACGCATCCAGCTCTCCCCACCAGAAACGAGTTCTCAATTGTCCCATTCCTACATCAAGGTTTGCACCAGCTGAGCGCAGTCGCTTCATTGTCACTAGCGCCACCTCTTTAACATATATATCTAGAGGCGTGATGCCAATGATCAACTCCATTGCAGCAGTTGGTGTTGTTTTCATGGCACCTGTTATATTTATGCAAGCCATCCGCTGAATATGGTTTAGTTTGTTAATCGCTGTTGCCTGTAGCACTTTGGCTACCCAAGCAATAGCTTCGTAAGTTAGCATTGGCCTAATGACAGCGGTGTAGACCCAGGCGATCACCCTGGGCGTGAGGCCCCAGGTGCGTCGTTCGTCGACACTGCTCATAGGCAATATATGCTTTTTTAGCTCTACCGTCTAAGTGTGAGTTCCATGTTAACTTCCTGTCAAGGGTAATACCAAGGTACTTCACCTTTTCAGAAAAATTTAGACTGTAGTTTAGAATTCTTGGGGGTATTAAGCCCGTGGTTCTTCTTTTCCTGGTAAAGAGGACCATCTCTGTTTTCTTAGGATTTATAGATAATGAGTGTTCCTTGCACCATATTTCTATTAGTCGAAGAGCAACTTGTGATCTCTCACATAGTGTGTTCTCAAACTTACCGCTTTGTAGGACAGCAATATCGTCTGCATAGGCCATTGTGTAGAAACCGTTGCTGCTGAGTTGGTCAACCAGGGTATCTAGAACTATGTTCCAGAGTAGTGGTGATAGCACCTCTTCCTGTGGACACCCCCTCGTAACCATGCCTCTAACAGAAAGGTCTTCTACATTTATGCTTATTGCTCTATTAGAGAGCATACTGAATATCCATTCGCTTATGGCCAGGGAACATTCCTGACGTTGAGCTGTTGGGTGATAGTTGGGAATGTGGTTTTATCAAACGCTCCCTCAATGTCTATGAATATACCTAGGGTGGATTCTTTATTATCCAGCGATCTTTCAATTCTTCCCACTACATGATGCAGTGCAGAATCGGTAGATCTTCCCGAAGTATATGCATGTTGATTTGGGTGAAGTGGGTTATGGACCAGAACTTCATCCCTTATGTACCTCTCGCATAGTCTTTTCATCGTTTTCAACAGAAATGATGTTAGGCTAATTGGTCGGAAAGCCTTTGGTATGGTGTAGTCCATCCTACCTGGTTTTGGTATGAAGACCACACGTACCTCTCTCCACTTCCTAGGAATATATCTCAGAAACAAAGAGGCTCTGAATATTTCCACGAGATGCGGCAGAAGGATATCCAGTCCCCACCGTAGTAGGGCTGGATATATGCTGTCAGGCCCTCGTGATTTGAAAGGGGTGAAGCACAATATGGCCCATTTTACCTTTTCCTCATTAATCATTGTTCTGGCGAGATGCCAGTCGTTTATTAAGGGTGTGATTGCTTCTTCCATCCGGTTTGGTGCTGTTGAGATACTAAAACCGGGAAAGTGTGTTTTCATCAGGACCTCAGCACTTTCGCGAAGGTTGGAAGTTTTGTTCCCATCTTCCTTCGTTAGTATGCCGACATGCCGATGTGGGTGCTTTGAGAGCGCTTTTTGTGGCCTGGAAGCCTGCGGGGAATCTTCGATTTCCTCACAGAAGGTTCTCCAAGCAGCTCCTCTTCTTTGTCTGCAGACTTTTTTAAACTCTCTGAGATTTGATTGATAAGAATCCCAATCCTCTTTGAGTTTGGTGCGTTTCGCTATATTAAAAGCTGTTCTTGCTATCTTTCTAAGGTTTTCCAATTCAGTGCACCACCAAGAGTTGGTTTTGCGACTTTCCTGGACCATCCTTATTGGACAGGATTTTTTATAAGCATGGCTTATTTTGTTTTGAATAGATATCGTATACCTTTCCAATTCTGTATTAGTTCCTGGAGTTGAAGCCTTTTCATTCCGCAGAGCATCTTCTAAGAGTCGGATGTAGAGTTCTATATCCGTCCTCCTAGGGTAGCGCGATTTGATAAGGCTTTTCTCCAGACTAATATTATAGGTTAGCCAGCGGTGGTCAGACATAGAAATATCCTCCGATACTATTATATTAACAACTTTATAAGCATAAGTCTTGAAATTTTTCTATTTCAAGTTTCCATTATTTGTCATGTGTACTTTTTTTACCGATAAATGTAAATTCGTCCCCTAATTTATTATACATTTAATCCTATTTTTCGTGTAGCTCTTATTAACCACTTCGTGATTTCACTACGTTCGATAAACAATAAATAATTAATGTAGTATATTCCTTTTTACCAAATACGTTATTGATTTTACTACACCCCATTCAAAGATACCACATCCATTTTTCCTGAAGTTCATTTCTTTCACTAAAAATAGATCTTTCATTTATAACTACCTCTATATCCTCTAAATCGCTTACTCAATGCTTAGCACTTTGCTTTCTAATGACCCAATAAGCCATTTAAGTTCGCCACCATTATTCAAACTCTCCGTGATAAATCATCCATATCATTAACCTCCTCTGCTGCGTGTTTATCCAATAATTTCCTAGAACCGTTCACAGTAGAGTGGTTCAATTTTGGGATGATACTCCTATTAAATCACAAAGTCTTTAATTTGAATAAACTTTACAATATTTAAAATTAATTGTACGAAATTCGTACTAGTATGAGATAAAACAGAATAAGAGTTTCGTTGTACGTATTTTCTTGTAGTTCTTACGAAAAATGTTACGAAAATAGAATTGTATAAATTGCCGACTGCAGCATATTGTCGAGATGTCATTAAAAGACGTAAAAGTGTTATATAAAAGCAAAGCTCAAAACCGTGTATTTCGTAATATACTGACAACATACAGATACTTTTTGAAGAAGTAGTGTTTTCATACAGATTTTCTACTTTTCTACTAAGCTATTTAAAAATATGGGCATTCGATTTGAAACTTTTGTAATAAAAAGCGAGTAAGCAGGTGTGTTTACGGATTATAGCTATAGTGCAGGCAAATAGTGTTTTCTTTTGAAATAAATTGTTGAAATTTTTGTTAAATAGCTGTTTTTGATTTTTTCTTTGATCCTAGAAAGCTTTCTGATCCAACAGCACGAACAGAATTATAAGTGTAATTAAGTTCAAGTAGTATTTACAAAAAATTTACTTATCCGTCGCACATGCATAGATTTTAGATATTTAGGCGGCTAAAAGTCATTTTTAAAAAGTAGAAATAACGGTAAGCTATCAACTGTTCCGGGGAGTCAACAGTTCCAGCTACAATATAACATCCCCACCATCAGCGACCGAAGCGCAGGAGCGACAGGCCTCCGGTCATTCGAATTCGACAGTAACAAGTGTATACGTGTTAGTTTTCGACGCTCTCCTAAAATTCTAACTTTCTTAAGTGCATTATTCATTTCAAGCTAATTTTTTCGATTAAATTGTGATGGATTGCGATAATACAAGTAAGAACTATTGTTTTTGAAAACAAAATACAGTATACACCCTCTATAACGAACACGTTTATTACCAGATTTCACTTATAACGAGGTACATTAGATGTCCCGTGAAATTTCTATTGAACTATAACCCTCTATAGAGATGCATATTTGGTTATAACGAGAGAAAATAAGATCTATAAACGTGTTTTTTTACGTTTTTGATCCGGCGGTGGTTACCAATAAATACCCTTTTTAACTGCCCCGCAATAAACTTAACTGCCATCCGCAATAAACTTCTTTACAATAAACACAACTGTTTCACATCTTTAGAAAATATATTATTTAGTTGGAAAAAAACGTAAGTAGAGATTTTTTGTTTTAACGTATATCATTGACAATAAAAGTAAATAACTCTTTTTTATTTTAACGTATTTCATTGACGATAAAAGTAAACAACTTTTTTTCAAAAACGCCATTCAAACAATATTTATTAGCATCTTATATTGCTCCGAATGGCTTCACTATAGGAAGTTAATGTTTTAGAAAACTACATATTCATATGTATGCATAGTATTATGCATTGTCTGATATAACGAGATCGGCTTATACCGAGGTAATTAGGCTGTCATTTCAGGTCTTGTTATTAAGGGAGTCTACTGTAACTCAGTTCACATTATCTATTATTAATTTTGAACTCGACAAACATCACCCTGTTCATAATGTATTTTTTTTACATCAATTTATATTCAATTCAACTGTTTTAAAGTACTTCTTAGTCCGTCACTGTCATAATTTTTGTTATAATATGTACTCGACATATATGTAACTAAGTAATTCTATAAAAAACACCCGCGCAAATTCGCGCTTTTTTAAGCTAAGCAGCTTTGAAATGCTCTATGTCAAATATAGCAAAATATTGAGTTTGCGTTATTTTGTATTAAACTCGTTTTTCATTTGTTTAAGGTCTACCTACTGCATCGGGTACTAAAGTGGTGACTCGTCAATATATATTTGACCAACTACAAAGTCAAACTTTACCAACATTAAATGAAAAACTGGACTATTATGAGAATTTTCTCCTAATGCGTTATGGGCACAAGCAAGAGACTAAAAATGTCTTCAACCAAAGATTATCTAATCTTGGGTTGAAGCAAATAAACACCTAGATGTTTTCATGAAAAAAAAACCAATCGTGGTTAGAGGGAACATTCGAGATTCCCATTGAAACTTTCACTCAAGGTCGACCACCCAAGTCTTTTGGAGAATTAAGTGAGCGTAGTAAACGAAGGAAAACGGAAGAAATAAGGGCCTCCGTAGGTAAAGAAGTTACGGTCTACGCTGCTAAATCTGTGTTGCAGACAACAGGACATAGGACCGCCTCAAAAATGCTTTACGATATTACGAACCCACCAACATGGACCAGTAAATATATAAAAGCCTACAAAAAAGTTTGCGATAAGGATGAGCTACCTCTATTGACGTCTCTGCAAACACTCATGATGTTAGTTTAAGCTGATCTATCGAGACGACCGTATGAGATAATAAGAGCAACAAATCCAAAACCCACAAGGAAACTAAGTTCCTGTAGCTGGCTGTATACCATGTATCACAAAATGTATATTCAAACAAATTTTTTGAAATCCAAAACATTTCCCTTGCTATGATTTTATTTTAAAAGCTAAACAAGAGTGCTATCCGCCAAAAGACTCCCTAAAAATTACATCTATTTTACGCAGAGAGTAACCTACAGTGCCTAATGGATCTAACCGTGACACGATTATCAAAATACCTAGAAGATGTGCTAATTCGACTTAACGAGCAAGAGAGGAAGTCTTTAATGAGGTTATTAATGAATTTGCAAATGAGGTTCTGACGGTGCCCAACAATCCAAATTTAAACAAAGTTTCAATAATGATACTGATTCAAATGCCAACATTTTTATGGTCCTTTTGTACCTTTGCGCATTGTTTGTGGAAAAAACGATAGTAAAATTATATGGCAAAATCCAACCCCTTCTTCATCAAAGTTTTGCCGGTCAATCCGATTTAGATTTGTAAAAGAAACAACGGATGTAACTAAAGAAGAGATCAAATATGTGCAGGAGTCAATTAAACTACTGAACTACACAATTGTTACGTTAAATGAAGAGGAGTTTTCGTTCGAGCACCAACTCAAAATAAGTATGATTTATGGTAAGGTGTGCAACGCAGTCACAGACACAAAGTCAACATCCCAGTGCTACATTTGTGGAGCTACCTCAAAGAACTTTATTGATTTGTCAATAAAAAATTCTGTAAACCCTTAAGCTTTGAAATTCGGTTTGTCAATATTACACGCGCGGATCCGTATTTTTAAAAGTATTATACACCTTGCGTATAAACTACCTGTAAAAAAATAAAGGGAAAGAAAAAAAGGTCGCTAAGTCCAAAAGAAGTCGGAAATTCAGGAGATCTTTCGGAATGAAACCGGACTACTCGTTGACATGCCAAAGTCCAACTATGGCAACACAAGCCGCAGATTTTTTGAAAATCCCCAATTGGCTTCAGACATTACAGGTATTAGCTTTGATATGATTTACAGATTCAAGGTAATTTTATAAACTATTTCAAGTGGCCACAAAGTATATGCTGAAAAATATGATACGTATCCGTACAAAACAGCAAAATTGTACGTGGAACTGTATGGTTGGCATCCAATGACGCCAACCATGCACAAGCTATTGATACATAGAAAACCAAATCATAAAAAGTTCGCTACTTCCAATAGGACAGCTATCAGAAAAAGCTGCAGAAGCCCGGAACAAGCATTTCCGATCATACCGGTTAAATTTTGCTAGAAAGTTTTCTAGGAAAGAGTGTAACTTAGATGTATATTATAGGCTTTTGTTAAGTTCAGATCCCTTCATTAGTTGCCTGAGACAAATAAATAAAAACCTTCACGCAAGGCATTTCTATCTGAAACGATTGAACTTTTATTACCTGCTGACCCCAACACAGAGTCAACGGAGACGTCTGAACCGTAAAATAATGATTATTAATATATATTTTTTTTATTGCTAATTCGAGTTTTCATTCCTTTGTGTGTTGTAACTATTAGTATTTTTTATATAACATGACAAATATATGTACATACGCACGTACATATGTATGTGCGTCGTTTTACACAGCATATTCTGTTTACAGTTTACCACATCCCAATCGCTATTTCTTCCTGTCATATATATCTTCTTCAATCAGGTCTCTTTTTCCCATTGCTGTTTTTATTTGTCTGTTCCATTGTATTATAATCTAGGACGGCCTTCTTTTCTCCTTCTATTTGATTTCCATTTCCAAGCTCTCAGCGGTATTCTTCTCTTGTCCATCCTTTGTATATGTCCATACCAGAGTAATTAACGCTTTTTTCTATCCATAACAACCATTTTACACTCTCCGGATTAATTATTTTTTCTGTTTTACCAATAAAAGGTATGTTTTTAAGTTATTGGCAATGTATGTAAGAGAAAATTACTACTAATTTCGTTAACTACGAAAACTCGTAGTTTTCACAATTTTAATTGGAAATTATAAATTTTACAAAACCAACAATATTCTACCACTACGAACAAAATGATCACTAAACAAAATAAAATAATTAGCTTAAATTTTTATTCGGAATCTTATTGTTGAATATTTTTATGGTCAAAATTTTAATTGTTTATAGTAACGATGGTATATTTCGGGGATGACATTTGACTTACAAAGGCTGTTAAAATCTTTATATTTGTCTTTCGATATGGCGAGAGAATAAACGTGAGTTATATCTTTAATCGTGATACGCTCATTCTTATCTTTTGTTGACTTCCTAGCTGAATAAAGTTGATAAATTGTTTAAAATTTGCTTTTAATTTTTGTCAGTTACGGAATAGATATGGCTTGTCTGATGCTTTGGCACATCGTATTATGGTTATCCATTGGTTTGGAACATATACTACTTGATGTTTTTTCCGTTTTTCTATCAGGGCATCCATTTAATCCCCCTCGTTTTGTGAATGTCCTATTTCAAAAAACACATGTGTCATGTTAATGTTTAATTTTTTGCTCTGCATAGGGGTACATAGCAAAAACTACTCCATTTTTGTTTTGTCCGCTGCAACTATCAGAAAAAATTAAAGTCTCTAAATCCCTTTTTTACTTTCATTTCAATAAATAAATATCACAGCACTACAGACATAGTCCTTCATTGTCTTCAAAATTAAAGACTATAAAATCGTAGACGGCGAGTTTTCGCTGATAGTATGATGCAGATACTTCTGACATTCAAGTGGATAAGATCTTCTGGAAAACAAAACATCATAAAAATTACTTGTTTAGTTACTATCACATTTTGCGCATAGATCTTTCTTTGGTTTAAAGTTTATGTTAAATTTATTGGAGAATGCTTCTCGATATTATCTCTCGGTGGCTTGTATCTCTGGTGCATATTTACTATCACGTAACCACTCTTTATAAAGTTGATATAATTTGGAAAACGTTAAAGATTTGTCAAAATATTGTTTACGGCTACGAACCCTCACGTAATGTAACTATACAACTGGTATCTGAGCAATATGTGTCCTGACACTTTGTTTAATAACCTCAAGTACTTTGTTGGGGCGGTTTTTGTGACAGCCTCGTTGATCGGCTAGTGAACAACGGCACAATCAGTTACTTCCATATCAATTTTTTTTAATAGTTTTAACCAACTTATTGCAATATCTAGAGTATCAAAAAACATTTTCTTACATACCTGAATTTGATCACCGTTTATCGTAAATGAATATTTATATGACCAGCGGCGCCTTGAAGTTGCAAGTGTTGCAACTATTGCTTGTTTTTTAGGTAGTCTTTCAACACAATTATTTATAAACTATATTTAATGATCATGATTCCCATGAGTCCAAAATTGTGAAAAAATATGGGTTCTCATTTTTAGAGAAAACTTTTGAATACATCTCTTGGAACAGTTCTGTGTACACCTTGGTTTCGCTTGCCTTTCTCGGATTTTTTGACCTCGTTGATTCGTGAATGCCGATCCTAATTTTTTTTTCCTTTTATTTAATTTTCATTTCCAATTGTTGGTATTGCATGTCCTCTTACCACCAGAAGTGCATTTTCGCGGCATATCTCGTTTCTTTTGCTTATGAGAATATTGTTCTATATTAGTAGTAGATTAAATCATTGCCATAAGTTTTTCATCGGATGATACATATGATGTATTTGCACATAAAGGGTTTTCTGTGATATCAAAATCTTTTGCAACACTGTCCACACAACACAACATAAGTTTTGCAACTCAAGTTTTCCATCTCGCCAGAAAATAAATTTTGTTCCAAATGTATAATAATATATGAAATACTTATTTTCACTTACAAAAGTATGGTTATGATAATTACTTACCAGGTTCAGCGTCCGTTTCACTATTTTAGTGATTATATTTATTTCACAGCTGATTATTTTAATGCTATATACGCCTCTCGTACAGCGTTTTCGGTTCTCTCAACAATATTGATATCAACAGCATAGGCGAGGATGTGTACTGATTTATTATATATTGAACCAGTGGTTGTGATTTGTAATATATGTATTACTTTTCCAGGGCCACTTTTACGGTGACATAGTACTGTGTAAAATACTTTATACGCTGCATTTAGAAGCGTAATTCCTCTGTGGACAGAGCATTTGAAAATATTTCCTTTTTTGTGTATGGTACAAAGTATTCCAATATTCCAATAATTGGGAAGGAATTTCTATGTCCATATTTCTTTTATAAGCTGCTGTAATGCCATAATGGTGTCATGCCCACCTTCTTTATATAGTTCTCCCAGCTGAACTATATAAAATACATTGCTATTATATAAAAATACTTTACAATTCCGTATATAGTTTAGTTATTTTAAGATAAGTTAATAAAGCTGTTAAACTTAAAGTCAGCACATTTTTTAAATTGTCGCTAAGGCCACATGCGATCCTTTCGTTCTGGTATACTAGGCACTTGATAATTAAATGTTTGTTGATGATGACTTAGTCTTTTCTATTATTTGGTAAGATGAGTGTGGTTCATACTTAACCTACGCATTCTTTGAGTTTGGTGCCAGCGTGATCCCCAGTAGTTTGCCATACTCTATATATGTAGTCTTTCATATTTACTTCATGATCAGTCCAAGTTATTTGATTTATGATTTTAATATTTTGGTCAGTTATTGCGTTCCTGGCCAAGGAGTCCACTTCCTCGTTGCCACTTATTCCCATATGAGAAGGTAACTAGATAAAGGAAATTTCTTTTTGTTGAGTCTGTAGATAAGATAATTCTTTTTTGATCTTGAGAACTCTTGGTCTTGGATTTTTGGTTACTACCATGTATTTCGTCTTTTCTTCATTTATTCGAAGATTCAAACTTACTGTTTCCTTGTCGAGCTGTGAAAACACCTCTTTCACGTCTCTTGTAGAATGCGTGACTGCATCTATATCATCAGCAAAGGCCAGCAACCGTTTTAATCCTTGATCAGCAAATCCTCCTGTCAGATCAGAAGATATTTTACTTATTGCATACTCTAAAGCAAAATTGAACAGCAACGGTGACAAGGGGTCTCCCTGCCTAAGTCCTGAATTTATACCAAATGGCATCGATGTTCTGCTTCCTTTTTTTACTTGGGCATATGAGTCTGTCGCGCACATTTGCGTTAATTCAACTAATTTTCTTGGTATTTCCATTTCTAGCATTGCTATTCACAATTTGCTTCTTTTTATGGAATCATGTGCTTGCTAGAAATCTATGAAAATTTGGTACACATCGCGGTTGAATTCCCAGTTTTTCTCTAATATTTGTCGGATGGTAAATGTCTGATCCGCATTGGTAGTCGCCTAGAATATCTTCCGAATATGGTGTGGGTCTCTTCAGCAAGATGATTAATAGCACTTTATATGATGTGCTAATAAGCGATATGCCTCTATAGTTTCGGAATTGTTCTTTGTTTCCTTTCTTATACCTATATGGGAATTATAAAGCTTCTTTCCATTCTTTAGGCATTTTCTGTTGTTGTCATACTCTCAGAATGATGTCATGCAATTTTTGGTGTGAAAAGTTTCCTCCTTTTTTTAACCACTCTCCATTTATGCCATCATTTCCTGGTGCTTTATGGTCTTTTAGAGACGCGATCGCATTCTTTACTTCCTCAAGTGTTGGTGTTGGTATTGCGATATCTGCAGAATGAAACGTAATATCTGCATCCTCCGTTTTACTTTTAATATTTAGTAAATTCCGAAAGTATTCTTTTCATCGTTCGACGATTTCCGTTTCGATCAATATAAGTTCACCTACTTCAGTTCTCATAGGCTGTGTTACTCCAACACTTGCACCTTTTCTATAATAATACTAAACACCAACGAAGTATATCAAAATAAGCAAGCAACCACAAATCCTACGGCCACTTGTTATAAAAAAACGACGTCATCGAAGCATTAAACGAATTTGTATACCTGGGAGTGCTCCTTAACATTGAAAATAATAATATCGCAGAGATAAACCGCACAATTTGCACCGCCAACAGATGCTATTTTGGGCTCAATCTCCTCCTTAAATCCACAATTATATGGAGAAATACAAAAATAAATCTCTTCATAACAATAATACCCCCAGTCCTAACATATGGTTCAGAGATCTGAACTCACAAAAAATAATGAAAACATGTTAGGATATTTCGAAAGAAAAGTACTAAGGCGAATCTATGAAGCAGTGAATGACAATTGAGTGTGGAGAAGACGATACAATTTTGAACTTTATAAAATATACAAGGAACCTGATATCGTAAAACATATTAAGATAGGAAGTCTCAGGTGAAAAGGGCATGTAATGCGGATGGAACAAAATAACCTAGCTAGAAAAACACTCATTGATCAGAGAAGAAGAGAAAGGCCCAAAACAAGATTCCTTGATAACATCGATGAAGACATGAGAAATATGGGAATACTTGCTTGGCGGAGGAAGGCGATGGATAGGGACGACTAGGGAGAAATTCTTGAGGAGGCTAGGACCCACCCACGCCAGGAATGGTGATGAATAGTGTATTTTACTGTCTGTGCATGTCTCCCCGCTAATAACCCTTAGTGGTTGATGCAGTAATATGTGTGTACTTATAAAAAAGAAATGTAAAATTCTCGGTTTAATTTTACGAGATCATTGTACATTGATAAAAATTTTAAAATAAAAAAAAATGGGATATTTTGATCCCTCAAAGAAGTCTCAATAGAAATGTTTTTTTTTTTAAGATTTTTTTTAGTTTTTTACTTTTAACTGCTTATGCTAGTTGTTATATTGATCCACGTCCTCTCCGTAATACCATTTAATATAAGCTTGGTTTTGTTTCGTGTCTTAATAGCGTTTATTATTATTAAATCAATATAATATTTAATATATTTAATTATGACACTCGTTTCGTCGGCAATACACTTTATGTGAGTACTTTGTTGAATAGCTGTTAATGATTTACACTTCTAAATCATTTTAAACGTCCCGTTAACGTTGTTAAAATCGATTTAATTATTTAAAGGAGCTTTGTGAAACCGGATAATAGAATATTAAGTCGCTCATTATATTTGCAAGTAATCTCTAGTTATATAAGGAAATTTTGTTTCTAATATTTCGGGAAGCTTCTATTATTTATTATCTTCTAAGACGGTAAACCGTCTATTATAAATTCTAACCTACTGGTGAAGGGTCAAACCCACAATCTAGGTAAGATTAACGGCATTATTCTGGAAGTATACTGTATCCAGAAATTTAATGTCTCATTATAAAAGTTATTTTAATAACAGCTGTAAAACTGAATAATCTCTTGTAAATACTCTATTGTTGTATAATTACCACAGCTACCAAAGCTGCCAGGACCGGCATAATAGCCAAGCATAGCACATCTGTATAGAGGTACATATAATCAGATCAAATATTATCATTCAAGCATAATGTCAAAAAACTCTTTTTATAAACATACAAATTTCCCATAATTATTGTTGTTAATCATTATTTTAAGTCTCAACGAAGAAAATGTTTTGTGTGTGTATTTTGTGTTTTTTGGCACTGGTTTTCACACTGGCCAGTCAATTTCATGAGTAACTCTCTTGTTACTCTAGTAAAGTCGACTTCATTGTCTTTACTAAGAGACGCTAATTGTATCTGAACGTCTGTGGTCCCTTCGGTGAATACCGATTTAATCGTTTTAAAATGTTCATATTTATTCATGTTGACTTGTTAAGTTTTCCGTTTCATGTCTGAAAAAGTTGGCAAAAAATGGAAAATTTCTTTATTAATAATTTCACGAAAAAAAATCATTCTTCATTAAAGGTTATGCATCACATAGAAATCATTAATTGATAATCTTATAAAATATTAACTGGTAGATAGGGAAAATCAAAATTATTAATTAATACTGAAGGGAAAAGAGATTTTAAATCAAGATATGCAAGAAAATGTAATTTTAAAATATTTGAAGGTATTAAAACTTATGTCTAGATTCATGGCCTTCTAATAATTAAATAATACATTTAAAGTAAAAAGTAAATAAAAAAATTCTTTTGCATTTGTTGATTTTGTATATTGAATAAGGTAAGTTAGAAATAAAATTAAAAATGAATGCACCTACTGATGAATTAAGGCCATGAATCTAAATTTAAAAATAATTTTTAATTCCTACAACCAAATTAAAATAACATTTTTTGCTGCACCTAAATTTAAAAGCACTTCACTTTTAAGCATAAATCAATATTTTTAATTTTCGCTGTATACCACTTAAAATTTTATAAATTTGATTATTGAATATTGATTTCTATGCAATTTAGAAATGTTTATTAAGAATACTTTTTTTCATGAAATTAATAATAAAGAAATTTCCCATTTGTTACCAACTTTTTCAGAAATACTTTATACCTTACTAACAATTGAAAACTTCTTCCCTTACATGAAGTATAAAATATAATCATATTTAGCTATATGTATATACCTACATTAATTCATTTTAATTTTCACTTCACCATTTTATTATTTCACTTACAATTTGTTTAACAAAACAAACACTGTTTATTACTTTCAAAATTTGGATATATTTAATAAAGAATCGACACAGAAAATATAATAATTAATTAATTCCAATACTCCATCAGTTTATGTATGTTTTCCCTTAATTATCTAGATATTTATTTAAATTAAATATGTAATGTAAATGACAAATAAAATATAAAATTTGTTAAGCCGGCCCTTTTTACTATTTACCTGAAGAGGCAAATCCCTTTATGGCTTCGACTTTATCAGCGGGATACTTTTAAATTCTGCATAAGTCAGTTCTTATAATTGTGAATGAAGTTTACATATAAAAATAATAAGTATAGAGTGTTTCTGGAAAAATCGTTTTTATTACTGAATTTTTCTTCTCGGCGTGCCTTTCAGGGTCAGATTCTTTATTAGCCTTCTTTATGTAAGCACTTCGCTTGTCCATAGGCGGGTTGTTGCCTTTATGGAAGATTATCACTTCATCTGTTGTGCGGTCGGCCGATACTTCTACTACTTGGTGATTTGTCCCTTGGTATTTTAACGACTCTTATATCCGCCATTCTACTGATTGGATCGTTCCAGTTTTTTTTTGTTCTATTTCATGTCCACTCGTCTATAGTCTGTACATTACATTTTGTTGTAATCTCGTTAGTCCTAATATGGTCTATCTGTGTATTTTCTGTAATTCTTCTTTTAAGTATTCTTATTTCTTCTTTTTCCAGCACTCTCTGTGTTTTTGCTGTGTCGAGCCTTGTTTCTGTTGCGTACCGTAAAACAGGGTACTTTGCACTGAGTAGGGCAACTTTGCACCGAAAGTGTAAAAGTATATTTTCTGTAAACCTACGCTCAATTTTGTTTAGATATTTGTGCTACCTCTAGAACACAGCGAATTTGAACCTCGCATAATTTTAACATAGGCAACGCAACGAATTTTAACCTCGAAATTCTAACTGTGCAGACAGTCCCAGCAGACAAAAAATGGTAAGTACACATCTAATGGCATATACCATAACTGATTGCGATTTTAACATAACAAACCTCTACTGGAATCAAAGAGCACAAATCGTAATAGATAACGAACCCAGTCCAGAAATTGAAATCAGGAGAGGAGTGAGGCAGGGATGTATTATGTCCGCATTACTATTTAATGTATATAGTGAAGCCATTTTTGAAGAAGCATTACTATCTAAAAGTGAAGGAATAATAATTAACGGAAGATCTATTAACAACATAAGATGTGCAGATGACACTGTGATTATGGCAAGCTCTGCTGAACAACTCCAATTACTGCTAAACAAAAAAAATAGTTTCTGTAAAAAATATGGACTAAATATGAATATAAAAAAGACCAAATACATGATAATAACAAAGAAAACAAATATACCAACAAACATACATTTGGGAAATGTACCGATAGAAAGGGTTGATAAATACAAATACATAGTAACCTGCATTTCAGACAATAATGATCAAACAACCGAAATAAGAGCAAGGATAAAAATAGCAAGAAATGCGTTTGTAAAAATGTAAACAATTCTCTGCAACAAAGACCTTAGATTAGAACTGAGAGTAAGAGCACTGAGATGCTACGTGTTTTCGATACTGCAATATGGACTTGAAAGCTGGACATTAAAGCAAGAACACATAAATAAGTTACAGTCCTTTGAAATGTGGTGTTACAGGAGGATGCTTAGAATAGCGAAATGCGAAATAATAAACACAATAAAAATAGGAAAGTTACAATATCTGGGATACGTAATGAGAGAACAGCGATATGAACTGCTAAGGCTGATAATACAGGGAAAGATAAAAGGAGGAAGGAGTATAGGAAGAAGAGGACTGTCATGGTTAAAGAATTTAAGGGACTGGTTTAAATGCAGTTCTGTAGAACTCTTCAGAGCAGCAGTAGATAAAGTAAAGATAGTGATGATGATATCCAACCTCCGATCGGGAGACGGCACTTAAAGAAGAAGAAGATTGCGATTTTAATTTGTTAAAATATAGGTTTTAAACCAAGATAGCAGTAACAAAAAAAAACATTATTTACATGTGCATTTAACACTTGGAATTGGGTATACTTTCCACTGCCAAGCTGCAAGTAGTGCAAAGTATCTCCAAGAGTAAAAGTTAAAAAGGAAAATGGTTTTCAGGAAATGTCTAGTCGTTATAAAAGGAAACTGAGATCTTGCAAATATGGAGCCTACTCAAGGAATAAACATGAAGGCATGTTTGTCAGCAATAAAAGATGGTATGAGCACAAGATGGTACACGCTAGAAAACCTGAATACCCATCAATATACTCGTATGAAGAGGAAAGATGCTTCGTACAATACATTCATAGCCTTAGTGATAAGTTTTCCTGTTACTGGAATGGAATTGCGACAAATAATGAAGACTAATTTAAATCGTCAAGGAAAAAAATGACTTGCTTTAAGGATAATTCTCCAGGTATGGATTGGGTCAAATCATATTTAACTCGACATAAGGACATTACTGCAAGAATAGCCTCAAACATGAGAAGAAATAGAGCAGCACTTAATACAGACCAAATGACTGAATACATAGAAAATTTAAAATAAACATTAACTGGTGAGAAGCCACATGCTATTTTTAATTATGACGAGACTACTTAACAGATGATTCCGGACAAAAAAGATACTAAATAAACGTGGAGTCAAATATTCTGAACGAATTTGTAACTTTCCAAAGAGTAGCATTTCTCTTATGATGTGTGAAAATGCAGCTGGTGAGCTAATACCTCCTTATGTGGTATACAAATCTAAGTATTTGTGGAATATCTGGACTTAAAATGACCCCCTGATATGCTTTATGCAAATACTGCATCTGGTTTCTATTGGTATTCTATTGCCCAGGCTTAAAAAAATTCTGGGAAAGAAGGTGGTTTAAGGAGACACTTCATTTACTCATATTAATGTTGAAGTCCTGGATTTGTATCGACAACAAGACATTCATTTTATATGTTTACCTTCGAAATTTTATTTGAGTATTAGGAAACTTATGTAGGGAGTAGATCAAATGTACTTAAAAACAGCATTTTCCAGCGCTTTTACGATCATTAATCGAAAAATATAGAAGAATAGCGATAAGATGTTAAAGTCTGGATTTAGGAAATGTAATATCGTTCCTTGCGATGCAACACCGCTCTTGGAGCGGTTAAAAACAACTAAGCAATATACATAGTGTTATAATTGATAATGATAAAACAAATAATAATAAATCAAATTCGTCGGATATAGAAAACACTTTCATTCGGTATTAAGAATATAAAAGACAGGAAGCCACACAGTTTAAGACACGTGGGAAGAAAAAGAAAATAGCTGTTCCAGCAGAACAAAGTATTGCCCATTCTAAAATTAGTTTAAAAGATCTACATCCACACCTCATCAAACTGTTTAGCCAGAAATGGTAGATGATTCAGAGAAGGACATTGTTTCGGACGACCACTTTCCACTAGGCAGGGATTCATCAGATGATGAAATAAATGAGCTGCAAGAGATGGAAGAAGAAAGTGAATTTAATGAAAAACTCGAAAAAATTTAATGAAAAAAAAAATAAGTTGAATATTCTGAAAAAATTTGTAACTTTTTAAAGAGTAGCATTTCTCTTATGGTGTGTGAAAATGCAGCTGGTGAGCTACTACCTCCTTATGTGATTTACAAATACAAGCATTTGTGGGGCAGCTAGACTGAAAAGGGCGTACCTGGAACGCTTTATGGAAATACTGCATCTGCTTGGTTCGAATGACAGACATTTGCAAATTGGTTTAACACTATTTTATTGCCCAGGCTTAAAAAAATTTGGGAAAAGAAGGTTTGTTAAGGAGACACTTTGTCTTCTCTTATTAATGTTGAAATGGATTTGTGTCGAAAACAAGACATTCATTTTATATGTTTACCTCCAAATAGCACCCACGTTACACAACCGTTAGATGTTGCTTTATTTGCCGCAATCAAAAACACTTTTATTCGGTAATTAGAATATAAAAGTCAGGAAGCCACACAGTTTAAGACACGTGGGAAGAAAAAGAAAATAGCTTTTCCAGGAGAACAAAGTATTGTCCATTCTGAAATTAGTTTAAAAGATCTAACTAAAGTATCTACTACCACACCTCATTAAACTGTTGAGCCAGAAATCGTAGATGATTCAGAGGACATTGTTTTGGACGACCACTTTCCATTAGGCAGGAAATCATCAGATGATAAAATAAATGAGCTGCTAGAGATGGAAGCAATTTGAGCAAATACTGCTGAAAAAGTTAAAAACTCTGAATAAGATGATATAAAAATACTGTTGAGTATGTTTTATTTTTCTATGATGATCATGTTTGCCCTGAAGTGATAAAAACAATAGAAGATTATAGAGCCATGATCAATGCCATGGCAAAATAGTTTAAGTTTTAGAAATGACCAGAAAGAAATGAAATAAGATATTTCTGGGACACTGCAATTGGCAACATAAACCTTCCAAGAAAATTTCTAGACGAGGATTGTACATTGTTCAAGAATGCGACAAATTGTGGTTGGGTTAGTGTCAAAGTTTGTTCATTTAAAATGATCGAATATTCTTTACTTTTATGCTTCTTTTGTAAATGTAGGTAGGTTTAAATTCAAAAACTGGGCCGATGAAAATTTTTTTGCATTGAATCTCTTATTATAGCAATATGCTATAATAAGAGCTATGTTACAACCTGTTCAATAGATATTTGTAATGAAAAGTTCAGACCTTCTTTGAGTGACGTTATATTCCCTCTAAAAAAATTAAACTAAAAAAAATGGTGCAAAGTAACCACGTTTTACGATACGTCAATATTGGTCTTAAAAGAGCCTTATAGATTCTTGATTTCATCTCACAGTTAATGTGTCGATAATTTATTTGCTCCTTATACATGATCTCTTACTTCTTTTTCAATGTTTCCATGGCTGGACAGTGTAATCCTTAGATACTTTATTTCCATTACTTGTTCAATGCTTCATCGACTTTCATCTTTGATTCTTTACTGATTACTATTATTTTAGTTTTCTGAGTTAAAATCGTTATGGAAATTTATTTTGCTCTTGTATTATATCTGTGAACTAGTCTTTGAAAGCTATTTTAATTTTGAGCTATCAATAGTGCATCGTCTGTCTCTTCTTTTATTGACGCTCTTTATGACGTTATCCATGATGAGATTGAATTGCGTAGAGCTTAGTGAGTCTTATTCCATTGTCTCTATCTATAGGTTTAGTAAGTTGTCCATCTATTCTGACTTCCCTCTTATTGCTGTGATATATGTTTTCAATTGTTTTTATAGTATTCAGTGGGATCTCTTTATTATTAAATATTATAAGTATTAAGTGCCTTCATCAAGTCGATCAACAATAGGAATGCGGAAGGAATACAATAGGAATCTATTGTATTTTAATGCTTTAATGCTAATAATTATTTATATTATGACACACGCGTTTCGTGGCCCAATATAATAATTTCGGTCAATGTCAGACTATAATTGAAAATAAAATTCAAGTTTCTCCGTTGATCTTAGACCGTCTTATTTGACAACAACCAGTCAATATTGTTCTTCCTTTTTTACTTTTCATCTTTTCATCGCAGTTTTTGATATGCCAACATTATTATACAAGAAATGAGCTCATTTATGATTTTTTTATAGTCTTTAAGCTTCTAGGCATCAAACGCATACTAAAACTCCTCTTCCAAACCAAACTTAACCGGGGAGAGATCATAAACGGATTTAAGTTCACTTTAGACGCGGCGATAATCCGTGCTACTTATAATAGGATATTTATATCGACGTCCTCTCTGTTTATCCAATAATCCATTATAGATCAGTCAAACTCAGATTGAAAATATGAACTACAGACTGCTTCACGCATTGTATTTTACAAAATTGTTACATACTGAGCTGTCATTCGAAAATGATAAACTGCCAAAAGCTATTATTCTAGCTATCTATCGATTCAGTTACAATCGATAAACGGTAATGTAAAGGTAAACATAAAAACAGATTGTTTGTCCCTATCTTGACGTATAGATAATATTACAGATTTTTTTCGTGTGTTCCCTTATAAAATATACATCGATATTTCTTCATTCATTTTTTAACTATAATTTAATTCTGAGGCAAAAAACAATTGTAAAATCAGTTTTCTTGACACAATTCGTACTAAATGGCACACTAAACACACTTGGTCTGCAAGATATACCATTATTAATTAGCATTATACCATTTCTCAAAGAGCGATATAATAGTCAGATTTAGAATATAGAGAACATGCAATAAACAAAGCAAAACAAGCAGTTGTTAAAAAATAATTAACCTCACCATTTTCATTACAAAATCTTTAAATCGAGAACTCATAGACATTACAATAAAACTAACAATTCAGGAAATAATGAACTTTATTCAAGTACTTATTTATTTATTAACTTTGTCATACATATCTGAACAATTTAAACATCTATTTTTCAAATATAATATACAAATAGTACATTAACCTTACCTACTTATAACCTTACTAATAAATAGTTTCAGACTAAAAGGCCCTTACCGAAAAAACATAAATCTATGAAATTCCATGTAAAGACTGTCAATGAGTTTATATTGGTCAAACAAGTCAGCACCTACATACTAGAATAAATTCGCATAAATATGATAAAAATAATACGACAGCCTTTGCCATACATGAAAAACAACTTTCAATTTTGAGCAAACAAAATTTTAAAGTTGCCTAGACCAAAACACAAAAAAGGAAAATATATAAAGCAATACACATCTAACAGTTTCCAAACGCTATAAATGACAAAAAAGAATTGTCTTTGTAAAAAATTTGTTTATGTTTTAGATATACCTTATTGTTTATTGGATTTTACCCCAAATGGATTAGTTTACGTTTTATGATAAGTTTTTATTAGTTTTTTATAAATACTATGGTTAAAATAATCGCGAAATTTTATATACAGTTTTCATAAAGATATGGAATACCTGTCGAAACGTCAACTCATGAATAAGTAAAACGATTTAAATAATATCTAATATTGTTCTGAAGCTATTTTTTGTGACATTTTAAATGTTTGTATTTTGAGAACAATTTCCGAAGTTGAAATTGAAACGTCAATAAACTTACTTTAACCTTTAATTGTGGCTTTTTAATATGGGTAAATTCCCATTTAAATAGTAATTAATAATATCTAGTTTTAAATAAACCCATTCCCAAGGAAATTGTTTCAAATAATTTAAACTTAAAATTCAAGAAATTAAATAATTAAATAAACTATAATATATATATATATATATATATATATATATATATATATATATATATATATATATATATATTATCGGCATAGCTCGCAACAAAGGAAAACAATATAAAAAATTATGTGAATAAAATGATAGGCAACCGTAAATACTTATATGTGACTATTATATATGTATATATATATATATATATATATTTTGTTATGATGTATTATTTGTGAATGATGTTTTAATGAGCAATGAGTGTTTTTAATAATATATATGTATAGGGTTTTTATCGCGGTTCTCAAAGAATTAGTTTGTTAGCACTTTTTGAAATGATCTTTATTATATCTATTATGAAACACACATATATATATTTAACATAGCCAATGTAAATTTAAAATAAACTGTCTTTAAATTGAAATTCTTATGAAACTAATTAAATTATATAGACAATGTAAATTTTAAACAAACTATC
This sequence comes from Diabrotica undecimpunctata, assembly GCF_040954645.1. Classification (NCBI taxonomy): domain Eukaryota; kingdom Metazoa; phylum Arthropoda; class Insecta; order Coleoptera; family Chrysomelidae; genus Diabrotica; species Diabrotica undecimpunctata. Next base: position 39,830,596 of record NC_092809.1, on the reverse strand, counting down.
TTTAAAATTGAAATTGTTATGACACTAACTAAATTATATTAACAAAATTTTGTACCTTTCTGTCACTGAATGCCTAAATGAACTGTTCTCCACTATATAGATTTTAATCACCACTCAATGTCTTCGTTCTCAGCTTCGGTTATCCTTGTTTTTGTGAAATTACTTTTTTCAATTAACAGCTTCCACCAATTTAAAATATTTTTCTTCTTAATAGCATTTATATTTATTCTTCTTTTTAATATACTAATATCCAATCACCATATAACTATTATAATTTGATTTCTATTTATACTTTCTTCCTAATTCTGACTGATTAATCTTGAACTTACTGAACAACTGACTTCACTAACTGTAACTAACTGTGTCTGTCTTCTTATTAAGTAACTGTCTGACCTTATACTGACTTCATAGTAACTGTCCTACTAATTGTGTGTCTCCTCTGACTAACTATATACTGATTGCTTACTGACTGACTGGCCATTTTGAATCCAAATCACCGAGTATTTATACCTTTTCAATGTTCCAGAACCATCTGGCAAGAAATCATATTCGAATTGTTCTATATATGAATGTTCTCGAAAAAGTATATCTTCGATCCACAGACATAACCATATTCGCGAAGGTTCTACCGTAAACAAAGGTTAAATTCTGTATTCTAGAGAATTCTTTACTTTTCTATCGAGAATTTTATTGACATTTAGGCTTTTCAGATCAGAATATAAACTTATATGTAATTTAAACAACCTAAATTAATAAATTACACTATTTCAAATCCGTAATTATATGTAAATTAAACATCTCAAACCAATAAATAACCCCATTTCTACATTCGCAACCATTACTTAAACGTCACTTTTAGAGTATATTTGGTTGCCTATGCACATGGTTCACTTAAATATATTTACAATATTATAAATATTTAAAAAAAACTTTTTACACTTATTATATGCTAATTTCTTAAAAATGCCCTCACATAAATATATTCTATAGTATATAACTTATTAAAATAACCAAATACTTTTTATATCTAATATTATCTAGTGTATAACTTATAAATTATTTTTAATCACTATTTTTCTTTCTCCTATATTCAATATCATTTCAATATATATATTCTTTCCCAAGTTAATATGCTCCTTTTCTAACTTGGCTGTACCGTACTGAAGACGACCAATAGTCAGAAATACGTATATACGGTTGCCTTCCATCTTATACATATATTTTATTATTTATTATTTTTTTCCTTTGTTGCGAGCTATGTCGATATCTTTTAACTTTATTTTATATATATATATATATATATATATATATATATATATATATATATATATATATAAGGTTGAATGCTCGAATAAATGAACTGAAAAATTAAAGGCAAATATCGAGCACAATTTTAATAATCAAATCTTGCTCAAGTACTTTCGTTTTCTACAGCATTATCATGGGCATTTCGTCAAATTTGGGCTATCCAGCTTGCGCAGAATGTGATAAACATAAAATTAAACATAAATTGTACATAACACTACTAAAAATTATTCTACGCTACATTCTTGTCGGCAAAAGGAGAGAGAATTCTCTCTCCTATATATGTATATATAGGATAGATATATATCCCATATATGTATATATATATATATATATATATATATATATATATATGTGTGTGTGTGTGTATATTGTCCTATAAAGTTTGTGTATTTTTACTTTATATGACTGTACTAATGAATAGATTATTTACATCCCCATCCTCTGTGTTTATCCAATAACCCATTCTATCTTCTTTCCAGTTACGGCTCGCGGCACTGAACGAGGCGTATACCGGAGACATCCACGGAGTCCGGGGCGCCGATTACGCCTGTTATCGCGAGGCCCGCCGAGCCGGTCTCCGGGGAACCTTCAGGGCCCTGCTCTCTTCCAGAGTGCAGAACGTAGATTCTATCGTCAGACAGGCCGATCGCAAATTGCCAGTGTGCAATCTCAGAGGGGAAGTGCTCTTTAATTCCTGGTAAGTAGTCGATATTCAAATTTATTCAAAGTGCGGTTGTAATACAAATTGATTTTAGCGAATTATAACCAATAACACAAATAGGAAGGGATAAATACTTAATTAAGTTATTTATTTTATATTTTATTATTGTTTACATATTTTCGTTAAAGCTGCATCAAATAATTGAGAAAATCCATTTTATATGATCCATTCATATATTGTAGCACGTACTTAGTTAATTTTCAGGGATTTTAAGGTTTCAGAAGAAAATCATTACGATGGACAAATAAATGTGACGTGTATTTATTGGAGATAAAACGTCAACTTCTTAAAACTAACTATATGATACTGCGTATAATAATTTAGAATAATTAATTTTTAGTCGTTGACGCCACACAAATGACAAGAGATATTTTAGAGCCCCGTTGGTGATACAATCTGGTCATAGTAGATACCATCGTATGATTCTTCGACTTCTTCCATGTTAAAAGTTTACTATACACTCGCTTTTGATGCTGGTCTTATCCATTTATAGTGGTGCTCTTTCGTATCGCAGAATTTTTTGATGGTTTCATATGCCGTTCCTATTTGGACCTTATTCTTCTATTTCTTCTATATGATTGACCTACGACTGACGTTTGTAGTTTTGTATTTCTTATTTAACTTGTGGATTTAATCGGTTTGCCATGTTTTTATTTTCTTGCTATTAAGTTCTTCTAGCTATTTATTTTCTCCTTATTAGCTCTTCTAATATTTGGTTTTATCTAAAGCGTGTTCTTCTTTCTTGGTAATCATCCTCTATTAGTATCTATGTTAGTGCTTCTTTTAGTATATTTATAATATCTAACACTTTTTCTTCTAGTTCCTCCGGGATATTAAAAAATGGCCACGTAGTGATCTTGTGTTCTTCTGTTCGAGGGTTTTTAGGTGATCTTTTTCCCATTTTCCTATTTCTAGAAGTATGTTATTTAATTTAAGTTTGTAATCCCATCTCTTCTAAGAAGTGTTTGGGTTTGATGGGATCTGTCACTGTTATGTCATCTCTGTTTTGTAGATAGTTGGATATATGTAGATAGAATTGAAGGGCCAAGTGGAAGAAGGTGTTAAGTTACAAAAATTAGTTTTCAAGATAATCCACTTTTAGTGAATGATGCTGGAATTTTTTTATTAAGAACACTGGAACTAGTACATTATAGGGTTTATGTTAGGTTTATTCTAAAATATTAAAACCTTATGAAATGGAGTATATTCATCATACGACTCATTGTATAGGTAGCTTCCAAATTCATCGATTCGAATCCACTTAATGCCATCTCTGAAGCGAACCTTTTGATTAAGTAAATTTTTTTTTCTGTTTATCAGGCCAAGCTCAGTACCTAATTTATCAAGGTCACGAAAATAGGTTTCCATATCGTTAACCATACAATTCTTACCAATGGCAGATTTAATTATTTCCTAGTACTGTTGGTGTAACTATAGTTCCATGTCTTCTAAGCACTTTTTCGATTCTTCCGAAATGCCGATCAGAGTCCAAATACGTGTCGCCGACTTCAGAAAATTTATGATCTATTTTGTCAAAATAACCTCGAACTATCATTAACTGATACAAAATAATTTTTATTTTGACCACCGCAAGGGTCCGACCATGTTAGTAAATGTTTTTTATATTTAACATCATCACTTGTCTGAATAAAATTCCACAAGCAGCTTCCATTTTCCGAACTACCTCTACCTGCTACATCCTCTGTCCATTGTCCATGTTTGAAAAACAGATCTTTCTCCATTTACTGTCACAACATGGATACCCAAGTTATACAACCATATTTGGCGCAAATAAAAAGCTTTTGATGTTCTTATCTTTGGCAAAAGCATAATTTGCTACAAATTCATTGTAATGTAACATAGAGTATTATCGTTTTTTGCTTTAGTGCGGTCATTACTCATCAAGTTGAATCCTATCTTAATATTCTGATGGTGCTCATCACTAGCTTGCCCTGAATCACAAATACTGCATGTACCGCTCTTTGGATGGCTAAACGATAAATTAAATTCTGTAGAAAAAACTTTGACATATGATGATCTTTTTATAAAATACATTTCGAGTTTTTGTTTTTCCTTGCATTTAGCAATGTACAATCGATACATGATTGACATATTAAAATTAGGTGGCAGATATTTTTTGTTGAGGTTACTGGTGCGTGAGTAGTGGGACTCTTCTGCAGGGAATTCTAAAATATGATTCATTATCTCCTGTTTTACAAGATTATTTAATTTGTTTGGCCTATTACAGTGTCGACCACGTTTATCGAGAGATGGAGCTGATGCTCCAGTGGCTAGTTTGCCTTTAATTACATCTAACTTTTTCACCCTATTTGATATAACGAACACAATGCTTTTTTGCACAAAAAAATTTCTTCGTTATTGAATACAACAGTATATCGATAAGATACAGATTTGTGTTTTATTGCATCTCTTCTGATGCGTGCTACCGGTTTAAGAATAATACTTTTAAATAAGAGAGCATTTTTTCCATTAATATCAAGTGCATAAAAATTATTTAATATTGATTTTCGTTCTTCATCCTTAAATTTACTGCTGCATTTTAGCGTTGATTGAATAAACGATTTTAGTCTGCACTTTTCTGTACACAGATTTTCTAAACGAGCTATTTTTTCTGGTACAATTTTACCTGTGCTGGATGTGTAGGCTTTGCCTTGTTCGCTAGCAAGTAACGCCTTTCTTCTTTCCATGCATTTGGATTTCTTACCCTAAGCTTGCTAGTTTTTATTTTGATTTGAAAACTTTTAATTCTTTTTTTCTCCTTTGTCGTTATGCTAGCATTAAAAATGTTTATATTTTCAGCGGTGTTTGTTGCCTCTACAGGTAATGTCTGAAGATTATTCATTGAACTGGCTTCTTCTAAGCTTATGCTTGTAATATTTTCTTCTGCTTCAAGATTTCCCACTTCCTGTTTAGTATTTTCCCGACTACTTACTCCAATACTTGCTAATTTTACACTGTCACCGTCGTCACTAGAATCCTCTTCGCCTGGAACGTATTCACTGCCACTTGATTTAAATAAACATGACGCAGGTGAATATAGAACCCAATCATCACCAGAAATTTGTTAAGTGTCAACTAAAAAGTACCAGTATTAGAACTTAAAGTATTAAGACTTGAATAATTCATGCTTTCACACCAATAAAAAATAATTACCTTCTATCTTATTTTAAATGTTAATATTTAGAGAACTCAAATCTCTATCTTCTTCATTCATGGATTTTGTCATCATTTTCACCCCTTTTGGCACTCCTTTACTGGAAATATATTCAATGCCACTTGATGCATATATATATGTGTCATTGGTAAATCGGAAATCTGTTCTTTATCAGGTAATATGTCTTGAGTATCAACTAAAAATTAAATTTCGTTATTTACAATAATTACTTTTGTTTACTTTCAATACTAATTAAAAAAATACGCACCTTTTATTTAATTGCCATTACTGGTATTTAAAGAATAATTTAAATCAGTATATTGTGCTTGCGCGATTTCAACCAACTTTTTTCCGCGTTGAGAAATATTTTTATACCTTCTAAGCGAGAAAAATTATGTTAAAAATTACTCCTCGACAGTCGACTGAATGCAGTAGAGGAATGACGCGAATAGCATATTAGTTATCTATAGTACCCTACAGTATATTACATACATAGATACAGATTGTATCTATGCGCGAATATTTCTGTTGGGTTCTGTTTCACTTAACGTTTATTATGACCTCGAGACATCAGGTGATGGAAGGAGGAAGCAGTGTTGTCATTTGCGATGTGTAATAAACTAGGTAGCTTATGAATGGAAAAAGGCGTTATGTACCCATGACTCCTTATTCCAGTATCTATTAATAATTTTACTGTACTTAACACCTTATGCGTTTGTGTATTGCCGTTAGAGTTAAAGCAATAACGATTTATGATAAATAGGTACTTAAAACATTCTTGCATAACAAAACTAAGTTTTTTAAAAAAATGTTACATAACACCTTGTTCCACTTGGCCCTTCAATTCGTTTGTTTCTGTTTGTAGCCCTATCGTTTCGTTAGGGTAAAAGTGGGATAGTTGCTCCACATTTTAAAATGGAGTATTTTTTACTAAATTTTCTTAAACAGTTGATATTTAAAATTAATTTTTGATATAGTAATTCTTGTATCTATGGTTTACTATATCATTCAGAGTAATTAAATATAGTTGTTATTGTTAATATTTAAAAAATATGTCAAATAAAAAAAGTACTAGTGTGAGTATAGATGCCTATTCTATGGGTTAGTTGCCGTTAGGCATAAATCAAAGCATATAATCAATACCTTTTATTTCCATAATGAGCAATGGCACATTACGCTTTTGTATTAATTCTCATTTTTTATTATTAATTAGTCTTAAAAAATTCATTATTTCTTTAGTTGAGTCAGTGTTTTTTTTTGTTTATTTTTTTTTGCAAAAAGCAAATGTATTGCAATTGTCGCTATGTTGCTCTTTCTTGCTAATAATTGTACATTGTACCCAGTCTGCAGAAGATTTAGTGTTATATTTATCAAAACATTTCTTGCAACTACCATTTTTCTGTGTGTCTGAATTAGAATCGCTCGAAATGGACATCTGTGAGGTTTGTCACTCTTACTGGAACTCGACGGGGATTTAATTCACCAGTATTCACTAAGAAATATACAGCAAGTACTCTTTGCACTGGCGATGACGGAGTAGTGATCGAAGCGATCAAACTAGGTGGAAATAACATTATCCAGGCTTTGGCCAAGCTTTTCACCGAATGCATCTACCAAGGAAAAACTCTTTCTATCAAATAATACAGTTATTACTTTATTACACAAGCAAGAAGACATAAGAGATTTAAAAAAACTACCGTCCTATTAGTTTGCTCTCACACATATATAAACTTTTTACAAAAATTATCAAAAAAAGACTGGACTCTAAATTAGACTTCTATCAACCTAGAGAACAAGCTGGATTTAGGTCGGGATGCAGCACTAACGACCACTTACTAGTGATGAAGAACCTGATAAAGAAGTCTGCAGAATGTAACAAACCATTGACACTGATATTTGTCGACTACGAGAAAGCATTCGATACAATAAGCCATCAGAAAATGTTAAAATCATTCACAGAATGCCGAATAGACCATCGCTACGCTAACATAATCAAATATATCTACCAAAATGCTACATGTAACACTATCTGAACACGAAACAAATAAATTATGTAAGAACATACTTGTAAGAAGGCACATCTGAACGAGCATGGTATCAACATAAATGGAGAGAAGCAGTCATTTGAGATTTGCAGATGACATCGTTCTTATAGCCGATCGTAATGATGATGCAATATTTATGTTTAAAAAATTATATCATGCTTCTTTGGAGGTCGAACTAAAGATTAATATGAACAAGACGCAAATAATGACTAATCTGGTGCTAAATCGAAATATTGCTCTTGATGGAAGGGATATTGTGCAGACTACATCGTATAAGTACCTAGGACATGAAATTCGGTTGGGCAGAGATTACCAGACATGTGAGCTCCCACATCGCATAAAATTAGTCTGGGCAGCGTTTGGTAAGTTATATAATGTATTTAAATTGGATCTACCCATATGCCTCAAAAGGAAAATCTTTGACCAGTGTGTGTTACCTGTACTCACCTATGGAGCGAAAACATTAATAATAGTAGTCTCCTGTTTTATACCGCTTCGCGGCTTTGGGAGTATAGCAGGGTAGTCTGCTATATCTAGGGCCTACGGTATACAAGGAAGGTAACATGGCCAGTGCTACGCTTCAACCGCCTATTATTACCCCTGGTTTTACCCAAGGTACTCATTTTATTCAGGCTGAGTCGACCTGGGGCCTATAGACATTTTTAAAAATGTCTAGTTGTTCTTGCCGGCGTAGGATTCGAACTCCGGACCACCGGGATGCGAGGCAAGAATCCTACCGCTTGCGCTACGCAGGCCCTAGCGAAAACATTAACAAATACAAAAAAGGTAGTTAATAAGATTCGCGTGACTCAGATAGCTATGGAGCACCAAATATTGGGTGTTTTAGAGTGAAGACTAAGGCAAGAAGCAATACGGAGCAGAGGACGCCCACCAATTAGATGGACTGACGACCTGAAGCGTGTTAGCAATAACTGGATGCAAGCCACACAAGACAGAGACAGATGGAAAGAGCTGAAGGAGATTTGTGTCCAGCAGTGGACGCATACAAGTTAATGATGATGAATGCATTGACATTGTGGTAGGTCGCGATACGTCGGATAACATAACACCAGTCAGTTCTTTCTTTTTATATCATTCAAGATCACTTTACACATAATTTATATAACAATATAATGCGTGAGTGTGTTATGTTTCAAACTTATTATAAAATTACGAATGTAAACCAGCGTTTGTTATACTAACCCACTTAAAACGTAAGTAAACGTCTAAATTTAAGTCTTACTTCCAACGAGTCAGCTGATCTATGTTTATTCGTGCATGATATTCCTACTGTAGTTTTACCTTTGACTTTAGCTTTACTTCGATATTTTCTTTTGCGTTCAAAATTGCAGCTGATTGTTTTACCCTCTTATAAAATGTTGCCGGAATGGCAACTATTTTTTTTCCACTGTAAAATGGTACCTATATACTTAAAATTAAAAAAAATAAAATTTCCCAAATAGATTGGTTCAAAGTATTTGTCTTAACAAAGCTTACACTCTTAATAATTGTTGCCATATTAAATTATTAGATATCGACAATAAAATTTCAGAATTGAGAATTGTATAATTACAGACCGAAAACTAAATATCTTGAGCGGTACCCCTGCCCTGCGGTCTCTGGCTAAGTACATAACATTTTTAATGGAAATACCGCAACGTTGCCAGTTACTACCTGCATCTAAGGATATTTCTTATTTCGGACATGGCAATTCATTACCGCCTGATAATTTTCTAGCTTGGTAGCACTGGACCGGTCTCTGAAAGAATTGCCCATCGCATCGGATGAATATGGATGAATGTATAGGTTTTGGAGCGTCATCCGCCAGGTCATTAGTACATTCGCGCATTGCGTAAGTAAAAACAAAAAGCGCCAAGTGGACAAGAGATTGAGAATAAACATTTATTAACTTTTTAAATAAAGAAAAATTCATTCAAAAGGAATTTGGAAAAGGGGAAAAGGAAAAATTGAAGGAAATATCTACTACATTGAATACGTTAGTGGGAGGGCGGGAAGGCAGTGCTCCTAGCGCCTTCCTATCACAGCCGCCCCTTCCTGGGTACATACCGGCAGAACTGCTATAACACACCCCTTTAAAACAAACATTTAACAAATGGTCATTTGATGGAAAAATAATTTGATGTACTACTTAAGCTCTATGCATAAAAAGGGAAACAAAAAAGACCCCAATAATTATAGTAATATGCGTCACACTTTCTGCGGGTAAGTTGTAGGAAAATCTTTAAAGAAAGTACGAAGGAACAGCTGCAAACTTCAGAAGAGCAGAGTAGCTTTTGTTTCGGACACTCATGTACTGATAATATATTTTCTATTATAATGCACATTGCACATTGTATTCGTGAATCTCCGAAAGGTTAATGATGGTGTCCGAGTCAACAACCTGTGGAAAGCAATGGAAAATCACGGAGTAGATAATATCTACATAAAATTCACTAATCACTAATTACCGTCAAATCACTTTATAAGACAATGGATGTAGAATAAAAGTCGAGCAAAACTACTCAGAACCATTTAAAGTCGATAAAGGTCTTATACAAAGATGCTACCGGTCACCGACCTTATTTAAACTTTATATGGACTAAAAAACTGAAAGTGGGCAGATGGGAGTAAAAATTAACAACAACTATATCCATAGCTTTTTATTTGCCGTTGATCAAATAATTTTATGAATATAAATACTTGGGAGTAACTTTAACAAAAACTGGACCAGATGAACCGGATAAAATAAATAATAAAATAAAGAAAAGAAAGACAGTAACACGACAATTACACTCGATTATATGGTGCGATGATATTACAAGCAAAACTAAGCGCCAAATATTTAAGACAGTAGTGGAAATCTGCTCACCGCATTGCTCAGAGACGTGGGTGACAAATAAAATAACGGAAAACAGAATAAATGCAATGGAAATGATGTTTTGGGGAAGAGGCTGCAGATTAACACTAATGGACAAAGCGAGAAATGAACGAGTTAGAGAAATAATGAATGTGAAAGAGGCACTAAATGACGAAAAAGAAATACGAAAATTACTCGTATGGATATATGCTAAGAATGAATAAGACAGGAATACGGCTGAGAACTTATAAATGGAAACCAAATAAAAGGAGGAAACGAGGACGTCCGAGATTAAGATTACAGTGGAATGAGCAAATAAAAACTGCAATGTAAACAGGAGACCTCACTGAAGAAGATATATATATATATATATATATATATATATATATATATATATATATATATATATATATATATATATATATATATATGACAAGAAAAACTGGCGATTGGGATAAACTGCAAACAGAATATTCTGGGTAAACAATAAGTGATTTTAAATTTTCTGCGTTAACCAAAAATAATTTTTATACCCTTAATTTTAAAACAAAAGCGTTGCACATAAACAGCATAAAATAACAGCGATAATATTATACCGTTTTGCGTAAGTCTCACGCGTTTTTTAGATTATTTCGATTTACTCGAGCATTTATTTTTGTTGTAATGTTCTCACGCACAGCCTCACATTTATTTAAAATCCTCGCAAACGATTCCAAGCCATCTACGTTTCAAAACTGTAAAAGAGATAAGCTAAATTAAAAACATTTTGTGCACTGTAGCGTTGCTGTAGTTCGGGTGGAAAAGGGACTTATTTTGCTACACAACCATGGGGTTAATCATTGTGTTTTGGGAGTGAGTTTGATAATAATACATTTCTGCAGTGGTGGGGTATTTAGGAAATACCCTGCACAGCCTATTTAGTATTATTCGGAATTCAGGTTAGGATCTTATGCTAGGTGAAACGAATTTATTTTCGTAATTTCTTATCTGAGAAAGATTTTCCTCAAGTAAATACTGTGTCTTAAGTGTGATATTGGTGATAAATTCTGTGAAAATATAATACTGCAATAACCACACGTATCTCTATTTATTATTCTTTAAATGAAATATTATCTTTGTGTATAATTGTTTCTTTTTTGAATTTTAGGGCTGAAATCTTCAACGGCGACGGTGGAGCATTCCCACATCCTCCCAGAATATACTCGTTCAGCGGCAAAAATGTTCTATCCGACTTTTCATGGCCTAACAAAGCCGTCTGGCACGGGGCTCTTTTGACCGGTGAGCGAGCCTTAGACACATCGTGCGATGCCTGGCATACGGCCTCTAAAGAAAAAGTCGGACTGGCCGGCAGTCTTAAGGGGCCAAGACTCTTGGAACAAGCGCCCTATTCTTGCGATAAAAGACTTATTTTACTTTGCATCGAAGCTACGACGGAGCAGTTTGTGCAGAGAAGAAGGAGAAGCGTTTATGAAGAGAGGTAAGCATTATTTTATATATATATATATATATATATATATATATATATATATATATATACATATATATATATATATATATATATATATATATATATATATATATATATATATTTATGCGAAAATGGTATATAAACTATAAATGGATATTGAGGTCTTTAGAACATGCGCGATTTTTCGAGCACGACAGAACAGCCGAAGTACTCGAAATAGAGCAAGTGTTTTAAAGACCAGTTATCCACGAATACTTTACGCTATTGGTAACCTTTGAAATCATGTATTATTACTACAAAAAAATTGAAATAAAAGCTAATAATGTAAAATGGTTGAATTTGTTATGCACATCAGTATACCTTTCGTTGTTATGGAAATGAGAAAAACAAAAATTAATTTGCAATCTGTCACATAAGATTAATTATTATTACTGATTGTATATTGCTTAAATATGAGTTCTAACATTGATTACTTAAATAGTAAAGCAGAATCGCGGTTAATAGCGCAAAAATATGAAGACGCTTGTAAAAAAGGATTCGACAAGTTCATTAAATGGATGGAAGAGCAAACGGTAACAGATATAGATGAACGAGATGTGCTTGCTTACCTTCAGAAAATGTCGGAACAGTACAAGCCGTCGACTATGTGGGCTATCCATTCGAAATTGCAAGGTATGTTGAGAATAAACAAAGGGGCCGATTTAAAATCATTTGTGAAAGTGCATGCATTCATGAAGGCAATTAGAAATACTGACGTGACCAAGAAGGCGTATTTATTCAAGGAAGACGATTTGCGGATGCTTCGGACATGACGTATTTATTTTTGAAGGTGGTATTTGCCATTTGCTGCATCATTGGCTCATAACATCAAAGAAGAAGAAAGCATATTGCTTATTACTATCTGACCATCTAAGACTGTGATGGCTCGACATTTGACAGTTGCTGATAGGTGTGCGTTTGGTCAAAAAGTATTTATTATTGCGCCCCAAAAATGTAGGAAAAAAAAGGGGAGTTAACTCATCAAGTAGTTGGTATTAATACATTTGACTCATGTCTCTTGCAAACTGCACGTTATCTAGAATTAGACGATCCTGATAAATACACAAAACATGCGTTTTGACGTGCATTATCATGCTACAATTATGGCGAATAGTTGCATGACAATAGACCAAATCCAACGATAAGTAGGATGGAAATCGGCAGCTGCGGTGACTGGTTACGTTGAAGAGAGTACTACCAATGAGAAGAATGTTTCAAACATTATTAGGAGTGCCATTATTAGAAGTACAACCTCATTGGCTTCCGAGAATGTCGATAGTATTAATTTGAACAGCATTTCCGCTGATTTAGGAAATTTAGGAAAAAAGGAAGTATAAATAATGTAAACAATACCAACTGTACTTTTCATATTCATTTAAAAGGTTAAGATTTTTAAATATTTGTTATATACTCCTGTCAAGTCAGATCAATATTTAAAACTGTTGATGCTGCCATGGTAACTTTAAAACATGAGCCTTTTTGAAAGTTATCTTTGTGTATAATGTACGATGAGACGTACATTAAATAAGCAAAATGGGATAGCTTAACCTGGTAGCTGCGGTAGGGTGGCTGGAAGCTGGCCTATTCATACGGACAATCCGGACTTCCCCAGAATATTCTAAGTATTCATTGACAATTATAGCATGGTGGGGACGCCTGTTATTGTCCATAAAAATAAAACTAGGTCCTATGAATGGCGCAAATGATACCACATGCTCATCTCAAATGGTTATTATATACCATGATTGTATCACAGAATCTCTATCCATAAGAATTGAATTAAGTCAGTAAGGGCATCTGAACTTATACCGGCCTAAACCATAACTCAGCCTCCTCGATAGGTTATTCTGTCGGCAATATTGCATTCGGAAAATAATATAAAATTTATGTGGCCCAAGTCCATAGTTTTAGGTTACACGGATTGATACATACCTTTTACTGAAAAGAAAATCACTGACTTTACAATCTGAAGAGTCAAGGGAAATTATAACAGAAGACTTTAAAGCATCGGAGAGTATTTTCGCAAATGGAAACTTCTGTTAAAACTCCAGTTTTAGCCACAAAAAATATCAAAATACCTGGGCGTGGCTCTTAATAGAAGTTTATCCTTTAGAGAACATCTAAGAAAAACTGCAGAAAAATTCAAAACAAGAAACAATATCATTCAAAAACTATGCGTCACGATCCAGGGAGCATTTGTTTCTACTTTGAGCTCGTCTGCTTAGAGTCTTGTTTATTCATTGCCAGTGTAATGTGCTTCAGTTTGGCTAAATACTCGTATTGTATATAAAATAGATACTCAAATAAATAACACTATCGCAATGGTTGCTGGTGTTATTAATCCATCCACCACACATTGGCTACCCCTTTTAAGTCACATACCACCTCCTTAAATTGGATGAATAAATGGCCTAACAAGTAGTAGGCTAAAAAAATTATGATAATCATCTATTATAAATCTGCTAATCGATTCAGACTTGGATGGTAGCCAATCATAGCCGACTCCGTTCAAGACGATCACCAACAAAAATTGCAAAGATAGACAATATTTATATGTGTTTCATAGATTATGAAAAGGCGTTCGACCTAGTAAATCACACCCAAACTCATGTGCACCAGGGGTGTGTTAAACGTTTATTCTGAAGAAGTGTTCCACAGCGTGCTACAAAACATTCACGAAGGCATTAAAATTAACGAAAGGCTGATCAACAACTTAAAATATGCCGTTGATACTATCATCCTGGTGGACACTCCAGAAGGGCTTCAACGACTCTTAGATGCAGTAGCAGAAGAAGGCGAATCATTTGGTCTTAAAATCAACACCAGTAAAACGAAAGCAATGGTAGCAAACGTCCAAATCTACAAGCTGATATTTAAATTTATAAGACCCCTATTCCAACTCAAATTTATAATACTTCAATAAATTTAAATACCTTCACTCATGGATAACCAAAGATATAGACCCGGAAGTCGAATCCCGAGCTCGAATTGAATACTCAAGATTTGCATTCCTTAAAATGAAACACCTTTTGACCAATACAACTCTTTCCCTGAATACTAGGTATTGATTTGTAAAAACATACATATATTCTATTCTTTTATATGGGACAGAGACATGGACAATTAATCTAAGTGCTACAAGAAAGTTAAAGACCTGACTCCACAAAATAATGTCGACAGACAACGTCACGAACGAGGCACTATTTCATAAAATAGAACATGGCAGAGAAATTCTTAACATTATCTAGGACATTATCAAGAAGCGCAAAGCCAGTTATTTGGACATGTGAACCGGGGAAGATATTATGAGCTCATAACGCTCTTACAAACATAAGAGAGTGAACGGGACTCGATACCCAATCCTTATTAACATCCGTAGAGGATAGAGAAAGATTTGTCAGAATTGTTGCCAACGTTTAAAAATGAAGAAGATTCAATATAATTATTTTATCCATAAGCTAAAAAGTTCTTTCTGTTCATCAAATTATCAATCCATTTTTCGATGATTTTTATAGGTATTGCTTGCACCTCCACAGAAAATAAGAATAAGGAATTTAAATGATAACTATTATTATGATAACCATAATAAACTTTAAAAGATGATTTAAAAACAAAGAAATATAGTAAGTTAGGAAGGTATATCTCGAAAAATTAATGTTTATGAAACCACAAAGTCCCATATAACTAAATAATTTAATTATTTCCCATCTTCCAATTTCAGTTGAAAGCATGTTCTGTATAAATATCGTTGAAGTTGTTTGTATATTTTTAAAAGTCAATACATTTTATATCAGTCGACTATACTCGAACAATATCAAATATTTTTCTAGCAAAAACGCTTCTATAAAATTTGCAAACGTTGTAGTTGATTCTAAAATAGTAAAGAGAATACCAATCAAATATTCAAACACGAAAATATATTCAACTCGGTTTAAGCACGTGACCAATAAATACAAAATTGTATGTATAAAAACTCCAAAGGTATAAAACTGGGAGCGAATAAAAGGGAACTGTTTGAATATTTGAAAACATGTTTTTTTCTACTTATTCCATAATACACATCTTTGTGTGTGTGTGTGTTTATATACAGGGTGAGTCATGAGGAACTTTACATACTTCTACCATATGTAGAGTCCCTCAGGGAACATATCATGTGGCCACTAAAAAATGTCAACTCCTCTTCTTTATTAATTAACAGGGTGATTTGTGTAATTGACCATTTATTTCATTTTACTGTAGTGTTTATACGGCTCATTTGATTTTTTTAATTTTTGCATGATACAGTACACTACTATCAAGCATTCGACTGGTATTAGCTAAACTAAAAAATTCCAGGACTGGCTTTGGAAAAATTAATTTAGGGATTCGTATTAAATATTACACCCTGTAGAAATTTTTTTTAAAATGCAATAAGTGATTTTCAAACTACATAAATAGCCAATGAAGACGACATATGCGACAATGTTGTCGCACTTTTATTAAATTTTTAGTGAACGATCAAATCTTACCAAAAATAGAGCAACCATAATGAAGTATCAAATTATAAGGTATTAATTTAAACAAATGTTATAAATTTCAAACATTTTAATTAAAATGAGTTCCTACAACATAATCTAATACGTAGAAAATTAACATCTTTACTGTCACTTTGTATTATCTCTACGATAGAATCAATTGTTTTTCAATTTTAAATTTTTACTCATAGATCGTATTGGGGCATTATTTTCGATAAATAATAAATTAAATTGATTAAAAAGTCAAACCTCTTGTATGTGTTAGTTTTTGTTGATTGTAAATGATTAAAATTTTATGTCAAATAATAATACATTGCATCAACTGTACTAAATAAAAATAAATCTAAAAAAGTTTAAAATGAAGGTTGGCGTTGACCGTTTGACGTTTCTTGATATTTTATACCCATTGTCATTATTGTCATTATCAATTGTTATTTATGTGTACACGAATACATATTTCTTCTGTCATATCTACGTTAAGTACATTGTGTTAGTTTTGGTAGAGCTTTTGTTACTTTCGTTCAAAATGCCACATCAGTTTTCGACCACAGAATATGCAGACATAATATTTGTTTATGGATTCTGTAATGGGAATGGTAGGGCTGCTAGTAGAGAATATCGCAGGAGATTTCCTAATCGTCGAACTCCCAGTCATCCAACATTTGGGTCAGTTTTTAATTATTTGCGAGAAAATGGCACTTTTCCTAGTGGAACAACAGAGCGACATGTAGATGAAGCGCAGGAAGATGACATTATGGACTCCGTTACTATGAACCCTACAATAAGCACTAGACAAGTAAGTCGAGAACTCAATGTTACTCAATCAAAAGTAAGTAGAGTCTTACAAAAAAATAATCTATACCCATATTACATTTAAATGGTTCAGCGACTACATGCTGGAGATGAGATCGATAGGTTGGAATTTTGTAGATGGATTAACAATAATCGACCAACGCTATACTGGACACTATTTACAGATGAAGCCCAATTTACCAGAGACGGGATAAATAATTCACGAAATTCACATGTGTGGGCAGAAGAAAATCCCCATGCTATTCGAGAACGTCGTTCTCAGTTAAGGTTTTCGGTTAACGTGTGGATTGGTGTCATAAATAACCAATTAGTAGGTCCTCACTTTTTTGATGGTCCTTTAACAGGGCAGGTCTATTTGAACTTTCTACAAAATATTTTGCCGAATTTGCTTGCCAACGCGAACGTTGGCAAGGGACGCGAACTATCCGAGGGATGTATTTTCAGCATGATGGGGCACCCCCACACTTTTTACTGGCAGTGAGACAACATCTCAATAATGTTTATGGCAATAGGTGGATAGGACGTGCAGGTCCTATTTCGTGGCCTTCAAGATCCCCTGATTTCAATCCCGTTGATTACCATATTTGGGGACGATTGAAGCAACTAGTTTACGCAGTGAATATTAATAACCGACAACAATTAATTAATAGAATTATACATTGTTGTAATACTATTAGAAACGATCCCCAGAGTATCCGTAATCCAATACGTCAATTAAAAATTCGGCAACAAAAATGTGTACAGGCTGCAGGGTTCCATTTCGAAAATCTATTTTGAATTATTTTTATTTTGTTACCATTATTGTATCTTTTCCAGTTCTAATTTATGGGTTTATCATGACTATGTACATATTTTTAGTTTTTTTTTTTAAATTGTTCTTCGTTATTGTTAGTAGTTACTGTTTTTTGTTGTGCAGTGACTCAGTTTATCATTTCAATTAAAATGTTTGAAATTTATAACATTTGTTTAAATTAATACCTTATAATTTGATACTTCATTATGGTTGTTCTATTTTTGGTAAGATTTGATCGTTCACTAAAAAGTTAATAAAAGTGCGACAACATTGTCGCATATGTCGTTTTCATTGGCTATTTATGTAGTTTGAAAATCACTTATTGCATTTTAAAAAAAAATTATACAGGGTGTAATATTTAATACGAATCCCTAAATTAATTTTTCCAAAGTTAGTCCTGGAATTTTTTAGTTTAGCTAATACCAGTCGAATGCTTGATAGTAGTGTACTGTATCATGCAAAAATTTAAAAAATCAAATGAGCCGTATAAACACTACAGTAAAATGAAATAAATGGTCAATTACACAAATCACCCTGTTAATTAATAAAGAAGAGGAGTTGACATTTTTTAGTGGCCACATGATATGCTCCCTGAGGGACTCTACATATGGTAGAAGTATGTAAAGTTCCTCATGACTCACCCTGTATACACAGTGCTATCTTTGCCCCCTCGTATCTTTTGAACAGTTATACTTATAATAGTGAAATTTGGAGGGAGATAATAAACAGACGTAGGCTTCTCTACTAGCTATAACAGGTGACGTAATAGTGACAGATGACGTTACAGTGCCACTGTGACAGATAATTTTAAATAAGACCTTATGGCAAGAACTCGTTTGAAAGGTATTGAAAAAAAAAATTCAACCATACTTATTTTATTTGAGGTTAAGCTCATTTTGATGAATAAATTAAATAAATACTAAAATTCCTCCGCTAAATAAACTAAATACTAAATAAGACCTCCGCCTCTGTATACTTGTCAAAAAGTTGACGTTTTTCAATTCTCTAATTGTTTTTACGTCAACGTCAATTAGATTAAGACTTGTAGTAGGTATTGTGGGAATTAAAAATAGTTCAGCGATCGGCAAGTTTTTGCTAGCCCGTTGTAAAGAAACCCTAAAAGTATGAACAATAAGATACCTAAAAAGCGAAGAAAACAAGAAATACAAAAATGAGACGAAGTGTTTCAAATTAATAAAAAGTAACTTACCCAACTAAAGGGGTTATAATTCTACCAACAAAGATGGAAACTGTAAACATTGGACGTAACTTAGATCTAACCATCGAGCAAAAAGACAAAAGAGGGAATGTAAAGGGAGTGGGGGCAAAAATATTGTTAGACAGGAAGTGCCATCTTGAAAGGCCAAATTAAACAAGGAAAGAGAGTCTTTCCTTGTTTAAGAAATCAAATTTAGTTGGGTTATGTTATTTGTGTCTCAACTGTCACATGAAATCTTATTTATATTGAAGTTTTTTAACAATTGTTTCACATTTTAGGCTGTTATCGTTAATATTTAATTAAAATTTTCTCGTCTAAGACACATTCTAAAAACTATTTTGTAGCTACTGTTAATAAGTGTCGGAAAATTTAAATTTGGCGCATTCGCATTTCCGGATATAAGAGGCCACTTTTTTGGTCGCCTTTTCATAACGATTAGATTCCCTCTTTTGTCTTTTTGCTCGATGGATCTAACTGAGAAAATGGAATAAACGTCGCGTCGGGACAAATGTATTTGTTAAAGGTCTTTACTTGTTCTTCAGTTTTAATGCTCTTGTTCACTGATTTGCATCTTATGGGCTCTGTTGATGATGTTATGGTCTCACTACTTCTATGATGATATTTATTTCATATAAAGTACGGTGTCAACGGTCGCTGTATATCAAAGCATCCTGTACATTACTAGTGTTAAGTAAATACCTGTGTCTACATCGAAATTACCCGTTAGAAGTGTATGTTGGAAATTGTTTAAACGCCCTCGAGCTGCACGCACGCATCCATTTACCGTAGAAAGTCTCCATGAATCCCGAAGTACTTTTTACTTTTCACGGCGGTTTTTTAAAAGACTTCCTTTTTGTTTAATATTCCATTGCTACCTCGGGCTAATAGCATTGTTGAAAGTGTGCTGGCTTTTTTCCTTTCGGGCACTGTCTTCAATAAAACTTTTTAACCAGGATTTAAATTGCTCGCAGATTTTCGAATAAAATGCCACTGTCAGCGATAACAAAAAACGTAAGATTCACTTTTGATATACAAATCTGATAGAAAACATATATAGAAATGCTCACCGAAAATAAAATGGGGCGAAAATCTTTATCAGTACGATAATAATTTTTTTGTGCGAATTTTTATTTTGCAAAGTTATGAGTTGAAATTGTGTATATGTATGTGAAAAATTTGGTACGGAAACAAGGTTATCAGCCACAGAATGTTTTATTTATGTTTAAAGATATTTTTTGTTCTTGTTTGTTACTTTTTTTAGATATTTGTGTAAATCACTGAAGTTAAACTAATTTATATTTCTACTTTTACATCTTTAATAAAATTTATTAGTAGTTTTAAGGTTTCTCTATTAGCAATTGACCAAATGTGTGATAGACTTAACAGACGCAAATATTTCAGTTCAATAAGAGTTTAAACTAATTTATTAGATTTTTCTAAATATTAATTGCATCCAAAGAAAATATGGTTAAGATCTCTGTAAGAACTTATATTACAACTGCATGATAGTGCAAGTAATATTTTAAACTTAAATAAATACGCTGAGAATTGACCATGATTCGTTTTTAGGCGAAATAGACTTGCCGAGAAGAATTTGATAGTCAAATAATTAAATATGTATTGAGGTGGTAGTGATAAAGTCGGATGTATCTGAAAATACATACTTTTCGAGTATTCAATAATATTCTCCCATTGCTGTTCTCATTTCAGCCTTATTTTATTTTTTATTGAGTACAACATAATATAGGACACTTCATCACGTCATTCCTTCAAATTTTGTATTTTTATAAAGTCTAATGCAGATTTAGAATCTGTTAATATTACTCCATCGAGTATGTTATTGGTTGTTAACCAGGTATAGGTAATGGATTTTGAGAAGAGCTATAACCTTGTAAATTACAGGTAAACTTGTGTACTGTATCAGCATGAGTCAGAGCTCTTGTCAAAATCCATTACCTTTAACACCTTTTATAATTGCAAAAAGCTCGGCTGTATAAATGCTACAAACATGTGGTAATTTATATATTAATGATTGGTTTGTATTTTGGATAAATACACCACAACCAACACCTTCCTTCGTCTTAGATCTATCTGTAAATGTAAGAGTTTTGTTACAGAAATTATCTAGTAATAATTTTATGAGGATGTGATTTATTTGATGAGATTCGGTGTACTTGGGAATTATAATTCTGTGTGTTTTTATTAAAGATTTAAAAGGTTTGGTGTACATGTATTATAATTTGTTACTACCAAACAAATTTTGGATTCCATTGGTCTCAGTAAATGTCTCACTAAATGGGTTGAAATTAAATACATTATTTATTACAAGGTAAGGAGTCAGAAAAGTGGAACAAGACATCACTGAAACCCAATTTGGATTTAGGGATGTCATGGGTACACGAGAGGCATTATTTGGATTTAACGTCCTCATGCAAAGATGTATGGATGTAAACCAATCACTCAATGTTTGTTTTATTGATTACAATAAGGCGTTCGATAAGGTCCGACACAACCGTCTTATACAGTTACTTAAAGATAAACACATTGACAAAAAAAACTTAATGATAATAACTCATCTCTACTTTAACCAACCAGCAAAAGTCAGACTAGGCAAAGAACTTTCGAAGGAAGTAGAGATAAAAAGAGCAAGGTTGCATACTCAACCTTACAAAGAATGCATGGTATATAAAGAGTTAATTAGCAGTAGAAACAGGGCAAGAGGAGTATCATCGCACACTCCAACGATCAATCAATTGCAACATAACAAAAATAAGGTACAGAATAATACGAACTCAATCAACCAAAATCACGCAACTTACACCCAAATAACTAGTAGAACCAATGTAAATAATGTACAGAATAATATGAACGCAAATAACCAAAATCACGCGACCTACGCCCAAATAACAAGTAGAACAAATGTAAATGCGAGAAATACAAAAGGTGGCATTGGAGAGATGATAAATAGTTTCGTTAAAGAATTCAAAGCTATGTTCTCACAACTAATAAATCAAAATAGCGTGATCTTAAACATGCTTTCTACAGTAATAAATACATTTTATGGAAATTAAGTCATTACGAATAACACAATGGAATGTCAACGGCCTAGGTAACCATAAGCAAAAATTATTAAATTTATATAACATAACAAAATTGGAACGATGTTCAAAATCTCTCATTATGCTACCCACAACACAACAACCATCCTGATAGAACAGCATACGATGGCGCTGCTATTAATATACCGAGCACCATACCACATTACGACGAAACAATGTATCAGACGAAAAAAATACAAGCGGCAGTAATCTGTATCAGTTCTGAACCATGGTCCTTTGACATTGAGGCAATGTACAGCCCTCCAAGGAATTATATCACCACAACAGAATATGAAGACTTCTTTAGACATCTATAAGAAAAGTTCTTAATTGGAGGTTACTGGAATGCGAAGCATACAGACTAGGGGTCGAGACTATGTATGACAAAAGGAAAAAATATCAGACAAGCCATAGCTAATACAAACAGCTCTTACTTATTTACAGGGCAACCCACCTACTGGCCATCAGATCCAAATAAAATTACAGATCTGCTCGATTTCTTTATCTTTTATAGCATGGCTTTAAATTATTTTGATATACAATCCTGGGATCTGTCCACTGAACATACCCCCATAATTGTCACACTAACCACGCACATTATAAAACGTCCGAATGTCCCCAAGTTGACAACACCAAAGACCAATTGGAATGTATTTGAGTCTTACATAAATGAAAATATAAAATTAAATATTAGATTAAAGCAACCAGACGATGTCGTGAATGCCATGCTTCTGCTCATCCAAACTATACACTCAGCTGCTTAAATAACTACACCCCCTTATAACGACAAAGAACAAAGTGACACTAACATACTTGTATACATAAAACGTCTTGTTGCACAAAAAGAAGAGCCAGGCGTGTATGGCAGAGAAGTCGCAATCCTATAGCTAAAAATGAATATAATAGATTAACACGGCAACTTAAAACTACTCTACAAGACGCGAGGAATGACACATTTAAACTATTCATCAACAACCTGTCAAAAAAAGACCACAGCATCTAAAAAGCAACGAAATCATTCAAGAGGTCTACACAGCACATACCAATTTTAAGGAAAGCCGATGGAAGCTGGGAAATAACTGAATAAGAAAAGGCATCAATATTTGAACAACATCCCTCACACGTTTTTGATGCACCTGAACTTAACAATAATAATAACGAAGAAGTCAAAAAACTTCTTAGCTACTCCCTGCCCAATGATACTACCGATCAAATGCTTTACCCCTTATAATGTGAACGAACAAATTTCTAGATGCAAGAACTACAAAGTACCAGGCTTTTACATGATCACAGGACTAATTTTAAATACTACTACAGTAGCCATGTTTGCAGATGACAGCGCCATAATATCTATCGATGATGACCCTCAAGTATCATTAGCAAACCTTCAAATGCACCTGAATTTACTACAAGACTGGATAAATAGATGGAAAATCAAATTTAACCTTACCCAGTCGAATCAAATTTCATTGAAGAGATTCACACTAAACGATATATTACTACCAGTAAAAACAGAAGTCAAATACCTGGGAATTGCACTTTACCAAAAGCTCACTTGGAAAGCACACATCTTGACAAACAAACCCAGATCAGCATAAAAATATGTCAAATATATTGGCTAATAAACTGAAAATCGCAATTATCTACAGTTAATAAACTTCTTGTATATAAATGCATATTAAACCTCGTATGGACATATGGAGTACAACAATGAGGCTGTGCCAAGCCTTCTAATACTAAAATCATTAAGAGAATCCAATCCAAGATACTCAGAATGATTTTCAACGGGCCGTGGTACGTTAGTAACAAAACATTGCATGACGTTTCTGGTATACCATTCGTTGCAGAAGAAATCAGCAGACTACATACATCTCCAACAAGAAATCAGACGAAAATTGAAAAGATGGCTAACAGACTTCTTTCTTTAATTTCAGCTTTAAGTTTGATTTTAATTTTAATATTACTTTCAAATTTAATCCAACATTAATTTAATTTGTTAGTATTAGTATTGGGAGTGTTATTATCAGTGGATAATTTCTCCTGCCATGTATCTACAATATATACATTTACTAATAGCTTCCAATAGCATTGGATTGTAAATTTGCAAATTTAATAAAAAAAATTATGATAAAATACAGGGTATTCCATAACTTTGATCTAGCACGCGGCTACGATACATCCTGTTATAAATGGGAGTCTAAGACTAATTTTGACTCGAGGCTCAGCTCGTTTAAACTATTCGAGTTGAGCCGACACTAGCCACGAGCTCAACCTGCAGCTCGAAGTTCAGGCCAAGCTTCTATCTCAAGCTCGGCTCGAAATTTCGAGTCGATCTCAAGCTTATCAAAAGCTCGGCTCAGCTCGGCTACAGTCCATCCCTACCAATTAATTTTAAAATGTGGAATTTAAGACTGCTTCCAATTTGTGTAAATATATTTTCTGTATATTTTACTATAACAGATCTAATGAGCCTCACTAATTCTGTATAGATTAAATAGTTGAGAAGACATGCTACAACCCTGTCTCAGTCCATTTCTAGCATTAATAGATTGTGAGAGTGTCACTCCTTTTTTTGGTATGGTGTTTTATCTATATATTTCTATAATAATCTGCACAAGATGCCCATCATTGTTTAGGTGTTTTAAAGCCTTTCTACAACTTTAATCTCATTTGCTTGATTTATTTTTTAGATAACCGCTCCTTGGAAATATCTGGTACATGAAAAGTTCCAAAAGCCATTTCTTCTCATTTTTTGTTGTGTAGTTCCCTTTTGCTTTGTGCTTATTTTTTTAACATTTTCCTATTTCAACTCTGGTTTTTTGAGATTCATTTTTTTATCATACTATATATTAGCCAAAAAATAAGTGATTTTTATAATTTCTATAAAAATTTGTTATTAAATGCAAAATATGTAATTTATTTGATTTTTAATAATGTAAAACAAGATTATTATTATGTTATTTAACATTCTATTTTCTGTTTCAGTAATGAATTGCTCAACGAAGAAGAATACCAACACCTACTGAATTCCATTCATTAAGAGTCATATCGTAGAGACAACATTGTTCCATCCATATTCATAAACTTCATATAGACTTTTTTGTGTCACGTGTCGTATGTGTAAGATCTACTACGTTGTTGTTATAAAGAAAATAATGTATTTTAATTGCGTTCACTTTATCGTCTTGTGATTTTATTTTTGTATTTTATTATATAGTTTGTATATATTTGATAGTTTGAGATTATGTTACGCAACAAAAATGTTTTGTAATTGTAGGTTTACATAGACGTATTGCAAAGTGTTAGATTGTGATCAAAGGTAATGGAAAAGTTATCGCAACAAAGAAACGATCTGAAAAATAATAAGTTCTTTTCTACTTGCCAAAATAGTCCATAGTCGAAGGACTATAATACAAAACAAACTAATACATATACAGTATGATGCAAATGTATGGAATAAATTCGCTATTTCAGAAACAGACGACTTTTAAAAAAATCTTAAAACACGTCAATTTTAATTTTTGAATGACCATCAACTGACACATATGTGTTGGACATTACGTCATCAGTTTCGGCGTAATGACGTAATCGACGATTTTTTTAAATACAAATCGAGGGCACGCGAGAGCTCATTTGAAAGTTCTCCTTATCGTCATTGCAACGATGTAATCACTTGAATATTTATTTCTACAGTGTTCACTAAAATTATGAACTTTGTCTAGTAACATGGAATTACAATAAATATTCATTCACTGAACTAAAATACACGAAGGAACGCCACTGGGAATAAAACAAAATATGGTTTTTAATTACTCAATTACTCAATCAACAGTGAATAAAATTAAAAAAAAATTAGAGAAACGGGACATGTTAAAGATCTTCCCAGAAGTGGTAAAAAATCAATATCTGAAGCCAAGAAACTGGACTTTGTACTGGCGTTTCAAGACAATACCCATGCCAGTTCTAGGCAGGTCGCACTGGATAATAATGTCCACCAATCAACTGTTGTAAAAATGCAAAAAAAAGAGAAGTGGCATCCATACAAAGTACATCTGGTCCAGGAGCTATTAGAAGATGACTTTGATAGAAGACTCGAATTCTGCGAAACCATTATGGAAAAATGTAACAGAGATCAGGGTTTCATACAAAAGGTACTTTTTTCTGATAAAGCGTCTTTTATGCTGAATGCTCACGTAAATCGCCAGACATATCGATACTGGACAAGTAAAAATCCACATTGAATGGAAGAGTATAGGACACAATATCCCGAGAAGGTGAATGTTTGAGACGGCATTATAAACAATCAAATTGTATGGCCATATTTTTTTTTAGGAAAACTTAACCGCTTCTCGTTATCTAGAATTTCTTCAGGATTATCTGTTGCCACAGCTGAATCGGCTATTTCCAAATAGAAATAATTTGTGGTACCAACATGACGGGGCTCCCCCACACGACGGCGTTGAGGTACGAAATTACCTTAATAACGTTTTCCCAGGTAGGTGGATAGGTAGAAGGGGGCCCATCGAATGGCCACCAAGGTCTCCAGATTTCACTCCGTTAGACTTTTATTTGTGGGGATATTTAAGGAGCAGAGGGTATCAAAATCGACCAAATAATGTAGAAGAGTTAAAGGAGCGCATCAGAACGTAAATTGCACAAATAACACCTGAAGTCATCGAAAACGTTAGGAAAGAATTTATTGCCCGTCTTTCACATTGTATTATTGCTGAAGGTGGTCAATTTGAACATTTGTTGT
The DNA here is from genome assembly GCF_040954645.1 of Diabrotica undecimpunctata. Taxonomy (NCBI): domain Eukaryota; kingdom Metazoa; phylum Arthropoda; class Insecta; order Coleoptera; family Chrysomelidae; genus Diabrotica; species Diabrotica undecimpunctata. The sequence continues at coordinate 39,803,790 of NC_092809.1, read as the reverse complement.
AATTTAATTGCATTTAAGTAAACATTTATTGTAAGTTAATTGTATTAATAAACCAATAGTTTTGGTTAACCCTGTAGAAATAAATATTCAAATTATTATATCGTTGCAAAGGCGACAAGGAGACCTTTCAAATGAGCTGTCGGGTGACCTCGGTTTGTATTTAAAAAAATCGTCGATTACGTCATTGCGCCGACACTAATGACGTAATGTTCAACACATATATAGCAGTTGATGGCCATTCAAAAATTAAAATTGACGTGTTTTAAGATTTTTTTTAAAAGTCGTCTGTTTCTGAAATAATGAATTTATTCCATACATTTGCATCATACTGTATATATATATATATATATATATATATATATATATATATATATATATATAAATATGGATAAGTGAAATTCTTTGTTATTATATAATATAGCTTTCGCAATATTTATATGTTTCTTCAGGATATAGTCCAGTTGTCAGAGATTTCACCCCTAAAATTCATATGAACGAGCTGAATTTTGCCAAGAATAGCAAATTTATGACCCTAAAAAAGATGCAAAAAAGATTATCACTTTTACCTCCCAGCTTCCCACTAAAACCGCAAAAAAATCGATTTACCAAGAATCTTTACGCCGTAGAAAAAAATATTTTAAATAAAAAATGTAGCTGAGGTAAAATTTTAAACCAAAAAGGTTTATTAGCACTTTTTGTGTAGAATGAACCGTTCTCTCAGAAATAACGCTTGAAGCGACCGGCGATTTGAATGTAAGTTACGCGCGCGAAATCAATGTTAAATAAAATTTGTATCAACTCGACGGTAAAATTCAATATCTATTGACCAGAGTGTCCTATCGACAAAAATTAAAATGCATTTTAAACGGAAAGAGTGCAGTTTTCGTTCACAATTTTTGTATTTTGCAAATGAAGTCAGTTTCTATAAATCTGTTCAATAAATAAACGGTCAAATAAATGTATCACTTTCATTGACCGGTCGTAGTGAAATTTCAATTTTTACGCATAACCTATAACATAAAATTTCAATTTTGAGTTGTGGACAGAATTATGAAGTATTTGAAATGTGAACGCAGAATTTAAACTTTTACATTAGAAACTGTCGCACGTCACGGGAAATGCCTCCAGTCCAAGAAGACGGTTTTGGGTGTAATTTTTAGCAGAAATTGAGTACTTTTGAAAAACGTACTAACATATTTAAAAAAGAGCTCTTTTAAACGTTTTAGATCGTTTGTAATGTGAAAGTTTTTTAAGCATATTTCAAATTAATCACATTTGTTGCCAAAACTCAAAACTAAAGTTTCTTGCTATAAGTTTTGAAGATTAGGCTCTAGTTATCGAAACTCAATAGTGGCAGGCCAATAAAAGGGATAAATTGTAGTGATCTCATGAGAATCGTAAAAAATGGCAAAAATCACGCCATCTTTATTTATTTGACACCTTATATAAAAACTGAGTTTGTTTGCAACAAAATATAAAAATTTCACACGAAAAGATATCTAATTTTTACCGTCGAGCTGATACAAATTTTATTGAACATTGATTTTGAGCGCGTAACTGACATTTAAAATAGCCGGCGGTTTCAAGCATTGTTTCTGAGAGAACTGTTTATTTTACATAAAAAATTCTCGTACATTTTTGTTTAAAATTATCTTAGCTACATTTTTTATTTGAAAGATTTGTTTCTATGGATTCTTGGTAAATCGATTTTTACCATTTCCCCCCTCAACGAGGGGATTTTAGGAGAAAGCCCAGGGATAAAAGTGGTAAACTTTTTGAAGTTTTATTAGCGTCCTAAAATTGACATTTTCGACAAAATTAGCTTGTTCGTATAAGGTTCAGTGGTATTTTCGTCTCTGACAACTGAAGTAATATGCTAAAACAAGATTGTAATTATTTTATCAAAAAAGATAATAAAATTAAAACAAAAAACATTGTATAAAACAAGCACAAAGACTTAAAACATGAGGTTAATCCATTAAATTTTGAACATGTTAAAAATTTAATGGATTAACCTCATATTGCAAGTTTTTGTGCTTGGTTTATACAATGTTTTTCGTTTTAATTTCATTTTATTTACTGACAAAATAATAACAACCTTGTTTTAGCATATTCGGAAGAAGCAAATAAATTTTGCGAAAACTAGATAATAACGAAGGGTTTCACTTATCCTGCCGTATTAATCACTGCAACCTCAAGATAAAACTTGGGTTTACATAACATGTCAGTCAATAATACCGAACTGCTTTATATATATATATATATATATATATATATATATATATATATATATATATATATATATATATATATATATATATATAAGAGATTCAAAGAGTTCCAATTCGATTCTCACCATTTGTGTATACGTATTTGATGGTTTTCCAATCTTCAGGAAGAATAAATGTATTCCTACTTGTAGGTTTTAAACATTGAAAATTTCGATGTACCAATACATTTACAGTTCTAAAAATAATTGAGTTATAGATTTAAGAAACGCCAAGTATCACTCGATTCAATAATGTGTTGCCGGTTCTGGATGAGACTCATCATTCGATTTAGCATAGAACTAATCACGTTTTGGACGTCCCTTTGGAGAAAAGTGGTGGATTCCTCAATAAGAGTTTCGAAGCTTTTCACATGATATTGGAGCAGGTATACGACGTTTTACACTTATTTTGAGAAGTCTCCTTATATGCTCAATAGAACTAAGGTCTGAACTTAAAAAACCCTATACCTATTAGGTATATAGTTTTTTGCTGTTTTTACTGACATGGTAATAATAGACATACAAACTTGTTATTAGCAATGAGACATACCGAGCAAAAAAACATTTTCCTATCACCCCAATTATTATATTCGGCTATGATCGAATTTAAAATACCAACAGTATTGGTAGAAAGATAGTGCAAACACTCCTGACCATGGAGCTGCGCGAAGGTGGAGTCAAAATTCAGGTAAAGGCAGAAAGGTTCTATTGTAAGTGGAATTATACTAACCAAACTGAAACGTTCTACCTTTCACGTTGCATAGTACAGTGCGTTTCGCATGGAAGTGGGGACTAAACCAAATTTCGTCTACTGCGACGTGGTCAGGAATGTTTGCACTATCTCTTCTAGAAAGAATTAAAATGACAATGAAGAAAATTTAATGTAAAATTCAGGTACAAGGGGATCTTTCAGAACAATTTACAATTAACAGAGACTGCGCTATCATGCACGGTGTTCAACCTAACGTTAGAAAAAGTTATGACAGATTTGGGAATAAACTTAAAGGATAGGATATATACGTAGTATACAAATAATGGCATATGCTGATGATATCGTGATCATTGGATGAACCCGAAATGAAGCAGTTAAACCTTTCACACGTATCAAAAACGCCGCAGAAAACATCGTACTTCTGATTAACTCACAAGAAAACTAAATATATGCCAGCTATATAAATATTGCAACAAAATAACTTGTGAGGTGCAACACGAAACTAGAAACGCTGTAAAAATTCTGCTACTTAAGGTCATTCTGCTTCTTCAAGTGCCATCTTCGCGGCGGAGGTCGGCAATCATCATAGCTATTCGGACTTTTGAGACGGCTGCTCTGAAAAGTTCATTTGATGTACATCCGTACCAATCTCTCAGGTTGCGCAGCCATGACATTCTACGCCCCCCTATGCTTCTCTTTCCTTGGATCTTTTTCTGGATAATCAGTTGGAGCAAGGTGTATTTCTCTCCACGTGTAAATTAAGGTCACTGGTAGACTGTAAAATCAACACATTCACAGAAATATGAAAAAGAATATGCCAGGCCAACCGTGGTTATTTTGGCATAGGCCCTCAACTAAGAAAGATGTCAAGAGCAACAAAGTACAAACTTTATAACACAAGAATACGCCCAGTGCTCACTTACGGATCGGAAATATGGGCAATGACGACCCGAGATGAACAGTTACTACGAATCTTTGAAAGAAAAGTATTGAGGGCCAAATATGGCGGAGTTAACGAACATTATCTGTGGAGAAGGCGTTATAGTTTCGAACCCTATAGACTTCGAAAACGATCAAAATAAACCGCCTAAGATGGGTGAACTACGTTATGTGGATGGATGGAAGTGGTCATGCTAAAATATTCATTCTAAATAGGCCAGTCGGAAGAAGAATGGGGCCACCTAAACTCAGATATCTGGACGATGTGCAGGTCGATTTAAGGGAGATTGGAGAAGGAGATGGAGAAGACAGATACTCCTCAGGGAAGGATAGAAGAATGTTTTGAGACAGATTATATATATATATATATATATATATATATATATATATATATATATATATATATATATATATATATATATAAATATTTTTAAACTCCAATTATATATTCTTCGATTTTAATGCACTGTGTAAATTTTTTTATCGAAACTTGAATGACAAGATCTTGTTCTTCTTCTATCGCCTTCGTTCCCATATTTGATGAGTAGCTCTCTTTAAATAATTATCTCTTCCTTATATTTTTTCACTTGTAATATTGTCAACCCATGAAATTTTGACAATATGTATGTAGTACTTTAGAACGTGGATAAAAATACTTAAAACAGTTTCTCAGTCGAAGAAAGTAGTTATTAAATGTAATAAAATCATTTCTCGTCATTGCTATTGGTATCTTCACTTCTTCATCGCAGTCCCATTTGTTGTTTAAGGTAGCCCCAAGATTTCTCCCCAAATTTCTCCAAAAGGGAAAGTTGAAAGAGTATATTTTAAACAACATGCAGTCCTATTGCACATCTTTACTTATTTCCACTTCTTCTACATACAAGCCATTTTTCATAATATTAATTGCTAAGTTTTGTGTAAATACGGGATTTAATTAAGTAAGAGCCCATCCAACCGCTACTCTTCTTGATACTTTATTTGTTTGGTCGTCCTTGCCTCCTTGGATTTCATGGCCAAGATATACGTATTTATCAATAAGTTCTCTTTTATCTTTTTAAAGATTTAGATTACTATTAGTCTCTAGGTTCGTCGAAAACGAAACGATCACGAAAACAATGGAACGACAACTTACTGGAGGCACTTTGAAAAACAGACAGAGTCATGTCTATATAAAAAGAAGAAGAAGAAGGTTCGTCGAGAATTGTGTTTTTATTTGGTGAAATTTAATTTTAAGTCTGTGTCAATCCATGCGGTTTCTACAAATTTATCAAGATTCTACCAGGTCGTTCGCCATTAAAACTATTGTATATTGTCGTAATTCAAGTAGGTTAGTCTTTGTTTATTAATATTTGTATACCTTTTCTTCAAATTAAGGGTTTTGAGTGCTTATTTTAGGGCAGATATGAAGAGCTTTGGTGACATCGTGTTGCTCTGCCTAACATCTTAATTAATTACTCTTATCATGTAAGTTTATTCTGTTCGTCGCATTTCTGTATATATTATTATTAGTCTCGAGTAGCAGCCACTCTCATTAACGGATTTATTATCACTCTTTAATTTCACTTAATCAAACGCTTTTCGGAAATCTAAAAAAAACAGAAATACTGGTCTCTTATTCACTATTGTTTTTTCTATGTGCTGTTTCATCATTTTTAGTGATTATTGGTTCTAAATTATTGTGGTAAGTCGGTACGCCTGATGGTATCTGACAATTTTTTTGAGTTTTATGAACCTGGATAAGACAAATCTCTATGTATTCTGCAGTGGGTTCAGTGGACTTAAAGTTATTAACGTATAAGGTCAAAATGTACCATTTTAAGAACTTTCGTCTACAAGTAAAAAGTAAAGCATTTTGAACGAGTTTGTGAGTAATTATGTGGAAAAAAACGTTTAAAGTTTTAAAATGGTGATTTATGAATGTTGATTAAGTAATTTATTGCTCATAAAACTGTAAAAAACCCAAATATTCTTAATTTTCAATAAATGTTATTAGCTATTGTAAAAATGAACCTATAATATTGATATTGAGTGAAAAGTTGGGTCTTGTAGAGTTAAAATTTTGTGATTCATCAATTAGTTTAAAACTTAATTAAAAACCAGTTAAAATTGGTTTATCCTAAACAACTTTTTTTGCAATAAAATAAGTTAGTAAAAACTAAACTTACAACGATTCTGCATGCAGCATAAGCAAAAAAGAGAGTTGTTCTATGAAAAAAATTTAAGTAAATTTAAAAAAAAACATTCCAAGATTCCAACACTTAATTGTAAAAACATTACCATTTTTTGCTTGTAAACAATTAGAATAAGTTTTTCGCTATTGCTCGGAAAAAAATTATTTTGACGTCATACTAGTTCATTATTGTGTTTTTATTGCATAGTTACCAACATAAAGTGGCCCGTACAGGCATAAAGACAAAAAAATTTGATAAGTTCGTAATAAAATTTATTATTTTACTTTTTCTACGGCTCTACAGCCCAAATTGAGCCTTGGCCTCCTTTATTTTTTGCCTCCACCCTTGCTTGTCTGTGGCTGATCTTCTCCATACACGGACTCCTAAAAGGGCTTGTGCGTCGCTGTTTACTGTGTCTTCCCAGCGCTTTCTTGGCTTTCCAACCGGTCTCATTCCCTGCATTTTAGCATTCAGTGCTCTTTTTGGCTTTCATTCTTATCACATGTCAGTCCATTGCACTATTTGTATTCTAATGAAGTCTGATAGTGGTGCTTCCTTATAAAGTTGATAAAGCTCGTTTTTGTATCGCCTTCTGAAGATTTCGTTTTCCCTCACAGGTCCTAATATTCTCCTCAGTACTTTCCTTTCAAATATATCGAGTTTGCTTTTGGATATTTCTTTCAGGACCCATGCTTCACTGCTATAGCATGCTATTGGTCGAATTAAAAGTTTTACAGATTCTCATCTTTGTATTTCGGTGGACATTTTTAGACCTAAATATATGGGAGAGGGCAAAAGTCTGACTGCCTGCCATATTCTCTTTCGTATTTCTCCATCTTCTGATCCGTCGGCAAATATTTCTACTCCCAGGTATGTAAACTTTCCAACCGTTTCAATGTCATCTTCATGTATAATGTTTTGTAGGGCTATATTTCTTCTCGTCTGTATCAATATTTTTGTTTTTGCTATGTAATGCATACCTAGCATTTTTGTTTGCGTTTTTAAGTCTGCGTATGTTTCTTGGCCTCCTGTTGATGTTCTACTCATAATATTAATATCGTCGGCATAAGCGGCCAATTGAACCGTTCGGTTGGTCAGTAGTTTTCCTCGTCCAGTTTACATTTGCCTAACCGCATACTCCAGTGTCAGGTGGGGGGGTTGGGGCCAACCTATCTCCCTGCTTTATTCCCTGCGAAATTTTGAAAAAGTCTGTCCCGTGGTTTTGTATTCGTACACATGCCTGACTTTCATCCATTGTGACTTTAATGAGTCTAATAAAATTTATTATTAAAGTTACAAAATATGGAATTAAATTATTATAACTACATAACATTATTTAGTAAAATTCACATAAAACTGGCAATTCTGGGAAGATCCAGAGATAGATAGATTTGAGATTTTCACTTTTTAGGTTTGACAGCCTCAGATGTGCTCACTTTACTATGATACATTTTCTGAATTTTTAGGTATTTAAATTGTGAATACGAGAACAAACTTCTTCTTCTTTTCGTGACGTTTCGACTGACGTTTCGAATATTGGCGATCATTCTGGCTATAATTATTTTATTAACTGATGCTTTAAATATATTAGTTGATGTTGTAGAGAACCATTTTCTCACGTTTTTTAACCCTGATATTCTTCTTCTTCCAATTCCTTGCTTTCCCAATACTTTGCCTTGAAGTATTATTTTCAGTAATGTGTATTTAGTGCCGTTTATCATTATTCTCCTTTTAGTCGTGTACATCACTTCTCTTTCTCCATTCTTCGTAGTACAGTCTCGTTGGTTATCTTGTCCGTCCATGATATCCTTAGGATTCTTCTGTATAGCCACATCTCGAAGGCTTCAAGTTTTTTCTCCATCGCTTCAGTGAGTGTCCAGGATTCGACTCCGTAGTATAATATCCAGAAGATATAACATCGTAGGAGCCCTAATTTTACTGACTAGAACAAACCACTATGACATAAGAGTTTGTATGCACCGTGGGCATTAATAGATGTGTATACCCTCGGGCGACTTACAAACACTCGGTCCAGAGGCCCTTGTGTTTAAAATATATAAATAACTAAACTTGGTGTATAAATAACTAAATTATATTTGAAAAGATGACATTTTTTCACAAAATTAAAAAAAAAAAGTTGTCCTACGACAGTTAAGGGCGAAGTTACAGTCCCTTTTATTTTACAAAAGGATCTAGATGGATTTAAAATAAATGTATGTACGGAAGAACATTCTAAACAGGATGCTTCCGTGTGGCTACAAACGGGACGGGAAGTTATTCATATTGTTTATAAGTAAACAACTGTTTTTGCAATTAAGTTTTTTAAGTTTTGCATGAATAACTCTCACTCTTGCTTATGCTATCCGTAGAATTAATGTAAGTAAATTTTTTTCTGATTTATGTTATTGCAAAAAAAATTTGTTTGGGATAAAACAAGTTTTAAACCAATTTATGACTTTCTCTGAACTTTTATCCACATTTTTAACTCTATAAGACCCAACTTTTCACGTAATAGTAAGGTTGTGTGTTTAGTTTTACAATAGTTATTAACATTTATTGAAAATTAAGAATTTCGCCATTTTAAAACTGTAATCGTGTTTTATCAAATAATTATCTCCAAATCCGGTAAAAATGCTTTACTTTTTACTGGTAGATGGAAGTTCTTAAATGGTGCATTTTTGACCTCAAATTGTTAATAATTTAAAAAGTCCACCGTACCTATCGCAAGAACGAGACGTTTTGGTTATCAAGCTTCATAAAACTCAAAAAATTTGTCAGATACCTGGCCGCAAAGAATATTTTTTTACCTTATTTCTCTGGACAAAAAGTAAAATTGGCCGTACAGTACACAGACTTAACATTGGTAATCGTAAAATGATAAAAAAAACGTTTTAAATAAAATATTTTTAACATTTCTTTTCCTTAGATAATACTATTACATGGGCATTTATATTTTATACTCTTGACCACATAATATTATCTTCGTTGTATTACTTGAATTACTTAACTGTTTAGTTTAAGTTTACGTTAAGTATAAATAGAGTGAACGCAGTTGACGTTTATGATACCAAATAAATGTAAATAAGTATCAACATTCTGGCATTATTAATTTTTTATACTTTTTTATTGAACACTGTTTGGAGAAAAAAAAATGCAGATATTAGGTGATGTTTGTTTATTTATTGAAATTTGCTTCTGAAATGTTAGCCAGTGAAACTATGTGTAGATTACAGATGACCAAAAAATTTAATACAGTTTAAATACCTAAATTGTTTGTGTTTTATTTTGTTCATCCTCTTTTCCATGTTTCCCATATTACATCAAGCCCAAATAAATTATTGGATTTAAGAATAGATAAATAAGTGAAAGAGTTTTAAGATTTCGTAAGAATCTAGAAGAAAATTAAAAAGTTTTATAGAGCATCTCAAAAAGTATTATTTATTAAATCGAAAGTACCATTTTACACAACTCGTACCGAAAGTACCTACTTTCGGGACTAATTTTTTTACTTTCGGAACGATTTTGGGTAGCTAGGTAACGGCTACTAACAACTTCGTATTTTATTATGAAAATGCTTGACGTTTAAGATTCGTGTGTTTTCGCTCAGTTTTTCGTTTTTCAATTCCAAGAAATGAAAATCAGCAGTGAAAGTGAAGCTGAAATGATTCCAGATGAGATTAGGGAAACTGTTAAAGCCGTTAGAAACACGTGTTAGGGAGTGGTAAGAGACCCAAATTAAATCGAAACGCAACCATTTTCGTATATTTATTAATTGTTGCCGGTAAAGTCAAGAAAGAGGTATGAATTGGTTTATGATTTATTTCAAAAATGGAGCAATGATAAAAATTTACATACTATAAATGAAGAAATCATTCTTGCATATCTAATGGAAAAATCGAATATCTTGAAGCCATCGAGCATTTGGAGCAATTACTCGATGCTTAAGTCCATACCATTAAAAATAATATAGATATAAGCCGCAATCCAAAATTTATTGCTTTCCTTAAAAGAAAATCCATCGGTTACAAACCAAAAAAATCGAAAGTATTGAAGAAAGAAGAAATAGATAAATGTTTATCAGAAGCTGAAGATAAGATCTACTTAATGACAAAGGTTATATAATTAAATCTAATTTCTCTTTTTCTATTATTTTTTTTGTAAATTTTAGGTTGTATTAATAAAGAAAATTTGGAAAATTGCATTAATAATTTGAAACTGGAGATATTTGTAACACAGATGTTTTAGTTATTGAAGATGTGATCAAAAACCTAGAAAATATATCTGAGGAAGAATCATAAACAAATTTTGAAAAGAATGGTGTTAAAATTAATAAAAATGGAGATTCAGAGTGCACCTCGTCTAAAAACCATGAGAACGAAATTTTTGAAAAAGAAGAAACTTCAAGAAAGAGCAGAAAAAACAGAAGACATGTTAAAGTAGAAGCTTGGAAAAGAGAGCAAAATAGGAAAAACAGAGAGCTAATTATCGCTTACAATAGTAAAAATAATATTAAAACAAAGGTGTTCTTGTAAGATATCAGCCAGAAATCAAAACAACCTAAAAAAATCTGGGATGCAATGCCATCTACTATCGAATGAAGACAGAAAGTTGGCTTTCACGAATTTTTGGAAAATGAGCTGGGGTGAAAAAAAAGTTTTTGTAAATCTAAACGTAAAATTTGAAACACCCCAAAGAAAACGAGACCGAAAAGACGAAAACAAATATAGAAGAAGTAATAGTGTTACTTATTATTTAAGAAAACGAAACGATCAAATTAAAGAGTGCAAAAAAATGTTCCTTAACACACTAAGCAGAGAAAAATGGGCCATATGCTCTTAGAAAATTGTAAAACCACAAGAACGTAAGAACGCCACAAGTGTGCATGTGACTGCTGATGAAAATGGTCCTGCAGCCATAAAAGCTCAATCAAAGGCTAGCAAAAGGAAACAGTTAGATTTAGAAAGAATAAATTCGTTGAAGTTATTTTTATTTTTTAAAACCACAATGGCAGTCAAAACAAAAACTTTATGAACTTTACTCTAAGGACTGGTGTAATGACGTGGAACCATTTTCAATTGCATATTTTAGCAATTATTTTGAGGATATGAATTTGAGTGTATTTAAGAGAAAGAAAGATGAAAGGTGATTTATGTGTGGCTAAAAGAGTAGGCAATGCTACAGAAGCGGAGTATGAACTGCACACATTAAAAAAAGAAAAAGCCTGAGAAGAGAAGTCAAATGACAAAATTAGTGCCAAACAATAAAGTGTTTACCTATGGATCTACAAGCTGTACTTCTTTGGCCAAAGTCCAACGTCTCAGCTTTATATTATAAAACCAAATTAGCCGTCCATAATTTTACTCTCTATGATATTAAGACCGGTAGAGGATACTGCTTTGTGTGGAGCAAAGTTGAAGGGGGTGTTGGGGCAAATGAATTTGCAACTGTAGTTTGTCATTTTGCAGCTACTCAATTATCGTCCATTCAGCCTGGAAAGAAGTTGATTTTTTACAGTAACGGGTGCACCGGGCAAAATCGCAATGCAATATTGTCGAATGCTTTATTGAACTTCGCTGTATATAACAAAGTGCCTTTGGTTCAAAAATATCTCGAACGAGGGCACACACAAATGGGAGCTGATGCTGTGTACTTATGTATAGAAAGGCTGAATGAACATTTACAAGTTTTATAAACTACTGAGCCGAGTGATTTATCACTCATTTTATGATATTCCCAAACACATCTGAAAAATGTTATTACGTACCTACTAATTATATTAGAGTTGTATTGAAAATAAGTAATATTTTTGTAATTTTCAATTAAGCAGCTAACTAAAATGTCATTTTGCATTAAATTTGTTTTATAATGGGGCTTTTAAACCTCGTAACTCCAAATTAATATTGTTTTAATTGGGACAAACTTTTAGTATATTTTAAAAAATGATTCTCCACAACATCAGGTATATTATTCTATTTTACAGTGTTCGATTAGTTTTGACAGAATCGTAAAATTTATTACAAATTCAAATTTTTGCGTCTCCTGAACGCTGTCGGTCGTTCTTCCAAATTTGATCGTTTCCTAAAGTTCAACTTTTGTTATTAGGATAACAGAAACGCGAGGAGATTGGTAGTTTATTTGGTTCAAAGACGAGTTCATACGAAGTTATACGAATTCTGGTCTATGATTAACCTGCTCAAACAGTTTCCTTCTTTCGTAGGTTTTCTCGTGTAATATTTAACGAATAGATGGCGCTAACGCCTAAACTTACTTAATAAATTATAATACTTAACCATTTTTTTAAATTTCTATTTTAAACAATGCTATTTATTATACTTTATACATTTTTGCCTCAAAATATAAAATAAAATTTTTAATTTAACTGACGAATATTGGTGAAGAAATCAATATTGCCTACCTGAGTACCCTTATGATATCTACAAAATTTGGTGAGAAGATATTGTGACCAAACTGGTAAAGTAGCAAATGTGCAAAATTGACGTATCTGAGGTAATACACTAAACAGCTGTGGCTTGTCAAGATGTATATTCCAGTAAAACAGCGAATGTGCAGCTCCAATATTTACGTCATTGTTGACTATTTTTAGTTTCACGAATCTACACTTACTTCGCAACTCTAAACATTCGTATACGAATATTCAATAGGTAAACAAGCGAATGTGCCACACTTGCACTTTTACTAAAGTGTATTACAACGATTACAGATCGTCAAAATAACGAAAGTGGCATATTTGTCAGTTTACCTACCTGTTTGGATTTTTGCAGTGCTGAAATGAAGTAAATGACAAAGCTTTCTTGAAATATCGACTAGAAGCAGTGATCCCAGTGATACTCCTACTATAAATGATAACCGAAAAAAAAGCAAAAAGTATCAAAAAATGCTGTTCATACATTTAAGACAGGAGGAAGCATCCAAGAGACTAAAAGGTCTCGAATATTCAACCGTACAAGGAAAATTAATTAATGCAAGGTCCCTAAAGCAACCAAAATGCTCTGGCCGAGTCAAGCATAAACGTTTAACTCATGTACCTGAGCCTAAGAAAGAAAAAATCTATAATGGTTTCCATAAATTGCCATCCTATTAGAACAACGGCTGTTTCTTATAAAACACGTTACTGTGCAACCAAAATCAAGAAAAGTGACAAAAGCTTACACCAAAAAATACCTACACTTTTTCTACTGAAAATGGCAGAGTTAATGTGTGTAGAGATTTTTTTTTCGATACTTTAATCAGAGTCACTTATAAGATGGGCTCTTAAAAAGGTTAACTCTAGTGGAATTCTCCTATCTGTCCTACGAGGTAAAAAAGATCCACCAAATATAGTGAACCCTATAAATGAAAAATTCATGAGATCACATTTTATCGTTCCCAAGAATGGAATCACACTATGCAAATTGATCACAGGTTTTTTTATCCAGGTCATAGCCAAATGGAGTGTGACTCCATTCAAAACTGCCAAAATGTCCCAATTTTTACTCCGGAGGGGTGGTGCCAAATAATTAGCACTGCTGGAAGTAAGCCAACACCATTTCAAGTAATGCCTTTGTGCCATGATGACTTCATTGATTTCGGTACTGATTGATTTTGAGGACCCTGACAGTGGCAATAAAAAATATAACCACTTACCCTTCAAAAAAACCATTTGATTTAAGTACCTGTCAGCTCTGTATGCTGTATTCGTGAGGACGGATTACTCAAATCCTCAGATGGCGCACCTTTTGTGAAGTACATTGCAAAAGGAATGAAAAACAAACGGGGAAGACCTTCTTCTAATAATTCTCAAATAAAACCTTAAAATCGAGGTTCCCAATTCCTACCAAAAACTAAAAGGCCTTCAAAAGCTTTGTAAGGATCTTCAAATACCACGTGTTTACCATGATTTCGACACAAATCTTCCCTCTGAGGATAGTGTATGAGATGCCCTTCCAGAGCCAGATGCCTCTGAAGAATTTGAGAGCGAATCGTAACAACTTAACCAATATTCTGCTAAATTTTAAAGCAAAACTATAAAATAGTTTAGCGTTTCATTAAATTTTGTTCGGTCTTAATGTTCTCTATTCTTTTCACTCACCTCATGAGAAAACCATTCGCTACTTTACCAATTTGGTTACAATTGTATTAGTTTATGAGTTTATTCTATTTGTTTATTAAGAAGTTGATTTTTGCAATTCAAAAATTGCGATTGTTATCGTTAGGTACCTATACTTATTTCAGGTCTTTTTAAGACTAATTTTCTTTTAGAACTTCTATTTGCAAGATCGGTTAATAGATAAAATGTAAATTTTAATGATATACCTACCCTGTGATCCGAAAAAGTTACCCTACTTAAAATAAAAATTGTTCAAACAGTTTCAAATAAGTTTTGAAATTCGTTTTTTCCATGTTAATTTTTCATTTTAAAAACAAATTATTTTTAGGACCATTTTTACCTGAGATACATTATTTTAATTCATTATTTGTTTATTTATATATAAAAAAATAAGAAGTTCTTACTTATAAGAAAGAAAGAAAGAAACTGAATGAATCTGAAAAACCCAAACCACATTCTGTTCACTCAGATTCTGTCTACCGACTTTAGTAGCCGGATAACAGAAATGCGAGGAGATCGTCCAATTCGTAGTCAGTCGTGTCGTTCTCAAAGTGGGTGAAAAAGAAAAAGCCAACATTCTGTTCACTCAGATTTTTAACTTCTGTCTACCGACTTTAGTAGCCGGATAACAGAAATGCGAGGAGATCGTCCAATGCGTAGTCAATCGTGTCGTTCTCAAAGTGGGAAGTCGGTGTAAGTACTTTGGATACGCCCATATAATGGTGGCCCGACAACATGGCATGTATTACAGTTTTAAAGAAAATCTCAAGCTAGAAGGGTTTTATATACAAATATTAGTATTTTATAAAAATCATTACATTTTTATAACGTCGTAAATATATTTTGATCAGTATATTTACATTATATTAAAATAATCAAATAAATATTCATATTTAATACTAGCGCCACCTGTTAGAAAATTGTCAAAACTTAGGGGTTACCGCATTGTTGCCAGAGCTACAGTTTTTCCTGTTAATAGCATACCGGCCTGAACTAAACCTTAATAACAAATTGATTTGTTGATTGATTGACAAAAGTTATTTATTAAACCATTAAGCTACAATTAAATATAAAATATTATTCTACGAGTATATTTTATCTATAAATTCTTTATGTTTATGAAAATTAAGTTGTTAACAACGCCCAATCTCTTCTTCTTCCTCCTCTTTATAAGCAATTCTGCTTGTTTATTGGCGGATTAATACCTCTATGGAAGGTTGTCACTCCATCTTTTGAGCGGTCGTCCGATACTTCTTCTGCCGATTGGTGACTTATCTCGTGATATTTTGACGACACGGGTATGCTCCATTCTGCTTATCTATGTGGTTATTCCATTCTTTTGACGTGACAACGTCTTAAATTAGGTTGTGGCTCGGAGTCACTCATGAAAAAGTGTAACGCCCGCTCACGTCTGTTACGATGAGTCACCGAACGAGAGAGAGGCCCGCCGAACCGGCGAATGCCTTGCGTCTCTCTCCCACTCAAACATGATCGGTCCGCTGCGCGCGCAGCACTAGAGAATTAGGCGCGTTGAATCGGTGCGTGCTTGTGTCTCTGTCTTTCTCGAGCGTTCTTGGCGTTGAAAAACCGAGAAAGCGTCATAATACAAGTTCACACGTGTGGTTAAAGTATCGTCAGCTGTGTCTGTAGTGAAAATGTGGAGTGCTTAGATTCGTCATTTACAACAACTACAACAATAAAGGTAAATAATTGTACACTAATATTTCATTATCGTAAACTATGATTGATTGATTAATTGTTAGATTGACACAAAAGTTGAGAAACTGAGTTTATAGGTTATGTCATACTATTGACAAATGTTGATAGTGTTAAGTAAATTATTAGTTTAAATCACTCTGCAATCAATCGTAATTCAGTCGATTGAGAAGAAACAGCGCGTTTCAACTGCAAACAACTATTGTGCAATTTAATAATATTCATATCAATAAATATTCTACCAAGAAAAAGACGTTGTCACGTAAAATCTTCGCCCGTAAAACCGACTTTACAGGCAACCGATTTTTTTTTTGTATTTTGTGTCCATTCATTTATACACTGTAAGTTACATTTTCTTCTAATATCTTTACTTCTCTTTCGATCTCTCAGCGTATTTCCTGTACCTAAGTAATTCTTCTCAGTACAGTACCTACTCCCTTCTCTGCCGTTTCCAGTAGCCTTTGTGTTGTGGCTATGTCGGGTCTTGTTTCTGAGGCAAATGGCATTATTGGTCTAACACTGGCTTTATAGATTCTTGACCTAACACGTTTCTGTAGTTTTCGGGCTGTTTTTCATCTCCTTTTTTGAATAGTAGAATTGGTTCGCTCGTTCTCCATTCTTAAGGTATTTTATTGTGTTTTATAATTTTATTAATTAATGTTGTTAATTGCTCTGTCATTACTGCTAACGCACAATACCTGCACAACGCCTAATGCTTACTAGAAAAAATGTAAACTCGGCAACGTCGTAGCAGATATGTAACCTCATGAAATATATTATAATCTTCTACTTCTTCTTTGGGTGCCGTGTCCGTATTCAGACGTTGGCCGTCATCATCTTTACAATTTCCTGAAACCTTTCTCTGTCGGCTGCTGCGCGAAACAATTCTTCTACTGTGGAACCACACCATTGTCTAATATTACGCAGCCATGAAAGTTTCTTTCGACCAATCCATCTCTTTCCTTCCACTTTTCCTTGTATTATAAGGCGAAGTAGATGGTATTTAGGTCCTCTAATTATATGGCCGAAGTATTCTGTTTTTCTCCTCTTTATGGTGTTTATGAGCAGACGTTGTGAATTGATCATTTGAAGAACATCTTCATTGGAAGTGTGCGAAACCCACGATATCTTTAGGATTCGTCTATAGCACCACAATTCGAATGCTTCTAACTAGTTTAGCATTGTGGTTTTTAACGTCCATGTCTTACAACCGTACAATAGGATGGACCACACATAACATTTCAGGACCTTCTTACGAATATTCATCGACAGGTTTCTGTTGCATAAAACTGGTTTCCAGGTCATAAAAGCCTTACGTGATATTTCGATCCTGGTTATTATCTCTTCATCAGAGTCACAATTTATATTTAAACAGCTGCCAAGGTATTTAAAATGATTTACCCTTTCGATCTCCTCTCCATTAAGAGAAATCAGACCTTGATCTATATTGATCTTTCCAACTGCCATCCTATAATATAATAATCATACTTAACTTAATAAAATATGTTATATTGTAATAATGTTATACAATAGCATTTACCCTGATTGCCTGCTCCATCTCTGTGGCAAGTTATGGATGAACAGAACCAATAACTGTGCAAACTGTAAAAATAGGTAGTATAAACTCACTCTAGGTCCGACAGAGAATCGGACGATCTTTTCGGATTCCTATTATCCTGTTTAGGAAATTTGTTTGATTTGGTTGTGACCATGAAAAAAATGTAGAGACGACAAGCGATAAAAAGTATTTTAACGCATTTGAGAAAGCAAAAAATACAAAAAAGACAAATAGAAATCAGACAAAATTCGCTAATGGAAAAGATGAAGATTAGACCTGCAGAGTATGTAATAGAGACTACGTGAAAAGTAAGATAGACTGGTTGTAATGTATTATGTGCACGAGGTGGAGTCACGAATCTTGTGGCATACAAGGAGTTTTATGTTTTATTTAATGCTTTTAAGTTATTAAAGCAAGCGGGATTTTGTACCGGATTTGGAACAAATGATCATCTACAGAACATTAAAACGGTAATAAAGAGACTATCGAATACAATCGACAACTCGTTCTGGCTTTTGTAGATTTCCATAAAGCCTTTGACAAAGTAGAATATGATAAAATCCTGGAAGCACTACAAGCATGCTGCATTGACTACCGATATACAAGGTTAATTTACAATACATACAAGAACGCAACTATGTCGGTGAAACTATAGAAAAACACGGATCATATCCCAATCGGCGGAGGAGTCCGACAGGGTGATACCTTATCGCCTAAACTGTTTACCGCAGTACTAGAATATGCTTGTAAAAAACTTAACTAGGAAGAGAAAGGCCTGAACCTTGACGGTAGAAGAACAAATTTGAAATTCGCAGACGACATAGTTTTGTTCTCGGACAACCTCAAGGAGATATGTACAATGCTACATGAACTTCAGTTAATGTGTGCCAGTGTGGGTCTTAAAATAAACATCTCCAAAACAAAATTCATGACAAACCTAGTACCTAGCGGAAATATCAATATTGGAGACAACGAAGTAGAGCTGGTGGAAAAATACATGTACCTTGGACACGAAATAAAGATCACAAGAGACAACCAAAAACATGAGAACTACGAAGAAGAATAAACATAGCATGGGCAGCCTATGGAAAACTCAAAGTCATCTTTAAAAGCGATATACCAATTTTTTTAAAACGTAAAACATTTGACGAATGTGTGTTGCCTGTGATGACCTATGGTGCCGAAACATTGACAGCTACAACTTCTAAAACGCTGCAAATAGCTCAGAGGAAAATGAAACGGTCAATGCTGAGTGTATTGCTTCGTAACAGAGATAAAAATGAAGACTTAAGACAAAGAACAGAAGTTACCGATATAATTTCCACACTGAAATGGAACTGGGCCGGACACGTCGCCTGAATCAGTGATGAAAGGTGGACGAAGAGATTGCTTGAGTGGAGGCCGAGGTTAGACAAAACAAGTAGAGGAAGACCCCCTACTCGTTGGACTGACGATCTCAAAAAAATGTCAAGAAATTGGATGAAAAGTGCTTAAGATAAAGCACGATGGACAAAAATGAGGGAGGCCTATGTCCAGCAGTGGACGCAAAGGGCTGGGTGAGGATGATGATGATTTTAAGTGATTAACGTTTTTTTCGTATTTGTTGATGAGCTACATTGATATTACCATAGTAATTGGGTTAACTCAATTGCTGTGCTTTTTAAAACGCTGTCTGTCTGTTTCAAAACACCGAAGTAGTGAAACGGACAGGCTGTGCCCGTATGAACAATAGTTAAGCCTAAGCCGGCTCTTTATTGACTTTAGTGGAACTTAAGAAGTTTATACCAATCAGGCAAACTAGATAACGCTGTGTAGGAAATGTGCAGAATGCAGATTAACAAAATTCTGGGGCTTAGTGATATAACCGAAATCAGGAAAATTTAACACCAGAAATGGAACAACCCGAACAACTCCAAACACAGGCAGGAAATTGGCATTATAGGTACCTACTTAGTCCATAAGAATTCTCAAAAAGCTGTTTGTAGTTCCCTACTCTCATGGAGTTACTCTGTCTCATTTTTTATTTATTAATCCCGATATATCTCAGTATGTTAACATGATTTACTAAATTTAGTAGCCGGATAACAGGAATGAGAAAAGGTAATCAAAGTCTCAATCAGTGGAGTGAGTTGTCGATGTACTTTGAATACGCCCACAAAATGGTGGCCCGACAAAATGGTATGGATTAAAGTTTTAAAGAAAATCAAGAACTAGAAACGTGTTATAAATATTAGTATTTTATAAATACTATTTACATTTTTGTTATGTTGTAAATGTATTGTGAACAGTTTATTAACATCAGTATATTAAAATAATTAAATAAATTTTCATATTTCATGTTACCTCCACCTGTTGGTAAAGTTTCGCAATAAATTTATTGCCGCATTGTTGCCAGAATTACAGGTTTTCCTGTTACGAGCATAGGGGAAATGTGCCTATGACGGACCCCTTAAGGAAAAAGCTCCATAATAATTTTAATTATTTACTTAGCAAGCTTTAAATATGACCACATAACGTCTTGTTATTTGTAGAATATGCAAATGTTTCAAATTTTAATAAAAATTAAGATGACAAAAGTTATTCATATTTTACTAAAATCCTGTTAAGGGTCCATCATGGGCATATATGCGCTCATGATGGACCCTTTGATACGCCCATGATGGACCCGTTGCATTTTGTATAAAATAAATACCAAATTATTTTATTAAACCAAAAGATATTCTAAACTTACACACTTGACAACAAATCCATTTTTTTTTGGATCGTGAATGCGAAAATAGTTCATTATAGTAAATGCAAGCTGCATCGTCCGAGTCGTCTTCTTCAAAAGAAGATTCACAATCGTCTTCAGAACTGTTTGTAGTTGAAGCAAGAACTTGCCTTTTCACTTTTCTTGCGTCTTGTTTTCTTTTTTTTGCTTCTCTTTCTGCAATTTTTTGTTTTATGTTATCTTTTTTACCCTTTTTCTGAGTTACTTCAGATACTCCAGCTAAAGGAGGAGGACAAATATCTTCGGCCGAGATGTTTAGGACTGACGATGATCAGTGATTTTTAATAAACCTTCTAATGCCCTAATGTTCCGGTAGTGAGTTCTCATCAGAACATCCTGTTCATAATTTTCTCTATGTGTTGTTATAGACGGCAAAACTTGACAATACTCGAAGACATCTGGATTGAACGGTTCTATTCCTGTCTTTTTAAATATGCTCTATTAAAGATACTGACTACTTTAAATTGGGTAACTGTTTTACCTGGATTCTGTCGCAGCCATAATTGAATTTATTGACCGTAGTAAGTTTGAAGTGGTCTAAAAAATCCTACGTTCAAGGGTTGAACGTGATGAGAGCAGTGAGCAGGAAAACAAAACATAATAATACTTGGTTGATTTTAGAAGCCTCTGAATACCTTAAAAAATGTTGCAGCCAGAGACAGAAAATGTCGGAAGTCATCCATCCTTTTTCTTGAGCGAAGGCTACACTTCCAGTAGGTACATCGATCATAAGTTCGTCTTTCGTTCTCTGTCGAGGAAAAATCAAAGCAGGAGGAACATATGTTCCAATTGCATTCATTGCACATACGACCGTAACATGTAGACCGCGCTCTGCACTACTTAAAGCACCAACTTGTTTGCAACCTTTACTAGCATAAATCTTCTGCGATCTCTTTTGCACAGTTGTCAAACCGGACTCGTCCATATTATAAATGTTTTCTGGTGGAAATTGAAACTCGCCTAATGTATGCGCTAATTCTGTAAAATAGGCACATATATTTGGTTTATTAAAAGCTTGAGCCATTTGCCAACGAAGTATTTTCTGGAGTTCGTAATGATATTCGAGGATTTCGCTTTAAAAAGCCTCTGACCCATTTCCACCTGCTATCTTGGTTTTCTTATTAAAACTGTGGCTAATATTGTTTCTTTCAGCTACTTAGTATACAAGTTTTCGTAAATATTTACTGTTCATGCCAAAAAAACCCGCTTCCATGGTGATAATATGGTCAGCAATTTCCTTTTCAATAGCAGTGGAAAATATTGATCTTCGTCCTCCCAAATCGCCTTTGGTACTTCCTTGTTGCTTATTAAAGCGCCTTTTCAAAGTCGTTTTTGGAATGTTAAATGTTTTTGCTGCCAGCTTAAACCCCATAGTATTTTCTTGTATTCTTTTAAAGCTTACTGTATATTACTCTCATTCCACTGTTGCCTTTTATGAGGATTCATCCCTGTAAAATGTATTATGTTAATCGGTAAGTAGCAACTTATTTCCTGTTTCCTATGATGGACCCCTAGTAACGACAAAGGGGTCCATCATAGGCAAATAGACAAGACAGTAAATTTAATTCTGTTACTTTTGTTTTGACCATTCTAACCTAAAACAAAGTATAGTATTTGACAAAGAAAGTGTAGTCACGTTATACAAAACAAAAGCAACAGTTTGCTTAACGTATGTTACCAGTAAAATATTACTTATCAAAAAATTTTATTAGATCAGCAACGCCAAATTTTAATTTTATTTCACAAATTTACTGTTATAACCGCTAATGAACTGAAACTTTGCAAATACTAAACTACAAACTTCGTGCGCAAGCGGCAACCGGCAATGTGCATGTAACCGCGCCATATTTGAAATTATAGCAGGGGGTCCATCATAGGCAGGGGTCCAACATAGGCACACTTCCCCTACCGGCATGCATTAAACCGAATGACGTATAATATGTACTTATTAAATCTTAATAACAAATTGATTGACAAAAGTTAGTTATCAGACAATTACCTATTCTTCAAGTATAAACTATTATTATTATATAGTAAAGTGCCCTAATATCGGATACTTTTTTTTGAACTCTAAGTAATATTACCTACCTACTTAGTTTTAATACTTATGTCAATTAATTTATGAATATTTTAGAGCAAAACAAGTAGACTATAGAAAATTTATTAAATGAAAATTAATCATTTCTACGAAGTAAAAAATAAAATTTAAATTTTTATAAAAAACGGTAAATTTAGACTGACAAAAAAAATGTTCCTAATAACGGATATTAGGATAACGGGATAAAATTAGCCATCGAGGAAGCAAATCACAAATGTATGTGTCTTTTTTATCTACATTGGTGCAGTCGGTGTGAGCCCACTTAAAACACTTGTGAGCACTGAATCCATTGTTCGCCCGAGGTAGGTATCTTCAGAGAAGAGTCCAGTACAAAACATAGGTACATTCTGCTTCCTCTTTCCCAACGTCACACTCCATGTCAGAATCATCATCTAAAATGAATTCTTCATCTTCTTCAGATGAACTAAAAGCTTCCTCTTTCTTAGCACTTTTCTTTTTAACCTTGGTTGTCATTGTCTTCTTAGCAATAGATTTTCCTTTATTTTTATTTGTTTTCTTAATAGGCTCACATTTGTCTATTTTTAATTTCGAAATTCCCTTTGAAATACTTTTATTTCTCTTCTGTTCTGACAAACTATTTTCTAAGGCATTTTTGAAAGTGTACCCCAGTGGCGGCTGGTGTGGTAAAATTTTGGGTAGGCCAAGCCAGCAAATTACATAGCTATGTGTAATCAGTGACGGATCCAGAGGGAGGGGTCACGGGGTCATGACCCCCCCCCTAAACTAATTTTTTAATGATTTCTCTGTTCATTTTAACTTCTGCGTTGTATTTAATTTTTGCAATTTTTGATTTTTGATCTAGCAAATCGCGAACAGAAAACGCCCTCTTCTGTACATCCTTAAAGGACAGGAAATTACTTAAATGTTCCTTGCAACTGGAATGTTTTTTTTAAGGAGGCAGACATATTTTTTAGGTCCGAAAACTGGACCATAAACAAGAGAAATAGAGGTAGAATAAGAGCAGTAGAAATGGAGTTCTAGAGGAGAATCTGTAGACTTACAAAAAGAGACAGAATTGAAAACGCAGAGATTAAGCGGAGAATGGGAGTGCAATCAGACATAATCGACTATATAGAGGAGAAGAGACTATCCTGGTACGGCCACGTCAGAAGAGCGGACAGAGGACGCTGGATAAATAAAATCACAGAATGGAGCCCGATTGGAAGAAGAAAGAGAGGAAGACCCCGAAGGTCATTCAGAGATGAAATTGACGAGGCTATGGAGAAAAGAACCCTGCGAGATGGAGACTGGAATGACAGGGAAAATTGGAGAAGACGGTTGAGTGAAGGAAGACAGTGAAAACTGTGGAAATCCTTAGTAGTAGTACATATTTTTTAAATCAAAGTATCCTTCACAATTCTATACACATTTCCTATTAGAAAATAACAAACACGGCCAACAATATAGTCTGTTTTTCGTAATACTTCCAGACAACCATTTGTAGACATCATACCAAGAGCAATTAAAAGTACGCACCTTTTCCCCATCTTTTTGGTCAATACGCAATGTTGGAGTAGGCCTTTCATTCATAATAATTTTTTTTCTATCAATTTCAGTTCTTCTAGATAATGGCGATTCCAATAGTGAAACAACAATGTCCAAACACTCAATATCAACAATACTATTACTGCAACCTGGTAAAGCGTAATAAAAAGTCATTTTTATGTATCACTTATAAAACAATCTCACATATATAAGTTGCATACAATCAGGCGATATAGAAATCACGCAAATGTGATTTTTTTTTCTTCGAATTTTACGAATTTTTTTAAATTTATTTGGGCAACCGTGCAATTGTTTGCAATTGTGTTGTTTATTTAAAAACATGTTACAATTATGGATTATGTTACATATTTTTTTATCATAATTTAAAAGAAAATTTATATTACAATTCGATAATTACGTTACAAGTGACAACGATGGTCATCGTAGGCCCGATCGTCTGGTGCCTAAACAGCAAGCATAAACACGACAATATAAATCGTTGTCCGGCAAGCTGCTTAACTTAAAACGCTTTTTGTACGGGGATCTTATATGAGCTGGGTCGGCCAGTTCCGATCGGGCCTATTAATGATATTTAAAATGCCTGAATACGATTTGATGCTTTCTGTGGTAATATAATAACTTAATTGTTTTAACGGACGCTAATGTATTGAGTGATTTAGTACATTTAAAAGTTATTTGCATGCATTAACATAATATTTAAATATATGTTTTTCAATTTTAAAGCTCTTAAAATTATTGGGTAGGCCCGGCCTATCCTGCCTACCCCCAAAAGCCGCCACTGGTGTACCCGTAATCAAGGCAGCAGATCCTTTTCTGGACTTTCTTTCTTTAATACTAGACTTGTAAAATCAAGTGGTGGGTAAAGGGCTAATATCTTATGGCCGCACTGTTGAATCTCTATTATTAGAAGTTCTTACATGATAAATCTTCCACACATTTGGTAGCATCAATACTTCTTGGAGGAGTTACATGAGTTCCGATTGATGGTGAATGGCAAAGTCGTGTTCTCGAAAAATGTATTTATTAAATGGGTAGATACGGTTCTTTCGAAAACCATTTATAGCGATTTCAGCTGTAGCACATCTTACATAAGCTCTTCCAAGCTATTCGCAAACTTGATAGCAGGTGATTACTCTTCCAGGGTAGCCAATTTTCAATTTCCTGCAAGTAGTAGGTTTTAAGAGGCCCCATGAAAGCGGCTGCATTTTGTGAGTAGCATGCGGCGACAGACTAAGAACATCCACATGGTTTTGGCGCGCCAAATTTATCGAGTCAATGTTCCGCATGTGGGAGTAGTGACCATCCAATATTAATACAACTGGACCAGCTTCACTTGGTTTAATGTGGCTAATAAAATGTTGTAACCAATTGGTGAAAATGTGACTCTGAATCCAGTCAGACACATGTCAGGCAGCTTGTCCCTGGTGGAGCGCCGTTGAGCAATTCTGTCTTCATATTTTTTCGGGGAAATATGATCATAGGGGGCACAAAATCACCAGTCGCATTCATACAAGTAACCACAGTCACTAGTGATCCTCTCTCTTTAGAAGTAACGCCCCTACCTACTTTTTACCTTTTAAGGTAATTATTTTGGTATGCTTTGATTGTACAGACGTTATACCTGTCTCATCTACATTATAGATTCGACAGGGATTAAATTTCACCTTCTCCATCGCAGGTTCCAAAATTTTAAAAAACTATTTACATTTTGTTCTTCTTTGAATCCTTTAATTCTGGCAGTTGATAAACCCTATGGTCTCCTAAACGTTAGTTCAGGATGCCTCTCTAAAAATAAACGCAACCATTTGTAACCTCCTTTTTTCTGATTAGTTGAAAACGGATATTTTAAATTGTTCCGAATAGCTAATTGAAAGGCTAATCTTCGAATATCAGAAGATCGCGGTCCATAAAATCTTCTATCCATTTCTAGGCAATAATCGATCAAATCCGTTTAAATTTCTTTGGAAAACACTGGTGGACGTCCCATATTGGTTTGAATAAGTTCTTCAGGTGACTTTATTTTATTTTTTACGTGGTCTTCCAACGTGCTCTTGTGTACTTTAAAAGTTTTTAAAGCTCGCAAGTGCCCCATTTCTTTGTTTTTAGCTGCATTGCAGTAACAGCTGCATGCATGGATTTACTATCCCATTTCTTTCGTTTTTGTTTGGATTTCGATGACATTTTATTTCTAAAATTAAAAAAAAAAAGCGTAAGAAATGAGATAAAATAAGCAGACATAGTGCAAAAATTATAGCACAATTATAATTATAGCATAATTTGTCGACGAAAACGTTAAAATGTAATTGTTAACACGACCTTAACTACGTAGAAATGATAGTAGATATTCTATATAATAACAATTAAGAAATATTTTGTCCTAATATCGAATATCTGATATTAAGACAGTGCGACCATCTGATATTATTATATTATCAAGTATATATTATAGGCAGTTGACAACGCCTACTGTATGCCGGAAAAAATGTAAACTAGGCAACATCGTGGCAAATATGTAACCTCAAATGGTGCTCAAATGTACATGTTTCAAATAATCTGCACCCTTGTTTTTATTGTAATATTTAATATTAATACAATGGAATTTAATATTTAAAAAATAATAAATCAAAATGATATATAATGAATATGTTATATATTATTTTTTTTATGGATACAATGGCATTTAGTTCTGACTGCCTGCGCCATCTATGTGCTAAGTGATAGACGAACAGAACCAGAAATTGTAAAACAACAGACTCAATCAACCGACAGCGAAAAGAACGATCTTCTCGTATTCCTATTATCCTGTTCGAAAATCTTGTAAACCTGTTGGATTTGGTTGATTTGATTGATTAAATTTTGGGTTAGAAACAAAAAAGACACGTTTAGTAAAAAAAAACTACTAAACTTTACAAAAAATTGTTTTACATAGGTACATTGATTTCTCCGGAAAATCGACGTAGGTATTTACTTGCCTTGTTTATCTTTCTTAGTTTTCAGAATTCCGTCAAAAAAGCTATTCAAATGAATTTTCATAATATAGAAGGACCGACAGTGAAGTAGATAGTAGTTATTTGTGCTTATTTATCACTTCTCTTAAGGACATGGATTTTTTTATCAATAACATTTAGAATGATCTTTTTGTGCAAAAAATGTCATAGGTAGGTAGATAGGTAGGGGAGAGGGGGGTAGATGGCAAAATATTTTTAAATTGCGTTTTAGTAAGGTAAACCCCTAAAAAGTTATCTTATATACTAAAAGGCTAAGCCCTTTTCTTGTGCGCAATACTCCTCCTAAACGGTGATAGATAGGAGAATAAATTTTTCGAATAATTAAACAGATTGTTTAGTAGATTCCCCCTAAGGTTTAAAATTTAAAAAATTCGAATCGGTTTAAAAATGGCGGCCATAAAATGAATTTTTCCTATAGTAAAGTACAGGAATTCAATATTATACACAATGCAACAACGCGTCAATTCTCGAATGCTGGAATGCACCAACAAGTGTTTCCACTTAAGGAATAAGGATTTTAATTTATGGAGTCTGTTTTACACTATCTGATGAGTTGGTATTTTTTTATTTTTATGTTTAGTTAGAAAGTATTCTGTTTCCAACAAGTGCAGCGTGGGTGAGGTGTTGTGATTGATATTTAGAGATTTAGACTACGTTTTGAGTTTAATACTTGAAGAATTAAATAATGAGGTAAGCATTATTTTGTTTTTAATTTATTAGTTAGAAATATATTATTAATTTTGTTGGGAATAAGCCACAATTTTACTTTAAATTAGGTTTATTTTAAATAAATAAATAAAAAAGAAACTTATTATAAAGTAAAATTGTGGCGTATTCTCAAAAAAGTGGAACAGTAGGCGGTAGTGTAGACTAGCGCGGATCATCATACTGTTTTCTATATTTTTTAAATTTAAATTACATTTAAATATAAATTTAGTTAGTTAGAGTTCTCAAACCGACTTCTTTTTCTTAAACGTGGCATTTTACAATCTAAAATATGCAAAAAAAAGTTACTTCCGGTTTTACTTCCGTTTTTTATTCTGTCGATAAATCTGCTACTTTACTTAAAATAGTTCCTTGGGCCATATCCTCACCATTATCAAGGTCAGTTACTTCAGCTGCTAAGAAGTCGACATCTGAAAAACCTCTGGGTCAAATAGAAATATGCTAGTTTAGCGGAACCCGTTTATCCCATTTGTTGGTATACAAACCTTTAAGTAGCCTTCGCAAAATATTTGGCTAATTTGAAACACTGACACGATTCTACCAGGATGATGGTTCAACCATTTTTCCTAATGCTTGGTCTAAATAAATGCTAAGTGGACTCATAACACCAACGTCCAGCGGCTGCAGCTTGTGCGTGCAGTGGGGAGGTAAATACAAGATGGTTACAAGGTTTTCTTTGGCACTAACAATAACATCGAGATTTCTGGTGTGCGATAAATGTCAATCTAATATAAGTAAGACGGGCTCATGGATACTTGACCCACCTCACCCACCTTAACCACTTTCATTACAAGCAAATATGGAACCCGGAGAAGCTCCGTCTGTCAGTTCAGCTTTCATTCGCTTCCTGCTGAAAATGAGCATTGGGGATACAAAACTTCCTGCAGCTGATACACAAACTACAGCTGTCGTCGAAATTCCGCAGATCACTTACAGATCTACGAGGAGTTTGTTACGTTATGTCCACATCTCGAACAGTAAATATACAATAATAATCCAATAATAAATCTCTTTCACTTTCTTTTATATATTCTGTGAGGGTTACCCTATCGGACTTTAAATCTACGTGATATAAGGCAAGGCTGTTTATAAAAAATAAGTATATGTAATCTAAACATAACTTCTCGTGTCATGACCCACTTTTGACAACATATATCATTTAAGATATTCTATATAACATTACAATGTAAGGGTTTATACCCTTACTATGCAGATGTACAGCGGTGAAATACGGTGTGTAAGAGGGTTTAGAAAACGAAGATGGAGGTAACTGAAATGAAAATGTTACGGTGGACGTTGGGTAAGACTATAAAGACAAGATCAGGAACGACGTGATTAGTGAGAGAGCCGGGGTGATACGAGTCATTCTAATTAGAGCCGTATTCTTCTTCCTCTATCCTTTAGGTTTGAAATTGTCAATTTCTTCGTTTACTCTATACCGCCATACAAAATCGATATATTTTTTCTTAGTGTTGTTCAAATAAGCTTAATCCAAAAATAAATCATATTGTTTTTAAAAATGCGAACAATAAGCCTTATCGTAAATGGACATAATTCATTAAAATATTATCAATGGCAATTTGTATCTGGTCATAAAATTAATTAATATAATAAATCACAAAGGAGCAATATTTTTTTTAAAATGTGGGTGAAATTTATCTTTATTGGTATTAACTTTTTATTGCCTATCGTGTTTTACTTATAAAAAGGAACCAAAAACGGAAACAGTGAAAATTAAACATTGCCTTTGAAGATAAATCATATAAAAAGGTTCAAGATGAGGGGGCACATTCTTGCCTTAGTACTAGTAAGTGACACATTTATTATTTCGAGCCGTACAAGCTATAGTGGCTCAAGGTTATAGTAGCGTTTGTATTAGAATAGTAGTGGTCCAAGGCTAGAGTAGCGTTCGTATTAGAATAGTAGTTAATTACTATTTACGTACAATGTTTAACTATTATACGTTGTTTTTCGAAAACCATCTGTTATATTGCAGTATTGCAGTCATTGCAGTATATCTTAGATTTATTTATGATCGCATTCTATAATTCTGGAACCACCTACTAACTTATACAGGTCTAATGGGTTCATATAGTCTACATGGTATAAGACTACAGATTAAGTCTCAATGAAACAGTCCAGGATGTTTTCTAGTAACGCACGATACTTCTTGGATTTCTTACAGCCGGCTTTGCACCAATTTTTTGTAGCTCATCCTCTTATGGCACGTTTATCCACTCTCATTAGTGTGTGTATTCTCATGACCTCGAACTCATACCTGCGTGAAACTTACTTTCCGCCAGTCTAATAAGTTCTTTTGGGTACTCACTCACTAGCCTAAGGTCCATCTTAGGACTTCTAAGAGCCCCTATATGCTAATATAATAGATGCTATAGACATTGCATAATACTATGCTAGGTTGCATAAATCTTTGCTTGGGATACAGAGGTATGTTCTACTGATGGAATAGAAATGTTTGCATTTCCACCACTACCGAATATTCATACACCCAATGATTCTGCAATTTTACATCCGTTCTGCTATTTATGATGTTACTATATTCTGATTTTGTTGTATTCTTCAGTATTTTTATTTTTCTGTTCTCGTCTGTTTTCCATTAGTCTCAATATTTCATCAGTCATCCATTGTTTTTGCTTGTTGATTGCTTTTTGATTGTTTCTTGCATTGATTCCAGTGATCTTCGATGTTATGTGTTTCTTCCGATTTTTCGAAATTCTTTCTTTTAAAACTTTCGAAACTCTACAATGTTTGGAATTGAAGTTTCCACTATTGTAATAATGTCTTTATTTTTCAGATGACTTATTACCATCTTAATGTCATCATAAAAATTCTCTATGTTATCTTCACTACTGCTCGCTGTGGGCGCATAAACTTGGACCAGATTAATATCCACTGGTTTTGAATTACATTACACACTACAATAAATGCCACGCCATTCCGGTGGTTATTGCCTTCTCCGGAGTAGAATTCGTCATGGTCGTCTATACTACATTTACCAGTTCCCGGCCAGCTCATCTCGCTTATCCCAAGAACTGCTATATTGACCCTTATCATTTCAAATGTGGTGTTTGTGTCTTACCGGGCTCGTATTTCTAATTTTCTAATCTTCTAATCTTCTAATCTTCTAATTTAATTTTATTCTTATTTCTTTTCTATTCTCACAGGGATTTTGCTGGATAACTACCTGGGACAAACTATTGTCTTCTCCTGCCGGATCTTGGTGTTCGAGGATTATGATCAGTATACATTTTCTTATCATATGTCAGTGCCATTATGAATGGACTAGGAAATAGTATTGTGGTGGTTTTCCATTGCCTTCCCCATCGCAGTACCACAACCATTTTAATTGCTCCAATCATGCTGGTTCAATTCGCCTTCAACTGGTTCTGATGATTGCTGCTGTCCTTCATCAGGAAGAAATAGGGAAACGGTCACTAGATTTTGGAAGAATGAAGAGATGGGACATGTTTTCTCCCAGTAAATACTTGAGAGTAAAGCATCGCTCGCGTGGGCAGGGTCGCTTCCTTGAAGTAGACCTATTCTCTACTGGGATTGTAGAAAAGTGTCTATCCACTACCACCATGTCTACGTGCACTGTCTGGCTATAATATAAGTTTTCTATTATTCTTATATATCGCCTGTCTATTTCCTTTTATTTCAAATCAAAACTCATTATTGATTTATAACTTCTTTTTAATAGAACCAACATTTTTAATGTTGACAGACTAGAAATGACTTAATAGAAATGAAAATAAACTCATTGATTTGAATCAACATTTTTATTTGCATTGCCATTTTCTTATTTACAAACACGACAGTGATATAAAATTACAAAATAGCTAACCTACACTAACTACTAATTTATATTTAACAAAATTATCATATCTTCATTATTTTATATCTTATGTTATTACAAAAAAATGACCTCTGAAATAAACAATTTAAATAAGTTTAAATAAATTCAAATAACTAATTGATGGTTTTGATGGATCAAGCTGAAATTTTGAGGGTTTGTTAGTCACTTCAAGTCACCCCTTTGAGACTGTCACAAAAGTGTAAGTTGATTTTTACAAAAGTTATAAACAATTAATGATTTTGAGTTATTTTGCTTAAAATTAAATTTTTAATATATAGGGTGTTCTATTTATAGTATATTTGAAAAATAAGCTGGAGTAAGTTCTCAGAAAAAAAAACTAAATTGTTAAGCATATTGTAGTACGTGTGCTTTTCGTACAACGCCAATATTTTAGCTTATTTTACATTGGGTTTGACTGTTTAGATAGAAAATTTTCCACGTCACATGGACTATAGTAAAATTTAGTTACCTGCTATTGTTAGAACAGTAGGCTAGGGATTATTCAGCTGGCCATAGACGTGCTTTAAGTGAATTACATTATTTGTTTCGGTTAATTAGATATTTAAACCATTTTCAAAGCATTTTATATTTATATAAATCTGTTTATTTTAGTAACCTTATTTATGGTTATTTTTGTCGTTATAATAGTGACCCATTAAATAACAAGAAATAAATAAACTCTTAAAATAAATAGTTATTTAGTTAATGGTCTTTTGATAGTTTAGATAGAAAAAGTCGATTAGCGAAAGTTGGTTTCCGATAAATGTAAACGCTATTTTAAATAGTATACACTTCGATTTTGTTTGGAAAACCAATGATTATTAAAACGGTTAATTGTCTTTAAATAGCCATTTATTAATATCAGAATATTTTTGTTCAGTCGATTATAAGCGAGTGAAGAGATCTGACACAGTTGTTTTTTGCAAGAGTGAATAGTGATTTATAGAATATGGAATTAACGTGTGATTATACACCAGTTAAAAAATTAAAGTTAAATTATTTATCACTTAACGAAAACAGTGTTATCCTCAATGTCTACAATTATTTTAAGCAACACAATCCTTCCAATACTGTTGATAGTATAGTTGAAATTTCTTCTAAAGTAATATAAGATATTTAAAATCAACTGTATATAACATTTTAAAAGAGGAAAAATCAGCTGGTATAACCCCACTCAAACCGAAAACAGGAAGACCAAAATTGCCGAAAGTGAATGTGGATGAATTTTTCAAAAATGCAATTCGTAGAATGGTCAACTTATTTTTTTTTTAACAAACGAATACCAACTTTAGATAAAGTTTTACAAGCCATTACCGATGATCCCGATTTACCCACAATAAGTAGAGACAAACTTTGGAAAGTTTTGCATGAGTTAAACTTTAAGTATGAAAAAGTTGGCAGACAGTCAATGATTATAGATTCCGAAGAAATTGTGTGTTGAAGATGAGACTACCTCAGAAAAATAAAAAAAAATGAGGACAAAAAATAAGAACATTTATCATTTAGAAGAAACGTGGGTTAATGAAGGGCATACTGTAGGGAGAGTTTGGAAAGACAAAACTATAAAAACATGTCGACAAGCATTTCTGGAAGGATATTTAACTGGTTTCAAGGAACCAACAGGTAAAGGTCGACGATTAATTGTTACCCTTATAGGTAGTATGAATGGATTTCTTAAGGAGGGTTTACTTTTGTTTGAATCACAAAAGACCTGTGATTATGACGAAGAGATGAACGGAGACGTGTTTGAAGAATATTTCAAACAGATGATTGAATTCATACCTAAGAATTCAGTTATTGTGATGGACAATGCAAGTTACCACTCTAGATTAGTTGAGCGGGGCGTAGGAAATTTCGACACTAAGCAGGTAGCGACTAAAATTTACTAAAAAACGATTAATTAATTTATTTTAATAAAAGTAATGTGCATTTTATTTCTTTATAACTGTAATAATACCTAAATATAATACAACTAGTACCTAATTTTTGTACATTTTACCGTTAATATACTTGTATACAATGATTTATTTGCTATTATAGGAATGATAAGATACAGCTTTTATAAAATCTAACCTACGTATTTGTTGGGATCGTAGTTTATCCATCATTTTCTCCAAAAATGCCAATTTAGCCTTAACAGTAGTATCTTTGATTTTTGCTGGTATATGTAAACTATTTATTTTGACATAAGTGTCTACTTGAAATTCTTTTAACTTTTCAATAAAAATAAAAATAGAAGGATGTGTTGAATAAAAAGAAGAATTAAATCTCGAATGAAAGGATTCACAGGCATTTGTGGTCCTCGCAATAGACGGATTCTGATTAGACCATATGTGTGGTGGAAATAGAGCGCTATCGAAAATGTAATTTTCCAGTAAATAATCTGCATATATATCAAGTGTTGCGTTTATAGGTTTATATGACATTAAATCATAAAGAAAGCATTCTTCAACTTCTGCTGGATTTAAATAAGTTAAACCAAACGTATGCCTTAACCATTTTCCAATTTCTGAATTTGTATCCTTATATTCTTGTACCAAACCCAAAGATTGAATTTTTTTAAACCAGTTTTGGTGTAAGTGAAAACGGCATCCACTAATTTTTGCATTGGGCCACATATACAATAAAGCACAGTGAATTGCTTTTTCAAAGTCCACAAATATTTCAGTTGGCTCTAATGATAATTGAAATGTTTCAAAAATCTTAGACCTTAATAAAGAAAATAAATTTTTGTATGTCATTGACAATTTGATTCATGATTATGTACCAAATCACTTCTTGTGATGGTGAGGTCCTCACAGCCTATTGTAAACACTTTTGCGGAACACTTAGTGTTTCTTTGGATGCAGCGCCAAAATATCTCGCCGCTTTTTAACACTTTCTGTTTCGAGAACGAATGATGCTCCACCACTAATAAATCTCGACCACGGGAACTTTTTATCAAACTCATTTTTTAAATATCCGTATACGTGCACAAGTCAACGTCAAACAAGAAATAAATTACAACTGAAATAATTTAGTCACAAGTACACAAGTGCCACGCCCCCCGCCGTGACAATAAATATTGGGAAAACCCGCTTGTCCTGCTTGGGTGCAAATATCCATCGCCGCTAATTACCTACCTACCTGCTTTACGCCGCGGTGTCGAAATTTCCTACAATAAAATTTGACCCTTCGATTACCCCAGGTACAAAGACAATTTGGTGTCGAAAGTTCGCCCGCCGGTTGAGCGTTAACAACTACTCAATGGAGAAAAGATGAAATTGCAATGTGGTTAACTTCTAAGAATTTAATCTTTGACGATACAATGACAAAAGCAGAATTATTAGAGCTTCCTAAAATTAATAAACAAAATTATAAAAAAAATGTCATTGAGGAGATAGCCAAAAAACGAGGAATTGAAATACTTCGCCTACCACCGTATCATTGCGAACTAAATCCGATTGAATTAGTAAGGTACATATAGTAAGGGCCGAAGTTAAAGGTAACGTTGCTCGAAATAATACAATGTTTAAATTGTCAGATGTTACTAATCTTTTTCATAAATCAATATCCGAAGTAACGACTGAACATTGGCAAAAATGTATTAATCACGTTATGCATATTGAGAAAAATATGTGGGAGCTTGATAGAACCTACTGAGATAGCAGTATAGAACCTATAAGCCCCCTTTCAGACGAGGATACTGTATCCGAGATACGCGTATCCGAGACGCAGATATTACATAGACTCAAATGGAGCTTTTCACACGAGACGCGCGAGAGATACAGTATGCGAGATACCGAATTCAGTATCTCGGACCTTCCTGTCGCCGACGACTGAATGCGTATCCCAGATACAGAAGAAACATTACGAAATGAACGCTTTCAGACACGTTTTTCTGTTGAATAATTGTGAATGAGCAACGAAAGAAAGACGGTGTTTTCTGAATATAGTTAAATAATGGAGCGAACTGTATTTGATAGTGACAAATTTATTTGTTTGGTACAATCAAATCCCTGTCTATGGAATACAGCATCGCCACATTACTGCAATAGAAATAAAAAGCAGCAGTGCTGGGTCGAAATTTCTAAGCAAATGTGCGACAATTTTAAGGCCATGACTGCAGTACAGCAAAATGAATATGGTAAGAAATAAATATGTTTTTATTATAAATACATAGGTATTTTGTTTCATACGTATATAGTTTAGTTTTAAAAGTTTGCTAATTGAAATTTTGATTATTTAATGAATATAAAACTACATTATTGTGAAAGGAATACGGTCATTTTTTTTAGGGCGAGGTAAACAATTTACAAATTGGAGATAAGTACACAAATTTATTTTAAATTTAAGTCATAGACTTTAACTTTAACTTAAAGTCATAGAAAGCCGTTTTTTTGACGAAATACTTTTACGCATAGTTGTGTCTTTTTTACTCAATTGAATTTCTAAAATTTTATGAAGTTCTTCAAACGACTTCACAGACATTCGAAAATAATTAAAAAACTTTGATGGATCTTGCAATAAATCTTGATACAGCAAATTATACGTTCCCTTGGTTTCTCTTAATTCTACAATAGGATGAACCCACAAATTACGTCGTCTTTTCAGTTTCTTTTTCTTTTTATTTAATATGTACCACAGCATAACGTACTCTTCTACATCCATAATCCAAAAATATAACCGCACTGCACTGCTACTATTTTCATACTGACGAGCATGCCCGTGGATCCGATACAGTAGCCATCGAAAATTCTGTATCTCGCATACAGTATCTCGCATACAGTATCCTCGTCTGAAAACCCTCTAATAATAATTCATCCCAGATCGGATAACACTTCGTCTGAAACAGAATATGAGGAAGCTTAACTTTAAACTGTAGCTCAGACGTTTATTTTACATTTGAACTAATTGCCGTCAACTTCATTTTTTATTTATTTATTTTTTTATTGCTAATATAATTTTTGTTCTTATTTCCAATGTTATTATATTATGTTCTTATTATTTCAATATTAGTATTAAGAATATTATTAATTAATAATAGGAATGTATAAAAACTTACAGCTTTTGTGTATGTATTTTACGTTTCAGTATAATTTATTGTATTTTATTAGTTTATATTAATTGTATGTTTCACAATTAATATAATTTTTATTCTTTTTATGTGTATCTTTTTATTTTAAACCAGTATTGGATTAGATTAATTTCTTTGTTCTAAATATCCAAATAAATATAACGCAAACTTTTGTTTCAAGATGTTTGAGTTAGAAGATGTGCATGCCTATGCATTTCGAAGTTCGAAGATTAGTATTCTGAGAATTTACTCCAGCTTATTTTTCAAATATACTATAAAAAAATGCAATTTTGGTTCATTCCGTTGTTCCGACTGACCCTGTAAAATCGAAATAATGAAAATTTAAATTAAATACATATATATACATATATATATATATATATATATATATATATATATATATATATATATATAATATATATATGTATATAATATATATATATATATATATATATATATATATATATAATATATGTCGTTTCGTTATACACATTTTTTATATACTTCATAATTAGCCGTAATAAAAGCAAGCCAGAGGTTTGGCGCAACCTGTATTTATTTAATGAACTATTAATTAATTTTTAGACGCTGTTTAATATGGTCAAAGCTTTATCATATCCGGACCCTAATGTCAAATTACTTAGACAACGCAGAAGCCAGTATGCAGATAACTTGGGAGAGGATCCATCCCCCATCCTATCTCAATCTTCTTATGATAATGATCGTAGTGAAGATCATCTCCTTCACTTTTCTAAAAGATACCTTTTATTACAACCTCCTCTTTCTGATCCTCGTAATAATTATTATAATGAAGAACATCGCTTTCTCCATTATAAACGATCCCCTCCACATCTACCTTCTCTTCAGGACGACGATAAATACCTTTTCCCACCTTCCCGATTTCCCCGATTGCCACCTAGCGACAAATTGCCTGCAAAAAATAAAATACACGTTCCACCATTCTTACACGCTTATCCTTCCTTCTCTTTCCATTCCAAACAATCTGATTCACATCCACCTTCTCTTCTGGACTTTGAGAAAGACTTTTGGTCACTTAACCGATTCCATCCATTGCTACCTAGTCACAAATTATCTGGAAGGAATAGAACACCGTTATCAAGCTATGATGGTTACCTTCCCAATAGTGGTTTTCTCCTTCCTCCCATCGGTCCCCCATCTAGACAATCCCACCGAAGGTATCAAAATAAAACACCATCATCAAGCTATGATGGTTACCTTCCCAATAGTGGTTTTCTCCTTCCTCCCATCGGTCCCCCATCTAGACAATCCCACCGAAGGTATCAAAATAAAACACCATTATCAAGCTATGATGGTTATCTTCCCAATAGTGGTTTTCTCCTTCCTCCCATCGGTCTCCCATCTAGACAATCCCACCAAAGGTATCACCCGCATAAATCATCTGGCAACCATTTACGACCACCCCTACTGCAAAATCAACGTTATCCATATTTAGAACTGCAGGCGCCATAGATGAATATACGGCAGTTGTTTTTTCTTGGTTTTATAATAAATCTCATAGTTTACCGTATTTGTTGTTTTATTTCTTGCGGCTAAATAGCAATACAGTGATACGAATATGTCTGAAATTTTTGGTCTGGAAAGTAGAAATCAAAAGGAAAATATGCTCACAAATTTCCTATAGTTGAGAATCAAATTTATAGGCAGTAGATTCTCAGAAATTCAAATGCGATAAAGCGTTGACGTCGTTGCTAGTTTGTTATAACAGATATTCTAGCAATTTATATTTTAATCATTCACATGCAGTAAAATTATCATAGATTGCTGATCGTTTTGTATTCGTTAAGCTATCTAATAAAATGTATTTAATAACATCAATATTTATGTATAATATTATATTTATATACAATATTTATGTATAAAAATCATCTAAAAGTACGATAATATTCTGTGTAAATGTCATACATGACAACGTTGTGTTCTTAGAACCAGTAGAAAGGAATAGTAGATCAATGTTGCCATACGATATAGAGAGATAAATTGCTCATTGATTTCGTAGTTTAGCATTCAGTAGCATACCGGAAACTAAAGTTTTAGATTTCTATAAAAACATAAAGGAAGCATTAAAGGTCACAAGGAAAAACGATATCAACATCATAATGGGCGATTTTAATGCCAAAGTCGGTAGGGGTAGATGTGGTAATGGGGTCGGTGATTTTGGTCGGCGTAAAAAAATGAGCGAGGAGAGTTACTAATTGAATTTTGCAATGACCATGATTTTCGTCCAATACGTGGTATCAACTCCCACCAAGAAGATTGTATACATAACGAGCATCAGGAGATCGTCCAGGTCATATGATACGAAATCAAATTGATAAACAAATCTTGATAAACAAAAGATTCCGCAACTATATAAAAAGAGTGGCTGCTTACCCTGGTGCGGACATTTCGTCTCACCACAAAACCCTAATTGCGAATATAAGGCTTCGATTGCCAAAGGTTAAAAAGCCATCTAATAAAAAATACATAAACACTAGAGAATTAATGAGAGATGAAGAGCTGAGATCTACATACAGTAAGTACATCAACGAGAACTTGAGAAACATACAAGGAAATTGCATAGAGGAAACCTGTGAGAAAATAAAAATAGCTATAGCCGAGGCAGATGAAGTAGTCGCAAGTAAAATAAAAAGAAATCACAAAAACGAGTGGATGACGGAAGAGATACTTAATCGAATAGAGCAATGCAGACAGTACAAAATACATCAGAATCAACAGGAATACAAGGAAATCCAACGTACGATAAGGGCAAGAATTAAAAACGTAAAGGAAAGCTGGAAGAAAAAGAAAGGAATGAAAGTAAAAAGGTCAAATAAATTTCGAGTATATACAAGGAACACCATGAGACTCGCCTGAGGAATGATCAAGGAAACTACGTTCATACCCAGGAAGAACTAGCTATATAGTACTAGTACTTTTAAGAATACAACTGCAAGTAGATAATGCTCCAATCGATCAAGTGAAAAAATTTAAATACTTGGGAATGATGATGAATGACCAATGGGATCCTCAACAAGAAATAAAATACCGTATCGAACAAGCAAGACAAGCTTTTATCAAATTTAAATCGCTACTATGTAACCGCAATCTTTCCTTCAATCTCCGCTACAGGATGGTAGAATGCTATGTATGGTCCACATTGTTATACGGCATGAAAACATGGACGTTAAGAGTACCTTCCATTAACAAGTTCGAGGCCTTCGAAATGTGGACGTTGCTTCGAAACGAGGAAGTCCTAAGAAAGGCAAATACTGAGAGAGAACTACTCAATATGATCAAGGTATGAAAAATTTGATACCTCACCCATATTCTGAGAGGAAAAAAATACGCAATCCCTCAACTAATCATCCAGGGAAAGATTGAAGGCAAGAGATGAGTAGGTCGCAAACAAATGTCGTGGCCCCGGAACATAAAGAACTGGACAGGCATAAATAACACTGGCGATCTTTTGCATGCCGCAAAAGACATAGCTGTGCTTTGTGCCCTCCACTTAAAATTGGCAGGACCCTGGTCTACCTGGCCTTTCGGCACACGACCGTTAGCGCCTCCACTGCCCCTACGAGTCCGACACCAAAATGAAGGCGGCGCGTTGCATACGCATCGCGGGGCTCCACCTCCCCGTAGTACCTGGGTTGCGATTACCTCACCCATCCGTTATCCCCTCCCACGGGCGGACAGGTGACGCAGACAGAGGAATTTCCACCTCGCACGTAGAGAGGTCGCCGCCGAGGATATCTCCACTACCACTCTTAAATCTCCAGGCGGGTACGTGGCGAGACACCGACACCACGATCATAGATAAAGAATATATATTACTGAATAGATAGGAAACTGTGTAGGTTATTTCTGGACAATGCGCCATCTGGCGGCCTTAGGAAAGCAACATCTTTTTAAAAAATCTTCTCGTAATTCTTCAGATATAAAGATTAATATTGAGGGTTTGATTACAAAAATAAAACAAACGTTGGTTCTTTTTCTACTTTATTTTCTTTTTTACGTTTTTATATAAACATTAATTACATGTATTTAAATGTAGTTGGTTAAACAGTGGCTATTCTGTAGTTTCTATAAATTACAACACAGAAACAGAGAAGGAATAGCATCACATTTCAAGGTGGACTTATATCTCAATCCAACATAGCGGGCTTCTGGTCCAAAATGAATTGTGCAAGTCTTCTCTGCCAATTTTGTTAATCCAAATATCATAAAGCTAAAAAATAAATAGTTTGTTTTTAATATTTTCTGTGAAATAATGTTACATAGTATATTTCTAGAGGTGCTTTACAAAAGGACAAATAAACAAAAGTTTTGTAGAAAAAGTTCTTGAAACATTGAAGAATTGCCACATTTTTAATGGCGATAATTTTAATTCCTAAAAAACTTTTACCTAATTCTATATCGGCAACAATTCTAATACACATCATAACGTGAAAGAAAGAAGTTTGGGACAACATCGGACATTTTAAGGCAATTATTAAAAAATAAATAAAATCTTATATCAGCATTTTCTACTTACCGCCCTATCTTTTGGAAAAATATGCATTTGAGCATCCTTATTGTAATTATTACAACCATTAATGCAACAGTTAAAAACCGTAATTATTTAAATATGATGGCAAAAAAACAAACAATTATTTAATCGGAAATAATACAACTCAAAACACTGTGTCGAAACCACAATAAAAATGGCGTACTTGTTTTGTTGGTTGCGGTATTGCGCAGTCACGAAGCTTTGCTATGAATGCTACGCCCTCTGGTGTCCTTAGGAAATACAAATTTCAGAGGACTGTCACTCCCATAAGAGATACCCGGGCATGACCACGATTCAACCTCGCCTGGTTCTCTTGGACTGAGAGTAGAGTGGTCCCACGAGAGCCTCGTCTCGGATACTAGGAATGCAGACCAGTGACAGTGACGCCTAAGCGCCTCCAGTGCGTTTCTACAAACCCGACGCCT
Organism: Diabrotica undecimpunctata; assembly: GCF_040954645.1. Lineage (NCBI taxonomy): Eukaryota > Metazoa > Arthropoda > Insecta > Coleoptera > Chrysomelidae > Diabrotica > Diabrotica undecimpunctata. Next base: position 39,762,261 of record NC_092809.1, on the reverse strand, counting down.
CAAGCGACGGCTCTCCACCTCTCAGTTCCTACCCATTAGTCTCCTCTTACGACAGGCAGGGTCTTCTGACCTCGGCCGTATTCTTAAACGTCTGGCCTTAAGATAATTCGCCAACGCACTATAGGTGCACGACACTATAAGAAGAAGAAGAAGCATATCGTTCACACTGTTGCTGTGAATTTTAAAAATGAATCTTGCTATATTATATATGACATGAGACTTATTTAACTTTTTAAAAAGAGCAAAGTATATTGGAGTTAGAAAAAATGTATTCTAGTTTAAAAAATATGTTAACAAAATAAACTTGCTTATGTACGAAAGTAACCTTGATAAAGTAATTGACCTCCACAAGAAGTAAAAACATTAATCATCGTATGAAGATAACTCGTCAGATGATGAGTAATGGTTCAACCGAAATATTTACTCTTGTGTTTAAATCCCACATTCTATCTTCTTCTTTTATAATGAATATTATACAATTTTTCCAGGACTCAGGTGTGATATTTTTTTATGGCAGTAACTAACAAGCTTTTCACCTCCTGTAAAACTTGCCACTTGTATTTTTTGATCAAATAAAAGGCAGATATCGAGCACAGTTCATTAAATAAATCTTGCCCAAGTACTTTCGCCTCCTAGAGCATCTTCAGAGGCATTTCGTCAATTTTTATCCTATCCAACAATCAAAGAATGTCATAAACATAAAATTGTACATTACACTACACTACACAAGGACAAACAGTTTAAAATTTTAAAAAAATAGGCCAAGCTACATTATGTTTGGCATCAGGAGAGAGAATAAGAGAATAAAAGATTCTACATTTTTTAACGTCTGTTTTGCCTTACAATTTATAAAAGGCACAGATTGAAGCAATAATCTGAATTTTGGTTTCGTCAATAGAAATCTTTGGATCTCTACTTTCGTAATTTAAAGTATCTTTATTGTGTATCAAATTATCATCATTGACTTCATATTTTACCAAGAAACCAACTCTGTATCCCTGTATATGTATAATATTGTAATATACTTATTATTATTTGGTTTTTCTAATTGGTTCTCAAGTTGCTACTTAAATATTTTCTAAACCTTTTTGTATGATGATTAATACTCTTTGTCGTGTTCTCTTGTCTTTAGGAACCTCATTATATAACTAACCATATTTTCTTAACTTTCTAATCCTCTACATTTTTTCTTGGTTTCTGTTAGCACTGCAATATTAATATCTAACCTGTCTACTTCACTAACCACTTCATTTATTCTCTTTAAAAGACCCTGTACATTCCATGTTCCACAATTCGTAATCTTTTTCCGTAGCTTAGTCCCTCTTAAAGTTTTCTGTCTACTCCTAATCTTTTGATTAGGTTTTTAGCAATATTTTTTTACATAGAACCAAGGGCTGACATGTTGCTATAACCCTCCTGCTTTATCCGGGCTTGGAACCCGATCCACACAACAACCATTCCACGAGGAGTTGAAATATGTTGAAAAATAAGTAATTTTTAATTTTTATTTATAAAATATTTAGAAATCAGGTAATTTAACAAAGTGTACAGAAAGTGTATAGAAATTGATTTGGTTAATTTTTTAGTTTTAAGGTTTTTTTGGACATTGTTTAATTGGTATACATCGGCCACTGTTGTCCCTAGCATAACCAACGATGCAATAGCAGTCGTCATTACACCTCTTGTTTACAATGGGACATTGTTGACCCAAGGTTTTGCACTCAGTCTGGCAAGCGCTACCACAATCATAGTATTCATTAGGTCTAGTGCAGTTTTTCCATTGTATACCTAAAAGTAAATATAGAGTAATTATAACTGTAATACACACGGAGAACCAACATGCATATCAAAAGGAAAATCAACAGAAACAGTACTGAAAGAAGTACTTCACTCCATTAATAATGGAGAGATGCATTATTAGCTTCATGCATGAAACAGCATCAAAAGGGATATTCGCTTCCATGTATTCGCGAGAAACCGCAAAGTGGGCGACGCCTGATGGTAGATTTCAAAAGCATCCACTTCGGGAAAACCTTGAAATTATCATTATTTTGTATACATATTAGCGACCGGTTTATATTGTAATTAACAATGACTTCGACTTCAAAAAACTATTGCAGTGTTCCTCAATGTTTATCCTATTATAATTCACAACAAAAATGTAATACATAAGTTTCTGCTGGACGAGAATATAAGAAAAAATTGGCAATGCATTTTGCGAATTGGCAGACCTATAACCAAGTACATGACTGTGCAGTTTACATTTTACTGAGAACGATTACTTTCCAAATAAGTGTTGATTAAAATAATATTTATATTTTAATATATTTATATCTAATTTACTTTATAGTAACACCTGAAACTAAACTGAGAAGACTGAAAAATGCTGTTCCATCAGCTAAATTGCCCCAAAGGTCTCATGAAGTTATTAGTAGAAAACGTAAGGCGTAATTTACAAAATATAACGTGGTCAGCTCCAAAAACTGCCTCACCCTCAATTAAAGATCTCTACCGACTTTGCAACCACAAAAATAATTGAGACAATGTAAATTTTACTTTCCGTGTTTCAGATATACTGTAAAAAAACAAACATTTAATTTTATTTTTATTCAGGTTTGGGAGTCAATTACCGCATGTATAAACTCAAATCACAAATAAATAAACTTTGAAGAATGTAACAACTTTTACTTTGGCAAAACACACGTGTAAATGATTTGTATTAAACGTTTTATAGCTTCGAGATCAAATGACAAAATGATTTGTTTTCCCGAAGTTATCGTCCATCTTTGAAATCTTGAGCGCCCCCTGTCGGAATTGGCTATCGCGAATAACTGGATCAAAGTACTGCTGGAAAATGGATTGATTCTATCAGACCTGCAAGGAGAGGAGATTTTGGCCAAAACAACTAAGGGATATCCACAGGAAGGAGTGCTTGGTGAATGACTTGATTTCGCTCCTTGACGCACAAGGGGTGGAAGTACGCGGCCTACGCGGATGATCTAGTAAGTATGGTAAGAGGAAAATGTGATAATGTTCGATCCAGCACACTCCAAAGAACATTAAATATCCTTACTAGATGATGCGACAGGGAAAAACTCTGTCAATTATAGTAAAGCAGCAGGACTTAGTACTTAGTGGAAGTCTAGGTAATCACTCTACTATCCTCCAAGCGTAAATTTTTGTTATAGATATGTGCCTGCAAGAACCACTAAGAGTAAAGAGGGATTGCAGGGACAGATCTATAAAAATTATATCGGATAGCCAGGCGACATTAACGGCAGTGGAATCGAATCGGATTACTACGAACTAAACTAAAAATAGCCAACTACTTTTTCAAACACAAAAATAATTACAAATTTAAGTGGATACAACCCACCCTCAATCTAAAATCAGTAATCGACTATGTTATTGTAAAACAAGATTCATATTGTAAACAAGTGTATAATTATTATGCAAAGTAGATATGAATATTTAATTTTCTTAGAAAAATTACCGCAGTTTTAATCAGACCATGTATTATTTTTGTTATCTTAAATTTTATGTTGAATAGCGTATAAAAACATTAAGTTTTGATAAAAATAATTTTAAAAATACCATATTAGTACTGATGTCATTGCACTATGTTTTATCAACGAATACAAAACGCCCAGCTTATAAATTCGTTGGTTTTATTGAGATTCCTAGTTTGATTATAGTTAAAACAAAATTCTTAATAGGCCAATTAAGCCAGATTTTTACTCGACACAACTGTATAGACGGGTTTGACAGTTGAAATGTGTAGTATGAGAAAAAGATTCTCATCCATCTATTTATCAATTTTTGAGTGGAACTATTCTTAAACAAACAATTAAAACGTCAAACTCAATATTTTGCTCATAACTTAAAAACTTGTCTATTTATAGATTTGACTTCAACAGACAACTTTTTTGGAAAACAAGATAGAAAAAATGAGATATGCTAAATTAAAATCGGTTAATAAACAAAAAAGATATTGCAAAAAAAAAACAACAAAATCGATGTTTTTGAATATTATTAATAATTTTTTTATTATTTGTTAAAATTTGTTTAAATGTACCGGTACACTTTTGAACTTGAATACCTTTTTCTGTTTGAATTGTGTGCACAAGATGGGCCAGATCGATTGAATAGTTTTTGCGAAATTTAATTTGTTTATATATTTGTTTAATTTCTAAGGCCAGTCCAGATAATTTTTGTACAAAAGAAAAAAAAAATTTTCATTTATGTTCGCAAAATTATTTAATAATCAATAGCACTTTTTAAGCTTATAAACAGTTGCAATAAGTCCGTAAAATTTAGTTCAAATTAAATGGCAAAATATATTCGGAAAGTAGGATTCCCTACAATATTCTATAAATGTCCCCACAACAAACTCAAAGGTTAGCAAAAGACAAATTTCGTCTTGTACTGCACAAATATTTGATCCTTTAGAGCAGCGGTGCTCGAAGAGTCGATCGCGATCGACCGGTCGATCGCCAAAGTTTTTGAAGTCGATCACGATTCACGGTGCCTACGGTAAAATAGTGCCTAATATCCTAACTCACCACACGTGCTTGATCGAAATAATTATGATGCTATCTCTTCACCCGAAAGTTGCGATAATGCTGATTCGGCATATCAGCATTCACAGATAAATTTAAACTGGGAGTGTGCTGTATCGGCATTGTATTGCTGTTAGTCAAGCATTAATCATTCATTAGTAAGTTATTACTAGTAACACATTTTTGTAATATATTTATTCTTTACATTAATATTTGAAACTTGATATGAGTGCTGCGAAAAAGAGTAAAACATATCATTTTAATAATGCGTGGGAAGAAGAATTCCTGTTTACTATGGTGAAAGATAAGTGTGTTTGTCTTGTTTGTCGGTCTTCCGTTGCTCTGCCCAAACGCGAAAATTTAGAACTGCATTATAAAACTTTGCATAAAAACTATGAAAATGATTTTCCGCAAAACAGTTTGTTTAGAAAACGGAAAGTACAAGACTTGAAAAGTAGTTTGAAGACGGAACAATCAATGTTCAGTAGGCCTGTTAAACAATCAGTAGCTGCAACAATTACTTCGTTCAAAATTTCTTATATATTGGCACAACATAAAAAGCCATTTGAAGATGGAGAGGTAGTGAAGGAAGCATTCATTGAGGCTGCGAATGTGTTATTTCAGGACTTCAAAAATAAAACAGATATTATGTCCGCCATCAAAGATGTCCAGTTATCACGTCCAACGGTTATTAGAGGTATCGAAATCATAAGCAAAGATTTGGAAAGCCAAGTTAAAAGTGATATTATGAAGTGTATGTACTTTTCTTTGCAATTTGACGAGTCAACCGATATGACTGATACCGCCCAGTTTTGTATTTTCATTCGGATGGTATTTTCTGACATGTTGGCTAAAGAAGAATTGTTAACAACGCTGCCCCTAAAAGAAAAAACTTGCGGAGAAGATATATACAACGTTTTTTTAAATTTTGTGAAACAATACGAGCTACTGATTTACAAACTCGTGTGTATTACAACAGATGGTGCACCATCCATGACTGGCGTTAACAATGGATTTGTTACATTATGTCGAGCTAACGATGACTTTCCATCGTTTTTTTCATTTCATTGCATCATTCACCAGCAAGTTTTGTGTTCCAAAATTTTAAATATGGACATCATGAAGATGACAACAAAAATTGTGAATTCAATCAGAGCGCGAAGCTTGCAACGGCGTCTTTTTAAAGCGCAATTGTAAGATAGCGACTCTGCAGAACACACTGATTTACTTCTGCATACAGATATTAGGTGGTTGAGGCGTGTAAAATTTTTAGATAGGTTCCAGGAGCTACTTCCCGAAATAATTTCTTTTTTAGAAGAACGAGGGGACGACACTAATCTACTTCAAAACGAAAAATGGCTCAGTGATCTGGCTTTCCTAACAGATTTAACAAATCATTTGAACCTTCTTAATTTTGAACTACAAGGTAAAAATAAAACAATTATCGATATGATGAGCGCAATACATTGTTTTGTCAATAAATTGAAATTATTGATTAAGCAAATTAGCAGAAAGAATTTAAACAACTTTCCATCGTTGAAAAAAAGGGTAGTTGCTCATTTAAATTACATAATAATATGTTTATTACGAAACGGAGCTGCAAACACTTCATGGTGAGTTTGAAAGACGCTTCGCTGATTTTAAAAAACTGACAGATATTGTAACATTCATGTCTAATCTATTTTCTTGTCAAGATGTGGAAAAAATAACCACTGAAATATCCGTTACGTTTAATATGGAGATCATTTCCGTCCAAAATGAGGTACTGAAAATAATTTCGGATATACATCTTAAATCCAGAGAAACCGATATGAAACTTTGGTCTTTCATATCGTCTGAGAAATATCCGTCTTTCAGACAGGTAGCTCTGCAGCTCACAGCAATCTTTGGATCAACATACTTATGTGAGTCTGCATTTTCCCAAATGAAGATAGTAAAATCAAAATATCGTAATCGGCTAACTGACGAACATCTCTCGTCATGCTTGCGTTTGGCCCTCCGTAATTACGTACCATCAAATGAAATACTTGTGGATGATATGCAGTGCCACGCATCAACCTCCAAATAGAATTAATATGAAAAACATGACTTTATTTACAACCCACTGTAGTTACAACTTTTTATTAACTAGAAATGCGCAATAATACATCTTCTTTTTTGGTTGATCATATCGGCCTTCGACGGTAATCCAAAAATATTATATTATACTAATACGTCCCTAAAGAGTTCTAAAGACAACTGTTTTTTTTTTATAAAATCAGACTAAAAATCTAAAAATTAAAAGAATAACGCAGAAACACAAAAAATCGCCGGTATAATTTAATTAAGCTATGAAATGCCATTAGTGTCAAAATTTCATAACAGTGGAGTAAACTTGCCTGAGGTTGGCCAATTACAAACAAACATTGCGGTGCGGTAAATTTGAATTACTCTTCCTGGTTTAAAATCAGGGTATAACTGTCGATCTCCGGACGTTTGCAGTTTATGTGGTAGATCCCATGCAGTATAAGTCTGAGCACCACTGCTTTAGAGCTACTTTCACCCGTAATAGTTACATCTAAAATTATTCTTAAAGAGCTCTGGAAAATCAAGATAAGTTGGGATGAGTCGGTTCCTGAAGGTATTATACACACTTTGGACAAAATACTACTTCGAGCTCACAAAAGTAAATAATTTAAAAATACCTAGACATGTACTTTCTTCTAACCCAGTTTCTGTTCAACTTCATGGGTTTTCTGACGCCTCGGAGACAACTTACGGTGCATGTATTTACATATGCTGCACGGATACATTTGGAAATTACACTTCAAATCTTTATTGTGCCAAAACTCGAGCTTCTCCTATAAAACTATTAACTATCCCAAGACTCGAACTCTGTGGGGCATCACTACTTTCTGAATTTGTTGAGAAAGTCACTTCATCTTCAAGCATTTGCTTTAAAAATATCACGTACTGGACTGATTCTAAAATTGTTATTTTATTGATGAACACCTCCCCCATTTACATAAAACTTTCATTGCGAATCGAGTAGCACAAATACAGAAGTTGACTAATCTTGAACTTTGGAAGTATGTTAAAACTTATGACAATCCAGCAGATTTCTTGTCACGAGGTTTAAGTTCTTCATTACTCCTTAATTCCACTTTGCCCCAAGAAGAATGGCCTCAATATACAAAACATCAAGAAGTTTTACCTGAACTACGTAATAAAACTGTTGTGTTTCATCACATCGACAACGAATTTATCTTTTATAACAAATATTCTTCTTTAATTACGCTAACACTCGTTTTTGCTTATGTCTTGAGATTTAAAATCAATCTGTCGAATCCTAGACATTTAAGAATTACAGGTACCCTATCCACACTCGAACTCAATATTTATCTTTTAACGTTAATTAGGTTTGTACAATGTCAATCATTTCCATATGATTATGATGCACGTTCTAATTACAATCAAATTGTCAGAAGAAGTAAACTTCTTGGCCTTAACCCATTCTTTGATACTACAACAAAACTAATTGGTGTTGGCGGTCACTTACACCATTCATCATTTGATTTTAATAAAAAAACACCCCTGCAAAACATCACCTCACGATACTCATTATTTGCAGCGAGCACTTAAAAATTTTACATATTGGCCCGCAAGCAGTTATTGCTTCCTTACGAAAGAATTACTGGCCAATCCAATGTACCTGTACCTTTGGACACGTCCAGAGGTACAAGCAACGGTGTGTCCACTGGTACAAGCTGCGCAGATTTAAAGTTTCAAGCACAACAATCGATTTTAATTTAATATGCAACTAAAAATATTATGCATCAATATTATCTAGCTTATTATTTTTTATTTTGATATCAAAAGTTTTGCAATAACTAACATTGTCAAAATAAATGTTGGTGAATATTGCTAATAAACTTACTTTTATCAATAAAAATCTTCAAATCTTACTGGGAGCTTTAAACACACAGTAGCAAACACGTTTTTCACACACTGTTGCCAACTCTACATAAAATATTATAGTTGAAGCTTTGTAGCTTCAGTTTGTAGTTTTTGAAATACATAAGTTGTCCAAAGGCACAAACGTCCAGAGGTACACGTCCTTCCACTATATGTGCACATAAATATGTACAAAATATGCACTTCTGATCTATCGTGGCTGAATGGATCAAGCAATCAAAAGTCATTTAAAAAAAAAAAGTAGCAATCATAGACTCGAAATTCTGCTCGACCAATCTATGATCTCTACCTGTAGAAAAACGATTTGCTGCCAAATCATTTTGCTACTAACAACCAAAAAATATGTAAGAAATCAAGTTAGGCTGAGAATATATCCCACAGAAAATCATGATGCAAAATATAAATAAAATAGGGACTTAATAGCAGTAAACAAGAAAAAGACAGTTAACGAAGAACTAAAAAAAATTCATTTTACTAAAAAATAGCAAATATATATTTATCATTTACGTATTCACAAAATAGTGATCATTTACTGATGCATAATACATTATTATTACGCACATATTTATATAAAAAATGTGTTATCGTTAACTTTTTCCAATAACTCCATCTACTTACCTCCAGGTGGAAGTGTTGTGGAAAAACCATAAGCAAGTGAGACGGCCAAGGCCACAACAACAATATGTATTTTCATAATTGAATATATTTAGTGCGTTTAGTTACCTGAACTGACAACAAAAAACCCAGAATACCGTAACTTATAAAGTCAATGTTTGTGTTTATTTATGTGGCACAGTGCAGTACCATTTTTATATTGTTTTTGGGTGGTTACGATTAATAGATTATAGCCTTAGAATATAAAACCAGAGTAAACGGTTTAAAACAAGTTTTAGGTCACAAAAATATAACAACTATAGAGTAAAAGAAAGTAAAGTCATACGAGCCACCTCCTAAAGATCTTTAACAAAGTAATTCACAGTATTATCTATAAAAATTAGAGGGTCCAATGCATAAACCGGTCAAGTCACATAAAACAAAATATTCAGGAGAAGGAAAAAACATTTTTGAGGTAAAATCCTGATAAAAAATCCTGAATTTTGTATTTTCTGTCATTTGAGGATCATCTTATTTAGTTAACACTATTTTTTTAAATAATAAGTTGTAAGTTAAAAAAGAAAAAAGTTATGGGGGAAAAAAATTGGACTTGATTGGTTTATGCAAAGCATTCATCTTTTTTGTGGGGAACAATAAAACAAAATAGAATTTCATATTCAAAAAATTATTTTCTAGTAATTTATTAAATGAAATAACGAAAAAATAGTTTTAACTAAATGTTAGTGTGGAGTTGATACATTTTTCCTTATTCATTGTCACTGAATTCTGATACCGACGTTTCCATATTTTTTGGTTAGACGCTCTGATGTTAATTTCGGATTGCTTCATAAAACCATTGATAATGGTACATAATTGGTTGCCAAAGACATAACATGGTCGAATTTGTTCTTTCTTAGCTTTCTCATTTCAGTGTACAACTTATGGTCATGGTTTCGTAAGGTCAGGGGTTGTAAGTTCCTCTTATCTCTTATTTTCAAACTATTGAATACAATGAGGTTCACTAATTAGTTACATTTCAACGTTATTTCACTATCTAACAACAACACAAGGTGCTATGAGATCTGCCCCTATACAACCACTACATGTTAAAGTTTATGAGCCTCCTCTTGTAATTAGAAGAAATTTATTAATCGAAAAATGGGTACTCAAAGCCCACTCAACAAATCCCAAATTATTTTCCAGTATAGGTCAACTTAACGAATAAGATCTTACTCACAAATATTGGATTAAAAAGCCATCTCCACCTTTGTACACTGCTTTACAGAACAATTCTATTTTTTCAAAGAATTTGGCCAAAGTATACAAAAATTTAGACTTCTTTTCTCTCTTCCATAAAACTGAAGTTATAATACCCACATACAGTGGCAACTGGTTGTGCCTATTTTATACCCTTAGGAGGTTTTGAATTTAAGTACAAACTTTCCAATGAGTTTTCAATTGTCTCGGCGGAATCACTGGCCATACTCGAAGCTTTGAAATATGTTAAAAACTCTCATATTAAAAATCGTTAATTCTTTCAGACTGTCTTTCAGTTCTGGAGAACATAAAAAACACTTTTTTGCCCAAAACATTTAGTAATCCTTATATTTTTTTTAATAAAGGATCAATTAAAGTACTTAGAAGACTCTGGCTTTAATATAAAATTTATTTGGGTTAAGGCACATATTGGACTATGTAGATTACTTAGCTTTAGGCACTTTATTGTCATATTCTTTATGTATATCAGATGCCATTACGATTTAAAAAAAACCAGCTATCGACATGGAAAGATCAATTTAATCTTTACTGCTTTACAAACTATACAAGCTACACCACTTAACAACCAGTTATTCCACAAACTACTTGGTTTAAGAATTTTAAATCTCCACGTAAATATATAAACACCATAAATAGACTACGCTTTGGACATGCGTGCTATCCAAGTCATTTATATAAAATTAAAAGTGAAACTGGAACAAACCATGAAGTGGAAATATCCAGGAGTGGCTAGTACACCTGTTGAATACAAAGCACGTGGTGTTCGTGTGTATTAAGGTATAAAAAAAATTGCTTATTACAAGCTTAAATTTTTATTTTAAGAAGATCTTTTCGGAATTAAATCATTCCATCATCAGTTAAATAAAAAGTTGTTAATTTTAAAATTTAAAAGTTTAAAAATTTAAGCTTGTAATAAGCAATTTTTTTTATACCTTAATACACACGAACACCACGTGCTTTCATTTATATAAAATTAATGTGAATGAAGATGATAATAATTGCAAATATTACGGAAAACTGGGTGATCTTTATCACATTTTTTTAATTGTCCTAAGTTTCTACAGCATTCAAATACTCTCTACAAAAAATTAATCGAATTTAATATGTATACACCATTCAATATTAAGTCGCTACTGGCTACAGGCTCACAACAAATATATAATATCATTATAGATTTCTTGTCAGACATATGCACGGTTCTATAGAACTTGTACGCGAGCATGGAATTTTTCATCCTTTGTTTATCCTAAATGTTGTAACACCTTATCCGTGGTCCAGTTTTCTTTGTCTACTAAGAATGTCTTGATGGGCCCCTAAATGAGAAGAAAGTGACCCTGCAAGTTTCCTTGTCGTATATTCTTGTCGTTGTTATTTAACACATATGAAAAGATAGACCGTTACAAAATACTATAAAACAATACTTACAGAACTCTAGGTTTAATAAAATTTAAAAATATTATTGCACATTTGTGGTTTGGCTTCTTAAACACTTGAAAGAAGTCAGTAATTTTTTTCCGAATTTTCTTTTCTAATGATTTTTGACGTGCAAAATCACGCCACTTTTTAATAATCTTTACATCGATGGCAGTTGCTTTTTTTGCTGTTCGACGTAGGTAGCTGCCACTTACCAAGCTGCTTTATTGTCTTCAGCGTGGCTCATTTTATTTTCTTCATCTTTCTCTTCATTCTCAGTAGCATCTGTTTCATTATCTTATCTACAAGCAGTAGAAGTGCTTTGACGGGCAGATTTAATTTTGTCAAATAATTTTTCACTTTCGGAATAAATTCGCACACAAACCATTGCCTGAACAAATATGTGTCCATTCATGCTAATTTCTGCGACCGGTAATACACTGGTAGAGTTTCCATGTTCATGTTCTCAAACGCTCTCGATTTTGCTACTGTATCTTGTGGGTCCCTGAGACATTCAAACACAAGGCGACCGTTATCTACTCTTTGCTGACTTTAAATCCTGTCGCAGATGTTTCTTGTGGGGGGCAAAGGTTTTTCTGTGCAGAAGTCCAAAATTTAACCCAGTTTCGTCGATGTTGTAGATTTGCTCTGGACTCAAGTTTTGGTCACCAATGATTTTTAAAAATTTTGCAGAAAAGTTTTTGGCCGCTGTTGCGTCTGCTGTCAGGTTCTCGCCACAAACTCCAATAAAAGGGACCCCGTGTCTCTTGTACGGATTCTTCTTTGTCCAATCTTTCCAGAGATTTTAGTCTCTGTTCCATTGACTTGTACTTATGTTTACGCGGTTCACTCATTTTAAAGCAGTTTAATGCACGACGCGAAACAGTTACTGCCCACACACACCAAGTATACTGTCTATATAAACAGTAAAAATCGCAAGTGAAACAAGAATCACTGACTGTAGGCCTACCATAAAGATGAGCGCTTTACCTGCTCGCGTCTGGCTGGCACTCGCCAAATGTGTGACTAATGCTTAGAGAGCCGGCCAGACTAAGCGGAGACCGAACTAACCGAAGCCGAACTTACGGGAGTCTACTCTATTATTGGAATATTTACTTCAATACGAGTTCAACCATATGTAACACATTTTATCTAGTCACGAAGGTCTTAAATAAATAAAACTTCTCAGTGCCAAATAGTTTTAAAGTAATTCAGTAAATATAGAATGCTGTTATTTTGACACTAATTTGGTTTTGTAAAATAAATTGTATTAATAATTAAAGCTGACAGCTATTTTATGTATTTTTAAAAGCTCTACAATAAAGATGATTTTTAATGAAAAATTGGCGAATTTTAGTTTGGCGTGAGGCGTGGAGATTTGAGCGGGAATTGGCGGGAACATTTCTGACAGTAGGATTTTGATTGGTGGGTGGAGCAGGCGATATTTTCTTTATGAGAGGTCTCCATGTCGAAGGCAACCGTATGCCTTTATCCCTTTCATTGAGACTATTTAGCATTTTTTAAATTTCTATGACTTCTTGGATAATTCTTGGTTTATAGAAGCGAATGGGGCTATGGTCCTGGAGTTTTCAAAATCAATTTTATGATCAGTTTGAAGATGATGTTGACCTAGAGCTGAAATTGAATCGGAATTACGAACAAAAATGAAATGTTCATAAATCCTTTTTTGGGGGCTGATGCCTCCTGTGGCTGAAAAAGACACCAAATAGAATGTCGAAAGTTTGGCACAATGATAATCAACGCTGTTTAACCCGGAAGACTGTTGAGTTTAATATTAATTCTTGTACTAGTTGTTCCAGAAATGAACATATTGTTTTAAAATATAAAATAAAAATGTAATTCCTTAGACTTTTCTTAGTGTAGAATAACTAGAGGAGTCACTTCATCAAGTTTGTTCGCGACACCGACTGACTGGCGTCTCGTCTGACCCTCTTAAATATTTTTTCACACCTAAATAAAATAGGAGTAATCTTCACGCATCAAGTACTAAGTAGTGATTTATCAGTTCAAGCTCACACATCGCCCTTAAGGCATCGAATTTAAAAACTCTCAATTCACGTATTAAATAGTTCTCTCCGCCGAAATCGGGCATTTTCTCATACCGGTTTTCCTTTACGTGTTATAAAGAAAGAATTTTTGATATTGTATAGTTAGCTACGGCCGTGTTGGTCCTCTCTACTCTAAAATTATATCATTTTAGAGTAGATCATTTATTATTATTAATTATAAATCGATAAACTCAAAAGTGATTTTATTTCTCTGGAGCTATATTTGCTCATATTAAGAATCATTATCCTTCAACGGTCACTGCAGAACCAAACCTATGGAGATACATCCATTCACAAGTCCTTTGAAGTAAGGCTTGGAATCAAAAGATTTTCAACCCTCTTACGTAGGTAGCCAGTTACAAGGCTCCCAAACTAATATTAATCTTAGCTCTAGGTTTAAATTGTACTAACCGAGGAAATCCTTCTAAATATATAAATATATATATATATATATATATATATATATATATATATATATATATATATATATATATATGTATGTATAAATATAAATATATATATATATATATATATAAATATATATATAAATATATATATATATATATATATATATATATATATATATATATATATAAATATATATATATATATATATATATATATATATATATATATATATAGTACTTTTATTGGAGTAATAATATTTACACCTATGCAGTACCTATCTACTCACACTCTTGGAGATTTGTAGACGTCCGCTAATGAATTTTTTTAAAACCGACTAATCTATTCGACATTTATAAATATAAATAAAAATTCGATAATATAATAATAAAGCTCTAATATTTAGTGGTAGTCTAAGATATTTTAGTAAAGATGAAACAATTTGCTGTGATTTTTGTTTTGTTTGTTTTTCTTCACTGTGTATGGACACGCAATACTCCACCACCAGGAAGTACATACCCTCCAGGAGGTAAGAGAACTTTTGTATATATATATATATATATATATATATATATATATATATATATATATATATATATATATAGGTTTTTTAATGTTCCACTTATTCTCTTTGTCTGTTAACTATTCCCATTTCTTTGATGTACCTCTAGATAGCTTCTACTTAACTCTCATTTTTGTTGCTGTCTTCTTGTTCTTTGTTTCTCTCACCTATAATAATAATATTTATTACACGACGGATATTTTTTGTGTTAATTTGGATCGTCTATACATCTTCCTAAATCCAGTCTTCTTTATTCTACTGTCTCTCTCTTTACACCTCCGTTTTTATGTAGTATTTTACTCTCCAGACATTCATCTTTTGTCTTCCTTCGGGTTTCTGGTTCATTTTTGTTACTTGTTACTGTAGTTGTATTTTTTCTCAATATTATCCATTTATTTCCTTCTGTTACATCTCTTATGGTCTTCAGACTTCAATTTTTTATATTATATATTATGTAAATTAATAATACTGACAGCATTATCATCTATATAAACGTCGAACGATTCATAAGATGGTTAAGGGTCATTATTTTAAGGATATTGATGAACTTTGTGAATTAACCATTTAGAATTTTTATTTATCGCTCCATGATTGTGTTTGTTTTTTGTTTTTTTTTTTTTGCTTTGAGTACAATAAAGACTTAGTTTGGTAGTTGAATCTAATGGTAAATGATGCTCCTGCGACATAATAAATCAGTAAAAGAGAAGAAGATAAAGGTTTTATTGATTATTTTTGTTTGGATTTTTATTTGAATGTATATTAAGAGATGTTAGGAGATTTAGGGTTATCTACCATTTAGTGGTAGTTTTGCTTGTATGAGATTGGGAAACTTAAATAAGTAAGTAGAAAAGTAGTCCCTTCCTCTTTAGTTTTAGTGATTAAGTAAATTGTATTATTGGTCAGTTTGAGTGTGCTTTAGATGCTAATATCTTAGCTACAGATTACTTTCATTTTTTAACGCCTGATTAGGAAGAGTTTATTACCTTATTAATTGTTGTGATGTAATAAAAAACATGAACTATTATTCGTCATTTTTAGTCCATATTCATCAAGTTCTAAACATATATTTTACCTCTAATGTTCCTCTAATGATCTGTCGTGTCCATTATTCCCCTGCCGAAGTTCTTATAGTATCTAACCATTTCTTCTGAGGCTTGCTTGTATTTCTTTTTGGGGAATATTATGTCAGGTACTTTAGTCTTTTGATTATTTTGATATTTTTTTTTTCAGTAGGCAAAGTGTATTTCTTTCTTAGGTATCTTTCAAACAGTTGCATTCACATTTTTTAGGTCGCACAATACTTTTTTGTCCTATCGCGTTTTGCGACATTCAATGAACCTTCTTTGCGAATTTCCTTCTTCTTTTTTTTGTATCCGTGTTTTAATCGGGTAACATTTTATTTGTTAACTAATTTCTAAACATCACTTTACTTTTATTTACCTTATCATCATTCTGACTTAACAACCCTGCGTGGGTCCTAGACTCCTCAAAAATGTCTTTCAATTTGGCCCTAACCATCGCCTTCCTCCGCCAAGTACATATTCCCATATTTCTCATGTCTTCATCGATGTTATCAAGGACCCTTGTTCTTGGTCTTCCTCTTTTTATCTGACCATGGGTCTATCAAAGAGCGTTTTACTAGATGTGTCATTTTGTTCCATCCACATTACATGCCCTATCCACCTCAGACGTCCTATCTTAATATGTTTTACGATATCTCGTTCCTGGTATATTATATAAAGTTGTATCGTCTTCTACACACTCCAGTGTCATTCACCGCTCCATAAATTCTCATTAGTACTGTTCTTTCGAAACTAACATGGTTTCATTACTTTTTGTTAAAGTCCAGGTCTCTGAAGCATATGTTAGGACTCAGCGTATTATTGTTTTGTACCTTTGTATTTCTCGATATAATTCAGGATTTAAGAAGGAAATTGAGCCCAAAATAGCATCTATTGGCCGTGCAACTTCTGCGGTTTATCTCTCTGGTATTATTATTTTAAGTATTGACGAACGCTTCCAGTTATACAAATTCATTCACTACTTCGATGACGTCGCTTCTATAACAAGTGGTCATAGTATTTGTGGTTGCGTGCTTATTTTCATATACTTAGTTTTGTTAATGTTTATTATTAAACTCATTTTTGTAGCAGTCTTTTAGTACTATATATGCATCTCGTACAGCGTTTTCCGATCTCCCAACAATATTGATATCATATCATCAGCATAGCCAAGGATTTGCACTGATTTGTTATATATTGAACCGTTGGTTGTGATTTGTAACATGCATTACTTTTTCACACAGTTCAGTTAAAAGACAGTTTCCCCCGGATTCGTACTCTACATTCAACAGTTTCAAGAGTTAGTTTTGTTAAATTCACCAACTGATTTGGTATTCCTAGCTCCTTGATTGCTTTGAACATTTCTTTTCTATTTAAAGTCGTAGGCTTGCTTTGTAGTGTATAAATATGTGATGAGCATATATTCCATATTCCAGTGTTTTGTCTAAAATTTGTCTTAGGGTTATAATCTGAAGAATTTTCGATTAACCATATTTCGTATAATAAATTTATAATCAGTTGGTTATACTGAAATGACACAGAAATATTATTCGTGATGTGCCTTCTTCTTCTTCAAGTGCCCTGTCCGTTGCGAACGTTGGCTATTAACATGGCAATTCTGATCTTATTTGCGGCGCTTCTGAATAGTTCGACCGATGTGAGCCCGAACCACTTCCTCAGATTTTGGAGCCACGAGTGTCTTCTCCTGCCTGGCCCTCGCTTACTGTCTATTTTTCCCTGGACAATCAATTGCAGTAGACGGTACTTATCGTGTCTCAATATGTGGCCTAGATATTCAAGCTTTCTTTGTTTAATTGTATTCACGATTTCTTTCTCCTTTCCGATTCTTTGGATTACCTCTGTGTTGGTGACATGTTCGGTCCAGGATATACGAAGAATGCGTCGGTACACCCACATTTCGAATGCTTCTAGTTTTCTCGTGAGCGTCTCCGTCAGCGTCCAGGCCTCCACACCATACAGTAAGATCGGAAAAATGTAGCATTTAACTAGACGTAGTTTTAGGGGAAGAGACAAATCCCTGCTTATGAGGAGCTTTTTCATATTGCTAAATGCTGCTCTAGCTCGTTCTATTCTCGCCTTAATTTCTGTGGCCTGTTCCCATTTTGCATTTACGTTGGTGCCAAGGTACACATAAGATTCTACATGGTCAATTAGCATGTTACTTATCCGTAACTGTCGAGCAGGCTGTTGCTTCCTGCTTATCAGCATCCACTTTGTCTTCTTGAAGTTGAGGCTCAGGCCGTATTCCTCACTAACTGAATAAACTCTTTCCATTACCTGCTGTAATTCGTCTATGGTACTGGCAAGGATCACCGTGTCGTCGGCATATCTTATATTGTTTGTTAACTCGCCGTTTATTTTTATGCCCTCATTTGCATTTTCCATACATTTATTAAATATTTCTTCGGAATAAATATTGAATAGGAGTGGGGATAATATACAACCCTGACGGACACCTCTTTTGATCTGCACACTTTTAGTGAGTTCGTTGCCAATTTTTGCTCTTGCTGTTTGACCCCAGTATAGTGATGTGCCACTTATCTAAAAGAAAACAATGTTGTATATTTCTCATATGGGACAAACTAATGAAAATAAATATTTATCACCTCAAAGAAATATTGTATTTTTCGAAATAATCTAGACAAATATTTATATAGCTCATAGAAGTTTCTGGCAAAACAGTCGATATTAGATAACCTTCATGGTATTCCTATTTTTGTATTACCTACTATAAGTCTCTATTTTATATTATGTATCGTGGGTTAACACGTAGTATTAATCCAAGAACATGAGGACCTAGAATATATGACCCGCAAACTAGTCAAAAAATACAAAAAAATGCGGTGTGGGGATAAATATGAAGAAAACTAAATATATGTGTGTAGGAGATCGGATACTTAATGATAGAGAACGTATACAATATAACCAAACGTACAAATATTTGGACATTTTACAGATGATGAGGACCTGGATGAAGTAATAAAAGACAGTAATATGCAAGGACGAAAAGCCATAAAAATGATGATTTTCCAAATTTTCCAAAGAAAACAAAATTGATCAAATAAGGAGTGACGAGATCAGAACAAAATGTAATGTACAGAGTATAAACTAGTAGACACTGCATATAAAACAAGAATGAAACAATAACATCAGTAGAATGGCAGCCACAAGAGTGGTTAAAATAGGAAAGGACATATCACCAAGTGGTAGAAGTAGTATCATTCGACCACGCAAGAAATGGAGAGACAATTTTCCATGGAGGCAACAACCTGCCAAGGACAAGCACAATTGCTTATATAAGGAAAAAAAGAAGAAGAAAACACAATGGTTAACCACATAAAATACAAACAACTGAAGTGGGGCGGTCACGTTCGATAATGGGAAAAGATCAATTGCCAAAACAGATACTAGACTAGATACCACAGGAAAAACGTAGAAGACGTAGACCACGAACAAGTTGGAAAAAAGCAGATAAATGAAACGGAACAAGGGCAGATAAATGTGGACATGCTGAAGAAAGGCCTCTTCCTCGTGTTTCTAACCCCATTTCACTTGCTCCGCTTTCATTGAGTTTTTATTCAGTCTTCTTAAATCGTCAGTCCTGACTGACTGACGATTTAATCTATATTTTAACTAATTACTCCCTTTTATAAGAATAATTATTCGTTTAATTCTAATTTTAATTTTTAACTTACTTTAATATTAAACCGTTTTTAAATGTTAAGATAAACTAAATATAAACGTATATTACTTTTAGGTATCGATTGGCAAAACTGCACCAAACCCAACGAATACTATAACTGTGGCAGCCCATGTCAAAGAGAATGCAAAACTTTAAATCAACCTTGTTTGATTGCCTCCTTTAGATGTGTCGACGCTTGTTATTGCATCAAAGATTATGCTAGGGATGACAACCAAAACTGTATTCCGGAGAAGGACTGTAAACAATAAGCTTTTTGATTTTTTGTAAAATAAAAAGATTATTAACTAAGGGGAGTTTTTATTTTAAAAATTGTCATTTTTGCTCCTGATCTATATAGTTAATTTTATTACAGCCTAAGTACAGGGTCTTGACCTCCTTCAGTAAGCTGCTCTAAACGTCCCGATATACTACTGTTCTTTTCCATTCATATTTTTAGATTTTTAGCATCCTCATTTACTTAGTTCTCCCATCTCTTTTGTAGTCTTCAAAAAGGGCTTATTCCTTGCATTATTACCTTTAATAATTTTCTGCTGATTCTGTTCTCATGTATCAGACAGCGTGTCCTGCTAAAGTCCTGGCAGCTTTCTTTTGCATTCTAAAAATTTGAAGTGCATTTGTTGAATTGCCCCATATGATTACACCATAGTTTAGGTGAGAGTGGAATAAAGAAAATTTTTTCATTTTTAATGTTTCAAAGTTGACAACCCTTGCTAGTTGGCGAATCACAAATAATGAACTTGATAGCTTTTTATTAAGTTGTGAAATATGAGCCGATCAGTTGAGTCGAGTATTTATGGTTATTCTAAATAGTTTAACAATCTCTTTGTTATCTGGATCATTGTGTAAATTAATTGCAGATATAACCAAATTTTGCGTTTTATCACAGTTATGTTTTAGTTTGTTTGCAGCAAACCATGAGCTAGATTTAGTAGAAACTATTCACATCATTATTTTTTCCTCATATAACGTACATGAAACATGCTTACCGTACCTTGCGAATTAGTTTATTTTAATAAAAGTTTGTAGAAGCTTCTAGGTTTGTCCGTCTTCTTTATGTGCTAAAAATTTCTTTTGAAGTTAAATCTCCTAACGGCAGCTCCTTTGGGCCAAATATTAGGACTTTATACTTCATCAATTTTATCGAAAGGGAAAGATACTGTTACGATAAATAATGACATGTCATATGACTCAAAACTGTAAACATATTGATTGCTAATATCTTTTCTGTTCTAGTTATTTCGGCGCTCAGTTGAAATACTTGTCTACCTGAATTGTGATGAGTCACCCGCGACTTGAAATTTCCAGAAGTAGGCCGAATAAAACCAGTCTGAGCTTCTGGGCTCTTCGATGGGATCGCCGCAATTCTCGAATAGCGGGATTTTATATTTAAGGAGGAATTTTGTTGAAAAGAGAACAGTCAGTTTTTGAACATCGCGCTGCGTTTTAAAATGTAATGCACGTATTATAATAAATTATATAATTATTAGTGTAAGATAAATTAGTAATAAAGACTTTAATAAATTTGAAAGTGTTATAAATAGAACAGTCAGTTTTTGAACATCGCGCTGCGTTTTAAAATGTAATGCACGTATTATAATAAATTATATAATTATTAGTGTAAGATAAATTAGTAATAAAGACTTTAATAAATTTGAAAGTATTATAAATAGAACCTTTAATAATAAATAAAAACAATAAATTAGATTAATAATAACATAACACTATTTACAGTTTTTTCGCTAGATGCCGTTGGTATGGGTATGGCTGAATTTTTATTATATTTATCTTTTAATAGTTTGTGGGTTTTGCTAGTTCTGCTTTAATATATAGTGCAGCGGCTGATTGTTCTGGTAATTAAATATCTAATTAAAAATATTCATTTCTTACATAGGTATATACCATATCGTATGTGCTAAAATTAATTTTGACCATTTTTTATTTCTATTTCACCTTAAAAGGACCCTCCCTCTTAACGCATGCTTGCATTAATACCTGATGTAGAATAGCTTTTGTAATTACTCCTGTTATGGTTAGAATTATTGATAATAAAAGAACTTTATAAAAATAGAGTTAGGGAAGAGTCGGATAATTGTACGCGTAATGATGGCAAAATCTATATTATTGTCGCGTCATCTATTAGCAACTGCCATATCTATCCCACACAAAATGAACAGCGCTACAAGCCTTGTAGGTCCCTGGCTTCTAAAAAAATTGGTTATTTCCCTCCATTTTTTTTTTCGTTCTCTTGCTTTCTCTCTCCAATTTCTCACGGCTATTCCTGACAAGTCTTGCTTTACTGCTTCCAACCATTTCTTCTTTGGACGTCCTCTTCTTTTTACCCATTTCTCCCTCCTTCAGTATTGTTTTAACATTTCGATTCTCTGGCATTCGTATAATGTGACCAAGCCATCTTCTCATTATTTCTTTATTTTTTCGTCTTCTCCAAATATTTTCTGCCGTGTTTATTTCTCTGAAGATTTTTTTTAGGACCTTTCTTTCATAGACCTCTACTTTTTTTTCTTCCTGCTGGTTTATAATCCACGTTTCACTGGCATACATCATTGTGGGTCTGATTACTGTCTCATAGACTTACAGTTTAGCTGTTCTTGACACATTTTTGCTTTCAGTAATGAATTCAGTGACTCTATCGCTCTGCTTCCCTTCTTTAATCTTTTGTCCATCTCTTTTTCTTCTTTTCCTGTGTTCGTTGTGGTCACTCCTAAGTATTCAAATTCTGATACTTTTTCAAAACTATATACAGTCTCTGCTCCTTTCATTTTGATATATTTGTTATTATTTTTTATGTCTCATTTCATTTTCATATATTGCGTTTTTGTTTGGTTTATTATTAATCCGTATCTTTTCGCTTCTTCTTCAAATTTTCCGAAGGAAATAACCTTTCCTTCGATATTTCGCCGCCTTCCTTAAAAATCTCAGCTGGGATACGATTTTCTCCTGCACTTTTGGTATTTTTAAGGTCTCTTATTATTTCTTTGACTCATTCAAAGTTGGTTCCTTCGACGTCCCTTCTTCATCTTCTTACCAATTCTCATTTCCCTTGAGTTCCTCTTGTTGGTCTGTAGTTAATAGATCTTCGAAATATTCCGCCCATCTGTTTAATTTTTCTGTTGTTTCACCTAGAAGTAAGCCTTCTTTGTTTCTGCAATACTGTGGATTATTTTTTGTAGTTTCACTGGATTTCTTAACTTCTTGATAGAAATTCTTTACCTCTTTTTTTATGTAGGCTTCTTCTATGTTTTTCAATTGCTTTTCTAGCTGTTCTCTTTTCTTTTTTCTGAAAATTCTTTTCACTTCTCTTTTTCTTATCACATAGTTTTCGATCGCTTTTTGGGTATTTTCTTTATCTCTTTGTAGTTTTCACTGTTTCTTCTTTCCAATGCATTCCTACATTCTTCATCGAACTAGTCTTGTTGTCTCTTTATATGCTCTATTCTTATACACTTTTCCGCTGCTTCCGACATGGCTGTCTGTATGGTCTGCCACTCTTCTTTTATATCCTGTTTGACTGGATTCTCTAGCTTTTTATTTATATCTTCCTCTAGTCTGTTTACAACCTACTTCTCTTGAAGGCGCTCTAATGGCTCTAATTTAATCTATTTCTAACAGGTTTTGAAATTATTGGTAGTTCTTGTTTTAGTTTTGCTATTAGTGTATGGTCACTGTTGATATCTGCCTCTCTGAAACTCCTTCAATCATGTTTGCTTTCAATTAGGACATGATTTATCCGACTTTTCATTTTTTCATCAAAAGGGAGAAATTCATGTTATCTTATGAATGAAAAGTACATATATATCTACGATATTTATTTACAATTTTAGACACTAGTATAGTTATTTTTGCCCTATTCATTTTTGTTTCTACCCAATTTTGTGTTATGTGGTGAAGTAGAAGGTCGACTAATGGTGCAAGTGATCGACAAGGTATATAAAGGAGTTTTGTTACATTTTGTGACTGCCATAAATTCTGTCAATGAAATTGAATACAGATTTTTTAATCAAACGCTCCTTATTTACATTCTGCAACAAAATAAGTCTAAACGTTCATATAACATGTTTTATTTAGAAAAGCCATTCTTTTCTAGATGCCAAAATACCAACGAAAAAACAGAAAGACGTTCTTGAATGCTGAAACTATGAGCACGGCTCTGGACATCGTAAAAAATGGTGGTAAATACGCAAAACTAAGAAAGTTCAAGATTCCAGAATCTTCTATTCGAAAATGTAAGAAATATGTTGATGATGGACGTGATATCGTAAATCCTCATGTTGGGAAGCGTTGCATCTTTGCCCTTGATCAAGAAAACACTTAATAGAGCGCGTTTAAAGATATCAAAATTATTTTATTGTTTGACCAGAAACCAGCTGAAAAGACTTGCATTTTCATTTGCGAATGCTAGTCATATTAAACGTAATTTTAATTCACAGACACAAATGGCAGGCAAAGACTGGTATTATGGCTTTCTAAATTTCTCTAAGAAAGCCTGAATACACCAGCATATAAAGGATCTCGGCTTTTAATAAAGAGCAAGTTTGCATCTTTTTTAATAATTTGCAACAATTATACACGAAATTTAACTTCAAGAATGACAGATTTTTTAAAGTTTACGAGAGAAGAATTACCACCGTACAAAAAGCCTTGCAAGAAACTGGTACCTAAGGGTGTCGAACAGTGTGGCAGGAAAACATCCGGTGAAAGAGGAAAGATAGTCACAATTATTTGCTGCTTTAACGCATCAGGCACCTGTTACGTTCCACCGTCGGTTCCACCAATGTTTATTTTTTCAAGGGTTAGAATGAGAGACTCATTAACAAAAAATAGTCCATCCAAATTTATTTATTCTTGTTCTAAAAGCGGCTGGAGTAACGAAGATCTTTTTTTTAATGTCTTTTCAAAAATACGATCCAATCATTTTGATTTTAGATAACCACTCCAGTCACATTTCTCTTCATATATTTAATTACTGTAGAGACCATGGGAGTGGTAACAATACCTCCTCACACTTCACACAAGCTCCAACCATTGGATATAACTTTTTTTGATACTCTAAAATCAGCATTCAACAAGTATTGTGGGTATTACTTATTGACAGCAGAAAGGATAACCTAATATGATTTAGCTGAGATATTTAATAAAGCATACGTGCACACTGCTACAATGTACAAAGCACAATCAAGCTTTCAGGCAGTTTGCATCTGGTCTTTCCCGCTTTCGTCCACCTCTTCCAGAGACAACCAAACTTAAGTCTCTAATACAAAAAATAATGATTCTGTAGTCCCAAGTAGGTAGGCATACAAGCATGTAGTAGGCATGCAAGCCAAGTAGGTAGGCCTACATCCAGCAGCAGCATTTTGGAAAATCTAAGCCCGCTTCCGAAACCACTCCAAACATAAAAGACTTGCCGGAAAAAAACAAAAATCTCAGATATTAATAGAAACGCCTAACAGAGAAAAACTTGAGATGGAAATTGAATAGAGGAAAGAAAGGCAATATTGTTTAAACAAACGTCAAAATGGGCAAAAGGACAAAGAACCACGAAATTGAAAAAAAGGTACAAAAAGGAAGATTTTTGAAGACATCAGTTCCGAAGATGTTTCAAAAAGTGAACTGTGCGATGATGAAGCGTTGAACGATCTCGTGTCAAATGAAAATGACTTCTATGTATTGTGATGATGGTACGCAAAAAGACGAGGTATGGTATAAGTGTTCGATATGTTGTTAACGAGCTCATGGCATGTGTACAGGAGGGATAGTCCATAAGGATATATTTGTGACTTCTGCGGTGCTGAGATGTTTTTTAATATATCTTTAAATTTTTTTCTTATCTTCTTTCGTATATTTGTTTATGCCTTTAGTATGTATGTTTAATAAACTACATTTTCGAAAGTCATTTTTAAGTTCTATTATTGCGCACAGTTATCCGACATATGCGCACCATTAGCCGAATAGGTTGGGCAATTGTGCGCGTTACACTAATTGGAAATTTCACCTCTCACTGTTCTACTGTTTTACCATTCATTGAATACGGTCCCTACCAATAGGTATGTCTAATCCCTTGAAGTACTTATAACTTCAAGTTGCAATATCCTAACGTAGCCTTAGGTGCACACCAATAGCCTACTTTCCCGTAAATCTAAACTTAACATGAGTATTCAGTTCAAAATTTCTAAAATTCAGCAAAAAATGTAAGCATATCCCCACTCTTTTTTATTTACCTATTTCAAAAAGAATTTATACCTACTTTTAAAGTCAAATTGTCAGTTGGAAACAGTCTTTGTACAACAATTTGACATTATAACAATTGGTATTTTGCTTCATTGTCACCTTTCACAGAAATTGTAATTCCAAATTTATCATTTGAACTTCGTAAAAAAACTAAATCCTACTCTAGGTACTTTCTTTTTCTTTTGAATCTTTGTAGACACCCTGCATAAATATATTATTTTTTTATCTACTCTTTACAAAAATTCTAGATTGTTTTAAACGTAATAATTTTTAATAAATTTGAATAATAGTTGAAATTGGTTTCTAATCATAATATCATAAATCATAAATCATAAATCAAATCATAAAAAATCACTGCACATTCCAATATACATTACAAGGGTGTTCATCGTGAACATTACTAAAAAAAAGTGAAACAGAAGAAGAGTGAATTGTCAAAAATCAATTTGGGATTTGGAAAGAACGAATTTTCTAAATTTTAAACTGCCCCCATGTTATACATCAAAATTTAAGTCCTACGAACAAAAAGTTGTACAAATTTTACTTATTTTTAATTTAGAAGTATGGCTTTGCGTTCACACCATATGAGGTATTTTAGGTTATGTTCGTACATCAATAACTTTGGTTTTGTAAGATTTTCTTCCACCGCTGGAGCCTCTAAGGTAATATAGTGTATTACAACTATTTAAAAAGTCTGACGCATTGTTTTTATTAGAAAGGATTAGTTTTGGGAGTTCGTACCAGTAGTACTGATGAAGCTATACTAACTCCGGCAGCAACAAAATATAATGAAATAACTCAAGGAAAACTCTTACAACAATTCAAACTGTAAGTTTTAAAAGTTAGTAGGTCATTTTATATAAATTAAATTCTAAGTACCTTATACAACTGTTGTAGACATTTGCATGTAGGTATTCTTAAAAATACAAAAAATTGTTCATTTGATGCAGAAACAGTATCCTATTATAAGATAGAAATTATATTAATATTATGGTGCCTTATAATTACCAAAACTTGGTGTTACATTAACAGGTCTAAAAATAGATTTCATAACATACTTGTATGTATTTTTGAAGTGGATAATTAGAAATATTCAAAAATAAAACAAGATAGAAGCAAAAACTTTTCAAAATCATATTTGATAAATAAAGGTACTTGCACTCAAATGACATGAAATTATAAAAATTAAATTTAATACTGTATCCCAAAGGTGATTATTGAAAAAATGAATAAAAATAATTTCTAAACATAAAACTAGAACAAATGTTCAAACAGTTCACCATTTTGTACTAAGAATTATCCCAATTGATTGTAGAATTCTCGTCTAACATTAGCTAGAGCATGTGGCGTTATTTTTGCACACTCTTCATTAATTTGCATTTTTAATGCTTGAATATCCGTAGATTTTTGGACAGAATAAATTTTGGATTTTAGTAGATGCCTCTAGATAAAATATATTCTGCAAGTCTCAGTAAAATCTCTTGTAGCAAATCCAAAATTTCTTAATTTAAATTTTTCTCATGGAAAATGGTTCAATAATATTGTGTCTTAATATTTCTAACCAGACAGTTATTTTGTGACGATATTGGGTATTGTTTTTAATAATATCCTCAGGCTTTCTTGTCAACCAAAACCTGTGATTTTGAACATTTGGTTCATTAATAATGTAAATGTACACTAAACAAAATGTTTTTTAAAAATTATCTGTCCGCATTAGCTCTAAAATTTCATAACAAAATTACGCCTGTCTCTCGGCATCTCATTCTCTTAGTTCTTGATAACATTGAAATGTATATGAACGGAAAGATTTATTTCTTTTCGAAATTTTTAAGGCTGTGGAATTATGAATGTCAAATTGGTCTGCAGTGGTTCAAGAACTTATTGTAAGATTTTTAACTACTTCTGTTAACAAATTGATTTCATTTTTTATTTTCTAAATTTTTGGTACCTCAGAAATATTTTTTGTACTGGTACAATTTTAGGAATCTGTGTCAATACAATATGTTATTTATAAACAAAACTTCCACAGAATTAGCTGTATAGAATTTTTCATATAGAGGAACCTGTTCTAGAGAAAATGAGGAAATATGTAGTTCTTCTGGTATTAGGTGCAATTTTTGTGGTGTGGACTGATCCTGAAAGGACATAAGAAGAATATAAAAACAATATTTAACAATTAATATTAATGTTGTGATATATTTTAGAAAGACTAAATAATCAGAATATATTTTTATTTCTTATTCATAGCAATGAACAAGAAAGAGTGAAATGTTTAGGAAAAATAAAAGTTAGTCTCACATAAAAGATAGCGTATCTGATAGATTTCAGATATGCAGACATATGTGGTACACTGCACATGTCTGTAAAGTTAGCAAATCCATTTTATAAGGCCAAATTCAGACCAACACTGTCATTTATTGGTAATTTTTATGGTAACTTATCATTTATGGTAACTTATTAAGGAAAGAAAAAAATTATTGAAATTATCCTCGGCAAGAAAAAGGGGTACAGGGCCCATCTTGGTAGCATATTTTATTGCTAAATAATTTCTGTTGATTAGTATATTAATCATTCCACAAAAGCTACCCCATCATCCCCTAGGTCATAACACAGCCCCGGAAAACCTAGATATCAGTCAAAAAGCGAACCTCAAGGAATTGATAGCTAATTTATTGTCGAAGTTTTGTGTCAAGAAACAATTTATTGCTGCAACCGTTGCCGAGAAACAATGATTATGCTAACTTAACTGCTAACTAACAGCTAATAAACTGCAGAAGTTATAGAGGCGCAAACATAGACTCAAATCATTGTACAAAATGTGCAAAAGCTGAGAGATGCGACAATTGCAGAACGGTACTAGGAAAACATCACCAACAGGCTAATGAATCAAAATGTAAATGAAGAAGGCCAGACAGATATAGACTACTACTGGACCAGAATAAAGGAAGACATTGAAACAGCAGCAAAAGATGGAATAGGAACAGAAATTTGTGCCCATAAAAATCATTGGTTTGATGATGAATGCAAGAATGCAACAAAAGAAAAAAATGAAGCTTACAGAAAGATGCTTACCCGATGAACTAGAACAACTGTAGAGAATTACCAGACAAAGAGAAGAGAAGAAAAGAGGATACACAAAAGAAAAAACGAAACCACCTAAATACAGAATTTAAATATATAAAAAACCTTAACAGAGAGAAAGAATTCAGAGCATTCTATAAGACAGTTAACATCAACAGAAAAGAATTCAATGCAACCACAAGACAATGCAGAAGTCAGAATAGCAACAAGGGAAGATATATTGAGTAGATGGGTGGAATACTTTAACCATGCATTTAATGTGAGGAAGAAGAAGAAAACCTGGAAGACGAAAGAGATGAGGTAAGGGGAGCAGACGAGAGGTAAGAGGAACCACCAACGATTCTTGAACTTAAAGATGCAGTTAAAAAACTAGCCAGAAACAAATTACCTGGAATAGATAATCTCCCAGCTGAACTATATAAAGAAGGTGGCCATGATACCATTATGGCATTACAGTAGCTTATAAAAGAAATATGGACACAGAAATCCCTCCCCAATGATTGGAATATTGGAATACTTTGCACCATACACAAAAAAGGAGATATCTTTAAATGCTCTAACCAGAGAGGAATTACGCTTCTAAATGCAGCATATAAAATATTTTCCACAGTACTATGTCACTGTATGGCACCATATACAGAATGGATAGTAGGAAAATACCAGGCTGGTTTCAGAAGTGGTAAATCTACAATTCATCAGATTGGTTAATATACCAATCAATAGAAATTAATTAGCAATAAAATATGCCATCAAGATGGGTACTGTACCCCTTTTCCTTGCTGAGATATAGCTATACTATGCTAGCTTTACCATAAAGTTAGCATATCCACTGTTTCTTGGAAACGGCTACAGCAATATTTTTGTCTTGTCATAATAAATTAGCAATAAATTATAGTGTTAGTCTGAATTCGGCCTTATAAAATGGATATGCTAACCTTACAGACATATACCATAATTGTGGAAAAACGACTCGTTTTACCACTCTATCTGTTGTATATAAAAGAACTTGATAATATTTAGCTTACATTAAATTTTTTTGAAAAGTGAGTTTTGTTTTGTAGTCACTGTAACAACTATAACAAATTTTATACAATTAAATGCATAAGACCTGGCAGAGAAATAAAAACAAGTATTTTAATTCTTAATGTAGATGTAATCAAATTGTGTGTATCGATTGTAAAGTTGAAGCATCATTTGGTTGTTTCAGGTCAGTAGTGATTTAATGACCACACAGTTATCGCATCACAAAAATGGCATCAAGTCGTGATGGCAGGAGCAGTTCTGCTTCGTCTCACAGTGGTTCCAATATACCGCAAAACCGACCGTCTATTCGTACTCCGAAACGCCCACGTCCTACCGCAAGTAACGCTTTAGATGAGAAAAACTCTGATTTTTTATGTCCAGTGTGTTTCAATTTGATTGAAGAGGCTCACGTCACTAAATGTGGCCATACTTATTGTTATAATTGCATAGTTAAGACTATTGAAACACAAAAAAGATGTCCTAAGTGTAATTTAACTCTAAGTTTAGAAGAAATATTTCCTAATTTTTTGTTGAATGAACTTATAAAGAAGCATAAACTCCGTTTGAATGGATACGAAGCTCTTGGATTGACAAGAGACAGTTCTGGCGAGTTTACTGCTACTGTCGATGGATTAAGAGATTTTGTGGCTAGTGAATCACAAAATCTAACACTTCCAGATGTAAACGTCATGTTAGAAGTGCTCACTCAACGGAAACAACTTTTAGAAGCTGAATCATGCGCTGCTCAAAATAAACTTCTGTTAGAATTTCTCAAGCACTTGCTTGTTCAAAAAAAAGAAAGGCAATCACAGATAGCTAAGGAAATTTGTATTATTGAGCAAGACATTGAACAGGTTGGTAAAAAAATCAAAGAAGTGCACAGTAAATGTCCTACATTAGAAGAAGTAGAGAGGACGGCCGCTGGAGCTTCGGAAACGGACGCATCAGCGGTAAATGCGATGAAAAAAGAAATGATCGAGATTATAGATAATATTGGCAGAAAAGAAGAAGAAACAAATACCTCTCTAGCCATGAGACGTAGACGAATGCACGCATATTTCGACGATTTCGTCGAATGTTACTTTTCTCATCGATCTAAAGAGATGTTCTTCGGTAAAGAAATCATCGATAAGACAAAATCCGCCGCCGAAATTAACGTTGGGCTGGATCATTTCCGAGAGAGCTTGATCAAATTTTCCACGTATAATTCTCTGCGAGTCCTCGCCACACTAAATTACTCGAGTGATCTTTTTAATAATTCTACTATAGTGTCCAGTATAGAGTTCGATAAGGATAACGAATTTTTTGCCATAGCCGGTGTAACAAAACGAATTAAGGTAAGTATATTTTGCTATTTTGTAGTACTTTGAAATTCATTCATTCATTCAACACTCTAGTAGTAATTGAAAACACTTACTTTACGCTTACTTGTTATATTGGATGATCTTCAGTTACTAGTTATGTTTTTATGAAATATTTGTTTTTGTATATGGCTCGGCAAAAAGTATTGTTTTATTTGTATCTGTTGATTGACTTGTATACATGTTCGTATTGTTTTATTCTACTTGTGTAATGCTATCAATTATATGTAAATATGTATATTTAAAACAGTATGTGTTTGAATTGGTAAACAACACCTCGTTATGACGTCATTTCGGCCTCCCGTGGCCTCATCAGACGCAGAGGCTGAATACAAAATCAAACATGAAAGACTAACAAACGTGTCTTGACTGTTCTTCACTCACTTAACTGGTAGCGTACAAAGTTGCTACTATGTTGATGGCCATGAACGAAAACAATTTATTAATATTGTTTTCTGTACTATCCGCTATTCAAAATGTGTTACAGTTTCCTAGCCCGCGTCTGATGATGCCATGGAAAGCCAAAATGACTTTATAACGCGGTTGTTTACCGATTCAAACACATATACTAACAAATCATACTCCTACGACATATAATGTCATAAATACATCAAAGCGATAGCAAACTTCTGATAGATATGAACTTCTGAACTATTTCCACGCAAATAGGTTGCCTCTTTACTGCTGATCTGCTGATCTTGGAGGCCACTTGATTGTACCGTTGTATGTAGACATGACTGTCTGTTTTTCAGTGTGCCTCCCGTAAGTTGTCGTTCCATCGTTTTCGTGATCTTCCTACTGATCGTCTTCCTATTGGGGAACCGTCCCTTGCCGTCTTTAATACTCTATTTGTTGTTATTCGGCTTATATGATCGTTCCACTCTACTCTTCTATTTCTTACCCAGTTCTTGATGTTCTCCACCTTGCATCTACGTCATATATCTGTACTTCTAGCTATTCCCATAGTGTCTTACCATCAATTTTTCTAAGTGTTTTCATCTCTGCTGTTTCTAACATCATTTTTGTCCTCTCTGTGTCAGATCTTGTTTCTGCCGCATATGTCATTATTGATCTGATAACTGTTTTGTAAATTCTGCCTTTGGTTTCTTTCCCGATATGTTTATTCTCCATATTGTTTCATTCACGCAGCCTGTGGCTCTGTTTGCTCTATTCACTTGATCTTCCACTTCAGTTTCGAGTTTTCCGTAGCTAGATAATGTGATGCCCAGATATATAAACTCCATCACTTGTTCTATTATTATCTGACCTTCCAGCTCCAATTTATATCTTAGTAAATTTGCTGTTGTAACCATGCATTTTGTCTTTTTTTGGGGAAATTAACATGTTAAATTTTCTGGCGGTTATATTAAATTGGTGCAGCATGCGTTGTAAATCATCTTCACTTTGAGAAAGTAGTATTGCGTCGTCTTCATAGCAGATTATTTTAAGTTGTTTTCTTCCATTTGGTATCCTTTTTTAGTTCTTACTTTTTTATTATTTCATCCATAATTAGGTTGAACAATAGAGGACTCAGGGAATCTCCCTGTCTTATCCCATTGCCAGCTTCAATAGGGTCGGTTAGTTCTTCTTCTACTTTTACTTTTATTGTGTTATTTTGGTAGATATTTTCGATCGTTTTAATTATTCCTAGAGGTATCTCCCTTGCGTACAGTAAGTGGATAACGTCTTTTAATTTGACCCGGTCAAATGCTTTCTTAAGGTCCACGAAACATAGATATGCCGGTTTGTTGTATTCTAATGATTTCTCTTGCACTTGCCTCATTATAAATATAGCGTCGGTACATGATCTTCCCGACCTAAAACCGTGTTGTTCTTCTGCTAGTGTTGTAATTCCATTCAGTGTTAGGACTTTGGTTGTTAATTTTAGTGTTGTGTTTAATAAATTAATTCCTCTGTAATTCTCCGGGTTCGATTTGTCTCCCTTTTTGAAAAGAGGTATTAGGATGCTTGATCTCCATTCTTGAGGAATTCTGTTTTGTTCTATTATTTTTTGGATTAGTTTTAATAGTTGTTTGGTCAGATCTGGTCCTCCGTACTTTAGGAGTTCGTTCGATATTCTGTCCTCTCCTGGTGATTTTCTATTTTTTAATTTCCTTAATGCTTCCTTTACCTCTTCCTCCTCAATATCTATTTCTTCGTTTGTCGTCACCTCTGGTGTTGGCGGTTCATTATCGTCACCTTTAGCAAATAGTGATCGAAAGTAGTCTACCCATGTTTCCTTCTGAATGTGTTTCGTTTTTATTAGTTCGTTCATCTCATTTCTTTGTCCTCTGATCATTCTCCATATTTTTTTTATGTTCCGTAGAAGTCGTATTCCATCTGTTTTGAGAAGCTCTGCCATCTGTTCCCTTTTTATTTGTCTAACTAAAGTATTCGTTCCATTTCTGATTCGTTTATAGTGGTTGCATGCCTGTTGTGTTTGTTGTGGTCTGTATTGTAAAAAGGCTTTCTTCTTTTCTTCACATTTTGTCTTTACTTCCTCTCTAAACCATGGTGTTTTCTTTTTTGATATCTTAGTGTTCGTTGCTTTCCTCTCTCCAAGTGATTCTGTTGCTGCGTTAATTATGTTATTTTTGAGTT
Organism: Diabrotica undecimpunctata; assembly: GCF_040954645.1. Taxonomy (NCBI): domain Eukaryota; kingdom Metazoa; phylum Arthropoda; class Insecta; order Coleoptera; family Chrysomelidae; genus Diabrotica; species Diabrotica undecimpunctata. Next base: position 39,728,333 of record NC_092809.1, on the reverse strand, counting down.
TTTCCCAGCTTTCCTCGATGTTATCGTTTTCTAATATTTCATTCCCAGCGATCTTCTCTGATATTCTTTTCCTGTATGTAGGAATTTTGTTAGTGCAATAAATAAAAAATTCGAATCTAATTCAATTGTTAATCATTTTATTTTTATCTTTGAGATTTTTAATTAAAGTTCTCTGTTGTGAATATGTGCCCTATCTATCGTAATGGCGCTCTTTTTTTGTGTGAATATTTGCCACTCAGTGACTTTTCACTTGTGCTGTAGTGTAAGCCTATGTTCCTATTTTGTATTAATTTCTAACTTCGCTCCTCCTTTTCATTCGCTGTAATTTATCAGTCCATTAATTCAATTTTATAGCAATCTATAACCCATTGGTACCCGTTTACCTGTTTTCCGTATATCGTAATTTTATATTATACCTGTAGTTTGCTTAATATCGTTCTGAAGCTATTTTCTTGTGACATCTTAATGCAATTTACTATTTTTGTTGGGAGTAAGCCACAATCCGACTTTAAAATAAGTTCATTTGACGTTTCAATTTCCACTTCGGAAATCGTTCCCAAGTTTTTTGTTACTTGGTAGAAAATTCTGAAAATTGACAATTCAGACATATATTATAGATTTTAAAGTAGATGACTTTAAAATGATATTGTCAATATTTTTGAGTTGCGTTCCTGGGAGAATTTTATTCGAAAATAGTTCATTCGATTACATGAAATCAACTTTAACTTAAAAATATCCGTCAGAAAAATCATAGCACGTAATTTGTTCTTTAAAAAACAACCACGAGCAACGATGGCAATAAAATTCTCCTGTTAGTGATCCCACAGTAAATCATGAGGTAAAACCATTGATGTTAATTTATTTTAACATTTAATGGTCTTGATGTTTCACCTATATAAAAATGTTCGCATTCACAAGGAATTTTATAAATACAATTCTTTGTTCTTTCTTGATCATTGTTAGGTATAGTTTTAGATAAAATAGATCTCAATATGTTTGTTGTTTTGAATATTGTTGAAATGTTGAATTTATTTCCTATCGTTTTGTTTTTCCGATAATCCTTTTATGTATGGTATTGTTATTTTCCTCGTATTAGTTCTAGTGAATTTTACAGGATTTCGTTCTAAGTTGTTCTGTTCCATTTGGCCTATTCTTGAAAATTTCTTATTTATAAACGACAAAGGATAATCATTTTTAAATAAAGCATATGTTAGCAAATGTTTTTCTCTAAGAACGAAGTTTCGTTGGAACAAGTCATTCTGGCTCTATCGCATAAGGACTTAATGATTTCCTTTTTAATATTGATATTGTGATTTGATTTTTAATTTAGATATCTGTTGGTTTTTTATACCCGTTAGTCTGATATCCCGTATTCTTCTTTGAGATTAAAACATCGAGGAAAAGTAGTGTGTTATTATATTTCTTTTCCTTGGTAAATGTTATTGTCTCTTCTTTATCATTTATATTATTCAGAAACTAGCTGACCAACCGAACTTCGAACCTCCTTAAAACTAAATAATGTATCAAAGTCATGTAAGGAAGTCATCAAAGTAAGTATCAATAATGTATAATAAAATGAAAAAATCATGGCTGCACCAAAAATGTTTTTGATTTCCAGGAATATCTTGATTTACCATGATTTACTGTGGGATCACTAACAGGAGAATTTTATTGTCATCATTGCTCATGGTTGTTTTTTAAAGAACAAATTACGTGCTATGATTTTTCTGACGCATATTTTTAAGTTGTTGATTTCATGTAATCGAATGAACTATTTTCGAATAAAATTCTCCCAGGAACGCAAGTCAAAAATATTTACAATATCATTTTAAAATCATCTACTTTAAAATGTGTTAATATATGTTTGAATTGTCAATATGAATTTTTCACCAAATAAGAAAATAAATCAAAATTTGTTTATTTTATTAATTTATTATATATTATATACATATATTATTTATTTTATTTGTTTTTTATTTTGAGAACGATTTCCGAAGTCGAAATAGAAACGTCAAATAAACTTATTTTTACTCTAGCAGTATTCTATCTCATTTCTGGTTGATCTCTTGATCTTTGCTAGTATATGGTCTCCAACGTGTTCAGTATCTGCGTTTTCCAATTTGTTCTAGAAAATTTGTAAGAGCGTAGAAAACATAGATCATCACTTTAGTAATCTTTCCTTGTGGTGAATTCCTTGTTTTTAGTTTTTGTTTCTTTTATTTTTTTTTTATTTCTGGCTTCAACCGTTACTATGTTTCTGTTGTTTGTTTGTACAAAGCTTTACAGTTTCTATTAATCCCTGGTGTATTCCAATTTCTTTTATTGTCTTCCATAGTTGTTTTTCTGAGAAGTGCCATATGTGTACCTTATACTTTTCTTAAGCAGTCTATTGTTCGTCATTTGCGTTTCCCAATTAATTGTTGGACTGTATATATATTATTATATCTTACTCTTCTTCGCCACTCATTTCTGTCAATCGTGTCTTCTTCGTTTCTCTTTCAAATCAAACCTTTCTCTCTCAAATCCTCTGTCACATGGTCCCTCCATCTTCTCCTTGGTTTTTTCTCATATATCTCCTATATCCTCCCAAGTCTCAAATCCTATGTCACATTGTCCCTCCATCTTCTCCTCGGTTTTTTCTTATATATCTCCTATATCCTCCCATATAGCTCTTGTCTAGGAACTGTGTCATACACCTACTCAAGATCTATGACACTAATTTACCAACTTTTTTCTGTAACATTTCGACTGTTTCCTCTTCTGCTATCAGACTATTTATTATAGACCTTTATATTATCAAATATTGTCTTTCGTATGTTCATGACTAATTTTATTAGACGTTCATTGATGGTGTGGCGTGATTTGATTGTTTCCACCCTCTTTTTCCTTCCTTCTTCACCCTCGAATGGTTTAAATACAGCATATGATTTCTCTCTTTTCTTTTCGGTTTATGGCTTTGATTTAATTTTACTAGACTGGGTTTTTTTTACTTCACTTTGACTTTGACTTCTTTGACTTACTTACTTTGACTTCTTTACATCTAGGAAACTATATAATTGTATTTCATCCTACTTCTGATTTTAATTCTGGATTCGGAGCTACTTAACTTTACACCAAGCGACTTTACTTCCGCTATTCCCACCGTCTAAAAACGAACCTAAACGCAAAGGACTCCAAGGATTAGCTCTTTTTAGCTTGGTGGTTCGCTAGAGTGTAACCACTTCTCTTTCTTTCTTTATTCTTCGTAGTACGGTTGCGTTGGTTATCTTGTCTGTCCATGATATCCTTAGGATTCGCTTGTATATCCATCTCGAAAGCTTCAAATTTCTTCTCCATCGCTTCAGTAAGTGTCCAGAAGTCATCTGCATAGTTAGTAGAGAAGATATAACATCATAGGAGCCTTACTTTGATGTCCAAATTAAGGTTGTGCCTATAAATGTACATGTAAAATAGATAAAATCGTCCAAATGTATAGGTAAAATCCCTAAATACTAGAGTATTTATATATTACGAAGAAAAAAGCAGATGTTCGAATCCGAATAAACAAAACAGCTAAAACAGAGTCCGCGACCCGGGGTCCACTATATGTGGACAAAGTCACTCATTTCTGAATCCTCTTCGGCATTTTGCCAGCTCTTTTTGTCATTTTTGTTAACCCATAATTTATCCTTAAACCGGCTATACGTGTTACTTGTTGTAGTTGTAGCATTACTCTGGCTTCTCTTAAGTAGTCTCTTTCTTATAAGAACAATGACATCGACAAATCGGAGAGGATTTAATTTCTGTCCATCGATGTTAATACCCTTTGAGTCCCACTTTAATCGTTTAAATGCATACTCCATGACTGTTATAAATAGTTTTGAGGACAAAGTATCTCCCTGCCTCATCCCTCTGCCAATTTCTACAGTCATGTTGCATTTTCGTATATATTTCGAGTGCCTTTAAAATTGTGACTGTCTTCACGGTGTGCATGTACATATATATATATATATATATATATATATATATATATATATATATATATATATATATATATATATATATATATATATATATATATATATGAAATTCCACCATTGTTCTACACGTGTTTCGAGTTATTCAACTCTCATCAGGAACACTTGTGGAAGTTCGTGAAATATAAAAATACTAGATTGGATTTCATTTCAGTTTGAACTCCACAAGTTTTCTTGATGACAGTTGAATAACTCGAAACACGTGTAGAACAATGGTGGAATTCGTATTGAAATGAAATGCAATCTTTTACTTTCACTTTAACGTTTTTTACCTACGTAAAGAGTGAAAAAGATAGTGTTTTCAAGGATGAACTGTAAATGCATGTCGGAGTAAAAGATTATTCCTAGCAGCGTTCAATAGTCACCAGTAAGAAGATTTGAATTTGCTGTTCACCTAATTCGCTATCGAAAAGAGGTCCCCATACTTCTTATTGGTTCATATGATGAGCTCAAAATCACAGTCTCAGATCGGCAAAGTATACAATTTTCTAGTTTGTTGGTTTAAAAATCCCCTGGTTCTCTTTCAATGTATAAAAGTATTTCTTCGAGTGCAGTTTTCCATATTTTCTAAACTAGTATCCCATTGTTTCATCTTATACATTAATTTAGTTCAAAAAAACTTTTATTGATTTTAAAATGACAATAAATGAGAATAAATTTATTTTTTTAGGTGTTTGAGTATGGTGCAGTCATTAAAGATATCGTCAGCGTCCACTACCCATGTGTCGAAATGGTATCCAGATCAAAAATATCGTGTGTTAGCTGGCACACGTACCACAAAAGTACTCTCGCCTCCAGCGATTACGAAGGTACCGTGACCATATGGGACGCATCAACCGGCCAGAGGACGAAAACTTATCAGGAACACGAGAAACGTTGTTGGAGTGTAGATTTTAATTGTGTAGATACTAGACTAATAGCATCGGGATCTGACGATGCAAGAGTTAAGCTGTATTCTTTAAATGAAGAACATTCTATTGCTACGTTAGAGGCCAAAGCAAATGTTTGTTGTGTCAAATTTAATCCTAAAAGTTCGTCACATTTAGCATTCGGTAGTGCAGATCACTGTGTTCATTATTACGATCTAAGAAACATGAAAGAAGCCGTCAATGTTTTTAAAGGACACAAAAAAGCTGTGAGTTACGTTAAGTTTTTAAATAGCGAAGAAATAGTCAGTGCATCGACTGATTCTCAGTTGAAGATGTGGAGCATTAATAGTCCGTACTGTTTGAGATCGTTTGTGGGTCATGTCAATGAGAAGAATTTCGTCGGTTTGGCTACTGATGGCGAGTACGTAGCCTGCGGCTCCGAAAATAACGCCCTCTACGTGTACTACAAAGGTTTGAGTAAAAAACTGTTTAATTACAAATTTGAGGCTGTAGAGGGCGTTTTGGAACAGGAAAGAAGGGAGGACGATATGAACGAATTCGTATCTGCAGTATGTTGGAAGCAGAGTTCGAATGTGATTGTTGCAGCTAATAGTAGAGGAATTATCAATGTCTTAGAACTGGTGTAGTCATTGTATGTTTAATTTCCATGGACGTTTATAATTAAGATGATTATATGATATAATATAGTTATATACATCTGTGTCTCCAAGTTATTCCAGAATTTTATTTATTGTAATAAATCAAAATCTTCTATATGAGTATTAGACAATTTTATGAAATAAAAAGATACAAAAAATATTTTTTTTTATTTTATTAGATACGGCATCCTATTCTTACTGTAATTATGCAATTAGATTTACTTATTTTCCCTCCGGATTACTTCTTCAAATCCTTTACTGCCAATACTCCGCTACTAAGGTGGTATTTTCGTTAGCTGGCATTAAATCAATTAGAGTGCATTCTTGTCTCAAGCAATAGGTGCCCACAGAAGACAAAAACATCAAAAAAATTTACAAATGAAATCAATAAGATCCAGAAGGATGTGGACGATCTTATATGCATATAAGATAATCTTCTTGTAAACGAAATTACTAAGAAGTAAATAATTTAGAGCACTGAATCGCCTCCATATATATATATATATATATATATATATATATATATATATATATATATATATATATATATATATATATATATATATATATATTACTAAACATCTTTTTAACTTTTTCAAAAACAATTTTAGTTTGAAAATACAAGAAACAAAGTAAAGTGCTACAAATTTATTAATAATAAAGAACGACAAATGTTTTTATATAATTGATTACTGCTGACTCGGTGGGAAGCATGGGGTTTCGCTGATACTGCATATACAGGAATCCTTGTCGGCTTTGGTAGCTGAAACCTGATACACTGGGAGTCGTCGTTATAAGTCACCTTGGATGGTAATGGGCAGTGGGTCAGAAACTGTTATAAGCCAAAGGTTCATGTTGATCTTCTGGACGTTGTAGTCTTTGACGAATACTACAGAAATTCGATAATATCTAGATATTGAGCCAGATTCGAAGTATATTTATTTATTCACGGATATTCTATTCTTACAAAAATAGAATATCCTAACCATAAGAGAAATAGTAAAACATTAAATGTTGTTAAAAAAATGATTAAATTAAATAAATTAAATTTTATTAAAAATCTTATTGATTGACCACCCAGGTTCAATAGACCTTTTATTTGGACCTGGGACTTGGTAAACCCAGAGCTCTTGCAGCGAAGCTACATCGAATCTTCTCATAGCAACAGTAAATTCTGCTAAAGCTGCCTTATTATGCTTGAAATGAGCAGTCTTCAATGCTTTGCAAATGTCCATCCTCCCCGATCTTCAGATTTTTCAATACCCAGTCTTAAGTTCAAAAGATAACAGTAAAGAACCGAAAGATACAATATATACACTATTTTCTACATATTTTACGTACGTGAATTACTAGCTCTAGGTTCCGTCTCAGAACGAGATGAAGCATCAAATGATGATCATTTATTAAGAGTAAGAAAATTCACAAGTTTTCGACAAAACTTTATAACTACTTTAATGTTATTCAATTCAAGTACATGGAGGAAAATTCTATGGACCTTCATAAGCTCCATCAACAACTTTTACACAAATATCTACTCCAAGACGAGTAAAGCTGCCCTGGCAGGAAAGTGACGACGACAAAGTTTGATTTTTCCTTCAGGATTAATTGATTTTAAACAGTTATTGAGGAAGATTAACGAGTTCTTGTTCAGTTATTCCTACCGTACTTTAATATGCATATATTAAGAATGTACGTATTACCTTACATTCCATTATTTTTAAACAATGTTTTCATCATTTATTGTTGTTTTTTGCATCAAACATTTTGTTGTTTCAGCGCTGGAAACGAAATCAAAGCTGGAAAATGTTTTGTATTTTGGGGGTTAGATACAGAATACAATGCGGTTGCTGTCACAGGACTTGGTAAAGACACGGACACACGAGATGACATTGAACTGATGTGCCAAGGAAACGAAAATGTAAGGATCGCTGCTTCCGGTAAGATATTACAAGAGTAATTTATATTGTCATTTCTAACTTTTCATTTTTCCAGCCGGTTGTCGAGCATTGGAATCTGTGGGGGTTAAAAATATTGACGTGGAAGACTTTTGTAATGCAGAAGCAGCTGCCGAAGGAAGTAATTTAGGCATTTGGAAATTTCAAGAATATAAGTCGAAAAAAGATAGCTTACCACAAGTACAGCTTTGTCAATTAAATGGATCTGGCGTTGCTGAGGATTGGCAGAAAGGAGTTATAAAAGCAGAAGCACAAAATTTGGCGAGAAAATTAGCCGATACACCAGCAAATCTTTTGACGCCTACCATTTTTTCCGAACAAGTCCATAGTATTTTAACGCCTTTGGGAGTAGATGTAAAAATTTACGATAAAAAATGGGCAGAAAATCAGAAGATGTTCTCCTTCCTTAGTGTAGCAAAAGGATCCGTAGAGCCGCCAAAATTTTTAGAAATCACCTACAACAGCGCAGCTACTTCCGACGCGCCGTACGTTCTGGTCGGAAAAGGGGTTACATTTGATGCTGGAGGTATAAGTTTAAAACCAGCTCAAGCTATGGACGAGATGCGAGCCGATATGGGAGGAGCAGCTGCCGTAGTTGGTGCCATTTATGGTTTGGCGAGACTAAAAGTTCCAACAAATATCAAAATTTTAATTCCTCTAGTCGAAAATCTTCCATCTGGCAACGCTGTTAAACCGGGCGATGTCATCACCGCAAGAAACGGAAAAACAATATGTGTGGATAACACTGATGCAGAAGGAAGGCTCATTTTGGCAGATGCACTATGTTACAGCTCAGAATTCAAACCCAAATGGGTTTTAGACATTGCGACTTTAACTGGAGCCATGAGGGTCGCATTAGGAAACGCGGCTACAGGTTTGTTTAGTAATATTAAAAATAAAATATACTCATCATTGAAGTTTAAATATAATACATTTTTTGTTTTCGTTCTGTTTAGGTGTTTTCACCAATAGCAACAAGCTCTATGGTACACTGGAAGAGTCTGGATCGTCATCAGGGGATAGAGTCTGGCGTATGCCTTTGTGGAAAAATTTTACCAAACAAGTAGCAGAAAATACTGCCTACGACCTTAACAACGTCGGTAAAGGAAAAGGTGGCGGTAGTTGCACGGCCGCAGCTTTTCTACGAGAATTCGTACCACAAAACACGGACTGGTTGCATTTGGACATCGCCGGTGTTATGGGTCCTCAAGATGATACTCCTTATCTACAAAAGGGTATGACTGGCAGACCTACAAGAACTCTCATTGAATTTATTAGAAGACAGGTTTAATTATTAACAAAATTTTGTAATAGTTATGAAATAAGGCTAAATAATAAAGTTTTTTTTATTTCTTTAACATTCTTCTACCACATGTCAAAGTTCACTCATTATGTCTACATTTTTTACAAATTTCGTACAATGCTAGTGGTGTATAGTATTTCTTAACAGTAGGAATTTTAGGCTTCGAAATTGAGATTGGCATAGAGACCAATGGAACGATCTATGCTGGAAGTGACGTTGTGAGACCGAATAAGAAATGAAGATCTGCGAAGAAGGACGAGTATTGCTGATGTTGTAGAACACAGCGGAACTGAAATGGAACTGGGCAGGCCTTGTAGCGAGAATGCACGACTCACGATGGACGAGTAAAGTTACAAATTGGAGGCCGAGAGCAGACAAACGTAGTAGAGGAAGACCACCTACACGTTAGGCTGACGACATCAGGCGTATCACCAAAAATTGACAACAAATAGCACAAAATCGTAAAGAATGCAGGAGTTTACGGAGGCTGGATGATGATAATGATGAGGAATTTAAAAGAAAACCACTGTTTCTCCTAAACTCACGTGCTTCCTTGTAACAATAAAACTACCACCTAGATTACTGGGTGCCAATTGTTTAAAAAAAAAACGACACCTCAATCGTGTAACTATAAAACGACACTTAAGATAAAAAGTTTATCGTTAGGGATTCGAGTAGCTCTTTCATAGTTCTAGATAGGTACGTCTTATCTTAATGCAAATTGTACAATGAGAAATTTGGAAGGGATGAATAAAAGTTTATACTAACTAATTATATTTGTTAAATATACAAAAAAATCAAAATTTAGTGAGCAAATCTGGTCTTAGTTTTACAAATAAATGGAAAAATTTATCTATAGCTAATACGGAGATATTGTCACTTCTGGAGGAGAGCTGAATGTAGTCTTCACATGGAGATTAATGTGCGCTGTAGTAGCAGTAGCATTTATGTTAGCTTGCTACATTCATTTAATAAGCAGTTGTACACACGACGGCGACGTGTCCAAAAAGGGGGACAACAAGGAAAAGACCAATAATAAAAAAAACTACTATAAATCTTGGGTTAGCTGACAGTATAAAGTTAAATGTATTGTCTTGTCATGAGGTTCCAAAAAATTAATAATTATAAAACAAATAGCAATGGCAAAGACAATATGATTTACATAAGGGAGCTAAACAAGAAACGTATCACCACGTTTGTGGAATTTAAAGCTGCTTGTGACACAATAAATAGAAAAAATATCTTTGAAACAATGCACGAAATGAGAATACCAAATCATGTGGGAAGATAGTGTGTCTAGTATGTGTACATGGGAATCTGTCCTGAGCCTTTGAAGCTAATGACGAACTTACGGGATATGCAATAATATGTTTGTGTTGTTCAACATCACATTTCACACAACAGAGACAACATCTCACGCCCTCTTAGTCACGCGAATCTTGTTCACTATCTTTTTTGAGTGTAAATGTTTCTGCTACATAAGTAAGTTCAGATAACACACACTGGTCAAAGATTTTTCTTTTGAGGCATATGAGTAGGTCCAATGTAACCCTCCGGCGGTCGCTCTATCGGTCCTATGTGCCGCTCTTTTACTAATTTCAAGATTTTGTAAAGTATTATTAGTTACAGTATTACTAGTTAGATAAAAGCTAGTTTTAAATCTTAGGGGTAGTTGTGGTAAAGTATTAGTTGTAAGAAAACATTTCTTGGTATAAAAATTCTAAAAAATATTTAAAGAGAATATCTAAAAAGAATATAAGAGTTGGCTGATAATTTGTCTGATGTCTAGAATGTAGTGGACTTTAGCGATTAAGAGAAATGTGAGGTTGAATAAATTATACAACAGCGACTTAGAACTATCCGAAGAGGAAGATTTTCAAAATCCGTATTCTACGGAAATCCAGGAGTTTGATTATTTATTCTGCATTGTCAAAGATGACGAATATATATTTTTTATGCAAGGAGCATAAAATTAAGACTAATACCTGACAAAATTGTGTACTTACTCAAGTGGAGGAAGAGGAATATTAGGAAACAACATTTTTTTTTTTTTGAATACGATTTATTATGTTATAAAATAATATTTTATTTTTTACTTTTTTGAAATAAATGATTTGATTTAACTATCTTAAGTTTATGATTATTTAGAACTTTATATTAAGGATAAATATGTATCTTTTGAATTTAATCTATACATTTTTCTGCTTCCGGCATAAAGTGCCGCCGCGGGCCCACTCTTGTGATTTTTAAAAGCTCGCCCGCTGAGGAATAAATACATAGTTTAATTTACCAAACGCTGTCCAGGTTAACCCTAAGCGACGTGGGAGCTCACATGTCTGGTTATCTTTGTTCAACCGAATTTCAGGGCATAAGTATTTATACGACGCAGTCTGCTCAATATACTTTCCATCAACAGCAATATTACACATCACCATGAGAAGGCTATGATCTTGCACTCAAAGCTAGACATTTAAAACTCATTAGCATAGAGTCCATTTAAATTGACTTAAAATTCCATCAATCCCTAGCCTTAACGACGGAGTAATCATCAATTTTCTAAATATCAACTTGTAAAGTTACTAATTTTCTACTTAAGGTTATTCACTTGTTTAAAAAATTATATATGAGGACCCAAATTCGATGATAAAACTGGTCATTCGAATAGTAAAAAATACCCGAAATAAACATTTTGTAGCGAAAAATGAATACAAGTAAATTATATTAGTATGCATATTTATTTAAATTCATTATATCACAATTTTGAAATTCGGTAACGTTACACTAAAAAATCAGCACAATACAGAAATATCCAAATATACTTACAAAGGTAACTAAGATGTTATGTTAACATGTGCCCAAAAAACAATCACAGAACTGACCTTTTATAAGTACACTGACGGGCATACAATTCCGCCCACTTTAAAATTGTAACCTGATTATTATAAATCACTCTAATTTGTTTTTGGAGAAGTGTCATCTGTCATGTAGTCACTGTACTTGACATTTTATAGAGTACATTCACTTGAAGGTATAAAATTCACATTGATTTGAATATTTTCAATAAAGCGTTAATTTCTATCGCCTATGGTCTCTATCAAATCAAAATCACTTTATTAACCTGCTGTTGTAACAAAACTTGTAATGTAGTTACAATGTGGTCGAATATATGACATTCACGTGGTGAACGATCTAAATTATTACCACAATGATAAAGAGAAAAAATAAAAACTCATTTCACGCAAACTCAGTTTATATAATTTGGTCAGAGGGCGCCAGTAGTGATCTTTGCAGTGGAATCTCGTACTATTTTATTTTTGGTTTAATATATTTTGTTTTGTAAGAGAATCAAAACATGGAGTTTTTAAATAACAATCCAGAAAGTAACTCAAAAGAAAACCAGAAAACTATGCTTGAAATACGGATGAGAGACAGAAAAACAAGCACGTAATTCGCAATAAGACGAGTACAAAATCTAGAAGATCGCACAGCTACCTTTATATAAAAAGAGCAGAATACTTAATAAGGGGCAAAAAGGTGACAAATTCGATACCAAAAATAACTAAAAAATATAAAAGACAAAGAGCAAGATGGAAAGATGACTTAATCAAACATGACGGAATATATTCGATGTAATTGGAAAGATTTTAGGAAGGGATGTATAAGAAATGGGGTATCTAAGATAATGGGAAACGATGATAATAGAAAAGAACAGGTTCCTGGCGAAAAAGTTCTACCACCTCAAAATATGACCGTTTTGGCGTCCGTACGTTGTGGACGAGAAAAACTTGTGATTATGGTGCTAAATTAACTTCAAGACATTAGAAAAAGGCTTCTTAGTGAATAGATCGTTAAAATATTTGCTGTCCATGCCGCTAATTTTCCAGATTTCTCAAGAAACTGTTCTTCTTCTTCCTCTTTGTAAGCAATTCTGCTTGTTCATTGGCGGATTAATACCTTTGTATCATCTGCGCGGTCGTCTTTTGCTTTTTCTGCCAATTGATGACTTATCTCTTGCTATTTTGACGACACGGGTCTCCCCCATTCTGCTTATGTGGTTATTCCATTCATTTTTCTATTTTGTGTCCATTCATTTATACACTGTACGTTGCATTTTCTTCTAATATCTTCACTTCTCTTTCGATGTCTCAGCGTATTTTCTGTAATTCTTTCTCAGTACTCTCATCTCTGACGTTTCCAGTAGCCTTGTGGCTGTGTCGGGTCTTGTTTCTGAAGCATATGTCATTATTGGTTTTACACTGGCTTTACAAATTCTTGACTTCATCTCAGTGTTAAGTGTGTTTCGTCATATAATGTTATTAAAGCATCCTACCAGTCTATTTGCTGTGTAATTCCTAGGTATTTTATTTCCATTAGTTGTTCAATACTGATGCCATCAATTTCTATTTTACATGTGGTTGATTCTTTGATGGTTACTATTGTTTTAGTTTTCTGACATGAGATTGTCATATAAAATTATTTTGCTCTTATATTAAATCTGTTAACCAGTCTTTGCAGACTATCTTCATCTTGGGCTATCAATATTGCATCGTCTAGGTAACAGAGTATTTTTATTTCTTTGTTTTCCATTCTGTATCTTGTTCATTTGTTAACGTTTTTGATGATTTCATCCATAATTAAATTTAAGAGCATAGGAATCAATGAGTCTCCTTGTCTTATTCGGCTACCTATTTCTATAGGTTCTGTAAGTTATTCCCCTTGACCACTGGGAACGCTTTTCGAAAGAAATGGAACATGACTTTAAAAAACTGTTGTGTGACTAAACTACAGTTAGACACCCTTTCAAAAATTCTAATTTCCACAGTCCATTCTAGTCTACAAGACTTTTAAGTACACTTATAGGTCTTTTAAACCAAACCATCAACCCCTTCTATGAACTAACACTGATGCAGCAAACTACTGCTGCCAAACTGCTACCAGTCTCGATGCAGTGCCCACCACAACTTTAGGTCTGCTGTTTTGGATCCAATTTTACTTCTCACGCACTAATCAACTAAATAAAGTTATACTTGTGTATTTTGACGACACCTACAAGTGTAATAAACAACTTTTAGGAGGTCACATATACCTTTCAGGCTTACCACCGATGGGAATGGCATTTTCATCGATGATAACGCAAAATCTTACATAGTGGTCAGAGATTATCCAGACGAAAAAGATATTCAGTGGTTATATTGGTCAACATTTAGTCCAAATCTAAATCATAGTGAATACATCTGTAACTAAATATCCTCCAGAAACATATACCGTTTTCAAGAAGTACCTACAAAATGAAATATTTGCTCGTGTTGTAGGAAAATAACATTCTCAAATGTGTTTCCTCGTTAAATTTGATGTATTTCTCGTTGACTTACAGCCAGAGAAAATATACGTTATTAGTGACCAAATTCAGAAAAACTAATGACGGATTCTGATGCAGCATTAATAGTTGTATGAGTGAACATCATGATACCGCAAGTTTACTTTTGGTTCTGAAGAAACAAAAAAAACGCATTTATTCGTAAACTGAGAGATAGAGCAATTTTTATATCGTGTTTATCATCAAAGTGAATAAATCCGTCTAAATGATATGTGGAAAGCAAAATAATGCTTTCTGAATGGAAACTGGCATAGCACAATCAATTGAAATCTTAAAATATAAACTTGGAACACAATATATCAAAAAAATCACAATCTGAAAATGAGGCAAGTATTTTTCCCGCCAGCGTACCAATATATATTGCCGAACAACGTACATTACAAACAAAAATCACAGTGCTAGTGAAAGGAAACGGTGATAACACATTTTTCTATCATTATTATTATAAAAATGCAAGAAACACGTACCATACAATAATAATATTACATACACCTCGTGTATTGAGCATTTTCACGAAAGAAAATATAATTATCTGCTATAAGCAGTCATTAATAGTAGGTTCTTGTAACAAAATACGAGATAATTGGCAGTGACGCATCATGAAAATCTAAATACTGTGATGCGCATGACAGATTCAATGACGTTGTGGATCAATACTACCAACATGTAAAGCGCTGTTGCCAAACAAAGTATTATAGAATCTTTAATCAATTTTAACTTAATTATTTCGTTAGGGACAGACTTCGTTAAAATTTATAAATAAGTTGTGTACTCGCAAACGCAAATGACAGCAGCTATGGCCTTTCAATATTGTTTAGAGAGTTGTGATATGCATTTTGATTAATGTCACAAAGCGTTTTGTAATGCGCTGTGAATAAGCCATGATTGTAATTCTACCTAAAAATGGTCTATGTCTATTTAAATTAAAATTTATATACAACGAATCCTGTACTATTTTATTTTATTAAGAAATACGCATGGGGCTGCGTTTACTACTTCATGTAGTGTAGGTCATACGATCTGTCGTCCATTTCACCAATCAATCAACGCATAAATCTAAGCTTCCGAGTGCACCTCACGCAAAAACTCGGTAGTTTGTTTGTTTTTGTTGTATAATATTTCCTTGTTAAAAAGGTTTTATACTTGAGTTTTCGTTTCTCGGATAAGTATTCGATTCCTAGTCACAGACTCATTTAAAGATTTAAATTTCAGTCAGTTGAGGTTTGTGAAGTCTTAACTCGTAACGTCGTGTTATTGTATTAGTAGCGTAATTTTTTATTGTACGCGTAACAATAATTTAATAGTTATGTCGTCAAGTTCTGAAAGTGATTCAAACCTAGGTGAAACAAGTAGCAGGTGTCTAAAAAGAACAAAATATATGCAGACATACAAAAAGCACTGGGAGAACAATTTAAAATATTCTGGGTGGATTAAGCAAAGCAGTAAAGGGGTTAATTTTGCATTTTGCTCTTGTTGTGCAAAACATATCAATGTTAGTTCTGGTACTGATGCTGTGGACAAACACGCTAATCGAAAAATTCATATAGACAAGGCTAAAGCCATGAAATCGCAATCAAAACTGAAATTTGATATTATTAATAATAAATTTGAAGATCAAAGAAAAGGTAAGTCATAACGTTTATATATTTGAATTTTCAGTTTGTTATATTTAAAAAAAAAATTCAGCTGAAATCAGACTATGCGCTTTCCTTGTAGAGCATAATCTACCTTTTACAATTATGGATCATTTACCCGATCTCTTGAAAACTATTAATCCAGATGTGATTAAGGAGTTGAAATGTGCTAGGACAAAAAGCCAGAATATAGTCGAGAAAATAATGGGAAAAGATAGTTTTGAGATTTTATGTGAAGATTTACGACGAAAAAAATTTTCTCTAATAATAGATGAATCGACTGATCTTTCCACCACGAAGCATTTATGTTTAGTCGTAAGGTATGAAAAAAACTATGTTATTCAAGATTCCTTTCTGTCTCTCATACCACTAGCCTCGGCAGATGCAAATACTCTTTTTCATGCTGTGCTAAGTTTTTTTGCTGAACACAATTTTCCTTACAAGGATAATCTCATTGGTTTTGCATCTGATGGAGCTAATGTTATGATGGGTTCTAAACATTCTTTCATGACTCTTTTAAAAAATGAAATCCCTGAAATTTTTATCATGAAATGTATATGTCATTCTTATCACTTGTGTGCATCTTATGCATGCGAAAAATTGCCAAGATTTGTTGAGGACTTAGTGCGAGATATTCATAATTATTTTTCTTCAAGTCCTAAACGTATTTCTCAATACAGAGAATTTCAATCATTCTGTAATGTTAAATTTCATAAAATATTACATCCGTCCCAAACTCGCTGGCTTTCCGTACA
Source organism: Diabrotica undecimpunctata (assembly GCF_040954645.1). Classification (NCBI taxonomy): domain Eukaryota; kingdom Metazoa; phylum Arthropoda; class Insecta; order Coleoptera; family Chrysomelidae; genus Diabrotica; species Diabrotica undecimpunctata. Next base: position 39,711,765 of record NC_092809.1, on the reverse strand, counting down.
TGCTGCAGTATCGCGTATATTGGAACAGTATAATGCACTGAAGTTATTTTTCACAGATGCTGTTCAGAATAACGAATTACTTGCAGCTGAAAATATCTTAGTTAAACTTAATGATGTTACTACTCTTTTATTTCTGTCATTTTTAGATTTCGTATTACCCTTATTTAATAACATAAATAAAGAAATGCAATCACAGTCGCCTAAAATCCATTTAGTGTATTCCAAAATCTGTTCAACTTTAAAAACATTGTTCGACTGTTTTTTAAAAAGAGAATGTATTTTGGACAAGTCAATCGAAAACATTGATTTTAGAAATTCTAGAAATTATTTAGATCTTGAGCAAATATATTATGGCGCGAGGGTACAAAATATTTTTTATAATCATACAGATTTAACTCCAGAACAAAAACATTTATTTCAATTGAGATGTCTTGACTTCTACATTGAAAGTTGCAACCAAATTGTTAAAAGAATGCCCTTAGAAAGCAATAAGCTAAAAGAACTGTCTATTATAGGTCCCGCAAAAGTTAAATCTGGTGAAATTTCATCTATTGCCCATATGTGTAGCTTATTCCCTGGACTAGTCCTATCCTCGACCTCTAGCAATATTCCAATGCAGGTAATTGACACTGAGTGGCGTCTATTGCGAAATACGGAAGAAATAAAAGATTTAGATGAAGATGTAGAACAGTTTTGGAAGGGTGTTACGAAATTTAAAAATGGCGACGGAACGCCAACGTTTTCTCACCTAACAAGTTTTATTTTCAACCTTCTCTCTTTACCACAGTCCTCAGCAAATGTTGAGCGAATATTTTCTACTGTGAATATACTTAAAACCAAACGGAGAAATCGTTTATCAACGGAAACAATAACAGGTATTTTACACTCTAAAAGATATATAGCTGGAGAAGGAGAAAACACCTGTTATAATTTTGAAATTGGAAAATCACTAATTTCCAAAATATCAAAAGATCGTTGGTATGAAAAAGAAAATGAATAGGCTTTCTAACCATTTTTTATTTTATGTTTTTTAAGTTAATAACTCGATTTCTCTGTTTTGAATGATAAGGTCTTTTGTTATAATCATCTTTATAGGAATTAATCAGTTAAGAATTTAGATTTTAATCAGTTTGAGTTTATATTTATATATTTTTTTTCTTAATAAGTGTTGATTGTTTTAAAGAATAAGTGTCTGATTTGTTTAAGATCTAATATCTTCTGTTACTTATTACAATATGTTTTTATTATTTTACTGTTATTGCAATGTTTCATTTAGTTTGAGATTATATTATATAATTTGAGAATTTATGTATTATACCTAATATTTTAACAAGTGTTGAATGTTTTAGAGAAAAGTGTCTGATATTGTTTAAGATCTAATATCTTCTGTTACTTATTAAAATATGTTTTTATTTATTTTACTGTTATTTCAATATTTCATTTAGTTTGAGATTATATGGTTTAAAATAAACATGACAAATAAAGTTTTTTAAGTCCTCTTTTTTTTTCTCTCGTCTACTTAGTAGAATCCAGACCTTAATATTTATGTAGTATATGTACCCAATATAAATGTGACAACTTCGTATTTCCCACTTCGTTACTGTTGGATGTTACTGCCAGCCAAGTGCCAACGTGCCAGCAGGGCCAACCTTCTCGTTTTAAGTTCAGTATCTGGGTTCTTTTTTTTTTATTTTATTAGATTTAGATGAATAAACATATTTTATTTTTTCTTAAATAAACGAATTGCAAAACACTATGAAATTTAAACAAAATATTATATTTTGAAAAATCTACCGATTTTCTACCGATTTTTTTAACAAATTCTACCGATTTTATTTTTTTAAGTTTGGGAACACTGAATCAATGCGTTCCGTCAGTAGCCTGCGATAAGAAAGCTATGCTTCCAAAAGTGTCATTTTTCGGTTATACACAACTTATTTGAGGTTATATCTTCTCATATTTCTCTTTTACTAAAGCAACTGAGCAAATTAAACGAGAAAATGAAGTTCTGAAAAAGTTGTAATAGATAATGGGGGAAAATATAATTCACTGACTTGTTATTAACATTAAAAAATGAGAATATAAACTTTCTTTACATGAAATTGCTAGAGAAACTTAAGAAAAAACACTTTAGGCAAGTTCCTGAAACACATAGGGAGAAAATATATCAGTATTTTTCCTATTTACTGACACAATTTGAATTTGGGAACTATGTGTAGGTAGAAAATATTTTTTCTTCCTATGTACTAGTTGAAATTCTGAAAAAAAATTTTAAAAGCTAATATTGCTGTCCCTTTTTAATATAGTTATGTGTAAAAAAAATAATGCTCATATTTCTGCTTTTCTTGTAACGAATTTTTTCTATGCTGTTGGAATTGATTCTCTTTATATTTAAAAACAGTTTCGGATGCGTCGCTGGCAATTATTTCGTTCTTTGATTTATACTATATATTCCAACAAGCGATGCAAAAAAGAAATTTGTTTGTTAAATTTTTACATCAGAGAATATTCCACTAAGGACTTGCTGGTATTTCATAAATTTGAGATCGACGTAATATACTCTACGTTCTGCATAATGCCGTAAAATTAGATATAAAAATTTGAGTTTAGGCTATATTAAAATAATTTCTTCGTAATTAACGGTTTCAGCTCAATTTTTTTCTAAAACTAGTATATGGTTCGTTGTGCTTGCCGCTTATCAGATAGTGGTAGGCTCAAAACAAACTGTTTAAGTCAGAAAAACTAGGCTATCGAACCATTTTACCCACTATGGAGTGGACACCAGTACAGAGGCGCTATCTGTCGTATATGACACAAAATAAAAACAACTGAAGAAATGAGATAAGCCTTCATAAATATTAATACCCTTTAGACGCTGGTTATGTCGCCTTCTAATAATTAATTACATGAATTGAGGTATTGCAAACGTTAGCAGTCTTTATATATATATATATATATATATATATATATATATATATATATATATATATATATATATATATATATATATATATATATATATATATATATATATATAACAGATTTCTAATTTTTGTCGTTTAAGGTACATGGCACCTACGTCAGGTATGTTGTTAAAAATCTAAGAATCTGGCCAGTATCTGACGAGCTACGAATACGGCGAAGCTTAACACAGCGTGGATGACAAACACTGAAAGAACTGAATTTAATATCAAAAAATCTAGGAATCCCAAAAAAGTCCAGGAAAATTAAATAAAAGAAAAATCAGACTGCAAATGTCACACAAAAGAATATATTAAAGAGAATAAAAGGTTTCGAAGATCGAGGTATTGGAATCTCGCCAGGCACGGAAATTTTTTGTATTGAATAAAACGAAATTTTCATGTCCGTCGAATCGGTACTCGTTCGAGACGCCGCAGTCGTTAGAATATAACAAACTACTCTGTGTAAATACAGAGACACCGACCGTACAGAGTAACAAGGCATAACAGTAAACATAACGATCGAATACGGAACAAAAAAATGAGCATCCCTTAAAGAATTCCTTCCTCGTGATTTTATTTAAGTTATATAAATTTGGTTAGGTCCAAATCTCAAATGTCTCCAGAATATTCTCCGTAGTTTTCTGAAGGTTAAATTATGTTAAAATCTTACATAATATCGAACTTTTTCTATTAAACAAAAAGAAATTACCATGCCCGCCTGATCGGTATTGGGATAATTCCATTCCTGATGGTTTTTTTAGATCTCCTGCACCGCTTGTTGGATTATACTTTAGTAATAATGTTAACATTAGCTAATATAAAAAACTCCTTGAACTTACCGTGTATAAAATTAAATATTTATTAAATAATAATTGAAAACATATGAAAAATTTTTAACTATGTGTATAGAAATAACAAACAATTCAGTTTTTATTTGAGAGCATCCTAAATTTTCGTAAAGCGACGTTCATAACGCCGGGACAAAAATATTCGATTTAGAGAAAAAATTGTATTTCATCCAAACCTCAAATAACTACTGAAAAAACGATTATATAAATAAACAGAAATTTGCAAAAAGAAACAAAATATATTATCTTATTTAAGCTACAGCTTACCAATCGTAGCGTGGCCGATGGGAGACAACGTACGCGGCAAGGGCCGACGCGCGACTTGGAGGGGCCCCGTTACAGTCGGTAAACTGTACTTCCTTCTGCTATATAATTGGGTCATTTGATGCTTTTGTTGGCCCAAGAATGTGACAATTAATAAGCCAATTAATAGTTTGATGTCACGTTTTCATTTCTTAAGGTAGGTTATTTATTAGTCTTATTTATAAAAGACCAAAATCGCAAATGATTTTTCCATGACAGTCTATTCTTTTGGTAAACTTATTTGGTCTATTCTATTACAATGAATGATTTAGGGTGTTTCTAAAAGTAAATTTCTTATGACACAAGCGGTTTTTTTAAATAAAATTAAGTAAAAACCGAGAGATCATACACTTAGCGGCTCTTCATGTTCGTTCGTGGTCGCTAATTCTGTGAGCTAAGCAAAAATCACCTGATCTGATTACTTTTTATCTGTTCTAATCAGAATAAAATTGAAAAAAAAAATGATACAAAAAAGTTGAAAACAAAAAAATCGTTCGGAAATGTTTCAAATTGTTTTTGGTATAGGAAGAAGATTAATATGCGAGCAAGTTTATCTACAGCATTGTCATATTAATGCGTTTGTTTTATTATTACAAAAAGGCTTTAGATACGATAAAGTTTAATAAATATGAAAATTAATTCTAGTCATATATTCAAGACTTTTGGACAAAGTAAGTTGTCGAAGTAAATAAAAATCAATAAAAGCTCAAATTGCCGTGTGATAGAAAGGCGTTACAGAAATATGCCTTGTAAGTAGCTTATTTTAACCTCTATAAAAACAATTCGGATTAACTTTGTCTACTTAAATATCAATTATACACCAAAATGAGACTTTTTGGGTACATATGTAACAAAATAACTTTTTACAATGCAATTTATTTGCTTATCGCTTCAAAACTCGTTCTGTTTTTAGATTTTCATTGTGTGACTTATTGTAGCAAAACATTTCAAATAAATTTACCAAAAGTGTCTAAAATCAATTTAAAAGTTGATGAAACGAAGAGAAGCGTTAGGGAGCTGGACATACATCGGCGGGGCAGAACTTTCCCACCCTACTATAGATATAAAAACTTGTAAAAAAATGTGGTCACCAACCGCTCTTGAAAAATTAACGAGAACACGTTTTAGAAAGATGACTTCAGGCTACCTACATGATTTATTAAAATATTGCTCAATCAAAAGAATAGAATTTAATAACTATTTTGACTTGATAATAATACTAGTGCTAGTACAATTCGTTTGGTATTGAAACCTTTTGGTCAGTTTAAAACATTTGTCGTTCAATACCTTTTTATAACTGCCCATTCCCAAGTGTGGAGAAAAACGGCACGTCGAGGAACCGCGGCCTCGACTATATGTTGATGAACCGAGAACTAGAGATATTCTAGTTTTTCGGCTCACAGCAAAAGATAAAATTAAAATATCGGAGTAGGTAAAACATTTTATGTAACTAACAGGGGAGAATAATTTTTATGACAATTTCTGTTGACTTCGAGAATCGCTTTAAGAGTTAAATAAGCTATATTGTTTATCACGTAAATTTTTTCTTACACCTTTTGTTAATGTCACCAATCTCAACAGTATAAAGCGTCTGTCATAGACGTCATAGGAAACTATCATCGAGTTAGAATCTAACTCGATGGAAACTATACTTCTATAGCTGACATAAACCTTCACAGATTAACGCCAAATAAATGACGTGGTAAGGCATCTATCATTTGACATACATCTTCTGTGAATATGAATGACATAGGAAAAGCTGTTGGTTTTCTATTAGGTGCTATAAGAGCAACTTGAAAGGTAAATAACTTCATAGGTGTCACTATTACTCCTATCTTAACTGACATATCTTCTTTGAGTTGCATCCGATAAATGACGTCACAGCAGTTCTATTGTTATTATTAGTTCACATAAATCTTCTGTGAATGGTGCTGTGTAAATAACATCATAGTAAATACTGTATTGAAGAGTAAATAACGTCACAGCAATCAATATTGCTCTTTTCTTAGCTAACATAAATCTTTGACGGCTGCCTGATACATAACGTCATAGGACTTCTAGTAGCTGACATAAAACTTCTCTTGAAGAGTATGACGTCGCAGAAATCAATATTGCTCTTCTATTATATATATATATATATATATATAATGGCAATACACCCCAGCGTGGGATTAAACCGCGAATTCTTTCTAGATCCTATTTCTTGGGTGGATCAGTCCCTTTTGTTTATGTTATCTTCTTGACAATCTCTTCATTTTTTCCTGTCTCTAATTTTTCCTCTCCATTCTCTGATCCTGTCCTTTGGGAGGTCTTCTTCAACTTCTTGCAGTCACTTAGATCTTGATCTTTCCCTTCTCTTTCTTCCTCCTGGATTCCATTCTATCATTGCGTATGTCACTGCTTCATCTCCTGCTCGCCAAATGTGACCTAATCATCTAACTCTGCATTGCTTTATTTTAATCACGATGTCTTCTTTAAGTTCTTCCTTGATCTCTGCATTTGTTCTGCTTCTATATTCATTTTGCTCTGTTCTGATGCTCTTCTGTTAGCTGACATAAATCTTCTTTGGCTGTTGCCTGATAAATAACGTCATCTAGTACTTCTAGTAGATAACATAAACCTTCTTTGAATGTCGCTGTGTAAATAAAATCATAGGAAATAGGGTGAACTAAATGTTGTAAAATTCTCGGAAAAACTTTTGATAAGCTAAGTGAGCGATTCTGCCAAGATTATACGATTTTGTAAGCTCAATAACAAAGTAAATGGAATCTATTTATGTGATGGATTCATTGTTGTTTAAGCTTTAAGAGAGAAATTATATACAGTTTTTTTTGTGTTGATTGCGAATAGTGTACTTGGTGAATTTCTCCATCAATTTTCTTACTAAGCCTATTTTGTACAACTTTTAGGTAAAAGATACATTTTAGGTTATGTTGGGAGGGGTTAAATTAGGTTAGGTTAAAAAATTCACGTGATAAACAAAAATTGCGATTATTTTTGAATTCAAAATCCAAAAACTGCTCCACAACGAATCCCAGATCAAATACAACGAAATTGCTAGTCCCCCGTGAAATTAATTATTGATATTATTGAAGATATTGCGTTAACGTTCAATCAAATCAAAAGGCAACGTTGAAATACTTGCCAACCTATTCCCCAAAACTATTTAATAATAAAAAAATTCAACAATAACACTAATAAAGGGGAAAACAACCGGCGATGACAACAAACAGCTAAATTACATTTCGATTACTCTCAAGTACATTTACACACGCACATATCGACATACACACAAACGCAGCATATTGCTTAAGCTCAAACTTTCATCACGTCTCGTATTAACTAAATTTAAGTTTACCTTGTAACTTGCATAACTTATTTTTAATTTATACTAGAAAATTAACACTCGACTGGACCTGCTCTTTTATATATTAGCAATGTAGACATCTTTTAATGCAACACACTGTATATCTCATTAATTGTTCCGTAATCTATTGAATTAAAGATATGACAATTAAAAACGCGTCGATCTAAATTGATTCATTTGAAAGTTGTCATGGCTTGAAAATAAAATATTAAAAAAGTTAGGTTATATTAGATTAGTTTCTTTTTCTGAACCTATATAAAATATAAAACATCGTCAACTGCCAATCGCACTGTAAAATGCAAAACCAAATGAGGAAAGATATCTAAATATGAGCCCATCGAGGGAAGTTCTAAGTAGACTTGTAAATTTAAGTTTTTTTAGGATTAGGAGTTAAGCCACTTTCCCAAACTAACATTTTAGTAATAAGAGAATGACAATTAAAACCGAAGCGTCCTAAATGTAGTCATTCTAAAATTGCAATGACTTGAAAATAAAATATTAAAATAGTTAAATTATGTTAAATTAGATTCTTTTACGGTTACTAACTGTTTTAAAGCACGAATCAGAATGTATAGAGCATCGGTGTCTGCAAAATGCAATGTAAAATAGAACAGAAAAGAAAGTCGTCCAAATAAAAAGTCATCGAGAAAAATCATTAATTGTCACATAGAGAGATTTAATGTCAAGAAAATGGCATACGTGATTTTCATGACGAATCAACGTTTGAATACTGCTTATTTTGTAGTATTTTGACAAATACTGTATAATTTTTTAGAGAGACTGGCAGCATTGGTCGCAAAACTGGAAGTGGACGATGAAAATACTGAACCCGTTTCGTCGATGAAAATCCAAGGACGTTCATTTTAATACAGTCCTAACAACCACATCTGTCTTATTTAATACATGACAAATCGTTCTAAAAAGTGTTTACGTGTCATGTGCGTTAGCTGCAATGTACAACGTACAAAAAGTTAACGAAATCAAAAGAAGGCCGAAAAGAACGAACCAAAACACATTGAACAAGTTCAGTAATCGTTGAAAAACATTGAAAAGTAATTTAAACCAGATCTGAGAATGTTCAAATATATCAAATGTTGACAGATATTTCAGAATACACTGCATATCGTGTACGTTTTAAAAATCCTTAAAAAAGTAACAAATTTTATAAAAAAAATTATAATTACCGCCTCTTTACTTTGTTACAGTCCAGTAAATGTTAATTTTCTACATTTTTATACAGGGTGGTTCACTTAGATTCAGGAGTGTGATACCATCAGTGTCGAGAGAGATATACTTGCAGACACAGATGAAACGTGTCCTGACATTGATCATGGAAACTTAGTTTAAAAAATTTTATATATCCTTCTGCCATAGAGATACTGAACTCTAGACTATAATTGAACACCCTGTATATTAGTGAATTGACCACATACATTTTATCAAATTAAGAATATAAGTGCTGTTTGTATTGTTTAAAATCTGTGGAATCTAAGATGCCATTTGAAAACGCATCTTCAAATGATTTATGATATGTAAAGCAACACAAAATAAAATTGTTTAACTGTACATTGTGATATGTTTTAGATTTCTTTTAGAACTACAAAAAATAGCATGTCTGCATTATTTCCCTCACAATGAATACCTAATGGACTTTATTAGATTTACCTGAGCTTATCATGAAAATGTTTTGCTAGTATCAATCATCTTTACACAATGTTAATAAATTTAATTTAATTTCAATAGAAAGAGTCATCAGCAAAATTTACCTCAATCAGCTACAGATGTCAGTAATAATAAACACTTATTAAAACTATTCTGTTCATTTTTACTATTAAAAGGAAGAATCAACAAAAATCAGAAAAGAACGCTGTAAAAATGAAATATTTTGGTTTATAAATTTGGCTAGCCACTTCCACGCGGTGACATTTGACGTTGACAATATTGTTTGACGTTTGTCATTTGGCTTTTGTATTAAACTATTCCAAATTGAAATAAAACAGTTAAATTTGAAAAAAAAATACATTTTTGACATTAAAATAACTGTTTGACGTTAAATACATTTGACGTTTGCAGTAAACTTTTCCAAATTGTAGTAAAACAGTTAAATTTAAAAAATGACATTTGACATTGACATTGTATGACATTAATGACATTTCACGTTTGGCATTTGCGTTAAACTTTTCCCAATTGTAATAAAACAGTTAAATTTAAAAAATGGTATGCAAAACAGAAAAATTAAAGCTTATCGAATTCTACTACCACAGATATGTGAAACTATACGGCAAATAGCTGTATTAAATTCAAGAATGCGCTTATTTTTGTAAGGTTATAGATCAATATCAGTTCATACTATGTGTAAACTGAATAATGGCATAACACAAACATTCAAAAAGATTAATAACTACCCGCAAATGTTGCATAAAGCTTTTGGTAGATTTAAATGAGTCTGTTTCTGTTTAGATGAAGAATCAACAAAAATCATAAAAGAAGTATGTAGAAGTAAAATATTTTGATTTGTAACTTTAGCCAGCCACTTCCATTCGGTGACATTTGGTTTGAAACTAATGACATTTGACGTTTGATGTTTGCGTTAAACTTTTCAAAATTGTAGTAAAACAGATAAATAAAAAAAATATTATCCAAAAGAGAAAAAATTAAAGCTTATTGAATCCTACTAAGATGTGACAAAAACATATTTTTGTAAGATCATATATCAATATCACTTCATACTATAAAAGAAATGAAAAATCGGATAACAGAAACATTCGAAAAGATTGACAACTCACCGCAAATGCTGCATAAGGTTTTTGGTGAATTCCACGGAGCTGGTTTCGTGTTAAGGCTTAAATGAACAATATTTTCAACAAATGTTGTTCTTCTAAGTTAATTTTGATTGTGATTTCGATAAAAAATTAGTTATCGGTTTCTTTTTTGAGATTAGAACTTTGCAACGAAAATGTCAATCAATAAATATGATTTTGTGGTAGTGGCTAAAGTGCCAACTTAAAACTGTCTCTTGTCTAGAACTGCACTTTAATATGAATTTTAGAAATAAAATATATTAGCATACGCTGTGTTTGAAGGCTCGTACGGAATCAATATTTAGGGAAATCTATTTTTTATGTATAATTTACTATTTTGATTATTTAGTGTTTAAAAGATGTTTAAAAAAATGAAATATCTTACAGCTTTGTTGAAAAGTAATACATCAGATATGTGGTCAATTCAATGCATAATACAGTAAAGTAATGGCCTACGTTTAAACATGCATATTGGAGAATGTTCCTCCCATCGCGGCCGTCAAGATCTCCTCCTCCAGCATGATAGAGCTGAACGCGCTGACCGCATCTTCGCCGAGCGCCGAGAGTATCGCCGCACGGTCGGGGAGGGGGTATTAGGGAGAGACGTAATCGGGCAACGTCCCGCCTCCACGGCCACGTCCCCTGCCTCTACCCCTGCCTCTTCCACGCCCCCTCCCTCGTCCGCGTCACCTTCTACCATCCGTTATACCTGCAAAATCAGAGTTTCCTTAAAAAGCAAAGCTGTCCCCGCAAAATTAAATACATATAATACACACAATATAAAAATATACAAATATAAAAATATACAAACATAAAAATAATATAAAAAAGGTAAATGATTCACCTATATTACTTGTAGTTTTTTCTAGATACGCTAAAGGTCCCTGTAAAATTCCTCCTGGAGGTTGTTGGCCAAAAGGTCCCCTAGGAGACGGCATACCTTGTTGTTGCATAAAGAGTGCTTGCGGAGACAGCATACCAGGTCCTACAGTCTCTCCACTTAAACCGGGTGGCACCTAAAAATAATCAGTGAGACATTTAAACCAAATAGAAATAATGTCAAAATGTATATGATGAAGAAATAATTCATACAAAAGGTTGATACTATTAACATATTAAAAAGTTTATGTTTAGCTAGTAAATAGCTATGCTTAGATTAATCTATATACATTCTAAAGGGTGTCCCAAAATTTACACAAGATTTGAATTGAATAGAAAACAAGGTTTTTGAAGTTATACTTCTATACGCGCGCTCCTCGTTGGAAATTTGTATGGGAGTGAATCTGTGAAATCATTACATATGTAAGATAATGAGTAAGAGAGAGACAGAAGATATATTTTCTCTCTCTTCCTCTCTCGAATATAAAAATGTTCCGTTTGTATATATATATATATATATATATACAGTAGACTCCCTCTATAACGAGAACTGAAATGACAGACTAATTACCTCGTTATAAGCCGATCTCGTTATATCAGACAATGATAATACTGTGCATACATATGAATTTGTAGTTTTCTAAACCATTAACTTCCTATAGTGAAGCCATTCGGAGCAATATAAGATGCTAATAAATATTGTTTGAATGGCGTTTTTGAAAAAAAGTTATTTATTTTTATTGGTAATGAGATATATTAAAACATAAAAGAGTTGTTTACTTTTATTATCAATGATAAACGTTAAAACAAAAAAGCTGTACTTATATTTTTTTCCAACTACATAATGTATAAATCGTATTTTCAAGGATAACATAAACTATTGCTTCTGAAATTTTAAGAACTCTGTCATTTTTAACTGCTTTAAATGGTCCAGTATTATTGTATCATATATTTTCTAAAGATGTGAAACAGTTGTATTTATTCATTGTAAAGAAGTTTATTGCGGGCTGCAGTTAAGTTTATTGAGGGGCTGTTTGAAAAGGTATTTATTTATAGCCACGACCGGACTAAAAACGTAAAAAACACGTTTTTGCATCTTATTTTCTCTCGGTATAACCAAATTTGCCTCGCTATAGACGGTTATAGTTCAATAGAAATTTCACGGGACATCTAATGTATCTCGTTATAAGCGAAACCTCGTAATAACCGTGTTCGTTATAGAGGGAGTATACTGTATATATATATATATATATATATATATATATATATATATATATATATATATATATATATATATATATATATATATACATATAATATTATACATATATATATATATATATACATATAATATATATATATATATATATATATATATATATATATAGAATAAAATATTTATTAATATTATTATTTATGTGATATGTTTTATATTATTTATTAAATGTTCATAATTATATTAGTCTTTTGTATTTCAAAATAATAATCTCAATAAATCACTGTATGACCCAGAACTGTCAATTTTGAAATACGTTTCTGTCATGTCCTCGGTAGCATAGTAGTCAGTATCTCAGCCTGTCACGCGGGAGACCGGGGTTCAATTCCCAGTCGGGTAGGACTTTTTTATTAATATTATTACATCGTAAATTAAACATGCGTAAGTAGAAAAGTTATGTATATTATTGTCATTTTTAAATACTTATGAATATTGCATTTTAATTTGTATTGTATTATTATATTGAATTATGTTGAACTGTATTCTAGTGTATTTTTTTTTATGTATATTATTGTCATTTTTAAATACTTATGAATATTGCATTTTAATTTGTATTGTATTATTATATTGAACTATGTTGCAGTGTATTGTATTGTATTTTTATATTAATAACAAAATAAACAATGAATTTTACTGCAGAGTATGTGTAAAAAAATTTTTGCATTCAACTCCTTTCATACATATATGAAAATAAAAATATACATTTTCATCAAAATATTGATTCAATCCTTCATTTACTATACTCCTATTACAGGTCAAATGTTGTTTATTAATTATTAGTAAGTTGTTATTAATTATGTTTCTCTTTCTGCTATGTCTTACCTATAGCATTACATATGTAATGATTGTGCAGATTGACTCCCAAATAAATTTGTAACGGCGAATGCGCGTATAGAAGTGTAACTTCTACCGGCAGTCCCACTGGACTGCCACACCTGTTTTTTTTTAGATTAAATTTCTTTTATCGTAAAGTACATAGGATATAGTTATGTATGGAATAGCACATATGGCAAATGCACTCTTTTGTTGAAATTTTTCATGACCATTTTGCAAAAATGTGGCTGAATTTCATTTAAAAAATGTTCTGTATTTTTTATAAATGTGTCATTTTTATTTGCAATTGGTTTTAAAATATTTAATAAAAATTTTGATAGTTCACTACAAGGAGAATTCATGGTACTACAAATGGGTCTAAGTGGTATATTCGTTTTATGAATTTTCGGTACTCCATAAAAATGAGGGATCTTACTGTAATGAGGTGTAATTAATCTTCTCTGATAGCTGGGTAAACAATCTTTAAACTTGAATTAAGTTCTATATATTTTCTTTTCCAAAGGCTTTGTTGGATCCTTTGTTAATTTTGTATAAGGTCCGTTTATTATTAGATCTTTAATTTTGTTTTCATATTGAATTCTATCCATTACCACAGTTGAATTCCCCTTGTCTGCTGGTAGGATGATTATGGAGTCGTCATTTTTTAAAGTTCTTATAGACTTTAGTTCCTCTTTGCTTATGTTTTGTTCAATTTTAATAGACTTTTCCAATTCAAGTTTACATAATATTCTGTATTCTTCCTTTTCATGGGTTGGTAAACATTGAGATATTTTTTCCACTGAGCTTATTATTATTATTATTACCAGCAGACAAGGGGAATGCAACTGTGGTAATGGATAGAATTCAATATGAAAACAAAATTAAAGATCTAATAATAAACGGACCTTATACAAAATTAACAAAGGATCCAACAAAGCCTTTGGAAAACAAAATATATAGAACTTTATTCAAGTTTAAAGATTGTTTACCCAGTTATCAGAGAAGATTAATTACACCTCATTACAGTAAGATCCCTCATTTTTATGGAGTACCGAAAATTCATAAAACGAATATACCACTTAGACCCATTTGTAGTACCATGAATTCTCCTTGTAGTGAACTATCAAAATTTTTATGAAATATTTTAAAACCAATTGCAAATAAAAATGACACATTTATAAAAAATACACAACATTTTTTAAATAAATTATCAAATATTGAATTTAATTCAAATAATACTTTAGTAAGTTTTGACATGAATTTCGTTGATTCAGCGTTGAACTTCCTCCTTCAATACACGGGTGATTGTAGGTTGTTGGCATAGACGGTATAGCGATTGAATTGTTTTACGAGCTATATGGCATGTGACACCGTCTTGTTGAAACCAAGTTTGAAACCGTCTTGATGTCGTCCACATCAATATCATTCAATTTAGGCAGGAAGAACTCTGCAATCATGTTGCGATATCGTGAACTACTAACAGTAGCTGCTTGACCAGCCTCATTTTCAAAGAAGTATCGTCCAATGATGTCTCCAGCCCAAAATCCGTACCAAACAGGGACACGTAGATGCATTTTTGAAGTGAATACTTCTTATCGCCCGGTATGATGTTTTGCACAATTAAATAAAAACTAAATAAAAAAATTAAATAAAATTAAATAAAATTAAAGAAAATCAAATAAAATTAAATAAAATTAAATAAAATTAAATTAAAGTAAATTAAAGTCAATAAAATTATATAAAATTAAACAAGCGGACATAATAATAGGCAGTAATAAGCAGACATAAAATTTAATTAACCTACCTAGGTATAGTAATAACACGCTATAAGAAGTATTCACTTCTATCGGCACTCCCCAAGTGCCATCTCTTAGGATGATTTTGCTCGAAAAATCAGTATCCACTTGTTTATGTTCTATAATCCATTCAAGGAACACTGTCCGCTATGCATAGTCATTAGGTTTCACTTTATGTGTCAATTAAACGTTGAAAGCAAAAGCTGCAGATCTTCAGTGAGTATACGCTGTAGAGAACTTTAGTAAATTTGCAATTCTTGTACTTACAATACTTACTTCACAGTTGACCAATTTAAATCATTATTGTTTAACAATGAAAATGCGTTGTTCTCCCGCGTAACGCCCCATTTTTACTAACCCTAAACTGTCAGCTGTCAAACTGTTTTTTTGTCAACACTTTACTGCACAAATAGCGTCAAATTCAAATCTTCCGTAAATTTTGGGGCATCCATTATATTTTTCTTGTGTAGTGTATTTTCTCCCTATATATTCTTTCAAGAGTCAGGCCCGATCCTATCAGGTGTGCAGTTCGTGCAGTGCATGCGGGCGGCCAAAACAAAGGGCGGCCGTAGGCCGCATCTAATTTTATCAATAAAACAAATTTTTCACGTATTCCTAAAAGTAAAACTGCCTATCATAAGTTATTGAAAAATCAAAATAAGACACGAAAACAAAAATGTGTGCTAAATCAATAATTAAAAGTCTAAAAACATTTAAATTTGTGTGTTCAGTTGTAATTTGGCATGATTTTAATTGAAAACCCCATCCGAATCGTATACATCCTAGTATCCAATTCACAATGGAGATGGAAACTGATTCATCCCTATCGAATTATCCGAGAAGCCAAAGAGATTGAAAAAGGGGCCAAATTGTGCATAAGAGATGACGGAATCCGGTTACCTTCGACATGGACACCTCTCATAAAGAAAATATAGTCCCATTCAGCTCACCCAAACCACGTCTTCATCGACGGTATAAATGAACAGTACAGTGTAGTATTGTCTGGGGGCTTAGGAGACTTAGACCCCGGAATCCTAGAAGAAGACGTCAGAGAGGATGTCGAAAGCTCGGCGCAGTGATAATCGACGCGCTTCAAGTAGGGTAACTACGGCAACTAGGAAAGAAATCTGAATTACCAACATCTGATATTTCTGTCATAGTTTGTTCTTGAAACGATACGGTTGATTTATTGCTAATTCATTCTACAAATTGATGATTCAAATATTGTTAATCAGAAATTTTACTACTTCATTAGTAATTTTTTTTTCCAAAATTGCTAAAAATATAGGTTACTGTAATTGTAAGGTAATATTTGCATACATTTAGATATACACTTATTATAAAAATAAAATGACGTTTAACAAACGTCAACGTTTTACCAAAATAAAATAAAATGAAATTAAATAAAATTAATTAAAATTAAATAAAATTAAATAAAGGTAAATAAAAATGTATACAATGCACAAAATGGAATACCAAATAAACATTCTTCATGAAAAGACGCAGAGAAGAATATTTTTTGGTACTAGTCTATACTTTCATACAAAAACAAATAAATTTATACCATGGTATCAATTTTATTATGGAATGTTTGAATCTGTAGATTTTTTTGTTTTATTTATTATTGCTTTTAAACCCAATTTTCTTTTTTTCTCTCTCATAAGGATCAAAGTCAAATATGATAAAATTAATTGAAGTCAAATAAAACGATAGATTTCACAATCAATATCCCAACCACACGCACTAATGTTCATTTATTCATTAAGCTTTACAATCCCTAAGGATTATAGCTAACCTCATGGCGTTCAAAATCCTCTTCTTGGGTGAGGTGGATTATTCCTTTGTCATTTATAACTTGTTGCTGTCTTTGCTGCTGTCGTGATTTTTTTCTATTTCTTCCGGTCCTTGCACTGAACTTTCCAGTTTTTAACATTAATTGTTCTTATATCATCTTCTACATCATCCAGCCATCTTCTTCTAGACCTTCCTCTACACCTGGGCCATATTTGTGTCCAGTTAGTTATCCCTCTCAGCATATCTGAGTGTGAGCGTCTCCTACATTTTCTCTGTTTAATTCTTCTTTAATTTCGGCATTTGTTTTCATTCTTCTTTCTCCCTCTCTTGTTACATTGGGGCCTAGTATCGTTCTCATTATTTTTCTTTCAACTTTCAGTAGGCTTTCTTCCTCTTTCTTGTTAATAGTTATTGTTTCCATCCCTTATGTAACAGCAGGTCTTATTAAGGTCTTATATAGGTTCATATGTGTTCTCTTACTTAGAGAACTTAGAGCTTCTCAACAGGTTTTTATTTATTCCATACCATTTTTTGCCTTTCAGAATTATTTCCTCTGTTCTCTCTTTTCCGGTTTTCCCTATTACTACTCCCAAGTAGCTAAAGGTGAATATAGTTTCAAATTTGTGGTTCTATGTTATTAGATATTTCTGAGTTGTTGTATCGTCCTCCCCTATCGTCATGTATTTTGTTTTGTGTTGGTTTATCTCTAGCCCTATTTTCTTTGCTTCCTTATCTAATTTTTCAATTGCTCTTATAAGTGTCGTCTTCGCATTTGCTATGATGACTAGATCATCTGTATATGCTATTAGTTGCAGTTGATCTGTAACAACGTTTTTGTTTACGAAGTTTGTCCTCCTTATTATTGCTTGTAATATCAGGTTAAACAGTTTCGGGGAGATAGAGTCGCCTTGTTTCACGCCTGTGTTTACTTTGATCTCCTTAGAAGTTATTCCGTTGAAATTTATCTTTGCTGTGGTGCTCTTTAGACTCACTTTTAGCATATGTCTCAATGTTTCTTGGATACTAAGATGCTATAGCTCTTTATTTTCGTCTGGTTAATTGTATCAAAAGCGCTCTTGAAATCTATGAATATTGCGTGCATTTCTCTGTTGTATTCTCCAGATTTTTAAATTATTTGCTCCACTGTATGTATGGAATTAATTGTCGATCTCCCCGGTCTGATATTCTCCCAATATTCGTTCAGCGCATGATTTAAGTCTCATGTTTAGTATGTTTGCTAGAATTTTGTAGGTCTGATTTAATAGGGTTATTGCTCTGTAATTCTCGCACTCCTCCCTATCTCCTTGAACACCGCTGTTCCAATCATCTGGTAGTGTATTTTGTGTCCATATTTGTTGTATTAGCTTGTTTATGTTTTTATGTAATTTTCTTCCTCCATATTTTATTAGTTCCGCTGCTATTTCATCTTCTCCTGCTGCTTTTCCGTTTCGGAGGTTTTTAATTTCTTTTTGTATTTCTTCTTCTGTGGGAAGTTTTGTTTCGTCGTTATCTTGTACTATTGGTCTTACTTCTTCATCGCAGTGTGTTTCCTCCGTAGTGAATAGCATTTTTTCGTAATATTCTTCCCATATTCTGCTGATATGTTTATGTTCAAATACGGTTTCTCCTTTTTGGTTTTTTAGTCCTCTAATTTTAATGTTCGGCGTATTTTTTGTTTTCTTTTTTTTTTTTTTCAATATACTCTAGCTTTTTATTTCCAGTCATTTTTCTTCTTTTTATATGTTACGTTAGCTTTTTTTCTCGCTATTTTGTATTCTTCCCTGTTGTGTTCTGATACGATTGTTGATCTATGTCATTCTGGCGGAATGTTTTAGTGTTCTCTCTGTTTCGCAGTCTTGGTTGTACCAGGATTTATTTCTTTTTGTTGTTTTTTTCTTTCCTATTACTTCATTAGTTGTTTCATTTATTTTTCAATTTTAATTCTTGCCATCTTTCATTTATATTTGTGGGTTGATCATAAGGTTGGATGTTTTCATTCATTTGTTGTTTAAATTTTTTTCTTGTTTCAGTATCTTCTAATGCTTCCAAGTTCCATTTTTTGGAGTTGGTTTTAGCTTGATATCTTTTCTAGCTAGAAGGTGGTATGTGTTCACGTTTGCCCCTCTGTAAGATCTCATGTCCAGCGTTTTTTGTACTAACTCTGGTTGCTAGAACATGGTCAATTTGATTTTCACTGCCAGATGGATGTCTCCAAGTTGCCTCATGTTTTCTTGGATGCTCAAATTTTGTGGATAGGAAACTCATATTTATTATTGCTGCGAGTTGACAGATTCTGTGGTCATTGTCATTTGTTTTTTCGTGAAGAGTTCCTTTTCCGTTTACGACTAGGTCTTTCAAGTATCCTTCTTTCCCCAGTTGTGCGTTGGCGTCTTCCAGTATTAATATCATGTCTTTTTTGACTTTTGACATTTCGTCGCATACTTTATTTAGGTTTTCATAGATTTCATCTTTTACTGTTGGATCAGATGTTTCAGTTAGAGAATATGTTTATTAATGTTATATATTGTTTTTCCATTTTTAGCCTTAGTGTGGCGATCCTCCCATCTAGAAGATTGAACTTTGTTATACTGTTTGTGAGGTTTTCATTTATATAAAACCCTACTCCATTCTTGCCTTGTTTGTCATCTCCACTGTACATAAATGCATATTCTCCTTTTGTGATTTCTCCTGTTTTTCCCATATTACTTCTTGTATCACAGCGATATCTATTGTGTATTTTTTAATTCTCTTGCAACTTCTTTCATCTTTGATGTCCTTAATAACATCTTAATATTCCATGTTACTAGTTTTAATATATTTTTCTTGCTTCCTTTCCTTTTTTTCTCTCTGATCTTTGAACATTATGTTACCTTTTATTTTTTTCTTGCTGTCATCATCAAATTTAATCTTGTCCCTATTCTTTGCCAAATTTGTTGCTGTTGTCTGAGTTCTATTTACGTTTTTTGCAAGTTTTTTCGCTATTTCCACAAGTTTATGATCTTTCTGACACCATTTTCATCTCTGTTTCCATTATGCTATCTTTACTCGTTTACCTGAGGATCTAAAGTTTTTTAACTTCTTGTCTAATTTTCATCTATATTTCTCTATCACTCTTATTCAATTCACCGTTGATATATATTTGTTGATCTTTAATTTTTTTTAATCTATATTTGTTTTTGAGGATTTTTAGTTTTTCTTGAAAGTTTTCCATCTCTATAATACCCTTTTGTGGTCCTATTTTCCTTATTTCGTTAATTTTACCTTCCACTTTCAGTCTATGTTGAAAGAATTTGGTCACCCTATCTCTTGTATCCTTTTGTCTTCCGAATCTAGATCAAAGCCAGTTATTACCAAATTGTTCTTTTAATTCTTTCGTTCTATAATTTCGCTACTCTGTTGCTCAATTAAATTTTTTTTTCTTTTTCCATTTTATCGATCCTCTCCTCCATTTCGTCCATTTTCTGTTTCAGTTCTTATTTTCCTCTTTTATATCATCGTTTAGTTCTTTAAGCTCCTGTCTATACTGCTTCTATTCATCTTTTATTTCTTGGATATCTGTAGTTAGTTTTGTTACATTCTCTGTCAGTTTTTCTAACATTTTTAGCGCTAGATCCATTTTATTTTCCTTTTGATTTTTTCCATTTTCAACCCTCCTGTTTTTTTGGCTATTTGTATTATATTCGGTATCGTCATTATCCATTGTTATTTTTCGCTCGTTCTAGTTTCTGCAGCTCCGTGGAAGCATCAATAGACCAGTCTTCCCGTCTGATCTCTATCCACTATCAGGACTACAATTACTGCTGTCTCTTAATTTCAATTTCTGAATTAAACATAATTTACTTGAACGCCGGAATGTCGCAGATAATTTTCTGTAACTGTTATCAGCTGACCCTAATTACTGTTATTAGTGAGGTATATTTACCTGATTTTCAGTTAACAAAATTATGGATTTATCACTTGCTGAATTCAGTTAGAAAGGAAATTTTTATCACTACACTATAGTTACTATATAGTTAATGTCCTGTATTGAACATTTTGGAATCTTTTCTGTTGCATATTGTGAAAATCGAAATTATTACCAACAGAAATTATAACAAGTTCGTATTCATTCATGACAACATTGCCACCATACACTAATGTTAGTAGAGTAAAATGACACCACCTTTTTGTTGCCCAGAGGGTTTTTAAAGGGTACCTACAATGCTTGGAAAAATGTAATAAAAATACAAACAGTACATAAATAGTTTATGAAAGCAAAGTACCAACCCTCTGGTTTTTAGACAGTAAAGGCAAAATAAAACAAAACAATTTTGGAAAAGTTTATTATTAGATTTTTTACACCTTACACATTAAAATTTAATATTACATTATCCTTCACAAGGATATGTAGGCGAACAAAGGAAAATTAAATTATCATATATAGATCAGCAGTATTTCTTAAAAAATAATTATAATTTTTATTTTGAGACAATGTCCTAGAGATTTTCTCATTTTGGCTAGATTCTGATAAAAGATCAGTGCTTCTATTAATCTCTTTAACCCTTTGCTAAAACTCAAAACTATTGATTAGCATAATATTGTTCTGAAGCTATTTTTGTAGCATTTCAGTTTAATATATTTTATTTGGATGTTTCAATTTCCACTTTGGAAATCATTCAACACAAAAATACAAATTAAATGAATGATTATGTTTTGCTACTTGGTCATATAAAAAAAGATTTTTTTTAATTGCCCAGAAACTAAACAAAATAATTTGTTTAATTTGTATTTTTGTGTTGAATAATTTCCAAAGTGAAAATCGAAATGTCCGAATAAATGTATTTTAAAATGAAATTGTCATTAATTCCTATTGAAGATAGTAAACAATATTTATTATCTTAGTTAAGAACACAAGTCAAGCATCAAAAGGGTTAATGTTATTAAAAAGGAACAATTTTCATAACTTTATGTAATTTTAACACATTATGTGACTAAATCAGTTACAAACATATGTGAAAACCACAAGTTAGAAATTCCATAACAGTAAAAACTCTAGGAATTGGCATATTTTCATATTAAGTGAAACGTCTAAGAAATAAAATAATCTAGTGAAGGCACATCTGAGCAAGGAGACATTTTGTATACATTTAGTACAATTTTTTCAAGCTACCTCGTACATATCACAATTATTTGATCATTATGAATGAAAAGAAATTATTTGCCACTTTCTAAAAAACCCTGAGAGTTAGTACTTATACAAAAATATACAATGACATAGGGCAGCATTTAAATTCTCTCAAGTCTTGTCAAAAAATAAACTACAATTGATTTTCACTTTTATTTCTTCTTCGCTTTAATAAATTTTGGTTTTATAACCAATGTCTGTTATGAAATGACATTTACAAAATACAAAAATAAATGTATATATTGTAGCTTTATTCTTTACAATAAAGTATCTACATGTTAAAACTGATTTATTAAAAATTAAGCAATTCAGTTGTCATTTGTGGCGAATTTTTTGACAAGAATACTTTTCAATACCTACTAAAATAGAGATCCATCCTGATAATCACAATAAATTCTATATCGAAGAATATATACATGAAAAAAACATGAAAAACGCCCCATGAAAAAATATACCTTAATATCCCAAAAATATAAATTAACGCCGATCTACCTGCATTTGTTGTAATTGCTGTTGCTGCATCTGTTGCATCTGCTGTTGTATTTGCAATTGCTGTTGTTGCTGCTGTAGCTGTTGCTGCTGTAATTGTTGTTGCATTGTGGCAGGTATATTTGAGATCATTTGATTGGGTGTTTGATTTCCTGGTATACTAGGCAAAGGTGAAGGTGGTATTGAGCTAGCACCTGAAAAAGAAAGAAAACTGCAATACTTTTCTACTTAATGTAAAAATATGTATTTTATGAATTTCATGCAAAAAAATAAATTTGACCGAGATAAAAAATTTAATATTATTTTGTGGATAAATACACTAATTATATACAAATATGATCTCTAAATTAATTATTCTGAACAATATTTAATTAATTGACTATTAAACTTACCTGGCGTGCCAGAACTTTGTGCAGGACTCTTTGAATAGCTTTGAATATCTGCTAGTAAATTTTGCCACACAGCTATTTTTTCATAATGCCTTTTTAACAGTTCCTCTTTCCTCGCTAACTCCAGTCTAAGTTCACTAATATCTTCTTTAACATTCATTTCAGGTTTGAGGGCAGATAAAAGGAACCTTTTTTGTAGAAAAAATGCTTCCATTTGCCTAGCTAAGTCTATAAAACGAAGAGTAGTTTGTTCTACTTCTACTTTTACTTCGTCTTTGTCGGAGGTAGGTAAGGCTTCTTCTTTGGTAAGGACGTTTAAACAATGCTGAAATTAGACATACTTTTTTCAATGATTTTTTATTAAAATATTTTCAGATTTGTATAGAGATTAATATATTATGAACGTGAAGTCTAGAAAAAGAAATACTTTTTAGATACACACCTGAAAAGCTTCTTCAAATTCGTCCACAAGATTTCCACTGCTATTAGTTGGGGTGGCCATCGCCGATACAGGAGGCGATGCCTCTTTCATCGGAGTCATTGAATAAATTGTACTGTAATAGAATTCCAGTAAAATATTAGACTCTTGAATAAAACAAAATAATCAATAGACAACATAAAGAGACGCTGAAAATGATGAAGTAACTGGCAAATCAGATATCAAATGTCACTTTTCACACTTTTCCGTCCAATCACAGACTGACTCCTTCCCAATGAATTTTCTTCAAATAGTGTGAAGTTGACAACACTTAAAGGCCGTGTTCTGTGCTTAAATCCACAAACGGAGATTCATCTTATTTTGAAGGGTTTGAAATATACTCTAATACATTTTTTATTTGAAACAAAAACTCACATAAAAAATAAATATGATAACCTTTCCTTCCATTTATATTGGATTCTGAGATGTAATTGCCTTTTTATGTCCTATTAGTATTTAGGTATTATGTATAAGTATTCACATTCATTCTAAGAATAGGAACAGGGAAATTACCAATTACCCTATTAACTTACAATGCCTCTTGTGGTTTTAATAACTTTAGTACGACAGGTGCAGAACATACAGCTTCAAGAAAGAAAAAAAAATAAACCCAATTGAATTTGAGAGAAATGGATATTTTCCTTCTTGTAGATAGAAATTTGTATAAACAGGCCGGATTTGGTTTCATCACATCCTTAGGCCGGCCGAGTTCCGTCGCCCCCACCCCCCAACAATTCATTATGTCTGTCTCCTACTTAAATTTTGATAAAATTAGACAACTAGAATAGAATCGTATTTGCATCTATTACCTATTATCAAGTAAAAATATAAGTTTGTTTAAAAAACGAATTATTAGAACTAGGTACTTTTTTTGACTTCTTTTCTTTACACTTGTATTGCAATTTTTACTGTAGGCCTATCAGCGGTAAAGTGTATGTTTTCCCTTTTATCGACTTTTCATAAGATCAATTAACTTATTTTATTGTTACATTTGATATAGTTAAATAATGCGATTTTTTCGACTCCCAATAAAAGGGATTAATTAAACATGGATAAAATAAAATTGTTGTGTAATTGTATTTTTTACAGATTTTTTTTACATGTCATTAAGTATACAGTGAGGACGTTTAGGTTGGAATAAATTTGTGTGGGAGCATGTCTAACACCCAAGAAACAAGTAAAGTACCTAGGAGTGACATTGCACCAGAATGGAAAATGGGGGAGCACGTGCGGAAGATGGTCCGGAATGTTGCGAATAGTGCGGCTGCATTGGGGTGGGTGATGCCCAACATTGGGGGACCCAAATCCGAAAGGAGGAGGGTCTTACACGGTGTTGTACAGTCGATCGTCCTCTACGCGGCACCAGTCTGGAGCGAGGCGGTAGAGATAACGGCCTATGAGGCTCATGACACAAGTGGACAGAACAAGTCTGTTGCGAGTGGCATGCGCCTACAGAACTGTGTCTACGGCAGCCTTGTGGATCATCACTGGATGTGTTCCGTTTCATGTTTTGGCGGTGAAAGAAAAAGAGTTCTATGAGAGAAGAGGCCCAAACCTTACTATGGCCGAGAGAACACAGGAAAGAGAAAGGTCAATTGAAAGATGGCAGGAAGAATGGAACAACACGGAGGGTGTGGCACAGTGGACGAAACTGCTGACCCCAACATAAGACATTGGGTGGACTGTGCCCACAAGCGACTGGATTATTTCCTGATGCAGGTGCTCACAGAACACGGGTGTTTTAGGGCCTACCTCGCTCGGACACTGCGACACATACGATTTTAGATTGCAACAGATGGATAGTAGAAAGGAACAGAATGGAAAGAGAGACAGGTGTGAATTTTGTTACAGTGAGAGAAATTATTGAGAGAATGATTGAAAATAAATCAAGTTGGACTAGCATACACAATTATATCCGTGCAGTGATCAAGAAAAAAAAAGAGGAAGAAAGACAGCTGGACCAACGGCAAAGGTAAGAGTACAGGATGCTGGAAGTTGAAGCTAGAAAAGTGGGTCAGACTATATAAGTTAGAATGCGTGAGTCAGACTCTGGGGAAGGAGGAAATGCCCGTCTGGGAGTGATGCCGTACTAGGAGCGATGAGGGTCTTCTACGTGCTATCTGGAACGAGACAGGGAGCCTCCTTGCTGATGAATGGTCAAGGGGCTGATCCTTCCGGATCGCTGGATTACAGAGGAGGGTCTGGTTTAGCAAGTAGGCGTTCGGCGTAGACTCGGCCACGAGAGGGCATTTTAAAGTACCTCGGGAACTATCGCCGGGAGTACAAGGAACGAATCCTGCGCTAAGGTCAGTCAGGCGGCGTTCTGGACTGAGATGTCTTTTGAAGATTCCAGACCCCTCTATAAAGACGAAAAAAAAGGTTGGAATAAATTCAATATTTTTGGGTCTAACAATATTTTAACAAAATGCTTTCACACTTCAATTTTTAATTTAAAATGCGCATCTTATGCTACAATTGAATGTACTAATGACGACATCACTTTCATGTAAAAGTCGTCGTCGGTTTTTTTAATAAAATAACATATTTTTCTTTTCATTTTTACATTTCACAGCAATAGATGATTACAAAAATGTATAATATTTATAGTCTAAAATAATTGATTTGTGAATTACAGACAAATTTTATATCAGAAATTTTAAATCTAAAATTTTTTTGAATAGACTGGACTAATAAACATGGTATTTTTTTAGAAAGCTATGGTTTTTATTGATATCGTTTTTTTTACATGTAGGTATTGGTTTTGTTTACAATACTAGTGTCAAACATTAAATACCATAGCTTTAAGCTTTCTTTGAAAAAGAAAAAAGTGAAATTTTAATGATGTGTGGGTATAATAACAAGTGCCGAACCCATCAAGAAGTTTGTGATTTTTGGCATGACAATTATCCGAATTATCCTATTTGTTAATCCACTGTATCTAAAATTAAAACAGGATTGGAAAATTCGGTCACGTAAGAGATAATTATAAAGGTCGTTCTGCCATTAGTGATGATGAAAAATTGAATTTGTTACTAACTGTGCAAGAAAATCCACGTACTTATATCCAGCTTTCTTATGCACCTTTGGTGTTTTGCCGCGACTAAAGTAAATTTTGATAAAAGTGTTAAATAAATAAACGTTGCGCGATTTTTTCCATTTTGACAACTCTCGTGAGATCATTAAAATTTATCACTTTTCCTTTAACCGGTCACCATGGAATTTCCATCCAATCCGACTCCAATCTTCAAAACCTATCGCATCAAACTTCGGTTTTAATTTTTGGCAACAAATGTGAGGCATTTGAAATATGCCTAAAAAACGGTGAACTTAAACTTTCATATTACAAACGATCTAAAATATTTATTTATTTTTTTCGACTGCACAAGTAAAAATAGTTTTTCTAAACTACACTACTTCAGCTATAAATTTCTTCGTGCAAGTATTTTCAGTGCCGTGCAATCGTTTGAAAAGTGAAAGTTTTAATTCAGCGTTTTTTGGGCATATTTGAAATGTCACATTTGTGGCCAAAAATCAAAACCAAAAATTCATGCAATAGATTTTGAAAATTGAGCAGTGGAAATTTCACAGTGACCGGTTAATGGAAAAGTGATAAATTTTAATCTCATGGGAATCGTAAAAAATGGCAAAAATCGTGCAACGTTTATTTATTGAACACTATACAAACTTACTTTGATTGCGGCAAAATTGCATAAGAAAGCTGTACTACTCACCTTTAAAACGCTTTTTGATTTATGTCGTTAGGACACTCTGATCAAAAGATATCGAATTTTTACCGTCGAATTGATACAAATTGTATTTAAAATTCATTTCGAGTGTATTGCCGCGTCGCTTAAAGCAATATTTTTGAGAGAACTGTTTCTTTTACATAAAAAGTGTTAATAAACATTTTTGTTCAAAATGGTCTCAGCTTCCTTTTTTTTATTTGAAATATTTTTTCTACGACGCACATATTAAAATATTTTTTCTTCTTGATAAATCGATTTTTTCCTTACGATGGGGATGGTTTTAGGGGAAAGCCAGAGGTAGGGATAGTCTTTTTACATATTTTTTGGATACTCAAAATTAACATTCTCAGAAAAATTCAGCTTGTTCGTATAATTTTTAGAGGCTTAGTGGCATTTTCCGTATACCGATTTACCTTATTTTTTCGGTATTTTTCACGTGTAATACCGATGGTTTTCATTATTATAATATATGTTATAAATATCTTAAAGATATAAAAATGTTTATCGAGAAAGAGCTTTGAAAGAAAAAGTTAATGGTTTAAAGATTATCAACCTATTCTTTATAACTTCGTCGCAAATGCCGGTCAACTTTGGCCGGTTGTATCTCAGGAACCACTGACTTCAATTTTTTTTTCTTTTATAAGAGCAATCTTGCAAAGCCTTTTCCAACACCGTTTTTTAAATTTAATTTAAGCTAATAGTTACCGAGATATTCTATTTGTTTATAAGCCAAAAAATTGTTTATAATTTAAAAACATTCCTGAGACCGTCCAAATAAGTCGATTTCAAAAAAGAGGTAAAAAAGAAATAAATTACACTTACTCACAATCAGTTTACTACCTAAGACGACTGGTTTCGCTTTCTAAAATTTGCAAAGCATCATCAGGTCAGTGGTACAAAGTAAATTAAATGATTCCGGCATAATTTCCTACTTTAGCCTGTATATATCTTTGTCTATGGTCTGCCTATTTTCTTCGAAAATTTTAAGCAATGTTGGCCAAGCTTTAATATAAGATTCCAGACAATCGCACATTGTATTCCATCGAACTTCAATGGGTACAACAAATTTTAAATTTCCAGATTTGCGGTAACACGCATTTGCAAAATGATTATTACGAAAGTATTTAACAATACTAACTACGTGTTTAGTAATATTGATATTGGATGATTGGCTTGGCAGTCGTTAGCCAGAAGGTTTAACATAAATGCGCAGAGCAGCCGTATGTAATAATATCATGATCTAGCCACTTCTCTAGCAGGAAACGCGTTTTCTTTACGTTAGCACCATTACCTGTAACTACTGAGTGAACTTTGAATTTCAATTCGCCCTCACTAATCTGCAGTCTGAGCATGGCCTGACGTATCAAAAGTCTCCCATAAATAAACTTCACCAGACTTTGTGGTAACTGTAACATACACTATGGGATCGTTATGGACATTCGACCAACCATCAAAACCTAAGCAAACAACTTCATTTTGTATAAAAAATCGCGAATTTTTTGCATTTCCTCATCATAAATATTGTCAAGCTCCGCTTGTCAAGTGTTCGCTAATCGCGGTCTGTGCTTATATCTGTTCGACTAGGTGGCTTGTAACCAGGTCGAAGTTCTTCTATGAGACGAATAAACTGTGGATGATCAACATGTTTAAATGGCGAATTTGTAGCCAATGTAGGGGAGACCGGGGAGAGTTCGGACACAGGGAGACATCGGACACATTTGAATTTCGCACATTTTTGAAGATGCACTGTTGTCATTTGGTAAACACAACCTTATTTGTACATAATTATAGGTTATGTATTGACAGCTGTGATTTCGGTCGTAGTCACAGAGTTATCTATTGTGAAGTGTTTTGTCGAGTTTTGTTCTAAAAATATCGGTGCAATCCAGAAGATATATTTTAAAATACATAGACTTACCACGTATAAAACTTTGGTGCTGTAATCTACTATACTTATTTCATTAATTTGCGTTTATGTTGTTGCAATATTTAGGTAAGTTTTTTTATAAACCCATTGTATTACCAATGTTTGCATTAGGGGAGAGTTCGGACACAGTGTCCGAACTCTCCCCTGTGTGTCCGAAGTCTCCCCTGATCTGTAGTTATTCTATTTTTCTCTTACAGCTCATAATGCCCCGTACATATACAAGGGTAACAGAACGACAATTTTCTGCAGACACTATGAAAAATGCCACATCAGAGGTGCTTGACGGCAAATTGAGCATTCGGAATAGCGCCAAAACCTACGGCGTTCCTAAATCTAGTCTTCTAGATTACATAAAGAAAGCTAGAGCTGTGGGTATAGACAACGTAACATTCTCTCCAAATTTCAAGCAATCTCAAGTGTTTACCGATATAATGGAAAAAATGCTTGAAAAATATTTATTAGATTGTTCTTCCATGTTTCATGGACTAACGCCTAAAGCTGCAAGACGTTTAGCTTTTGAATTTGCCAAGAAAAACCATGTTAAAATGCCTACTACATGGAGCGAAAATGAAGAAGCTGGAACAGACTGGTTTTCAGGTTTCATGAAACGTCATCCTGTACTATCTATTAGAACACCTGAAGCCACTAGTCTCGCTAGAATGACGAGTTTTAACAAAGTTACTGTTGAGACGTTTCAAAATAAATTAGAAGAAGTTTTACGTCGTCATTCTTTTGGATCTTCAGCGATTTTCAATTTAGATGAAGTGAGTCAATTAACAATTTTGTTTAGTTATTTTGATAATTAATATCACTTATTTTTTAGACTGGGGTTACTACAGTTCAGCGTGTACCTAAAATAATTGGAAGAAAAGGTCAACATCAAATAGGGCAGGTGACCTCACGTGAACGTGGAGAATTAGTTACACAAGTGGGCATAATTTCTGCTGATGGAAAAGCATTGCCTCCTATATGGGTATTCCCACGGCAACGTTTTGATGAAAACCGCATGATGAAAGGGGTTCCTCAAGTTGCTTTAGGATTAGTATCTCCTTCAGGATGGATGACAAGTGATAATTTTTTTAAAAGTACTTAAACATGTTGTCAAAAATACACTCTGCTCTGATACTAATAAAATTTTACTAATCATGGATAACCACGAGTCCCATCTCTCAGTGGAGGGACTTGATTACTGCAAAGAAAATGGAATTACTGTTTTGACACTACCACCTCATACTTCTAATAAGTTACAACCTTTGGACCGAACAGTGTTTGGTCCTTTCAAAAAGTTTTTTAATGATGGTGCTAATTCCTGGATGTTGTCTAATCCTGGTCAGACACTTTCTATATATGACTTGCCTGCTATTTGTTCTTCTGCTTGGGACAGAGCTGCCAATCCAGTTAATATTAAAAGTGGTTTCAAGTGTACAGGTATTTGGCCTTTTGACAGGAATATATTCGGAGAAGAAGAGTTCTTATCTTCTTACGTGACAGATAGACCAATGCCTACTACAGAACCGGAACTCGGAAAAAGAGATTTTGATAGCTTGTCCAAACCGGGGCCAAGCAAAGTTTTAGTTTCTCCGAGTCACTCAACTTCTCCAAACATCATTTCTCCAGAAATGGTT
Organism: Diabrotica undecimpunctata; assembly: GCF_040954645.1. Lineage (NCBI taxonomy): Eukaryota > Metazoa > Arthropoda > Insecta > Coleoptera > Chrysomelidae > Diabrotica > Diabrotica undecimpunctata. Next base: position 39,681,107 of record NC_092809.1, on the reverse strand, counting down.
AGACCGTTTCCCAAGGCGCCAGAACGTAAAACATCAAATAGAGGGAGGCCTAAGGGCAAATGTATCATTGCCACGGATACTCCAGAAAAAGACGAAATTGCCAACAGGAAACTAAAACGATCTGTTACAAGGAAAGTAAATCCTAAAAAAAGACAGAAAGTCACTAAAAAAATTGTTGAAACATCTTCTTCTTCTTCCTCTGAAGACATAATGAGCAATGAAAAATCCTCTGACTTCATAGAGCAAGATGACGAAGTGGATACAGAAGAAACAAATATTGCAAATGGTCAGTTTATAATTGCCAGAGTTTATGGAAAAACACCAGCTACATTTCGGCACTATGTTGCAGAAATTCAGGAAAAACAGATAAAAGGATACGACGTAAAATTTTATAAAAAACATGCCACTTCTAATCGGTTTATCTCCACTGAAGAAGATGCTTTTGTTATATTTGAAGACATAAAATGTATTTTACCGAAGCCCTTGAAAGATACACGTCAAAGATATGAAAATATGATCTATTTTAATACAGATTTAGAAGATTATTCATTGCATTAATTTTTTAATATCTAAACATGTCTATTTTTTTTAAATACATTTTTATAAGTAACATATGTTGTACTGTCCGAAGTCTCCCAGTACTGTCCGAAGTCTCCCAGTTCCTAGTCCGAAGTCTCCCCGTTTCTGGGGAGACTTCGGACAAATGACCCCCTGCAATATTTTTTTATTTTTGTTGTTAATTTATTGATTTGATATATTCTGCTCTTGATTGGTTATGCCTGAACCTTGGAAGCTTAAGTTAACTACTTTAAAAGGTAAATATATCAATACACTTTTCTAATAAAAATTAATTTTTAAAAATGGTCCGAACTCTCCCCGGTCTCCCCTATAACGTGCTATTTGCCTGTCTAGAGCCTCCTTTTGGTTTGTACTTGTTTTGATAAGAAAGGATTCCACAGAACTTTCAGTTTTGCGTCTGTTTCGATTTTGAGCTACTAGTTCAGATGATTGGGGATTAGAAGTACTTGGTCTGGACATCATTGCATCTCTGTCTTCAGTGCATGCACTATCGTTTCGCTCCGTTAGCCTCATCAGAAGTCACAGTTTCTTGAGTATCTGAAACTGAAAACAAGAAATATTTTTTTACGAAACAAAGAAGTTTTTAATAGGGCTAAAAGAAAGAAAAAATAAAGCTTCTAGTTCCTTATACTTTTGTAAAAACTTATTTTATAGATTCGCAAATACAAATGACACAAAAATGGGGAGCAATAATAGAAACAATTAATATTCAACTATAAATTTATAAATATTATATTAAACACAAAAAACAAAATCTGGGTTTTATTTCTTTTTGTCATGCTTCTGTCATCTTAAATTTTAAAAATGCAGGAATATCAAAAGGTCTTGTGATCACATCACAAGTCAAATTTTAAATAACTCTGACATTGTTTAAAATTTGTACCAAGTGAAGAAATAGGCCAATATAAAAGCTAGATAATACAATGGTTCGTGTATAAAAATGTAAAAAATTGATATTGTTAATTATTAATTTGCCATGTTAATTTAATAATGTTCATTTAAATATAATAGGCAGAAAGTATGAAAATACAGTGCAATTTAAGCATTTTGTCTTACCTTCAATGTCATCATCATTATTTCCAGAAGAACATTTGATTAAGTGATTCTTCATTCTTGATACCTGACCCTCTAAAGTTATCCCACATTTTTTACATTTTGCTCTTTCACCTTTTCTGCTGCTAAGTTTAATACTTTCAAAGGAATTCCATACTAAGTCACAATTTAATAATCACTACACAAGTGTTTATAAACATAGTAAAATAACTAAAAAAAGGACAAAATGAGTACTAAGTGCCAAGTCAAAACTATAAACTATTATGCTGGAATCACAGAAGATCAACTTGGGAATCCCCTGAGCCACCTTATCACCGCACCATCACCCAAAGTGAAGGATGCTATGGGGGGACCACCTTGTTGAATAATAATAAAATACAATAGAGATATTTAAAAGGGATCTCCATCAGGACCGGTCTTGAATTATTATATTTTTGTTGAGATAACAAAATGAAGAAAAATTTAAATGCATCTTACTAGTGTAAAATTACAGTTGTTTTAATTATTAGAATAATTTAAAATATATTAATTTAAAAATTTAATCATCAAATTTGTAGTTTGTTGAACTGTAGTTTTCATTATTGGGATAATATCAACAACATAGAGAAAAAAAATCAATAACAAAACCGTGGTTTAAATCAGCCAACCCTGCTAGAGAGCCAGATCTATTTTTCAAAAAATCAAAATGAGATTGGTGAATGCACTTGTATTTTTAATGTCTATAAAGGGCAGAAACTTGGACTTTTTGCACACAAAAATACCAGAAAATTGTTCTTTTGGGGATGTGTTGGAGAAGAATGCTGCACACATCTTGAACAGCCTCATCAGACAAACATTTGCATTATTAATCAACTTGATATTAAAATAAGGGTATCCACATGTTTGCAGTGAATTCTACTTCAGTTCTTTGGTAAAGTGGTTTGCAGAGGTGATGATAATTTAGATTTCTAGAAACATTTTGGGGATGGTCTGACCAAATTAAGGTCACTTAGTCTGCCAAACTCTAAGAGCATTTAAGGATAGAGACCAATGGAATGGAGAAAATTTGTTATTAGTATTGGAGGAAATCACGATCTTCAGTAATAGACAAACAACAAGAGAGAGAGAGAGAATACTTTTTACAGCTGCACCATACTCTTTATTTAATAGCCACACCTTGTAATTTGTTCAGTTTCTGTAGTAATATTCATAAAGGTAAAAAAAATACTATTAAGTTTGTAGAACATTTATTTTTAGAGTAGTATAAATTTTGAAAATACATCTTTAATCAATGTTCCAGTACAAATGGTATTACCATTTGTCAAGTTCATAAAATAATCCTAAAGTCTAATACAGAATATTAAATTTATAAAAAAAACACCATTTAGATTTATTCAAATAATTATGTGAAAATGCATATTTAAGCTCACTCATATTCCAAACTCAGATTCTGTATTGTTGAAAATTTTATAAATTTCCCCCAAATACCACATTTAAAACAAAATATTTAATGCTAGATGTCTCTTAATAGTTTCCTTTCAAACCCCATTATTTGTTTAATAAAAATTAATTGAAAAAAAGAACCTCCACGATTTTACAAGTATTTTTTAACTGATCCATTTGCAAGTTCCATTCAAATACTGCCAATAAATACAAATTCAGAAATGCCTTTGGCAAATTCAACAGATCTTTACTAGATATTACATTTTAATATTTCAAAAAGAATACCTTACTTATTATTTAATTTACTATGTAATATAATTTTTATTAGAAAAAAGCATTATTATTGGCAACATTGCAGCTGTAAAGTTCATATACTAATAAAGAATTCAGAATCATTTTGTTTAGCTGTCAAATATGTATTTTAATTTTTAAACTTAAATTTATCAGAAAAATGAGGTCAAATATGATCAAAGATACAACGGATGAACTTTCTTTAATGTGACATTTTTTCTACAAGTTGGGCACTTCTTAGAAGTCTTAGCCACTTGCTTGATACATGTCATACAAAATATATGTCCACAGAGAGTTGCACCAGCAACAACAGGATCACCTAAGACTTCAAAACATACAGGACAAGTTGGCTTGCTTTTAACAGGAGATTTTTCTTCTTTGGGTTTTTCTTTTACTTCATCTATAGTACTTATTATAGAGTGTATACTTTCCATAACTGCATTTACTTGATTTTGCAACTTATTCCAATTATCTGGTTCAGTGTTACTAGTATTAACTTCTACATTATCAGTATCTAATATATTATGAACAATGTCCATTAATTGTTCTTCACTAGGTTTTGGGTCTGGGTTCTAAAAAAATAAATGATTTAAAATATTCTCAGCATTGAATCACTATCTGCAGCTAAAATTGGCTGCAATGAAGCAATAAAACAGAAATTACACAATTTAAAAATTATGTCCAATGTGTGGGCACTTAACCACCCTTCCACTCAATTTAAGAGGTCTACTGTGACTATTAAAGTAACTTACACAGCACAGAATAAGATTAATAGAGACCTTTGGAGATTTGTGTGTATGTCCAAAGAATTGAAGACAACCACCAACAATCATATTTTTTATGGTATTAGCCATAAAAAAACTTAATTTAAATTGGAATTGACTCATTGTCTGAAAAACACATGTAAAAAGATTATATTCACTACTTACATTTTCGCCTTCTTGTGAAACTTGCTCCACCTGATCTGAAATGTTAGGAACAGATACCACACCACAATCATCATCCGAATCTGATAGAACATACAAAGATTTGGTTGTAACCGTTGGTTTGGTGGCTGGAGTGTCTTTAGGTACATGTATGATATCATCGTCGTCGTCATCTGAACAATTTGCAGCTTTAAAAAAATTGTTAACCTGACTTGTAATACTCTTCATAAATTCGTTTTTTAGATCATTGGAAACCTCATTGTCAGAAGAGTCTGAGTCTAGACATTGAAATGCAGGCTTTGTAGATACTAGCGTATTGTTTTTAGATGAACCTTTACTATTCCTTTTTTTATTTCGTTTGGTCTTAGGTTCTGAAGCTTCTGGACCAATATCTATATTTTCATGTTCATCAGGAAATTTTGTCATAGCAACAACTGCTGCACGACGACGAGTTCTTTTACTCATTGTAATTAACCGTGAAAGTGTTAACTATTATTTAAATATAATTTGTCTATCAAACCTATTTTTTTACTATTATTTTCACAAAATATTTCTCTGTAAACGGTTTACCCCTGTTTACTGCCAAGCTAATAACAACAGCCAACTGTAAATATGACATTTGACATGACATTTGACCACATGATATTACAGTTGGATCTTTCTGGTTTCTGATTGGTCGCCGTTCATGTATGAATAATAGGTTGTATAATGTGTTGGCGATTGAGAAATTACCATGTGAACGTAATTTAAAATAAAAGTAAACAAATTTTATTTAATATAGCTATACTATAATTTTATGACCCATGATACTATTATATTATTATACCATGATATTATTTTTCATAGTAAATAAAAAGCCTTTTTCATGACACTCTTTGATACAGGTATCTAACAATTGCTTTTGATAAATTTGGTAATGACAATCTATAATATAAAAATGAATCGCAAAATGTGTTGATAAGCGCATAACTCAACAACGCATGGACCAATTTGAACAATTCTTTTTTTAAAATGTTCCTTGAAGTATAAGGATGGTTTTTACGGCGAAGAAAAATTCGAATAATTTCTGAGAAAACCCTAAAACAGCCCTTTTCTTTTTCCCATACAAATATTTTCTAACTAAATGTAGAGTCAATTTGAACTTTATTGCTATTCAATAAAGTTTATATTAAATTACAAGCACTCACTGTTGTCTAAACAATGTAGGTGTGTTCCTAACGTCAAAGAGTCAATTTGCGCTTTATTGTCGCTGCACAAAGTTCAAATTTAATCAAATGTTTGTGTGTGCGTGTTCGCGTTGGAGGTGAGGAGGTGGAGGATCGTGAACCCAACCAAATTGAAAAGTAAAAAAACGTAAGAGCTATAGATTTTATTGGCCTCGCAATATTCTTTCTTTTGTTTTAGTTTCGGAACGCGACATAAATTGCATCAGTTTTCACTGTCCTTGCATCTGTCAAACAAACCGCGTTAAAAAGAATTTATTATCTTTAATGATTAATTTATTATTAATTCAATATACTCTATACACATACAACATTGTTTTGGCTTAAAGGACTTGACTCCAAGTCATATCAAATTTAAAAAAAAAACTAAAATGTAGTGTTATATCCTCTTTGATTATATTCTCTTCCACAGACAAAGTAGAAATTTCACAGACAACAACAACCTGTCACATTCATGCCCGGGTATCTCTTATGGGAGTGACAGTCCTCTGAAATTTGTATTTCCTAAGGACACCAGAGGGCGTAGCATTCATAGCAAAGCTTCGTGACTGCGCAATACCGCAACCAACAAAACAAGTACGCCACATAGATAAAGAAGATATTACTGAATAGATAGGAAACTGTGTAGGTTATTTCTGGACAATGCGCCCTCTGGTGGCCTTAGGAAAGCAACATCTTTTTAAATAATCTTCTCGTAATTCTTTAAATATAAAGATTAATATTGAGGGTTTGATTACAAAAATAAAACAAACGTTGGTTCTTTTTCTAGTTTATTTTTTTTATAAACATTAATTACATGTATTTAAATGTAGTTGGTTAAACAGTGGCTATTCTGTAGTTTCTATAAATTACAACACAGAAACAGAGAAGAAATAGCATCACATTTCAAGGTGGACTTATATCTCGATCCAACATAGCGGGCTTCTGGTCCAAAATGAATTGTGAAAATGCTTTCACACTTTCGAACCCTGTCCATAGGCTTCACCTTCAAGTCTTCTCTGCCAATTTTATTCATCCAAATATCATAAAGCTAAACAAATAAATAGTTTGTTTTTAATATTTTCTGTGAAATAATGTTACATAGTATATTTCTAGAGGTGCTTTACAAAAGGACAAATGAACAAAAGTTTTGTAAAAAAAGTTCTTAAAACATTGAAGAATTGCCACATTTTTATTGGCGATAATTTTACTTCCTAAAAAACTTTTACCTAATTCTATATCGGCAACAATTCTAATACACATCATAACGTGAACGGAAAGAAGTTTGGGACAACATCGGACATTTTAAGGCAATTATTAAAAAATAAATAAAATCTTATATCAGCATTTTCTACTTACCTCCCTATCTTTTGGAAAAATATGCATTTGAGCATCCTTATTGTAATTATTACAACCATTAACGCAACAGTTAAAAACCGTAATTATTTAAATATGATGGCTAAAAAGCAAACAATTATTTAATCGCAAATAATACAACTCGAAACACTGTGTCGAAACCACAATAAAAATGGCGTACCATGCCCGGGTATCTCTTATGGGAGTGACAGTCCTCTGAAATTTGTATTTCCTAAGGACACCAGAGGGCGTAGCATTCATAGCAAAGCTTCGTGACTGCGCAATACCGCAACCAACAAAACAAGTACGCCATTTTTATTGTGGTTTCGACACGGTGTTTCGAGTTGTATTATTTGCGATTAAATAATTGTTTGCTTTTTAGCCATCATATTTAAATAATTACGGTTTTTAACTGTTGCGTTAATGGTTGTAATAATTACAATAAGGATGCTCAAATGCATATTTTTCCAAAAGATAGGGAGGTAAGTAGAAAATGCTGATATAAGATTTTATTTATTTTTTAATAATTGCCTTAAAATGTCCGATGTTGTCCCAAACTTCTTTCCGTTCACGTTATGATGTGTATTAGAATTGTTGCCGATATAGAATTAGGTAAAAGTTTTTTAGGAAGTAAAATTATCGCCAATAAAAATGTGGCAATTCTTCAATGTTTTAAGAACTTTTTTTACAAAACTTTTGTTTATTTGTCCTTTTGTAAAGCACCTCTAGAAATATACTATGTAACATTATTTCACAGAAAATATTAAAAACAAACTATTTATTTGTTTAGCTTTATGATATTTGGATGAATAAAATTGGCAGAGAAGACTTGAAGGTGAAGCCTATGGACAGGGTTCGAAAGTGTGAAAGCATTTTCACAATTCATTTTGGACCAGAAGCCCGCTATGTTGGATCGAGATATAAGTCCACCTTGAAATGTGATGCTATTTCTTCTCTGTTTCTGTGTTGTAATTTATAGAAACTACAGAATAGCCACTGTTTAACCAACTACATTTAAATACATGTAATTAATGTTTATAAAAAAAGTAAACTAGAAAAAGAACCAACGTTTGTTTTATTTTTGTAATCAAACCCTCAATATTAATCTTTATATTTAAAGAATTACGAGAAGATTATTTAAAAAGATGTTGCTTTCCTAAGGCCACCAGAGGGCGCATTGTCCAGAAATAACCTACACAGTTTCCTATCTATTCAGTAATATCTTCTTTATCTATGGTCACATTGCCGGTGTAAAATACATTGGTGTACACACACGTGTTGTTTTTCTTGGATTTTCTGTTACCTTATCTACTCAGTTTTCTTTTGTCAACTTAATAAACGAAACAAATTCTCCAGTTTTCTTCGATTTATTTTTGATTGATTGTCTTATATCGTGTTTTGTGTAAAGTGTTTTAATACCTGTGATTAATAATTATTAAGTATATCTGGTAGGCCTCCTATAAGACGAAGTAATTTAGGTAGAAGAACCCGAAATGCTACAAACCAAACTACTTACCGATCTAATCATGCTGCACAAGAACGTGACGACCGAAATGAACGTCAAAGAATTCGTATATCACGAACCCGGGAAGCGAGAGCAAAAGATTCAACGTTTGAATCGAGCTGCTTTCAATTACGATTTGTCAATTGACTACAGTAATTAACAATGTGTTACTATTGGATCTATGAACTTGGTTTGCTCTCATTGTAAGGCATTGAAATACAAAAATGAAGCCAATGGATTGTGTTGCGCAAATGGGAAAGTGAAATTGATACCATTGGATCCACCACCAGAGCCATTATACTCATTGGTTTCAGGAATAGGACCAGATTCTATACACTCTTTGTCAAATATCAAAAAATATAACAAAATCCTTCAAATGACGTCGTTTGATGCGTCCATCCAAGAGTTGCACCGAGAAAAACTGTATGATCTCAACACTTTGAAAGAATTAATTCAAACAAATCTTCCACTATTGAATAAACAACAAAAGTATATATTTGATATATACATTTGTTACTTGTGAAAGTAACAAATGATAGAACAGGAGGATTTACTTCTTAGATGCCCCTGGTGATACAGGAAAAACTTTTTTGATTTCATTGATATTAGCAACAATTCGTTCACAAAATAAAATTTCACTTGCACTCGCTTCGTCTGGAATCGCAGTAACTTTGCTTAAATGTGGTCGAACAGCCCATTTAGCACTAAAATTGCCAAACTCCAACCTGCAACATTTCGAAGAACTCTGCAATGGCAAAAGTTTTGCAGAAATGTGAATTGATTGTTTGGGATGATTGCACGATGGCACATAAAAAATCTTTGGAGGCTTTAGATAGAACCTTAAAAGATCTACGGAGCAATCATAACGCATTTGGTGGTGCAATGATTTTATTAGCTTTATTAGCAGGAGATTTTCGTCAAAGCCAGTGATTCCACGATCAACGCCAGCTGATGAACTCAATGCATGTTTAAAGTCCTCCAATTTGTGAAAACATGTCAAGGTATTACACTTAAGCAAGAATATGTGTGTCGTGTTGCAAAATGACCAATCTGGTGACATATTCTCTAAACAACTCATTGACATTTGTAATGGCAAATTTCCTATAGACACCTTGACTGGTCTCATTAACTTATTCAAAAGGTGTTTCCAGATGTTGCTCAAAATTACAGAAACCATGATTGGTTTAGCGAACGGGCTATATTAGCTGCAAAAAACAGATATAAATGAATTAAATTTCAAAATTCAAGAACAAATTACAGGCGAATTGAGGATATATAAATCAGTCGATTCGGCTACTAACCAAGATGATGTCGTCAACTATCCGAATGAATTTTTAAACTCACTGGATTTACCAAGATTGCCACCTCACAATCTTCAATTAAAGGTTGGATCGGTAGTTCTAATGTTGAGAAATATCAACCAACCGCGTCTTTGCTCAACCACAGGGGCAATCATTAGGTGTTTGTGGTATTAATCTAGAAAACCAATGTTTCCCACATGGTCAATTGTATGTTGCCTGTTCCCGAGTTGAGAAACCATCAGATTTTTTTGTATATTCACTAGGTAATCAAACGAAAAACATTGTATATCATAAAGCACTACAATAAAAATAAAACAGATTTTTGTTAATAATTATGATTCACTTGATTTACAATAAAGCGATTACTGAAAATACATATATACGTTTTATTTCATTATTCTTTATTACATCGGTTATTGACCCTATGTTAATAATAATTAATAATATAATTAAATAATTAATAATTAATTAAGAGATAATTAATAATAAATAATTAATTATCTCTATGTTTTGTCATTGAAGCACCCACTTTATAAATATTTGTCACCTTTAGGTTCCCACTATCCCTTTAGATTATTTTTCAATTAGGTTTGAACCTTAAGTTCCCCTCTTAGTTTGAAGCCCTCTGGCAGACATCCCAGTCGGGGTTTTTAGTGGGTCCAAAAGGGTGGCCAAAGTTCGTGGAAGCGAAGATACTTAGGTCACCCGAGCTGACCCTCACACACCGCCCTATCATCATGGTGACAGTTCTGTTCAGGAAGAGTAAAGAAATAAACTGCCACATTCCAAATCTATTTGACAGAACGAAGTCTGTCGGGTCCGCTAGTCATACAATAAAAAGACGCATTAAACAGTTTGTTACAACCGTTAAAACATCTGTTAACGACGGTTACAAATCGTGGCTACAATTTCCCTATACATTTCCTCTTTTGGGGCAGTAAAATTCATTATTTTTTCGTGTCGCGTGTGTGACAGTTATCCCGGTATATGTACGTATTATGTTCTTAAAGTCCCAATTGGGACAGTTCTCACCGAGATTCACGTATACCCATTTCGCCTTGTACCACGCATTATTATGCACGCAACAAGGCATAGTTAGAAGTTAGGTTTTTAAATTACAAAATTTGTTAAAAGCAAATTTTGTAAAAATAAAAATGTTTTTGTGGCTGTTATCAAACCAAATAAAGTTTATTTTCAAACTCAAAAATCTGCAATTTACTTCAACATTGAATTAGTACCTGGTTCGACAAAGATTGATAAGTCGGAGTCTTTCATAGTCATCCACTTTTAGAAACTTGGCGCTCGTCTTATGTTGAGGAAAAGAGTCATCAAAAATATATTAAGACATTTCGATTTCCACCTCGGAAATCCTTCTCAAAATACAAAACATTAATAATAAATTTAACAAATTTTGTTTTTTGTTACTTGGTGAACAATTCTTCTAATAATTTAAGTTTATCTGACTCATTAATATTGATAGTTCAGACATATATTATACATTTTAAAGTAGACGACTTTAAAATGATATTGCCAATACTGTCAAGTTGCGTTCCTGTGACGACTTTATTGTAAGATAGTTTAGTCCATTACATGAAACCAGCTTTAAAATTATCCTGTTACTGATTCCATAGTAAATCACGAAGAAAAAACCTCATAATACTATCCCGATGTGGTAAGTATTTGGTGTTACATTTAGTTTATTCTCAATAAACACCAAACTCTAATTTTATGTGTATGTTATCTAAAAACATAAATGATGTATTCTCGATACGTTATTGACTTACTACTAGTGGTATTTTTTTTATTGATTTTCTTTTAATATGGGTAACTAGATCCATAAGTAGAACCGCTTCTTTGATTATTCTCTTTTACCATCTGTTCCTTTTAGGACTATACTTGAATCTTTCCATTGAACTCTATATTCATTTTACCATGCATATTTACATATTTGAAATCTATCAAATTCTCTATTTTTACTATAAGATTGATGTCCACTTATTCTCTCTCTCTCTTATGTTTCTCCTCTAAGAACGAATTTTCATCAGAACAAGTAATTTTGGCTCTCTCGTATAAGGATTTAATGATTCCCTTTTTAATATTGATGTTGTGATTTGATATGTAATTTAGTTATTTTTTTTGGTGTATTTTGGTTTTCTATATACTTAAGTCTCATATCCAGTATCCTTCTTCGAGATTAAAACATTTAGGAAAGGTAGTGTGTTATATTCCTTTTCCATGGTAAATGTTATTATCTCTTCTTTGCCGTTTATATCATATTGAGAATATGTCATCTACATATTTCCACCATACAGAGGATTTTAAATTTTGTTTAGAAATAATATTTGTTTCAAAATACATTCGCTAATAATGAAGATAAACTAGAGCCCATTGCTAGACCAAAATTTTGTTTATAGAATTTATTATTAAGTCGAAAATAGTTATTATCAGTACATAATGTTAATAACTGCATTATTGACGATGAATAATATATTCATCATACATATGATGACACCTATTGCCAAATTTACAAAACCCAAATTTTTCACGGAAGGCAATTGTATAATAGGAAAATAACCAACACGAGACAGTTTTATGGCTATATATTTACATAACTTTTTCGTAAATAATTCTCTTAAAAACATATCAATTTCTCTTCTTTCTTCCCTTTTTCGACTTTTTGCCCTTCTGCTTATTTTTCTTCTTTTCAGCTATCAACCTGGCTTTTACAATTTGATCGGACGATTTCATTTCTGATTTTCTTTGCTTCATCTTGACTTTTTCATTATGTTTTGCCCAATGTACATGAGGGTTTCTAAGAGGACCTAAAACACATGAGTAAAAGGATTTGTAATTTGTAGTTTTAAATTTTTTTATAGTTAATAATCTCACGTTTTGGAGCAGGAGAATCATCTTCGTCGCCATCGTCATCATCCTGGTCTATTTTTGTTTTCTCTTTCCACTGTTCATATCTATTACTCTTATAAGTAGCTGATATCCAAACTCCTGATTCGGTTTTTATTTTACCGGCTCTAAAGTCCTACAAAAACAATAATTTGTTACACTTTCCGCATATATATATATATATATATATATATATATATATATATATATACAAGGTAAACATATGTTTGCAGGTCTGTTTGTGGGTGTTTTATCGATTTCGAAAAAGCCTTTGACCGGGTCACCCACGACGAACAGATTAGTGTCTTGAAAAAGGTGGGAATTAATGACCAAGACCTCCAAAAATTTGTATTGACATCAAAACATACGAATTGGTCAGAATACGACGGAAGCAGTGAAAATACGACGTGGAGTGAGGTAAGGATGTATTTTATCGCATCTACTTGTTAATATCTACTCCGAATTTATTTTCAAAGGAGCATTAGATGAAGATGTTGGCATTAAAATCAACGGGATTAATATTAACAATCTCAGACACGCAGACGACGCGGTACTGATTGCATCCAATGAAAAAGAGTTGCAAATACTTATAAACAGATTGTCCGAAACATGTGTTGAATATGGGCTAAAGCTTATTACTTCTAAGACAAAACTGATGGTTGTCAGCAAAACAGAGTTAGAAAGAATCCACAATATCACCTATTTGGATGCCAATGTTAACGAAAACTCTCGATGAAAAAACGAAAAATGAAATAATGAAAACGAAAATTCTCATTAATAGGGATATTACATTTAACCTTAAAATCAGATTAATACGCTGTTAAATATCCTCTACATTGCTGTATGGCATGCGGAGCTGGACTCTTACAGCAACACTTATGAAATAACTTGAGGCCTTTGAGATGTGTATTTACCGACGAATATTGCGGATAAGTTGGATTGATCGAATAACAAATGAAATAGTCTTACACTGAATGAAAAAGAGCACAGAAATAACAAAAACGATAAAAATTGAAAGTTACAATATTTCGGCCATGCAATGAGACATCAGAGAGGTATAACCTTCTAAACCTCATAATACAGGGCAAGATCGACAGAAGAAGTGACTCACGCCGAGGAAGAACATAGTTATTATTGCCAATATGATCGTCAAGGTTCGATAATCGGACGGGGTACCAGAAGAAGAAGGCAAACATAAAGAACTTTATTTATCGCCCACAGAAACGACCAGTTATTGACCTAGTCAACACTTTGGCTTAAGGACTTCTTCCGACTTCCAAGAGAATCTATACTCCATATCTAAAAATACTTACCGGTGCAGCAACCATCTTCTTTTTTTTCCTATCCCATACTTTCAGTTGTTTGCCCATCCTTATAGCTTCATTTGAATCGCCGACTAAATCTAATTGGGCGTTCATGGCTTCTTTTTGGAAATTGTTTATTGCTAAGCTGAAAAAATTCACCAGGTATAAAATAAAACTGTTATGAGATTACATGATGTATTGTATATTCTAAAATTGTCTGGCTTTTATTTAAAAGAAAACTTTAAAAGTAGTAATGTATTATGTGACCCAGAACAAGATTCCTAGATAACATCGATGAAGACATGAGAAATATGGAAATACGTGCTTGGCGGAGGAAGGCGATGGATAGGGACGACTGGAGAAAAATTCTTGGGGAGGCTAGGACCCACACAGTCCTACATGGTACATACAATTAAGTATGTACCATATGGGAAACTTTTTTATTTTTAGTTTTATAAAAAAGTTATTTTTTATAAAAAGTTCTGCATGTTCTTAAACCTGAAATACAACAATCAGATATTAAAATTTTCAGTCATATACGCGGTTTGTCAAAAATATGAATTATGGATTTTATTAACTCATAACTACTTGTTGACTCTTTGACGCAGTTGTTATGCACAGGTAGTGCCAACCCCTAGCACTAACATGATCCGATAGAAATTGTAATACCAACATTCTTGACCTATACAATCTCATACTCCCAATAAAAGCAAATTTAAATAAATGGATTTAACGATTAGTACTCAAAAATAGTCATTTATATTAAATAATCGTTGACAAACCAGTAATCCAATTGAGCTTGCATTTACTGTTAGAAACTCCTGTTTATAAGGTTACCATAATATACTTTTTAATGTCAGTTTATACAAAAAGTGTATTCTAATTGTATTGTAAATTGATGTGCTCCATAAATGTGTATTGTTTTATGGTTTAAACTGGCCAAAAATTTCCAGTTTTTAGCAAATTTAAAATTGGAATTGTGTATAAGTAAATTCCTAGAAAATTTTAAGTGTAATTAGCTGTTTGATTGAATAACTTTGATGTTGAATGCTTTCTTTACTAGAAAAAGTTGATGAATAAAATTAACTAGTGACAATAAAAACTTAATGTGCTGATAATGCTACGTGGTTCCGAGATTGTGACTATAGTCCAGGAAGTTTTCTATATTTTAATAAATAAAATGGATACATGCGCCGAATGTGATAACCAATTTGACTTAAACCAAGTTTTTTCTTGTGATGGATGCAGAACAGATCTTTGTATTGAATATGGTAATGTAACAGCAGCTGAAGTTAAATGCATGCAGTTGAAAACAAAACGTAAACTGAAGTTTTTCTGTGAACAGTGTGACGTGGGATTTCAGAAGGTACAAGCTCTGTTAAAAGAAGTAAGCAAGTGAAACCTTAATTAATTATGTTCTTGTTAATAATGATCTGATTAGTTGTTTTGTTTATTCGACTCCCAAGTTGAGTGAGCGATCATTCAATAATATCGATCAGTTTTAGTAATAGTTTTCTAAATTTTAATGTCTCTAGTAAACGTTACAGATATCTTAACGAGAAAAAATATATCAAATCCAAATGAATTTACTTTCTTGTGATTGGGATTTAGATTCCACTGATGTCAATACTATTTACAATGAAATTTTATCCAATAGTCTGCCATAAATAAAATAGCACCTCTTCAAACATGTCAGATCAAAAGTAACATAACATGGTTTGATAATAAAGTTCATAGTAAAATTAAAATTAGGGACAAATTATACAAAGAGTTTAAAACTGTTAACATAAGTGATAGAAATGCCAAATGCGAGGATTTGAAAAGAGCAAGAAATGTGGTAGTTAATATATTAAAAGCAAAAAAAGAACAATATTATTTTGATAAAATCGATAGGTATAAAAATAACTCTAGACTTATGTGGAAAACGCTAAAAACACTAATTAACAATAATTATTGTCAAAAATTCAGGATCAGTTATGCATTCTGAGTGACAAAGTTGAAATAGTGCGTAAGTTTGGTGAGTATGTATTTCGTCTCTAGTATTCGGCAAATTGTTGAAACTATCGACTCCGAAGAATTATGAAGTTCTGATAATCAGAATTTGTATCCCAGTATTCATGAATTTAGGTTACTATCACTAAGTGACTTGCCAGTCAAGGTTAAGTCGTTAGATAATAGGAGTAACATTAATGAAATACTAAACTCCAAAATTTTAAAAGAGTTTTTTGTAACTTGTTGTCACATTATCTTAAATTTTATAAATACTTCTCTTAGATCACCAAAAATCAGTACAGTTGTTCCAATACCAAAAGTTAATAATTAGTTAATTAAGGCGGATGAATTTAGACCTATAAATATACTTCTGCCCATTGAGAAGGATAATTATTTAGTGGTAGTATTCCTTGATTTAAAAAGAGCGTTTGAAACTATTGATTGTAATATACTTCTCACTAAATTAGAAGGCTATTGTGATAAAGGAAATGTTCTTGAATGGTTTCAAGATTACCTATTGGATAGAATGCAGCAATAAATGTTCTTGAATGGTTTAAAGATTACTTATTGGATAGAAAGCAACAAGTGAGGATTGATGATATGACTTTTTCTGAAATTAGTGTTAATATTGGGGTACATCAAGGTACCTTTACATTACATACATTAGGACCCCTTTTGTTCATATTGTATTTAAATGATATAAACTTGTTTGTTAAATGTGATTTCTTTAATTTTTATGCACATGACACCCTACTTACATGTTTTGATTTAAACTTAGAAAATGCTGTATCTAGAAAGAATTCAGCATTGCAGTCTGTTAATAAATATTTAAAGATCAACAAACTAAAGTTAAATGTGTTAAAGACGAAGGCTATGATAATAACAACTAAATATAAATATTCAAATATTGATACAAATACTATTAGTCTTCAAATTGACAATGACAAAATCGAAATCATCACAACAATTTATGGATTCCGAAAACGTTTGTGATATAGCCCGATTGGGTTTTTAAATTATATACCTTTTATAAAGGATTTTTTGTGTTAGACCTGTCGATTAGGAGCGTCAAAACAGGGATATTCATATTTGTGTTTTTGTGGAAGCTAGTGAATCCTGCAATAGTGTACAAATTGCTAGGAAAGTTAACGTGAATGCTCGAACTGTCCAGAGAGTTCTCAAAAAGAATGGGTATCACTGTTTTAAGATACAACACAAGAAATTATGTTAAATAAACAGAATGAAAATGTACACTTTTTAAAAAATATTTTATTTTCTGACGAATCTTCATTTTCATTACATAAAAAACACAATCCATCCGTTGCAAGGTATTATTCTCGGAAAAATAAGCACCTCAGTGTTGCAGTGCGAACGCAGCATCCGCAAAAGTTAAATGTTTGGACTGGGATGTTGGGCGACCATATTGTCGGTCCATTTTTTATCGATGGAAACCTAAACGGGCCCAAATATTTACAACTTTTACAGAATGAGATAATTCCGGCAGTTCGACGCCTTCCCGTTAATTTTCAGGAGGTTTATTTCCAACAGGATGGGTGTTCGGCTCACAACTCTAGAGCAACTATTGACTTCCTCAATCAAACGTTTCCTGATCGACTGATAAGTACACGTAGTACAATTAAATGGCCCGCTAGATCCTGTGGCTTAGCGCCTAACGATTTCTTTTTTTGGGGCTTTCTCAAAGAAAACATTTATAGGCATCAGTTTGAAAGGGCCACAAACCTAGTCGAATTAAGGGCAAAAATACTTCATTTCTCTGCAAGTACTATACCAGCCCTACTCCATAATATGAGGAGTTTTACGAAGTTTGTAGGTTCTTAATTAGGTAGTATTTTTTATGTTTAAGTTTTTAAGAATTTTATTGTTTTTTTTTATTTAAAATTATAAACATTCTTATTCTGATTTTTGACGTGACAACGTCTTAAATTAGGTTGTGGCTCGGAGTCACTCATGAAAAAATGTAACGCCCGCTCACGTCTGTTACGATGAGTCACCGAACGAGAGAGAGGCCCGCCGGACCGGCGAATGCCTTGCGTCTCTCTCCCACTCAAACATGATCGGTCCGCTGGTGCGATGCTATTTCTCCTATCATCGTCCTATCCTCAACAAAATCACTCAAATAGAAATTAGTTAAGTTTAAGTTTACATGTACAATGTTTTAGTAAACAAAATATATTTCTATAGTTAAAATTTGTGCAATTCTTATTTTCATTCAATTCCTTGTTCCTATTGTGCAATTTAATAATATTCATATCAATATCTTCGCCCGTAAAACCGACTTTACAGGCAACCGATTTTTTTTTCCTCTTCCTTGTCTTTTTGTTATAAGCTTTGTCCATAAAATTTGTATAATTTTCAGTGACAATAAAGCATATCACTTATTTACTTACTTATTTATTTGTATTGCTATTAAGGCTAAAAAATAACCAAAAAATTAGTTTTAGAGCATTATACTAAATATACTCTAGAGATGGGATTGCAATGAATCTTAATTCCTATGGTCAATAAAACAATGCCGTTATCTGTATAAGGGCTTTCCCTATTTTCGAATAAATAAACTTCTTCTTCTGTCACCAAGCTTGTTTAATATAAACAAACATTTACTAATAAACTCGGTTTACTGATCGCAGTCCTAACTGTCTAGTGAATTTAGTGATTATTTTTTCTGTTTGCTAAATTTTGACAGACTGGTTGTAGCTGGAAATTACTATACAACATAGTCAATCTTTAAACAAAACAAATATTCATGTGCAGTTTATTAACAAAATAAGACTGAATCTCATTACTTTATTACACAAGCAAGGAGACATAACAGATTTAAAAAATCCATAAGGAAACTAAATTCCTGTAGCTGGCTGTAAACCATGCATCACAAAAATTTTATTTAAAATCCTTTATAAAAGGTATATAATTAACACACCCAATCGGGCTATATCACAAAACGTTTTCGGAATCTATATTCCATCATCAGTGTGTCCTAAAAGTATATAACCACTTTAATTAAAGAGAACGTGAAATTTAAATTTTGACCAAGGTTAATACAAAATGTGGTTAATACTTACTAGGTGTACATGTTTAGAACCACTAAATATTTTGGTAAAAACCCGTTAAATGTTATTAGTTTAAATTTAGGTTACAATATACATTGTAATTTCTTTCTAATTTTCTTATCTAATTTATCGTATCTCTAAATAAGGGGATGCATACATTGCGTACAAAATGCTTGAGTTACAGCCTTAAAATCTAATGTATTACAGTGAACTCGTTCGAAAGATCCCTGGACCAACTAGGCAACCTCCCATTGCGACTCCGGTCGCCGAGCTTAGATAATGCCCTCGCTATATGCCAATTAACACATTTCAACAAATGGTGAGGCGATTCTCTTACAAATTGATAACAATTTATGAGTTATGCTAATGTTTCTCTAATTTTCAATCATACATATATTTTATTTCATTATTTAGTTCTTCAATTAATTAACCAGCTATTTTCTATACTTCCTACTTAAACAATACTAAAAATTAAAAAAGATTTTATATTGATAAATAATTATATCCAAAACGTCTTACCCTTCTTCCGTGTGTTGATCCGAGGGGGCATAAGGAATATAATTTTCATCTTTGACCTTGAGCTTTTTATTATTTTTATATAAACCGTCCATCTTCCTCTTTTTCGGCATAACAACTGTTGAAAACGTGTCTGTAATGTCTTCGTTAGTGCTTTTTTGTAAAGTCTCTTCATTGTTGTTCGCCTCTAATAGTTCAGCTTGCTTTTTATTGGCTATTGATTGTTGGTGAACCGAAATTTTATTTTCGTGGAAAGCGCGTTTTTTCTTCATAGTAACGTACTCTTCGGATTTGTTTTTACCGCAAATTTCAAATATTGTCTAAAACAATTCATTAAATATGTTAATAATCGTATACGATCATTAATTGTATCGAAATATAATTTAAACACAATTGTATGCCAATTATTTTCAAAATAAAAATGCTTTTGCATGAAGGCTTTCTGCCTTCATGCTATTTCGAGATAAGATAATCTATATATTTTTTAATTTAAATTAAATTAAAATAGAAAACTAACTTATACTTGACAAAATATTCATATGAATGTTTAACTACACACAACGCAAAAGTCTAGGGATATTTTTATAAATAGACGTATTTTGTTTATGTGTAATGAACTTAAAAAAGTAATACAAAATTTGTAGTTTAGATTGTTGTTTAATATGTCAAAAACCATAAATTGCAAAAAAAAACAGAAAATCGGAGCAAAAAAAATATATTGCAAATCACCAATGTTTCACCTACCACCATAAAATGTCAAAAATACGAAATATAAACTTAAAATAAAGTATGGCCACCACGTTGGTTTATCACTGCTCTACATCTACTGTTCATGCTCCGAATCACATTGTTAATGTCTGCTTCAGGTAGTTGTGTCCATTGTTCTCTCAGAAGCTCTTTTAATTGAAACTTATTGTAGATATTGCCCATATGTGGAGTAATTTGTCGTTGGAGCATGTCCCATACATGCTCAATGGGATTCAAGTCCGGTGATTGTGCTGGTCACGGCAATACATCAATACCCTCATTAACCAACCAGTTTGTTACAATATGCGCAACATGTGGTCGAGCGTTATCATGCATAAAGTAAAAATTTTCTCCAACAGCAGCTGCAAACGGGCTCACAACAGGTTCAAAAATAGTGTCCAAATATTGCTGACTTGTGAGAAAGCCACGTGGGCAAATGAGGTCAGTTCTTCCGTCAATCATGATTCCGCCCCATATCATTAATGTACCACCTCTGTATGCATACACTTCTTGAAGATGTCGTAATCGTTCTCCATTTCCGGGTCCTCTCCAAACTCTTGTCCGACGAGAATCTGGATGAAATCCATATCTAGACTCGTCACTAAACAAAACTGTGGCCCAGTCATTGTCAGTCCAATTCTGAAACTCTTGACACCAGGTTAATCTTGCAGCGCAATTGCCTTTAGATAGAGGTGGACATCTCAGTGGTCGCCGACTACGAAGATTGGCTTCATGGAGACGATTCCTCACAGTACTGCTGCTAATTGTTACATTATGTGCAAGAAGTAATTCATTAACCAGCTTGGGTGCTGCCATTGTTGGCTACCTTCTGGCATTTAAAATTAACTATCGGTCTTGAGCGACGGTTGTAGAGCGACCACGTCCTGGATGTTGCTCGGCTGGACTCCCAATGTCTCTAAACTGACGCCATAAACGACTTACGACGCTTTGAGAGACACCCAGCTGGTCAGCAACTTGAGCTTGTCACGTAACAGCTTGAAGGAGGCCCACGGCTCTATTCATCTCGTTCAACGTTAAATGTTGTCATTGCATGGTAAAAAGACAATATCTTTAACTTACCTATTAAGAAAGAATGGTATAAAGTGACTAAAATTAAAAATAAACAAAACATAAAAATGTCGATTTTGTTGTCCCTTATAAAAAACATTCTAAAACACGTATTGCTATCAGTTTTACAATTTTGTTTTGATAAGAAGTGAGTGTCTGTATCAACAGTTATATTATAAGCAAATTTATATGATCATGAAATTTCTGTCATTGGTATTGTCAAATTATTAAAATATCCTTAGACTTTTGCGTTGTGTGTATCTCCTAGAACTCTAGTGATATTTATTAATATATTTTATATAAGTAATTATAAATACAAAAATAAATTATAACAAATAGTAATAATGTACAGTTCAATCTTATAGGTTATGGTAATGTTGGTTGACTAAATTGAAATTCTATTTTATTTTTGTGCTTTTGCATTGCTGTATTGAAATATTGTCATTTTCCCATTTTTACAATTTTTAGTTATTATTTATTGTTTAGTATATAATCTTATCCTAAACCTAATACTAGTATTGTTCTGTAGTAAATAGTCGTTTTTTATAATTACTGTTCCTCTGATTTTCTAATGATTTAACATAAATTATTGTTTTTGAATACCAATTTTTTTTACATCAAAATAATTCTAAAATTACTTCTAAGAGAATTATTCTAAGCAGTTGGGTGAACTGTGACGTCATAGAAATTTCATTTCAACAAGAAAAATGTTTATTTTAACAAATTTATACTTTACCCCATGAGGTCTGTACTGCTTCATTTTATCTAAAAGATTTTCCCTCTCATTCTCATCAACTTCATCGACATTCTTGAAAATTGGATGCACCCAGCATGAAGATAGTGGCAATTCTTTGATCCTTCTGTTACTGTCTGCTGAAGCATTGGGCCTAGATCTGATATATTGTTGGTAACCATTCTCTGACACTTTTTTTGTTGATATCTAACAAAAAGGAATCATCATCAATTATTACCTATTGTTATTAAGAATTTAAATTACTTTATTCTTACCAATTCAACATTGTTATTATGAATGGACAGTATGTGGCTATGTTGTTCTTCAATAAGTGTCTGAGGAATTCTTCCCACAGTTCCGTTCTTGTTTGAAGCGTTTGTTAGGGAAAGGGGACGTCCTAAAAATAAGTGTAAATCCAGAAGATAAGCAAATTCGTCTGGAGAAACGAACGAATATGCTGTACCACTTCTCCCTGCTCTAGCACACCGACCTGGAAGAATAAGTAAATCTAAGATATTATGCACTAGAATAATTGTACAATTTCAGTTAAAACTCCTATTTGTGCTTCAGAAATATGTAATTCTTGGATTAATCTGATTTTTGTATCTCAACATGTAATATATGCTTTTTCTTTCTTAACACAAAAGCTAAAAAGTTTTTAAACTTGGTACATAGGTTTCTCCTGGTGCAAGGAAGAACTATATTGAATTTGGGTTCAAGAGGTTTTCTTCTTTTTTACATATTCTTATGATTTTTATTTTCTTGAAAAACAGCTTCATTTTGGTACATAAGTTTCTCCTGGTGTCAGTAAGATCTCTTCTGAATATGGGCCTTCTTCTTCGTTTTGTTATCTTATTATGCATTCTCTTCAAATTCATAAGAAACAATCAAATTAAATTTGGGATCCACTGTTTTTCTTATGCATTTTCTTTTTCTTTACAGAAAAATGCTGGAGTCTTTAAACTTGGTTTCCTGGTTGCTATTGAATGTGGAGTTAACAGGTCTTCTTCTTTACATGGTTATAGCATGATTCACAAGGTATTTTATAAATGCAGTTATATGATCTTTCTTGTACATTTTTAGGTTTGGTTTTAAATAAAATAGATTCAGTTGATTGATTGTTTTAAATCTTGTTATGTATTTCCTATCCTTTTTATTTTTCTGATATGTCTTTTATGTACACTATTCTTGTTCTCTTCAAGTCCCTTTTTGTTTCAGCATCATGTTTAATGTTGTGTGGATTCATTTCTTCTATCTTCTAAACTTCCTGATAAGTGACAATAATCATTTTTTATTATAATAAATATTAACATTCAAATTTTTTTCTTACAAAAAAGTATTTTTACAATAACCATCAAGATTTACGGTATGGGTTGATAGTATTTGTATATTTCTAGTTGAAATGCCTAATACACCAATAATATTGTAGAAGAAACTAGAGTTTTGCTGAAAAGTTGAAGTTTTCTTATTTTAAAACAAATGTTTATGGATCTATTTTATGGATTCATTTTGTTAATGCTTAACTTCGTCTGTTTATCCTATCCTTGGAAATTGCTAGTAATGTAATGTGTGTAAAATAAATCTCTTCAGTGACCACAATTTTTTAAAATGATACATAGGTAGAGTAAGTAGTTTTGCGAAATATTTTTGAATTCAGCAGAAAAAAGTATACAATCATGAATAATAAGTGTTAAGATGTATTTTTCTTACCTACTCGATGTACAAATAACTTGGATTTGGCAGGAAAATTGTAGTTTATGACATTATCCAATTGTGGTATGTCAATACCTCTAGCTGCCACATCAGTTACTATAAGTACTTTTACTTTACCCAAACCGAATTTGGCTGCATGGATTTTCCTTGCTGATGGGTCCAAATTTGAATATATGTATGTATTACTCACACCCATTTTGTCTAATACCTGCAAAAAAATAACAATTATTAAATATGTTAAAGTGTTTATTGATTACTTTTATTAGTCCATCAATTCAATTCAATAAATGTGGAAAAGTTCATATCTTTATTATTTAAGACTTATTTTACACTTTTAGACAGACTATAAAAAGAGTAAAATGGAACTGAAAAAAACCAAGTAAAATAATAAAAAGTTAATATAGTTACGATACCGAGAAAAAACAATAAAAGGTAACACAGGTGTTGCACTACTTTTATACATACCCAGTATAAATAAAACATTATTAAGAACTAAAAAACCACCAAAAAACAAGAATTCAAATATACATATCATCGTAAGATTCATAATCCTATTAATAGTGATAACAGTGACACTAGAATGACAAATTGGGTTTTTTATGTTAACCCTTCAAGCAGGCTGGACAGCTTAAGTTGTTAGCTTGAGATGCATATTATAGTGGGCTGACTGACAAATTTCGTTTTTGTTTTATAGCGCCTATATTATGCAACCTATACAGTTGGGCTTTTCACTAATAGATAGCTCTGAGTGCCCTGAACCTAAAAAATCCTTACACTTTATTTTACTCAAAACGGTTCCAGAGATATGGAGTAGTTTTCTATAAAGCGACTGAACACAGGTGCACATGGGGAATCTGCAATAGGGTATGCACTACAAGTAGATTTCTACTATGACAAATAAGGATTATATCTTGAGCTTAGAACATAATTTACTTTAAAATTATAAAGATGCCACTGTATGTACCAAATGTTGGTTTTATTAAAGATGGGTTTATTTTTGAAACCTGTTTTATTTTCTTATCATCAAGTGGATGTCAATTGCTTATAGAGGATTTCGGAACCTTTTTGAAGTTATACTTCTATATGCGTGCTCCATGTTGGAAATTTGTATGGGAGTGAATCTGTGAAATCATTACATATGTAAGATAATGAGTAAGAGAGAGACAGAAGATATATTTTCTCTCTCTTGCTCTCTCGAATATAAAAATGTTCCTTTTGTATATATATTTAATATTATATATATTATATAATATATACATATAATTTTATATATATATATAATAAAATATTTATTAATATTATTATTTATGTGATATGTTTTGTATTATTTATTAAATGTTCTTAATTATATTAGTCTTTTGTATTTCAAAATAATCTCAATAAATCACTGTATGATCCAGAACTGTCAATTTTGAAATATGTTTGTGTCATGTCCTCGGTAGTATAGTAGTCAGTATCATAGCCTGTCACGCGGGAGACCGGGGTTCGATTCCCAGTCGGGGAGGACTTTTTTATTAATATTATTACATGGTAAATTAAACACATGCGTAAATAGAAAAGTTATGTATATTATTGTCATTTTTAAATACTTATGAATATTGCATTTTAATTTGTATTGTATTATTATATCGAATTAGGTTGCACTGTATTCTAGTGTATTTTTTTATGTATATTATTGTCATTTTTAAATACTTATGAATATTGCATTTTAATTTGTATTGTATTATTATATTGAATTATGTTGCAGTGTATTGTATTGTATTTTTATATTAATAACAAAATAAACAATGAATTTTACTGCAGAGTATGTGTAAAAAAAATTTTGCATTTAACTCCTTTCATACATACATGAAAAAAAATATATACATTTTCATCAAAATATTGATTCAATCCTTCATTTACTATACTGCTATTACAGGTCAAATGTTGTTTATTAATTGTTAGTAAGTTGTTATTAATTCTGTTTCTCTTTCTGCTATGTCTTACCTATAGCATTACATATGTAATAATTGTGCAGATTGGCTCCCAAATAAATTTGTAACTGTGAATGCGTATATAGAAGTGTAACTTCTACCGGCAGTCCCACTGGACTGCCACAACCGTTTTTTTTATGTTATGTTTAGCAATTTAGTTTCATCTTATGGTTGCTGAAATAAATGTGTTTCTTATTGTTTTTAAAAAGTGATCATATTATTTTTCTAATAGTTTGCAAATTCAATTAGTGATTTAGTTTTATTTATGTAATTCCAAAAGAAATACAGGGAATATTAACATAGAATGAAAAATATAATGTGAACATAATTACAATGAAAAAAAAAAGAATAAAATAAGTCAGCAGGACTATTTACCTTACTCTATACTACTACTTACCATATGCAAATATTCCACATGATGTTTGGTGGCAACAAAAACCACTGTTTGCTGGTTAGGATCTATATGACTCTTTAAAAGTACTAATAAAGCTGATAGTTTCTCCTCTGGTCTAACAGTGAAATACCAGCATACCAATTCTTCAGGTAATTTGGACTCAATGTCTAATCTAAAATATTTAATACCTATAAAAACTAACCAAAAATACATTTGAGAAGCACAAACCTTATTAAAACTGGATCATTTAAACCTGCTTTAGCAAATTCTACTAAAACCTTAGGTAGTGTAGCTGAAAATAGGACTGTCTGTCTTGTATCTGGTAATCTTCTAA
Source organism: Diabrotica undecimpunctata (assembly GCF_040954645.1). NCBI lineage: Eukaryota > Metazoa > Arthropoda > Insecta > Coleoptera > Chrysomelidae > Diabrotica > Diabrotica undecimpunctata. The sequence continues at coordinate 39,654,730 of NC_092809.1, read as the reverse complement.
TGATTTCAGTCAACTGCTCTCCCAAGCCCATTTCAAATAATCTATCTGCTTCATCAAACACTACATACTCCACATTATTCAATTTTAAATCCATTTCTATGCATACATGCAGAAATCTACCTGGAGTAGCAACAATAATATCTGGATTTCCATGTATTACGGAGAACTGATCATCCATTGAGTCTCCACCTAATATTACTGCTGCTTTTAGATCTGTAAAACGACCCAGCTCTTTTATGAATTTTAAAGTCTAAAAAATAAAAAAATAAGCAATGTTTAATTTTATTCTTATAAGATTACTACTATAATATATACAATATTTAAATATTCTTTATTTACCTGTAATGCCAGTTCTCTTGTGGGGGACATTACAAGAGCTCTAGCTCCTGTTTTAGCAGAACGTATTTTCAGTTTTTCAAATAGTGGTATTAAAAAAGCAGCAGTTTTACCACTACCTGTTCTGGCCATGGCTACAACATCTTTGCCTTCCATAATTACAGGTATAGTCTAAAAATCGAAACTCATTAGTACTGATATTGAGAATTCGCGTGTAGTAAATGTTACTTTTCTTTGAATAGGTGTGGGTTGTTTGTAACCCCTTTTTGTAATCCCTTTAAGAACATTGTAATTCAAATGCATAGACTGGAATCCTCCACCTTTTTGGTTTTTCTTCTTTTTGGCCGTATCATCCTTGATGTTAGTTTCCTTTATATTATTTGGATCTGAGAACCCCGGAATGTCTGCCATTACTACGAAATATACTAAAACAAACTAATTAAACACCGTAAAAGCAAAGTATTTAGGTTTAGAATTTGTTATTCATAAACTATTTGTATTTGTATTAATTTGTACCCAATCTTCACTATACTTCGTTTTTTAGGTTAGATTTTCCTGTACAACTATAACCTCTAAATTTGACAATAAGGAATAGACAGCATGGATAAGCTAAATAACAACTATTTTTTTGAAAAAACAAAAATATGTTATTTTAAACATAAAATTAAGGATTTTTTTTTTTTTTAATTAATTCAGGTAAAAAATAGATATTTATTTACTTATTTTTAATGGTAGTGGTTAATGATTATATCGAAGCAGACAACCACCCTGACAGTTAACGCATTAAAAAAGAAGTGAATGTCAAAATGTCAATACATTTTCTATTTTCGTGTACTTCGGTGACGTGTAGTGAAATATAGAATTAAGAAATATAGTCAAAATGGGCAAAAGTATACCATATTTCTCAATAGCAATATTTTTTATTCTCTTTGAAATCTCTTCGGCGTTGTATTTTCATATTGGAGAAACTGAAAGGAAATGTTTTATAGAAGAAATTCCAGATGAGACTAATGTCATAGGTAAGGTAAAAATAATCTACTGCATTGGATTTGTAATTTTCCAGTGCAATATTTTAAATTGTTTTTGATTTACCTAAAATTGTTGCTTAGCTATGAATGTTTAATTTAAGATCTTTTAGGCAGCTATAGTTCTAAGGATGTGATTATTTAGCCTAAATATTTATATTTTTTTGAATATTAATCAGTAAAGCATATGCCCAACAAATAAAATGTTTGTTAATTGTTTTTAGTAAATTACAAAGTAGAACTTTATGATCCAAGAAGTGGAGGTTTTATGCCTTCTTCTACTGGTATTGGTATGCATGTGGAAGTTAGAGATCCTGATGATAAAATCATATTATCAAGAGTATACAGTGCAGAGGGGAAAATATCATTTACTTCCCATTTACCTGGTGAGCATGTCATTTGTATGTTCTCTAACAGCACAGCTTGGTTTAGTGGATCTCAACTAAGAGTTCATTTGGATATACAAGTTGGTGAACATGCAATTAATTATGGAGAAATTGTGCAAAGGGAAAAACTTTCTGAATTACAATTAAGGGTCAGACAGTTGATTGATCAAGTAGAACAGATCACAAAGGAACAAAATTACCAAAGGGTAAGGAATTTCACTCATTAAAGCTAATTTAACTATAGTAAATACATGAATCACTATATGTTTATTAATGGTATTGCTTTTTTTTGTATTTAGTACCGTGAGGAGAGATTCAGACACACCAGTGAAAGTACAAACTCAAGAGTTCTTTGGTGGTCCATCACCCAAACTGCTGTGCTTCTGATTATGGGAACCTGGCAAATGAGACACTTAAAAACCTTCTTCGAAGCCAAGAAACTTGTTTAAATACTTAATTTCTTTGTTATAATTTTATTTAAATAAATTTTTTATAAAAATTTGTTTTATTATATTAACAATAATACAGGATAGTAGAAAATGGTTCTAATAACCACAAGAAAGAATAATACCTGTGTAAAAAGTAATAAAATTCCATATAAATATAAAAGAAAACAAAAGCAACTGTTCACAAAGAGGCTGTACAGTTAAGAAATATCTTCGTAAAATTTTAATGCTATGTTACAATGCTAATCACATATTTGTTTACAAACTTATTTAATCCTAATAAAACATTTTAAATTTAATAAAACTACCATGTTAAGCAAATCCCATACTTTTATCTAAATAATTTGAAAATAAAACTCTATCTGCAACCCCATACTGTTTTAAATCTGAAAAGTTTTTGTTTAATATATCATTCAGTGTATCACAAGTACAATAATATAAGTAGCCATTATCTTGAAGCTGCCCTGCTAATTCTATTTGATGGTTATCCATTAAATCTTCATTAACTACAACTAACAAATGTTTTCCCTTCTTAAGCACTTCCAAACAAGTTCCTGCTCCTGCATGACTAATTACCAAATCACTGTTTACTATTTCTCGTTCGAAATCTTCAAAGTAGGAATCGTATTTTATTACCAACTTGTCTTGGATTTCTATAATAACGGAAGTTCCTTCCTGCTTTATTGTGTGTGGTAAATCAATAACTGGTGGTTTAATGACATCTTTTCCGGTTTGAATTTGAATATAATCATACCCTAAAGATATAAAAGAACGAATCACTTTCTCGTTAGTAATTGTATTAATTAGTTTTGGAAATTTTGTTGTTCCGACAGTTACAAATATTCTCTTTTTCATGTTACTCATACTCAGTATTTTGACATTTCACATTTTTTAGGTTAGAAATGTATGTTGTGTGTTCTTTTTCTAAGGTTGTTGTGTGGATGAAAGATAAAACGCAATGACATATTTATGTTATGTTATACACGTCATTGATAAAACTACATACTCATAATTTTTTCATTCAGTGTTTTTTAAAACGTGATTTGTGGTTAAAACCATAGGTTGGGTTTTTCTCTGACCATAGTGACCATAGTATCACAGACCATGGTTTGTGCATAGTATATAAAAAAAATGTTCCGATTATTTTGTGTTCGGCACTGTTCGGTGTATAAAACCTGGTATAAGATCATGTTCTCTGCTTCTTTTTATTTAAATTTTGTACATGTATGTACCTACTTTCAATAAACATGCAAACAATTTATGAAAAGCAATTTAGATAACAAATCGGTTTCATAGGGGAATTAGACCAATCAAGTTAGTAAAATATAAGAATTTTTTCGTCATAACTGTATAGTTCATATTTTGACAGATAAAATGTGTCGTATGAGATAATACAAAAAAACTCTCGTGTAGGGATTCATAAATTTTGTAATGGAAATATGTTTAAATAAACTTTGCCCCGTGAGACGAACCACCGTCATTAATGATCAATGGCAGCCTCAACAGCTACAAGACGCTCAGGCAGATGATCCATGTATAAAAAGAGTATTGGATTGGATGCGTCGAAGTGAAAGACCTTCTTGGCAAGACATTAGTGCATGTAGTCCAGACGTCAAGTGTTACTGGAGCCAATATAATTGCCTAGTGCTAAAAGATGATCTTCTGTATAGAAGCTTTGAGAAAGATGATGTTACAGAATCTAAGCTTCAGTTAGTTGTACTTAAAAGTAAAGTGTCAGAAGTATTGTGTCAGTTGCACGACGGTGCATCAGGTGGATATTTTGGTATTACGAAGACTCTGCAAAAGGTTCGAGAACGGTTCTATTGGGCGAACTGTAAAGATGATGTAAGAAGATGGTGCCGGAAATGTGAACTGTGTGCAATCAGTAATGGTCCAGTTGGTAAAAAGAAACAGTACAATGTTGGTAGTCCTATGGTAAGAGTAGCAATCGACATTGCAGGTCCACTTCCAGAGACGAGTGATGGAATTAAATATATCCTGGTAGCCATAGATTATTTTACGAAATGGACCGAGGCCTATGTGATACCAAATCAAGAAGCTGCTACCGTTGCAGAGGTACTTATTAAATAATTCTTTAGCCGATTTGGTGATCCCTTGGAGATCCACTCTGACCAAGGGCGAAAATGCGAGTCAACCCTTTTCCAAAACGTTTGTAAATTGATTGGTGTCAATAAGACCAGACCTGCATCCTCAATCAGATGGAATGGTCGAGAGGATGAACCGAACGATGGGTAAACACCCGTGAAAAGTTGTATCAGAACATCTCAAAGAGATTGGGACCAGCACATTCATTTATTCTTAATGGCATACCGCTCGGTCGTGAATGAAACTACAGGCCAGACTCTAATGTGCCTGATGTTAGGTCGTGAAGTTCGTTTTCACTGCGACCTAGAGTTTGGCTGCAGAACATGTTGCAAGCGAAGATTATGTCGACCGCCTGAAGTTAAGAATGAACAACATTCATAAACTTGCCCGACAACACATCCAGTTAGCCAGTGACAGAATGAAAGATGAATATGATTCTCGATGCAAGAATGAAAGCTATTAGGTAGGCTTGATCTTGTTTGGCTTTATAATCCACATTTTCGAGGCTTGTCTCCTAAACTGCAAAGACAGGAAGGTCCGTATGAAATTAAAAAGAGAATAAATGACGAAAGGTAAACCAAAAATACATAAATAGTTTTGCACCTTATGCTGGTTCAAATGAAACAGAAGAAGCCCGAACCCTTCAACATGAGATCAAAGATGACCGGCGACCAAGCTTTAATGAATTTATGTCAAATTACTCAGATCGGAAGAGTGCTAGATTCGGCGTGACGACAGAAGTTCAGCAGGATCTTTTTAGTGTCCCGCATAACGTCTTTCTAGCACACTGTGTTGCCCAAGATCTTGAAATGACTAAAGGAATTTCATCCGTATTTTATAAGAAGTTTGGTCGTTTTGATGAGTTAAAAAATCAGCAGCTTAAAGTTGGAAGAGTACTGAGATTAGAAGATGGTCTTCGATCTTTCCTATGGCCTCGATATATGGTGACCAGGAAGTCCTATACAGACAGCGCAAGCTACGAGGATATATGGCGTGCTCTAAAGAAAATCGTGTGCAATTATGACATCAAGAATTTGGCCTTACCCAAAATAGGTCATGCACTAGAAAATCTAGATTGGAAGAAGCATGCTTGAAGTGATCTTCCGAGAAACAGGCGTAAGAATTACTGTGTGTTGCATTAATCCCAAGAGATCGTGTCCTTCAAAGACAGTAGACTGTTATTTCTTTCTGATGGGTTCATTCAGAGCTGGAGAGTTCTGTAGATTCTGCCATACTGGGCCTTCATGTAATGTTGCTGATCGGGACGTTCAGATCTAAGAGGGGAGCAGTGTAACGAAATAGCCCATCTCCGATGCGTGGTACGTGTCACATTTCTTAGAAATATGGATCTAGAATATTCGATCGTTGGCATTCTCGAAGCGCTTTCAAAGTGAAGGATAGAGGTGGACTTCTTCTAGTGCCGTCTCCACTAATGAAGGTTGGCTATAACGATTGCAAATTCGTCTCTATCTTCTGCTTTTCTTAAGAGCGTCTGTGTGTTTAACCCGGTCCAGTCGAGAATGTTTTTCAGCCAGTATATTTGTCGTCTACCAGGACCCCTTTTTCCTTCGATTTTACCCTTCATAATCAGCTGCAACAACTCGTACTTATCATTTCTAAGTATATGCCCCAAATATGCTGTCTTTCGCCTTTTAATGGTGGTCAAAAGTTCTCTGTCTCTTCCCATTCTGTGCAACACCATTTTGTTCGTACTATTGGTATCTTCAAAATTCTCCTAAAAAGCCACATCTCAAAAGCTTCCAGTTTTCTCTTAATGTTGCCATTAAGTCAACATTAACAGTCCAGGCTTCGACACCATAAAGAAGAATAGAGTGGATATAACATTTTACCATCCGACATCGGATTTGCAGATTAAGTCTTTGGTTACTCAGAAATTTCCTCATTTTCAAAAAGGCTGCTCTTGATTGCTCTATTTTCTGATTTCGGATTCAGATCTTCCGTAATCCAAACTCCTAAATATTTCATTTTGTCCACTTGCTGAATATCTTCATTTTTTATCTGGATCGTTGTAATGACTTTGCCCCTCTTACTGATAACCATGTTTTTTGTTTTCTTTATGTTTATTGCTAAACCAAACTGTTCTCCAGTATCACAAATTGTGTTTAGTAACGTCTGCAGGTCTGTCTCGTCAGCATAACGGATGTTATTTATACTTTCACCATTTACCTTGATCCCTTCTGTTCAGTTTTCAAGTGCTTGCGTAAATAACTCTTCGGAATATATATTAAATAGTAGCTAATAGTGAAAAAATACAGCCCTGTCTCACTCCTCTACTTATCTGTTGCGCATCCGTGCCATTTCCATCTAATGTTATCACAGCCTGATAGTTCCAATAGAGATTTCTCACTATGTTAATGTTATTTTTGTTGAGTCTTTTTCTCTTTAGACATTCCATGAGAATGTTTTATATTTAACTTTGTCGAAAGCTTTCTCATAGTCTATAAACGCAACAAAAGATCTTTTTGTTGGTCTCGACATTTTTGGACAAGAGTTGTGAAACTATACAGAGCTTCCACTGTTCCGAAAGCCAAACTGTATATTACTCATATCTGCTTCACACTTTCTGAATATTCTTGCATGTATAATCTTGAAAAACGTTTTTAATAAGTGTGACAATAAGGTGATTAATCTATAGTCATTACAGTGTTTGGGGTTCTCGGTTTTTGGTAGCGGAACAAAGATCGATAGCAGCCATTCTGTAGGTATCTCACCAGATTTGTATATGTTCTAGAGGTGGACTACTCCAGAATATTATAGTATATAATAACGTGTATATATATATATATATATATATATATATATATATATATATATATATATATATATATATATATATATATTGTTGGATTTTAAACTTTTTAATGTTGTACAGAATTTCTACTTCATTGTCATATTATATATATATATATATATATATATATATATATATATATATATATATATATATATATATATATACATATATATATATATATATATATATATATATATATATATATATATATATATATATATATATATATATACATATATATAAAGTAACGATTAGTTTTAGTTGATAAGATATAATCGTGCTGTAAACTTATAAATTAGAACCGCTCGTTTTATTTAAAAACGGTACATTATTAATATAATCTTAAAGAAAAGCACGGACTATTCAGACACATTCAGTCAAATTATCTGAACCGGCCTTAGAAATTAGCTCATTTTTCAATGTCTTCTATACATCTCATTTTGTGTATTTTTTTTCCAAAAAAGTTGTCTGTTGACATCAAATCCCTAAATAGAGAAGTTTTTCAGTTACGAGCAAAATGACTTTTACGTTTTTTGTTTATTTTTAAGAATAGTTCCACTAAAAAATTCATGAATTCCTAGAAGTCTTTTGTAATATCTCATCTCATTTTAACTGTTGAAGTATGTCTACAGTTGTGTCGAGTAAAAATCATTAATTGGCCTAAATCTGAATGTTTTTTATTTGCTAAAAATGTAACGATAAGAGGACTAAGGGAATGGTGTGTTGAGGGTAATTATGTGCACTGAAAAAGTTCACGACCTGTTTCGATTTCATGCAAGGATGTTTTTTTTAGTTGATATTCATAATTATTTTTTTTTTAATATTTAACAATGTATTGTTTGCTTTGTTTACAATTATTAAATGTAGTATTTGAAAATATATTATTTTAAGATGTATCGCATAAATGGGAAATGTGGACAGGATGACTCCACATATAATTAAAAGGTAAGGTCCATTAGCTCAACTCGGGTATATTTTGACAGATTCATAGCTGGAAACCTACAACACAAAAGTTCCTAGCTCACAGTATTAACAGCTTAAATAAACTTTTATTACAGACTTCTTTTATTGCAAAAAGAATTATTATAAATAGTGGAAGTGTATACTAAACCCATAAAATTTTTGGGTAGTATCTATTTAAAATGTAATTTAATAAATATATTTCAGTTGTTATAATTTAACATAACTATTTATTATAATATATGGTGCAAATAAATAAATATTGATTGTCAATAATTCATAAAGTTCTATTTTATTTACTATTAATATTGGCCGAGTATGTGTGCTTGATTATAGTTATTTCCAGCCACTTCTAGTCTGTCAAAGAGGAACTAACTTCGCAAAAAAATAATTACTAAAGTCACTAGACAGTTCAGTAAACTGACTAGAAGTTTTGTTTTAGATGCATCGAAATTATGTAAAATATAGCAGATATAAGAGATTAGCCATATGGTTTTTTAACGCTCTCGCCGCCAATGATATTTTAAATTTTTTCATCATGCGCCAAAACTATATTATTTTGTTAACATGAAACGCTGTAAGTGTACATTAATATTACACTTGGCGGCGAGAGTGTTAAGAGTCAGAAATCAAACTGAATGAATAAACATAATTGCAATTAGTTCACTCAACAAGGAAGCTGTTAAATTTTATGGAAATGCTAAATCATATACAAAAATTATTCCCATATGGAACTGCTGTAAGTTTCAACCTTACAGCATTTTTAATACACAGAAGACAGTAATTATAACTGTTCAGGCTAAACCATTAAAATCCAAATTATCTCTTCCTGAATGTCATATAATAATAAGTGAATAAAATGAGATCAAGTGACCAAATTAAAATGTTTTACCAATTTCCTTTTCAGAACCATAATTATGTTTTTGTCACTAGTTTCTTTCAAATAGGTTTATTTATTTTCATCAGAATTACTGCTTTCATTTCCATTAGGAGTGTACTCAGGAACCATCGAAACAATCTGAGATTTAAAAATAATTTTCTTAATATAAGTGCACTTCCCAAAAAATCTCTTGTGTTTGACCACATTTCTGAGAGAACATTAATTTTTTCATATTTATTTGCAGTTTTTACCGAAACCTTAAATAAACCCAGTGCCATAAAGGAATGTATGTGAAAAAAACAAATAGTGTTATTTTAATTTATTTGTGTATTTTAACTACACAATATCAAATTTAACAACATTTTAAGATTCTTGATCTTGGAGTTTGGCAATGTAGGACTTCTTTTTCTGTGTAACACGGTCCTTGCGTTCAGCCAAAGTAAGCTTCCTACGGTTCCATCTCTTCGCTGGTGCAGGAGCCTTTTCTGCCTTCTTTTCTAATTCTGGATTTGCACGAATGGCAGCATGGGCATTCTTGTACATATTTTCAACCTAAAACAAGAAAATTACAACTCAATTATTTTACAGAAAATCATCAATGAATCAATAGCAAATTTAACTAAAAGCTTTATTGAAAAAATGTACCATGTTTTACATTAATTATAGCAAAAGTGCCAAAATTAAGAACAAAACATGAAATAATTAATGTAGTCCAATTGCGACACAGCTATCTTATTTAACAGAAAGCAGTAATTAAAATTGGACGAACAGCTAACAATTAACTATAAACAAGCATATTACCTGGTCAGCATTAATTCCCAACTTAATGTACTGACTGAATTGCCTCTTGAACGCTTCTGGATCTTCCTCCTCCAGTGATTTCATATAATCAGCAACATGGACGCCAAAAATGTGATTTCTGTGGACCTCAGCATTGAAGCTTTTTGATTCACTGTCAAAACCAGGGAATCTTTTTGTAGAGTGGGGAATGTTTAAGCCTCCATCAACTGCTCCTTTCATGGCTCCAAAGACACGGGCACCAGTACTTGTACGGTTTAAACCTGTATCTAAGTAACACCTGGAATAAAAAGGCTTCAGTCAAGTTTGCTAGCAATAAATAAAAGTTCTTAATAAATTTGGGATAACAGATGAGAGCAGCAAAACTGTCTGAACTAAAAAAGCCCAAATAAATTTTTAAGCATCTTTAAGCACAACAGAAGTAATAGGAAAATTGCTTAGTGAAGAAAATGCAATATTTCATAGGGTTTAAAGGAATACAGTATACTGGGTGGTGAATCATCAAACAGGCCATAGGAAACTTGGGAAAAACTAATGAATTCCTACTTCCCTAATTATTTTACACCAAGGTCATGAGAAACTGTTGAAGAACAGATATGAGAGATCTGTATTGGAAACAAATGTTAAAATTGCTCTAGTAATTAAATACATTTCAAAATTTACAAATATTAGTACATTTGCCAGACTATTGTTGTAAAAGTTAGGCAACACACAGTGTAGAATGGGTTGTGTTTGGTCACAATGAAGTTAGATATTAATAATATTTGAATTGTCATTATTTTCATTTTATGATTTATTATTTAAAAAAACAAGAAAGTTGATAAATGTACTTAGTTGAGGAGAATGTGGCAATAATAATGATGTTATTTCAGGCAATAGTGACTACACTGTCAGTTCTTTATTTAGCATAAAACATCCCAATAGACCAATAATGGGCTTGGAATGAAATTATTTCAAGTCATTCATAATTCCAGTCTTAAAAATTTTAAAACAAAATAAATTCTCTTACAATACAAATAAATTGTTTTACAGACAATCATGAATAAATCGATAGCTAATTTAAGTAAAAGCTATACTGAAAATGTTAAGATTTTAATAGAAATGTACCACGTTTTACATTAATTGTAGCAAGTGCCAAAATTAAGAACAAAACATGAAATAATTACTTTAGTCCAATTGCGACACAGCCATCTTATTTAACTACAGAAAGCAGTAATTAAAATTGGACGAACAGAAAAATATATATAAATTTCAATGTCATCAAAAACTAACAGAAGGAAATGCTGAGAGATGAGAGGAATATAATGAAATTTTGGAGAGGGCTGGCTAATGTAATTAGATAATTAAAAAAAATTGTTTAGCAATGAATGTACATTTACTTTAAAGAATGAACCAAATGTTCAAAAATATGATTTCATCAACAGGAAGGCCTGAAAATCTTACTGAAAACAATACTGAATATCCTCACAAAATAAATGTCTTAGGAATATTAGACATACAATTGGAAAAATTTTTTGTGAGGAAAATTTAAATTCAGAAAAGTTTTGATTTTGTACAAGAGATTTTACTGAGACTTGCAGAAGGAACTCCAGATGAAGGAGAAATTTGGTTTCAAATGAATTTGTGCCCTGCACACAATAGCCAGGAGGTTAAGTTTTATTAAAAACAGTTTTAATAATTGTTTGATTGGACATACTGAGTCCAAAAGGATGGATTGCTTAAACATAATCTTATGTTTAGAAATTAAACATTATTTTTTATTCATTCTTAAAATAACAAAAATGTAGTTATAATTAGAAATGTACAGTCTCAGTATTTTCAAACTTTTATAAAATCCTTTTAATTGTTGCATAACCTGGAATTGGTCTATTAGAATATCTTACATTAAATAAACATCTGGCAGTGCTTGCATTATTGCCTAAATAAAACATTGCTGATTTTTCCTTATCTGAGTAGGTTTCATAACTTTATTGAATTTGGAATTTCCTATGACACATTTGATGATTTACCACCCGGTATGTGGATATCTATGAGATACTAACTATGATTAAACGGATGGACATCTTGTCTATAGAGCTATGATGTATGCCACTAAATATTAGGAAGTCTCACATGTGATCCTGGGAGTTAATTAAATGATAGTTAAACTCTGATCTTGTGTTCCATCTTAAACTGATTACAATATAAAGAACTGTCAATATAAAAATTAAAGAAGCAAAGGAAATGTGGTAAAACATAATAAGTGATGACATAGAAGGTCTAGATAGTAAAGAAAATCCTCCATAAAAAAAAACTTAATATATATACTCATTCTGACAAAAAATTACAACAAAAGGTTAAAAGATAAAAGGAATTTGTAGAAAAATCATTAACCAACATTGCAACAGGTGCTGAGGTGTGATATGGAGAGACTTCTAAATGTAGAGGTGTTCAGCACCCACCAGCATTACACAACTGTTTTAAAACTACAATCTTAAACTGATTGTGCAACTGTTTTGTGATCTCTACGCTGATATTGGTTTCCAATCAGTCTAAAACTGATTTTGTTTGACCTTCCTACCATGATCACAGTTGCTGAACATTTACGAAACATTGTAGAATATAAATACTTTCAGATCAATCAAATTATATGTAAATTAAAGAATGGTAAATTTTTTTTGGTTTAATTATTTCAACTTGATGTAGATGATTTTTTACTTTAATTCATAGAAAAATGAATAACCTCTATAGATGCTAACAAAATATTTTCAAGTACAATCAGTTTCAGGCTGTAGTTATCAAAAAAGTTTATTTATTTCAAGGGTAGAACTATTTACAATAAAATACAAAAAATAAACTCCTGGACAAAATTAACGCACCACTCATGTTTTTCTCAATAATCTTTATTTATTGATAATTTACTGTACGACAAGTTGCCTATGGACCTTGTTTGACAGTAACAGTTGTTATGTAAGCTAATAATAGTCTTGTTTTAACAATAATTTGTATTAAACTTCGTTTTAGACTAAAAGTGAGTTAAACTTTTCATAAAAAGTGCCAATTAAATCAAAGTTCTTGTGAGAAACAAGCTTTTTATTGAGATATTTTCATCACATACATGTTTGCAAGTTCATTTACATAGAAATCAAATAAAAAAATGAACCACCAAAGAAATTTGTCAATGGAGGAGGCAGTGCGAGCATCGACCCTCCTAGAAGAAAGATATTCAATGCGATACGTTGCAGGTTTGTTAGGAAGACACCCTTCCAGCATCAGTCGGAAGGTAAGGCTATATAATGAAACAGGGTCGTACCATCGAAGACCAGGGCAAGGGAAAACGTTGCACTAATCAAATTGATGATCGTTTTTTGAGACAACGTGCTCTCAGAGATAGGAGAGTCACCAGCAATTTTCTAAAAAATGAACTAGCAGATGTTCAAAATGTCGCAATATCGTCTCGAATAGTTAGAAGACGTTTACATGAAACAGAATTGAGCAACAGGAAACCGGCCAAAAGAACCTTGCTGACCAGAGAACACAGGGTTCAGAGATTTAATTTTGCAAGATTGCATCAAAATTGGACCATCGATGATTGGAAACGAGTTCTTTTCTCCGATGAGACTAGAGTAAGCCTAAAAGCTCTAGATGGTCGTGAGCGTGTCTGGCGAAGGCAAGGAGAAAGGTTTGGCAGCTGCAATATCTCTCCTAAAGTACCTTTTGGTGGTGGCTCTAAAATGTTTTGGGGAGGAGTTTGTTTTGAAGTTCGTACGGAGTTGGTCCCCATACATACGAGGTCTATGAATTCCCATTATTACTTAGACAACATTATTGTCGAACATGTAATACCTTTTGCTCCTTTTCTTGGACCTAATTTTTTATTCATGCAAGACAACGCTCGTGCTCATGTAGCTTGACATGTTATTGGCTACCTAAATGATGTTGACATTCCATTATTAGAGTGGCCACCTAACAGTCCGGACATGAATTCTATAGAACATCTATGGGACTATCTCAAAACAAAAAGATTCGAAGTCGTGGACCCCCTATTGCTAATCACAACCAACTCATTGACGCCGTTATTGAAGAATGGGAGATTATTCCGCAAGCTTTTGTTGAACATTTGATATCAAGCATGCCTCGACGCATAAATGCAGTCATAAGAAGTAGAGGAGGTCCTACACGGTATTAGTGTTGACCCAGATGCATATTATTGTGTTATTTTACTGATTTTTTTCTTTTTGCAATTTGGAGTTATGCTAGCTTATTTACGCATTTCCGGCAAAAACAAATTTTTAAAGAAACAATAAGGCAAATTAAGGTCATGATAAAGTCATGCTGGACTTATTTGTAGGTGTTTATTATTATTTCAATGTAACTTAGTTTTATTTTGTGTTCATATTGTAAATATTTAGATTAATTAAAGTGGTGCGTTAATTTTGTCCAGGAGTTTAGTAAAAAGTGAAGATCATGTACAATAAACATCAAAAAACAAAGAAACAATAAAATTCATGACACATAAGAGATAGTTCTACAAGCATAAGTGTTACAACACATATATTATTAAAAGGAAAGCTTGTTGCTGAAAACAGAAGTTCTAAAATTACTGAATGATAATATTACATCTTTGAAAGTGGCACAGATTTGACCTTAAATCAGAATCCACAACTAACTGAAGCAAATATGACAAATTTAGATTCATCACCTTAATCACTTATTTATCTATATAAAATCTGAAATATATATAAGTAAATTCTCAATTTGAATTCAAACGGGCCTTTGGGAAAAGAGGCACTCTTTTTGCAACACAAAAAACATGAATTGAGCAGGCCAGAAATATTTACAACCCATTGATGTAAATTATGTGCAACTGAAAACTAAGCTTAGTTGTTTGAAATTAATGAGTTACCAAATGCTACATTTTTGCTGTGTCCTGTGTGATATTTAGGTGTGGACACTATACCTAGACACCTACTAGAATCCTCAGAATATTAGCCAAAGCCTAACAATTATTGAAGGAAAAATAGAAGACCATAGGCATAGATAGAATGTAATGGCTTCACATTGGTGCGTAACAGGCATGACTGTAGAATATTAAAGAATAGGAAAGATTTTGATATAGTTATAACAAACATCCAGTAATGGAGTGTACCAGAACATTTTTTCTAACATAAGTAATACAAAAATACAGACATTTCTCACATTTGGTCCCAGTGAAGATAGCCTCAAATTAGCAGTCAATTAAGTTTCACGGAATGAAATATTGTGTTGGCAGTGTTGCCATGTCCTTATGATGTATATGTTATATGCTTCAAATACAAAGAGATAAAGCTTTTAAAATGTATTTTTATTATAAAATCCACAAGGAAAATAATTCCTGCAGCTGGCTGTATACCACGTATCACAAAAAGAGGTTAATCTTTGTATATGGGTATATTTTATAAAAACCCTAAAAGGGCTACATTAAAAACACGAATGTTTTCAGAACAACAGTTCCATCATCAGGTTACCATGCCTGAGCCACCAAAATATTTGGGTAAATACCCTTTAAAATATATTGTGTTACCGAAGATAGTACATAATGTTGATAATATTATTTGATGTTTAATATTTTAATTAAATTTTACTTCAGGTAACATACACCCATGCTTTAAGTGAGTTCCAATGTCCGGAGAGTAAACCTCTTCAAACGGACTTCAGCTGGTTAAAAAAATATTAAACATCAAATAATATTATCAACATTATGTACTATCTTCGGTAACACAATATATTTTAAAGGATATTTACAAAAATATTTTGGTGGCTCAGGCATGGTAACCTGTATTTTAACCTGATGATGGAACTGTTGTTCCAAAAACGGTCGTGTTTTTAATGTAGCCCTTTTATAAAATATACCCATATACAAAGATTAACCTCTTTTTATTATATTATTTTATGGATTCTGCAATTGTATACCTTATATAATATAAAACAATAATGAATTAATATTTGTTTCGGTTGATATTAATTGCAATTAATTATTAGGAAATTTTTTGGCAATTGCCCTTTTGATAGGTTAGCGGATAGATTTGGCAATAGACTCAGAACCCTCAACCACCAGTTGACAGATCTCGCTTCAATTTATACTGACATTTTACTACCCATTTACTTTTAAAATCTGTTTTAAAACTATTTACTTTTTCTTTTTTTGGTAATTGTAGTAGAAGTATTAGTTTTTAAATATCTTATTGCTTTTGATTGCATATGTTTCATTTGTAATGTAAATTCCAACACTGCCAAACACCAATATTTCATTCTGTCAAAACCATTTGAGACCATCTTCACTGGGACCTAATGTGAAAACATCACTTTTTATATATCAATATCTACATATAAAAATATAACTTACACTACCAGATCACATTTTCAATAGATTCAAATTAGTTTGATCATGTATAAACTGAAAATACAATGTCAGACTTGAATGTTGAGTGTTCACTTAGGCAACAGTACGCAATTTACCCAAGCAATCACCAATCCAAGATCTGACAGCGCCCCCAGTGTCTTAACTTCGGAGATCTTACGGGATCCGGTGTTTAACAACTGAGGTAAACCGTTGCCTTTAATAATGCTAGTAAAAGAATGTTTTGTCCTAAAAGCAAAATTGTTTATTGACACAATATTCATATTAATATTTACACATTGTCAAAATAGTTTACCTGAATGCGCCTGGTCCTTGCTCAGCAGCTTCCACATTGTATTCATCCCCAGTAACATCAGTGGTGCCACTGTATAAATTGTCAAGTCCCAATTTTTTTAAGAGCCTCCTTGCTAAAAGTAAACCAGTAGCGTAGGCAGCAGCATAGTTGGTAAGACCAGTTTTAATTCCATATCTTAAATAATATAAAGATTAAGTAAGCTCAGTTGGCTATATAACTATGAAATATTCAAGACCAACTAAATTATACTAACTTTGGCAATTCATGGGAGTAAGCAGCACATACAATCTTGTCTCCTTCAATACGAGCGTAAGCAATTTGACAAGTAATGTCCCTGTTGGAAATACGTACAATCAGACGGTACTTAGGAGTGTTGTACTTGTTCTTGTCTTGAACAATCAATCGTTTACGAGCATAGTAGTCAGTTTTTCCTTGCCTACGCCTCTTGAATTTAACCTGGAATCTCTTGAAGTACTGTTTGTTCTTAACAACTTTCACAAAACCCTAAAACACGATAAAAACCTCTTTATTTAAACTACAATTGATGGAACATGCCAATATAAAAATCTTAAAACATCCTATGTGTATAAATAATTAAACAAATATTAATAACACATTTCCAAACAGAATTACATTCTGTACTATTTTTAAAATATATTTTGTTTAGTACTTACCATGTTTCAAATGTATGCACAAATTTTATTCGTTACCTACGGTTCAACCTCCTCCGCGGTTCACAAGCAAAAGATAGAGTTGTCAATGTCAACTTGTCAAAAGCACAATCTCATCTCAGAATTCTCAGATACACATATACCAACTTTTCAGGATAGCCAACATTTAATTCTTAACAATCACTAAATTGAAAATTGTATTTCTCTGAAATTATAATTTTACAATAATTTATTTATTATTATTGTAAATTACATAATATAATAATAAAGGAATTATTATTAGATACCTGAAAATTATATTATTTAAAAACGTAATCATTTCTTATAAAAAAAATGCTCCTCCTATAAAGAGGATAAAAATAAATCAGTCTATTATACAAAGTTTATTTTCTTAAAGCTAGGATAAATTCTCCACAAGCGTATGTTTTTAAAACAATAATCCAAATTATTTGAAGGTGTAAATTTTACTGTAAATAAAATATTTCAGCATGGAACTGGCTCTTAAATGCAAAATTTTTTTCAGTCGTAGCATAAGGGATATCGTATAAAATTCGTTTTGCACATTGCTCGGCACATTTAAGGTACTTTAAAACTTACCACAGCAAAAAAAGAAAGAAATGAGGAACGAGGTAAATGATAAGACAACTATAGAGAAAGAAGTCATAAAAAGGGGGGCTTGTCTGAACTCCAATATATAACATACAAAAATATACAAACTACAGGGTAAATAGAGCTACTTAGCCATACTATAATTAAAGAAATAAACTCTCATATGTAGCGTCCGGATTTCTAAGCATAATGATTATGGTAAATAATAAAAGCAGGAATATTTTCTTTATAACTATGAACGAAATATGCAATAATAACTCATATGACATCACTTTTTTTTGGTTTCTTTTATTTTATATGACATTTTTGAATTGAGCTTATTTGGTGATTTTTATATGTACATATAATATTCTTATCGTGTTTGTATTTGACCTAATTTTTATATGATTCTATGCTTCAAAACATAGTCAATAAAAGCCTGTCAAAAAATATTAATTAGGTAGTTATATCGACATTTTTGCTAATCTTTATTTGTGAATATTTTCGCTCATATCTATGCGGTATATGACAAATATTAAAGAAAAACAGGGAATTCAACAGCGATGTGCACCAAATTTTCATAGATTTCCAGCAAGCATATGATTTCATAAAAATAAGCAAATTGTGGATAGCATTGTTAAAAATGGGAATACCAAGAAAATTAGTTGAATTAACGCAAATGTGCGTGACAGACTCATATGCGCAAGTAAAGATAGAAAGCAGAACATCGATGCCATTTGGTATAAATTGAGGACTTCAGGCAGGGGACCCCTTGTCACCATTGCTGTTTAATTTTGCTTTAGAATATGCAATAAGTAAAATATCGTCTGAGCTGACAGGAGGATTTGCTGATCAAGTATCAAAACTGTTGCTGGCCTTTGCTGATGATATAGATGCAGTCACGCATTCTACAAGAGACGTAAGAGAGGTGTTTTCACAGCTCGAGGAGGAAACAGGTAGTCTGGGTTTCCGAATAAATGAAGAAAAGACGAAATACATGGTGGTAACCAAAAATTCAAGACCAAGAGTTAGGCAGAACATCAGTATTAATGATCACAACTTTAAAGTAGTAAAGAAGTTTAAATACCTGGGGGCGATAATCACAGCGGACAACCATATAGAAAAAGAGGTCTTAGCAAGGATAGCTGCGGGAAATAGAGCATTATATTCCTTTTCAACATTATTAAGATCGCAGCTGCTAAAAAGAAAATCTAAATTAACACGGAGAAGACGCCGCAAGGCTGAATTGGTGACTCTGTATGGAACTGAAAACATAGCTAGACATATCAAGGCAAACCGAATAAGATGGGCAGGTCACGTGGTATGATCAGACGATGACAGAGTGTTAAAGACAGTGTTTTTTGAAAGACCAGATGGTAGAAGATCAGTAGGCCGACCGAGAAAAAGATGGAAGGATGATGTTGAAGCCGATTTATCTAGAATTGGGGAACAACAATGGGAAATAGAAGCGCAAGATCGTAGAGGATGGAGGGCGATAGTGGATACGGCGAAGGCTCACTCCGAGTTGTAAAGCCTGTGAAGAAGAAGAAGAAGAAGAAGAAGATATCTATGCGGTATTTGTGTTAAATATTTGTGAATAAATTAAAATGCCACAGCCAAAACCAATCTTAACTGACTAGATAAAAGAATATAAAGAGTTAACATGTGAAGATGGTAAATAATTTTGTAGAGCATGTGTAAAGACGATAAGTTTTAAAAGATAAAAGAAATAATAAATTAGACTTACTCACAATCAATTTAATTTAACTATCCAGACGACCAGTTTCGCTTTCTACAATAAGCAAAGCATCTTCAGGTCTCGATACAAAGTTAAATAAATGCTGAAATAATAAACCCATATTAGGGTGTTGTCTACTAAAGATAAACCAAGATAGATGATATAAATTACAGTAATTATGCCAATATTACATGTCTGGTTTTTCAAAATGAATAAAATGTTTAAGCAGACAAGGTAAGACCCACAAATTGGTAAAATAGTCTATTAAACTGTAATAAATTAATGAATGAACAAATAAATAAATCATTACTTACATGCCGGTACTCTATTAATTGATGGTTGAAAGAACATCTAGAAAGAACTATTGTATACAATAGCCGACTTGAGTTCTCCAATCAACAATACAGGATAGTTTGAACCATGTTCTTTCAACCATCAATTAATAGAGTACCGGCATGTAGGTAATGTTTTATTTATTTGTTCATTCATTAATTTATTACAGTTTAATAGACTATTTTACCAATTTGTGGGTCTTACCTTGTCTGCTTAAACATTTTATTCATTTTGAAAAACCACAGAGATGTAATATTGGCATAATTACTGTAATTTATATAATGTATATCATCTATCTTTGTTTATCTTTATTAGACAATACCCTAATATGGGTTTATTATTTCAGCATTTATTTAACTTTGTATCGAGACCTGAAGATGCTTTGCATATTGTAGAAAGCGAAACCGGTCGTCTGGATAGTTAAATTAAATTGATTGTGAGTAAGTCTAATTTATTATTTCTTTTACCTTTTGAAATGGACTCACACAAGCAACACATTCATGATTACGATAAGTTTTATTTTACAAAAAATTTATTTAAAAATCCTTTATAAAAGGTATATAATTAAAACACCCAATCGGGCTATATCACAAAACGTTTTTGGAATCCATATTCCATCATCAGTGTGTCTAGGTGTACATGTTGAACTTTATCTCAGGACCAGCAACCTCCTGTAGAGTCTTAAGTTGCCATGTTATCAATTCCAATTGTAACTTTAACATCATAACATATAAGATCCAATAATGTAACCTAAATTCAAATTAATTTAACGGATTTTTACCCAAATATTTAGTGGCTCAAAAAAAAACACTGATGATGGAATATGGATTCCGAAAACGTTTTGTGACATAGCCCGATTGGGTGTTTTAATTATATACCTTTTATAAAGGATTTTTGAATACATTTTTTGTGATACATGGTATACAGCCAGCTACAGGAACTTAGTTTCCTTGTGGATTTTTTTTTACAAATTCTTCATATCCATAGGGTGGTACCTTAATAATGCGAAAAAATTTAGTTGAGTTTTCTGTTTAAAAAAATATTATACATATGTGTTCTTGTTTCTATAGAAATACATAGATAAAGTTTTGAAATAATATAATAATAATAAAATAAAGTATTTGAAATAATGTTGATGAAAAATGGGAACAAATTTTCATTAAAGCTTCTTTAAGGTGCAACTTTTTAGAAAAATATTGCCTAACACACCATTACCACCTGAACCAACTTTAACTGATCCACCAATCTCAAAACCCCCTCCAATTTTTATATATGGCGTGAATGACAATAGCAAAATGATAAATAATTTAGCTCAAGTAGTAGAAGTATAAACTTACTTTACTAAAGCCTTAACAAACACCACAATAAAAATTTTACCAAAGACAGCGGAATTCTACAGAATACTAGTACATCACGTACGAGAGGACAAATCATCCACCATACATACCAATCTAAGAAAGACAGAGTATACAGAGCAGTTATTCGAGATCTACATCACTCCTTTCCGATAGATGAAATAAAAGCGGAAATCCAGAAAAAGGGTCATAAGGTAAGGAACGTTACAAATGTCAGACACGGATTGAGCCGTGAACCATTACCATTATTTTTTGTGGACCTCGAGCCTCAAACGAATAACAAAGAAATATTTGAACTACAGTATATACAACATTGTAAAATAAGGGTAGAACCACTGAGAATTAAAAGAAATATACCACAATGTACACGATGTTAAGAATATGGTCACAGTAAAACGTACTGTGCAAAACCATATAATTACGTAAAATGCGCTAGATCACACAACATAAAGGACTGCAAGAAACCAAAAAACACGCCAGCAACATGCACTAACTGCAACGGAGACCATCCTTCTAATTACAGAGGATGTTCTGTTTATCGTGAACTACTAAATGTCAGATACCATGACAAATCAAAACAAATCACCACTCAAAATCCTGTCAATAATCCCAATGTAAATATACCTACCCAACATCATGCTCATAATTTCAACAGAATCAGTTATAGAGATATTGCCATTGGAAACATAAATGCAGATAACAAAAATAACAACAATGAATTGGCAGATAAACTATCAAATTTCCTAAACGAATTCAAAAATATGTTCTCTCAACTCTTAAACCAAAATAGCATGATTTTAACCATGTTAACTACAGTCATTAATAAAATAACAAAATAGCTTTCAAGTCACTACGAATTGCGTCGTGGAATGCTAATGGTATTTCAAACCATATACTAGAGATATCACTGTTTTTAAAAATGTATAATATGGACATTCTATTAATATCTGAAAGCCATGCCACACAAAGAACTGTTATTAAGATACCTTACTATACTGTGTATTATGCAAACCATCCAGACGGAGGAGCACATGCAGGTTCTGCCGTTATTATCAAAAATTAAACACTATGCAGTCCAACCTTATATTACGGAAAAAATTCAAGCAGCAATCATTAAAATTAAAACCAACACCTCTCTCAGTGTATCATCAGTCTACAGCCCACTTAGACATCCAATTTCAAGCGAAGAGTATCATGATTTCATACAAACTCTTGAATCCAAATTCATAGTAGCACGAGACTGGAATGCCAAACACACCACATAGGGTTCGAGATTAATCACGCTTAAAGGTCGAGCATTAATGAATATCATCCTACAAAATAACTTAAGATACTTATCTACGGGAGAACCCACATACTGGCCTACCAATGCCAACAAAATCTCAGATTTGATAGATTTTGCTGTAACAAAAGGGATAGCTGACATCCATAGTGCAATAGAGTCAAACTTCGATTTAACATCAGATCACAGTACAATAATAATAATTTTAAGTATTCACATAATATGGAGAACACCACCACCCAAACTCACAACTAAAAGAAGAAACTGGGATGTTTTCCAAAATTCTGTAAATACAAAAATTATACTAGATATTAGGATAAAAGAAAACGAAGATGTAGAGAAAGCAGTAGACTATTTAACAACAGTTTTACAAAAAACAGGATTGGAAGCAACACCACAGCGCCAATGAAGTATGCAAGAAAACCATAATATCCCCTTTCATATAAGAGAACTTGTAGCAGAAAAAAGAAGAGCTCGACGCATATGGCAACAAACGAGAAATCCACTAAATAAAACGTACCTTAATAGGATAAGTCATAGGCTAAATAGAGCATTCCATGAAGAAAAAACGAATCTTTCCAATTTTATGTTTCGAACCTCTCACATGAAGACCACTCCATATAGAAAGCTACAAAAAAAAATGTAAACGACCGACAATAACAAATTCACCTTTAAGAAAAACAGATATGACCTGGGCTCGCACAAACGCAGAAAAAACAACAGTATTCGCAGAGCATCTTGCAACTCTATTCGCAGCACCAGAGACTAATAACGATGAAATAAGAATGTACCTCGAAACTCCATGTCAACTATCTCCTCATTTGATAACATTTACTCCGACATAGGTTCGACAATAAATAAAAATGCTAATTCCAAAGAAAGCTCCTGGCTATTATTTGATAACAGGAGAATTACTTCAGAAGCTACCGAGAAAAGCAGTGGTGTTATTAACAATAATATATAACAGCATAGTACGTCATTGATACTTTCCAATACAATGGAAAATTGCTCAAGTTACTATGATTCCGAAACCTGGCAAGCCCGCAACGCAATCAAATTCATATCGCCCTATAAGCCTACTCCCAATAATGTCGAAAGTATTAGAAAGGCTACTATTACATAAAATCGAGCAAGTTAGTCCCATAAACAAAATTATACCACAACACCAATTCGGATTTAGACGTGAACACTCAACCATCCAACAATGCCACAAAATAGTAAATATAATTAAAACAACTCTCGAAGAGAAAAAGTTTTGCGCTGGAGTGTTTCTAGATATACAACAGGCATTTGATAGAGTATGGCATAAAGGTCTCCTCTACAAACTGAAATTACACCTAACAGACCAACTATACTTTATACTAAAATCGTATCTTACTGACCGTTACTTCCAAGTAAAAATTGAAGACAGCTACTCAAATTACCACATCATACAATCTGGCGTACCTCAGGGTAGCGTTTTGGCCCATTTTTTGTATCTGATATTTACAGCAGACGTTCGAACCAGCAATGATACCTTACCTACTTTTGCCCATGACACGGGTATCTTGGCAGTGGATATCAACCCTAATGTAGCATCACAAAAATTACAAAATAATTTAGATCAATTACAAAACTAACTTAAGCGATGGAAGATCAGTGTTAATGATAGCAAATCAGTACAAATTGCTTTAACAACAAGAAAATCTACATGTCCACAAGTTTATATTAATACTCCCATTCCTATAAAACCAGTTGTCAAATACTTGGGATTGCACCTGGATGAAAAACTTACATGGACAACGCATATTAAAACTAAACGGAAACAACTAGATCTTAAACTAAAAAATATGAACTGGCTATTTAACAAAAGGCCTCAGTTATCTCATGAAAATAAACTGCTTCTGTACAAAGCTATACTTATACCAGTTTGGGCATATGAAATAGAACTATGGGGCTGTAGTAAACCTTCAAATATGAAGATACTTCAAACATTCCAATCCAAAATACTCCATATGATAAGTAAAGCTCCATGGTATGTATCTAACCAAACACTTCCACAATGATCTGGACATCCCAATACTTAAAAACATAATAAAGAATTACTCAATAAAATATAAAAATCGCACCACTGATCACAACAACAAACTGATAAATAATTTATTCACCCAACCACCTGGTGAAAGAAGATTGAAGAGGGTACAGCCAGAAGTCCTACCGCAATAATACTTAGAAAATTGTCAGTGGACGGTACCTAACTAACGTTAATTTACTTAAAGACTATTTACTTATTACTCTGTGTATAGAGTAGATTGTAAACATGCAATGTAACAATAAAAATAATAATAATAATAGGTACTAAAAAAAAATGCGCACGTGGATGGGTAAACCTCTTCACGGGCGACATCCTAAGGAGGTCAGTCAAGACCATGTCGACAATATAGCGTAGAACTATTGGCTGACCTCAGAAAAGTTGTTCCCTGAAACAGAAGGTTCATTACTCACCATTCAGGATCAGGTTATACCAACTAAAAATTACCTGAAATAATTCGTCAAAGACCCTCAGGTCCAAAATGACAAATGCCGATATGGATGTCAAGCTCAAGAAACCATCCAACACCTTACCGGGGACTGCCAGGCATTTGCTGCAACTGAATATAAGGAACGGCACGACTCAGTAGGAAAGATCCTTCATTAAGAGATAGCCATTAAACTGGGACTTCTCCAAACCATCTCCCATATTATCAATACGTTCCTGAAAGTATACTTGAGAATGATAACTACAAGCTATACTGAGACCGCACTGTGCTCACAGACCAAACAGTGGCATATAATAGACTCTGTCATACTAGTTAATAAACTAAAGAGACAAACAACACTAATTGATGTGGCGATACCCAACAACAATAATCTTCGTGTTAAACAGAACGAAAAGATCGCCAAGTACAGGGATCTTTAAATTCAAATACGAAGACAGTGGAGAATGGAAAGTACCCAGACAATACCTATTATTCTCTCTACTACTGGAGTCATTTCGAAGAACCTCCTATGTAGAAAACATAAAAAGCTAGGTCTGAATGAATATCTCTACAAGGCCATGTAGAAAGCTGTACTGCTCTCAACGTCCAGATGTGTACGAATATTTTTGGGAGATACTCCTACATTTCAAGTCACCTAGGGCTCGATAACACGGAAAGAGTTCCCACCAGAGCTCAATTCTTTTGATACCGTAGGTATCTGGGATGAATGAATTTTCCCCTTAGAGTGAGTGTGAGCCGTATGGCTAAACCTGGATAGGTACTTACTGGTGTTTAAGCTAAGTTTAAAAATTATTATATATGTTTTAGGCTAATTTTTGTAAAAAAAATGGGTTGTCAAAATATATGTCTATTTTCATGCTTTATTTGTATAATAAAATGCTTTAAAAAAGGGGTTTTTAAGTGCTTTTTTTGCGATTCTTTATGATTTTAAATTCGAACTACGCGTATGGGGGAGTAATAACTAATGTTAGGACATGTGAAGAATAGTTAGGTATGGGAGAGACTGATACATTTCATGTGAAAATAGAATTGCATCATGACTTGGTGCTTCGGAATATTGTTAGGTATTGCATAAGAATACGCTTACCATCGATTTTCATTTCTTGTGACACGATAACACAATTTTAACATTTTTAATGATACATTAGATTCTTTTTTTGATCGTGGGAAATAATAAGATGTCCTCCAATGTGAGGTCCAATAATATCACGTCCATCAAGGTAGTCTTAGTAAGAGATGAAGCGATGTCTATGGATTCAAGTAAATAGTTGACATTTCCTACCGATATTATGCTGAAAGCTGCAAATTTTTGTTAAAATAACCACAATTTTGTTAACCGTACCAGTACAATCCTGTTTTTTCAATTTTTTTTACCTTCATACTTTGTTTAGATAATTCCACTAAAATATCAACTAAATTCTACTAAATGAAGGAATTCTTATAAACATAAAGAAAAAATCCGATTACTTTGCCAGTTATCAAACCACAAGCATTGATTACCAGTTTGTTGTGAATTCGGAGGTAGTTAAGTTCGAAAGAGGACGTTTAACGGTGCAATAATGAAGTTAATGATTCTGAGTGTTGCCGTAGTTTGTTTAATTTCATCAGCTGAGTGTAAAATTGAATTCAAATATCATAAGAATCCCGAATTAGAAACAGTTCTTAGATCATTAGAAAAGAAAGGAAAGAAGGTTTTGGAGACGCGTTTATACACTATTGGAAATTCTTCTAGTATAAGTAAGTTGACTACATTTATAAATACCTTTTTGAAATCGGCGAAGCGTACAAAAACATATTTTCTTATATTGCTGTATTTTTATAATTGGATATTTGGCACAAAAAGTGCCTCCCTAGTTCCCATAGCATTTCTAAAACCAAATTTGGTTTCTTCAAGATCTTCGTCGCATTTGCGCTTAATGTATTCTTATCTTAGCAAAATCTTAGGAGCGCGGCTCATTGGGCTAATTAATTGATGTTCTGAGCATTTTCTAGCATTGTGTTTTTCTAGGTATTGCGATAAAAATAGATTTAAGCCAGCCTGTCGATCACTCCAGTGTTATACCATGCGGTCCATATGTATGGAATAAATTTATTTTTAGCGTTGTTATGTACTATCTGAAAAAAACCTGAAACAGGTCGATTTTTATTCTTAAATTGACAATTTACAGTATGAAAATATTATCCCCTTCCAGCACCCCCTTTGAATTATAAGCACCCTCTCGAAAATTTTAAACAACAAAGGGGGTCGTGTGGCACATTGTTAGAAAGGGGTTTTAGTCCTCTGTTCAGAAATATACAGTTTTTTAAGTTTGGTACAATCATAACTAAGAAAAGTGATTTTTAAGATGTAAAATTTTGATAATGTCTCTATCACAAAGCTTTAGGTTGAATGAAGATAATAATGTCACATAATATTTAGAATGTATTTTTCAATGTAATTTTCAATTAAATTAAATGTTCAAAATGACCACCATTCACTTTTTGACAATAGCCGAGGCGATTTTGGAATTCTCGCACAACATTTTGTACGACCTCGGGGGTTATTTTGTTAATTTCTTCCGTTATCCTAACTTTTAAATCAGCAATACTGTTTGGTCAATTAAAATATACTTTAGATTTTAAATAACCCCATAAGAAGTAATCGAGAGGAGTCAAATCTGAGATCTAGCCGGCTATTCGATCGTTCCACGTCTTCCAATCCACCTATTGGGAAAACCTCGTTTAAATAATTTCTAACTATACGTGCAAAATGCGGAAGAGCTCTGTCTTATTGGCAGTAAATATATCGATCTATCTCATTTGTATGATTGACATCAGGAAAAAATCTTCGTAATGTAGGCACTAAAAAGTTAATCAAAAAATCTAGATAAATCTCACCATCAACTGTGCCCTCAAAAAAATAAGGACCAATAATTTTATTGTTAATGATACCAGCCCAAATGTTAATTTTTTTAGGATATTGCGTGAGTCTCACACACTAAGTGAGGAATTTCTCTGAGTTTGTTAACCGTTCCGTTTAATGAAACGTCGCTTTATCAGAAAAAACTATTTTGTTTATGAACTGCAAATCTGCGTTCATTCTGTCCATCATCATTTCACAGAATTCTTGCCTTCTATCGGTATCATCTTCATTTAACTCCTGAACTAACTGAACTTTGTAAGGATGGTATTTTTTTATGCAAAACTCTCAAAATAGATGATTTACTTACATCATTGACGGCGGTTAGTTTTCGAGTTGTCTTATGCGGATTTTCCTCAATCTCTAGAAGTACATCTTGTACTTGTTTAATTGTTTATTTGGCTTTTTGACTAATATTTTATTATCTTCAAAGTTTTTTCCCTAATATTTAGCAGAAACGATTCGAAAATACCTGATTATTTCTAAAGTATAGTTTAATAGACCCGGCAATATTGCTGATTTAAAAGTTAGGATAACGATAGAAACTAACAAAATAACCCCCGAGGTCATACAAAAAGTTGTACGAGAATTCCAAAATCGCCTCGGTTATTGTCAAGAAGTGAATAATGGTGGTCAAGTTGAACATTTAATTTAATTGTAAAAATCAATTTTCTCAGTTAGGATTGCACAAACTTAAAAAACTTTGTATTGCCGAACAGAGGACTAAAATCCCTTTCTAACAAGGTGCCACACGACCCCCTTTGTTACTTAAAATTTTCGAGGGGGTGCTTATAATTTAAAGGGGATGCTGGAAGGAGATATTATTTTCATACTGTAAATTGTCAATTTAAGAATAAAAATCGACCTGTTTCAGGTTTTTTTTAGATAGTACATAATAACGCTAAAAATGAATTTATTCCGTACATATGGACCGCATGGTATATTGTATTATAAAGGTTTACTACTACTTTTATGTTATCTTCATTTATTAGTTTCAGCAATTCAGTCGGTGTATTATATGGAATACAAGCTTTAGTAATTTTGGCATTTTTTATAACGTGTTTTACCTTTGGCTTTGATTATATAATTTCTGATTTTATAATGATTTTTGTCATCGTCAAACAATTCTAATATATATATATTATATAGTTGCCATTCTCTTCTTATTGCGTTCTCGTTAACAATGATTTTGTTGTTATTGTCAGCTAGCAGAGATGGAACTTGTTTTTATAATATCCAGTGGGATGGATCTCTTTATTATACAAGAAATGTATTACATCTACATATAAGTGTTACTCTGTGAAATGCCAAAAGTCAATCAAACATATAAATGCAGGTCTATTGTGTTTTAATGCTTTCTTTGTAATCTGTTTTACTTATAACAAATATTTCGTATGTACATGACCTTTCCATACGGAAACCTTGTTGTTCATCTGCTAAGTTTATGAGTTGATTTATTCGTTCTTGAAAAATGTTAGTTGTAAGTTTCAGGATAGTATTTAGCAAATTGATACCTCTGTATTTTTCTGGTTATTTCTTATTGCCCTTTTTGAATAATAAGATTAGCTCACTTGTCCTCCATTCTCATTTGGTATTTTAATGTGTCTTATATTCTTGATTATCAATGTTTTAATTGATCCGTTATTGCCTCTCCACCAAATTTCAATAATTCATTTGATGTCTCATCTTTATCTGCAGCTTTTCTGTTCATTAGTTTTTCAAGTGTTTTTTGTACTTCATGCTTGCTTATGTGAGCAGGATCGTTCCTAGGGTATTTGTTGGCCGGGTGCGAGAGTAATTTGGCCTCCTTCCTCAAACCCAATCATCCCAAAAAGTTAATAAGCAGTTGTAAATCAAAAAGCTAAAATAATTTTACGTTAAACAAAAAAACAAAATTGTAAGAAGCATACACAGTTTATTTAATTTGTAATGTTCTATGTTAAAGGAGTAAATACAGGTCAGGATATTATTTATTAATAAGTTATGTATGTATAACTTTGCTTTTCTGTTTTAACTATATCAGATACATCTATATTTTCTGAAATATCCTTTTCAAAACTAATGATGGATAGCCTTTTTTATCCCATTGTGGATGGTTGATAATTTTGGATTATTTTTAGTTTCGAAAAGCTTTTTTCGTCACTAGCTACTGTCACAAGTAATGTTAAGACAATTCGTTTGGGGGCTCGCGCCGCCCCCTTAACTGACCGCTCGGGTGCCCCGCACGTCTTACACCCACTAATCGAAACGGCCCTGTATGTGAGCATATAAGAGTAAACTTCTTCGTTTATGATAATTTCTGGTGTTTGTGGTTCCAATGTAATTTGTTGTTCTTCTGTATATACCTTCTTTAAATAGTCAATCCATGCACCCTTTTCGATGAGTTTCAGAACTATTAATTCCTTCACATTCGCTCTTTGACAAAGCTTCTTTAATAGAGTTTAAGGTACTTGTTTTAATTTTTGTGTGGTTTTCCTCGACTCTATTGCTTTGGATGTTATATGCGTTTCTGCATTTTTCTGCTATTGTTTTTTGGTAAAAATACCTTGTTGTCTACAGATTTTCGACTTTTATCTTTTTGGTGTATTCTGCAATTTTCTTTTTATGATATATATGTGTTTTCATTCGGATTTTCTCAATACTAGCTTATGATAGCCTTCTATCTCTGCCGATGTTAGTGCCCTTACATCTAAAATTTGGGAAGGGAGTAAATCATTAATATTTATCCTCTGGTATTTTTAAAGGTATACTAGTGTTGTTTGCAGGGAAACAAGGTATTATTAATACGTAATTCATTTGTGCTGTAGAAGTCCATCAGAAGATCTAACATCATCATTACCTTTGGTTCGACAATCCTCTGTGGATCCTGGTCTGCTCTAAGATTAGTCGCCATTCGGTTCGAATCTTCTGATCTCTAGTATGCCTAAGTCGGTCTCAACTCTAGCGAACCACCTAAGTCGTGGGGTCGGCCTATGCTTCTTCTTCCTATAAGTGTTCCTGTCGTTAGCTTTTTAGCAATCATGTTATCAGGCATTCGTATTATATGTCCGGCTCATCTAAGTCGCTGTATTTTAATGAACGTTACGACATCTGGTTCATTAAATAGTTAGTATAATTTGAAATTAAATCTTTTGGGCCACTGTCGTTGATCAGATATTTTGCGGAGTATTTTACGCTCGAATATTCCCAGAAGTCTTTCATCCCTCTGCGTTAGAGTCCATGCTTCCACCCCGTATGTGAGGACCGGCCTCAGCATTGTTTTGTAGATAATAATTTTAGTTTTTTAGTTTATTCGTCTTTTAATTTCTTCTCTTGTTTTATTGGTAGTAGTCAGTAGCGAGCTAAGGTATGTGAAGCTGTCAACACGTTCAAAGATATGACTTTCAAATGCTGTTTCTCATTCCTTATTTGCTAAATGATCCTTGGTAACCGTGTAACTGTGCAAACTTATAGCTTTTCGTAGAGAATATTTGCTAGTATTTTGTAAGCAGTTGTTAACAGGGTTATACTTCTGTCAGACTGGAGCTGATCGCCTTTTTGATGTAACAGGCATATCACGCCTTGAGACCATTCACACGGCATGGTCTCATTTTGCCAGACAAGAAGTAAAAGTTTATGCAGTGATTGTAGCAGGGCGTAGCCACCATTCTTGTAGAGCTCACTATAAATTTGATCAGTTCCTGGTGCTTTATCAATTTTAAACTTTTTAATGGCTTGGGCAACCTCTTCAGTGGTAGGTGGTCTTTCGTCTGGGTTGAATAGATTCCAATTATTTCGATCTGCTACGGTGTTATTTGCTTCTTCGATATAATGGGCGTTCAATTTTGCGTGGAAAAATTCAACCCATCGATTCAAGATTGTAGTATCACTTAAGATATTTCCTTCTCCATCTTTACAGCTATCTATTCTTGGCTTAAACTCTTTACTCATTTTGTTTACATTTCTGTAGAATGTTCGAGTTTCGTTTTGATTTCTTAGCCACTCTATGTTTTCTAACTTCTTTTCTTCAAATTGCCTGTTTTTCTTCTATGTAATCTTTTTTCTTCCCTTCTTGGGGTCCCGTATTCCTCCTTTGCTCTTCTTGTGCATCTAGCTTGATTTGTCTTTAGGTATGCTCTATTATTGTTATCTGTTGCTTCGTGGAACTCCTCGTCAAATCATTCGTTTTATCCAACTGGTTTGGTTTTCCCCAATATTTCCAATATCTGCTCAGTTATTATGTTTCTACATTTTATTCACAATTGATCAAATAGAATCTACAAGACTTGCATACGACCGATCATGACATATGACATAGAAGTGCGCGAATATACCCAAAACGAAACAGATGCTAAGGGTTGCCGAAATGAAAACCCTAAGAACAATAGTGGGCAAAACAAGAAGAGACAGGGTGAGAAATACAAACGTCAGCGAGCAGTGTAAAATTCGAGACATTGTAAAATGGGGAAGGTAGAGTAAGAGGATGTGGTACAATCATATAAGACGAATGGATGAGAATAGATTTCCAAAAATTGCCCTAGAAAACAACCCGCCCGGTTCAGGACTTTCGGAAGACCACCTAAAAGATGGAGGGATAGTTGGCAATCTACCTCCCAGGAAATTAACCAGAGGCAGCTTCAGAATTAAACAGATTGAGAGATCTCCAAGAAGTAGAAGAAGAAGAAGAAGAAGTTCACAATTCTTTCACATTTTCCCCGCTTTCCCTCATCAGTAGATCACCGTTTTTATTTCTGACAACTTAAAAACACTTAAGTGCACAAACGAACATCTAATGTACCAATGTATTGTAAAACATTTTCGGTTGCATTTAATAACTCATCAATAACTGCACGAAACCGCCTTTGGGGGTAAGGGCATTCTTCAACAATGTGTCGTTGCTCATCATAGTCACACTAAGCAGTAAGGACTTCTCCTTATCTATGTAAGCTGTCAGCACATTTCATTTTCATATTCATTCTTATTCTGTTAAGCCTTGTCCATGTATTACGGAACAGTTCAAAGTCTGGCGATTTCTCATCGATACAGGTCATTTCTCTCAGGTCTCTCTCTCAGTATCTTCTCCAGGCGTTGGTTAGACTGACATGTTCCTAATATAAGGAGGTAGCCTTTAACAGGAGTTGAGTCTATTGATTTCGATATCAAGCTTGTCATGGTGGATGAGTATAGCCTGATGGTGCATAGCCTGAATTTTTCTGTATTTTCTGAGAAGAGAATTACGCCTTCATAGTTTCGGCAATGGGATGTGATTCAGAATGTCAATAGTTCGTCTGATTTAATTTAGTGCCAATTAAGTGATGATGATATTGAAACAGCATATACAAAAATAAGAGGTAATTTACTAGAGGCAGCAGAGGAGGCACTCTGCTGGAAGGACCATTAAAAAAGGAGAAACACGAAAACAAAATAGCGTACGCGACTCAACAAATTTGAAGAATTAAAAAGCATAGAAACCTCACACATATTGCTGATTGAGTAACTTTCAAGAAAAAGCTACTATATTTGTTTAATTTTTGTAATTGAATTGAAAAATAAAAAGCTCGTTTTGTGATTTTACGTTATCTATGTGATTATAAATTAAAAGATTATACGTTGTATTCTATTTTTGCCACCATGTGGATTCTAGCAAACCCATGATAAATAGTAATCAGTGGAATCGTAAGAGTACTCACAACAAAAATGATAAAAGTTGGTTTTAACAGGAAAACCAACCGCAGTCTTACTGTTGATGATATCTCACTGTTTTTATCTACGCGTAAACAATACTACGACAGCTTGTATTTCGAAAATACCCAAGCTATTTTTACTTTTTAATTAATCGTACCTACATTGTTAATAAAATATCAAAATAGAAAAAGTATTTTTTGAATAGATATCATTCTAATTATTCAAAAGAAATAATATTCAAAGTTTTTAGTTAATATATACAAAGTGAGTTTTAAGTATGGAATGACTCTCGGAAACAAGAGAACAATTATCTCGGAAACGTCTTGCACGATTTCTATAGATTTTAGGTTGTAAGGGTCTTGTGATGCTGCTGATATTATGGTGGTATTTCCCTTGTTGTCCGTTCTTTCGTTGTTCTGGAAATTTTATGAACTTTCTTATTTCAAATGGGTCATCGTGTATATTTTTGACCTTTAAAGTCCTTAAGAAATACTGATTATTTTTCATGTAATGTACTCTATACCTAAATGCCATAACTTCGG
Organism: Diabrotica undecimpunctata; assembly: GCF_040954645.1. Lineage (NCBI taxonomy): Eukaryota > Metazoa > Arthropoda > Insecta > Coleoptera > Chrysomelidae > Diabrotica > Diabrotica undecimpunctata. The sequence continues at coordinate 39,620,713 of NC_092809.1, read as the reverse complement.
AGTTAATGCTACATTTACATTATCTTCATGTCGTCGGTCAGATAGCCAAGCCGGCTGGGCGTCCGGTTCTCATTCGCTTCATTGCGAGTGGTTCAGTGGATGTGAGTTCGATCCCCAGCTCGATGTACAGAAAACAAAAAGGCTAACGCAGCAGTTTAAAATTCTAAATGAATCTGCGGCTTAGACGAGAATATGCTGGTGTCTGATCGGCCTATGGTAGAGCCGTACGGCAAGAGATAAGGGCTTGCAGCTCGGTGATACTCCTCCATAGATCCCTACCGGAAGGGCGTACCGCCTAAATACCGGTGTATATAATAACTTTTTTAAATTCTTGTGATAGAATAACTCTCAATTTCCCTTATTTATGCTACCCGTAGAATCATTGTAAGTTGTTTGGGATAAACAAATTAACTAACAAATCCGTAAACTTATTTTTCCAAAGCCATGTTAGAGTTGCTTCTCAAGACAGGAAAGATTTATTTTCACGTTCAGAGCGTCTGTGAATAGCCGTTCTGATGATCCCTTTTAGGGTGAAATACGTATAAGCGTATATACAGACGCGCTATACGTGAAATCAAATCTTAACTGTCTTTTTCCTTAAATTGACTAACTTTTAAACTAATTGATGAATTACTATGAAATTTTAACCACATTTTTAACACTGTAAGACCTAACTTTCCATGTAATATCAAGGTTGGATCGTTACGGCAGACAATTCTTGAGTTTTGTGAGATTCCTAATTTCCGACCCCATTATTATTTGAAAAACTCGGGCAGTACTCAACGATAATATAAAACACAATGAAAGTAATGAGAAGGTTAGAGAGAACTCAGATATCACACAAAATTGAACATAGTTCTTCTAAAATCAAAGAAAAGGGAGAAGATTAAGACGAAATTATAATCAAAGTGAACGAGAAGTCATATAAAAAGCACATATTTTTCTCCAAATGCGATACAGCTCAAATCAGACCCTAGCCTTCCCAGCATCTGCCTCCAAGCATCCGTTTCCTCGGCTGCTCTCCTCCAGTTATTTACCCTCAATATCTCTCAGCATCGGTTCTCACTTCGTCTATCCACCTCTTCCTTGGTTTTCCTACTGGACGACATCCCACAATACTTCCACTAAGCGTTCTACTAGCTGTTCTGTTACTATTTATTTTTATAAGGTGACCTACCCAGAGCAATCTTTATATTTTTGCATAATTTTCTACATCCGGTATTCTTTGTAATATTGATATAATTGGTGGTTGAACCTTATTCTCCACACACCATTGTCGCAAATGGGTCGCAATATCCTTCTCAATATCTTTCTTTTAAAAGAATTAATAAAGTTTATTGTATTTTCTCTCATGACCCATGTTTATACGCCATATGTTGCTATTGGTCGTATGATGGTTTTATATATTTTTAACTTTATTCCTCTATGGATGTCTTTGGATTCAAACACCTATAACAGAGAGCAGTATGATCTGTTAGCAAGGATTATCATTTACCGGATATTCTTCTCCGCGCTTACTTATCCCTTTCTTAGTTATCCGTACTTCCAGGTATGTTTTACAACTTCAATATTTGCTTCGTCTGTTTTTAGCAAGTTTCGTTGTTTCTTTGTTTTTATTTGGGCTTTATCTACAATGAATACTATACCTATTTCTTCCCAAAGTTCTGTGATGTCTCTTACGGTTCAGTCTATTAAGTTTACATTCTCTGTGTACATTACAATCTGTTGAGACTTTGGGCTTAGAGATAATTTTCTACAACCTTTTAATATATTCCATATATGTTTAAGAAATTTGATATGCATATATACATATACATATATAGTTTGTTTTCTATATTTTTCTATATTTCCTGACCGTAAACTTTTAAATAGAAACTTTTTTATTTCCTGGGTTTATCGGTTTGTTATAAATAAAACCTCCACTGTTTCACCCATGTCCTCGTTTTCCCCTTCGTTCTTTTTCTTTGCCTAGTCAGTTTTCTCCTCTCGACTGTCATCTTCTTTTCCTTCCGCTATTGCTGCTGCTGCCAGCTTCTCTTCGCCTATATCCTTCATATACTCTCCTACCCTTATACTTCTGTTCTATTACTTCTTACTTTATTGTTATTTTTATTAAATATTTTTACATTTTTCTTCCCACAAGTTGGGTTGATTCTTCGGTCCAGCGGGGCAATGCGCCCGTACTCCGCCAAGGCTATAATCCATTTCGGTTCCCCCCCTCCTTAGGGCATCGCTTGAGACTCACTTTTCCCCTTGCCCTATGCTGCCCTTTGCATATTCATTTGTTCTCAGTGGTTTTTTCCACTGATTTTTGTATTATTGGAGGTTTTCTCGTAGGGTGTAGGTTTGGGTATCAGGACGTGTATGATGGATAGGCGTGGGTGTCGTATGATAGTTGGAAGTTTTTGCTATCACACAGGGATAATTTAGGAACTTGGGTAATAAACAGCGGACAGCTGCTCTATTCAGTCGCCTTTTACGACAAACAGGATTAGCCGTGAAAGTATTGTACTTGAGCGGCCCGCGTTCACACGGGGAAAGATTCAGTACCCTGGATCATATTTATACACATTGTAAGTAGGAGTCTGGATTACTAAAGATCTAAATCCGAAATCAGAAATTTCATCAAGAATAGAACAATCAAGAGTAGCCTTTTTGAAGGTGAGGAAATTTCTAACTAACCAAAGTCTCAATCTGCAAATCCGATATCGTATGGTAAAAGTTATATCCACTCTATTCTTGATTATGGTGCCGAAGCTTGGACTGTTAATGTTGACTTAAAGAGAAAGCTGGAAGCTTTTTGGATGTGGCTTTTTAGAACAATTTTAAAAATACCATGGACCGATCATATTACGAACGAAATGGTGTTGCACAGAATAAGAAAAGACTTTTACCATCATTAAAAGAAGAAAAACAGCATATCCGTGACACATACTTGGAAATGAGAAGTACGAGTTGTTGCAGCTGATTATGAGGGGTAGTGAAGCTGGCTGAAAAACATTCGCGACTGGACTGGAGTGGAGTGGATTGGAGTCGGCACTAGAAGAAGAAGAAGACGCTTCGAGAACGATCTAATGAGTAGAGCTAAATAATATGAAACACCGCTAGCATTAGCCTTCATAGATTTCGAAAAGGCTTTCGATTCTATATACCCAAAAAAGTAAAAGAAGCTTTGACCAACCAAGGCATTGACAAACCGTACATAGAGACTTTAGCAAATATATACAGAAAAGCAAAAGCTAAGGTAAAAATTTATGAAAACACTGCATAATGTCCAAATACCAGAGGTGTCCGACAAGGAGACGCAATATCTCCAAAGTTCTTCACCGCAAATCTAGAAAATATAATCAAAAAAATGAAATGGTAGAACAAAGGCATATTCATTGATGGAAAATACCTTAGCTATCTAGAATTTGCAGATGATATCTGATTGCTAATAATCCTGCAGAACTAGAAGACCTTATGAGCGATCTAAATGAAGCTAGCAATGAAGTTTGCCTAAAAATGAACTTCACAAAAACCATGTACAACAAGCTAGTGGGTGTCCAAGATGTAATAATAAACAACAATGTACTTAAGATAGTAGACGAGTATGTATACCTGGGCCAATTACTACATAAATCTGGCTCCTTACTCCCAGAAATCAATAGAAGAATGAAATTGGCTTAGACATCTTTTGATAGAAATGCACTTATATTCAAATCGAAAATGTCACTCCGCCTGAAGAAAAAAGCATTCGATCAGTGTATACTACCAATCATAACGTACGGCTGCGAAACTTGGACACTAAAGAAAGAGATAATAGCGAAACTCAAAGTCATTCAAAGGTCAATGGAGCGATGCATGCTAGGATTACAAGGACAGATCGAAAAAAAAAATTGAATGGATCAGACAGAAACCCAAGGTCACTGATGTAATCCACAGAATTAAATCTTTAAAATGGCAGTGAGCGACACATTTAGCGAGAAGAACTGATAATAGATGGTCCACTAGAATTACACTGTGGTATCCAAGAGGCGTAAAGAGACCAAGAAGACGTCCAAATTTAAGATGAGACTATGAAATAAAGAAACAAGCCGGTACAACATGGTATAGAAAATCGAATATTAGACAATCGTGGGTCGAAATGAAGAATGATTGTGTAAGGAAGGCTGCACCATAATCAATAGAATCCGCAGAGTATGATGATAACAATGATGATGATGATGATGACATAATATATATATATATATATATATATATATATATATATATATATATATATATATAATATATATATATATATATATAATAATATATATATATATATATATATATATATATATATATATATATATATATATATATATATATATATATATATCTGGTATTCTCCTAAAGTGGCTCAATCTCTTTTTTATGATCCACGTAAACACCTTATAGCTCACACAGAGTAAGTAAGGCCTCTATAGTTTTGTAGCTCCCTTCTTGTGGATTGGGCATATAATTGTTTTTTTAGTCTCCTGGAATTTCATCTGTTTTCCACACGTCTGCTATTAGTTTAGACAATCTACAGCTATCAGTGAGTGTCCTCCAATTTTGAGAATTTTAGCTGGTATTTTTTCAATACCACCGGCTTTATTATTCTTCAGTGTTTTAATGGTATGTGTTATTTCCTGTATTATGAGTGGGTATGTTAATTCATTATTATGTTTATGATCTGTTATCTCCGAGAAAGTGCACACGGATAAATAAAGATTTAGTACTTTAAACAAACTTATTTATTAATAATAAAAGCCTAATATATTTGTTTAAATTTTATATCAAAATAGTTTAAATTTCTTTCTTTTTTTTAGCAAATCCAGTACCATTGTGGGTTTTAGAGCTAACTGCAGCGAAGAAGACACAATATGGCGTTCCAAATGTGAAATTGGTTGCCAATATGCACGGGAATGAAGCAGGAGGAAGGGAGATTTTATTACATTTTATAGAGTATATATATTGTTATGATATGCAAAATCGAGAAAAATATTGGGTTGATTAAAATATTTCAAAGTTCAAAAACATTAAAATAATTCAGATAAGTAGGATTAACCAACAAACATTTCGAAGAAGGAAAGTTATTAAATTCTTGGATTACCTGTACTAAACAAAATGTAAGCTATACATAAATTATTTCTTTGTTATACTTGAGTGGCCCGCATAATTTTAAGTGAAATCCAAAAACAATTGAACCGGGTTTTCCAAATACATTAATGCAGTGATTAGAGACAATAGAAGAGATTTTAGAAAGAGGTTTTTGTTAGTTTTTAAGAATTTTTAAGAAAAATATTATTTGTAAATAAGTTTTAGGAAATTTTATAATTATAGGTAAAAATTTGTTTGTTATCGAAATGAAAAAATGGGGGAATTGTGACGAGTTTTGATTGGCGGAGATTGAAAAAGGTGGGATAGGTATGTAGGAATGAAAGTTTAGCTAGATTTAGGAGAGAGAAAAGATAATCAGTTGGTTTTCCAAGTCTGTAAGACGAACAGTGATTGTTCTCTGACGGTTCCCGAGATGTAGCAAGCAGTAGTGTTGAATGTTAGTGAGTTTTTGTGGAGTTAGTGTATCTGACAGAAGCTGAAGCAGCAAAATATTGTAAGTCATATTTTTCTACTTATATTCCAAGAGTCACTGTTCAGGCCAACGAGAGATTCAGTTTATCGTAAAGAGAAGATATTCCAAGAGTCATTTTTCACTCGGGCCAACGAGAGATTCAGTTTATCGAGAGGAGAAAGGCTATCATAATTTGAATGATTTGTGCTTTTGAAGGAGATCATTAAGGACGATATACTTGCAACAATCTGTTGTACGATTGCTGATTACATAGGGAGCGGTTGAGAGGAGATAATATAGTCTACAAGGAACAAGGATTTGGACCACTCATCATCAGAGAGAGATATTTTTGTTTTATGCAGTTTTTTTCTTTTATTGATAACACAATTTTTACACTTAATTTAGAAAGGATATGAATATTTTGATTAGGAGAGTTAGAATAGTTTGGAATTTTGAGATTTCAATTAATATTGTTTGTACCATTAATTTTGATTGTTCACGTACGTAGAACAAAATTTTGAGAATCGTTATATGAGATTTGTTTATTGAAAACTTTTGAGTGTGAATTTATTTCATTATTTTTATTTCAATATATAGTGTTAGATCATATGTGTTTTTTATTATTCCGGTATTCTTTGGACATTACCTTTCACATGTAATAGCATAGATATTGAAGCACGAATTAACCCTGAGATAAAAGAATTAAAAATTGTGATAGAGTCATAATCATATCATTTAAATAATTTTAATTAATCAAAAAATTAATTAGCTAATTATTGCTTGGCGCACCAAGACTTTAAATATCACAATAATATATATATATATATATATATATATATATATATATATATATATATATATATATATATATATATATATATATATATATATATTTCTAAAGTATTCAACTAGTGAATTCAGAGGTTGAATCGGCCATTCAAGTTCATCATCATCATCAATGGCGCTACAACTCTTCGTGAGTCTTTGCCTCGTTTACTATTGCCTTCCATGTTTGTCGGTCCTGTGGCAGTAATTCCCATTGTCGCACTCCCCTTTTCTCTAGATCTTCTTTGACTGCATCTTTCCACCTTTTTCTATTCAAGTTGACAAATAAAAAAAGAAGTCAACTACTTCATATCGAAGACGTTTCGCTTTATATTTCTAAAGCTTCATCAGTTCTCTAAAATACAATAGATGACATAGAGTTTATAAGAAATACAGATGTTAAAAGTTTATAACTTACAACTCAATATGTAGTATATTATCAATGTTCTTATATATGTAATGTGAACTTTACTCATTATTTAAAACTAACTTAACAAAAAAAACAAAAAACAAAAAAAAAAGTTTTTTGGCGATTCACCATCCGGTATATATATATATATATATATATATATATATATATATATATATATATATATATATATATATACCCACAAAACCAAGTTTGGAGTTGGAGTCAATAAAATTGGCTGACGAAAAACTAATTTTTAAATACTCTAGGTTTTAATTGCGAATACAATTATTTTCAAGAGCTAAAATAAAAATTAACTGATTAAGTGGAAATCATTTTAAAAATTTTAAAATATCATTTTAAAAATTTTCATGTTAAAATAAATTAAACTACAAACTAATTTTCTCTCGAGTTTGGCATTCATGACATTAACCGTTATTTTGTACTTCCTATTGGTTGCTAATTATTCTATTCTAATTTGTTTAGTCCGCTGTCCGCTTTTTTAGCAATTTCATTAACAAACCTAATGTTATTTGGTGAGTACCTAACTAATTTTTTACAATGATTCGTTCTACCTTATCAGATGATTTTTGTTTTAGCTTTTGAAAATAATTGTATCCACAATTGAAAGCTCAAGTAGTTAAAAAATAGTTTTCTAACAGCCTCTTTTATTGACTCCAACCCACCCAAACTTACATATATAAACAGTGTGTCAATTTTAAAACTATTCAAAAATGGGCTCTATCTCATGAACAAAAGCTGATATCGAAAAATGCTTAAAACCGTCTCTAGGATGGTAAGAGGAACTAAAATGGCATGAAAGAGAACTCACCCCCATCAACACCCTAGACCCCACCAACCACAATTAAATAAAGTTTAAATTGCAAACCCCTACTTGTGATACATCATTGGAAGGACTAAAAAATACTATCCAATAGTATAAATAATAATTATACAGGGTGAAGCCAATAATTGTGAAACTCTGGCTTAAATGGAAAATTTAATGAGGTGTTTTTTGAACTACAAATTTGTTAATAATGTCAATTAAGTAAATGCTTAAAGTGGGTTCCGTTGTTTTGTAAACAATAATACAGGCTATTTTGAAATTCTGCACGAATTTTGGCAAATCTTGTTCTAGTAATAGCGCGTAATAGGTGGCGGTAAGTCTGGTGACCTCGGTGGCCACTCAAAAGGACCTCCCCTTCTAATTCATTTGTTTGGACAATTAGTATCCAACCAGTGCCTAACTGGAGCTGCATAGTGAGGAGGTGGGCCATCTTGTTGGAAGTGTATCAAACCTTCGTCTAGAGCTAGGTTGCCCTAATTGTCTCTTTGGTTCTCTAATTCATGCACAAATAAAGGTTCGATGGTGTTTTCCAGCATATCGAGATAAATGTCGCCACTTAAATTGCCTGGTATGAACAAGGGGCCAATTATAGCATCGCCTAATATTCCTGCCCAAACACAGGATATTGAGTGTGACCTTCTCTGAATCGATGCGGGTTCGCATCACTCCAGTACCGACAGTTTTGTTTATTTACATTACCATTCAGCATAAAAATACATTCATCAGTGAAACAAATATTTTTTCATTCCCGGTTCAACGCGAATTCTTTCAGTCATGAGTTCACAAAACTCAATTTGTCGGTCTGGATCATCATCGCCTAGTTCTTGAAGTATTTGTGTTTTGTACGGGTGAAACTTATGTAATTTCTAACCGACTCATGTGAAAGTCCTGTCATTGCAGATACTTGACGTGTTGATGCAGTAAGCTCTATTGCAAAATTTCCAAGGACCTCAATTTGGAATGCTTCATTCAGTAATCTTGGGGCATCCCTTTTTTTATTTTGTACTGATCCCGTTTCTCTAAACTTTTCAACTAAATCGCAAATGTACACGTGACTTACATTTTTGTTTGGATGCCTTTTGGATGAATGATGAAAACTAATGGCATTTAATATTCTAAAATAAACGAATCTGACAGAACCCAAAAACAGATGTTTTCAACTTGTTTTACAAAAACGGCAAATTAAGTTTTTATTTAACGAAAAAAAATTCCGACGGGCACTTATCATTAAAAATAATAGTCAGGGAGATAGCATTACAATTACCAAAGTCATAGTAAGCCGGCTGATATTAACACCCTGTATAATTATTAAACAATAAGTATAATTATTAAACCTCATTCAATTTTCCATTTTAGGAAAAGTTTCACAATTATTGCTTCACCCTATATAATTATTATTTATACCATTGGATAGCATTTTTTTTTAAATCTTTTTGTACGTGAGATATAGCCCATGGTAAGTTTTAAAATTGACACACTGTATATATATATATACATATATATATATATATATATATATATATATATATATATATATATATATATATGTATATATACGTATATATATATATATATATACGTTGTTATTTTTATTTGTTGCCATAGAAATTGAATGGAGGCACAAGATCAAAACAGATTGAAAATTATAAGGGAGATCTATGTCCAGCAGTGGACAAGCGACGATTGAATAATGATATAATTCTAGCTATCTATACGAATACACTACTAAGTATTTTTGACTTTGTGGTCATTTGTATTTATTTGCACTAAATAATATGCATTGTAATTTATAATCTATTTTTTGTTGGATATTTATATACGTAATTATCAAATTTAGTTGCAATTTTTTATAAAATAAATATTGTTGTAGTATTTGATAGACCAATACAGCCAAAAGAACGAAACAGTGCTTTGGCTTCTTCAAAACACTAAACTCCACGTAATTCCAACAATAAATCCCGACGGTTTTGCCAATGCTGCGACTGTTTGTGACGGAGCTACCGGCAGATTCGTTTTAATCGACGGAAGCAAAATCGATTTAAACAGAGACTTTCCCAACTACTTTCTGCCCAGTCCAGAGCAAGAAGAAGCAAAGGAGACGAAAGCAATAATAAAATTAATGAAAGATACTAAATTTATATTGTCTGCGGCACTTCACGAAGGTGCACTAGTTGCCAACTACCCTTATGATCTCAATCCCGGTGAGTATCTTCGTTTTTTTGTTTAAAACCAAACTAATCTTCACATATAATGTTGCTCTGTTTATTGGAAACAAATAAGGTAATTCCACAAGGAAAATGAAATTCCTGTAGTTGGCTGTATATCATAAATCACAAAAGTTTTATTTAAAAATCCTGTATAAAAGGATTAATCCTGTATAAATATTTAAAAGACCCTTTTACGCTACATCACAGATCATTTTCGGTCTAATAAGTCCATCATCAGTGTATTTACCTGTAATAAATATTATAAGTATTACCACTTTAGTGAATACAAACATAAAGATTAAAGTTTGACTAAGGTTAGAAAAGCAATTAAATACTTACCAGTACATTAGTCAAGCCACTAAATATTTGGGTAAAAACCCTTAATCCGCTAATCCGCCTGATCATCGTTTATGGAATTCCAAGTACTTTTAGGGCATGGCGCATACGCCTTCTTATTACAGAATCTTAAGTGTGTTTGAAATCTATAAAGAGGAGGTTTAGTTTTAACTATTGCTGGTACGTACTGCTTTGAATCATTTTTATCACGAATATTTGATCTATGGTGGATCTGCCCTTTTTAAATCTTCCAACCTGCTCGTTTAAGTGTCTTTACAGACTACTTATGACTCTAGAGTCCCTTATATGTAACATACAGAAGAGTGATACCCCTTTCTATACGGTTTTCGCACACTGCTTTATCTCTTTTCTTATGAATGGGACATACTATTGCCTCTCTCCATACCTCCGGCATTTCCTCTTGCTTCCAGATTTTCGTCAGCAGACTACATATCCGCGTTATTAGTGCCTCTCCCCCATGCTTGATTAGTTCTGAAGGAATACCGTTGCTGCCTGCACTTTTATTATTTTTCATGCTATATATGATTTCTCTTATTTCTTTCACGGCGGGAGTCTCCATTGGTTCCATCGACTTGTTGTTGACTTCCCCTATCACTTCCACTTGCTCCTTATTATTTTCATCCGGATTTTTATTAAGCAGCTCTCTGAAATGCTTTTGACATCTATCTGGTTTCCAATGATTATCTCTTATGAGATGCCTTTCTTTACTTTTGTAGTAATTCTGTTTTTTTACGCCTTGGTTACTGCTCCTTTTCGTTTCCTGGTAGAAGTTTCTCACATTTTTTTATTAATGTAATGTTCTTCAATCTCTTAAGGCTTTTTATCCATACGCTCCCTTTTCTTCCTGCCACATAATTTTTCGCGAGTCTTGTCTCTGCTTCATATTTACTTTTATTTTCGTCATTTGATTTGTCCACATAGTTTAGTCTCGTCTCGTTTCGTTTGTTAAGGCTTTCTTGCAATCGGCATCAAACCAGTCTTTATCTCTCCCCTTTTTTACTTGACCTAACCACTTTTGAGCTTCTTCTGTTATTCCCCCGCCCACTCCATTTCGATATCACTTTGATTTTCGCTTTGAAGTAATTTTGCTGTCACGTCTGCATGGAAGTTGTCAGCGGTGTCTTTGTTCCTGAGTTTGTCGACGTCATATTTTTTATACGATATTCTCTGTTCTCTGACATTTAGGATAGTTTCCCTTAATGAGGGGGAGCCTTGTAACTGGCTCCGTGCATAAGAGGGTTGGAAATCTTTTGATTCCAAGCCTTACTTCAAAGGACTTGTGAGTGGATGTATCTCCATAGGTTTGGTTCTTCAGTGACCGTTGAAGGATAAGGATTGTTAATATGAGCAAATATAACTCCAGAGAAATAAAATCACCTTTAGTTTATCGACTTATAATTAACTATTTTTAAAGTAAAGAAGCCTCAATACGGACGTAGCTGACAGTACAATATCAAATAATTCTTTCTTTATCACACGTAAAAGAGAAAACCGTATTTATGACAAAAATGCCCGATTTCGGCGTAGAGAAATATTTTATACATGAATTGAGAGTGTTTTAAAATGCACATGCCTCAAGGGCGGTGTGTGAGAACGAACTAATAAAATACTACTCGATGCGTAAAAGTGAAGATTACGCCTCTTGTATTTAGGTGTGAAAACTATTTAAGAGGCTGTGGAGCCAATAAGTCGGCTATCCCGAGCAAACTTGATATAAGTGAATATTTTACTTATTCTACACTAAGAAAAGTGTAAAGAACTATATTTTTATTTTATATTTTAAAATGATATGTTCATTTCTGGAACATAGATTGCCCGCGTTGAAGTATTTACTTCAAAACGAAAGAAAGAGTGATTTGAGAAAGTAAGCAAACTTAACTTAAATGTAATTTAAGAAATAACTATTCCTAAACTAGAGTAATACATATAAATGTGACAAAATTTAAAATTTTAATTTTCTACTTTGTCCACAGGAAGAGGACAGAGTTTTGTAATGGGTCTGTTAAAATATCCATCTCTAGTCTTTATTTTAACACTACGGACCTTATCGTCCTTACCAGTAAACAATTCAACAATTCTTGCCAATGGCCAGTGTAGGGGTGGAACTTTATCTTCCTTTAATAGAACTAAGTCGTTAACTTCAAGGTTCTTCTGTGTTAAATCAGCCATTAACTGGGTGGCTGTCTGTGCTTTAAATTTAAAACAATCGTGACATTTATTAATTATTCTTTTAGTTTCTTTGAGACCATTTAGACACCAATATCTTAAACGAAAATTGGAAAGAGTATTTTGAGGGCCTGCATGACATAATCTTATATGTTCTCTATGCAGCATTAATTTTACTATGTGATTATTAGAGGGTAGAAGTAATGGGTACTTCTGTTCATATGGGACGTCTGAGTACCTTAGACGACCACCTACACGAATCATTTGCTGATTATCTATGAATGGGTTGAGTTTTAAAATTGTTCTATTTGAAATTATCTCCTTATTTTCAAGACAAGAAAATTCTCGTAAAAAGTGTGCTGTTTGCAAAAGTTTTATTATTAAATTTTCATCATTTTTTAATTCTGAAACAGAGAAGGGTCCAACATATTTTTCATTTGGAAACTTGAAATTGTGAATGTACCTGAGAATAAGTGCGATACTGCGTTGTAGTTTTGAGAAGTTTGAAAATTTGAGAGATAAATTTTCAATGAAACTTATTTGACTTTCTTGTGCTAGATGAACTATTTTCTTTTCCTCGGGTATTTTACTTACATTTGGTTTTGAATCATAAGAAGTTAAATCTAAGTCATAATTAAGTAGAAATGAGGGACCTTGAAACCAAAATTTTGAGTTTAGAAGTTCAGGAGCAGACATGCCTCTTGACGCAATATCTGCGGGGTTTTGTTTTGACTTTATATATCGCCACTTAAATTGTGGGTTTCCTTGTATTTCAGAAACTCTATTTGCAACAAACTGTGACCATCTCGAGCTATGTGAGCCTAACCAAGCAAGTACGATTTCTGAGTCCGTCCAGCAGTTTATTGAGTCTATTTGAGTTAATTTATTATTTAGAATTTCAACTATGCTTTTAGTGAGTTTGTTGCATAAAACAGCACCCATAAGTTCTAACTTAGGTAAAGTTAATGTTTTTATTGGAGCTACCCTACTTTTAGAGGTGATGAGTGTGGAAGAGACATTTCTTGAGCTATAAGTAACTCTAATATATATGCAGCTGGCGTATGCCTTTTCACTAGCGTCGGAAAATGCGTGTATTTGTATACTACATATATAATTTTCAATAAAAAAAGGTCTGTGAATTTTTAAATGTTTTAGTGCTGAAATATGTTTGAGAAAATTTAACCATTCATTTAAGAGTGTAGAGTCTAAACTTTCATTCCACTGAATTTTTGAAAGCCAAATTTTTTGCATTATTATTTTTGCAGTTACTATTACAGGATTAATTAATCCCTTGGGGTCGAAAAAACTTGCGATTATCGAGAACACTTGTCTCTTAGTGTAGGAATCTTTTATTTCGATTTCTGGCACTGAAATAGAGAAACTATCTAATTTAGAGTCCCAACAAAGACCTAATATTTTATTGGAATGATTTTCTGAAGATATAACATACGTAGAGTCAGTTGAAAATTGTGAAATATTTTCTAAAAATTGTGGTGAATTTGAACACCATTTGTGAAGAGATATGCCTGCCTTTTGTAGCAGTGCAGTGATTTGCTCATGCGCAAGTGTGAGTGTTTCAATGCTATTTGTACCATATAATATGTCATCAATATAGCATAAATTAATGAGCATATCATGAGCGTGACGATATTCTTCCTTATGCATGTTTGCAAGTTCAATTAAACATCGTGTGCTAAGGAAGGTAGCTGGTTTCGTTCCATAGGTAACCGTTTCCAATTGTATACATTTTAACGGCTCCGAGGGAAAGTTGCGCCACAAAATATTTAATAAGAAAGTTTGGTTGGGGTTAATTCTGATTTGTCTAAACATCTTTTTTATATCAGATGTGAACACATACTTAAAGAGTCTAAAATTGACTAAAGTGTCAAATAGTTCTGGTTGTGTGGTATAACCCTTTAACATAATATCATTAAGGCTAAAACCAGAAGTGGTTTTCAAGGATGCGTCAAAAACTACGCGCAAACGAGTTGTGAGAGAAGTGTCTTTTTCTACACTGTGGTGAGGCAAGAAATATTTGTTTTCTGAGTGTACATTCTGCAGAGACAACGGAACATATTTTGCATGTCCTAATTCAACATACTCGTCTATAAAAGATTTATATTGTTTGTAAAGAGAATCATTTTTTGAGAATTTGTTCTCCAAATTTAGAAATCGCCTTCGCGCCATTTGGAAAGAGTCGCCCAATTTATTATTTTCATTAGGCGTGCATAGAGGTAAATCTACTTGGAACTGTCCATTCGGTAGGATTTGTGTTGTGGCTTTAAATATTTTCTCAGCCTTTTCATCATCAGGACTTAAATGCTTTATTTCGGGAACTTCTTCAATGTCCCAAAACCTTTGGAGAAGATTATTTATATTTTCTTCTTCAGTGTGAGATTGAACAAATAAAGAAATATGATTCGAGTGTGAATAGTTACGCCAGCTGGTATTTTTATTTGAGAGATTGTGGAAATTTGTAATCTTTTATTAGTGGTAGAGTAATTTAGTTTATTTACTAAATCTTTTGTTGCAAAACTCGATTGAGATCCATTATCGAGAAGATATCTTGCGTGTACAGGTTGTCCACTTTCAGAGTAAATTGTTACCAGCGCTGTGGCTAGCAAAACTTCGTTTTTTGGATTGAAAGTTGAGAGAGAAGAGATGCAAGATGAATTTTGACTTTGTGTGTCTGAGAGTAGACAATATTCATTTGTCTGAGTGCTTAAGTGAGTAGACGTGTTTGGTGATTCATTATATGAATGTGGAGAATTAATTATTTGAGTAACTTGGGCATTATTACTCCTTTGAGGAGCATGAAAATGACTTTGAGAGATATGTGGTGCACTATGGCGAGTTTGTGAATCACCCTGTATACTTGCGGACGATTCAGAGGTTTGTGGTGCATTAAAGCGTGATTGTTGCCTATTGGCGTGACTTTGATTACCATCATGTGAATTTGAAGCACTTTGATTGCTTCGAGTGGGAGAAAATAAATTATTTTTATGAGTGTGAGAAAAATTATTTTCTTCATGCAGAAGTGTATTGTGCTTTTTATTGCAAATTTTACATGTGTATTTAGAGATGCATTTATCAGTAAAATGCTTAGTGCCAAAACAGTTTCTGCAAAGCTGTGCTTGCTTTACAAAATTAAACCTTTCTCGAGAATTTGTGTCTTTAAATAAGTTACACTGATATATTTTATGACCAGTTTGTTTACAAAATATGCAATTTTCATAGCTAGATTTATTATTATTTATAGTGGAAATATGAGCAGTTTTTTGAGTGACTTTATTATTAAACTTTGACTGAGTTTCAGTGTAATTAAGTTTCTCTAAAACATCACATCTTTTTTCTAGAAATTCACAAAATTGTTTGAGTGTTGGAACACTCTTAGAACCTACTTCATATTCAAAAGCCTTGTGAGAAGCGAAATCTATTTTTTCTAAAAATATTTCTATTAAAAGGAGGTCCCAATGTTCAATTGGAATTTCGAGATTACTAAGAGCTTGAAGCGTTTGCTTCGTGTGTACAAGAAAATCTCTTAGTGCCTGAGGAGTGCATTTAACTAGAGATTGAGACTTTAACAGCCTTTTTATAAGAGTACTAATCACTCGTGATTTGTCATCATATCTTTCTTTTAGGGTTTTTATAGCGATAGCAAAATTTGTATCTACTACTTCGATACTGCTAATTAAGTTTAAAGGTTCTCCTTTGAGGAAGGATTTTAAATATATAAACTTTTGTACATTATTTAAACTTGAATTGTTTGTGATCAGAGTTTCAAATAGTTGAAAGAATTCATTGAATTCTGAGAAATTTCCGGTAAAGGTTTTCATGCTAATTTCAGGCAGCCTCTAGGCAGGCTTTATTTTCTGTTAAATTTAATTCTATTATTTTTCTTTGCAAACCTTTGAGTGTGTTGAAGTATTTTTCTTCAACATTTGCTCGATCAGCTGATTGTTGGTCGCTGTCATCAGTCTGTTCGATTTCTAATTGAATTTGTTCATATTGTGTGAAACAATTTAAAAAGTTTTTCTTTCCTATTTTCAAAATCAAGTATTTCGTTTTCTGTGTCTTTATTGGCTATAAACCATTCTGAGATACGTGTAATTGATGCTTTAACTGATTTGCGCTTTTTCTTTAAAGCTTCCATTTTTTATTTAAAGTGAATTTATTTGCAAATATATACTGAACGAGAAATAAGAGTGAATGATTTTGTTTAGTGTAAATGTTTTTTTCAACTAAGACGCGATTTTAATTTTAATAGAGTATTTTTACTAGAGTGATAAATAAATATTTTTCGTGAGAGCGGGCTGTGAGACAATCTGTATAATAAACAATTGTCAGCTCTCTTTAGCGATATTGAGAAGAAAGATCTGTTGTCAAATCAAAGCCATTAGTTAATATAAATATTAATAAACAATTAAAAGTCGAGACAAATATCTACCAATATAATTTATGTGCATGCAGTAGCTATAGAAAATATAGAAAGAGTTTTAACCTCACCAAATGTTTTTCAAGTATCCAATTTAATTACCGCTGTCGCTTACCAACACATAACGCACTTTTCACAAAACACACGTGTCTAATCTTGAACGAAGGTCAACTTGTGCAATCTTTCTTCTAGGGACGAGAAACCATTATTCTTTCTTTCTGTTGCTCTCCGGCGTGTGTAATCCTTTTCTTTCTTCAGTCCTGTTTCATCAAATAATCTGTGCTCGATAGGACCACGAATTGTGGGGGAGCCTTGTAACTGGCTCCCTATATGAGAGGGTTGGAAATCTTTTGATTCCAAGCCTTACTTCAAAGGACTTGTGAGTGGATGTATCTCCATAGGTTTGGTTCTTCAGTGACCGTTGAAGGATAAGGATTGTTAATGTGAGCAAATATAACTCCAGAGAACTAAAATCACCTTTAGTTTATCGACTTATAATTAACTATTTTTAAAGTAAAGAAGCCTCAATACGGACGTAGCTGACAGTACAATATCAAATAATTCTTTCTTTACACACGTAAAAGAGAAAACCTTATTTATGACAAAAATGCCCGATTTCGGCGTAGAGAAATATTTTATACATGAATTGAGAGTGTTTTAAAATGCACATGCCTCAAGGGCGGTGTGTGAGAACGAACTAATATAATACTACTCGATGCGTAAAAGTGAAGATTACGCCTCTTGTATTTAGGTGTGAAAACTATTTAAGAGGCTGTGGAGCCAATAAGTCGGCTATCCCGAGCAAACCTGATATTAGTGAATATTTTACTTATTCTACACTAAGAAAAGTGTAAAGAACTATATTTTTATTTTATATTTTAAAATGATATGTTCATTTCTGGAACACTTAATTTTGTGATCATTTGACATGCTCCTGACATTTTTACTTTTGCTCCGCTCCCTCCCAGTAGTCGTTTCTCGAACATAAACAACGTAAAGAGTTTCTTCCGCTTTAACCGCCCCAAGAAAAAAGTCTTATTCACCTTATCACTCAATTAGCTTATTTATTGTGTATAATTATTGTTTTTAATTCGATATAAAAAAACTCTGTTTTACTAATCACCATCTAACACCAACGATCTTCACTATTTATATTTCGTGTATCGATGCTCGCGATAGTCCGAAATTCATATTTTACTAACACAGAGCCCCGTACACGACCTTTACGTTCGACGGTAGGCCATGGAATGATATTTGTTAGTTATTACATAAAATATAATTATTATATTGATGTATTGTTTGACATATTTATTGTTTATGTATCTTTTTTAGAATTTTATAAAAGAGAATTTTTAACACCAGATGACGACGTATTCAGATTTTTAGCAAAGACTTATTCAGACAATCATCCAGAGATGCACACCGAAGTACACTGTGAAGGTGTCCCAAAAACATTTGAACATGGTGTCGTAAACGGAGCTGATTGGTATCCAGTGGAAGGTAAACATTCAATATTTTTCACTAAATATTATAGAGAAGACCATAATTTCGATATTTTGTTCGGTAATAAATCAACTTATTGAGTCGTTGTCTTTTAACATTGGATATTTATAATTACGGGGAAGATTTTTTTAAATATCTGGCTCGTGCCCGTACTACAATACAGGCACGGGCCCGTAACGAGCCTTGTAATGGCCTTTTGGTGCTCTAGTGTGGAATTTTCATCCATTAAAATCCTCCACTTGTTATGAAAAGCATGGAAGAAACTGTATAATAGTCAATAACACATAGTTTACCATATGGTTTCAATTTTCTCATCTGCTGTCTATAGGATCCATCCATTACTACTGTACTCTTCCAAATCGACCTTGTTCTCATTGAAAGAAAACACAATAGATCCGTGATTGATGGTAAAAGCTACATAGGAGCAGAGGCCGACAGTGACCATATATTGACAATAGTAAAACTCAAGCAAAAAAATCCCCAAACAACCAAGAAAAGAAAAACAACGGAAAAAATATAAAATAAAACAGCTCAAGATAAAAGGGTATTAAAAAAAATCGAGGAAGAAATACACAAGAGATTGAGGAGAATCACGACGGGTAACTTAGAGGAGAAATGGGAACTAATAAAAATAGTCATGATATAAGATACATTACCATTGGGAACATAGAAAAAGAAAAGTGGGAACACTGGTCTGATGGGGACTGCAAAAGAATGCTAACGCAGAGAAACAATACAAAAATGGAAAATACTGGAAGTAATACAGAAAAAAATAAGGAGCATCATAAATCCAAAAACAGAGAAGCTTGCAACAGAACAACAACTAGAAATAAGAAAAGACAACTACATCCAAACAGAAGTTTTTTAGAAAAAAAAATTACCAAGGAAAAAAAAAGTGACACAAAATATAAGATGATATCTTACTAGGAGACAAGACATCAAATAGATAAGCAGAGTATTTCGACGAATTACGAATTCGAAAATTAAACGATAAATGTTAAATAGGAACAGAAATACAACAAGGAACACAAGAAACCGAACAACAACAAACACAAGAAAGAGGTGCGGGAGAAAGCGGAGTGGCAGCAGAAATATTAAAAGTAGGAGGAGATGTACTGCTGCAAAAGATTTCTCGACTTATTATAAAAATATAAACGAAAACGAAAAAATACCCGAGCAATGGAACACGGCACTCATCTGCCCAATTCACAAAAAAGGTAATAAAATTGTTTGTGAAAATTACAGAGGAATCGCACTATTACGAGTAATATATAAACTATTAGCAAAAATTGAAAATGGAAAGCCAAGGTGAAGAATAGGAGAGAATGGAGACTTATCCTTGAGCAGGCCAAGACCCACCATGGGTTGTGGAGCCAATGATGATGATGATTAGCAAAAATTGTAAGTAGTAGAATCAAAACCTACGAAACAGGGATAATAAAAGAATACCAGACTGGTTTCTGTTTTCTTCAGGAGAAGAATCTCATGGTTGCGTAACTTGAGGGAATGGTACGGATGCGCATCACTCGAACTATTCAGAGCGGTAGCATTTAAGATCAGAATAGCCATGATGATTGCCAACCTCCGTTGCGGAGATGGCACGTAAAGAAGAAATCTGGTTTCAGACAGGTAAGAACAACAACCGACATGTATGCTAAAATTATTACAAAACAACAATTATAAACAAAACCTAGGTTTGCATTTGCTCTTTATTGATTTTAAACAGGACTACGACTCCATCTCACGAAACGGACTATACGAAGCAATGAGATCACTAGGAATACCAGAGAAGCTGATACAATTAGATTTTTTTTATAACTAATGCAGTCAATAAAGTCATAATAGAAGGAAGTTTTTTAAATCAGTTTAATGTCAATAGAGGATTTAAATAGGGAGACCCCCTGTTAACAGACTTATTTAACCTAGTACTAGAAAAAAGAATTAGAGGAGCCAACATCCAGACAAGCATAGGTATTTTAACTTTTCATTTTTATGTAATTTTTCTTTATTCTTGACCTTAATTCATCTACATTGTTTAAAATATGAAGACTTTTTATCTGGTTTTTGCTTATTTCTGCAGTTTGGCAAATTTTAATGGTATCATCTAATTTTAAGTCAGCCATTCTCAATAGTTTCTCTCGAGCTTACACTTTCTCGCAATTCTCTGGAGCTTACACCTAGTACTATTCGGTCTCGTAGTATTTTGTCTTCCTTTTTAAATTCACAGATTTTAATCAGTGTTTTAACACCTCTTAGGGAAATAGTAAAGTATTTATTTTCTTTCTGGTCTCTCTGATAAA
This sequence comes from Diabrotica undecimpunctata, assembly GCF_040954645.1. Classification (NCBI taxonomy): domain Eukaryota; kingdom Metazoa; phylum Arthropoda; class Insecta; order Coleoptera; family Chrysomelidae; genus Diabrotica; species Diabrotica undecimpunctata. The sequence goes on along the minus strand of NC_092809.1, from coordinate 39,600,086 downwards.
ACATGTATCTCTTAAATATTACATTTCCTCTTGAAATTACATAATCATCAAAAACTTTATTTCTTCAGGCTTTTTTGCATTTCCTTCACTCAAATAATTGAATGTATTAACTGGTCTTCATCCTAAATTCAATAGAATTGTAGCCTTCACTTCAATTGGTTTGAAATCACTACCAGATGCCATCATAAATATGTTATGGCCCTGCTTTTTTTCCAAGTAAAAATGTTTTCATCAACAATAAGATCCTTATGAGGTTTGTAAGCTCCATTTAGTGTCTTAACGTTCACACGTTGTTTCTGTGAACTTATCGTCACTTTTGTGTTACTTAGACTCAATTTTTTTAAAAAATTAAAAAATATTTGTAATATGTACTGTCATTCCACATTTTTATCTTTATTATTGGAGTAGCAGCTTCAAATTTTATACTGTGTGTAGGATTATTAAAACATTCAATAGCTTTTAAACGTTAATTAACAACACATCCTTACAAGTATATTGACAAGTATGAAGTGTACACAGACCATTAGTGTGTCTGATGAAATTCTGACAATTATGGAGAGTGACTAGTGAGTTGCCAACTATCATTATGCGTTACTATAGTAAAATTCATATTTAGAGTGCAGTACCATAAGTGCGATGTCACATCATGCGTTTTAACCCATTTTCTGCCGGTGATGCGCTTAAGCAACACCTTAAATAATATTTTTTTTACTTGGCATAACCCACTCATGAGGATAATGTAAGTAGTGTTCACAAAATTAAGGTTTACCATTTACTAGAGAACGAATAAAATTTATAATTTTTTTAAAATTTGTATAGAATATACTTTCATAAAAATTGGAATAATTTGAACTTTTGAACATGTGAAATTCAAATAAACGTAATTTATTCTGTAAAATAAAAAAGTATTTATTTTTGCTTTTATTTACTCGACAAGATGTTAGAAGTGATGTATTTCATATAAATAAGTATATACAAGAAATAGTTTTTTTTCTAATCAACTTTAAATTTATGTGTTGCGTAAACGCATCACCGGTCAAATAGTAATTTGACGAGAACGAAATTTTTAAGAACTGATCTGCATATCTGTTATGTTCTGGTTGGTATTTACCGTCATAAATGAAATACTCTTACTGTGCGTTTTTGCTAGTTTTCCAATTATCAGTTGTTTACCTTACTAAAGGAAAAAGGTTATTTTCCACAGCAACAATTCGTGACGACAGAACTGAAAAAGGTCCCTTGCAAACTGCAAAAAATATGAAAAAAGAGGTAAGGGGCTATTCCGACAGTTTTTTTGATAAAAATACATACATCTCGCTAGTAAGATGATATAACAATGCAATTGTAACGCTTATAAGTACACACTACCATACACTTCCAGAAAAAAAAAAGCTACGAGGTACAATAGACAACAAAAAAAGTACCACAATCTTATATTATGTCCAAGTACAACAAATATATGGGAGGTGTTGACCGTCACGATAATGGAGTAGCCAATTATCGAATAAATACCAAAGGAGAAAAATGATGGTGGCCCTTGTTCACAAATACCATGGATAATATTCTGGTAAATTCGTGGAAAATTTAGAACACTACACATGAAAAAAAGATGTCGCAGCTGGATTTTAGATCCTATATTGTTATGTACCTACTAAAAATGGAAATTTCACCAAGAAAAAAAAATAGCAAATCCATCAACAAATCGACCGCGTGAAATCCAAGTATTCCAAAATAGTACTCACACGCCACAGAAGACAGAATTACGAAGAACATGTCAAATTTGTCATTGAAGAACAGTCAGACAATTTATACCTGCAAAAAATGTAACGTCTACATTCATATTGGCTGCTTTCAGAAATACTACACATAGTACATGGCATTGACCGGTGATGCGTCTACGCAACACCAAGTTTTTAGCAAAAAAACATGCTTTAATTTTTTTTCTTAATTGTTTAGTTTAATTACATTATGATTATAAAAGTTATAAAAAAATCCTCATTTTTTTTATTTTTTCATACCTTGGTAATTAATGGGTTAACCGGTTTAGTGAAAATGCTCCATTTTGACGGGATGACAACTCATGACTTTATATGACACTAGCTGACTCGGCGAACTTCGTACCGGCGTAGAATTAAGTAATGTATCTAAAAAATTAACAGAAAATAAAACAAAAAAACACTCAAACATATTATGCATAAAAAAGTTGCATGAAAAGATTCATGATGTAATGCTTAGTAAACATATTTTTATGTTTTTTGCACATAAATATACTATCTATGTGCAATGACTGTGTGCATGTACTATCTACATGGGCCTTAAAATAAACAGAGATAAAACGAGAATCATGATAATTGACAGAGCTAACAACAATCGTCAAAAATAATCTGGTCATGATAAACAATATCGCTGTTGTAGATAAATTTGTGTATCTGGGCTCATTAATAACCAACAAAGGAGGCTGTACTGAAGAAATAAAGCGGCGGTCAGCAATCGCAAAAAGCGCTATGGCAAAATTAACAATAATTTGGAAAAGCCATGAAATAACTACCGATACAAAAATGAGACTAGTAAGAAGTCTAGTTTTTCCAGTTTTTACTTATGCATCGGAATGCTGGACCCTTACTGAGAAAGATAAAAAGAACATAGATGTATTTGAGATGTACTGCTGGAGACGAATCCTGAGAATACCATGGGTGGCCCGAAGAACAAATGAATCCATACTGGACCAGCTAAACATAAAGAAAAGACTAAGAACACAAATATCAGAACAAATAATAAGCTATTTTGAACATGTGCTTCGAAGAAATGGTCTTGAAAAACTTACCATCCAGGGAAAAGAAGAAGGCAAAAGAAATAGAGGTAGATCTCCCACACGATACACGGACCCTATTGTTGCTACCATTGGCGCTCCATTGTCAGAATGTGCTAGAATGGCAGAAGATAGAAAAACGTGGAGGAACATTGGGAAATTTAGCTAATAGCTTCATGATATCATGATACCTGCATCAGGTTAACGACTAAGAAGAAGAAGATACTATCTATGTTTAAAACATGAAAACTCAAAGTTAGTTTCGCAAACTTCCAACGGTTGATGGTTGCTAATCAAGAATATCATTGAGGCAACGATGATCGATGATATTATTGATTAGCCTTTTCATAGTCAATCTCGTTCCATATCACAGTCGAGGTTGATTAATGTTTCGCAGCATAATGACATCTGATCCTACGTTTAATTGTAAATTGTTAGGTGGGAGTCCAGGTAATTCCAATGGATTCAAAAACTATGTAGGATAGTTGACTACGTCATCCTGATCTATAACTATGTTAAGTGATTTGAACGAAAACAACGTTCTTGGAAGAAAATTCAGAGTAGTATATTCAACCAAATATACACATAAAATTTCATAATCTGCTATTAAAAAAATAGGAGTTAGTAATAGAAGACTGAAACTTAAGGGATGTGTGTTTTTTTTTAATGCTACATCATAAAAACATTAAAATAAATAAATTTGTTTGAAAAATAAAATAAATTAAAATAAAAGGGGTAAGGGTGAACCACCCTTACCCCTTAGTGGTATATAAAAATAGATAACAACCTATTCTCAGACCTAAATAAATTAAAATAAAAGGGGTAAGGGTGAACCACCCTTACCCCTTAGTGGTATATAAAAATAGATAACAACCTATTCTCAGACCTACCAAATACACATAAAATTTCATAAAAATCAATCCAGCCGTTTAGAAGGAGTATGGCGACTCACACTGTCACACGAGAATATATATATATATATATATATATATATATATATATATATAAGAATAAGAAAAAAGAAGTACTTGTGACTCGTTTGGAAAAAATATATAACTGTTTTGGATGGGTTGGAGTCAATAAAAGGGCTATTGGTTAACTATTTTTTTTATATCTCGAGCTTTCAAATGTGTTTACAATTATTATCAAGAGCTAAAAAAGACAAAATATCTTACAAGGTTGAACTAGAAAGAAAAAACAATTTTTTTGTTAACTTACCAAATAAAAATTAGTTTAGTAAATAAAAATTGCTGCTAATACATCTTAAAAATAATTAATATAAAAATGTCCTAATCTAATAAATGCTTCTCTGAAATTTTTTTTTTTTAGTATAATTTTGAAAACATTTTTTTAATACAAAAACAATTGAATTTATAAATAAGTTAAAATAGCAACCCATTACAAATAAGCCTCAATGTCATAAATGCCAACTTAAAATTTTTATTTTTGACAATTATATTGCCAAAAATAAAATTTCGTTTTTTCGTAACATTCTTTTTTGTTTAGTAACAAAAAAGAAGAAAATTTATTCACCGTTGACAGATGTCTGAAAAAATGTAACAGATATATGGAGAATTAAATATGACATTTTACAAGTTTTATATATAAATCATAAAGAAAGAATATAATTATAAATTTTGCTTAAATTTTGAATTTCTGATCTTTTGTTTAAATTATTATCACTTTTGCTAATACAAACCATTTCCAAAAAAGTCCTTTTAAATTTATTACTTTCACTACATAAAATTTACTTTACATAGTGAAAGTAATAAATACATAAAATTTTATGTAGTGAAAGTAATAAATTTAAAAGGACTTTTTGGAAATGGTTTGTATTAGCAAAAGTGATAATAATTTAAACAAAAGATCAGAAATTAATTCAAAATTTAAGCAAAATTTATAATTATATTCTTTCTTTATGATTTATATATAAAACTTGTAAAATGTCATATTTAATTCTCCATATATCTGTTACATTTTTTCAGACATCTGTCAACGGTGAATAAATTTTCTTCTTTTTTGTTATAATAATAGTCTCCCGTTTTATACCGCTGTCGCGGCTTTGGGAGTATAGCAGGGTAGTCTGCTATATCTAGGGCCTACGGTATACAGGGAAGGTAACATGGCCAGTGCTACGCTTCAACCGTCTATTATTACCCCTGGTTTTACCCAAGGTACTCATTTTTATTCAGGCTGAGTCGACCTGGGGCCTATAGACATTTTAAAATGTCTAGATGTTCTTGCCGGCGGTGGGATTCGAACTCCGGACCACCGGCTTTCGAGGCAAGCATCCTACCGCTTGCGCTACGCAGACCCTTTGTTACTAAACAAAAAAGAATGTTACGAAAAAACGAAATTTTATTTTTGGCAATATAATTGTCAAAAATAAAAATTTTAAGTTGGCATTTATGACATTGAGGCTTATTTGTAATGGGTTGCTATTTTAACTTATTTATAAATTCAATTGTTTTTGTATTAAAAAAATGTTTTCAAAATTATACTAAAAAAAAAAAAAATTCAGAGAAGCATTTATTCGAATAGGACATTTTTATATTAATTATTTTTAAGATGTATTAGCAGCAATTTTTATTTACTAAACTAATTTTTATTTGGTAAGTTAACAAAAAAATTGTTTTTTCTTTCTAGTTCAACCTTGTAAGATATTTTGTCTTTTTTAGCTCTTGATAATAATTGTAAACACAATTGAAAGCCCGAGATATAAAAAAAATAGTTAACCAATAGCCCTTTTATTAACTCCAACCCATCCAAAACAGTTATATATATATATATATATATATATATATATATATATATATATATATATATATATATATACTACTATAGCTACGATTAATACTATTACAAGCATTAATATGAAACAAGAGTCGTCTGGGTTGAACTGGAAATTGATATTCATAAATACTCGATTTTTATAATATCCGAAAATTTCGTATTCTGATTGGACTGATAAATGCATTCCATTGGTTATAGAATAATAGATGTAAGCAAGCAATATAATCGAACCCAGCCTGTGAGACATGCAAACCTCTTAGAAAATGACATGTTGGTGTTACAATTCATTGAAGTGAGGAGGATTGATCCGAGTAGATCAGGAACCACACCACCCCGCTCCAATGCTTCAGATCATCCTCCACCTTCCCGACAGCAAGCTGATGCGTTAAAGAGACTACATCTTAATCTGCTATCATCTTAATTGCGATTTTGCTTGCCCGTGCGCCGAGTCCACGCTCCGAACTGGCTCCAGTTCGACGACTCAGCGCTCGAGAGTTTGGCCCTTTTTTTATTTTTATTAGTAAGTTTTTTGTGGCTTGCGCCATTTTGTTTTTTTTGGTTGACCGGGACCGGTTTTTGTGTGTTTTTTAAATTTTTTGGAGGGGGTGTAGAATCTATTTATCTTCCTCATGCCTGACTCTGGTTAAGATGTTTATCTTCTTACGATTTTAACTTCATGGATTCTTCACATAGAGCTACGTGATTATTTTGTCATCTTATTATTTGGTCAAGCATTTGCTATTATTTGTTGCTTTAGTCTTCTGTGTTTCCATCTATTTAAAACATCATATCCTATCAATTCTCGCAGAATCTGGTTTAGGTGATTTTCAAGCTCAGAGAATTTTTCTCTGTCTTTTCTTTTATCATCTCCAGCACTCTTACTTGCTTGAGATCTCTGAATAATTGAGATTACTCATAGATATTCAGTTTTGGGTTATTCAATCAACGTTATAAGGTATAGGGAACGCTCTATATATAAAAAATTAAATAGTATCTTACGTGTACTGTACTGACTTAATTTTTGTAATATCTGAATGAATATCATTTTGCTTTTCTTTCTGTGTGAATTAATTTTTTTATTAGTAATTCAGGTTGAGATTAATCATTTGCAATGAGGAATAAACAGTTACACCCACTTATATTTGAAAAGTATATAGTTTAGACCTTGACACATATCTGTCATATGATTAAAAGCTGGTATAAGTTCAACCACTATTCTTTAACCACTATTTTATGTTGTAGGTGGCATGGGAGACTACAACTATAATTACCATGGATGTATGGAACTCACTTTGGAATTATCCTGCTGCAAATACCCCCCAAAAGAACTTCTTCCCAAATTATGGGACGATAATAGACAGGTACAGCCAGTCAACTAATTTTACAAGGAGATATAAAACTTAATAAGTATAAAAAATAAATAAATAAAATATTAATTTTATTTTAGTCACTTTTGCTGTATTGTATGCAAGCAAACAGAGGAGTAACAGGAAGAATATTGGATTTCATTACACGTAAACCTGTAGAAGCTAAATTAAAGATAGAAGGTAGGGATGCTGTAAAAATCGGAAGAGAGTCTAAAGAAATATACTTTAAAAGTTGGGACAAAACTGGAGAATTTTGGAGGCTTTTGTTACCTGGGACTTATGTATTAAAAGTAAGTAATGCTTACATTTATAATAAACCATTTCGCATACATAATTTTTGCGCTACTGAGTTTTATATCTTTTTCTACAAGAACTTTTTCTCTCCACTGCTCTCGTTTATACTAGAGTAAAAATAGTTAATTACACTTCTTCTTCTTAACGTGCCCTATCAAGTCCCCTTGACGTTGGCGATTAACATGGCGAAACTGTCTCTGTCTTGAGCTATTCTAAAGAGTTGCTCAGCTTTCCTCATACCTGTCCACTCCCTGATATTCTTTAACCAAGAGGCCTGCTTTCTACCAATTCCTCTGCGTCCTTCGATTTTACCCATCATAATAAGTTGAAGAATATTTTATCGGTCTCCCCTTACTACGTGTCCAAAATAGGCCATCTTTCTACATTTGATGTTATCAAGCAGCTCGCGAGCAACATTTGCTCTCTCAATTACACAGTTAATTACACAGTGAAACAAAATATCAGGGAATGTTACTCTTGTTTATATATTATCTGATCCAACTCTAATGAGAATAACTGAAGGACTAAGCACTGAGACCCGAGTCCTAAGGCTCATACATTCGTATGAAATTAACCGTCACTCCCACTCATTTCTTATTGTGCGCCCACCACAGAATGTTTCGAGAGACTCTATCATATGCTTTCTCAAGATCAATGAATACGATATGAGCGTTTGTTTATTTATTTCTATTCTATTTCTATTTCTATTTTTGCATCAGCTGCCTTATAATAAAAATTGCATCTGTTGTTAATCTGTCTTGCACAAATCCAAAATAATTTTCAGATAGTAATAAGTCGACAGTTTTACAACTTTCACATATTTTTTTCTGCAAAATAAAAAATCCTCATATGCATTTGTTTCTTGTATGTACCGTAATTACTATCCGTCTCCTTATCCAGTTGGACGACAATAAATAAACCTGAAAGTTTCCCCACAATTTGCTCATTATTATCCTCTGCTATGTCATGAATACGGCGACTAATCATATTGTTTGAAAGAGCAACATTTTTTATTTCTTTAGCTGCCGATTCTCTAATAATCACTGATACCATATCAACCGCTACAGATAAGCAATCGTGTGTGGTTAATTACATTTGGTAACACGGTAAGCTATCATGTAAGAGGCGAGCAATGCTTTGGTATGAACTGATGCTCTTGAAACCAAAGCCGTGGACTGATATTTCAGTTTTAGCATTTTTCTCACAAAAAATTTTCTCAGCTTATCTTGTAAACGACTGTGAGTTAATTACAAATGCTGTTTTAGTTTAATAGTAAGCATCTTTTCAGCTGCCAACACTTTGCGACAACATTTGTGTGCCAACACATTGGTAAATCCGAAATTCAAATATTAGTCGTCATATTTCCTATATTTCTTCCGTTTACCTTAAGTTACATTACTGCTTTTATATAAGTCTTCATTTTGTTTTCTATTTTTTTGAACAATATTATCCCTAGTCAATATCAAACACGTGAACAACCGGGGCAGTTGGGAATGCGAGGAGGGGGCGCACGGCGTTCACTCAACTCAGTCGCATCAACACGCGACGTCTTGGGCCAAAGCCGCGCCGCACTGTTTGGGCAGCCCTCTACTATAGTAAAGTTTCAATATTCTAGGCACTAAATTCTGAGAAATGATAATTGAGTCTTAACGACATGATGTAGATTGTAACGGGCAACGTACAGGCATCAAAATATAGCGGTCACATCAAAACTGGACTCACTTTGCGAAGGTTTATTAAATGAGCGTTACCTGTTTCCTCTATTTGCTTGTCTAAGGTTAGTCCATATAATCTTCTTCTTCATCTTCTTCTTTTTATGTAGACATGTTTCTGTCTGTTTTGCAATGTGCCTCCAGTAAGTTGTCGTTCCATCGGTTTCGTGGTCTTCCTACTGATCGTCTTCCTATTGGGAAACCGCATCTTGCCGTCTTTACTGCTATATTTGTTGTCGTTTGACTTATATGATCGTTTCATTCTACTTTTCTATTTTTTACCCAGTCCTTGATGCTCTCCACCTTGCATCTACGTCGCATATCTGGACTTCTAGTTCTGTCCCATAGTGTTTTACCATCAATTTTTCTAAGTGTTGTATATAAAAATAGTAGAAGTTTTGTGAAACAGCAGTCTCTGCTGTTTCTAACAGCCTTTTTGTCTTCTCTGTATCAGGTTGTGTTTCTGCCAAGTATGTCATTATTGGTCTGATGACTGTTTTGTAAATTCTGCCTTTCATTTCTTTTCCGATATTTTTATTTCTACACATTGTTTCATTCAGAAAACTTACGTTTTTTTTGCTGTGTTCACTTGATATTCCATTTCTGTTTCGAGCTTTCCGTAGCTAGATAATATGATGCCAAGATATTTAAACTCCATCACTTGTTCTATTATCTCACCTTCTAGCTCCAACCTATATCTTAATAAATTTGCTCTTATAATCATGCATTTTGTCCTTTTTGGGGAAATTGACATGTTAAATTTTCTGGCGGTTATATTGAATTGGTGCAGCATACGTTGTAAATCATCTTGCCTTTGAGAGAGTAGTATTGCGTCGTCTGCAGAGCAGATTATTTTAAGTTGTTTTTCTCCCATTTGGTATCCTTTTTAAGTTCTTACTTTTTCTATTATTTCATTCATAATCAGGTTGAACAATAGACGACTCAGGAAATCTCCCTGTTTTACCCCTTTGCCAGCTTCAACATCTGGCCAATATAATCCAATGTCCATATTATTTGATGTCTAAATTATTCAGTTGCATTATGGCAGATCCTACATATTTGTTTACAAATTTCTTAGCGCTAATAAGAGCATAGTACTACACATAATTTGTAAAAATTCTTGAATACAAGTAATACACTGAAAGACCAAGAATAATTCAGAACGATCATCACCATTTCCTGGAATTTAGTGTCTACAATGTCGAAACCAAACTATAGCTGTAACGACAGACATTGACCTGTCTTATAATACACAACATTGTTAGTTTTATTTTCTGGTGCATAAAAAAATAATATTGATGGTTTTTCGACACAGGAACAGGCACCATACAATTGGTCATGTAAAATACATGGAATTTCAAGATTGATGTTAACGACTACAGTTCGAATTTAATATTCATTTAGACAGGACAACTTCCGTCGGGTCAGCCATTGTTTAGTTTATTTAAAGAAATTTTATCCAAGTCTGAACATATTTTTTATATTCCAGGTTGAGGCAACCGGTTATTATCCGATAACTAAGACGTTTGTAGTAAAAGATAATTTACCTTTCCCAAAACTCACCTATTTGAACATATCCCTTCTACCTACTACAGTATCCACAACGACGCATGTTACTCCTACGGAGAAAACGAGTTCAGTTTCAGTCATCAACTTGACATCACGTTTTAGTGATATGGAAGATAAGGTAGTGACTGGAGTCCAAGAAGTAAGAATCGGACTTGCGGTCCGGAACAAATACAGCATCATAATGCTGGTGAATCTGGTTGTTTTGTTGGTTCATCTAACGTGAATATCGAACTGTTATTTAGTACAAATGTAAATTATATGTATGAAATGGAGATTTTTGATTTTACACATTGAAATAGTTTCGGGTTTACAAAGAGATAGTGAACCGGAAAGTGCCGTTTTAGTTTGAAGTTGTTGACTTGTTTTTAATTATAGAATGATTTCAGGGAAGTAAGTTTTTCCCGTGACTTTAAATAATCCAGGTATTTAGCAAGTTTTTTAGTTAATATATACCTATTGCAAGAAAACGTACCTGTTTTCTGCAGAGGATTCGGTGTTTGTTTTTTAGTGATTAACAATTAAGTACAAAAAATTCAATTTTTTTGAATTTCTACTCATTTTGACTCAAAATTGAGCAAAATCGTTTAATTATCTATTTCATGTAGACACATAAATAATGCTTATTCAGCAATGAATTCATCTTAATTTCAGTGTAATATGATTTCTCTACGATGAAATAATCAAACAAAAGTTAAGAAATACTTTTATTTAATGAAAATTTTCAACATAAAAGTCAATATAAAATATAAAAATCCAACAAAAAATGTATTTAATAATCTGTGTTTCCTTCAGCAGCATTAACTACAGCTTGTCACCGCATTGGCATGCTTAAAATTAAATTATCAATTTTGTTTTGAGGCAATATGGTTCATTTCTGTGTAAGAAGATCTTGAATACCTTTTCTAGTACAAACATTATGCGTATGAGGAGCAATCCGTCTCTGAAGCATATCCCATACATGCTCGATAGGATTAAGATCAGGCGCTTGTGCTGGCCACGGTAAAAATGTAATTTGCATTATCCTGTATGTAACGCAATTCAATAACTGTAGCATTGGCAAATGAAAGGACAACAAGTTTTAAGATACAATCAACATATTGATATTAATTCAAAGCGCATTCTAAAAAAAACGGGAAAAATTGGACGATGAAAAATTATTCCAGCCCACATCATACTTGTAGGACACTCATTATATGGACAGGCACCCTGTACATGCCTTAGTCTCTCTTGTCGACCAGGTCCTTTCGAAACTCTTAGTTTTTTTGAATCAGAGTAGTGACAAAACATTCAAAAACTTACATTCTTGTAAGCCAAAATGCACATGTTGTTGTGCCCACCTTATCTGAGTCCACGATTTCCATGACGTAACATGGGAATCCTCGATGGATGTAGGCAAGCTTCATGTAATATTTTCCTCAAAGGTTGGTCACATACAGTAATGTTGAAGGTGATTTCTAAGGCCCCACAGAGTTCACGTGCGGTTTGTTATATACACATTTCAATGAGCTAATCATACCACATAAAAATTATGTCGAGGAGAAGTTGCACGTTGACGACCTCCATGTCTTTCAGGAATATTACCAAATTGTTCATATCGAAGCAACAACCGCGAAATCTCGCTCTGAGGCACGTCACAATGACGTGCAACATCAGCTTATGAAAGACCTGTCTCAATCATATTCACAGCACTTACCGTTTAAACATGTGTTGAAAGCAGTTAAATGACTATCGTTGTGTTTAATAATCTTGTTTAAGTAAAATTTTAAAGTAAAATCATTAAAATTTGAACCACTTTTTATTAACAATCTAAAATTAATCGTACGAATTCGAGGCGTTGTCACTTTTGTCTTAATAAAACAATGCAATTGCCAGATTACTTTTTAGAACATAGCTTGATTTATAAAGAATAAGTTTTAAAATCGAGTGGAATAATAGTGGTGTTCCTTAGACATTTTTGAGATGCGTATTTGATATTACGCCCAAAGTCATTGTCGTGTATAAGAAACTTAAATTTTCAGATCAATCCATCAATTATTTTAAAAGTTATTTCAATTGCTTTGCAGTTTTTCTTTCTGGACACTTGCCATTTTTCAATACATAATGTTATTGTTGTCCAGGTATGATAGTAGAGACCCGTCTCGTCTGCATTAAACACTTAATGATCTTAATAATCATAATAAGGCATAATCCTTTAAAATAGGAAAGAAAAAGGTTTTTCTTTCAAAGATTTCATGTATTCGACATTAACATCAGCGGGTTTGCCATATATTAGAGGGATATTAAAGAGGTGTTTTATGTCGCCCTGTAATAAAAGCCCAGCTTTGCGTTCTTTATTTTCGTCCTTTAATAAAATACAGGACGCCTGTATTTAAGTTAAATACAGGTCAGAGAACTTTTATTTAAAGATCCCTTATTTTGACGTAACCTGTCAAATTACGAGTAGAAGGGAGAAAGACGTGCAACTTCGCTTATATTTAATGGAAAGTTGATCAAATCTTTTGTATGATGTTCTGTTTTATTTAATGAATATTGTTTTTAGTATTATTATTAATCTCAATTAGTAAATCTTCATAATTATTGATTTACGTTATACCGATAACATTCATATTCAGCAACTCCATTTTTTCATCACTTGCGACAGTAAATTAGCTATATCTAATAGTTAAGCATTACTATCTCAAAGTGAAGGAATAATAATTACCGGAAGATCTATTAACAACATAAGATATACAGATGACACCGTGATTATGGCAAGCTCTGTTGAACAACTCCAATTACTGCTAAACAAAACAAACAGTTTCTGTGAAAATATGGACTAAAAATGAATATAAAAAAGACCAAATACATGATAATAACAAAGAAAACAAATATACCAACAAACATACATTTGGGAAATGTACCGATAGAAAGGGTTGATAAATACAAATACCTAAGTGGAACCTGGATTTCAGAAAATAATGATCAAACAACCGAAATAAGAGTCAGGATAGAAAAAGCAAGAAATTCGTTTGTAAAATTGAAAACAATTCTCTGCGACAAAGACCTTAGATTAGAACTGAGAGTAAGAGCACTGAGATGCTACGTGTTTTCGATACTGCAATATGGACTTAAAAGCTGGACATTAAAGCAAGAGCACATAAATAAGTTACAGTCCTTTGAAATGTGGTGTTACAGGAGGATGCTTAGAATAGCATGGGCACAGAAGAAAACTAACCCGGAAGAATTGCGAGAAATGGGCAAAGAATGCGAAATAATAAACACGATAAAAATAAGAAAGTTAGAATATCTGGGACACGTAATGAGGGGACAGCGATAAGAACTGCTAAGGCTGATAATACAGGGAAAGATAAGAGGAGGAAGGAGTATAGGAAGAAGGAGAGTGTCATAGTTGAAGAATTTAATTGACTGGTTTAAGGGGTATTTACCTACTTACTTTCCGTGTCCGGAACACCAATAGCTTTAAATTTTGAATTTCCATATAGATGGCCACATAGATGATAGCCACATACCCTGTCATGCCATGACCCTGTCATTCGCTAAAAATAGGTCTTCTTTTGTGCAAGTCTCTCTCATCTCTGTGCATGATAGTAGATGGTAACTATTCTGAACTGCTCCACAGTCGCAGGTATCGTCCTCCTGGTATCTCCATTTCTTCAGGTTACTAGCACAACGTGAAACGCCAGTTTCTAGTCTGTTTAGCGCTTTCCATGTGGGATATGGCAAATTGTCTCCTGCTTCTTTCGTTCTATCTCTGACGTTGAGAAAGAGGTGAATTTGTCCGTTTCTCAATTTGTGGGGTCAATTTGTCCATATTCACTAGGGTGCATTTGTTCGAATTTTATGCAGTTTTCGTACATATACATTTACAGAAAAGTTGTTCAAAATTAAATTTCCTATCTAAATATCACTTTTTAAATTTAAAAACAATTTTTTTGCATAGGGACAAATTCCCTTTCTTAAAATGGCACTTATTTAAATGGTAGCACTCCGTGGTTTTTTATATTTGTGGGTCCATTGACCATATCAAAAAATAATCCCCTTTATCGTTGTAGTTCCTTTCTAAAGTAGATAATCAATAGCCTATAACAGAAGTTTTACTGAATTACAAAAACTATTGATTTTTTGGGAAAATTGTTTGCCCTATTGTGCAGTTTTTTAAAAACTAGCATTACTTTAGAATTCGAAATTTTGAAGATTTTAAAATGTTTTAAAGAAAAAAAAATGGAATTTTATTTAGATTATCTTTGTAATGGTGACTAAGAATCCAAAAAAATTGTTAATAATTGTTGATGTGTTTAATTGTTAATAATTAAAAAACAGCATCGAATTCCTTGTAGAAAACATCTAGGTTTTCTTTCTATAGATATATATTATATTAAGTAAAAAACTTGCAAAATTATTGGATTATTCAAAACTCAGGTATTTTTTAACAATTTCCCTGAACTAGTAGGTTATGTTTGACTTAGATTAAAATACTGCCAATAGTTTAAATTAGTACCTATTAAAAAATAAATGGAATGATCGTTTTTTATTTATTTATTAGTATTTTAAATAGTACTTAGTACTTACAATTTTTTCCTAATTTAAGAAATATTTTCCTTTGTTTATTCGATTTCCTAACTAAGCATTACAATTATATCAAACAAGCTATCGAGGAACGCTATAATTAGAGTAGGCTGTGAAATTTATGTATCTGGTTAAATCTGGTTGGATCTTTTGCAATTTTCTTTGAGTGATTAGACTCATAATTATTATGATTACTGTGCTACCGCACTTGAAGGACCACGACCTTCTCAAGCTATCTGTGCCATTGTGCTCTGTTTTATACTTGGATTTTCCAGTTGGCAATATATATATATATATATATAATCTTATACGAGTTTTTTGAGACAGTTTTTTGAGGATTTTTTTTTCATCTACCGAGGGGGTTTCATAAGTTTCTCATATTGGTACTCCAGTTCTATGTTATTAGTAGATTTCTCTTCCAGTAACTCTCGAAAATGTCTTATACATCGTAACAATCCTCTTTGTTGGTAAGCAAATGTGAGCTTTTCTAATCATGCTTGTTTAGTGATAGACCTTTCATGTTTTTTTGACGCATATGGCTTTCGAGCCATTTTAAGATGTTGTTTTCTGATTCTTTTTTTCTTTTTTCGGTATAATATGTATTTCTCCTGTCTCTTTAAGTTTTTGAACATTTCTACTGTTGTTCTAGTTCTTCGTTGTTGCATGATCCTAAATGCCTCGTTCTTCTCATCTGTTATTCTTTTGTACTCTTGGCCAAACCAGTTGTTTCTCTTTTGGCTTCAGGATATTCCTAATGTGTTTTAGGCTGCTAATTTCAAAGCCTTCTTGCAGTTGTTTCACATTTCAGTGCTTGACTGGTTAACTGTCCAGGCTTGTCCTAGTTCTAGATTTCTGTTTTCTGTGACTGTACTAATAGAGAATTTTTTGTCGAAGCTTTGCTCCTACCATGAAGTAATCTGAGTCAAGATTTGCTCCTCTGTAACTTCTGACGTCCATTAGGTTTGTAAAGTGCCTTCTGTCAATTATAACATGATTAACTTGGTTTGTGGTATTTCTATTTGGTAATATCCAGGTTATTTTATGATTAAAACATGCGTTCTCAACAACCATGTCTTTAGCATCTTCCATACTAATGAGTCTTTACCCATTGTCATCGTGCCAACAATATCGTGAAAGCTGTGAATTTCAATGTTGAATACATTATTGACACAGTTTTCATATGCTGTTTTGAGCTCTTCCTAGAATGGATCTTTCATTTCTTCGTTTTTTCCTGGATTGGCGCATGCAAAGGAGCAGCTGTCAGGATCAGTCAGCAAGAAATTCCAACCATTGCTTTATTATCACCTATTAGACAAGGTCTTCCAAAGCCACAGGAGCAATTTCAGGAAATTATTTTTAGAAATTATTACATTTTGAAATCAAACATTGTCACTCGTCAATACTTTGGTTTTGTGTCAAATATCACTTTTTTGACACAATCATACCGATCGTATATTATTTTTCTATATGTATCATTTTTGGAAATCCTACCATTAGTTTACTAGTCGGATCTTTTGCTTTGCTTTGTAGTTCAAACACCAACTTTTTCACAAACTACTCCAATCAGAATTTTCGTTCAGGACTCTATACATACTATCAATCATTAAAAACTAATACATCTATCACAGATAAATTATACTAACACACAAACTTTTTTCCAAGGAGCTCAGGGAAATAAGTATAAAAAAATGTTATAGACTTTAAAGAAGTTTTTACTTAATATACATTGTGCGACATTACTTCGAGGAAGTCCAATTACTAATTGGTCGAAAGAGATGTGAAAAAATTACTAAGATAAAAGTTGAAGCATAATAGAACCATAATTAGAAAACATTTTGGAAAAAGCTTATCTTTTTTTAATGGAACACCCTGTTTATTTTTACTTTTTTGAATTTTTCCGATGTTCTAGTTTTTTTAATATAAGGTTTAGCCGTGTTAAACGGGACAGTTTGTAAGATAATTACGTTTTTTTTATTAATTTCGTACAAAATTAACACCCTGTAGAATTGTAGAGATTTGGCATAAAAAAAAGTATATTTAGGGTCATTTTTAACACAGTCTACTATTGTCTAAAATTATTAACATAAAGAAATATATAATTATTGTATACAGGGTTAGCCGATACCTGAAATGAGTGTTTTCTGCATTTTCTGAAATGGAACACCCATTATTTTAGCATAATCCCACTCTTACTGACCAACGGCTTCAGGCGGATGAGTTGGTAAGTGGAAGGGCACTTTTATATCCTGGCGCTAAGAAATTGGCACCAAAGGCGAATGAATCAAGTAAATGGTCAATTGCATAAGGATGCAGAAGGCAAGGAGAAACCACTGTATTAAAGATCCAATTAGATATATCTAGTACAATCATCATGGCACTGAGTACTTAAATAAAAAAAAAAGAAACTGATCATGAGAATCGGAGCCCAAGATCTGGCAGGGTAGGAACAGAACCAGGTCGTTAACCGGCGAAACCCTTTTCAAACATCGAAACAAGACAAAGTAAAATTATCAAAAGCAAAAATAGGTACGTGGAACGTCAACAGCATGTATCAACCTGGTAAAATGCATAACATCCTTTAAAAAATAAGAATGAATATAAATATATTAGGTGTAAGCTAAACATGGTGGCCTAACTCAGGATACCTTTCGACAGAAACCGGTACCTTATATTACTCGAGAAACATTGACAACCACCATAGACGTGGAGTAGCAACTATTGTCGACACAGACAAGACCAAGAGGCCAAAAAGTCAATAGAGGGTTTTGTCTCAATCTCAGAAAGAGTGATGCTACCACAAATAAGGATATCACACACAAAACTAAATTTGATCCAAGTATATGCGCCAATGACGGATGCAACAGAAGATGAAGTAGAAAAATTCTACCAACAAATTAAAGATGCACTGAAAATGACAACGAACAGGGAAATCACGGTAGTTATGGGTGATTTCAATGCAAAAGTCAGCAAGGGAAGAGCTGGAATAATAATGGGAGATCAAGGACTAGGGGAACGTAACGATAAAGGAGATCATCCAATACATTTCTGCCAAGAACAAAGTCTAATAATCACAAACACGTTCTTTAAATTACCTATGAGACGGTTATATACATGGCGCTCACCAGCAGATGAACCGGAAAAACTGGTAAGAAACTAAATTGATTATATAATGATTAAAGAGAGATATCGTAACACCATCAAATCAGTTAAAACATATCCAGGAGCAGATGGCACACCAGACCATAACCCACTAATCGCTAATATCACGCTTAAGCTTAAACGTATTAAAAACCCATAAGGAACTATAAAAATTAGATGTTAGAAAACTGAAAGAAGCTGATACAAAAAGCAAACTGCAAGAAAAAATATACAAAAACTTTGATAAATTAAGTACTAACACCTACGAGATAAACCAACAATGGGGAACATTAAAAAACTGCCTCCTCGGTCCATGCAAAGAGATATTAAAAGAACCGATAAGAAAGAGAGACAACTGGATGACCGACAAAATACTCAACATGATGGACCAAAGAAGACAAGCCAAGAATAAAGACTGTCACAATTACAAAATCATTAACAATGAAATCAGAAAAATGATAAGAGAGGCAAAACAAACTTACTATAGAATATATGGAAGAGCTCTTTGACGACGAAAGAGGAAACCTACAAGACATATCTTTTGAGGACAGAGAAACAAGTATAGAAATTACAAAGGAAGAAATATTGTATGCACTAAAGAACACCAGAAACGGAAAAAGCCCAGGGCCAGATCAACTGCCTATTGATATCCTTAAAATAATAGAAAATGAGTACATGAATGTCCTCTTAAAGCTCTTTAATGAAATTTATCAGTCGGGTGACATACCCAATGAATGGTTGACCTCAACATTTATTTGTCTCCCAAAAAAGAAAAATGCTAGAGAATGCACCGACCACCGTACCATCAGCCTGATGTCGCACACATTTAAAATGTTTTTAAAGATCAGCCATAAACGCATTTATCAAATACATGATATTAATATTGAAGAAACCCAATGTGGATTCCTTAGAGGCGTAGGTACCCGTAAATCTCTCTTTGAATTCAACGTACTAATCCAGAGATGCTTGGATATGAACCAAGATGTACGTCTGTTTCATAGATTACAAGGCTTTCGATAAAGTGCGCCATAAAGAGCAAATGGACGTCCTCAAAGCAAAACAATTACAATACAATGACCTTCGAATTATAACAAATCTATATTATAAACAGCAGGCACACATACGCATTAATAATCACACATCAGAAGAGTTCGAAATTAAAAGATGAGTGCGACAGGGGTGTGTATTGTCACCACTACTATTCAATGCATACTCTGAAGAAATAAGCAGGAATAAAGGTCAATTGAACACCAATTAACAACATTAGATATGCGGACGAAACTATTATAATAGCAGACAACCACCAACACCTCCAAAATCCATTGAACAAGATAGATGAGTATGGAGAAGAATATGAATTATCAATAAACATCAAGAAAACTAAATTTATTGCTTACTTGAGGGAATGGTACGGATACACATCAATCGAACTATTCAGAGCGGTAGCATCTAAGATCAGAATAGCCATGATGATTGCCAACCTCCGTTGCGAAGATGGCACGTAAAGAAAAAGAAGATTCCTAACTGCTTTAATTTGTGAGTTATTCGTGATTTTTTTGATCCAAACATTAATTGCAACAAAAATTAGGTGAAAATTTATTAGGTTGACCGTAAAAAAATACATAATAATCTAGACTGATTCATGATTTGTTAATATTTAATAAGATATCAAAATACCTAAGTAGTTAAAAGTGAAGTGACGTTTAATATAGATAAAATTAAAATTAAATGTAAAACAAAATATTTTCTTAACAAAAATAACAAAAAAATTCTTGAATTTATAATACAAATTCAAAATGGCCTCCGTCGACATTAGTAAATAATTTCAAGCGATCTTCAAAAAAGCGACTTACACTAGTTAATACATTTCTGTTTCATCACATACATTAATTTATAATTCTCTTATTTATATCTTCTTTAGTTGTAGCTGGTGTTTTATACACCTTAAAATTTATTTAACCCCAGGAAATAAAATCTATCTTGTTTACCTCTGGAGATCATGGAGGCCACCTTCTCGCTCCTTTCCTCCCATATCCACATTCTCTCACATATGTACAACGGTACTACTTAAAATAATTCCTACAATTCGTTGTCCAAATGTAGATAGATTTTTCCGTTTACGTGATCGTCGAAAAAGGGTCAGAAGCAACAGAGATATAAGCATCCCTCTCCGATTAAGAATGCTAAGGGGCTACGTATTTAACACGCTATTATACGGTGTAGAGGCCTGGACTCTCAAGCAGAACAATAGAACAATATTAAAAATATTGAAAGTTTCGAGATGTGGTGCTACCGTCGAATGCTGAAGATAAGTTGGGTTGAAAGAGTTACAAATTTTGAAGTAATGCGAAGGATAGGAAAATACCCAGAAATTTTGTCAACGATCAAACAAAGAAAACTCGAATATCTGGGTCACCAGATGAGAGAACATAAATACGCATTATATAATGCAAGGAAAAATAGAAGGAATCCAGGCCGTAGGAGAATGTCATGGCTGCGTAATTTGAGAGAGTGGTTTGGCTGTACCACTAATGAACTGTTTAGGTCAGCTGTAAACAAGGTCAGAATAGCTTTGATGATTTCCAATCTCCGATAGGAGTGGCACAAGAAGAAGAAGAAGAAGAAGTTGAGTAATAGTGTCAATTATATCTGTTTACAATACTATTCTGGTGGAAAGTAGCTTCATCTCCAAATTAAACGAATCCCAAAAAAAATTCACCCACCGACAAAATTCTCCTTTTTTATTATAGTTATCCTTATCAAGCTCTTAGTACATGATGCATCTTTTTCTTTTTTTTTTTAATTTTTCCTACACTACAACCACTAATTGCAAAAGCATGTGTAATTTCCTTCGTACTAATATGCGGATTCTCAGTGATAGTAAGGATTACATTTAATTAATTTTTTGTCATTTACAATAGTGTTTGTTCGATCAAATTGTTTTAATTCTATAGTACGTTAAAACTCTTCTAGTAAACCTTGAAAATGGTTGTCTATCTGGGAGTTTCTGATGATAAATTCTTGTTGCCAGTAGCACATTTTTGTGATATCCTCCTGGCACAAAAGCCATGTCAATACGTTTCTTTTTAAAATAATTCATGTTAGTAATATTAACAAAGCAAGAGGAACTACAAAAATAGTGTAATATTAAACTTTTAAGCCAGTTTAGTAACAAAGTCATATCCAACTAGGTAGAATATTGTGTTTTTATTAATATTTTACACACTAACAATCTTAACTAATTAGGTATTTTGATATCTCATCCAATACTAACAAATTAAAGACCAGTCTTGAGTATTACGTATTTTTTTTCGAAAAAATATTTTTGATTGAACATTTTCACGGCCAAACTGATAAAATTTCACCTAATTTTTCTTGCAATTAATGTTTGGCTCAAAAAATCACGGATAACTCACAAATTAAAGTAGGTAGATATAGGAAATGATTAATAAATAATAAAGTATATTACAATACAGAGTGTTCAATTTCAGAAAACGCAGAAAATACTCATTCCAAGTATCGACTAACTCTGTATACAAAAATTAAATATTTCGCTATTAAATAATAATTTTAGACAATAGTAGACTATATTAAAAATGAACCTAAATAATTTTTTGGGTCCAAATCTCTACAATTCTACAGGGTGTTTTTTTACTACGAAATTAATGAAAAAACGTAATTATCTTATAAATTATAGGGTGTTCCATTTAAGAAAACTCAAAAAATACTCATTCCATCTTTCGATCAACCTAAATATTTCGCTATATTAATAATTTTACACAACAGTAGACTATAATAAAAATCATTTGATCATAAATATAGTCTTTGATGTAAAATCTCTACAATTCTATAGGGTGCTAATTTTGCTATGAAATTAATAAAAAAACGTAATTATCTTTTAAACTACCTCGTCTAACACGGCAAAACCTTACATTGAAAAAGTGTGAACGTCGGGAAGTATTCACAAATGTGTACATATATAGGGTGTTCCATTAAAAAAGATAAATTTGTTCCACCTCATCAATATGGGTGACCCTGTATATTTGAAAATATTTTTAGAGTATGGTCCTATATATGATCCAACTTTTATCTAAATAATTTTTCTCGTATCTGTTACAACACATGAGTAATTGGACTTCCTTGCACCAATGCTGCAACCTGTATATGCCAAACTCAAGTCTTCCGGGATGCCGTAATGTCTTTAATTGAGACAATTTGGTCTTTTTTTCAATTTCTATGGCTTCTCGGATAACTTTTGGCTTATTAAAGCGGATGGGGACTATGGTTCTGGAGTTTTCAAAATCAATTTTGTTATCTGCATGAAAATGTTGTTGACAAAAAGCTGAAATTAAATCGGAATTGCAAACAGAAATTGAATGTTCATGAATTCTATTCTAGATTCTACGATTTGTTTGGCCTATATAAGATCGGGGGCAGTCTGTAGAAGGAATTCCGTAAACTCCGTGTTGTTCATTTGCAATGTTGTCTTTGATTGATCAGACAAGAGATGAAAGTTTTTGTTAGGGGGTAAATATTGTCTTTATTCTTCTTGATTTAAGAATGTTGTCGATTTTGTCAGTGGCTCCTTTGACGGAAAAAAAGCTTTCACATGATGAGGTTCTGACTCTTTGGGTTGAGATTGAGTGGAAGATTGATGTCTATGGATGCTCCTATTGATGTGATTTTAGCGGTAACCGTTTTGGATGAGGGTTTGTTATAAACTAGAGAGCGCAGCGGGTCTACTTGCATCATCGCAAAGGCATATTGATCTGGAGACAAGGCTATTAATGACTGAATTAATTTGTGAAGGTGGATGATGAGAGTTGGCATGCAAGTAATGATTGGTGTGGGTGGGTTTTCGATAAACAGAGAGATAAAAACTTTGGGATTGGTTTTTCTTTATGATAACGTCGAGAAACGGTAGAGATCGTCTTTTCGAAAGACTCTTGAGTTTAATATTAATTATTGTAATAATATTAATCTTAGCTTTAGGTTTAATATATATATATATATATATATATATATATATATATATATATATATATATATTGTATATATATATATATATATATATATATATATATATATATATTGTATATATATTGTACCTGGCTAGTTCAAAAGTAAAACACATTTCCCCGAGCTGAAGACCACACAGCAAATTCTAACCAAAATTTATCTTTCCGTACTTCAAATAAATAATAAATTTTGATTACATTTTGCGTATTTTTTCTGATTATGTGGTCACAGAAAGATTTTACTCAATATTTGATATTTGTAATTTTTATAAAATGATAAGTCGTAATGTAATATTTTTACATTACAACTACAGTTTTTACATAAAGTTGATTTTAGTGTTGTTAACTTTTGTCATCATTGTTATTTTCATCTTGTTCAAAACTTTTCAGTTTTGAATAAGTCAGTCACAATAAATCAGTCACAATAAAGTGGTTTCTTGTTATTCAGAAAATATGATAATGACATTGTCCAAGAGATTACATCTCAGAGATTAAGATGGGCACGACAGGTATAGTTTATTTCACGAAAAATGGTTGAGTGCTTAATGATTGCAATAAAACCCGACCGCAAGTACCCCAGCTTAGTCAACATTAGTTGAGCAGGTAAGTATTCAGGTGAAATTGAAGCTACTGTGGAGTGTCGTTATCTTGTTTGTATAATAAATTCCTGGTAATATAAAAACGATTAATTAAAAAATCGTATAAAATTATAAAAACGATTAGAATACATTTTATTTCATAAAGTTGTAAACATTTTAACAGTGAGCTTCACTATCAATGGTTGATCTTTTAATGACCACAATAAATTTGTTGATCGTTAAGTATTTCCTGGAATAATTATACAGGTTCCCTCTATTCTGTATAATTTGTAAAATTATATAAAACCGATGAGATATTTTTAAATATAAGGAAGCGTAAGGATGCCGGTTCTACCAAATGTATTGACGAAGTTGTTTTACACAATGTACGAAGAGCAACGGATACCTACATTAGATGCTTTAAAACAACGACTAATGATGATACACAAATAAACTGTAGCCGCATTAGTCTTTGGAGGATTTTGTCTAAAATGGGCTTCAGATATCGTACAATTGACAAAAGGCAAGTGCTTATGGAGTCCTATCGTTTACAAAAGTGGCGTACTGAATATATAACTTTCATAAGAAAGTACCGTACAGAAGATCGATCAATAATTTATCTGGACGAGACATGGTTTGACACTCATGAAACACCATCCAAAGGATGGTCCGATTCTTCCAACAGGTGTCAAACAAAAGCTCCATCAAACAAAGGGAAAAGAATAACAATTTTACATGCAGGATCAGAAAATGGTTAGGTCCCAAATGCCTTATGGCTTTCTGCAAAGAACATTAAAGACTCCTGCGTGAACTACCATGAGGATACAACGGCGGAGCTTTTTTAGCAATGGTTTAAGAATTTTCTTATACCTAACCTTCCTCAAAATAGTGTGATAGTAATGGATAATGCAAGTTACCACAGTCGTCAATTACATAAGTCTCCAAGTGCAAATAACACGAAAATTGAAATTCAAAACTACCTGTTAGAAAACGATATATATTTTGAAGAAAGTTATTTAAAAAATGAACTGTTAGAAGTGTTAAAACCATTTTCTATTAAAAAAGTATATGTTTGTGACGCATTGGCCGAGGACATGGGATATACAATGTTGCGGCTTCCGCCCTACTATTGTTTATTTAATCCCATAGAGCATATGTGGCACCAACTAAAGTCAAATGTTAGGTCACAAAATGTTTCTCCGGCTTTAAGTGGTAGTGTAGTCGAATTAATAAGGAAATGTGTTGATGATATCTCCCCAGAAAGTTGGAAAAATTCAGTACGCCATGTAATGAACGTAGAAAGTTCATATGTTACTTTGAATCACATAATTAAACCAATTGTTATTAATCTTGAAGAGGATAGCGACAGCGAAACAGAATTAGGTATTTAGGAATTCATAAATATATTTTGGTTATTTTGGGTATTTTTTTTTTGTAAATATTAACTTGTATATATTTTCTATATTTTTTTTCAATTCATCTATTTTTTGTACATTATGTATTCATTTGTATGTATATACTGTAAATAGAACTATTATTACTGTACATTTTTAACGATATCTGATTAGGAAGAGCAAAAACTTTTAAACACACAAAAAAACTACTTTTTCATGTTAAAAATTGTTCAATTATCAAGTATATTCACTTGAACAACCTGAAAATACCATATGAAATAATTTAATAAATTTTTATAATCGTGTATTACACAGCTATCAATGAAATATATTAAATAACAAACTTTCTGAAGTGCGACCCTGTGTACTTCGGTAGTTTATTGAGAGACTCTTGTATACACAATAGGATCAACTCAGGTAACCATTAAGCACTCAACCATTTTTCGTGAAACAAACTATACATAGACTCAAAATTTTGTAAAACTGGTTTGAATGGAGGTCTTTACTGAAAAAAGATCAAGAGAGACAAAATCCACCCAGATCTCCAAAAAATGAATATTCCACTGGACAACAGCTTGATGGAAGACCGAGCTTTTTGGAAAAAGTTGTACAGTCAGTCAACACCCACTCAGGATGATGATAAGTTGATAATTCCCAACGTACTGTTATAAATATCAATCTTAAAATGATTTAAAATTGTTTTGTCATAATGTCAAATGTTAAAATATTATCATTAAACCTTTACAGTTATGTATTTCCATATCGAGTATAAATTCAATGTATCCGCAACTTCTTGTTCAAATTTCAACCACTATTTTCTGCAAAATAACAATCTTTTCCACAGAATTATTAGTTTCCATGACATTACAACAACATTTTAAAAAATTACCGTTTATCCTGACGGAAGCAGACGGAACTGAATGCGTTGGCATAAACGCAAAATAAAGCGCAAACTATCAGGTAAATATTTTCCTGTACATAATTTCCTAGACATTTTTGACTGCAATTTGTCGATATCATCAGTTGTTGAGGTGTCTGAGAAATGTTGTTTGTCTGCGTTATCATTTTAATGGCTTCTGTACTGGTAGTGGTCGGTTGAGTTGTTGAAACGGTCGTTGTAGAAATCGATGTGTTTAACATCAATATTGGTAAATGTGTTAATTTTGGCAGATCTGTTTTATAATCTATTACAGAGAAGTTTTGAATTTGAGGATAATAGCCGTCAGCTTCCACCTAAAAATATTAACAATATTTTAGTTTTATTTGTTATTCAGCAATGTATGATGTGATGATTGCCTCATTATACATTAAAAAGGAAAATTATCTCTTCTAGTTTGATCCTGTCCATAGTATATATAAAAAAATAACGTAAACGATAAACAATAAACAGGAATAAACCCAGAACGACCCCAAATAACTAAAAAGCAATAAAGAAGAGGAACCAAATACAATAACGAACAAGGGATAAATGGGGACAAAAATTTGGAATCACAAAATACAAAAACAAATAAGAATGAAAAGAGGGACAACAAAATAAAAATACTGGGAATAACTGAAACTTAGAAAATACACAAAGGATATTGGCTGTTTTGGTCAGGAGGAGATACAAAGGAGAGAGCAAAAAATGAGTGGGACTGATAATTTCACCAAATACGTTAAAAGATATTGCAGAAGAAAATTATATCTACGAAGAATACTAATAGTGAAAATAAAATTAATGAAATACCAAATAATATGGTTCGTAATAATAGCTTACGGCGAAAACGAAGACGCAAGAAGAGAAGAGAAAAACAAATTTGTTGAAGAGCTACATTACACATATTAGAGCTATATATTAGGGATTGATAATGCGAAAGAGAATATAATTATCATGGGTTACTTAAATGGAAGAGTTGGAAATAATACCAAAGAACTAGCGGAATGCATGGGAAAGGAAAGCTAAGAGATAGTAAAAAAACGTAGAAAGAATGAAAGAAATATGTAGAAAAATAGACTGGTCATAGCAAACACGAAACTTAAACATAAAGACATACATAAAGATACAAGAGCAGCAGAAAACAGAAAGGAAAAATCAACAATAGTCTATTTTCTGGTCAGCGCTAATAAATGGAATGGAGCACAAGACACGAAGGTAAAAAAAAAGAGGAGCAGAGATTGGGAGCGACCACTACTTGGTAATACTGAGACTGAAAACAATAGAAGAAAAAAATAAGGAAAGAAAAGAAGAAACGGTAGTGAATAAATAAAAAGCTATAAACTAAAAGGAGACACATACAGAAAATATGCCAGGAAAAACTAGATAATATGTTTAAAGATTGAGAAAGGAATACAACTATAGAAGAAAAATAGAAAAATATAAAAATAAGCTTAATAATAGCAGCGGAAGAAACACGTGGTGAAGTTACACATGTGAAGAAACACGTGATGAAGCTTACCAAGAAATACGAAAGGAAGTTTAATATAGCAGTCAAAGAAACCAAAGAGGGGTCATGGGAGGAATTTGAGCAGAAAATGCCATGAAACAACAGGGAAAATCAAAAAATCTTTTATGGTATGCTAAAACAACTAAGACAAAAGAAGGTACAGATTGTTGCATTCTAAACATACGATGACCCCTATATAACAATTAAGACCATCAGAAAGTGAGGTGAATGTCTACTTTCAATCTAGAATTCGCTGGTGTCTCTCTTTCGCTTTGGGTATGTATATTACCATAGAAAATAAAAGGAAGAGGATTACATGAAACTCCATTTAAAAAGTAAAATCAATAAAAAAATTATATATACAATGAATAATATTTACAAATTAAAATATGTCCGATAAAAAAAAAAAAAAACAACCGCTCGTCTACAAAAACATAACATGAGTAGGTATGCTAAAATATAATACGGCAAGAAAGGCTAGTCGCAATGTCTGTCAATATTATATATATATATATATATATATATATATATATATATATATATATATATATATATATATATATATATATATATATATATATATATATATATATATTTCAGTTCAGCACAGAAAAACATGAATTTGTAGCGAATGAACGTATTTAAATATAACACAAACAAAATGTATATACCAGTAAACTCGATAAAGTAGCAAATAGTTTTGGTAACAAATTGTGTAGGTTGTCCTTCTCCTCCTTATTCCATGAGCCCTTGTAAGGGCGTGGTGACACTTTAAATATTAGTTTGCTGTCTCCATTGGCCGCAATCCTGTGCCATATGGAGGCTCCATGTAGGGAATTTCCCACGAGAGTCTTCATTTGGTCTACCCATCGTGTTGGAGATCTTCCTCTTAGTCTTCAGCATTCTACCATTATTTCTACTACCAATAGCTCCATGGTCCCCGTTCTTCTAGCTATGTGGCCAAAGTAAATTAGATATTCCAGAATTGACAGGTTGGTTCTATATTCTGTCCAGGACACGCTAGAATTCTTCTACAGACCCATATTTCGAAGGCGTCGATCCTATTCCTATTGATTTTTTTTTGAGAGGAGTCATGTTTCAGCTGCGCATGTAGCAATGGGAAAAATAAGGGCATTGACCAAACTGAGCTTAGTATTGCTTGTTATTGTTCGTTATTTCCATATTTTAATCAGTTTAGCTGTTGCGGTTGGGGCCATTGCTAGTCTACGCTTGATTTCTGAGGAGAAATCGCCATTGTTGGTTATCAGGGAGCATAAGTATACAAATCTGTCTACCACTTGGTCTTTGTGCGGTAGATTATCATTTGTTCTGTCTACGATAATTATTTTTGTTTTTTCGCTGTTAATCTGAAGTCCGAATTCTTCGCTTATCCGGCTTAGCCATTAATGATGGTAATCATTTTGACTTCAATCGCTGCTAGTGTAAGCGTGTCATCTGCGTATCGCAGTTTGCTGATTTTTGTGTACGTTGTGCTTTACCCCAATAGAATGATAGCACCCGCTATCGAAAACGATGTCTTCTTCGACTAAACCAACCACAAAAGTATTGATGATGGCGGAGCGGCCTTCACCCCTAACCAAGACACGATTGTCTTATTAGGCCGATGGAACTACTCTCTGCTTCACTGGCTGCAAAACGTCGGTTAGTTCAAGAGTTGTTTTTCCAAGTTGACGCTACGTGTGAGCGATAATTATCCAAGCGATCTGCACTTTTAATGAAAGTCACTTATTTTCCTATGCTTCTTTGTTGACTACAACGTATGAAAAAACAGTCTTTTGTTTGCAACATTGTAATAACCACCGCTTATTGTTTCATAGTGTCTGTGGTTTTGTAAAAAAATAATGGAGAGATAAAATTATAATAACTAAAATGAAAAAAGACATAAACGAAGAGCAAGATACGGAATCCATAAAAAGAGAATAATTAGAGAAGGCAATAGAGATGGTTAAACTAGGTGAAACAACGGGCAAGAATAACATCACCCCAGAAATGATTAAACACATAGCAAGAGAAGAAACAGATTGTCTATAGGAATTAATGAACGACATAATGAACAAAGTGAAAATACCACAGGCCAAGAAAACAGAC
Source organism: Diabrotica undecimpunctata (assembly GCF_040954645.1). Lineage (NCBI taxonomy): Eukaryota > Metazoa > Arthropoda > Insecta > Coleoptera > Chrysomelidae > Diabrotica > Diabrotica undecimpunctata. Next base: position 39,570,316 of record NC_092809.1, on the reverse strand, counting down.
ACTACCAGAAAACTGTACCAACTATCGAGGCATAACCAGACCACGTATACCAGGAAAGTATTTGCAATAATAGTAGAGAAAAGAATAAGAATAAATATAATACATTCAAAATTGGAAGACACGCAAGGTGGATTTAGAAAGAATAGAAGCACACAAGGCTTCATATTCACATAAGACAAATTTGTGAGAAGACAATAAATAAGAACATGGAAAACATTACGAGAAAGTGGAGTGAATGGTGGAGTGAGTGAATGGAGAAACCCAGGACGACGCAAAATATCCTGGCTAAGAAATTTGAGAGAGTGGTTCGGTTGCAGCTCATTAGAATTATTCAGAAGCGCGGCCAATAAAATTAAGATAGCGATGATTTCCAACCTCCGATAGGAGAAGGAACCTGAAGAAGAAGGAGTGAATATTAACACAATAGAAATTATAAAATATAGGTATAGAAATAATAGAAACATAGGAAAATAAGCAATAATGAATTCAAGAACTTCACAACACACCAAGATGTCAAGCAAGGATGCGTGCTAAGCCCTCTACTCTTCTTAGTACTGCTAAATGAAGCACAGAAAAAAGCCAAGACAAGATGAGAAAACTACCACTAGGATACTGGAAAATTAAACAAACACAATTATACGAACTACTATTCGCGGACGAAGTGGCCTTAATAGCGAATAACACCGAAATTCTATAGTAGACTCTGGAAATATTAAATTAAGAACTGTTAAAGTTAAAAATGAAAAACGCAGATAAAACAAAAAAATCGTAATACTCCAGTCGTCAGAGACGAAAATGCCACTGAACCTCTAAAAATTATACGAACAAGCTAAATTTTGCTGAGAATGTCAATTTAGCAACCTCCAAAATTATGCAAAAAAGTTTACCACTTTTACCTTCGATTTCCTCTTAAAACCCTCATGGGGGAAAAACGGTTTACGAAGAATCTATAGTAGAAACAAAAATGTTTCAAATAAAAAATGTAGCTAAGATAATTTTGATTTATGGTAATAAACATTTTGAAAAATGTTTATTACCATTTTTTGTGTAGAATTTTGTGTAGAAAAGCTTGAAGCAACCGGGGATTTTGAATATCAGTTAAGCGCACTAACTCAATTTTAAATGAAATTTGTATTAACTCCACAGTAAAAATTCGATATTTTTTGACCAGTTTCAGATCGACAAAAATCACAAATGCGTTTTAAAGGAAAAGAGTGTAGCTTTCGTATGTAAGTTTTGTATTTTGTCGCAAATGAAGTCAGTTTTTATAAAGGTATTAAATAAATAGACGTTCCGCGATTTTTGCCATTATTTATGATTCCCATGAGATCAATAAAATTTATCACTTTCATTGACAGGTCACTATGGAATTTTTAGTTTTAGAGCCTAATCTTTAAAACCTATAGCATAAAATTTCAGTTTTGAGTTTTGACAATAAATGTGAGGCTTTTAAACTATGAGTAAAAAACGCTGAATTTAAACTTTTGCTTTACAAAGGATCTAAACTATGTAAAACTGCTTTTTTTAATTATAAAAGTACGTTTCTTGAAACAAACTATAAAACTTCAGCTACAAATTACATCTAAGCCGTTTTCGTGGAGGCATTTCCGGTGACGTGCGATTGTAACGTAAATGTTTAAATTCCCTCGTTTCCCTGTTTACCCTCGAGTTGATACAAATTTTATTTAAAATTGATTTCCCGCGCGTAACTGACATTAAAAATCGTAGGTCTCTTCAAGTATTGTTTCTGAGAGAACGGTTTATTCTACACAAACAGTGTTAATAAATATTTTTGTTCAAAATTCTCTCAGCTACATTTTTTATTTAAAACATTTTTTTGTACGGCGTACAGATTCTTGGTAAATCGATTTTTCCCGTTGTTTCCCCCCTACATGGGGGGTTTTAGGGGAAAGTTAGAGGGTAAAAGTGGTAAATGGTTTTACATATTTTTAGGGTCCCAAACTTGACATTCTCAGCAAAGTTCAGCTTGTTCGTATGATTTTTAAAGGTCTAATCTCTGACGTCTTAACTATAATAGCTGGGACGAAAAATTAACATGGTATAAGATTGAATGGGATGGAGCTAGAACCACTTCTTCTTCTTTTTAAGGTGACGTGCATTTCTGCGTAGGCGTCCACCGTACATCGTCTTGCCAGGTGAGATGTTAAATAGTCAGGATTAAATAATTCTGTTTTTAGCAGCATTGCGAAGGATTTCATAGCTGTGGATTCCTGTCCATTGTCGAATATTGCGCAGCCATGACATTTTTTCAAGTCCCAGACCTCTCCTATCCTCTATCTTCTCTTCGAGTATCAGTTGCTGAAAAGTATATCTTTCTCCTCGTAATATATATCCCAAGTATGCAGTCTTCTTACTTTTTACATAACTAAAAAGTTCCCTATCCTGTAAGCCTGCCCTTCTGAGTACTTCCTCATTTTTGACCCTGTCCGTCCATGATATTCTAAGCATTCGACGCAGGTACCACATTTCAAACACTTCAAGTTTGTATATGGAACTGGCCTTTAACGTCCATGCTTCCATTCCGTACAAGAGAACAGGCCACACGTAACACTTAAGCATCTTGTATCGGAGGTTGAAGTCCAATTTGCGATCAGTCAAAAACTTACGAAGCCTCAAAAAAAGCATTTCTGGCTTGTTCAACCCTGCTCTTTATTTCATTCTCGGGGTCCCAACCCTCGTTCAGCAAACAACCCAAGTATTTAAATTGCCTGACCTGTTCGATTTCTTCTCCAGATACATATATCTTTGCGTTGGGGTAATCATTTCTACTTATAATCATTGTTTTTGTCTTCTTGATATTTATTTTCAAACCCTGAGCTTCACTTGCAAGAGTTAGATCATTTAAAAGGCATTGAAGATCTTCGATGTTATGAGCTTCGATGTTATTTTATGGCTGTATCATCGGCATACCTGATGTTATTAATAAATATGCCGTTAACTTTAATACCCTTATTAGAGTCTGCCACTGCTTCTGCGAAGGCTTTTTCTACGTATAAATTGAACAGCATTGGAGACAGTATACAACCTTGCCTTACTCCTTTTTTAATGGAGAAATCTTCTGTTTCGTTGAAATTTTGAAGACGTACTGTTGCTGTCTGGTTCCAATACAGATTGGCGATAATTCTTATATCCTTGTCGTCCAATCCCAACTCTTGTAGGTATTTTATCATCAATTCGTGTTTTACATTATCGAATACTTTTTCATAATCGATGAAACAGACAAACAAAAATATCCTTTCATTGATCTAAACAATTCTGTATTAGTGTTTGCATACTAAAGATCGCTTCTCTTCACATTTCTTAAACAATCTAGTGTGCAGTATTCTCAGGAAAAGTTTTAAAAAGTGACTCATTAGGCTTATTAGTTGGTGGTCCTTGCAGAAGTTCGCACGTGGTGTTTTTGGTAGGGCGATAAATGTAGAGCGACGCCAATCTTTTGGAAACTGGCCCGTATCGTAAATGTCGTTAAAGAGCTTGACAATAATGTCTAGGTTTTCTTCATTAAGTAACTTGATTGTTTCTGCGTACATATCATCTGGTCCTGGGGTTTTGTTACTTTTTAATAGTTTGATAGCGTGTACAATTTCAGCTTTCAAAATACTTGGGCCATACAAATGGTCTCCCAGTTGTGGTGGTTTTTGTGTTCTGTCATCATTGAACAAATTGGCTGTGTACAATTTCCAAGTATTAAGTATATCGCTAGGGTCCGTTATTAGTTCATTTTGGTCATTATGTATACCAGTGACTTGTTTTTTCTTGAAGACACCAGCAATTTCCTTAATTTTCTTGTGAAGATTGAAGCTGTCGCCGAGTTTATATAGGTTTTCAGCCTCGGTGCAAAGTGTAGTCATCCAGATCTCCTTCGCCGCTATAATTTCTTTACGAATTTGACTGTGTATATTTTGGTACCCTACTTGGTCCTGCCTAATCTTACACTGTCTGCGTTGTTCCATCATCTCTAATATTTCTTCTGTCATCCACACATTCTTGGTAGTTGTTTTACTCTCGAGTAGAAAAGTGTTGTTCACCTCACCAAATGATTCTTTTATGGTGGTCCATGACTTAGTAACATCATCCTCAGTTGCCATATTAGAAAACCTATTGTTTATTTCCTCTGTGTACGCTTCACTTGTTTCATTGTTTTTGAGTTTTTTAATGTTTATTGATGCCTTCTGGTGTTTTCTTTTAGCTGTAGCGAGCCTCAGTTTAATATTTGCTACTAAGGGATTGTGGTCGGATCCTATGTCTGCTCCCGGTAATGCAGATACCTTAGTAATAGCATTCCTGTACCTTCTATTTATTGTCACATAATCTATTTGGTTCCTTATAATGCCCTGATGTCCGTCTAAAGGCGACTTCCATGTGTAAAGCCTTCTGGGTGGTAACTTATACCAAGTATTCGTTATGACTAGATCTTTGTCTTGGCAGTACTGTATCAATCTGTCCCCTCTGTCGTTTTTTTGACCAAGACCATATTTTCCAACTATGTGATCTACGGCTCCTTCCCCAATTTTTGCGTTAAAGTCTCCTAATACGATGTTAATTTCGTGATTCTTAGTCGCCTTTAAGGCTTCGTCTAGCTGTTGATAAAATCGCTCTAGTTCTTCTTCTGGCTTATCTGCTGTAGGGGCGTAGACTTATATAATATTTATGTTATTTATCTAGAACCACTAGATATCTTTAAATGCCTAGAAAACAGAACTAGGAAATAATCGAAAATTTGGAAAGAACCGGAAACATATTTAATGCAACGAAAACAATATTTCATCGATAACATCAATGAAGGCACGAGAAATATGGGAATACGTCGTTGGCAGAGAAAGGTAATAGATAGAGATGACTGGAGAGAAATAAAGAGGCTAGGACCCACGTAGGGTTGTAAAGCCAGAATGATGATAAAACAATATTTCTCGGAAAAAGAGAGATACCAAAGAAGATAAAAACGGTAGTCGTTAAAACAGTAGTAAGGCCTACAATTATATACAGTAGCGAGGCCTGGACACTAACAGAGAGAGAACTAAAAATCAAGAATAAGAAATAAGATTTCAGAGAAAAATAGACAATAGTAAAGAATAAGCAAAATCAGAAACGGAACAATTAGACAAAACCTACAACTAGAACCCATAAATGATAAAACCGCAGAAGTTCAATTCAGATAGTAGGAGTATGTGTTTCGAATGTTAGACGAAAGGCTTAAAAAACAAGGTTTCGAAAGACGAGTGCAAGGAAAAACAGAAGAGGAAGACCCAGAGCTAAATTGATAGAGGGGGTCAGGAAGAAAGTTCTGAAGAGAATTAGTATGTGAAGAAGTACTTCGTCAAGCTTAGGACTAAGTTAGTAGGTAAGTGTGATTCTCATAATTTTAGAATCAAACTGTAGGGAGATTTAGAATCACCTACTTAATAAATACTGTAACGGGTTTTATAGAAACTGCTTCTAAGTGTTATCGAATATTAAGAAATGCCTTAAAAGAGTCATATTTAATATAAAATAACAAATATTACTACGTACCTGAATTTGATAATCACCTGGCAGCAAAATGCGCCAAAATTCTCCAGTTTTTTTGTAATTCCTGAATTCCATATCTCTACCAACTATTTTCATCGTAGCTTCTATTGGTTTTCTGGTATATAGGTCCAAAACTTGTCCTGTTACGCCTCTATTCGCCTGCATGCAATACTGGAGTAAAGCCTAAAAATACAGAAGCACTATAGTTTGACGTTGATACAAATACAAATATCTTTCCGTCGAAATCTTACGATATTTCACGTCTTTCATTTATGAAAATGAAAAAAAACTTGTTTTGCTGTATGTCAATTCTTGTGTTCGAAACTTTTTCACTGCTTTTGCCATAGTCTTCATTGGTGATGTCAAGAATTTACGTAAGATTCACGTGTAAGATTTGGGCATGTCAGTTATGTTCTTGTCGCCCATGTGGGTAATTCACGACGACACATACGTCGATGTAATGGATTTACGCGGCCCAAATAATTTTACAACATATTTCTACTAAAACCCATACAAATTAAAGGATACTACTCATACAAAATATTGTTTTTTTAATTGACATTATTTTTCATGGAAAAAATCAAAATTTAAAATGATCAAAAAATATAAGTACACCCGGTAACACCATTTAAATGGTTTCAGAGCAAAATGACACTGGCTTAACCCTTTTCTGTACCCTGTTTCTTGCTGCTTAAAACGGTTAATAGTGGGTCAGAATTTAAAAGAACCCAGCTACATATATCTAGGTTGCATTCCTCCCCAAAAGAACTTCATGCATAAATTTTTCGGTATAATAAAAAATGCAGTGTAAGAGCAGTAATCTTTATTTAATCCTGCCTGTACGCATCTCTGTATCTCCCTGCACGAGTTGAAGAGTTTCTGTAATGTCTGTTCGGCGTGAACGATAACTTCACTATCAAGCAAAGAACGTATTCCTTTTGTTTTTTTGTTCTTTTCGTCCTTTCGCTGGAGTCTTCAAATGATTTAGAAGGCCAACCTGATCGCATTTGTTTGTTTTCTACCAGTTTAAATATTCCGTCCAACTAATCTTTATTTGTTTGTAGAAATATTTTTTTTTTCGGTGGACCTTTAACCACTTCTCTTTCATCGCTGTTTTAAACTATCAAAATATTTGCTTTAAACTTGTTAAATTATCAGGTATGTCGCTATAACAGGTCAGTAAGCAAATTTCCAAATATTTTAGTTTGACATCTAGATTAGGCAAATATTGTTGCTTTATTTGATCGTTAAGATATTTACGGGTCACTATTAAAATATGTTGTAGCTAAAACTAAGAAAATAGTAACTTGTTATAATTAAAAGACTTAAATAATTTTCTATTTGTGACGTCATCCAATATAGCAAAATTAACAAAAACTCCTATATTTTGGGTATCCACAGCTAACTTCTACGTCATTAATTAGTCAAATATATACGGTATACTCATCGAGCAAGAAAACAGTCTTGTCTTTTTGCTCGATGGGTATACTATACAATCAACAGTGTTTCCCGAGATGAGGCGAGAATATAACTAAGTGCCTGACAAACATAAAAATTAAATAGAAATGTCACTACAAAACAGCTTGCTTTCGATTTTCTAAAAATAATATAAAATAACAGTAAACATTCTTTAAATATTTCAAGAAATATTGATTATGACCTGAATTATTCGATTCCATCAGAATCACTTTAAAAATAAGGTGAAAATATCACAATTTTTAAAAAATTGACTACTAAGCTTAGAGAAAAAAAATGTCAATTTAGAACATTCAATTCAACATGCCTGTCCACATATAGTGCCTTTCAGTCTATTTACGATGGATAAAAATGACGCTATTTTGCTAGCAGGATTAATGACCCTATCTTACCCGGATACTGCATTTTACACCGCCCCCGCAGCCAAGTATCACGTGGTATTAGCTTCCTCATTAAATATGGAATTCCTTTCTCTCCTCACACCATCCCTCCTCATGTTATCCTAAATGATGAAGACTTGCTCAACTGCTCAACCCTTATCCGAAACATTGCTTGGTTATGTCTCCAGCCTGAATAAGGCAATCATACTTGGAGACTTTAATGCCAGGAACATACAATTTGGCGACACGGCTACAAACCGTGCAGGCAATGAACTTTTGGATCTGCTCCTTAACCTCCCCCTACATCGTATCCGTAACCGTGAGCCGAATTTTATTGGTCCCCAGGGCGTGTCATCCGTTGATCACGATGTGATCGACTTATTGGATGACGAATGCTTTTTGGGTGACTCGATCACGTCGATTCACCTACCCCTGCTGGTTAAAGAACAGATATTTAACCCCTTACCTCCCAACCCTCCCAAAAGAATAAGAGACTACAAACACGTCAACTCACTACTATTCAGAACCTACCTATCTATTAATACTCCGAGTTAGGCAATTTAACACAGCCCGATGATATCGTCCAAGGTATCACGGTTATTACCGAACTGATAAACCAAGCAATTGAGTTATCAGTCCCCAACAGGATTATCAACCCTAGTAAACCACCGCGTTTCAACGCACCCGCAACCCCCTGGTCAAAACAGAATATAACCGCCTGTCTGCAGTAATCAAACTGCAGATTAACAATCTGCAAGCCAGACAATGGATTGCAGCTACCTCCAGTCTTGATTATCGCGACGGCGGCGCATTCTGGCACAAACTCAAATGCCTAACGAAACAGAAAACCAATAACCCTTCTCACCTTGTGGTGAACAACGAAATCGTAAATTCAAATTAACAGAAGACTGACGCCTTCAAAACCCATCTACAAAACACCCTAATCTCTCCCAACGATCCTAGATTTGACCTCGCCTTCCGTACAAGGATCGATAGAGACATGACACGACAGCTCGGCGCCCCTTCGACCCACACGCACCTCATGATTATCCTATCATGTCGCCTGTGGATCAACAAACCTTCAATAATTTTTATAATCAATGCCATCCTCAAACTTGGCTACTTTCCACGGAGATGGAGCTCGAATCGAGCTAATACGAGCTTGTTCTAGACAGGGGGGATCGGTTTTCTGTGGTTTCCCGATCCCATTGCACAACGATATTGCAGAGAATTCAGCCACAGCTGCCCTCTCGCGTCGCGTTTCATACAGTTATTAATTTACCAATTTGTAAATTCACATAATTTCACATAATATATACTAATTATATTTTTTAGATCTAAATTCTGAAAAGAACCGTTTCACCATTACCTTTTGCCTCTGATTGTTCAGGCCATAAAAAAAAATAAATAAAAAAACGAGTGGAAAACACAAAAGGGTTATAAACGACGCGAATTTCTCAAGAAGTTAGGAAAAGAGTTAGTTGCTGCTGAAACAAGTGCAAATGAACCTTCTACATCATGCTACGTCATGCGCAAAAACCTGGAGAATTGAAAAGTGGTAGATGTTGGAAATGCCCCAGAAATTTGGACAGAAAATATTTCCAGAGATGTCAGAATGCAATTGATTTGTTAGTAAGGACCATCACATAACTACTTGCCTTGAATATCCAACAAACAATTTGTAAAACTATTAATTCTTTAAAAAAAATTAATGGAAAAATCCCAGTAGTTGGCTGTATACCATAGTTAAAAAACTTATACAGAAGTAAAAAACTTCGTATTACTATCGTATAAAAAAAAAATTGTATATTGGTATATTTTTGAAGCATGATCATGCAAAGCTTTAAACCTGATAAGATTGATAAGTTTATTTTTTAATCTATTTAATTTAATTGAATTAGCAGAATCTATCTTGTCATGTACATCTGTCAAAAATTATTAATATTAATGAATCCAAAAATATCGAGCAGAGTCATACATTATCTTAAGCTTACAGTTGATATAATTAAGCTTACTATAATGTGCACATATCTCATTCTTCAAAAGTATTGTCTGCAGTGAAGTCCTGATGTTGGGTGATACATTTTTAGATGTCCTGACAATACTGAAGGTTGGAAAAACTTTGAATTTGAGACATTGGTGGATAAACCATATTATTATACCAATATACAAATTTTGAAGTTTTTTACTTCTGTATAAGTTTATTAATTATTCTTTATTATAATTTACTAAAAATGTTAAGTATTTTTAAACTTTTCAAATTTAATTAAAACATTTTGTGTGTACTTCTTATCAATATCTATTTTTTTACAAATTTTATTACCCTATTTGATGGAAAGCTTTGGGGTCACTATTGACCCCATTGGTATTGCGTGTCACAAAAAAATCTGGTATTATGAGGGTTGGTATCATGCATGGAATAATATAAATGCCAATTTTTACATCGCGCAATAGTAAAATAAATAAAATAATTTGTTGCTTTTTATATGGTAGTCTACTTCCTTGTGAGCATATTGATACCAACTATAAGTAGGTTCATAGTTAATAACTATATTTTATGAATTTTATAACATACTTTTCACACCAAAATGAAAGATAGTAAATATAAAAGGCATGTTAAACGCAAAGAAATCCAACACACGTGCTCGGTGAACAGTTCTGGACTGGGGATAATAAGTTTTTGTTAAGACAAATCATCATTTGTTTCTAAGACGTTTCTCGAATTTTTAACGTCACTTTTGAAATTTGACTTTTAACCGGTTAATTATTTAAAATCAACGTAAGTATGTGCAACGCGGGGGTAGGCATCTTTCACTTTAGTAGGCTGGAGTGAATATATGACTAAGTTCAGATTAAGTCCCAGTTGCATGGGGTAGTGATGGGGTATAACACGGACCTCGGCTCAGGGATACGGGTGAAAACCACAACGGCAGGCACAGTGGAGAAGAATACATTCCGTATGACGTGAATGGTGGAAGTCCGAATCCTGGATTTTAAGGACGCTATTATTTAGACCGATAGCTTCTGTCCCAGATTGAGCTTCTGTCAACAGAGTTTATACCAATAATGGACAGCTGAATATTTTCCCTACTTGTCAGATCTTTAAACAAAAATGGATTTACTAAGGCAAGTAGAACAAAAAAATTCAAAATCTCACACTGATAAAGTATCAATCAGTTCTACGGATTGTGGGTGTGACAAAAATCTGATATATTTGAGAAAACTTCTAACAGATATATACTACTGCATAACTATTTATAACAATTATCGAGCTCGTATTTAAACGGCTAGCGTGGAGCTCAAAGTGTATTAACATCGATAAACGAAAATTAAATCTCCTACGATATGCTGATCGTATTGTTCTCATAGCAGACGATTTAGGAGAAGTCATAGTTATGTTACGCAGAGGGTGCGTTTGAGGATAAACTATGCAAAACCAAAATAATGGTAAGTCTCATCCTTAATGAGCTATTATGAATCGGAATCAGAAAATCGGCCATGGAAATTGTTGAAATATAAGAGTATTTGGCTCATGAAATAAGATTAATGCGAGACAATCAGACATCTGTGTTTCTGAAAACGTAAGCTTAGCATAAGCAGCATTCAGAAAAATCGAAGATATATTCAAAACAATTATTCCAATCTATGTAAATAAAAAGCTTTTAACCATTATGTTCTACCAGTCCTCACATACGAAGCAGAAACTTAAGCATAAAATGAAGAAATCAATGCTTGAAATACACTTAAGGAAATAGAATAAGAAACTAGGAAAATCGTAGACAACGAAGAATAGAAGATATTATCGAACTTATTACAAAGCAAAACTGGGGCGGGGCCTGTTGCAAGAATGAAGCACGGCAGGTGGACAAATGTGAACGGACGACCTCAAAAGAATTGTGGCCAATTGGATAGTAGAGGCACAGAACAAAGGTGGACAGAAATATCTAAAAAAGGTCTATGTTTAACAGTGGACAAACCAAGTTGGTCTCCAAAGCTGCTGTCCCCAAATTAAATCTTAATAACAAAGCTAAGGACTTTGTATTGAAACTCTTGTCATTAAAATAAATTGTTCGTTAATTTCAAAATACGCGTAGTTTACAATAATAAAAATTGTTTATTGTTTACATTACCTAAGTTTGTTTACTTACATTTTTGTTATCTAACCAAATTCCTTCAAGTTCTCCGATATCGGGATATTTACAGCAGGAAATCTCGAATCTGACTTCCATACATCCGCGAAATATGTAATTATAATCGGTCATATCGGCTGGAACATTAAAAAAATCTTAGTAAGTAATTATGCATTTTGATAAAGAAGACTCGTATAACAAAACGTTCATGTGCTACTGCGCAGATATAAATGAATTTAGATACCATTATAGAATGAGAAAATCATTATTTAATGGAAATCGGTTATTTTAGAAAATAAACAAATTCAAACTATATTTCCACTCGTGAATACGAAAAGAACCTATGTTGAATCTGTGGATACTTCCCATAGACATATAAAAATAGACAGTGCGTTTCATCAGACAAAGCGAAGCGACCATCTTTCTTTATTCCACCAACTTTTTTGTTCGTTCCACCAATAGCCCAGTCTGGTTATACAAAAATCATCGATTTCACTGCAAAATGTTTCGCAGATATCTGAAGCTTTTAAGACATAGGTGGGGGTTACTAGATGACGAATAGATAAAAAGATACTCCTATTTTTACCTTGCGTTTTTTTTAAACAATAATTTATGGTCAGAATTTGGTTTTTTATCTATAAGTTTTTTCTCTTATAATTTAAATAAACAATATTTATACCATTTTTTTATATCAAGAATATCTTTATTGTTCCGTTTTTTCAATTAAAATTGATAAATAATTTACGGAGATATTTGCAAAAAAGCAGTTTTTTTGCACTAATTTATAAATTTAATTAATTTTTTTATTAACAAAATAAAATGTTATTAATACATTTCAACATTGAGGAATTACCGTTCTTTAAATTTGTGCGAAATTTCCCCCCGATCGGTCAAATAGTTTAAAAGTTATTCAATTTGTTTATCCCTGGGACTAATTATTTAAACCATTGAACTTGCCCTATGAATGATGCTAGACACATCTAACGAATTTCATAGGATTCTTTAAGACTTATACTATCTCAGAAGGTAAATGAATGTTGAGTTTTCATCAAAATTATTTACAAAATAAACGTTTGAAAAAGGGGTATGTTTTTTACTTATAAACAATTGTAATAACTTCTATATTTTTCAAGCTACAGACTTGTACGTACAACCATTAGATAGCTGGTAAAAAAACTCACATTTAACAAAAAAAATAAACCTTATATGAACAATAGGAACGAAGTTAGCGACAATTTTTTTGTTAATTATATCTCCAGTGTTTATAAACATTAAGAAGTAAAATTTGCACAAATTTTGAATGAAAATCTAAACTTTATATTTAATTTTATAGCTATAAAATTCATCCAATTTTTCGAAACTTAAAACCTTTCGAAACGAAGTTACTTTCGAAAGATCGACATAGAAAAGTGGAGGGGAAACTGTTTTAGCTCCTCGGTGCAAAATTTAATATTATGGTTACGGATTTATCATTCAAAAGCTTCAACAGTTCTATAGGAATTTCATCAGGTCCATTTGCTTTTCCATTTTTAGCGTTTCTTATAGCGTATTCTACTTCTTCTTTTAATATGTCTGGCCCAGTTGCATTGATTATCTGAGTTAAGTTGTTTCTATCGTCTTGAAATAATTCATTCAGGTATTCTGTCCATCTTTTTATTTCCATCTTTGTCTTTAAGTTTACCTATTTGGCATTTCTTTATGCTTCCTTTTATCTCTTTTACTTTTTTGTGCATATTGAACGCATCGTACTTTTTCTCATAGGTTTCCATTTCTTCACATTGTTTTTTAATCCACTCCTCTTTGGCTTCTTTTATTCTCTTTTTTATGTGTTTATTTATTTCTTTGTGTTTGTCTTGGTAATTCTTCATCTTTCTTCTTTGTTCCATCAAGTCTAGTATATCTTGTGTCATCCACCCCTTATTCTTTGTTGTTGTTTTTGTAAGATGTTTCTTTCCTGCTGTTGTATAGCTGTATTTATATACTTTAATTTTTGGTTAACGTTGTTTGTATCGTTAATTTGTTGCTGCACTGAACGGAGGTTTTCATTTATTTCTTCTCCTGTTTCTTGTCGTATATTTTTGTTTCTAAGTTTATTTAAATCTAGTGCCTTTCTGTGTGGTCTTCTAATCTTTTTTGGTCTCACCTCTATCACAGTAACTACCGGGTTATGATCTGAGCCTATATCAGCTCCTGGGTACGTCTTAGTACATTTAACAGCATTATGATACCTCCTTGCTATCATAATGTAGCCTATTTGATTTCTCACTATTTTTTCTTTGGTATGTTGTGGAGATGTCCATGTATATAACCGTCGAGGAGGTAATTTAAAAAAGGTATTTGTTATTACGAAGTCTTCACTTTGGCAAAATTGAATCAATCGATCACCTCTGTCATTTCTGTTTCCAAGCCCATATTTTCCTACTTGTTCTCCTACCTTACCTTGACCCACCTTGGCATTAAGATCGCCCATTAATATGTTAATGTATGGAAAGACTGACTTAATAAGTGAAGATAAACAACCTGCAACAAAAAGGTTCAGACCTGACAGTAAAGTCGAATAAATGAACCAAATTTTAACTTTTAAACCAATGTATGTAAAGAAAATAAAAAAAGTAAAGTTCAATAAACATTGCAAAATTTAATAAGGCAAGTGATGAAAAAATCGACTTATTTTATCAAAGCAGTAAGGCAGATTATATTAATATTCTATATCATATTTGTAAGAAAAATAGAATAAAAATCAATATTGTTAATTATAAAAATACAAACAGTTATAATTAATATAAGGAATATAATAATATAATGTGTAAAAAATTACCCAAAATTTAATTTATAAAATATATTATTTTATAAATTAATATTACATCATTGATATAAAATGAAAAAACATATGTTGATTTTCCGGGATTTTCCGAGATTTATGGGGGGTGAAAATTATGTCATCATTATTAATACTGCGACAGACTATTCGAGCAAATTAAAAAAAAAGGAAGTATTTAGGGTGAATTTCAAATGGACTCAATTTTTCCGAGTTTTCCCATATTTTCCGGCCAGTGAAAACTATGTAGTTATTCATATTTCGACGAGCTACCCCAGAATAAAAAAAAAGAGGCTTGCAGCTGCAAAGGAAGCCGAGATAATGTAATTTTTTTCCTACGTGTTCCAATTTGAAGTTCAGATGCCGAAAAAAAAACGGAGCTGAAACAGATATCCTCTCCACTTTCCTATGTCGATCTATCGAAAGTACCGTTGTTTCGAAAAATTAGATAAATTTTATAGCTATAAGTTTCAATATAAAGTTTAGATTTTCATTCAAAATTTGTGCAAATTTTACTTCTTATTTTGTTTATAAACAATGGAGATATGAGTTTTTTAAAAATAGTCACTAACTTCGTTCCTATTGGTCATAGAAGGTTTTTTATTTTTTAATGTGAGCTTTTTTACCAGCTATTCAATGGTTGTACGTACAAGTTTGTAGCTTGAAAAATATAGAAGTTATTACAATTGTTTATAAGTAAAAAACCCCTTTTCCAAACGTTTATTTTGTAAATAATTTCGATGAAAACTCAATATGCATTTAACTTCTGAGATAGTCTAAGTCTTAAAGAATCCTATGAAATTTGCTGAATGTGTCTAGCATCATGCATAAGGCAAGCTCAATAGTTTAAATAATTAGCCTCAGGGATAAATAAATTAAATAACTTATAAAATATTTGACTGATCGGGGGGAAATTTCGCACAAATCTAAAAGATGGTAATTCCTTGATGTTTAAATGTATTAATACCATTTTATTTTGTTAATAAAAAATTAATAAAATTTATAAATTAGTGCAAAAAAACTGCTTTTTTGCAAATATCTCTGTAAATTATTTATCAATTTTAATTAAAAAAACGGGAAAATAAAGATATTCTTGACATAAAAAAATGACATAAATATTGTTTATTTAAAATATAAGGGAAAAAATTTATAGACAAAAAATCAAATTGTGACCATAAATTATTGCTTAAAAAAAAACATAAGGTAAAACTAGGAGTATTTTTTCATCTATTCATCATCTAGTATCCCCCACCTAGGTCTTAAAAGCTTCAGATATCTGCGAAACATTTTTCCACCTTTTTTTTTAACCAGACTGGGCTACAACAACTGAAGTGGTTATACGCATGGACCTTGACATCAAGGAGAAGCTAGACTCAGCTATAAATTTAGGAGAAGGTAGGTAAATCTGAAATTCACAAGAATACACAACTTTAAGAAAGAACTTAGTGGACAGAAGATTATTTAATGTAAAAATTTGCTACTTACGGAATATAATTAAAAGAAAAGCAGCGCTATAGGAGATAATTGTTAAAAAGGACTCCAAAAGTTCAATTGCTATCTTCTGGGTACCATTTGAAAGATATAGCAGAATACTTCCCTCCTAAGGAAAACCACAGCATCTGCAGTACTTATAATAATGAGTAAATGGACTTCAAAGAATCTGCAACTTTTAAACAGGACGAAAATTGTTACAACAATGCGGTTAGAAACGATTTTACTTTATATCAATAAATCTGTAAATAAACTATGTTAAAAAAAGGGGCAGTAGTTTATCCTAATTTTATGCTCACTATGACAGATACTGGGAAAAAATCGTAAGTACTATTTGGAATTTCTAAGTAAAACTACGGCGTCTACTGATGTTATGTTTTTGTGCTGTTTTTTCTTAGCATAATGTTAAAGAAAAGATAATTAAAGAACAAAATAAGTTTTTGAATAATTTATTAAAACTACATATTTAATAAAAAACCACATTTATTAGACCGGATAAACCGTAACAAACAAAATTTAGTACAAAAAAAAATTAAATATAGAAAGAAATTATCTTATTAATCCTGATCTTCCTCAAGGTTTGGCCAAAATTGTAATCTATTTGAAGGCATTATGGTTTTGAGATTTTTAATAATGGTTTCTTTTTTATTTTTTGATACTCCACATGGAGATGTAAATGCCTGAGGACTGGGAAGTTTTTTATTTAAAACTTTACGTTGAAGATAATTCATTCCAAACATACTATCGGAGTTATTTGTTAACCTGTACTTTAGAGAAAATGATTTTCTGTTGGCAACAATTTCTCTATTTTCGCCAAGTAAGGACGAGGCTTAGCAAGAAAATAATAACAAAAGGTCAACTCTACGTCAATCAATCCCCTGTAGAAAGAGTGACGCACTACAACTACCTCGGCACCTTAATAAATGAAGAATGGACCAACAACCAGGAGATTTGAGCACGCATCGGAAAAGCTAGATCCGCCTTCAATCGGATGGGGGCCTTCTTCAAGAGTCACAACCTCTCTCTTGATACAAAAGTAAGAATGCTGCGATGCTACGTCTTCTCTGTCCTTTTTTATGGTGTTGAATCGTGGACCTTGAACGAAGATATGTGCAGAAAACTAGAAGCATTTGAGATGTAGTTATATCGGAGAATGCTTAAGATCCCGTGGACTGACCGAGTCACAAATGAGGAGGTCCTCAGAAGAATGAATAAGAACCGAGAGGTACTGACCACCATCAAATCTCGAAAGTTACAGTTCTTCGGACATATTATGCGAAATGAATCCAGATATGCTCTCCTTCAAGCCATCCTGCAAGGAAAAATATTTGGAAAACGAGGTCCAGGAAGAAAAAGAACATCCTGGTTAAAGAACCTCAGAATCTGGTTCAATACAACATCTGTGCATCTTTTCCGGGCTGCTGCAGATAAGATAAAGATTGCCATGATGATCGCCAACATTCGTAACGGATAGGCACATCAAGAAAAAGAAGAAGGATGAGGCTCTATTTTTTTAATTTTTGCTTGCGACGCGAAATCTTGCCATTTAAAAAAACCTGTATACTGCATTGTTTTTATTATAACCTTTTTTGAATTTGCATTTCCAATAGCTGTGGAAGCTCATTGGCGGACATGAAGGTGTGTCCTGCTTCGATATACTAAATACAAATATCTTGAGCAGATATAGCGTCAGAATTTACAATATATAGAAGGAAATATAAAAAACTCCAATTTTTATTTTGACCTGAGCAGTTATCAACCCTAAGGACAAAATGCTGGACAAAGCTCTAATGTAAAAAGAAAGCATTATATGAGCTAATTATTTCTTCTTTTCCCCGTCCAGTTATACCGTCATACTATAGGCATGCAAAAGTTTTTTGTTTTTTTCCTTTACCCAGGGGTACAAAGCTTTCATTGAATGTCGATAATCTTTGGGTAAATATTGCTTTCCTAAACATATCGATTCTTGTAACATTATGACTTTTTGTAAGTCAACATAGACTTTAAGGGTCGTTAATGTATCTGGTTCATTTGTATTTAAACGGTATATTTGTCCTCATTCTCTGGCATGTTGAATGTGTTCTTTCCAGCTATCGTCTTCACTACATGCTGGATTCAAGTTCTCATAATTATGCTCTTTATTGTGTAGTTGGAATGCTTTACACAGTTCGCACTCTTCATGGCCCAGATTCGTGAAAGATGTGTTTTTATTTTTAAGATGCTTTCGATAAACCTTATACGAGCATTGATTATGAGGGTAGGTTGCTAAATAATCCTTGTGCATGACCTGTATGGTTAAATCACTAGAAAGGTATCTACGAAACAGGGCGTATTCACGCCTGTAATGGGATATACTGGGATTAAAATTTTCTATATGCGTATCAAGGCTTAGAGTAAATATTTTACTTTTACAAACCGCCTTCACACGTCCACCTTTTTTAGAGCAGATATGAGTAGACGATTGAAACACATTTTGTCTGACAAATGCTTTCGCTAATCGCGCCAATTACGTAGCAAAAACACCGCGATTGTGTATTGCTTAGAATAAACACAGTAACTGCAGGCTCTTTTAAGTATATGCGGGGTTTGACCTAAGTAATGTTGTAGTTGCGGGGTTCTTCCATAGTTCCACGCATGTTTTCGTAGATGCTAGGTTTAGTATTTCTTTCAGAATATATATTTGGGATTGTAAATACTATACTTTTCTTAAATAATCATGTAATATAAACTCTTTAGATCTAATTTTCGCGCCCAAATAAATTTTTATAATTTTTGCATATGCGGTGTTTTTCCTAAGGACGGCAGAATACTACTGGCAACGAAAAAAGAATAAAACATTAATTTAAATATTTCTTAACTTCGCAAATAAATTCAATGATGATTTATTTTGAAATACCCCTGATAAAAACAACAATAAAATACCTTAAAATACAGCAAAAAAAAATTAAAGTTAAACAATATATAACACAAAACAAACAATAACATAACCTTAAAACATGAACATTAAGAGTAAATATCTTATTAATTTGATATTCTTACCTCACAAATCAAAAGTTGATTGAGGCAACAGCGCGTTGTGCGAAATAAAAGTGTTAAACATTTTTACCAGTGTTTATTCCGATTTTTGAGGTAATAGTGAGAAATAAAATCCAAACTATACGTGAAAAATTGTATGAGGACATAAACTCTCTGCAGTGCAAAGAAAATTGGCAAAAAGTGACCTGTAAGTAAGTTTTAAAACATTTTATAGTATTCAAAACAAAACGACATTTAGAAATTCCAGTTCTTTTAATAACAGATAAGAAGACAAGTCTTGATCAAATTGAATGCGACGTTGCCGGTTATCCAAAAAGTTTCAAAAATCCAAGAAAGGAAATCCGCTAATTAATAATATTAACTAAATAAACAAAATTTAGAAGAAATAAAATATTTAATAAATTTAAATTTCATACTCAATTATTGCTTGAGAAGTTCTAGAGCTTCTGACGGGTTGACCGGAGAACTAGAACTTACCGCTTGCTATAATATAGAGTAAAAAATACATAAAAAAGAAATAAAAATGGATAGCGATGATGACTACACCTCAGAAGACAATAAAAAAAGAAGTCGAAAGGAAGATGATGAAGATATTTTCAACAAGAGCAAGAAACTTACCAGAACACCAACCAAACAACAGAAAGATGAAAACAAAATAGATCAGCTTTTAAAAATGATGCAAAATTTAACAGATCAAACAAAACATCTAACAACGGAGGTAAAAGGAATAAAAGAAGAACAACGAGAATATAGAAATGACCTCAGAGAATTAAAAAAAGAAATAAATGAATTCAAACAAAGTAACCAACAACTAAAAAAGGAAAATGATGAAATGAAGCAGGAACTAAAGATAGTGAAAATGAAGGTAGAACAGCTCGAGAAAGAGAGAAAGGCTAACAATGTTATTGTCCAGGGTCTACCGATGGATACAAATAACCCAAATGTAGTCAACGAGATTATGGCAAATTTCGTGGAAAAAGAATTAGGCATTAAAGTAGAAATAGAAGATGCTTATAAAATAGGCGACAAAACATGTCTTGTAAAACTAAAAAACAGAAATGAAAAAATTAAAATCATGAAGAACAAAAACAAACTAAGGGCATCAAAGCCAGAAATATACATCAATAACGATCTAACGCAAGAAGAGATGAAGATCCAACAAGAAATACGGAAAATTGCAAAATTTCAACAAGAAAAAGGTATGAACACCAGAGTAGGTTATCAAAAATTAAATATTGACGGGGCTATATGGAAATGGAACAAAGAGAAGAATGAAAGAAGAAAAAACCGATAAAACAACAAATATCGTACACACAACAAAAAACGGAAACGAAAATGACAAAGGAAAAGGACATGAATAGATTAGATAAGATAAAACAGACGAGCAGGAAAAAATATAATAGAAAAATGAAAAAACGCGATGAACTAAAAATAAGTACGTGGAACATCAGAACAATGCTTGAACCAGGAAAAATGCAGGAGATTGTCTCAGAACTAGAAAGATACCAAATTGATATTGCAGTGATTCAAGAAATTAGATGGGCAGGTCAAGGAGAAATAAATAAAAAAAACTACACACTACAGTATTCGGGACATGGAAAACAAGGTCAATATGGAGTTGCTTTCATAATTATGGGAAAAATAAAAAATAACATTATGCAATTTAAACCAATAAATGAACGTATGGCTTACCTGAGAATTAACGCCAAACCATTTAATATATCAATCATAAACGTATATGCTCCAACTGAAAGTGCTGCTGCGGAGGAAAAAGACAAAATGTATGAGGAACTTGAACGAGAAATGGAGAATTTACCTAGAGAAGACACAATACTGGTAATGGGAGATTTTAACGCCCAAGTAGGTAAGGAAGACTACATTAACCAAGTAGCAGGTAAACACACATTACACGAAAAAACAAATGACAATGGTCAAAGATTATGTAACCTAGCAGCTAGTACCAATATGATTATCATTAGTACAAATTTCGAACATCCTAAATACCATAAAGTAACATGGATTTCCCCAGACCAAAAAACATGGTCCCAAATAGACCATATTCTGATTACAAGAAGGAAACAAACATCGGTTACGGACGTGAGAACTTACAGAGGTGCGCATGCAGACACAGATCATTTTATGGTGACTGCAAAGGTAAAACAAAAAGTCAAAAGAACTCTAAAAAACACGACAATGAAAGACAAATGGTACGTAGAAAAACTGAATGCTCCAGACATAAGGATTAAGTATGCTGATGACATGAACAAAAAACTAAAGGAACAGTGTAAATATACAAAGGATATAGAAACAGAATGGAGAAATTTAAAAAAATGTATAAATGAAACAGCGGATGTACACATAGGAATAAAAAGAAACAAAAAAAAACAAGAATGGTATAATGAAGAATGCCATAACATGCTAAAAAAGAAGATAGAAATTAGACAAATGTGGATAAGAACAAATAGACAGGATTATAGGGAAGAATACAATAGAATAAGGAATGAATGTAAGAAAAAAATAAGGAAAATTAAACGCGCCTGGTTAGATGATAAGATAAAAGAAATAGAAAAAGAAAGTAAGAACAGAAACACAAAAGCATTTTATAAGAAAATTAGCGAGCAAAACAAAACTTTTAAAGGAAAGATAAAAGGCATAAAAGATAAAAATGGAAAAGTATCAGAAAATGATGAAGAGTATAAAGAAATTTGGACTCACTATTTTAAAGAATTATTAACAGAGCAAGAAGATCAAGACCTAAATGAAAACGTAGAAGAAGAGACAATGATGTTAGGAAACCAGCTAGAAAGACCAACAAAAGAGGAAGTTGAGGAAATTATAAATAGCAGCCGTAATGGTAAATCTTCAGGATCAGACGGGATCAACATGGAACTTATAAAATATGGTGGTGAAGAATTAAAAGAAAAACTGTACAATTTAATAAAAGACATATGGGACGAAGAAAAAATGCCGGAAGAATGGAACAAAGGACAAATTATCACGATTCATAAAAAAGGAGACCAACAAATGTGTAATAACTACAGAGGACTGACGCTATTAAACACAGCATATAAAATTATGTCGACCTTAATACATCGAAGACTGACCAACGCTATGACGAATATCATAGGACACTATCAATGCGGATTTATTAAGGGAAAGTCTACAACAGATGCCATACATACAGTTAAACAAATTATGGAAAAAGCTCATGGATATAAAATAGAAATTGAACTGCTTTTTATAGATTTTCAGCAAGCATTTGATACAATAAAAAGATCAAAATTAATGGTAGCTCTGAAAGAAATGGGAATACAAAACAAATTAAGACGATTAATAAAAATGACAATGAGTAGAACTGTAGTGAGTATAAAAACTCAAGTAGGAGACACAGAAGAATTTGTCATAAATAAAGGGGTTAGACAAGGAGATTCGTTATCAGCAACCCTGTTTAATCTTGCCCTGGAATACATCGTCAGGAAAATAAACAAAGGTACCCTTAGAACTAGAGAAGGACAAATAATAGCATACGCTGACGATATTGTGCTAATAACAAAAAATAGAAAAACAATGGAAAAAATGTTAAATGAAATGGTAACAGAAGGAAAAGTAATGGAATTAAAAATAAACCAAGAAAAAACAAAAATAATGAGATTTGATAAAAACTTCGAAAACAAAAAGGTTAGACTAGGCGAATACATTTTTGAAGAAGTCGAAAAATTTAAGTACTTGGGAATATTAATAACAAACAATGGAGAAAGAGAAACAGAAATCAAAGAAAGGATTATTACAGCAAATAAGACCTTCCATGCAAATAAGAAATTACTAAAAAATAAACTATTGAGTAAGAAATCGAAAATGAAGGTATACAAAACAATAATTCGACCGACGATGATGTATGCAGCCGAAACCCTCAGCATGACAAAAAAACAAGAGGAAAACCTTAGAATACAAGAAAGAAAAATACTAAGAGCAATACTGGGACCAATAAAAATAAATGAAAATGAATTTAGACAAAGAACGAACCTTGAGCTACTGGAAGAAATTAAGGAAGATATAGTGTGTAAAATAAAACAACAAAGAGCAAAATGGCTAGGACACGTATGGAGATCAGGATCAACTACGACGATATTCTCAATATTGGAATGGACACCAGCTGGCAAAAGAAGACGTGGAAGACCAAGATCTACATGGTTACAAGAAGTTGTAAATGATCTCAACAAGGCGGGCATACGACAGTGGAAAGGAAAAACCAGAGATAGGACACAATGGAGAAAAATAACTGAGAAAATTAAATAAGGAACATGAGGACTGATCTACCTCAAAACATAGATCTAGAGAGCGTAAGCGGCGTAACCCCTAAAGGGGTGTTTAGCCACATATATATATACCTCACAAATTCACGAACCACAAATATGTAATACCAATCGCACAAAATGAATGTTCATAATCAAAATTCCTTGTTTACTCTTTATTAAACAATTAAAAAAATCAATATTTCCAACTTCCTACGGAACAAATACACACAAAATAGAAATGTTTGAAAAGGTTTTCTAAGCCCCACCCATTGTGACGTCAGACTTAGGTAGACTATTAGAAATTTCACTGTCATTATTCTATCTACTTCATCTATTCTATCACTCGTTCTTGCAACTTCTACTCATAGACGTATGTATTAACATAGACCGAGCAGTCTGTAAAGCTAAGTGACGACATCGTCTTTGTTTCCGTTGTTATTTGTCTCTATCTTACATCAAATAAGTATAGCATCATCTCTTTTTGGTCGAGATAAAGAGAGAGTGAGTGGTGAGTTTCATTGCGATAGAGAAAGAGAGACGAATTGAACAACCGCAAAATATGTTGTCGCCACTGCTACTTGCTGGCATGCTCAATCTATGTTAATATATTATGCTTCTAGTACGGTTTCTTTCATTTCTCTATCACAAATATCAACTGCATTCCTAGTGTTACTTTTCCCTACATACCACAATTTTTATCATTCACCTAGTTCTGTCGACGTTTGTCCGTTCCACGGTGTTTAGTGTTCGTTATTATCCGACAACAATAAATTATTTTGCTATAACTCTGTCTACCAAAATTATATTTCAAAATTCATTTGATATGAAAAAATTATCAAATTACCAAAAATAGCTATCTTACCATCGTGATTATGCCAGGCAGCTCCATTGATTATTCCTCCGTCAAAATGAAGACTGGACGAAGGACAAGTTAATCCTTTATGCATTATCGGATGGTTATTTGAGTATGTTTTGGCGAGAAATTGAAATACATCATCGTCCGGAGTTGGATTTACGAACCGTGTTTCGTCTGCAACAAAAAAATCGAATTAAAAGACTCTCAGGTTTAAAATGGACAATATCCAACAATAAACGTGCATTAGTTTATTAAAATATCATTCGTACAAATAAAAAAACTTACTTTTGTTGCAATACGGATAAATCGCCACAACGAAACTGCCGAAGAAACTTCCCGACAGAATAAATTTGACATCTTCCATCCATTTCATTACGGCCAACGTTTCTGTTGCGTGTTCCAAAACTTCGTTGGTGTGAAAGTAGTCAGGGAAGTTGCTACTGATGATTATTTCATCGTCTGAAACTCCGACACCGGGACAGGACGAACAACCGTAACAGAAAAACTTATTTGCTACTGCAAAACCGTCAGGATTGAGGCTGGGAAGAATGTGGATTTTTGTGTTGTTTAGGAGCCAGGTCACCATCTCGTTATCTTCGTATTCTTCAATCAAATACTGAAAAATCATAAACACTCAAAATTATCAACAATTCTCTACAAAAGACTCAAACTGTGAATTGAAACATAAAATAAAAAGTTTTTTTTCGGATAGATGCAATTTTTGTATAGCAGACAAGTAGATTTTTCGAAGTCAACTCCTTTTCTATGTTTAACATAGCAAGTGAATTTAATCTGTTCTGCGGCATTGTATTTCTCAGTAAAGATTTAATCCTTTTCAATGTAGAAAAACAACGTTCACTTTTGATACTGGTCATTCGAATTGTATAGATTAATTTTATTAACATGGCAGTTTCGCCAAAACATTAGGTCAGGTTTCTTTCCAAAAAAAGTTGTAAGATTACCAACGCACTTCTCGCATAATGAAAATCTTTACTACCATAAATAACACACAGTTCACTTTTAAGTTTTTCTGTCTGAAAAAAGTTATAGATTCGCGAAACGGTATCAAAATCATCGGTACGAAAGTATTTTTCATATTCGTTGAATTTTTTAGAAAAAAAGTTTTGAAGCAAAGAGATGTTCTGTAAGATGAAACCTATCTTTAGTCTGATTAATCAGGAAATCACATACTTCTTTTGTTTGTGCAGAATATGATACTAACTGATGGCACTTTTTTGGTGGTGAAGGTGGACGATCTAAGTTACAAATATTTGAAATGGCTTTGTCAAAACTGTTTAAAAATTAGTTCATTTTAACGGCATCCAAAGACCAAGATTAAAATTCTTTTAAAATAATTTCACAGTGGGGTATTATTTGAACGAAAAATGTAAGCCAATAAATGAAACTTGCATTATTTAAATATCCAAGAAACGCCTCTTTTTGATTTATTGTGCTAAAATCATTCCCGCTGCTCTCTCATATACTCTCTAGACAATTTTCGCGAAATTAGTAAAAAAAAGTTGGCTACATTTGCATGAACACAAACACTTTTCTACAATATTAAATTAAATGGATGTGCAGAGCAATGTATATAAAATGCGTAAGAAAAATCTTTTCTGATAATACTTCAAACGCCACCTTCCCTTCCTGACATCAGAGCCACTCCATCATTGGTTTGCAATATATTACAAATATTAAACAGTTTCAACTCTTTTCTAATTTATGTCACTGGCACTGGCACTATGTGAAACAGGTTCTAAAAATTTCCCTTTTAGCCATTCCGCTCATATCTTAAAATAATAACAAGTTGCTGATGAGTTGAAACATCAGTAGTTTTATCACATTGAATGGATACAAACCGTGTCTCTGAAATTTCTTTGTTAATCTCTTCCTGTCAAACAGTTACAATAGCATCTAATATGTCATTTTGAACTGATTTTGACGTACCTTTAAAAATATTATTCCCTGCAAATGTTGTTTCATAGCCGTATCGATTTCTGATACAAAATCAATGGGGCCCCTGTATATTCCTGGATTTAAACTTTCTAATGACTCGTTATGACTCCGCAAAGCTATTTCGAATACACCACAAAATTTTACACAATCGATAAGTCGGGACCAAATGTAATGATTTTCTTTAACTTGGTCGAAGTCTTTTATTGATTTTCGATAGCCAGAATCTAATAATTGGCGAACATCAATATTGCCAATATCCAAGAGTGGCAATTCATTTTTAAATAAATTTGGGAAGAGTCGTGTTTTTTAATTTTTATTGATAAGTGAGATAAACCCCGAAAGCCCGTTTTTGTCCACGCTGAAGAAATAGTTTCATTCTTTGAAAACACTAAACATGGCAAACAAATCAAATAATGTAGATGTTCTAGTTTATCACATCCGAATAACCACGCCCCGGTATCTTTGGCAATGCAAAAATCCTCACTCTGTTTTAAATAGGCGAATCATCGCTGGTCCTACTATTTTACTACTTTCTAACGGACATCTCTTTCTCACTACAGGGTTACTGTCTACTGTATGGCACTGTATAGTACACTTGAGGATGATTTTCATGTAGGATTTTAATTTTTGCACCTGTACGATTGATAAGATCTGGACACCACTACAGTGGTGTCCAGAAGTGAATATATAAAATAAATAGTGAAAATGACTACGATTTATGAGCTCACAGTTACGAATTTAAGAAGACATCTCGAGGATAGAGAATTAACTTCTACCGAAAAAAAAAGGCTGAATTAGTCCTTCTCTGAAAAGCAAAGTTTCTGCTAACATCTCTTTGGAAATCTCTAAAGTCACTTCTGAGATGTCTGCCCTCGACGATAGAATATCGTCGATAAAAGACCAAGCTGCTGCTGATATGTTGGCCTTCGAAGAAAAGATATGGAAAGAGATGGAAAGGAAGATAGAGGAAATAGGAACAGCAGAGAGAGGAAACAATCCAATTACAGTAGAGATCAAAGAAGAAGAGACGAAATGAAAAGTTAGAAACACGGCCGAAATTTGAAAGAAGTGGAGGTTCTGTTCATGTTAAAGTCCCAACTTTCGACGGAAAATCATCATGGAACAACTACATGAAACAGTTCGAATCAGCCGCAAGAGCGAATGGATGGTCTAAAAAAAAGAAAAGGCTGTAAACCTGACTATCGCTCTTCGAGGAGATGCCTTAGATGTGCTTCAGACCATAGCCGTAGAGGAGACGGATGATTTCGAACAACTGAAGAAGATGTTAAATATGCGATATGGCCACGAACATGGGGAGTATGTATATCAGTCGCAGCTTAAAAATCGAAGACAGAAGAAAGATGAGGTTCTTCAAAGATATGAGGCAGATATTGCCAGATTAGTACGATATGCTATCTAACAGCTCCCGAAGACATGATGGAAAAATTAGCCGTTCAAACATTTATTGATGGTCTTCGTGATCATGAAATGCAGAGAACACTGCGATTAGCTCGTCACAAGACAGTAAGACTGTAGTGCAAATAAATATGATTAATAAATAAAATTATATTTTAATGATACTATGATATTTATGAGATTTAAAAAAAAATATATTTTAATGATG
Organism: Diabrotica undecimpunctata; assembly: GCF_040954645.1. Taxonomy (NCBI): domain Eukaryota; kingdom Metazoa; phylum Arthropoda; class Insecta; order Coleoptera; family Chrysomelidae; genus Diabrotica; species Diabrotica undecimpunctata. The sequence goes on along the minus strand of NC_092809.1, from coordinate 39,542,725 downwards.
CTATAATATTTATGAGATTTAAAAAAAAACTGTATTTTCATAAAATTTTATTGCATAAGTAAACCAATGGAGAAACGAGCCCCTATCTGGGTGATTTGTATCTGGCTATTTTTTTAAATGCGTCTTTAACTTCAAGAATCGTTGGTGGTTTCTCTTTCTTCTGGTCTGTTCTGCTCACCTCATATTTTCATTTTCCAGCTTTTTTTCTTCTTCGTCTATATTAAGTACATAGTTAAAGTATTTCACCCATCGATTCAATGCATCTTTACTTGTTCTTAATAGGTCACATCTGTATTGGTTTGTATTGCCATGAATATTTTTTTCTGTTAATGTTAACTGTCTTATAGATTGCTCTGAATTATATTGTTCAACTGTGGACTAGAGACTCAATCTGTTTGTATACGTAGATAGCACATGATACAAATGTCCTACTAAGGACCAGAGAGAAAATATGTAATAGAGCCTCAAAATAATTGTCTGACTGCGGACTTAAGAATGAATGTTACTTCAACGAATAGGGAATTTATAGGAGTTTATCGGAAATTTATAGGAACAAGGGGAGAATCAACGATCTTTTTTATGGATTTCTAGTTTGTAAATTTAAAGCAATAAAATGTTTTTAATCATCAACTATTAAGAATACTTATAGCAAAAATAGAACGATAAAAAATAAAGGTGTGTGATTTACATATACAACTCTGGAAAAATACCAACAGAATGGCTAAAATCCATTTAGAGTTTATTGCACTTCCAAAAAAAGCAGGAGCCAAAAAAATGCGAAGATTACCGTACTATAAGCCTCATGAGTCATCTCCTAACATTATTCCTAAAGATAATTCATAAGAGAATCTACAAGCTGTGTGAAAGTCAAATTTCCCCTAACCAGTTCGGGTTCACAAATGCTGTTGGTACTAGAGAGGCTTTGTTCTCAGTACAAAGTCTTATTCCAGAGAAACAGAGACGTCAACTGCGACATATACGCATGTCTGGTTAAATACTAAAAGAAACGGGAATTAACAACCAAGATCTAAAAATAATTAGAAGTCTCTACTTCAGCAGGAATCAGACAGCAAACCTGAGTTGAAGGTGAACACACTGACTATGTGAAAATCATACGTGGAGTGAGCCAAGGCTGTATTTTATCTCCTCTAATCTTCAATCTGTACTCTGAAAGAATATTTATCGAAGCTTTGCACGAAACTGAAAAAGGTATTCTACTAAATGGTTGCCGGCTAAACAACATCAGATATGCAGATGACACCATAGTATTTGCGGACAACTTAGAAGACCTACAAGTTCTTATGAACAAAATCACGTATTACAGTCAACAATATGGACTCAATATAAACGTTAAGAAGACAAAGCTTATGATAATTAGCAAGAAAAGAATAACAGAAGGTCAACTCTACGTCAACCAATCCCCTGTAGAAAGAGTGACGCACTACAACTACCTCGGCACCATAATAAATGAAGAATGGACCAACAACCAGGAGATTAGAGCACGCATCGGAAAAGCTAGAACTTCTTCAAGAGTCACAACCTCTCTCTTAATACAAAAGTAAGAATGCTGCGATGCTACGTCTTCTCTGTCCTTTTTTATGGTGTTGAATCGTGGACCTTGAACGAAGATATGTGCAGAAAACTGGAAGCATTTGAGATGTGGCTATATCGGAGAATGCTTAAGATCCTGTGGACTGACCGAGTCACAAATGAGGAGGTCCTCAGAAGAATGAATAAGAATCGAGAAGTACTAACCACCATCAAATCTCGAAAGTTGCAGTTCTTCGGACATATTATGCGAAATGAATCCAGATATACTCTCCTTCAAGCCATCCTGCAAGGAAAAATATTTGGAAAACGAGGTCCAGGAAGAAGAAAAACATCTTGGTTAAAGAACCTCAGAATCTGGTTCAATATAACATCTGTGCAGCTTTTCCGCGATGCTGCAGATAAGATAAAGATTGCCGTGATGATCGCCAACATTCGTAACGGATAGGCACATCAAGAAGAAGAAGTGATTTACAGCCTACAGTTTCATAAGCTCAAAAGAAATTAAATGTTTTACGACCGGCTATTAAAACCTTTTATTAAGAATAGAACATGCAGGTGTCGATTCAAATTGTTTGTTTTGTTTAGACGGATCCACGCCAGAAATAATCTTTTCTTATAATAGATCCCCTCATATTAATTTTTTTATAAAGCTTTTTTATAAACCTAAATTAACTGACGAGGTAAGATTACCCCTTCGGGTATTGTTTCAATAAAAAATAGTCTGCAAGCGTGTAGTTTGAAAACAATTTGAGAGATTAATGAGGTAATAAAATTTAAATTTAGACATTTAACGAAATCTCGAGTTTTTTGCGGTAAAGATACATTTGCAAGACATTATATTGCCAAGAAATATAATACAGAGGCGTACTCTATAATATTAATAAAGAAATGTATTGGGGCTATAGTAAGATATGCTACAAGCTGTAACACATCTTTTTTTTATTTCGTAGTGTAATTTATATTATGTGTGCTTTAAAAATCGTTTAAACTTACTTCAATAAAATGTAGAAGAACTTCACGTCCCGCAGGTTCCGTACCATGTATATTTCCCACCAACTTCACATTTGGTACTCCGACACGATCTTCTGGTGCCGCTGTCAGCTCCAAAACCCATATGGGAGAAGGTGGAATACCTGTAATAAAACATAAAGCTATTAAAAGGAAAATAATTTCTGAAAACTTTAAAGGTAGCAGAGGTAGTAGTTCTCACCCACTCGATGAACAGATCAAGTGCAGAAAAGCCAGTGGCAAGAGATTTTCCGAGTCCATGAGAGCGGCGCAGGATAGAAGTCAATGAAAATAAATAGATACTCATAAGTTGCTCCTAGTAATAAGGAAACGACTAGAGATAATTCTGTTCTATTATTCTACTAAAAAAATATGAGTTTTTGAGTAAATCCGACTAATATGCATAATATGAACCTAAGAAGGTAAGAAATCATCACGACTTTTCGCATTTTCTATACTGCTTCTCTAAAGAGATCAGCAGAAGTTCAGTTAAACCAAGCTCTCAAATTGTTTAACCAGGAGATGAGTCTTCTTCCACGACTCCTTATACCTCTTTGTTTATTTTATTATTATATTAATTGTTGTTGAAAATTTATAAAAAGTTAGTGTCCTATATTTTTTTTCTTATTTAATTTATTGTCTCTATTTAATTATATCGAATTCGATATCAAGTTCGTTTTAAGCTTGTGACGACATATCAATTATATATATATATATATATATATATATATATATATATATATATATATATATATATATATATATATATATATTATATTTTTTTTATTTAAAATTTATGAATAAAAATATTTACAACTAGCAACAAAAAATTAGACTAACGAGCAAATTTTCTCTGTTAACAATCTTAAAACTAATGTTTGTTGAGTTCTTTCCAGTGGTATTACTCAATTTTTTTACTGTCTTAAACATAGCACTTGTAGGTGTGCAGTTTTTGTACAGGGTTTCTCATTATATTGTGACCCCCCACTTATTTTTCTTAATTTCGGGAATACAAAAAAAAGTTTCAAATAAAAGTTGTATTATTTTATCTGTACCCACCAACAGTGTAGCAACAGACTAAATTTTGTATACAGGGAGTGCCCAATAAAATGCATCTTCAATATTTCAAATATGACACCCTGTATCTTTTTATAGTTTTGAGTAGCCCTGCATTTCCTGATTACAAATATATAACATGGTGTAGCATTAGTTTTGTTCTATAATAGCGTATGGTACTACTATACTATACTAAGGTAAGAAAAAAATATATTTAGAAAGTCAACAAAATTAATGACTTACAATACTATATTTAAGATACATTTAAAATACAATACTACATTTAAGATTACAATAGATGCTCAAAGTGCCCTCCATTGTTATCAATGCACAAGTAATATCTTCGTCTCAAATTTTCTAATGCGTCAGGTATTGTGTTATTATGACCATTTAAATTTTCAATTTCCGCGTGAACTTTTGCCGTGATAGTGTTAATATTTGTATTTAAATCAAAATACACTTTTTCTTTTAAAAACCCCCATAAAAAGCTATCACATGGTGTTAAGTCGGGACTATTTGGTGGCCATGTAGTGGTACCCTTATTGCCGATCCACACATTAAATTGATTATTTAAATGTTCTTGAACGGCTACGACATTATGTGGCGGTGCTCCATCTTGTTGTCATATCATACTATTTAATTGATTTTGTGTATAATTTTGATTTAATAACTCATCCACTTCTGTAATGACTGTCCAAATATGATTCCCCAGTTAATTTATAATCATAAAACAATGGCCCAACTATTTTGTTTTGAAATATTCCGCACCACACATTTATTGATTTTCTTCCTGACTTTTTTATTTGCTTAATTTTTCTTTTTCGATTATTTTTCTGTTCCCACGAATACCTATTTCTTCTATTAAAAATGCCTGAAGTTGAAAAATTTGATTCATCTGTTCATAAAATGTTATAAAAATAATTAGGATCATTGTTTAAATTTGTAAGCATGTCTTGACAGAACTGTAAACGCTTTCTCTTATGAACATTGGTAAGTTCTGGTACCGGTAATATTTTGTACGGCTTATAGTTGGGCTTTTTTAAAACTCTAGGACCCTTAAGCTAGCGGGGACACATGAGCGGAATCCAATTTAATCTACGTAATATTTTTTCACCAATTTTTCACTAATTTATTACCACCCTAATAATTTTTCACCACCAAACCAACCTTAAGGGGAGCGATTCTGCTGGCTTAAGATTCAAGCTAGCAGAATTCAAAAAAGAAACTTTTTGTTGATGGCATATTTTTTCACCCATTTTTCACTAATTTATTACCACCCTAATAATTTTTCACCACCAAACCACCCTTAATGGGAGCGATTCTGCTGGCTTAAGGTTCAAGCTAGCAGAATAATAAAATAAAAAATCTTTTTGTTAATGGCATATTTCTTCACCAATTTTTCACTAATTTATTACCACCCTAATAATTTTTCACCACCAAACCAACCTTAAGGGGAGCGATTCTGCTGGCTTAAGGTTCAAGCTAGCAGAATTCAAAAAAAAAACTTTTTGTTGATGACATATTTTTTCACCCATTTTTCACTAATTTATTACCACCCTAATAATTTTTCACCACCAAACCACCCTTAATGGGAGCGATTCTGCTGGCTTAAGGTTTAAGCTAGCAGAATTCAAAAAAAAAACTTTTTGTTGATGGCATATTTTTTCACCAATTTTTCACTAATTTATTACCACCCTAATAATTTTTCACCACCAAACCCCCCTTAATGGGAGCGATTCTGCTGGCTTAAGGTTCAAGCTAGCAGAATTCAAAAAAAAAACTTTTTGTTGATGACATATAGTTTCACCCATTTTTCACTAATTTATTACCACCCTAATAATTTTTCACCACCAAACCACCCTTAATGGGAGCGGTTCTTCTGGCTTAAGGTTCTAAATGGCAGAATTCAAAAAAAAAAAAAAAATTTGTTGATGGCATATTTTTCACCCATTTTTCACTAATTTATTACCACCCTAATATTGTTTCACCATTAAACCACCCTTAAGGGGAGCCATTCTGCTGGCTTGCGGTTCTGCTGGCTTGCGGTTCAAGCCAGCAGAATTAAAAAACATATTTATAATATACCACAGTGTTTTGCTAGGTTTTTACGAATTTATTACCATTCTAGTAATTTTTCACCCCTTAACTACCCCTTGTGAAAACTCAATAATTGTGTTAGATTAAAATTGAAGGAGAAATTTTTTTTCAAATTTACTGTCCACTACTTATAACTGAAATAAAAAAGTGTTTTGTTAAGTTTATACTAAACTTTGACCATCCTGATAATTTTGCTCCCATAAACCTATTCGAAAACTTTCCTACTAGCTGAATATTTGAACCAGCAAAATAAGAAAAAAACGTATTTTTGAAATACCTCAGTATTCTGCTAAGTTTTTACTAATTTATTACCACCCTAGTAATTTTTCACACCTAAACTACCCCTTGTGATAAGTCAATAATTCTGTTAGGTTAAAATTTAACGTGAAAAAAATCTTTTTTTACAATTTCACTATCCTCTACTTATAACTGACATAAAAAAGTATTTTTACCCTGATAAGTTTCCATCTCTAAACCAATCTGATTTGGAAACATTCCTGCTAGCTTAATATTCGAGCCAGCGTAATTAAAAAAAATTATTTATGATATACCACAGTATTTTGCTAAGTTTTTACGAATTTATTACCAACTTAGTAATTTTTTATCCCTCGACTAACCCTTAGTGGAAGTCAATAGTACTGCTATGTTTAAATTAAAGGTGAAAAAGTTTTGTTTTATAATTTTACTAAATACTATTTATAAGTAAAATAAGAAACTCTCTGGTTAGTTTTTACTAAATGTTAACGAACTTCACCAATTCCACCATCTACACATTTACGCTGGTTGAATGCAAAGCAAATCTTTTCGGAAATATGAGATACTACAGTATTATGCTAGATTTGTACTAATACATTACCATCCTAGTAATTTTTCACCCTTCAACTACCCTCTATGAGGAGTCAATAATTCTACTACCTTAAAATTTAAGGTGATAAAAAATCTATATTTATAATTTTACTGTATTCTACTTGTAACTGAAAATATAAATTGCTTGCCTGGTTTTTACTAAATTTGATCCACCCTTATAATTTTTGACCCCCTAAGCTTCAGATAATGGGAAACATTCAACAAGATACACATTGACGCTAGGTGAATAAAAAATCTTTTTGAAAACACAAGAGTGCTCTGCTAGAATTTTACTATATTTTTACCAGCCTAGTCATGTTTTTCTCAACTACCCTAATTGAAAAACATTTTCAAATGTTATTCTATACTAACTAATATTTATTTTTTCAATGTTTAAATATTAAAAATATGAAAACACTTTATTCCAAAAATTATAAATTTTACCCGTTTTAAAAAATTGACTCTGATTCGAGTCGTATTACATGGCTAAGCGAAATCGAATCGTTAGTCCTTTTTATGAATATAAAATAACTGAAATCAAGTTGAGTTTTAGTAAATACAATGGAATTTTTATATTTCACAGAATAAATTACCAGGTAAGAAATATTCAAATTGAAATAATTTTATTACGTCTATTACATTATTTATCTGATTGTAAAGGAGGGTCGTCGGGATCGTGCGCACCTATTGCACCCTATTGTTAAAAGATTTGCATTCATTAGGTAGATGAAAATTTGAAAAATAATTTAGGTATTTAATATTTTAATAATATTTAAATAAGAAGAGTATTAACGATTGTTCAAAACATAATTTTAAGATTAGGTGTATAACATAAAGAATTTATATTGCAAAACATTTTAAGTAGGTATATTCAAATGAGACCGAAATTACCGGTTGGTCAGAACAGCTGATATAGATTATTTGCGTAGTAAAATAAATTTATATTAGCAGCATTTTAAAAATTTAAAGATATTTGTATTTTAATTCTTTGTCGATTTTTCATTCATTGTCAGTTGAATATAGGTAAAAATTAAAGGTTATTACAAAAAAATATTAACTTATTTATTTTGTTTATGAAAATGTTTGAAAGAATCGCCCACGGAGAGATCTGGTTTCTCGGCACAATCCACACACTCATAAATTGGGTTTTTTCTTATTTTTAGGATAGGACATACTCTGCATCTTTTCGTTTTCGTTTCGCGTTTGTCCGATTTATTAGCAATTATTTATAGGTACCTAAATGTTCGCGTGCGATATTCCGTCTTTCTTTGCTTTTTTATAAATTAATTTACGAATTAATTCTAACCTTTTATGTCTTTTGTTTAGTATATTGTTTAAAACTAAGTCTAACTTTCCACGGTACCATCGATTCATCTAGCGATAATTATTTTACTGGATAACTGGATAACTGGATAAAAAGTCTATAACTGTTCTTATTCTATAAAACCGATCTTCAGGAATAACATTCGGTCCCATTGGATTATGGATGAAGATTAAGCACCTTAAAATTATAAGAAAAAGATCTCTTCCGATGTTCTGCAAAAAAGATTTTAAGCTGAATAGTGGATCTGTTTTCCAATAACCCTCCAATCTTGAAATCCGTATGTGTCAGTGTGGAAGATAATTCCCATAAATACTAGAAATTCAAATAAGGAAAGTAGTTTACATCTTTAAATGCTAGAATTTACACAAACGCCAACTTCACCAACTTTTTTATATGCTAAACATTGCAATATTGTTGTTTTGTACACTACCTATTTTTTAACAATATTTTACAACTTAAAAAGGGATCATTCCCGTGAGTTGGCTGTATATCATATAGTTAAAAAACTCGAACATTGAAGTAAAACACTGTTGTGATTGGTATATTTAATTAAATTTTAAAAATCCTAAAGGATTAAGTTCAAAACGTTTTCGGACTTATCAGTCCAGTGAAATTTGTAGTACTTTTAGCAAGTAATTAATAAGTAATAGGTAACTAGTAATTTTTAATTAAATATACCAATGATTACAACAGAAGTGTTTTTCACACACACACACACACTCGCACACACACACCGTGTAAATGTATTCAAGTATTTTTGAAAACACAAATTTATTTAATTTTTGTTAAAGGGGTAGTAAGGGGTGAAAAATTACTAAAGTTGTAATAAATTCGTAAAAACCTAGCAGAACACTGTGGTAGATCATAAATATTTTTTTTAATTCTGCTAGCTTGAACCGTAAGCCAGCAGAATCGCTTCCCTTAAGGGCGGTTTGATGGTGAAAAAATATTAGGGTGGTAATAAATTAGTGAAAAATGGGTGAAAAAATATGCCATCAACAAAAAGTTTTTTTTTTTAAATTCTGTTAGCTTAAACCTTAAGCCAGCAGAATCGCTCCCATTAAGGGTGGTTTGGTGGTGAAAAATTATTAGGGTGGTAATAAATTAGTGAAAAATTAGTGAAAAAATATGCCACCAACAAAAAGTTTTTTTTTTGAATTCTGCTAGCTTGAACCTTAAGCCAGCAGAATCGTTCCCATTAAGGGTGGTTTGGTGGTGAAAAAATATTAGGGTGGTAATAAATTAGTGAAAAATGGGTGAAAAAATATGCCATCAACAAAAAGTTTTTTTTTTTGAATTCTGCTAGCTTAAACCTTAAGCCAGCAGAATCGCTCCCATTAAGGGTGGTTTGGTGGTGAAAAATTATTAGGGTGGTAATAAATTAGTGAAAAATTGGTGAAAAAATATGCCATCAACAAAAAGTTTTTTTTTTGAATTCTGCTAGCTTGAACCTTAAGCCAGCAGAATCGCTCCCATTAAGGGGGGTTTGGTGGTGAAAAATTATTAGGGTGGTAATAAATTAGTGAAAAATTGGTGAAAAAATATGCCATCAACAAAAAGTTTTTTTTTTGAATTCTGCTAGCTTGAACCTTAAGCCAGCAGAATCGCTCCCCTTAAGGTTGGTTTGGTGGTGAAAAATTATTAGGGTGGTAATAAATTAGTGAAAAATTGGTGAAAAAATATTACGTAGGTTAAATTGGATTCCGCTCATGTGTCCCCGCTAGCTTAAGGGACCTTAAAACTCTATGTATCGTCGCACGGCTTTTCTCTAATGCATTAGTAGCATTGTTTAGACTAGTTTCGGAATTTTCTAAAATAAAAATGGTATTATGGATTTAATCTATTATTTAGGTATTTAATTTTTACCTTCAAAGTAAAGCAAAGTCCATGTTAGGAATAACTCTGCGAGACAGAATAACCAACGAAGACATCAGGAGAAGAACCGGAATGACTGACATCATCGAGAAGATAGCCAGACTAAAATGGAGATGGGCAGGACACATAGCCAGAATGACAGAAGGGCGATGGACAAAGAGGTTATTGGAATGGAGGCCAAGGGAAGACAAGAGAAGCGTCGGTCGACCACCTACAAGATGGACTGACGATTTAAGAAGACTCAATAAAAACTATACGCAAGATAGATGGGGTTGGAAACATGAGGAAGAGACCTATGTTCAGCAGTGGACTCTTGAGGCTGGATGATGATGAAAGCAAAGTATTAAGATCTTCAGCATCATCATCCTATCTATCTATCATTTCCTACGATAGTACGTAGAAGGAGTCTGTCGATCTGGATAAATCAGCCTATATTCTCTTCTTGCCGCTTGCATGTTTTTATTATTTTTTACATAAATTGAGAATATATCTACTTTTTCATCTACAGTATAACCCATTTCGGTATCAGGACTGACAGTTTATAATAAATTAATAATTGTTTCATTTTGAAATGTCAGTTGCATAGCCACCTATGGTTACCCCTTTGTAGTACCATATGCCATTATAGAACAAAACTAATGCTACACAATGTTATATATTGGTAATCAGGAAATGCAGGGCTACTCAAAACTATAAAAAGTACAGGGTGTCCCATTTGAAATATTGAAGATGCATTTTATTGGGCACTCCCTGTATACAAAATTTGGTCTGTTGCTACATTGTTGGTCGGTAAAGATAAAATAATACAACTTTTATTTAAAACTTTTTTTTTGTATTCCCGAAATTAAGGAAAATAAGTGGGGGTCAAAATATAATGAGAAACCCGGTACATATACATCTACAAAAAAGTTGTTCAAAATTAAATTTCCTATCGAAATGTCACCTATTAAAGTTAAAAATAATGTTTTTTGGCAAAATAATATTCAAAAAACGAAGCAAAAAATAATAGGATCACACGTATTTTTTCTTTTTGGCCCCATAACCTTTTTCTACGGGGGTGTAGGTATATGCATTGCTTTACAGAAAAAAAAACTATCTTTCCTCATCTAAATGACATTTTGCAAAAGGCTTTAGGATTTACAGTATTCGAGATACGATTTCTCAAAGATTACTCGATTACTTACACCGATTTTGGGCCATTTTTCCTATAACTGGCCTATAAGAGAAAGAAAAAAATAATTACCTTTAAAATAATATACTGTAGAATGTAGAAGACTCTAGAAACAATTTTAAGCAGGATACGGTTCTTTAAAGTTTTCTACTTTTAACGATTTTTGCTATTTACGGCAAAATGCAAAAATTGCGTACGAAAGCTACTCCCTTCATCTTTAAAATAAATTTTAATTTTTGGTGATAAGACACTCTGATTAAAAGTTATCGAATTTTTACCGTAGCGTTTATACAAATTTTATATAAAAAATTGATTTCGCACGCGTAACACATTTAAAATCTCCGGTCACTTCAAATGTTGTTTCTGAGAGAACAGTTCATTCTACAGAAAAAATGATAACATACATTTTTGTTAACATTATCTCATCTATCTTTCTTGTTTAAAACATTTTTTTCTATGGTGTACAGATTCTTGGTAAATCGATGATTTCGTGGAAGGTAGGAGTGACAAACATTTTTGCATCTTTTAAATTAAAATTCATTAAAATTCAGTCTGTTCGTATGATTTTTAGAGGTTCAGTGGCATTTTCGTCTCTGACGACTGCGACCGGAGTATTCTTTCCTTGTAGATTTAGATGTAGATTTAATCCAAATCGTTGCAAGTATCAGAATTTTAGGAAACAAATCTTAGTTATCTTGGTTACCATTAGTCCTAGAATATTTTACAATAGACTATTTTAAAGTACAGAAAATAAGCTTTCTTTTTTATTTTGTAATACATATACCTAAATGTACAAGAATAAAAGTTATAATAAGAAATTTAAAAAACAGCCGTAAATCGTTAAAAATAAAAAACTTTGAATAACCGTATCTTGCTTAAAATTAGTCTTAAATCGTTATACTATAGACCATTACTTTCACACATAACTTATAGACATACATAAACTATTTTCAAAGTAAAAATTCAACTCAGTTTTTGCACTAACTCGAAAGTTTTGGTTCTTTTGAGTGTTCTCACTATACCATGATGATCCAGGAGTTGAATAGCCTCTACGGTTACATGGTTATAAAGTTTGTTTCCATGCTTCTTTGCAAATATTTTAATCACATCTACGGTAATTTCCACGACTAGATCTCTATGTAGGTCGCTACTTCTTATGTACCAGGGAAAACTTTAAATCATTTTGATGCTACTCGCACAGGTACATCCCCGAGCTGTATGCCATATGTCCATACTGGCTGCAGTAGCTACTTGTTTATATATCATGAGCTTATTATGTATTGACAGCTCCGATTTTCTTCAAAGGAGCCCTTACAATTTTCCATATTTGCTGTTGTCTCGTAGTCAATATGTCGAAATTTTGATGTGATGATCCCAATTGTCCTTTCTTGAAATTATTAGTTTAGATGAAATTACTAACAGAGCTACCAGCTCTATATCTACCAGCAAAGGCCATAGTTTATTTGACCAACTTACTAAACGCCATACTGGGATACAGGAACATTGCAAACAAAAAAACAGGACCTTTCTGCAAAATTACAGGTCGAGTAGTTTTTTTTTCTAATAATCAGCAAAATAATAAAGGTAATTAGTAATCCTTAAAGCACAGTTTGGCTTTAGATCAGAAGAATGGAGTATATAGCAGCTGGTTTCAACGACAAACAATACAATACACATAAAGGATTTATCTCTCTCTCTCTAATTGCGCTAAAGCCAAAATCGAGCCCTGGCCTCCTCCAAACTATGCCTCCAATCTTGCCGGTCCCGCGTCGATCCTCTCCAGGTTCTTACGTTTAGCAAATTTTGCGCATCCGCTGCCACTTCATCCTCCCACCTTTTCCGTGGGCTTCCTTTTGGTCTTGCAACTTGCATTTTACTATATAGAATTCTTTGTGACAATCTATCAGTCTCCATTCTAACTATATGATCAGCCCATTAAAGTCTTTGAAGTTTACCGAATTCTGAGATCGGTACCTCTTTGAAAAGTTGGTAGAGTTCATGGTTGTACCTGGATCTCCATACTCCGTTTTCTTTGATAGGTCCAAATATCTTCCTTGGGACTTTTCTTTCGAAGACTTTCAGCTTTCGTTTTGTGTCTTTTGTCATCACCCATGTCTCACATCCATAACATACTTTGGTCTGATAATAGTTTCTGATTTTCGGTATCCGGTGTGTGTTTTTGGTGCAGAACACATGGGCGAGTGCAAAGTAAGCTTTGTTTCTATTTACTATTCTTATTTGAATTTCTGGTGTTTCTATTGCATCCGTATTTAATGTAACTCCCAGATATGTGAAACTTTTTACTCTTTCAATACCGTCCTCTAATTCAACTGTTCGTTTATTTCTCCTAGCTGTCTCTGTAGGGCCGATATTTTATCGACCCCCTGTCTTGCATCTTCGTAGATTGCTCTTCTTTCTCTGGTTTTTATTTCCATGTATTTCTTGCGTTCTTTATTTATTTTCTGTATGGCCTTTTGACACTCGTCATTTAACCTTTCTCTTTTTGTTTGTTTCTTTTTTTGCCTATGATCTTGCTTGCTGCGTCAATTACTTTTGATTTGAAATGAAAAAGACAGAAAAGATTTGATTTCACGTTCAAAGCGTCTATGTATCTATTGATACATATATCTGATGAGACTTATTAAGTCGAAATACGTATCAATAGATACATAGACGCTTTGAACGTGAAATCAAATCTTTTCTGTCTTTTTCATTTTATTCGGATCTACTCTGTATGAGTACGAGAAACAAATTCGTTAGGATTTCTGCTTAGATGAATAGACATGTCGTGGAATGCAAATTTTAGATTCCCCATGTCTCTTTTAACATCTTTATCATCGTCTGGCCATGCCTTGCAATTTTTAGAAGGCTCCAGATTAAAGCAGAAATCTGAATTTGTTTCGAAACTATCTTACCGATTTTACTTTTGATTTCTTTCTTCTCAATGTTCTTTGGTGCCTACACTGCCTGTATTTGTCAGTTATCGTGTTATTTCTGTCTCATAGTTCTGTTTAATATCTTGTTGATTCAATTTTTGTATATCTAGTTGTTCTGTTGTTTGTTTATGACTGTCTCTATTGTTTCTCTTAATTCTGCATCTGTATTTTATCTGCACTAGGAGATGGTTGGATCCGCAGCATGTTCCTCTTTGGTTTTTCACATCTTGTATGCTTGTTGCGGCCTTTTTATCTATCAAAACATATTGAATTTGGTTGGCAGTTGTTCCACCACGCCTAATCTATGTCGCTTTGTGTATGTCGAGGTGTGGGAAAAAAGTCGAGCATATGATCATGTTTTTCCTACTGGCAAAGTGATGAGTAATGCTCCATTTTCATTGGTATTTTGATGATGGGAATGTTTACCAATGGTTCCTAAGAAAACATCGTCTTTGCCTATTTGAGCATTCATATCTCCTAGTTCGATCTTGATGTCATTTCTCAGTGAGCTGTCGTATACTTTCTCTAGCTGTTCGTAAAAATTTTCTTTTATTTATATGCTATGTTCTTCTATTGGGCAATTTATGTTAATGATTGAAAGGTTAAAAAATCTTGTTTTAATTCTTCGTTTACATATTCCCTCATTCACTGCTTTAAAATCTAATATGGCATGTTTCATGTTATTGTTAACTGTGAAGGCCTCTTTTTTTCTTTTTCGTTATATAGTACTGTGTGCGTTTTTGTGAGTTTTATTTCGTGTCCTAGCCACTTAGTTTCTTGTATTGCTGCTTGTATTTTATATTTTCTGAGCTCGTTACGTGGTGATGCCTGTGCTCCTGATTTATTCACTGTCAGGACGTTTCAGGTACCGAGTGCGTAGTCCATATTTCTTTGTTTAAGTCGTCGTCGATAAGACCGATTTATACGAGGCTTATTACAAGGTTTCGTGGTTTTTTACTTTTTACGGTAACGTTACCGGCCCATTGCCCAACCCCCAATCTGGAAGACTAGAATTTTCTGTCAGAGTTTATTCCCTTAGCCGATATGTTCCAGTTTTTAGGCGCCAGAGACTCGCCTTTCACTTTCACCATCTCTCGTCTGCTACATAACGCGCACTTATTGTACGCCATGCACCCAGTAGCTACGCGGCAATCGTTTTTGGGGACGTGAGAGTAGGATTTGTTGGCAGAAGCTGAAAGGATTTATCTACAAGATGAAAAATTACTGATACAGGGGAGCTATGACAGAATTGATCTACTCGTACTTAGCCAAATGTGGTCAAGGCCAGTCGGAGCCCGTACGATCGGAGGCCGGTGTACGGCAGGGAGCAGTTTTGTCACCTCTTCTGTATAATATTTACACAGCAGACATTCCAACAACACCAGAAACACTACTCAGCCTTTACGCCAACTACACTTCCATCGCAACGTAACAGAAGCCAAGATATAGCAGTAAGAAACATACAGACTGCACTTGCTATACTGGAAGAATAGTGTATTCAATGGAAAATAGAGATAAACCCGGAGAAGACACAAGCAGTATTTTCAAAGAAGAAGAGAGACACCAGAACAATAATTAATAGTGCAGGACAGACCAATCAAATGGAGAAACGAGTCTAAATACCCTGGCGATCACTACGGACCAAAAACTTACGTTTACATCGCTCTTAAAAACAACGACTCAGAAATCAATAGCAGCACAAACCGTCATACGAGGACTCATAGGAATAAACCAAATATAAATTCGATAATGTAGTGTCACATCTACTTATGTAGGTCAAGGTCATACATGGGAGTTACTTTGTAAAAGTAAAACACAATGATTTGGTACAATTTTTATACAAGTTTAAATTAACAAATACAATGAAAAAATGTGTTCACGATAAAAAACAATCGCTGAATTATGAAAATGTTTGTGTAGAATACAAGTATGGTCATTTATATTATCATATATTAGAATTAATTAAGAGCTAAAAGTCCAGTATCCAGTATGTACCTACTAAACGTTTAATTTCGGTTTAGATTTGATAATTTATCGCTTATCGAGCTTTGGTTGATAAAGGCTTAAAAACAAAACGTAAATAGATTTTTATAGATTACAAACAAATGAAAATTTCGGTCATTAATTTTTGTTTTTAAATAAATATTTAATTAACAAATGCACGATGAAAGAAGACAAATAATTTAACATCACTCGGAAAAGAAAACGATCCCACTTACACTTAGGAATGCTGCATCTAATAAATCAATGTTGGTCCAAAGTATAATGGAACAGAAAAAGATACTGACGTTTTAAAAGTTAATGAAAAAATTTATTGTGGCGATCACTAAAATATTCGTCTTTGTCTTCTGTGTACAAGTGTTTGGATGACGATGGTGTTGACATACAGCTAAAATGGAATCGGAATTGCGAACATAAATCCTATTTTAGATTCTACGATTGGTTTGGACTATATAAAATCGGAGGCATCCTACATAAGAAATTTCATAAACTCCCTGTTGTTCAATTGGAATGTTGTCTTTAACTGATCAAACAAGAAATGAAAGTTTTTGTTGGGGGATAAATATTATCTTTATTCCTCTTGATTTGAGGATTTGCCGATTTTATCAGTGACACCTTTGTTGTAAGGAAGAAAAGTTTTCATATGATGAACATATGGCCTACCTAAAATTTACAAACCCGACATTTTTCTACGTCCTATTGTCAGTGGATACAACTATCCTACACAATCGTTGGCAAAATACTTGACCAAAACTCATCTATTCACAAATTAATTCACTTGTCTCCAGATCGATACGCCTTTGCGATGATGCAAGTAGATTCGCTTAGCACTCTTCTTTAAAGCAAGCTCTCATACAAAATGGTTATCACAAAAATCACCTCAATAGAAGCATCCACAAACGTCAAGCTCCCGCCTAATCTCAATCCAAAGACCCAGACCCTTATAATCCGAAAGCTTTTTTCCTTAGATCAAAGGTGCACCTGACAAAATAGACAAAATCCTCAAAGCAAGAGGAATAAAGACAATATTTACTTCCCGACAAAAGAACACCGCACAAACCTTATGGAAAAATTTCCTGGGTTAATTCTACCCAAAATTTGCTATGTTATAGTATTCGATGCATCGAAGAAAAGTCTCAATGGGCACAGGACCCAAAAACAAAAACTTTAGGGCGCTGAAGATTGTCAAAGTTGTTATTTACTGCAAGAATTTAATGTTCTCTCGTTCTTGTGGATGATGTTACGTAGTCAATAGCGCCAAGACAAAGATCACAATTACGAATTTTATTGAACTTTGAGAATGTAATCTATGGTGTTTACTCTGTCCTTGAGATTAATTCTAAAGGTCATTTGGAGGTCAAAATTGCTTCTTTACGAAAATCAGCATTTTTTTCTCATAAAAGAGGTCTACATTTTTTTAAAGGTGTATCACATGATTTGGTAAAGACATAAAGGATTTTTAGGGCCGCTGTTTCCGAATTAGTGGTCATTTAACATCTCTCAAGTCGACTTCGAAGACATTTTAAGGTTGATCTAAAGTTATCTAAAGGTTATCTCAATATTAGAAACTCAATGGCAATAAATAAAATCGGAAAATGTATATGTTATTCATAAGAGTTGCTTGTTATGTGCGGCGCTAGTAATGCGGTCGAGACGGTTTGGAATACCTTCCAAGTCGACTTAATAATATTCGCTTCTGGAAACGCGCTCTGTAGCTTTGGACTAGCTTCCATGTCTCACTGCATTATTAGAAATCATATGGCAGAGTTTGTAGTGCGTGTGCGCGTGTGTGTGTATATGTATGTGTGGTTGAGCGTTATATTGTTCTTATGAGTAGTGTCTGAGTGTGCTCAAGTATAAATGCATCTACAAATTCTAGTTTCGTTTTCGATATCTTGATGAAGAAGATCAAATATCTGGCTCCTATTACTTACAATCTCACACACATACACACACGCACACACTATAAACTCTGCCATATGATCTCTCGTTGGAGGGACACATGGAAGCTAGTCCAAAGCTACAGAGCGCGTTTCCAGGTTGTGGATATGGACAAGCCGACTTAGATGGTATTCGGAACTGTCTCCATCGCAGTATCAGCGACGCGGACAATGGGCAATTCGCATGAATAACGTATACATGCCTTTCAGGTAGCTTCAGATAAACCTTAAAATGCCTTCGAACTTGCCTTGACAGATGTTACATGATCACTCATTCGGAAACAGCGACCCCAAAAATCCTTTTGTCTTTACCAAATCTTTTGATACATCCTTGAAAAAATGAATGCACACACAAATGAATGAAGCACAAATGCCGATTTTCATAAAGAAGCCATTTTGATCTCCAAATGACCTTTAGATTAATCTCAAAGACAGATTAGATACCACCACTGATTACATTCTCAAAGTCCAATTAAAGTTATAAAGATGATCTTTGTTTTGGTATTATTGTCTGAGTAATTTAAGGGAGCAAATAGCCTCGCAGGTCGTAAAACCTCCTTTAAAACCAAACTGAGTTTCTGACACCTCTGAATTGATCTAAAACATAAAGACAATGACAGATAATAGAACAGTGAAAATAGAGAGATATACATTACCTAATGGAAGACGACATACGGGATCTTTGAAACCGGAAAATAACCCGAAGGATGAACAGGCATTTGACCACATCCTCGTCTCAAAAGATGGGCAACAGACATAATTAATGTAAACGTATCGCAGTCCAAGCTATGACTCAGATCATTATCTTGTGGGGGCAAAATTGCGGCAGAAAATCGCGACAGTGGCAAAAGGAACAAATAGTCGAATTAAAAAATACTCTCCAACTATAACTTAACGGAACTAGAGAGGAAAATGCAGAGGAGGAATAGAGACGATTAAAAACAATTATAACGGAATTTGCAGAGGAAAATAAAAAACTGTAGTAGAGGAAAGAGGCCAGCTAGACATATTCGAGTTCAAAGAAACATAAGAAAATAGAAGAAAACACAGAAATAGAAGGGAAATTTATGCATATTATTATATTATTAAAACTTCTGCATATTCTGCTAGAATATGCAGAAGAAAATAAAGAGAGGATTTGAAAAGACAACTACAAGAAATCCTAAAACATAACAACAGACCCG
This sequence comes from Diabrotica undecimpunctata, assembly GCF_040954645.1. Taxonomy (NCBI): domain Eukaryota; kingdom Metazoa; phylum Arthropoda; class Insecta; order Coleoptera; family Chrysomelidae; genus Diabrotica; species Diabrotica undecimpunctata. The sequence continues at coordinate 39,523,736 of NC_092809.1, read as the reverse complement.
AAAGCAGAAAATTATATAAAAGAATTAAAGAAAACATACAGTTATTTAGACCAAAATTGTCATACGCAAAGACAAGGACAAAGAAATACTAACAGAGAAACAAAAATTATAAGGATATAGAAAGAATACTTCGAAGAAAACCTAAATGCAGATAATAAAAATGAACAAAATGAGACAATATATTACACGGCGGAGCAGCACATTGAAAATTCGAGTTAAAGAAGTGGTTCAAATAATGAAGAAACTAAAAATAATAAAGCGCTAGGTAAGGACGGAATTTCGGCAGAATTATTAAAATATGGAGGATCTTAAATCTGGGGAAGAATTCATTATGTAAAATAATATTAATATGAATCAAGAAGCAAATGCCGGTGGAATGGGTAGCTGGCCTTATACAGCCCATATGTAAGAAAGGAGATAAGAGGGAATGCCAGAATTATAGGCCAATTACAATGCTAACTGTAGTACACAAAATTATTTCTGATATTATTTATACTGCGCGCCAAAATTAACGCATAATTTTAAAAATCCCGGTAAATGAAGTCATTTTAATGTTTCAATTTTTGTGAAATATATTATTGTTACCTCAGGTATATCGTAAAATTTATCGAAAGAACGGTAAAAAACGCTGATGTTTTTATCAATTTTGCAAGCAAATTAAAAACATTCTAGTTGTGCTTCATTTTAATTCGAGGGTCGATTTCATTTAGTTGGGTTGCAATACGTTGTGCTGAATGTTTAAAGGCGCTTTTCAAGTTTATTAAGTGTTTTTTCCTTTGAAATGAACCACCAGCAGCAAGAAAATCGATGTTTGTCAGAAAGAGACTGTATTAGATACCATCAACTCGCTGAAAGATTTATTGTCACTCAGTCAACCATTTCAAAAGTCTTAACATGTTTTACTGTTACTGGAAGTAACTCAAGAAGACCTGGTCAAGTCCGTAGAAAGGTTACAAGTCTCAACCGGTTTTTCACACTTCGTACACTGAGATAAAGGTTTGTTACCAGTACTTCTCTACAAAATGAATTTTTGGATGGTTATAACTAGACTTCGGCAAATATGCATATTGCATATTTTGCATATTGTGCATATTTTATGCAAATATTTCATATTTTGGCATATTTGTATAAAAGTTTGCATAAAGTGCATAAAAGTTCAGATTTTTATACTGTATTTGAAAATTTTTAAACATACCAATTTATTTCAATTCTTGTATAAAATTTTGTAGTCATTTTAATCAAGAAATGATCTAAGTACGTAATCTCTACAGGTACAAAACATTTACAATTTCAAAGAAGATCAATTTAAGTAGCCCTCAACATTCTTAGAAAGTCTCGGTCACTGAGGCATTCAGTTATTGGATAATCGCTAAGGGTTCGCTCATTTGCATTTATTATCTAATCCCCAAATCTATCTACAATTTATTGTATCTTAACAGCAGGTAAACGGCTAATAGTTTTGTTCCTAATTTAGGGATTTTCCAAAATCTCCCAGTTTATTGAATTAGGTACCTAAACATTTCTAATTTGATGCTCAGATTTGTAAATCATTTTTGTTTTGATATTCAAAGCGTAAACACTCGTTGTGCGTAACAAAAAGGAAGATTGTGATTTTATAATGCCTAAAACAACCAGTGCTTCAACTTGGATTAAACCTTATAAAGAGCTGTCTATGGATATGGGAAAAATCTACTGTTCAGTCTGTGGCAAAATTGTAAGTATCTAATATTTTCTATTAAATATCTAATATTTCATACATACAGGGTGTTTCCAAATGACACTTACAACGTTTGACTGTAGATACTTCTCGAAAAATTGAACAAAACGATATAGTTAATGAGGGGTCAAACTTATTTACTTTTCGAGATACAGGGTGTTAAAATTAAAAAAAATTAAATTCTTTTAGTTAATAACAACAATAACTTTAAAACCAATAAACGTATTTACTTGAAATTTAGTACTCGTAGGTTGTTTTTAAATGAAAAATAGCTTCCTTTAGTGAGAAAAAATTATCCATGGTACAATACAATGGTGTGTATTTAGAAAAATTTTTCACCTTTACTTTTTTTTATGAAGTCAGCTATTCTAAAACACAATTATTTTTATTGTAATTTAATTAACAAAAAAAAAACTTTTGTTGAATTTTAAAATAAGTTATATGATGTACTAATGGTTAGTAACAAAAACTAATTTGTGGATTAATACTGCATTTAAAACACTTAGCGAGTGTTTTTTTTCCAAACCAGTTATTTGATTAACCAAAAACACCTTGTATATTTTTATATTTTAAAGGTTGGGTTAAAATAAAGGTTTTTATTTTTATTTATAGATAGCATGTGAGAAGAAATTTCAGATAGACCAACATGTGAGAACTGCTTCACACATTGCAAAAAAAGGAAAAATAGGAGGAAAACATCAAACTTCAATGGCTAAATGTTTCCAATCTACTTCAAAAAAATTAGATGAGCAAGAAACTTTTAATGAAGACTTGTGTCGCGCATTAGTGTCGGCAAACATACCGCTTTCAAAATTAGCAAATGTAAATTTTAGTTCGTTTCTAAAAAAATATTGCAAACTTAATGTTCCAAGTGATCGGTCTCTAAGAAGAAATAATGTGAACGGGCTATACTCGTCGGTGTTAATTAATATTAAGGAAGAAATTGCAGATAATTATTTTTACATATCTGTAGACGAAAACACTGATTCCTCAGGAAAGTATATTGCTCATTTATTGATTGGTTTTCTTAAAGAAGATACCTTACCAAAATCTCATCTTATTTCATGCCAGCAACTTGAGAAAACAAATGCTTTAACAATTTCGCGTTTTATACAAGAAACATTAGCAACTTTTTTTCTTCCGACAACTATTCCTTCTAATAAATTACTGCTTATTTTATCGGATGCTGCTCCTTATATGGTGAAAGCAGGACAAAATTTAAAAATATTTTTCCCAGATTTAATACATGTTACTTGTGTAGAGCATGGATTAAACAGAGTTGCAGAGGAAATACGAAAAAAGTTTCCTCTTGTAAATACCATGATATCCAGTGTCAAAAAAGTATTTCTTAAATCTCCTATAAGAATTCAACTTTATAAAGAAATGCTACCTAACATTCCTCTTCCACCACAACCTATTTTAACGCGATGGGGAACATGGTTAGATGCAGCTAATTTTTATGCAGATCATTTTGTTAAAATAAAGAACATAATTGATACGTTAACAGATGAAAGTTCCCAATCTCTTTTGGATTCTAAACAAACTTTTCAGAGTAACTTGCTTCAACAAGAACTTTCATTTATAAAATCAAATTTTAGTTTTGTTCAAAAAACAATTACTCAGTTAGAATCACCAAAACTGTCATTGTTCGAAAGTACAGCATTAATAAAAGAATTTGCGTCATGTTGTCGGAACGTTAGAGGTTATATTGGAAAAGATATTTTAAAAAAATTTGAAGCTACTATGGAAAAAAATAAAGGTTACCATATTCTTTCTGAAGTAGTCAGTTTTCTAGCTGGAAATATTTCGGAAACAATTAATTTAGAACCAAATGTTTTGGTTAGTTTGAAAAATGCTCCCGTTACATCAGTTGATGTTGAACGAAGTTTTTCCATATATAAATATATGTACTCAGACAGAAGCCACAAGTTTTTGTTAGAAAATTTTGAACACCACTTGGTCATTTATTGTTACCATAATTCTAAATAAGTTTATTCATACTTAAAAATGATGTAGTTACTTAAAATAAATGTAAATCTTAATGAATAGTAGGAAATATTTAGTTATGTACACTTTTTTTTTTTTTAAATAAAATTGTTACTATTTTACGATTTTTTTATTTATTTGTATGCATATTTTGTAAAATATTTGCATATTTTCGGGTTAACACGTGCATATTTATGCGCATATTTTCTACATTTTTATTTGCATATTTGCCGAAGTCTAGTTATAACTTTAGAATCCAAAATACTATAAAGAGAAGGCGTGCCGCAAATGACCGGCGCCCTTGAAAGGGCACCCACTGGTCCATTATTGACCATAGATCATAGAAGGTAAATATTGCATTTTTCTCGTGAACATGTTGTTTGGAGTAATGACGATTGGGGAAGAATATTGTTCACCGATATAAGGAATAATTTCATGCTTATGCAAGAGGAGGTTGGGATATCTGCCATGGTTTGGCCTGCAATAAGACCTCAACTCAATAGAACATGTTTGGGACATCGTAGGGAGACGACTATGACAACTACCTAACGCACCAAACACATTAGATCAAATTGATAAAGATGAAATAAGAACGGCAATTCTAAGTATGAGAGATAGTCGTCAAGTAGTAATAAATGGCAGAGAAGGCAATACTCGCTACTAGTTTAATTTTCTTGAACTTTTCATGTTTGCTTGATGTCAACTTAATTTTTTGTTTCAATAGACTGTTTATTTCTTAACATCTTTTCTCCATCAATATTAACTGTTTACTTATTAGTCCTTGTAACTTTTCAATTTCAGTCTTATTTTTTCTACCAGAATATTGCGAACTGTTTTTACACCTGCACTTGTATATGTTTTGACTGCTAATACTGAATTTCTGTATCTTTTATTTATACATATGAAGTCTATTTGGTTATGAACCATTCGTTCAGGTATATCTGCTGGTGATCACCAGGTGTAAAGACGACGCTTTGGAAGTTTGAAAATTGTGTTTGTTATTACTAGTTGCTTTTCTACACAAAAAGATGCCAACATATCTCCTTTTTCATTTGGTATTCCCAGACCATATTTTCCTATGATATCTGCCTCTTCTCCTTCGCCAATCTTTGCATTAAAATCTCCCATGACAATATTGAGCTCGCGTTTCTTTGTAGTGCTAATACTTTTTCTAGATCATGATAGAATTTTTCAGTTTCTTTTTCTTTATAGTCTTGTGTGGGTACATACGCTTGTAATATATTCACATTTATTGTTTGTTATTGTTTGTATTTGTAACATTAGTATCCTGTCTGAGAATAGGCCACGTTTTTTACAGCTTTATCTGTTTCCTTCGTTACAATTATTGCTACACCATTTTTGTATTTTGAACTGTCTTCTCCTGAATAGTCTACAATGTGATCGTCCATAGTTACTTTGCCAGACCCTGGCCAGCTCATTTTACTTATTTCAAGTATACTTATATTTAGGCGCTTCATTTCTTTTATGGTGTTGTGTACCTATTCGTACATGCTTCTTACGTTCCATGTACCTATTTCTCTTTCATCAGAAAATGTATTCATGCATCTAGATAATCGAGAGATTCTTAGCATCCTTGCTCCATTTAAGGAGCGCTCATACCCAAGGCCGTTGTATTTATCAGCCTTTGGGCGACCCTTGTACCCTATCTGGGCACAGAAATCAATCTAAAGAATATCATAAGTAGCGAACGTGTAGCACGTGTATTTCCAGTGGGAATCGTACAAACTATGCTAATAAAAGATTGATGACTTAAAAAGTATTAGACAAAAGAGCCAAAATAACTATCTACATTAATAATTATACCCGTAATAACCTATTGTTGTGAGACTTGTAAGTACGATATTGTAAGATTTGTTGAATCAGTTGAAAGTCAGAGTTTGTCTCTGACTTTCTGAAAATATTTCAATGGAAATCGATAGAAAGACAAAAAAAGAAAGACCCAGAACGAGTTGGTTGGATAACGTGGAAGACTACCTGAAAAGTATGAATGTAAAACAATGGAGGAGAAGGGCATAAGAGAGGTCTGAATAGAAGGACATAGCCAGATAGACAAAGACCCATCCAAGGTTATGATTTTGTTTATAATTTTAACTGATTTTGTTTATAAATCTTGATCTTAATGGAATTACTTTTAATGTATTATGGTCACTGTTATTTATATAATTGTTATTATTTCTTATTTCTACATATTCTTTAATTATACGTGCATATTTTTGCGATATCAGAAAAGCTGTCCCCATAAAGTATCTTTATTGAAATATTGAGAGCAAAAAAACAATAATTTGCATTTTTAATTTATTTTAATTTTATGATTTATCGTAGTGAATTTGACTTAGCCTAGTTTTCTTAGTAGTTATCTGCTAGAGCCAATTACGTAGGAATAGGAAATTAACATGAAATGATAAGTTCCAGACGTGACATTGGACGTATCAGGTAGGTAAATAAACAGTTATTTCTTACATATTATTATAAAAATCTGCAATGCTACTAGTTAAAACACAAAAATACATACTCAATTACATCTTGTTTGCATACCTGCGTTTTAAGGTTAAAGAAAAATATATTTATATATTAAAATTTCGAAAATTTTAAAATCGAGACAAGTAAAAATACAATAGCCATATTTTTTACTAATAATAACTCTTTTAAACACAAAGTTATAGTGAATTCTAGTGAAACAAGTCAATAATTACTTGTTTCATTTTGTAAATAGTGACTTACCACTTTTGGGCCTCCCAGAAGTATTCCCTATACTGTACAAATTTTTCCTTAACCGAAAACCGCTACCACCAAAAGAAAACTTTTCTAGTATATTTTCCAAATCTTCGTTGGAATGATAATTAAAGTCTAGGGGATCCGCAACAAGGAGCGAACTCGAGATAACCAAAACCGATAACTTTAAGAAAAATGCTACCATATTTGAAATCTTGTATGTATTAAACACTAATCACTTGCGGTAAGTTATTTACTAACGTTGATAACGATGTTTGATTCAATGTTTTTTGATAGATTTCCCTCCCCCACTCGATGTTACACCTGCGTGTTATGAAACTTGTGATTTGGTTCGTTATCGAGTTATATATTTATAAGAAATTTGCTTGATTTGCGATTATTTCTGCAAGTTAATTAAATACAAATTATATAAGAGTATAAAGCTACGAGGGTTGTTCAATAAGTATATGTCTAATCCCTTACCACACATAATTCAAATTAGAATTGTCGTCATTGTCGATTTCTTTCAAAGATGTCCAAGCAGTCTACAGATTTTTGATTCAATATCCAAGTTCGCTTCCATAGCTTACTGTCGGTCGGGTTATGGTCTTGTAGATTACTATCTTAGTCCTTAGATGTACTTCTTGTGATTTAAATATCTGGTTCGTAGAAAGGTATGCCGTATTAGATAAGATGGTTTTTCTGCTAAGCTCTACATCGTATATGTTGTCTTTTTTGATGTTGACTCCTAATTAATATATAAAGCTATCTACTTTTTCTAAGTTTTCAACTGGCAGGTAGAGTTGTGTTGCTTTATCAGATTTGCTTTGTACCAGGATTCTGATCCAGGTTCTAAGTTCAAAATTCCAGATTCTTCATCATCTGCTACAGCCCTTAGAGGGCCTCGACCTTCTCAAGCTTTCTACGCCATTCTATTCTGTCCTTCGCTTGCATTTTCCAGTTGCCGACTCCGATCTTCTCGGCATCTTGTGTTACCCCGTCCATCCAGCTCAGCTTTGGTCTACCCCGTCTTCTCATTCCCACGGGTTGCGCTGTTAGAATCTTTTTTATCATGTTTGACTCAGGGGCCCGGGCTACATGTCCTGCCCACTGCAGGCGGTTTCGCTTAATTATAGTGGTAATATCTTTACCACCAAACGTATGCTTGTAGATATTCTGCAGTTCAAAGTTATATCTACGCCTCCATATTCCGTGCTCACAGACCGCTCCGAATATATTGCGTAGCACCTTTCTTTCAAAAATGGATAGAGCGGATTCATCTGTTATTCCAGATTCTGTTCATGATATTTATGTCATCTGCATACGTTGCCAGTTGGACTGATTTATTGATAAATATGTTGTATCTGCCGTTCGACGTTTTCTAATAACGTATTCCAGTTATAAATTAAACGCTGTTCATACCAGTTCATCACTCTAATGTTATGTTATTTGAAAAGGATCTGTCATCTCGCGTAGCTGTCAGCATCATTCGGAAGAGTATAACCAGTTTGGACGGTATTTAAAATTTACTTAATATTTTGTATAAATGTGCCCTATTTATTGAGTCATATACTTCTTTAAATTCGACAAAAATAAAGATATCTATGTCATATTCCCAGGGTTTATTTAAAACTTACTTAACCGTTTTGATCGATCGTAGACCTTTCTTGTCTCAATCCTGCCTGATAGTCTTCGATGATCTGCTCTGAGAGTGGTTGTAGTCTATGGTTTAATATACTGGTAAATATTTTATATCCACAACACAGCAAAGAGATTCCTCTATAGTTTGGACAGAGGAGTTTGTCACGGCAAGATCACTCCATGCAAAAAGAAATACGAACAGTTGCCGTAACCGCCGTGCTTCCAAAACCGTTTCCACCCGGGTGCAGAGTAATTTAGCCGCACTCCCCAAACCCAACCTTCCCATAAAGTTTTTAAGCATTTGCAAATCAAAAAGTTAAACGCAAATGATAAGGCTCTTCTCACAATATCGAGAACATACCGCCGAACTTTTAGGAGGGCACAAACTTAACTTAAGTGCGTCGAAGATTCGTCGACAAACAATTCTGTTTCGCAGCCCTACAACAACAACAAAAATTAACAAACATAACCATGACCAAATCCCCCTGGAATTTATGGGAGCATAGCTCAATATCAGCCCGACAGCATCCTATTTGGGTTTCGTTTTCACAAGGACTCTCAACTGGAAAACTGATCTAAAGGCAACTTTAGATAGAGTTAGAAACAGAGCCCGTCTCTTAAGACCACTTACAGGGAAATTAACAAAACAAACATAAAGACTCGAACTTATAACGCCTCCTAAAAAGTCATCAGAAACGTAGAATTCTAACAGCCAAACACAGAACATTGCGTAGTGAAACTACAAACCCTGGAGGTTCCCATCCCGTGAAATCCATAATATCTCAAACGTTATAACTATATTCGAGAGAATAAACTCTCTGAATAAAAATATATCTCCAGAGTCATCAACGGTCCACTATCAAATACCCAAGAGATCCTTCTTTCTTCCTTGCTTCGTTCTTCCCCCGGACAGAGGGAGATTGGTTTTTTGCGGTTTCCCAATCTCACTACCTACTCAAATATACTTATAATATGTCCCTCGAATAAATAGCAGTAACTCAAAGGCTAGTTTGTAGCAGGGCTGTCTCTGGAAATCTAACGAGGCCTGGCCGTTAACGCAGTCTGCCAACAACTAAATTTTAGTGCAATACATTAGTTCTGAAGGTGGCTCAAGACTTAAAATCGGCTTGAAGGAGCAATAGTAACTAGAGACACAGTTCTTGTCACACTCAAGCCTACTCACACACATACACACACAATCTGGAAAGAACATCAAATTGCGGTCAGAACCTTTCACATCTGATTTGACAACATCGGCTACATCTCAATAGCGTTCAATATGCTTCGCAATCTAACCACAATGTTAATTTACCCCAGTGACGTTTTTTATTTTCGAAGCTGTTTGCCTTTGTACATCATAAACCACATTCAAGACACACCCTGAAGAGGATAAAAATCTTAAACAGGGGCACCCATGTTCAATTCCCTCCAATAAAGATATCCTACCTAATCCCGAATGAACATTGATGGATAATGGAAAAAGTTAAAATAATTTTACGTTAAAGAAAAAAAAAATAGTAAGAAGCATACTGAGTTTATTTAATATAACATAATTTTACACAACTTATTTGTAATGTTCTATATTAAAGGAATAAATACATAAATATAAATACAGAACAGGATATTAAGATAGCTACTAACTAAATTATACCATTATATAGTAAACTTTGCCTTTTTAACCATTTTTAAAGAACATATTTTAACAATGCCAGACATATCTATATTTTCTTAAGTATTCTTTTCAATTCGTATGAAAATTCGTATTACTAAATTACTTAAATTTGGAAATAGGTAGATGAGGATATTGACGAATAGGTAATTAATGACCTGTAATGCTGTAATGACCAAAATTGTCAATTTCAACATATAAATCTTGACCTACAATATCGTTTTCATTTTTCGCTGGATCAAATAAAATATTTTCAAAAGTACATCTTGCAGACCCAATTGATTTATCGTTTTAAGGAAATTATATAGGTCTTTGAGAAAATTAAACAATGTATCATGTTGCTTTATTTGTTCGAACCTTTTTTCCAATTTTGATAAGGCAATGTCTTATATAAGAAAGTAAAATTAAATTTCAAATCGGCCAGATGGATTTTTTTGTATTAAACGTTTTCTCCATTTTCGGTTTTAGAATGGAGCGGTCCATGTTAGGAATAACTCTGCGAGTCAGAATAACCAACGAAGACATCAGGAGAAGAACCGGAGTGACTGACATTATCGAAAAGATAGCCAGACTAAAATGGAGATGGGCAGGACACATAGCCAGAATGACAGATGGGCGATGGACAAAGAGATTATTGGAATGGAGGCCAAGGGAAGACAAGAGAAGCGTCGGTCGACCACCTACAAGATGGACTGACGATTTAAGAAGATTCAATAAAAACTGGATGAGAGCGGCGCAAGATAAACGGGGTTGGAAACATAAGGAAGAGGCCTATGTTCAGCAGTGGGCTCTTGAGGCTGGATGATGATGATGAAACGTTTTCTCGTTCGAGGCGTAACCACATTAATCGATGAAACGAAGGGTCGCAATCGATATCTTCGGCAATTTCTTTGGCCTCTCATCTCAAATATTGTTAAAACCTTCATTTGATCTAATATTAGATAAATATGTTTTGGTCTACTCCAACAGTCAAATAATATTAGGTAGTGAAGCATCGGATTCCTGCATCCCTTTACTTGCAATATTAGTTTTTGTTAACACATTATACATATAAGTAATAATGGAGTAAATAAATTTAAACGACTTAATCTTTAAAAGTAGCATATATTCTGCTTTCCCATTTAGTACTATAACGACGTTTTAGTGTAAAGGTTGGGATTTTAACTTTTAATACTTGTCAACGTTTAGTCGATGCAGAAAAATACACGTAAAGTTCCTACACAATCGCAGAAAACTTATAATTTCTAAAGATGAGTCATTAATTACTAAATTTAAGCTATGGGCTACACGTAAAAAGCTCCATGGTTTAATTCAAGAACTTGGGATTTAACTTGGGAACTCAAGTCTGGGACTTATTACGACCCCTCATATTCGCACCATTATCGTAGCGCTGTCCTCTTACATACCCTAAACAAATGTGAGTCTCCAAAAAAATTTAATAAAACATTGGTTAAACATTGTCCTGCCGAATGTGATATTAAAACGTATCCTAAGAAATGCTCTCTAATTTCGATTTGCTTTGATTTAGATTTACTAGAACAAACCTTACTACAACGGTAAGTTAATATTTATGACTTAAATCAGGAATTGAATCTTAAATAATAAAAACGTTTTTGCTAGTTTTTGCAGACATATAATTTCATGTCTTATTTTCTCGCATAAGAGAAAATTTAGTTTGTTTTAAAAATGAACACCTAAATAATGAGGCATATTTAATGGAGTCCTTTTAATCTTATTAATTTGAAATCCACAAGAAAACTGAATTACTGTAGTTGGCTGTTTACCATGAATCACAAAAATATTCATTTAAAAAAATTCTTCATAAAACTAAGTAGGTAAGGTATATTAATACAAAATCCCTATCGTTCTACATCGCAAAACGTTTTCGGAATAACTATTCCATTATCAGTGCTATCCTAAAATAAGTATTACCACTTCAATTAAAGCAAACCTGAGAGTAAAATTTTGACCAAGGTTATAACAAAAATGTGGTTTAAGGTTTAATACTTACTGAATTTAAATATTTGAAGTCGTTAAATACATGGGTAAAAACACTTTAAATATAATTGAATTTATTTTAAATTACATTTTTGATGTTACCCCAGTTGTCTAACAATTAATTTTTCTGTAATACAATGAAAAACAAAAGAACATTGCATAAGAAGCATAAAAAGTTACAACATGAGGTTAGTCCATAAAATTTTTTACATTATCCCAAAACATTAACTTATTAAGTTATTAATCTATTAACAATTACAATGTTGTTGAGTGTAGAAAAATCAATGTGAAATTCTAAATTGTTGAATTCCTGCTTCCCTAATTATTTTACATCAAAATTAATAAGAAACTTTTTATAGAGGAGTGAAATCTGTACCTATTAATTATTTAGGTATATAGTTTTTTAGGCCTAACTTTCGATAAAAAATTAAATTGGAATGTGCATATTAATAAATTACAACAAGCATGACAAAACCGGTTAAACATACTTAAAATATTATCTAATAAATTTTGGGGTGCCGACTGTAAAACATTAATTAACCTTTACAAATGACTTATTAGAAGTAAATTAGATTACGGTTTCATATCTTACGGTGCTGCAAGCAAAACTGCTTTAAAAAAACTAAATAGCATACAATCTACAGCTTTGAGATTAGCACTGGGTGCCTTCAGAACTAGTCCTATTAGTAGCTTACAAGTTTTAGCGAGAGAACCACCTCTATATATTAGATGCCAACAATTATCCCTAAACTATATAGGGAAAATATCAGCACAGAAACAACATCCAGTATTCTCCCAAATTTGCCATCCCATTATTGGTTCTACAAAACCAACTAAAAATAGTACTCCCCTTATAGAACGAATAAAATCTTCTAACTTTGATATGAATAAGCTAAATCGATCTCTACAAGTCAGTGTAAATTTTCCTCCATGGAAAATCCAACCACTTACCATTGATTTAACCCTCACAAAATACCCCAAATCAACTACAAATACGATTTTCATTAAACACTTGTACTCCGAAGTGATATCTAATTATCCTAATCATCTCCAAATTTTCAGTGATGCCTCTAAAGCTCATGACGGACATGCTGCTGCATACTGCTGTAAATACACTACTCACACTATATCCATACCTACAAACTGCTGCATCCTCACAGGCGAGACCACAGCCATTTTGGAAGCATTAATTTTCTTCAAAACGCGTAGTGAGAATAAATGTGTCATCATCACTGACTCATTAGGTGTAAAAATGCTCTATTAGGTGTAAAACATATATACATTAGGTGTAAAACATATATACAAATATATAAAAAAAAGTGGACAACCTATCAAACATAAGTCGAATAAACTCACAATACACAACCAAATCAATAAATTACCCATATTCCGATCTCAAAAACCTAATTAAAGACATATGAACATATGGCAAGACTCAGGAAAGATTCAGGAACCAAACTATATGAGATTTATCCCCTTGTGAAGACCATCTTGAATAATCCATGCAATAGAAGGGATCAAGTAATAATTAACCCACTAAGAATTGGACACACTGCACTGACCCATAGATTCTTAATCAACAAAGAACCTTCTCCAACCTGCAGAAACTGTTCTCTGCCATTGACGGTGAAGCATATTCTGATTTACTGCCAGTACCACGAAGAAACAAGAAGAAAATATGGAATCTCAGATGACATCAAAACCACTTTAACCATAAACACTGACCATGTAATAAATTATTTAAAAGATTTACGTTTATATACATCTATTTAATGTAAATAAAATGAACTCTTGTGTACGTTACTCCACTAATAACCCTGCGTGGTTGATGTGGATTATATGTTTTCTCTAAATAAAAAAAAAACAATTTTTAGAATATTAAAAAAATAATTAAAAAATAATAATAACATTCTTGTAACATCGAGGTGATCCTAGAGATATATCACTTATACAATTAACGAGTCAAAGATAGAAATAATGCTTAGAAACAGTTTTTTCAAGTTTTGACTATTGAAGGAAAAAAACACAAGTGGTACCTATAACAAAATTGAAGGGTGCAATCAAAAATACTCGGAAATTAGATCATTTAGCTACTAGATTTTAAGGTTATGAGCCAATAAAGTGGGAAAATATTAGAAAAACACGATTTTTTTGCAATTTGAGAATTTGTAAGTTAAAAATGAATATTTTAACAATGATGATTTATAGCCCGTAAGAAAATAGATGGAAAAGCATACATCTAACTATCTGATTTCGAGGTAAGGTAAACAAAAAGTGCGAAAAGGATAAAAAACGTGGTATTTTCGAATTTTATCTTTATTAAAGAGTTAAATGGGGACTTTGACAAAAGAATGTGATGTGGAAGAAAAAATGTTAAATTATCAACTCAGTTTTGAGGTTATGTGCAAATAAATGAGTGAAAAAAACGTTTTTTGATTTTTCGATACTTTTCGCTCAGAAATTAAAAATTCTGCCTTGGCTATGTAAAAGAAAAAAAAAACATTATTAACATAACATAAGAAATTATTGAAAATTTCAATGATTTTTCCTGAGCTCAATTTTCAATACAAAAATTTGAAAAAACAGGCTATTTTGTATTTAAAAGATACATCTTCATGAATTTTTTCAGATTTTTTAAAGCCAAATTCCGTCCAGAAAAAAATAAAGTCGAAAAAAGCTTCTTTTTAGATTTAAGAGGTTCTATGGGCTCTGGGAAGCTAAAAATTTGTATAAAGTCATAATTTTATATGCTTTATTGAAAGCACAAGTCCCGGTGCTGGTCGGTGCGGGGGCCCTTTTGACCATCTTCACCCGCTATAGCCTTTTTTGCAAGAGTGATTAGACTGCGACGCTACCGACACGGAATTTCAGCAACTAATGGATGAAGACATCAAACATCAACAGAAAATTTTGAAAAAAAAAATAAGAATGGGGGCAAGTGACTCACGAAGCAGCTTTGTGTCATAAGAATGAACTGAAACTGATGCTACGTAAGGTTCAATTCAGAATTAAGAAACAAGTTTTCCGATCACAGAAGCAGAAACAAACAAAATAAAATTTTTTATTTTTTGCTTTTATTTAATTTCCTTTAACCAGTTAGCGGCTTATCCGCTATTTTCATTATCCGCGAGAACCGTGCCAATCAGCTCCATTGGCAAACGGGAGTTTGACTGTATTTAAATTACTAGATAATTACTGATTCGAACAGTTTTTTATGTTTATCATCTAGTGTATAAAATTTGTCATGAAATGTCATATAGCTGTCTTGTCACTTTTAACAGAAACGCTAATAGAAAATGAATAATATTATCAACAAAACGTTGTTAATGTCTTTAAAGCAAGACGTACAATCCATCAACGAGTCTTTGAATAATATTTCAATAGAAGAGAACGATATCAAGTCTTGGCTATTTCCTACCAAACATTACACATTTGTAGATGATTTCATAAAAGGAAACAATATTTTGGAATTGAATGATGTTAAGTTGATTTTAGAATTAGTTATAGACAGGTAAAAAAATTTATTTGAACTTTTAAAAGTAATAAAAATTATTTTTCATTCGACTTAATATCCACTGTGAAATAATGAAAATATGTGCGAGTTGAATTATCTCTAGTTTTAGATCTTTGAGTACGAGATAACCCATATTTGGCACCGAATGTGATAACATTCTATCCATTAATATGTTAATATAGTTCGCTTCTATCTGGATCTTCATTTCAGTTCGTTGTCCTTTAAAAAATCTCAGTATCACTGCAATTTAATAATTTTTGAAAATATCTAAATATTTTTTTATTCGTGTTATAGATTATACATTGGGATAAGATTATTATCATGCACAATTAATAAGACAATACAAGACAAAAATCTCGAAATACAAGAATTTGTATTAGCACAATCTCGGCCTATGACTGTTGGATATTGCTTTGAGAATTTTCGAAAGATTATTACGACCCTTTTGGACCAAATGGTAAAATATTTCAAATCTATACCAATAATTAGGTATATCTTTATTATCTTTTTTGCTTACTTTTCCTTCTTTTTGTTTGTTTATTTGAGATTTGTGTTACGTTATAGTCAACTTAAATTAGTATTAGTCATTTGCTAAAAGTGCAATATTATTCCGGTAATAATATTATTGATTTCAGAATACAAATTTTAAAGCTCAGGGAGATCATTCAAGAGATGAAAATGAAAAGGACAACGTTAAAACAAATTGTAAAACGCAAACCGATGTAATTTCTAAAGCCACGTGTGATAGTTGTTCCTCTGCTATCACGTCTATGAAATTTTTGCTGGATATGTTCAATATTACCAAAGGTGATATTTATCAAATAAGGTAATCTACTTTTTCTTATATATATATATATATATATATATATATATATATATATATATATATATAGAAAAGAAATTTAATCTTTGCAGATAAGTTCAATAGTAAACTCTTAAATATTGGGGAAATCTGCAAGAAAGACTCTAATGAGTATCAATTGTTTCGCCGAACGTTTTCGCCAAAGAGAATTAATTTGGCTTCTTCGGGGCTGAAAGAGAATAATTGATCTTACCTTAACTTAGAATTGTAGAGTTAGAATGTTAAAAAACTTAGCTAGTAACAACATAGTGGTGTTTTTTTGTTACTATGTGCAAAAAAAGTTTTTTTTTTAACGTTGGAAATGTATGGTAGCTTTGAACTTAAAACGCAAAGGTTTACCCAAGGTTAATCGAAAAACCCAATGTAACTACATTTAAAAGAATTACCTCCTTTAGATTTAAATCTAATAAAGTATTAAACATCACTCACTTTTAAACAACAACATGTACATTTTCTACTAACTTCATTTTTTGTAAAGGGGTGTACCCTAATATTTTGGTGGCTCAGGCATGTTAACCTGCTTTTTAACCTGATGATGGAATTGATGTAGCCCTTTTAAGGGTTTTTAAATATATACCTACATACAAAGATTAAACCTCTTTTTTTTTAATTTATCTGCCTTTTTTTAATGTTTTTGTTGCTTAGATATAATATATTTCTTTAAAAAAAATGTTAAAAGAAAGCTTATCATTATTACACGTAACCTGAAGCCGTTTAGAAGGGCTTTAAATCATAGTTTGATTTGTAGATAATAAGATAGTAATAGAATATCGGTCAGTGTACTTCGAAGTGTGGAATAGTTCAAATCTATATTTTTTACTATTGTGTATTACTTTATTTTGAACCCATTTTTGGATCGACGTAATTGTATGGTTTTGTTATTATAATTAATAGTAGAAAATGAATATATAACATCCTAAACCTAGCTTATCGCAAGTGCAGGGGCATCTACCAAAGATTTACTTTTGGTAAGTACCTATATGTCATAATATTTTTAGTGTTTCTAATACTACACATAACTAATTACTCTTTTATTTTCAAGGTGAGACCGTGTCCGATGATAATCTGTCAATGACATTAACTGGGACTTCTACAGATGATGATAAAATCAATATCATTGGTCCAATAGCTGATATTTTTTTGAAGGTTGAGTTATTTGCTGGACCGTCTGGTCCTGCTACCGATAGCAAACACCAAATATAACGATATTATCAAACTTTATAAAGAAAAAGTGATTCCTGGATATTTCCAAAACAAATTCACTGATCTACCTTATTTCGAAAACATAAAATATGCTTCACCAGAATCAGACATAGAAGATGTTGATCCTACTGATGATCAAAAATTATTTTAACTTTTTATATCTTTGTAATAATTCTGGATTTGATTTCATTTTGAATTGTTTATTTAATAGTTTACCTTTAGATTTATTAGATATATATATATATATATATATATATATATATATATATATATATATATATATATATATATATAGATTATTAAAAAATTTAAGAATGTTCTGTTCTCTACATATTAATAAACTACTATAAAATGGGTAAAACAAAATACACAAATACAAAGCGTAAAATCACAGCAAAATTAAATTTAAATTCCGCGAGTAAAAGAATCAATGCAACACTGTAAAAATATCCATATCCTCACTGCATAACGTTTACTGCACGAATGGTTTTGCTAGACCCCCACTTTCAAATTTGTTTCTGCGCGGTGACTTTTTAATTTCACGAGATATCTGTTTGTCTGTACATAGAATGTTTATTTCATAAAATTTAAAATTTATTTCATGAAGTTAAAATGGTCATAACTCGTTAAATACCCTGTATAGTAGTGTGGAATTTCAATTGTAAGAACATGGATTATGAGAGGAATCTAATTATGAGGAAATATGCGGGGGAAAATATGTTTAAAAATGTATGTTTGTTTCTGGAGAATATCAGTGCCTACATTTTTCCAAATAACTTTTTTAGATATTCTGTACCACAATGGAATTATCGACCACTGTCGCACTAAAACTCTCCCTGTATATATTTAAACTTAAAGCTACGATTAATATTATTACAAAAATTAATATCAAGTCACCTGTTTTTCAGGTTTAACAGCGTGAATTTTCACCACACCTCCCTTTCGAGATTCTCTCTCATGTCTTCTTCGGGGCTTCCGGCGTCTCAGTCTCATCAGTCTCCAGATCTTTTCACTATGGTAAGTAGTGAACACTGTTCACTGTTCACTACTCACTGCGCTACTGCTACTGGAGATGACTGATGGTTTATTTATACTGTCGATGACGCATTTCACCAACGTGGCATTTGGTTAGGGATTGGCCTGAAGATTCCTTTCGGCGGGATTTGGATAATGTTTTCTTTAGTAATTGCCGCGTCGAAGGCAATACCATTGTCTCTTTAATTTAGACAATTCGGCTTTTTTTCAATTTCTATAGCTTCCCGAATAAATTTTGGTTTATAAAAACGGATGAGAGCTATGGTTCTAGAGTTTTCAAAATCTATTTTGGAACCCGTATGAAGAAAATGTTGACGCAGAGCTGAAATTGAATCGGAATGACGAACAGAAATGGAATGTTAATAAATTCTATTTTGGATTCTACGATTGGTTTGGCCTATGTATCTAAGATCGGGAGCAGTATGCACAAAATTTCATAAAATAAACTCCGTGTTGTTAATTGGGAATGTTGTCTTTGATATTTGTGACATATCTTTAAGGAAGAAAAGTTCTGTATGACGGGCGCCTGAGTTTTTGAGTTGAGCTTGAGGGGGAGATTAATGCATTTGGATGTTAATATTGCTGTGATTTTCGCGGTAACCATTTTCGATGAGAGCTTGTTTTCAAGCGAGCTTAGGATCTGTTTGCATCATCGTAAAGGCGTATTAGTCTGGAGAAAAAGCTACCGTTTTTCGATGTTTTAATAAGGTAAAAACCAATCTCAAGGTTTTTATCACACTGTTTACCGAAAACACACGCATATACCAACCGCTACTTGCATGCCAACTCTCATCACTCACCTTCATAAATTAATTCTACATTAATATCCACGTTAATTAGTTTATATTAAACTTTTGTTAAACTTAAATATTTTATCTCACAATAAAAAATTAATAGAATTTAGTTAATAATTTAACAGAACATTTAGATATTAATTAGGAGGTACGAAGTTCGCCGGGTAAGCTCGTATTTATATAAACACATAACAATTTTACAATATACTCACACAAGATTGCATAACAAAAGATAGAATTAAAGAAATTATGAACAAAATTGCCTATCCTAAGCGTGTAGGCTAGACATAAAACATACAGACACGAGGTAAAAGGAGCTTTCCCAGTAAAATCATATGAAACTAATAGCAGATTAAGTACTGCTAATAAAAATTTTAAAATGTATCCCCAAATTGAAATTTCGATTTTTATATTTCTTCTTTTAGACAAACCCAATCCAATATCCACGACATAACCCAGTTTGGCTGTATGCTTCGTGCAACTACTTCCATAGAAACCCAATTAAAAGAGCTTATTGAAAAGCTTATCTCAGCTGAGGATCAAAATAAAAATTCAATGAATCAAATAAAAGAGTTATCAGTAGAGCTGAAGAACAAAAATGGGTCCATCACTCTACTTCAACACGAAAATAGCACCCTTAACGATTCCTTAAAAAAAGGTTAAATATTTTTGTCTTATATAAATAATGATAAACGTTAACGTTTTATGTCTATTTTAGTTAGAGTAAAAGTAATTACGCTGGAAAATAAAATATCTGATCTTAAAAAAGAAAAACATAACGATAAAGAAAAAATAACCAACATAGATAATATTAATAAAGAACTCAACTCGAATATACTTATATTTAAAGAAAATAATGATCAGTTAAAATGTGACAACAATATCCTGAAAGAAAATGTAGAAAAAATAAGAATTTTATTGAAAGACCTGCAGGAAATTTCAAAACTTAAAGAAAAATTATTAATAATTGAATCAGAACTTCACTCGTTCCAAGATGTATTCAAAGATTTAAACAATTCTATAGAAACATTAAATACACGACTAAAAAAGATTTCCAGGAATCATATTGGAATGGAAAGTAGATTGAAAATTTTAAGTTGTGAAATCGTTACAGACGCTGATAGTATAACAAACAACTTTCAACATTTTCAGGTAATGTCAATAGGTACTACTTTAAATTCTTCATTATTGTTTCATATTTTGTTGTTATTAGGAAAAACTTCACGAGAAATGGGCCGAATTTGATGTTAAGCTCGCTAACCAATCAAATACTATCCCAAAGGTCCAAATCAAAGGTAATCCCATCGAAGATTTTACGAAGCAAATTGAAGAAAACAAAGAGAAAATAAAAATATTACAAAATGAAAACACTAAACTTGAAACAATTATAAACAAATATAAAACACTTAGAAAATAAAAACATATTATGATTATATATTTAAAAATAAAACGTACAGTTTTTATCGAAATAAATATTGTTATAAGAATATTTTATTTATTGATTTCCATTTTGTTTATCAAAAAAATGAATGTGGCAATGTTTTTGAACTTTTTGAATTTAATATAACTGGTATAATATACACAATTGTGTATTAATAGTTGCCTGTATAAGAAAAAACTCATTTGACAATCTGTCAATTTTGAACTTTGTATTGTACACAATACATAATAATAGGAGGAAGTTGTGTACTGTGACTGTGTACTCTGAACTTCTGAACAGTCTGAAAACAGAAACAGATCGGCAATTTCATACCCTACGGCTGTGATATATGTAGAGTATTTATTTTATATATTTAAATTTAATATATAGTATTAGTTCCGTCTATAACATGTCGGAATCTTCGGCTAAACCCACTTTACCGTACAGCAAATCTAATGCTAAAGAACAAGATAAGGTAAGTTATATTTTTTCTCTAGGTTAATATTCAATAATATTTTTGTTGCAGAAATTGTTGGAACCGTTTGGGTATATTCTTCAAGTCCCTGGCAAAAATATTAGATCTAAACTTGCAAGTGCTTTTAATTATTGGTTGTGTATTCCTGATGAAATCTTAACACAAATCAGCGACATTGTTCAAATCCTACACAATTCTAGTCTTTTGTAAGTTATACTTAATGATATGAAACTGAAGAATAACATTTATATACCTATTTTAGGATGGATGACATTCAAGATAATTCTATATTACGAAGAGGTATTCCTGTAGCTCATTCAATATATGGAGTAGCTAGTACAATAAACTGTGCGAATTATACATCATTTATTGCATTAGAACGAGTAACTGACTTGAACCATCCAGAAGTAAGTTTACTTTGGTAAAAAATCATTTATTCTTATAATACTAATGTTCATTGTATTATCTTATGGCATTTATCATTTATCGCTTAATCAAATATATTTTTTTTTACCAAAGCTTTAACTTCCTTATCTATGTTATATCTGATACATTTTTTGGTTTTTATTAAATGAATCATGTACATTGGAAATATGAGAAGTACAAATCCTATTTGAAAACTGTTTTTGTGTATGAGATATTTTTAATAAGAATTTAAAGAGAAAAAAATTTAAGACCATTAAAGGTTTAAGTAAAAACCAAACATGGTATTTTTCCCATGTATGTGTATTGTTAGAATAACCTTGAATGTAATCTACTGAATCTATAATTATATAGTGCTGGCACAACAAATCTCAACAATTTAATTTATAAAAATCTACCTCAATATTTATTTGTATTTGTATAAAAATAAAATAAACATTTCAGGCAATCTCTATTGCCATAGAGCAAATTTTGGAGCTTTATAGAGGACAAGGAATGGAAATTTATTGGAGAGATAATTTTACATGTCCAACAGAAGATGAATATAGGCAAATGGTTATTAGAAGTAAGTATCAGTAATTCTAGATAATTTTTACTACTTTCAATGACTTATGCATATCTTGAGGATTGTTTGAAAAATATGTGGCCTTGGTAAAAATAAGACTGCTATACCCTGACAAGAAAATAGAGACTGTGATTCATTGTTAAAAACCGATTTTAAAACTGCCAACTGTTGGAAAATCATACAATTCCTGTTAACAACCAATACAAAACCTGTTAAGTTGGATGGAGCCCAAAAAATCTACGTAATTATCTACACTCAATTCAGGAATATTGTGGCAAAACGAAAAATTTATTACCTCGAGACTTAAGTTAATACCGGACATACAGTCGCCAAAGTTTAGCAAGATACAACAGTATCAAATGCACAACAAGCCTTTTTTGAAGGTTTATTAACAAGATTACGAGCGCCGTCAGGAAAGGGCGAGCGTCTAACTGTCGCTTATATTGGCAGCAATACTGGTTTTCTGCAAAATGGTGCCCTTGTTTTTATATGGAAGAAAACTAGGGACTATCATGAACACATGAATTCCATATGATTCGAGAACATTCTCCAGCGTGCAGGTAGTAACTCTGTCATAGTATTGAATAATGTATCTTATTACAGCCAAATATGCTATTATAAATCACATATATTCAACTATTTATTAATCTTTAAAATATACATAAAAGGCTTATTTACGACTAGAATAAAATCGTGGGTCAGATAGCCAAGCGGTCCAGACTTCACTGTAAATGATCTATTGAATTGATTGTTCAAGTCCTGACCAGAAAACAAATATTGTATATACGTAACAGTATAAAGTCTAAATAGTCTGCTACTTAGCCTAGAATACGCTGGTATATCGGATATACTTATGGATAAGCAGTATTAATAAAAGATAGGGGCTTGCGGCTTGATGTTACTCACTCCACATCCAATCCCTATCGGTTGAGTGTTTACGCTTAAAAAACCAGAATATAAATAGTTATAAATAAAAACGTTTTTACGAACAATCGGTAAATTTGTTATTTGGCAATTAGTTATCTAAACTAATTATTAAAAAAAACATCTACCTATTTATAAAATAAATATCTCAAATAAATTCAAAGTTCAATACAAGACAATACTTCTTTTAAAATACATTTATGAAACGCCACTGATAAAGAGTAAATAATTACGAATTCGTATAAATTGCGCTAACCAAATATTAATTTGCTAAATCGTATCGTGAATTCGTCTGCTGTTACAGCTGGCTCACTGTAAAAGACCGCATAATATCCATTAAAATGTACGGAGAGCTATCAAATCTTGTAAACCAATATTATTTTGATTTTCTTATTAGGAAACGGCGTATTTGATTTGCACCTCGTACAATTCGAATATCTTCTTCTTGTTCTTCTTGACTGGCTTTACACCCCGGGGTGAGTCTTCTCTGCATCCACTATAGCCCTCGGTCTTCTATGTTCTTCGATTCCATTTTCCATTGTTGTACATCAAAAAATCAAAATTTATCATATTACATTTATTAGACACCTTTTTTAATATATTTTGTCAGAGTATAGTTTGGAGTCAGTGGCGCACCTAAAATTTTCCTGTGGGGGGGGGGGGTTGGTGGTCACCAAATTTTTTTTATGCTACCTCTATTTTGACTCCTTAAAATTTGTGAGTAATTGTGTCAGAATAGTAAACTGGGGGTGGGGGGTTTAATCTCCAAACCCCCCCTGGGTGCGCCACTGTTTGGAGTTACTGTGTTGAACAAGCATGAGAACTTTTGTTACGAAATAAAAGCTTTTTGGTTGAAAAAACCTTCGAATTTCATGTTAGGCCAAGCAATTATCGAAAATCTTTGAACGTCTTAAGATAAAACTGAGGCTTATTATGCTCTATAAGTTTTACTTATCTTTCTTGTTTATATTTTTTAGAAACTGGTGGACTGTTTATGTTAGCTATAAGACTGATGCAGCTGTTCAGTAAAAACAAACAAGATTTTACAAAAATTACTGGTATTTTAGGATTGCTGTTTCAAATTAGGGATGATTATATTAATTTGATATCCAAGGAGGTAACTTTCACTTTTTTATATCAATTATTTTGTTTAACATGTGTTCTAGATATGTTTTATCAATATCTTTTCAGTTTATGCTGCATAAAAGCTACTGTGAAGATTTAACTGAAGGTAAATTCAGTTTCCCAATAATACACGCTATTCGTAGTCAACCCAATGACCAGCAAGTAATTCGTATCCTTTTTAACAATGAAAAATGTTAAATGATGAACTGTTTGCAAATCTGGGTCCATTTTGAATATGTAAAAAAAGAAATGATTTGCTCACAATCGGTTTTATTATAATCTGATTGAATTGTTTTGGGCTCTACAATTTCAGCCCATCTTCAGGTCCTCGATAACGGTTACTTAACCAATAAGGTTACAAGGCGATAGGTTTATTTGCTCGATTCTGTCTGGGCTGATGGAGGAACCTAATGACTACACATAGATGCAAAAACAGTGTCTTAAGGAAATGCATAAAGAGCAGAAAATACTGGTTGTATATTTGATGTGACTATTGTGGATTTTTAAAACAAAACACTAAAAATAGGAAGAAATACTGACAACCCCAAGGTAAAAAAAAACATTTTTGTTTTGAAATAATCTACACAGTATTCACATCAAATATACAATCCATATTTTTTACTCTTTATATATTTCCTTAAGACACTGCCCTTGTACCCATGTGCAGTAATTTGGTTCCTTCACCAGCAGTATCCTGGCAGAATCGAGTAAATTGGGTGGTTACTTGTTATGAATATGTACGCATGGTAACTACTAACTACCAGTCGATACCACATTTGACCAACACACCACTGTAACCAAATATATTTTTCCTTACATTGATTTTAAGATATTCTTCGCCAAAGAACGAAAGAAACCGAAGTGAAAAAGTATTGTGTATCACTATTAGAAAAATATGGCAGTTTCGAATATACTCGACAAACTCTACAAGAATTGCAGAACGACGCCAGAGAGGAAATAAAGAAACTCGGGGGCAACCCGTACATGGAAGAATTTGTAGCGTCTCTTGCTAAAATGTAAATGGTATTAAATAAGTGTAAACTTTTTATTTTTATATAAGGTGTTGAATAAATATGTTTTTATTGATTTGTTTCATTACTTAATGAAGTTTTTGGAGTATGGAGTACAGTACAATTCATTTGCGAAATTTACTTATGGAAGGAAGACATATTTTAAAATATTTTAGCATCTGCTAGGTAACTCACAGACAAACAGTGGTGTTTATTTTCTGTTATCAAGTATAGATGGCGCTGCGTATCAATAGCACCATATTCAGCGAGAAGTTTGCTCAAGGAGGCTTTTCTCCCTCTAATGTTAAACTAAAATTATATAGAATATGTCTTTTCTCTCGGACTTAAATTTAAAAGCGCAAATTTTAATGTTTTCTTTGGTGGAAATTAGTAAGTGTCCGAAGTTCAAGAAATACAGAAAAGTAATAATCAAAAAAATTTACCTGAAAAGTCAACAAAAATGTGTAAATGTCTTAATACTAACAAACGTAATTAAAAAATAATAAAATTAGTGATTTTTACTATTAAATTATGTAAAAATATATAATATTGTTTAGAATAATTAAGATTTTTTTCTTTCAAAATAATACACCGGATATCAGCACAAAGTTAAATTTTATGTACATTCGACACTGTTGCCAACGTTTAAAAGGTCTAAAAATTTCATGAAAATCACTTACCTTAATAAACAGTTGGATGCAATCTTAATAGGTAGATATAATAATGAGGCAGTAGTAAAGAATGCATGCATAAACTATGGATAAAAATAGATTTATTATAAGACAAATTCTGATTTGTTGACTTAAAGAAAATAAACAACTAATCGAATCCTAACTTGCGACATAGCAAATGAAAGAATAGGATATAACGAATATATAAGACAGAAAAAACTAACAATGCGACTACCAGCTAACAGCATCTTCCTTATTAATGAACATATAGCGACATACGAGATATGACATGATACTATGGATGATAATAACCACACTATAAGGTTAATTTGCTTTATTATCCTGAAGAAGGCCTCGGACTGATTGCAAAATAAACAACTAGGCAAATTCTAGCATATGAAATATGGAATCAAACGAAGTTAGATATATAGTACATATCGATGGCTTAGTTCCAAATGTGGGCTAACTACAATTTTTCCATTTTTAAGCTATTTACACAGTAAACCGCATAATTATTTTAAGTTTTGTTCCAAATGTGGCAAATTGCATTAATTTAAAAATTTGCGTCAATATATATACAACCATTAGTATCTATGTACACAATGAACGTAGTTCGCAATTCCATATGTAGCTAGTAACACATAGCCACCTTTAGACTGGACATCTTTCGATGTAGGTCAAGTTAGCGCCATTTGTTTTATTATAACCCATTGTACAATGAACACATTGTGTTCTTTGTACCATGGCCTGTAGTCTGGCGTAGGAAGTGGAATAAGTATGTGTGTGAATTAATGGGATCTTCCTAATAAGGAGCTCTCCGTTGAATGGGTTAGGCCTGGTGAATGGGAAGTGTAGAAAGATGTGAAACGACCACGCTAGAATAGTTTCTGTCACCATAGCTCTGTAGAACTCTACAACCGACTCTTAGAAGATGCTCTGCGGAATGAAAAGGCCTCAACTCCAGGAAATAATACAGAATTGAAAAGGTATACGGTATCTATTCAAAAGTTGCAAAATCGACTCTTGGTGGCGCACTGAACTGGAAAAACTTGGAAAAGCAAGAACAGCTTTTAATAGAGCAGAACGCACCAAACTCAAAGAGAATTGGGATTCTTATCAATCAAATCTCAGAGAGTTTAAGAAAGTCTGCAGACAAAGACAAAGAGCTGCTTGGAGAACCTTCTGTGAGGAAGTCGAAATTTCCCGCAGGCTTCCAGGCTACAAAAAGCGCTCTCAAAGGACCCACATCGACATGTCGGCATATTAACGAAGGAAGATGGAAACTAAACTTCCAACCCTTGCGAAAGTGCTGAGGTCCTGATGAAAACACACTTCCCCAGTTCTAGCACCTTAACAGCACCAAACTGGATGGAAGAAACAATCATACCCTCAATAAACGACTGGCATCTCGCCAGAACAATTATTAATGAGAAAAAGCTA
The DNA here is from genome assembly GCF_040954645.1 of Diabrotica undecimpunctata. Lineage (NCBI taxonomy): Eukaryota > Metazoa > Arthropoda > Insecta > Coleoptera > Chrysomelidae > Diabrotica > Diabrotica undecimpunctata. Next base: position 39,496,531 of record NC_092809.1, on the reverse strand, counting down.
AAATGGGCCATATTGTGCTTTACCCCTTTCAAATCACCAGGGACTGACGGCATATATCCAGCCCTACTACGGTAGGGATTGGATATCCTTCTGCCGCACCTTGTGGAAATATTCAGAGCCTATTTGGCTCTAAAATATATTCCTAGGAAATGGAGGGAGGTACGTGTAGTGTTCATACCAAAACCAGGTAGGATAGACTACACCGTACCAAAGGCTTGACCAATTAGCCTAACATCCTTTCTGTTGAAAACGATGGAAAGGCTGTGCGAGAGATACATAAGGAATAAAGTTCTGGTCCATAACCCAAATCAGCATGCATATACTTCGGGAAGATTTACCGATTCTGCACTGCATCATGTAAAGGGAAGAATTGAAGGATCGCTGGACAATAAATAATTCACCTAGGTATATTCATAGACATTGAGGGAGCGTTTGATAAAACCACATTTCCAACCATCACTCAACAGCTTAACGTCAAGAATGTTCCCCTGGCCGTAAGCGAATGGATATTCAGTATACTCTCTAATAGAGGAATAAGCTTAAATGTAGAAGACGTTTCTGTTAGAGGCATGCTTACGAGGGGGTGTCCACAGGGGTGCTATCACCACTCCTCTGGAATATAGTTCTAGATACACATACTATGTGAGTGTGTGTATCAAGTTGAACACACTAGGAACACCTACTATCTATAAATCCTATGAAAACAGAGATGGTCCTCTTTACCAGGAAAAGAAGAATCACGGGCTTAATACCCCCAAGGATTCTAAACTACAGACTAAATTTTTCTGACGAGGTGAAGTACCGTGTGTATTACCCTTTGACAGGAAGTTAACATGGAACTCACACTTAGATGGTAGAACTAAAAGAGCATATATTGCCTATGAGCAGTGTCGACGAACAGTCGGACGCACCTTGGGCTTTTCGCACAAGGTGATCGCAGAGGATCACAGAACTGCACTCCATAGAGAGCAAATGGAATAATATCAAAACAGCAGTGCTGACAGCAGCAGCGTCCACCGTGGGAAACAAGAAAAAGAAGAGAAGAGGAACATGGTTTGATGACGAGTGCAGGCAAGCGATAGAAGAAAGAAACGAAGCGCACAAAATGTACATAACAAGAAGAACACGGGAAAGACGAACATCATTTGAAGTCGCAAGACGGAAAGCAGACAAGATATGCAGAAACAAAAAGAGAGCTTATGAAAATGGACAAATAGAAGAAATGGAACAAAATTTCAAAAAAAACGAAATTAGAGGAGCTTACGAATACCTAAAAAAGATAAAAAGTGGATATAAACCTCAAACAAGCCTATGCAAAGATGAAAATGGGCAAATAATCAGTGACCAACAGAAAGTCACAGAAACCTGGAAGCATTATTTTCAGACCCTACTTGGAACACAAGTAGATATGGAAGATGAAATGGGTACGAACCATGTAGAAGAGAACGAAGTTGAAGTAGAAGCTCCAACCATAGAGGAAGTTCTCGAAGCTATTAAGGCCCAGAAAAACAATAAAGCCCCGGGAGTTGACGAGATTCCGGCAGAACTGTATAAGGTAGGTGGCAACCACCTATCAAGTCATATCCACGCGCTTATCAAAGAAATATGGCAAGAAGAGAAAATACCCGACGAATGGAAGAAAAGTATAGTATGCCCAATCTATAAAAAAGGAGACAAACTCCAGTGCAAAAACTACCGTGGAATTTCTCTACTATGTACAGCGTATAAAGTCCTCACGTATATTATAAACCAGCGACTCCAACCACTAGCAGAAAATATTATTGGAGAATATCAGACGGGCTTCAGACGGGGAAGATCGACAATGGATCAAATATTTACAGTCAAGCAGGTCTTGAGCAAATCGTGGGAACACGACATTGATGTCCACAACGTGTTTGTAGACTTCAAACAGGCATACGATTCAGTCAAAAGGGACAGACTATACTATATATTGGCAGAATTAGCAATACCACATAAGCTAATTAGACTCATTAAAGCCACAATGGATGAAACTCAGGCATGTGTACGAATACAAAACAACCGGACAGACTTTTTCAAAATCTCGCAGGGACTAAAGCAGGGAGATGGGCTGGCACCAACATTGTTTAACCTGGCACTGGAGTATGCGGTTAGGCAAATGCAAACTGGACGAGAAAACCTACTGACCAATAAAACGGTTCAACTGGCTGCCTACGCCGATGATATTAATATTATGAGTAGAACATCAACAGGAGCACAGGAAGCATACGCAGAGTTAAAAACACAAACGAAAAGGCTAGGTCTGGAAATTAACACAGAAAAAACAAAAATAATGGTACAGACGAGAAGAAATATAATCACACAAAACATTATGCATGAAGATGACATTGAAACGGTTGGAAAGTTTACATACCTGGGAGTAGAAATATATGCCGATGGAGCAGAGGATGGAGAAATACGAAAAAGGATAACGCAGGCAAACAAAGCTTATTTTGCCCTCTCCCATATATTTCGGTCTAAAAGTGTCCACCGAAATACAAAGATGAGAATCTATAAAACTTTAATTCGGCCAATAGCATGTTATGGCAGCGAAGCATGGGTCCTGAAAGAAACATCCAAAAACAAACTCGACACATTCGAAAGAAAAGTACTGAGGAGAATACTAGGACCTGTGAGGGAAAACGGAATCTTCAGAATTCGATATAACAACGAGCTCTATCAACTGTATGAGGAAACACCCCTGTCAGACTTCATTAGAATACAAAGATTGCAATGGGCCGGACATGTGATACGAATGGGAGAGGATAGGCTACCAAAACGAGCACTGAACGCCAGAATGCAGGGAAAGAGACCAGTTGGAAAGCCAAGAAAGCGCTGGGAAGACACAGTAAGCAGCGACGCACAAGCACTTTTAGGAGTCCGTGTATGGAGAAGAGCAGCCACAGACAGACAAGGGTGGAGGCAAAAAATAAAGGAGGCCAAGGCTCATTTTGGGCTGTAGTGCCGTAGAAGAAGAAGAAGATCGCCTGGGTCTACACTGCTGTCATTAGGCCAATGCTAAGTTACGGAGCTATTGTTTGGGTACCAAAAGTGCTACAGGCAACAGCGATTAACAAACTAAACCATATTCAGCGGATGGCTTGCATAAATATAACCGGTGCCATGAAAACAACACCAACTGCTGCAATGCTGCAAAGTTAGTCATTGGCATCACGCTTCTAGATACATATGTCAAAGAGGTGGCGCTGGTGACAATGATGCGACTGCACTCAGCTGGTGCAAACCTTGATGTAGGAATGGAACAATTGAGAACTCGTTTCTGACGGGGAGAGCTGGATGCGCTACCCCTGCTACAAGCAAGCTGCCACTCAATTGAACAAAATTTTGTCTTTAACAAACCCTACAAAATCGAAACAAGAGTGTATAGGGAGACAAACGTGGCAAATGCCTATTGCATATACACCGATGGGCCCAAAATGGAAGAAGGCTCAGGATGCGGGATATACTCCAGATCATTGAACCTAAGAATAAAGTGGGGTATGGGCAAAAATGCCAGCGTAGTTCAGACATAACTGGCTGGTATCTCCATAGGCGCAAAAGAGATAACCCAAAAAGATGGGGTAAACTATAATAATCTACACAGATAGCAGACAAGCGCTATTAACCTTGAATAGGTCACGTGTCACATCAGGGTTAGTAATGGAGTGTCACGAACCACTAACTCAAGCTTCGGATGGGTATACCATCATCCTGAGGTGGGTTAAAGGACACGATAGGAATCAAGGCAACCGCATTGCTGACCAATTGGCTAGGAAGGCGGTAGGCCTAAGACTCTTAGGACTTGGGGATCTTTTTGGTTGGTCAACTGCAACAATCGCGGAAATTGTCAAATGTCACTCCCACACGCAAACCGTAAAAAGATGGGAAGAAGGGCAAGGATGTAGTCTTGTAAGGGTAACACTAAGTAACCTTGAAGAGTCAGCGTCAAAGAAGTACTTGGGAATGACCAGGAAAATCCTACGCTTGACAGTTGGTTTTTTAATTGGTCATTGTCAACTAAGCAAACACCTCCACACACTGGGGCTAGCAGACACACCACTATGTAGGAAGTGTGAACGAGAAGACGAAACTGTAGAGCATGTCCTGTGTGAATGCCCTCGTTAATATGAGAGTACGCGTTCGGCGAGTCCTGGCCCACACAAGGGAGATGTCTCCTGGTAACTTGTCCACCTTCCTAGAAATGGCAGGATGGACAATGAGTTATGAACGACAGCTCCCTGGGAGGATGCACAATGGGTCAATTGTGGCCTAAGTGCTGTGGAATTTAACTCACCATCTCTACTCTACAGATACAGATAAGTGAATCTAAGAAATCGTCGCAGGTTCCAACTTATACAGAGCTAAAGTGGAATTTTAAATATTCTAATGAGTCAAGGCATAATCGTAGTTCATCCTTTGTTACGAATTCGTCGTCAATATGCTGTGCCTTATGTAAACAAAGTCATTTTCTAAACCAGTGTCCGTTGTTTTTAAAAAATCTCCAGAAGAAAGATACCAATTTTGTAAAGAATCTTCCTCGTGTCTTAGGTGTTTTAATCAGGCTAATCGTTCTGTCAAGTCGTGTCCAAAAGCCTTTAAATGTAGTAAATGTAATAGTCATCTTCATAACAGTCTATTGCACTTCCACAGAAATCGTTCCAATAGTCAGTCGTCCACAGAGAATACAAATGGTCCAGGGGCATCGGAAGTCGAACGAAATTCGGCTGAAATATCACATTGTGCTGCTAGTTTTGTAGGGAAGAAAAACGAAACAGAAATCTTGCTCGGTACCAGTTTGGTTCATGCGATTGATAGTAAGGGATGTAAACAGCCCTTGAGATGTCTTCTAGATTCGGGTTCAATGAGCTCGTTCATTAGTCGAAAAGCTGCCAGTAGATTAGGCTGGCCTAAAACTCCTTGTTCATTTGAAGTTAACGGACTCAATTCGATGCAAACGAGACTGAATCATGGTCAAATAAGTTTTTCTATCCAAACGGGCTGTCATGAAGACAAAACGTTCTCGGAATCCATGTTCCATCATCAGTGTCCTAAAAAGTATATAACCACTTTAATTAAAAAGAACATGAAGTTTAAATATTGACCAAAGGTTTAATACAAAATGTGTTTAATACTTACTAGGTGTACATGTTTTGAGCCACTAAATATCTGGGTAAAAACCCGTTAAAAGTTATGTGTTACAATTTAGTTTACATTATTTAGTATTATATTTTAGGATGTTAAAGTTATCAGTGGATATGATAACATGGCAACGTACGACTCCACATGAAGTTGCTGGTCATGAGACGAAGTGTCTACGAGGACTTGATGATAGCAACTGATTTGAATGACAAAATTGACATGTTAGGACGGAAGTCCGAACAAAGCAGTCAGTGTCTGTGTCTAAATATGACAGAAGCCATCAATATTTAAAAAATTGAATAAGTTAAAATAATTTAACAGTAGCAACCATCAATGCTGGTTATGCGGTTACAATAAAATAAGAGAATATTGTTGAAAACTCGCAAAATACATATTTTAAGATACACCCCACTTTACCACTCCCACCCCAATACATATTCAATTACTCGACTACCAAATTCTTCTCGTCAAGTGTATTTCGCTTAAAAACGAATCATGGTCGATTCCCGTCGCATTTATTTAAGCTTGGAATATTACCGGCACCATTCTGCAGTTGTAATATTTTAGTTGTAAGTTCTTACGGAGATAACCATATTTTCTTTGGATCCAACAAATATTTAAAAAAAATTTAATAAATTAATTCAAACTATTATTAAAATGAAATATTTGCTTCCGTTAAGTCTATCACACATTTTGACAACTGCTAATAGAGAAACCGTAGAATTGCTAATACATTTTATTAAAGATGTTAAAGTTTTCTTCTGTGAGTACCGTGCCCAAGCTTTAGGCGTGGGTAGCTTCCATGACGATTTTCTGATATCGTTCTCGATCTTGAGCGACATGTAATAATTCATCTGCTGATAAGCCAGTCCATTGACGAAGGTTTCGGAGCCATGAGTATTTCTTCCTACCAATTCCTCTTTTTCCGTCGATCTTTCCGTTGAGTATCAACTGCATTATCCTGTATCTGCTTCCTCTCATTATATGCCCCAGATATTCGAGTTTTCTCTTTTTTATCATCTTTATTAAGTCGCCTTCACCTTGACCTACTCTGTTCAAGACTTCTCTGTTTGAAATGTGTTGAACCAATGATATTCTGAGCATTCTACGATATTGTTCATCATGTTAACCTTCATAATCCAGGTTTCACATCCATACAGTAATACAGGATACACATAACATTTTAGGAACTTACTTCTCAGCTGTAAGCTCGGCTGAGAATTGCTCAGAATAGATCTAAGTTTCATAAATGCTCCTCTTGCAATTTCTATACGAGTTTTAATTTCTTCATCCGGTGTTAAAGTAGGAATATAAATTATTATAACTTTAGTGATTTATACATATATTTAGAAAAAAGTAACAAACAAGAACAAAAAAATATCTTTAAACACAAATAAAACATTCTGTGGCTGATGGACTTGTTTCCGAGCCATATCTTTCACACACACACACACACATGCACACACACACACACACATACACACACACACGCGCACAACCAACAAATATTTCATGTGGGAGATATATACTTTACAGCGATCAGAAAAACTTTAGGATACATATTTGATCTGTTTTTAATTGATCATCGAACAAATAAAACAACATTCTAGTAATATAAATATTAATTTATTTCATAAAATTCTAATGTAACAAATACGATATTGGTATGAAGATAATCGTGGTATAAATAACTTAGGTATTTGAATAATATTTTCTAACTATCTAAGTGATGACATGACACACAAATGGCCGAAATATCGTCAATATAAAATGATAATAAATCAAAAAGATAGAGAGAATCAAAACAATTATTATCACTACCACAATTTCAGTTTATAACGGCACTTTACCTTGACGTCACACTAGTGTATTGTTTAGGTTACGTGTATGTTTTACTGTCAAACAAAGTGTATTGCCTATATCCGCAGCAGTACATTTTAAATTCTTCGGAAACATTAAATTACAGTTTTTACACAGCCAGGCAACCTTAAACAGGATGTTTGACTATTACTTTGAAGGTATGAATTCGATTCCTCGGCAAAAATACATCAAATCATTAAAAATAACATCCCAAAAGTTACAAGGTGTAAAGTAATAAAATGAGCAAATTTGTTACAGTTACAAATTTTAAGTCCAACCAATAACTTTTTCGCCTGAGTAGGTACATGATTTCATATTTGAAACAGCTAAACATGATAACTTAAGATAATTCAGTTCTCAAAGAATCGTTAAGGTGTAGAGATATCTTACTACGGATGGATTTTGTTCAGTAAGTGCCGATTCAGTTCAGTGAGAATTGATTCATAACCATTTTTTTAACAGCTTCGATTATGGTTCCAGTGGCGGATCAGGTCACATTCACAACTCAACATTGGAATTTGATCCAGAATCAACATTAGAGATTGGCGTAATTTATGGTAGTTCTTCGATAGATATGTTAGTTCTAAAACCTTTGTTGGTCATTAATATCGAAAAATCCATATCTGTATATCCGTATAATTCATAGCAATCGGTACCGAGCAGAGAATCAGCACCACGGATCATACGAAGGAACAGAACGATTTGGTCCAACTCTACATACATTTATTTTATTTAGTCGGCGCAGTTGTCAATTAATTTTTTTTACTGTGCGATGTTTTTCTGCGTGTGTGTGCTGTTCAAATATATAAATGTGTAATTGTTGCATCTATGAATGTTAAATGTAAAAAATCGGTATATTTTAATGGTATGCTAGTAAGAATTGATTCTATTCAACAATCGATTCAGAATTCTGCGGGCAGCTGTTTTAACATCCATTCCAGTGACACAGAACACTAATGACCATTTAGAATTTGTATTTGTTGTTCTTCTTAACTGATATTGAAAAATTTCTCGACACATTTAGATCAGTTGCATTAAAAAAGCAGTAGACACTTTATTAAAATGGCACTATCAATTCCTAGCTCGCTTATCACGAAAGAAATGGCACCTAGCGAGCAAGTAGGCAAATCTAATGCAACAGCGATTAAATAGTAAATTTGTTATACAGTTAACTGAATCTCTTAAAAGATGAATATTTACTGATTTTACAGATCGATTTAAAAATCTACGCTGAGATCACCAAATCGTAGTTTTTGTATTTTTTGTACTGTTAGTATGTACTATTAATTTGGAACGGATTGTAGAAATCGGTTTTCCGCAGAGTCAATACCTCGTAATCAGATCCTACCAAGGAACGGAACCATTAGGTCGAACTTTACATAAATTTCTTTTATTTAGCCGGCGCGCTTTTCAATTACTTTTTATTGAGAAATTTTCTTCAATTGTAGCTTTTCGAGAGATTCCTGTTCTATCATCAAATATTTTAGTGGCTTTTAATACAGTTGTTGGATACTTTCAATATCCCGAAGAAGTTTTAATAAACTATTCAAAATATAAACACATAAATGAGCTTAAAATTGACAGACACGTGCGAGGTATAGGCAATTTTTTGCGATTTTACGTACGTCATAAACATGGCCCGCGTGACGTCATTGATACAATGTCTTAAAAAGAATTACTTAACGATATATGATTTGGCTAAATCAAAAAGGAGATTCAAGAAAACTGGGCATTTTTGGCGTTTATTAGCTTGATGTGTGATTTCAACCATCACCAACTTGGCACATAACTATGATAGTACCTGGCACACCCTAATTGAATCTATTATTAATGTTTTTATCTACAAACAATAACGAATATACTTAATCTCTAGACACGTATCCATAAAAACTATTGACTAAACCGAACTAGTTAAATCTCAAAATAAAATATAGATCTTTTTGATTCTCTATATCCATTCTATAATAAACTAGAAAATTCCCAAAATTCAGTTCCTCTCTTTTAGCGATTTAGAGACTGGGTCAGTGCATATTCTAAGTTTGTCTTTCCACTGTGAACGGGTAGTTATAATCTTTGATAAGTTGCTGCATCGTTCGCGCCTTTATTCTAGGAAACTGAAACTAAAAAAATACGTTAATATAAAAATGTAGACTTTTTTCTCGCGAATAAGCAAAAAAATACCCTGTTTGTGACACTGACCCGGCTAGACAAACGACAGTTGTTTTGAGCAGTATGGACCTCTATAACAAGAATCTATACCGCATCTATAAGGCTTCACTTTTTGCTGATAGGCGAAAAAAGCGAAAATTGACCGTTTTTAGACTTGAATTTGTTAATAACTAATTAAGTCCAAAATAATCGACTACAGAAAACATATAGGTTCTTGTTGTAGAGGTCCATACTACTTAAAACAACTATCATTTACCTGGCCTGGTCGGTGTCACGAGATAAATCTTATTTCCTTGAACTAATTATTCATGAAACTTGGATGTAATTAAAATTATGTCAATGGCACATTTACACCCCGTATAGTTGTGGGAATTTAAAAAAGCTTTCCTTTCCTTTTTTTTCGACCAAACTGTGTATGTATCAATTAAAAATAACAGGTTCTTTAAAATCGGCAAAAATATACAGGGTGCCCCAGTCAAAATTAAATAAGTTTGGGGGATTTCCGGTTAAACCGGTTGTAGGGTAGTAACAAAAACGATGGCATCTGATGCGTTATGTATAAATGTACTTGCATGCAAAGTTTCATGAATATCATCTTTTGGTTTCAAAGCTATTTACTTGGTTCCAAACTTTATCTCAACTCAGTATAAGTTATTTGTCAGTACTCAACAGACCTTTTATTTGGCCTTGGTATCAAGGCGACATCGAACTTTTCAATGGCAACGGTAAGTTCTGCCGAAGCTGCCTTAATTTGCTGAGGATTTGCCTGATTAAGGTCATCCAAACCAACTTGGGGTAGAATTAGAGTCGCCTATGTGCATGTGTTGTAGAGGCACTTAATGCCCAAATGCTCTCAGAGACGGAAGTGCGCCCATACCAATACTATAATCCCTGAGAGACAATGCTTAGGCAACACTTTTCTCCTCGTACCACGGATCCCGTGGATTGCAGCACAATTCTGACCGTATGATGTGTCAGCTGTAATGCAGATGTCTGATGATCTGTCTATTGATTTCACATGTATGATTATAATAAAAACATAACAAATCTAAACTTAAATTGTACAGTGGGACACACTTACCCTATCTTGGTTACTCGTAGTCAAAAATTTGGGATTAACTATAAACGGTACCCCATCGAGGCCCATGTGAGAAGGTCCATTCATTGTGTGTGTCGAATTCTGATGTTGTACGGGAGCTGGAGGTTTAGGGGCAGGTCTCGTAGGTCCTCCAGGTCCTATGGAAAAAAAATATATACTTCAGTAAGAGTGTGAAGTCAATGATGTGTGATACATTTTCACCTGTGTTTACCCGATTTTTTTAAGAAATAGTGCGTGTAAAATAATATAAGAACATAAACTATGCAGTACAGGAAACGGGATGTGAAACTCTAGGAGTGACCGAGGAAGGGAAGCATAGCTTTCTTATCGTCTAAACACGGATCGACGTTTTTTATTTTAATTCAATTCAGTTCGATTTAATTTTATTTTATATTTTACTTTATTAAGAAACACGCATGGGACTGCGTCTACTACTTCACGTAGTATGCTCGCGCGATCTGTCGTTACAGTGCGTTTCTTTTGTTTTTATTTTTTCTCGGCGCGATCCATTGCATCGATCAATCCAATCCGTTCGTAGCCTGAGATAAAAAAGCTATGCTTCCAAAATGTGGCAAATAGTGTCCTATAAGTTTTAGAAACATTTTATTGTATTAAAAACAAAGGACTATCAAAAATACCGGTTCTTTGACAACAGATAAGAAAAGGATTCTTGATCAAATTGAATGCGGCGTTACCGGTTGTTCAAAAAAGTTTAAAGAATAAGGTAGCATAAAATTAACTACAATTTTATCGTTATTTACACGCCCTGCATCGCTTACTTAATTTAGTATAGTGTCCAACATCTATAACAGGTAGTATCTATAAAACCCGTTACAGATGTTGGAGAAGGACCCGAGGATCGCTCGATGAGGTAGGAAAAGACGTAAAACATAAATACGTTCAAATTTGGAGAGTGAAGACCAAAAACTGAAGAGACAGGAAGGGAATTGTCAAAGTATACACCTAAGAGGCCTGCGTTAGCATTCTATATCTAGGGTGCTCGGTAAAAGAAGTCAATTTAATCAACTTTTCAGGAGAAGCAAAAAACGATAAATAATTTTGTTCTGAAACCATCACATTTATGGCTCGTATCTACTTTAGATTTTTTAAATGAAATGTTCATTTTATGGAGCTGTCTTTCATAGATAGGTCTAGAGACAGGTGATTCATTTTCTTCACAGTATAATTTTTACATTTTCTGAAGATTGAGATGGCATGGCAAATATTACTTTATTATTATTATTATATATTATTAAATTATTACTACACGGCTTCATTTTTAAGTCAGTTATAATTCAAACTCAGAATAGCTATCTATTTTATATGCATGTATTTTGCTTTGAATGCAGATTTTGATGAGATGTGCATACTTTACCTATACATTTCACACGGTATAATATTAACGAAAACATTGAAAGTGATAAGAAACGTAAGAAACGCAATGTAATAATATTAACGAAAACATTGAAAGTGATAAGAAACGTGAGAAACGCAATGTAATCAATACCCAAATTACAAATTAAATGAATCATATACATAATATCCTTTTTTCATAACTGCGTCAGTCTTTTCGCTAGTCAGCAATTTAACTGTACCTAATCAGTTAAGTGAAAAGTTTGGTTAGGTATACGCCGATCTAAACCAGATAAAAGGACTTCATTGGTTAAGTTCATCTCTAAAATGGATAAAATTGTCAGTATGAAAAAGATCACTATTTGACAGGGAACCACAGGTATAACATTTGACTTGTCTTTTTTATTCCAGCGGTAGATAATTTTTTTTATGTGATTTTAATAATTACAAAAATTTTCTCAAAAATTGACTTGTCTGCTTATGCCCGCCGACCACCTATACAAGATACCCCTTTATAGTCTTATTGAGCAAAAATAATATTTTGACCATTTTTGACTTATACTCGTTTTACCGAGCACCCTAGACATAATAATTTATTGAAGCGTCTTCGTATTTTAAGGATATCAAAATGTAAACTATCACAGAATGTTGTCGACATAAATAAGTAATATAATTTATCTCGTTTTGATTAAATGCCATATCTCTTATCTCAATTATAATTAAAACCAATAAAAATAAATAACTTATTTGATAAGAGCTATTGAATAATTTTTCGTAACACATTTTATGTGTCATAATATAAATATGTTATGTTTGCAATTTATTATTTAAAGATAAAATATGGAAGTTTGTCTTTAAATGAAATTTTTTAAGTTATTATAGAAAGTTGGAAAATACATTCTTTAGTTCTTCTTCTGACCTTGTTAATTAAGGCCACATCGTTTTGATATGGTATACACTGGTGTTTGTTGTACAGGGTGTCCAATTAAGTCGGCTTACTGCCAAAAGAAGCCACTTTTTCAACTTTTGCGAAATCTACGTTTTAAACTTTAATATGAAATGAAAAATCGTCTAAATTTAAAAATGATTTAATGACAAAAAATATTAAAGTTAATATTACTGCAAACGAAAAACTGTAAAAAAATTGTTAAATTTGGGAATGACTCCTGATTAGCCTAGGTTTGGAGTATGCATTTCTTAAGTCTATTTCGCTCAGATTAACAGGATCAACTATACCCGCTCAGAGCTGTGATCGTAACTGTACAACACAATGCCTCAATTGGATTTTAAATCTTTCAAGCATTTTATTTGTAACCAGTTAACTTATACTCCATTATTTGTGTTTTTTGTCCAACTTTTGAATATTACTTTTGACCGTACCTCTAAATCAAAAAAGTCCTATACTTAAGTTTTTTACAATATAAGGTTTTTGTTACCAGTTCTACAATTCCTTACCATACGGAAAATATTAAGCCAGTCGTGCATGGTGTAAACTTGAACATACTATTGCGACGCCTTATCAATAGCACTGTGCATGCTTTTTATCTTCATGAAGCTATGTCCACTGTCGAAGAATTTCTGTTATATCACAAATAAGTTGGAATTTTTTTGTGCCAAATAATAAGCAAGGCAGTAATATTTTGTTGAAAGTTTAGTCACAGCTGTGGAGAATTTATCGATATATCTTAATAGGCATGTACCAATTTCCAGGCTTCCTCTCTTTTATTTGTCTCGTTCCATGAAAAGCAGTGAGTTTTTGGGAATATGCTGACTCATATACCGTTAAGTTGCAAGTACAAATCTTACGCCTATAATACGTCGGACTTATATCACTACTTATAATCCGCTATTCGCTTTGAAGATCAAAAGTGCAGCACATAAAGTTACTCCTTTCATCGGCTCTTTCTTTATTTTCCATTTTGACCATGTAACAATTGTTCTTTCGTAATTCTCTTCCAATTGCTTACATTTCTCCAAATCAGCTGTCTTATATTTAACATATCTCTGACATTTATCTTTTTTACGAGTAAAAAGTATTTCATATACTCATTCTAAATACACAATTTGCAGTCAAGGTACTTCCTCTTCGTAGATTTTTTAGTATAGTCTGATTTCATAATAGGAAAGCTTTCAATATATTTTTTAATGACTTTTAAAGAAGAATCCATTTTATTGATGTAGGGCACATTTTTACCCCTTCTGTCATTGCCAATAAATAAACCTTCAACTTATTTACATATTATACAATGTGTTTTTATAAATAAAAGTCTCTACAGACTCTCATTCTATTATTAGCAAATTCGAGTAAATATCGTGTAGAATCTGCTCGTCGTTTCTTAAAATTTCCTGCTTTTGCTCTTCTTCGTTCAGGTACATGAAATTATATCTTTATAAATCATTATCTATGCACAATATCGTACTACGCTGAGAGCTAAGTACAGTCGTCACATGAAATGTGTGCAAAATAGTACAGCGAAAATTAGTACAGTGCTAACTGGCACTTGTCTTATTTTGGCAAATCTAGAATATTGTAAAAGATAAAATATTATTTTATTTTAACAGACATATCTGTTTTACCGCACATATCTATTTTTGACTGAATAAACGTGTCATCATTTAAGTTTTTTTTTGTTGAGCCGCTACATTTAAAATTTGTTTGGACTTGTCTGGTTTTGCCAGTATATGATTTGAGAATTTTCAAATACCAAGGCGTCCTTAACCCAGAATCGACAAAAAAGTGGAGTTAGCTTGTTTTGGCAGTAAGCCGACGATATGGGAAACTTTTTATTTTTAGTTTTATGAAAAAAAAAAATGGTTTATAAAAGTTCTGCATGTTCTAAAACCTAAAATACAATAAGAAAATATTAAATTTTTTCAGTCATATACGCAGTTTGCCAAAAAAATTATGAATTATGGATGTGGATATTGTTAACTCTTACATACAATTCATATCTTTTGACAAACCGCGTATAAGACTAAAAAAATTTAATATTTGATAATGGTATTATACGGTTTAGGTCATTCAGAACTTCTTATAAAGAATGCCTTTTTTCATAATATTAAAAATAAAAAAGTTTTTCATATGGTCCAATTAAGTCCGCACCAGTGCCGACTTTAATTGGATACCCTGTATAATTCCTGTTGTTCTTATTTTACTTTTTCTTACAATAACTTCTAAATATAATATCAAATAGTATTATTTGGAGAGGATTTCTTTGTTTCAGTCCGATATTAATTGAGAACTGTCTTGTCAACTGTCCTTCAGTTGTTACGTTACGTGTAGTATTTTCCAGTGTCGTATACACGAATCTTACCACTTTTTTTAGGTATATCGAGTTCTTTCGCCATAAATCTGTGTTCTGTTTATTTTATCATGCGCTTGTCAAAAACCTATAAATAACATGTAGGTCCAAACAGCGTACATCAGTGGAGGTATGCATTTGTTATAACACAAAAACTTGGCGTTTTGCCGTTCTGCCTCCTATAAATCCACTTTTGTATCACCCTGTCACGTTCTTGCTAAATAGCTCTAGCCCATTTCTTAAAATTATGGCTAAAACGTTGAAGGTTGTGCCTAAGAGGGAGATACCCTATAATTACTGTAGAAGTAAAGAGGCTATGCCTTTTTCCCCGTATTAAATCCCATAAGAAAACACTAAGGTTCATTCTGTTATTTTTACCGCTTTTTCTGATGGCAACGACTGATCGGATTCAGACGTATGAAGTCTCGTTGAAAAGTGTAGAAGTAAAAGAGCTGTATCGCTACGGCCTAGTTCCCCATGTGAAATCCCATAAGAAATCGTTAAAGTCCTTTCTGGTCATTTTTGACGATTTTCTAGTTTATGCGCAGCG
This sequence comes from Diabrotica undecimpunctata, assembly GCF_040954645.1. Taxonomy (NCBI): domain Eukaryota; kingdom Metazoa; phylum Arthropoda; class Insecta; order Coleoptera; family Chrysomelidae; genus Diabrotica; species Diabrotica undecimpunctata. The sequence goes on along the minus strand of NC_092809.1, from coordinate 39,481,041 downwards.
GATTGGGACATATGAGGTCACGTTGGAAAGGACAGAGATTTGGGAATCTACTCATCTTCTTTTACAGATCAGGTCGCTATTTTTGCCTCTTCTTTCAGTTGTCTAGTTCTAGTTCTTTCACGGGTGGCTCAAGTTTTCTTCTTTCTATTTTAATTTTCAGCTCTTCTACTTTTAAGTCCTAAAGGTATTGATATATAGGATATGCAGCTAAGACCATATTTTATCTATTTTATCTAGAATAGGTTTAGAACAGCTAACGGGTCTAGGACAACTTAAATCAGATATAGAACAGTTTATGACAGTCCTAGAAAAGCTTAAAAAGGTATTAACAATGTTTTACTGAACAATGAAGTTGTTCTAGACCTATTCTAAGCTATTCAAATACAGTTCCAATCTATTCTATACTTTTTCTTAGCTTTACACCCCGTAATCAGTTATCGTATGGACTTGAGAGGAGAAAAGTTGAATATGAAAGAAAGGCTTGAGGGACACGTGAAAAATAAGACAATTAGATACTGACGAAGACAATTAGATACTGATAGGTAAATGAATATGACTAGACTCCCCGAGCTTTCCCCTGTCCAACGACACCTCATACGTCTCAATTTGATCAGAATTGCACCTCACAGCAGAAAAAGCCTCAAAAATAACCAGAACGGGTGTTTCTTATGAGATTTAACATGCGGAAATTGACCGTAGCGGTTTAGCACTTTTACTTGCAAACTCTTCTATAATATTTTTTGAATATTGGAGATATAACTCCTCATTTCCATCTATCTGGCATTTGTTCCTCTCGGCACAAATTCCGAATCAGATTTGTGACCACCTTAAGTAAAGAGATGGCTCTTCTTATTTTAGGAACTCGATCGGAAAACTACTCTCGTCACTTTTTAGATGTTTTATGATTACGTTTATTTCTAGCTCAGTTGTTTCTGGAACATTTATACTCTACATATTGTCTTGAAAGTTGTTCTTAAATTCGAATAGGTCTTCAAAATATTGAGCCTATAGTTCAGTCCACTCATTTACTTCCCCAACAAGGTTCCTCTTGTTTACGAATTTCTTATCATTGCCCTTTTTTGTTTCTTAGTGGAAGTTTTATCCCTTTATTTTTATAGTCTTCCAAATCTTTTAAATTTTCATCCAGATGCTTTCTGCATGTTTCTTTTATTAAAGTCTTTTTTTCGTTGTAGAAGTTTGCGTTTTCTACTATCCTACTAACAAAAGTTTTAATCTAGCTTCGTCTTTTTTATGGCAAACTTTCTTACATTCTTCATCGTACATGGACATCGGTCCATGTCCACATTTGAGAAAGCGCCTTTGTTTCCCTATTTATTTGTTCGACATGATAAACACTGGCAACACTGTATGGTTCTCCAAAGGCCAGAAACAAGCAAACTAGTATTAGCTTAGTGAAAAAAGTTCAGGATTTTGAATTCTCCAGGTATCTGATGGGTTTTTTAGTTAATATTAAATACCCGTAGCAAGAAAACCTATTCGCTCCCTGCAAAGATTTCGGCGTACTTTTTTAAATATTAACAATATTAAGTGTGAAAAATGTAACTTTTTTCACGATTTAAAATAATTGAAATACAATGTTATTAATGTTAAATATGACATGTTATAGCAGTTGTAAAATTATTTTGTTGCCTCGAAAGGAGCAAATTAAGGCAAAATTGTTATAAAATAAAAATCATACATTATAGAAAATAAATTTCTTCAACCCCTCGACTCTTTAGCGTACTCTCAACCGAGAGTGTTACGAAGTTGGTTTCTCGTTGGATCCCTCATTTGTCCACAAAAGAATAAAAAGCGGTTCGCATCAATTGGTGTCGAAAAACATTGGAACGGTTCAACAAAGAAAGCTCAAAAAACATTTATAGCATTGTTAGTGGCGATAAGTCTTGGATTTATTCCTACAAACCGGAAAATAAATGCCAATCCGCTCTGTCGGTGTTTCACGATAAGGAAAAACCAACAAAGGTAATCCGTTCTCGAAGTGTGTCAAACTAAATGGTTGTAACTGTTTTGTCAAATTCTGGTCATGTGACAAAAATTGCTTTAGAAGATCGAATAACGGTTACTTCTGATTGGTATATAACCGTTTGTTTACCAGAAGTTATCGCGAAGCTTCGACAAAGCAACACACAACAGCGAATCATCCTACATCAGAACAATGCAAGTGCTCACACTGCCCAAAAGATAATACAGCTTTTGGAGCTCCAAAACATTGAATTGTTAAACCATCCACCGTACAGCCACGATGTAAGTCCCAACGACTTCTTCAAGTTCCCAAAGATCAAGAATGCAATGCGTGGGCACCGATTTCGCAGGTGTCAACTGAAGACTGGAAAAGAAATAAAGTACCTACTTTAAGTCTATATATTTTTGTCTTTATGGCTATATGCGGAACTAAAAAGACAACCCTCGTAATAGTGTAAAACATACCTGTCAAGTTTTTCAAGAAAAAAAAGACCGTAAAAAGTAAAATGTGCAATATTTTTGTCTGCGAGTGTATTAAAATACAGGAACAACTTTTGCTCAATTAAAAAAACTCCGAAATTATCAAATGACCTTTATAATCAAATATTTTCACCTCCCAATTCCTTTGATGTTTAATCCAGGGCACAGCTGGATACACTCATTAAAATTGCTTCATTGTTTATAAACATACTTTTTATATTGATAATAAAAATCCATATTTTGGATACGGTTTAGATAATTCTATTAAAAATAATTTTTCATTTGTGTTTATTTTAAAACTATTTTATTTTAAAATAGAAATATCACTAGTAAAAGGTAAATAGTTAACGACAAAAGTGAAAAAGCGACTTCTGTGGGTCTCTAAACTGTTTGGAAGAATGACATACCCAATACAAAAGCGGTTATTATTATAAGGAGTCAGTCTTAAGCTTTAGAATGTAAAATCAATTGTACGAGTAGTAAATTAATAGTGTAAATAAATCGAATTGCGTTACGATACCAAACTTAAAATATTAGGAGAAATTATAAGAATATATTTTAGCATTTACATAAGATTTAGACTTACCTCCTGGAAGAACTGAAGGATACGCTCCTGGACGTAAAATTTCATAATCGTGATCTGTGTTTGCTAAAGGTGGATAAACGGGTACTCCTGTAGGTATTACGTTTGGCTTTGGCGGTCGCTCGGGTGGAAATTGGTCGTTTGAGTTCGCTTGCGAATCTTGAACGTTACCCATCTTGTAGCAAAGTGTCACTCCGTTTAATTCGCTAAAGAGAAAATGTTTATAAAGCTATATAAATTCGGACAAATAAAAATATTGCTGATCGATATATGTTAACATTTTAAAGCGTTTATATTTTATGCACCTGAAAGTAGATAGGAGATGAGAGAGGTCAGGTAGTGTACGCTGTATCTAAAATTCACCGACATTTGACACCATTAATTAGCTTTTTCTTTTCTAGACCTGTTATTTCAGGCTATCTATGTGAATACCTGCGTCCCGCCACTTGTGCAAACCACTAATAATGTTTTTTCCTACCTAGACAGAAAACAGCTGACTAATGGTGTTAAATTTCGTTGAAATGCAGCTGTTCGCACAGCTCCAGACGGGAAAAGCTTATTACTATTTTATTGGGGATAAGCCACAATTGAAGGTTAAAGTAAGTTTATCTATTGACGTTTCAATTTCCACTTCGGAAATCGGAGAACGATTTCCGAAGTGAAAATTGAAACGTCAATAAACTTACTTTAACCTTCAATTGTGGCGTATTCCCAATAAAATAGCAATCACTTTAAAATGCCAGAAGAAAATAGCTTCAGAACAATATTGGCAAAAGCTTAGTCACGATGTCAAATTTTTCTTAGTCAGCGTACACCTCTGGATCTCTCTCACTGTCTATCGACTCTTGAGTAAGTATATATGAGGACTTACCCTGCAAATGAAAATCCAGACGGCGCCTTTTTCAATCTACTACAAATAATAATGTCTGTAACAGCAGTCTTTATGTCTTTTCTATTCACTAATCTATAACAAATTTGTTTCTTTTTCCAAGCTTTTTGTTCACTGTCGGCAGTTTTGTTCAATAGGCTAAAACCTTTCGGGGGATTTGCCTTGTCGCCAAGAACTAATATTTCTTGCACCACAAAATTTGGCAAACCTGAAAAGTCCACGACATCAGCAACAGTAGTCAATTAAAATGTTAAACACGGATTTTATTTTTAAATAACATTTGGAAGTCAAAGTATTTTATTATTCCACATAAACTCCTCTTCATTGAAACAAAATGTTTGACCTTTTCGACTTTTTTTCAGTTGATGAAAAAGATAATGGTTAGACAGAGGCAAGTTAAAACTAATCTAATAATAAAATTTATAATACAATACATCAAAATGATAAATATAGGATCATCTATAAAATACCATGTGAATGCAACAATTTCTATGTGGGAGAAACCACAAGACCACTAAGTGTCAGGATAAACGAGCACGAAACATACATAAAAATAAAGACTTCAATTAATCACATATGCAAACATGCCTGTTTTGGCATGTTTGCATATTCATTGGCATTAATCACATATGCGTAAACTCAATGTATCCAGGTAAAGTGTTAACGGGATATGCTATGTACGTCATCTTTTTAAAATTCCCTTATCAGTTAATCCCCAGTCGGAACTCATCTTAACTCAGGAAACATATTAGATTATTATATAATTCTATATTATATCATATTTGATATTCTTATATTACGCCATGTCTCGTCTCGTAAAAATACAAAGAAAGTGTTAACCCAAGCATAATTAGATGAAATTCTAAATAATATGACAGATATTGAAAACGAAACGAGCAAGATATGTCAGATGAGGAGGACGTATTTTACGAAAACGTTGAAGATGCATTCATTGGCAAGAATAAAACAGGTAAGTGGTATAAAACTTCTTTTGCCACGTCAAAGACAAAGGACGAAAACATAATAAAAGTACCACCGGGATTAAAAGGAACTGCACGTCAAATAAAAATAGAATTTAATTGATTGCGTTTTTTACTATTATCAATATTGATATGGTTGATAAAATCCTAATTTTTACTAATTTATATAAAAATGAACATAGAAATAAAAAACAATATTTGAGAGATAGAGATTACAGGAATGTGGACAGGAGTGACTTGTTGACCTTCTTCGGACTCCTCGGACATAAAGCACGGCAATCACACAAATGTGATCAAACTTTGAGAAAGAGATGGCCTAGGGTTTGAAATTGTTTAGGCAGTTAAGAGTTATAAACGTTTCCTATTCATTGCACGTTCATTGAGACTTGATGATAAACACACAAGGGGTGATACATAGAAAATAGACAAGCTGTCGGTCATAGATCGTTTTTTGATAAATTTATAAAAAAATATCAAAAAGTATACAACAATTGATGAAATGCTTCATTTAGAGATAGGTGTAGCTAACAAACCTGCTAAGTACGGGATAAAAATATATGCGTTATGTGATGCTCGAACATTTTATACCGCTAATTTAGAGATATATTGCGGTCAGCAGCCAAGTGGCCCATACGACGTACCAAATTCGGCCTTTGACGTTGTAAAATGTCTAATAGAGTCCATAGAAATGACGGGAAGAAACATAACAACCGATAATTTTTATACCGGCATTCCGTTAGCTAGATATTTGTTGGAGAAGAAAGTTACTTTGCTTGGGACGCTGAAGAAAAATATGAGAGAAATTCCTCAAGAATTTCTTACACATAATCCAAGAGCAGTTCTATCTAGCACATTTGGATTTCAAAAAAATTATATGATTACCTCTTATGTGTCCCGTAAAATTAAGTCAGTCAACCAACATAAGGAGGTGTTGATACTTAAAGAAATTCGTGTACCTCCGACAATAAATGCCGGCGGGACCCAGACCTGACCTTTCGGCATACGACCTTTAGCTAGCTACTAACCCCTACGAGTCTGACACCATTTAAGGGTGACGTGTTGCAATAAGGATCGCAGGGCTCCACCCTCCCCGTATTACCTGTGTTGCGGTACAAACACCCGTCCGTTAACCCCCCGGGGGGCGTAAAGATAAATACAGGTCGAGCCTCGACCTCGCACCTGGACAGGTAGCCGCCGAGGAGCTCTCCTCTTCCACTCTTTAAGTCTCCCAAGGTTGGTACGTGCCGTAACCCTACGCCCTTAATGGGGAAAGGGTGTATGAGTCACGCAGCACGTTCAACCTCACCTTGGTTCTGTCGAATGAGAGTAGAGTGGTCCCACGAGAGGCTCGACTCGGGTACTAGAAGTGTAGATCAGTGACCGTAATGCCGAAGCGCCCTGCGTGCATTTCTATAAACCCGACACCTCGAACGACGGCTCTCCACCTCTGCATTCCTTCCCATTAGTCGTATCTTACGACAGACAGCGATAACTTGCCCCGGCTGTATTCTCATCTCCGCGTGCCGGACGTAGAGGTGTTTATACTGTGGATAAATTATGAACATCATACAGTGTTTCAGAAATAACGAAAAGATGGTCGTGTGTCATATTCTATAATTTAATAAATATTGGCGGTCTTCTTCTTCTTCTTCACGTGCCACCTCCTCTAAGAAGGTTGGCAACCATCATGGCAATTCGCACTTTCGACGCCGCTGCTCTAAAGAGGTCAGCAGAAGTGCAGTTAAACCAAGCTCTCAAATTATTCAACCAGGAGATGCGTCTTCTTCCGCGACTCCTTCTACCCTGTATTCTTCCTTGAATTATTAATTGCAATAAGTTATAACGCTCGCCCCTCATGACATCTCCCAGATATTGCAGTTTTGTGACTTTAATTGTATTTAAAACCTCTTTATCTTTTCCCATTCTTCTTAACACCTCGACATTCGTGACTCTATCCACCCAACTTATTCTTAATATCCTTCTGTAGGTCCATAACTCGAAGGCTTCCAATCTGTCCGAAACATCTCTTTAAAGTCCAAGCCTCCAACCAATAAAATAATACGAAGAACACGTAGTATCTCAGAACACTAAAGAAATTGAAATGTCCCTGCTGCAGAGTACTTTTTCAGTTTGTTGAAAGAATTCCTTGCCTGTCCTATTCTTGCCTTAATCTCTTCTGTGTACTCATTATTTTCGTTAATTATTGTACCCAGATATTTATATTTTTCAACTTTTTTAATTTGTTCTCCATGTATTGTTATGTTTTCTTGGAGCTGTTGGGCTTTTGTAATTACCATAAATTGTGTCTTTTTGTGTTTAGGGACAGTCCGTTTTCTTCACTGACTTCTACCACTCTGTCAACAATTTGTTGTAAATCCTCAAGACATTTCGTTAATAAAATAGTGTCGTCGGCAAACCGTATATTATTAATTGGTCGGCCATTTACTTTTATTCCCATAGTTACTTCTTCTAGTGCTTCCTGGATTATTTCCTCTGAATACAAATTAAACAAAGTAGGAGACAGGACACAGCCCTGCCTGACACCCCTCTCAATCTGTATTTCATTTGAAAAGACGTTGTTATCTTTTACCACAGCGATCTGATTATAATAGACAGCGCTAATGATCCTGATGTCTCTCATATCTAAGTTTTTCTTTTCAAGTAATTCGATAAGACGGTTATGTCTGACCTTATCGAAGGCTTTGTTGTAATCCAAGAAACACATATATACTGGCTGATTAACATCCATGCACCTATATTGGCGGTATAAATGCTTTTATCCTACATTCTGCTGCAAATTCTGGAAAATCACTCAAAAAGAGACATTCAGCCCTATTCTGTAACTACAAATCGAATAGAAATGATGCAAATCGAATAGAGGTCAGCAAGTCGGATCGGAATTGTAGGAATCGGTATTCTGTAACTCATCTCGACCTCTACTATCGGAATGTTATGTAGAAATTGATTTCGACTAGACAAGCTCTGTCGAGATCAAGTTTCGACATCGAAATTGGTCTTGACGTTTGTTTTGACATTTATTTGTTGACTTTTTTAGTCTGACATTTTTTAGTCTGTGGTGTTATTTATTTAGATAAAGTTTACTAAACAATTTAAGAAGTACTAGCTAGACTCAATTTAGAAAAAGAACTATTGAGAACAGTCAAAAGAAGAAAAACCAGTTATTTAGGGCATTTGTTGCGCAACGAGAAATACTACATCCCTCAGTTGATAATAAAAGGCAAAATAGAAGGAAAGCGAGGAATTGGAAGAAAAAAATTGTCCTGGTTACGTAATATCAGAAACTGGACAGGACTTGGATTTGAGGAACTCTTAAGAACAGCTGAAGATAGACAAACGTTTGCCACCATAACCGCTAACCTCCATTGATGGAGACGGCACTTGAAGAAGAAGAAACAATTTAACTGCTCAGCAGATGTCTTTTTCTTTGGTGTTCCGCTTGCCATTTTGTATTCTTGTAACGAACTTTTTAAACTTAACCAAAACAAAACTACTTGAAGACAAGCTTGAAATATAATCTTCTTTTTTGATGAATTTTCTAGCGCGCACTAGCCTTTCCAGTAACATAACGTCACAGAACACTTATTTCTCTTTTTAGTGCGTGGTTGCCACCAACTTCTGAGCGCGTCAAGTAGAAGTTGGCGTTTTCGATTTACACCGTTTACGATGCTGCAATTATTACAGTGAAAAAATTAAGTCGTATACGTCTAGGAAATGTACAAAATGTAGTGCATTCACGTGTAAACGACATTCTAAATCTAATATTGCATGTACACATTGTAATAATCAAATAAATTAAAGTTTTTTTCTACAACTTATTTAAGTTTGTTAAATTAATAAACCTTGTCTATTTTTTGATAAAATAAATAACGATACAGTTAATCGATATTTAAAAAAGTGTCGAAAATAATAAGGAACTATATGGCAGCAAATTGCTGCCGCGTGTCCGATGTAATTATTTAGGCGCGCCCGGACGAAGGTTAACGAAGAAAAATGTGTAGCAAATTCTGGTTTTCAATACTAAAAGAAATCAGCAACAAGAATATATTACCATTAACGGATTAATACAAAGTAGGAGACATATTATCTATAATTATACATAATGCATATACAACACACAATATATAAACATATAATATATAAACACACAATACACACACAACAAATAATATAAAAACAAAAAAATAATGAGGATTTAATATCCTAAGAGCAAAAACACCACACTCAGATTTTTTCAAAAGTATGGCTATTGCCTAGAAGATCGAGCCCACGTAAGTCAACCGTCAGTTTTGAAAAACATAACCCACTTAACAACATTTTGGTTATACTTTTCACAAAATTTTGAAAATAATCTTTTTTGAAAACGTTTTCTGGAGTGGAAATCGAAACATCAAACATCAGTTAAAAATGTAATTTTCATAACAATCGATTGTGTCTTAATCCCATTTAAACTAATATTTAACTTGGACATGTCACAAGAAAACAGTTTCAGAATTAAAAAAGGTAAAAGAAATAATAAATTAGACTTACTCACAACCAATTTAATTTAACTATCCAGACGACCGATTTCGCTTTCTACAATATGCAAAGCATATAAAGCGGTATGTAAGTAATGTTTTATTTATTTGTTCATTTATTAATTTATTACAGTTTAATAGACTATTTTACCAATTTGTGGGTCTTACCTTGTCTGCTTAAACATTTTATTCATTTTGAAAAACTACAGACATGTAATATTGGCATAATTACTGTAATTTATATAATTTATATCATCTATCTTTGTTTATCTTTATTAGACAACACGCTAATATGGGTTTATTATTCCAGCTTTTATTTAACTTTGTATCGAGACCTGAAGATGCTTTGCATATTGTAGAAAGCGAAACCGGTCGTCTGGATAGTTAAATTAAATTGATTGTGAGTAAGTCTAATTTATTATTTCTTTTACCTTTTGAAATGGACTCACACAAGCAACACATTCATAGTTTCAGAATTATTGATCTTTATATATATTTTTTAATTATTTGACAATATTTACATTTAAAAACTTACCTTCAGTTTTCGATAAGCATAGATATCGTGCGGAACTACTCTTAAAAATTGAGCTTTCTCTTAAGTCAGCATCAGAGTCTTGATCGTAGGTTTTATTGATAGCAAAAAACCCTCTGGGACACTTGTCTAAATTTTCTATGATCTGAAATAAAATGTACAGTTACGTAATTCAAGTAAACATTTTTGTTGCAACAGTAGACTACATCGGAATATGCAATATAACGAATAAATAGGCGAGCTGCACATATACAAACCATTGCTAAGAAATGACAAAGTGTGACCATTAGTCTATTGAAAAGTTAGTCTGAGAGAGGACGCAATTTAGTATAAGCTTAAGTTCAAGTGTGTGGGGCAGCCACGCTTGTCCCCCGGCCGCCATCTTGGAAAAATTGGAGCAAGGTGTTTCGCGCTGTATCTCGTAAATTAGCAGCTCTACAGAAAATTGTATAAAACATTATTTGTAACAAATTAAATTTTCTACAAGTAGCGAGTAATTTAGTAACTAAAATACACACTACTGACCCAAAATCGTTCGAGTATAGTTCACAAGTAAGTTGTGTTTTGTAAGATGAACATCCTACCATGCAATAAAGTAAATAAACTGATTAAACTAATCGTAACGGCTATTTTCAAAGGATTCGATGAGGAAATTTGTGTAATTAATAAAAAGAAGCTATGGATAAGAAAATGGATCCATAGAAGAGATAAACTAGGAGCTACCAATTGCATTCTAAAGACATAAAGATTGGAAGATCCCAAAGAATACTGGACAACTAATGAACTCAACTAATTCGAGGAGTTCGGGACTTGTTTTGCCGGCGAGCCAGTGAGCACTGACGCATGGTGGGAGGTGGTGCTACTCGCCTGAAAAATATAAAATAAAATGGACCGACTCGACTAAATTACTTACTAATCTACTGGACTAAATTTTTGTTGTTCAGACACGTTTAGTTACTAAATTACTCGCTACTGGACTAAAATTCTAGCATAGTGCGAACCTGGGTTTACTTTTTATCGTAAATTGAAAATAAAAAAGTTATAAACAAGATAACTAAACATTTATAACAAATTTTCTTTTTGGTTTTATAACTTTTTTTCTGGTCATTTTACAATAAAGCAATCAAAGCAATATTATAGAGGGTTTTCCATAGAGTAATTTTCACTGCAAATTGTTAAATTTCATTTCTCTGAATTTTACAGTGCTCTGAAGTTGATCAGGTTTTTGAATACTCGCAATCTTGGAATAAGAGGTGCAAAGGGTTTTCGCAATGTATCTCATAAAATAGCAACACTACAGAATTGTATTAAACATTAGTTGTATCAAATTAAGTTGTCTACAACTTTATTCCTACTACTTTTAATCGTAAAATGGAAAATATAATATAAAAGTTATAAACAAATTTAATTTTCTTAAATAAAATGACATTAGATCAATATTATAGGAGATTTTTCAAAGAATAATTTTCCCTACAAATTTGTTTAATTTTAAAAATTTCTCTGTATTTAAAAAAGGAAAAATGGAAAATAAAAAAGTTATTAACAAAAATAACTAAAAATTTTAATTCTTAAAGAATTGCTATAGGGCTAGGGAAAGATATTTACATACAAACGACGTGATTATTGCTGATCTAACATAAGAATATTTTGAAACCACAGAAAAACAGTCCTAGAAAATAGGCATAAATTATTAGAAGAGTTTTTATCACTTTATTAACCTTGAAAGAGACTATGTTGATGAACAGTCTTGAATTTTCTATAATTGTTGTACTATTAGTAAGCTTTGGTATTTATAAAGTTCATTATGATACAAGCATAAAATGTATATAAACTAAATGCATAAAAATATATCAGAGAAATATTTATATCTTTTGATGTGGAATATTTAGTGTGGTTATTGGTATCTTGGATCGGCTCTTTGATGGTTGTAATCCAAGTGCCAAGGAATTTTCTTTTCTTAAGAGTAAATTGTTTTTTCAGAAATGTTGGTTTCTACTGCCACTGTTTGTATTATTTTTGAAAGTCAATCATATCCTTGATTTACACGATAATTCACCATGTTGACTAAGATTTGTTTTTCCCCTAATGACAATGCCTTCCCCTGGGGATGTTTCAGAGTACTGTTCTCCATTAATAAATTCAATCGTTATAACACAAAAAACCACAATAATAACTATAGTAGATATGGACTTCAACAAATCAAATGAACTAACTAACAATTAATGAACTTCAATTTATCAAATAAACTAACTAAAATTAATTTCAAGTTTAGAATTTATACTAAATTTTAATGAGGGTGTAAACACATTAAAATTACATTAATTTCAGGTTGAGAAATGGTTGTTAAGGTTAACAAAAAACTGCAATTAGGATCCAAATTTTCCAAATAAGCAATGAGTTACTCAGTATAATGTTATCAGTAATAATTATAAACTTATTTGATATTCTTTGTTATAATTTAATTTAGGCGAACTGACCATCAACAATTATAATTTATTTATTCTTAACTGTAGGACAATATAAAACTTTATTTAAACTTGACTGACAATCTATTTTATATTTTTCTTGACATTACTTCAGAACTGTCTATACTGTCAATACATAAATTAACAACCATAGAACAACACCCACTTTTAATGTTGGATATTCTAACATTCTTTACCAAAAAAAGTTATTATGCATATTGATTATAAAATTGCTGATTACTTTTCGAAAATGACTATCACTCACAAAAACCAATGAAAAATATTGTTTTACTACAATGCTATTAACTGTAACGGGTTAGTTTTAAATTACCATTTTTAGGGCCTCACATTTTTAGGACCCTGGTAATGTTCAATTAAAAATTATTTTGAAGAAAATCGGCATAGCCGCGCTAAAAACTCCCATAAGGATTGCATTGCTGTATGTTTGTGTACTGTAAAGTCAAGGAGGGAAAGACTATAGCTGATTTTAGAGAAGCTATAATAGGATCTCTCATATAAATAGAATTGGCAGTTGATTGCAGACTTTTGGTAAAACAACAAACAAAAGGAAAACAAGCACTAAAAACAGAAGTTACAGAACAACATTTTTTAGAAGAGATACCTTTGCCTGAAAATTACCACAAACTTCATTTATTGAAATGTAGACAGTGTACAAGATAGAAGGAACAAATAGAAACAAGCTATAGATATGAAGTATGTGCAGATAAACCTCCATTATGTCCTGCACCATATTTTCAACTTTGCCATTCGTGATTAATATAATAATCTACTCTATATCCATACATATTTGTTACTATAAATAAAAGCAGTTCTTGCTAATACAAAGATGTTTATTGATGTATGGGTCAAAAACTGTGATAAATAATGTTTATAATGTGACACTGACATCTGTAGCCGCTGACTTTTTCCTTCTATTTTCCCTTTATTTACCTATCTCTGAACCCACTGGTGTATATATTTTTTTATATGTGTGCAGTATTAATACAAATCTGCATGGGCCATATCAGGACATCCATCATATTTAGCAGTGTCACTCACACATATTATGATTATTCTGACATCTAGAGATGGTGTTGCAATGAATAAAGAAAATTTATAATCATTGATCAATATTGAATAGATAAATCCATAGCTTACATATTATAAAAGTATATGGTAATTTCCTAAAATTATATCTGACACTGGTGGTTCCCCTAAAATAGGCCCTTATCTAATACAATCTGTTTTGGTTCTCCACTACATTTATTATATAAAGGTTAATATGCAATTATGAAGTTTTAATTTTATTATTTTAAAAATCCCCATTCCCTTCAGAATTCAACTGTAGTGAAATCTTATGATTTCTAATGATTTATTTCTCCAGATCTCAGGTCTCAGGATTTCTTTTTGAATTCATGTGGCATCACTGATTGTAGTCCCCAAAATGAACATGGCAAGTTACTATAACTATAGTTACCAATTTGTCCATTATAAAGTACTGCTATTAATTTAGTAATAAATACTTTATGGAAAGTGTTAAATATCTATTAGTTAAAAAATAACACACTAAGTGAATTATAAAACAAAATATACTAAAATATATGTACAAGGAAATAAGTGATTATAAGCAATTTGCGGTAAAATAATGATGTAAAATAACAAATAAGATTTTAGTTTTTTCAATTATTAGTTATTATTCACACAAAAAATTGCAAATGACTACAATTACAATTACTTTGTACAAGTTTGTTTATAAGAGGAAACCATATTAGAAGTGAGTAGGTACAAGTTTAAATCAAAAACTTACTTGTATTGCAGTAATCGGTCTATCGTCGGGTAAATAATTTAGAATCTTATGCTGGACAGACGATTTTAACATTGTATTCAGTCTTTTTATATGTCTAAAAATAAAAGAAATGTTGACAATCCAAAGTCGTTTGCAGACAATAAATCTGTTAGCATCTGCTTGAACATCTCATACAGCTTGTTGAAATCCTCTAATTTCTTTATTACTATTAATAAAGGATTAGTCACTCTTTTACACAAGAATTCTTCTGGTATTACCACTAAACAATCAGTTAAAACTTGTAACCTACCTTCAGGCAGAACGTTGACCTTCGAGAATCGCTATGGATCAGGTAGAAACTAACTTACTACCCCAACTAACATGTTTGAAAAATATTTCTCTGATAAACTTCAATTTTATCAATTTATTAGCACTTATCTCATTGTTTACTAATCGAAATGATAAATATAGATACAGCTCTAACAAAAGAATAACGCATACAATATAACTTAGCTTTAGAACTTACTGTATTTATAAAAAATGTACTCACCTCTACCACAGCGCATAAAGTGCGTTCATGATCAAAATGTACCGAAAGAGATTAAACAATTATTGATTTTTTATATAAATGATTGCAACTTATAAATACAGAATAATTTTCACGTGTAAACACTAGTATATCACCAAACATTGATAACAACTACAATTAACATAATTTAAGACTACATCACACAAGAACACAACTGACAGGTAACGGTAACGAATTTGGAATTTGGAACGTTAGTAAGTTATATTTAAGAACAGTATAGAGATGTTGTTAAAATATACATCTTGAAAAACATATGAAAACTTTAATTTAGCACAATGACATCAATGTAGCAAACATTTTAAAGACTTAGTAAAGAGGATTTTATTTTAAAATTTACTTCGTTTTGTATACAATTGTGATACAATTTCTAATCATATGGTTAGAGTAGCTGTTTGCATAGTCATTATTATATAGTTCAAAAGAGAAGAATCTTACGTGTATTTTAGTTATGACGTGTAAATAAAATAACCTACCCAACATTTAACTGCAAGATTTGTCATTTAAAAATCAAAAAGGGTGTTTTTAAAATTAAGAAATAATGGTTTTAATGACAATGATTGCCCGAGTGGCCGATGGTTTGCCCCTTGCAGCCACAATGCAAGAGGACGAACAGGTATCTAGGCTTTATTTATTTTTTTTTTATCATTTACACATTCTTAATTTCAGTCTGGAAGAAATATTTTGGACTACCAGAATCAGGCCAAAATGTTATTTCGAAAATTAGGACACCAGTCCCCTGCTAGATGTTCAATTGAAACGGGACCTTATATATTCCAGTAAGTTGATCATTGTACTTGGCTGTTCAAAAAGTAATTCCATACATATAATTACTACTAATTATTCTATTGTGTATTGTATTTCATCTACCTAGTAATTAACTTTGTTAAAATATGTATTTATGTTATCTTTAAACATGTGTTTAAAGGTTAATTTATGTTTTCAGTTATTTAATAGAATATGAAGTTTGTTACCTAGTATTATGTGAAAAGGCTTTCTCAAAACGACTGGCTTATTCATATTTAGAAGATATAGCACAAGAATTCCACGCACAGTATGGCAAAAGAGTGAATACAGTAACTAGACCTTATACATTCATAGAGTTTGACACATACATCCAGAAAGCCAAAAAACAGTTTGCAGATTCAAGATCGAGAAGGAATTTAAATGTGATAAATAATCAACTACATGATGTCCAAAGAATTATGGTACAAAATATAGATGATGTGCTCCAGCGAGGAACTGTTTTATCAGGTGAGTTCAAATATATGTTAAGTGAAATAAGTAAAAATAATTTAAAAATGATATACTTATTATATGCAATTCATTATTATAGAATGATGCAATATCATTGCATCATGCACAAATTCATGAGGCTCTGTGCACAATTGCCAATTTAAAAATAAGTATCTTGTACTATGACCTTAAAAATGTCTGCACATCAGCCCCTCTAAAATTATTAAAATTTGTACCATTGAAGCATACATTTTGTACTTTGTGCAATATGATTCATAGCCATTTAGGAAATCCACTACCTACTACTTAATCTATTTCCCATTAGTATTAGCTGATGAAACTTTCCACTTTGTGATGTTTTGTTTTGGATTTTCTTCTTGAATTTCTAAAACTGTGTGTCCAATTGTCAGGTATAGAGTGTGAGGATAGTATTTTTTCTCGATAACTCAAAAATCTTGGCCACAAGATAAGAATGAGTGCCTGCTTACAAGAAATTTAAGATTTTCTTCCATGGAAAAACTAGTTTTCCTCATTTTATTTCATACTCTATTACTGAAGATGGAATGAGTGAACCTGATAAACGAGGGAAGAAAGAACCCCCAACCAAAATTAAACAATTATTCAAAAATATGGTGATTTTCCACATTAAGATGTTTCCAAAATATCACAGCTATTATTTGAGAAAAGACAATCTGAATACATGAATTTTGAAATAATAGTGACTACAAAAAAAATTGGAAAATTCCAAAATATTCGATATATTTGTCCATGAGTGTATAACTTAGTTTCTGGACAAAGTCACGTTTTTATGATATGAAACGATTTCAGCAAGTAGTTCCCAAGAAATAGGCTCATGTCTGATAAAATTTATCAGGATTCTACCCCCAAAGAGAACAAAGATAATTGCATATAGTAATTCTTGTGGAGGGCACAATAAAAACAAAACATCTGCAAATTGTTACCTTCATTGTTCAAGCTACTCATATCACTGAGATCCATCACAAGTTTTTGAAACTTGGCCACACTTACATATATGGAGTGTGACTGCAGTTTTGGTTTAATTGAAAAAAAAAACGAAATGACAAAATCCTCAAGATTGGGAACAGATTGGGAACATGTTATAAAAAATACATTCTCAAAGTTAATGGTTTACAACATGACGACAGAAAATTTTTATTCGTTTTCGATCCTACATGAAATAATGAAAGATTATAAAAATGATTCCATTGGCCAGACAATACAATGGCGCAGTATTTCCTGGTTGTCATATTTTAAGACAGAAAAACTGGCTTTCAGGTACAAGCATACTTTAAACCAGGATTTTGTTTCGATGTGTACTATGGGAAAAGCACAAGGCAGACGTCCGTCTTTTCAGCTCTCCAAATTGAACCCTATCTTAATGACACTACACTACCAATTAATGAAGCCAAATATAAAAATCTGCTAAGTTTCTTGGACTGCATTCCCTTATGTTACCACTCCTTTTACCGAAATCAGATGTCAATTACGAATGATACTGTACCTAAAGGTTTACAAAATAAAGTTTAGTTGAATACTTTAACATCTGCACTTGAACCGTTTTACTAGTAACATTTATTAATACCATGTACTGATTGAAGTACATTTTTTCAATAGTTAAGTAAGTAAGAGTAATAATGCACCATTATAGTTTTATCATTTTATAGAACATTTTAGTTTAATGAATTTTAGAATTTATAAAACTCAAACAATTTTCAGGCAGATTACCTTAGAACCATAAAAAATGCACTTAAATCGTTTTACGTCTGACACCCTCAATTAGTTTTTTGTTAAAGAAACATTCACTATTGTGGCAACTAGACAGCAAAGTGGACTAAGCGGAGGTTAGTCAGTCCATTTTACTTGTAGGAAAATTATTTGCGTCTAAGAAATTGGATAGTGTGGTTGGTTCATCTTGTGGTTTGTGGATTAAAATGGTTAAGGTCATGAATTCCACCATAAAAAAATGTTGCATACTTAATGCACCAAAGATTCAAAGTTTGAAAAATAAATTGTTTTCGGCCATCTTGATTTAAATATTGTGATAATCAATAATAATAATTTATTATATCTGTAATTACTGATGTTTTAAACCACACTTCTTGGTGGCGCAGTGTTCCTCAAGTACAGACGGAAGTTCCTCATGACATCATACTCATACTATTTTCAAACATTGTACATTCTTGAGCAACTGTAGGTTAAACTTATTAATAATATATCTACTTTTCTTTTTTAAGAACTGGACACCAAAACGCAGAATCTATCAATGTTAACAGACAAATACAAGAAAGATTCGACATATTTGAACACAAAATCAATGTACGTAACGGCAGCTGTGGGCGGACTAGTTTTCCTTTCATTCATTTTATACTTCTGGATTTTGTAAAGCTCTACTAAGTGAAAAAAATCTCCATACCTATTCATATCCTCCGGCAATGGGCGGTTGTTATTTTTAAAATATTTTTTATGTATTTTTAAGTATTTATATGTTGAAATTATCCATATTATCGCCGAATGGTTTGTTTTAATCGTGGATAGTTTTTTGTTTGTAAATATAGTCACAGGCAAGAAAATACCAATCATTTGAGAAAATGTATATTTATAATAAAGTTAGATACTGTAAGTACAAGTTTTTGTTTTTTTTTATCCTTACCTCTTTCTTTGATTGAAAAATTTAAAAGGAAAAATACAGGAAACTGTTTTAGGCCACTAAATACAGTGATCACTCAGTGGTAAATTAGCACTGCTAAGCAAATGTTTTAAGGCTTCTTACTTAAAACAGATTTTGAATTACATGGGTAGAAATAAAGAGGTCCTTATAATATCAAAGATCTGTGATATAGTATTTCTCTGTGAATCATTTGTCTCTTGTAGACACTAACACTAATAACAGTGTCAATGACGAAGCAGTGAAAAAGCTATACAATAAACCAAGGCTAGTATTAAATTAAAAATGAAGATGTTAAATGGTTTTACAGTGGCGAAATGTCTTAAAATTCATTTAAGAAAAAGTATAAAGGAATGGAAATTTGGGGAACACAAGAAATATTCAACTGCATCAACTGTTACCAATCGATCAATCACTGGTTTTATTCCTCTATTAGAAAGAATAATGATGTTACAAACTTCATACTGCAAAAGTTTAAATGAATGTACAAGTTTACAGCTCATAATGCACCTACAGCTCAGAATGAAGACAAGGATATTTCCCATATATAGTTCCGTAAGATTGATCCCACATAGAAAAAGAATAAGTAGTTCTAGAACATTTAAGATGCCATCGAAAATTCATGAAATGTCTAGTGAAGTTTGGAAAGTCAGAAAATGTATATAAACAGATGTTTTTGTTTTAAAAGTATTGTAAACAAGTTAGTGTTCAATAAAGTTAATTTAAACCTCTCATGCATTGAGTCCACTGCAGTGGACAGATTTTTTTATCTCCAAAAAATATATTTTAATTCTATGAAACGTGTGTAAAATGTATGAAATCCCTTTCAGTGGACTCTAATCAAGTAACTACTACCACTATCTACAATATTTATTTTGAAAGTAAAAGTTTGTTTATGTTCTTCTTCTTCAGGTGCATTCTCCGCTACAGAGGTTGGCAATAATCATAGCTATTTTAATTTTTGAGACAGTAGCTCTAAATAGTTATTTTGAGCTGCATACAAACCATTCTCTCAGGTTCTTAAGCCATGAAATTCGTCTTCTTCCGATGCTTCTTCTGCCATCTATCTTTTCTTGCATTATGAGTCGCAGGATGCCATACTTCTCGCCCCACATCACATGTCCGAAATACTGTAGCTTTCTTTCTTTAATTGTAACTTCAACTTCCTTCTCTTTACCTATTCTTCTCAGTACTTCATTGTTCGTAACTCTACCCAGGAAACCCCCATTGTTTATGTTAGTATCTATAAATCACCTGACCGCGATGGCCACCTGTGAATTATCTGAAATAAGTGCCCATAGTTTCTATAGAAAAGCAAAAAAAGGTAACAAAATATTTTTCTTATAGAATTATGTATTTTACACAATTAGCCTTTGTTATAATTTCAAAATAATTGAAAACTCACTGAAAATATCACCTTGAAGTCATGTCCACTAGAGTGGACATCATGCAATATATAACTTAGAATTTACATTAGAACATATATAACTTAGAACATAACACTCTTGTGGTATGTCCTATGAGTATAATTTTCAGAGGGACAGTAGGTTTCTTGTTCACATATTTTTTTTTATTTTCTTGTCAAGATTTATTATTTATTTAGGGATTTTCGAGGGCATTTTTTTATGTACTTACCTATATTATGTTAGTGGAAATAAATAAATTTTATTTATTGACATAATATTACTTCTTCAATGGGAAATTTTATTCTATTTCAGAATTTGACGATGGCTTTACTGGTCAAGTGATAATGGCCTGAGGATGGACCTTATTGCAGATGCTATACCTGTTAATAAATTTGAATCTACTTTGAGGTTTTTACATTTCGTAAATAATGATAATGTAAATCAAAATAACACGGACAAATTGCGGAAACTTCAACCATTTTTGGATAAAATTCAGAAAAACTTCTCAGGTGCTACAGATCCAGAGGAATACCAATCAGTTGATGAGCAAATTATTCCTAAAAGTAAAATTAGGTATAAAGCAATACTTACCAAAAAAACCCTAAAAGTGGGGAGTCAAAGTTTGGGTAAGTGCTGGAATTAGTGGATATATCTATTGTTTTGAGGTTTACCAAGGAGCTTGGGAGACACAAGTCAAATTAGTAAACTTGAAGCGTGCGCTGATGTAGTTTTGCGTCTAACTGACGACTTAGAGCTTAGAGAGAATCAATAATAAAGTACTTTTTGATAATTTATTGTGCTCTCTCCACCTTATCGAATAACTGCATAAAAGAGACTACAAAATTGTAATTCTGTTATGAAAACAAATAAACAAATGAAACAAGAGGGTAGGGGAACTTCATCCGTTGCAAGTACTGAAGGTGGCAATATAATTGTTTCTAAATGGCTAGACAACAAGACTATTAACATTGTTTCTAATTGTGCTGGAATAGAACGTCAGAATAAAACAAAACGCCGAACAAAAAAAATTCATGTTTTTACAATTACTATACTATTGGTAATTTTTAATATTTCGCAATAAAATAATTTTTCTAAGAAAAAAAAATTCCTTAAACTTACGCATGAGAGGGTTAAAGCAGTGTAATAAAATCATAGAATTTTTCTTTCATATTAAACAAGTATTAAAATATGTAAAAAATTGAAATACTTTTTATAATGGGTGATTTCAATGCCAAAATAGGCAAAGGGAAATGCGAAGATTGGAGAACATGGACTTGGCGAGCGCAATCAAAGAGGAGAAAGGTTGGTTATTTGTCCAAGAAAAAAAATGGTAATACATAAACACGTTATACAAACTTCCATCAAGAAGATTAGGTATATATCTGGAAGTCACAAAAAACCTGGATGACCGATGAAATACTTAAGTTATTGGCGAACAGAAGGATCATTAAAATTTTAGCCAAAACAAGATATGACCAGATACACAGAGAAACAAAAAAGAAAATAGTGGAAGCAAAGAAAAATTGGTTTAATGAGAAATGCTGTAAAATAGAAAAGCTACAAGAATTACACGACACGTTAAGAAGATTAGAGAAATCGCAGGAAGCTACAGATGCAGTCTCGGAAATAAACTAATTGATGGCAACGGACAGACAGCAGTAGACAACGAAACAAAAATACGAACATGGAAAGGATATATGGAAGGCCTCTTTTAAGATGAAAGACTTGGTCTAACAATATCAGAAGAACCAGAGAACGGATCAATGATAAATGAATAGATACTACATGCGCTCAAGAATATGGAAAACGAAACTAATCCTGGTCAGGATGAGATGTCTGTTGAACTATTAAAGTTATTAAACGAATACAATATATATGTGCTTACTAAACTTTTTAATACAGTCTACGAGACCGAAGCAATACCGGATGATTGGCTGACTTCTACTTTCATTGCAATTCACAAGAAAAACAATGCTAAAAAATGTAAAAATCATAGAACAATAAGTTTAATGAGCCATACACTTACATTATTTTTAGAAATTATACACGTATTTACAAAAAATTAGATCCTAGCATAAATAAAACACAGTTTGGATTTCGCAATGGAGTGGAAACTAGAGAGGCTTTATTCCGTATAAACGTATTAACGCAATGCTGTTTGGGCCCTAATAAACATGTGTATGTTTGTTTTATAGATTATAAAAAGGCATTTGACAGAGTAAGGCACAACCAACCCATGACAATATGAAACAAAAGCAAATAGAAAAGCGAGATATAAGAAAGAATAATACAAAACTTATAACCAGACAGCGCACATAAAAATAGATAACATACAATCGAAAAACATCAAAATTAAAGGCTAGGTATGGTAAGGTTGCATTCTCTCTCCATTACTATTTAAGTTGTACTCGGAAGTTACTATGCACTGGACAACTCTTCAAACTATTTGAAGAGAATAGTTTATATGCAAGTTTACATTATGGCTTAAATATGATCTTGGATAAAACCGAGTATCTAATATTTACCAAGAAAACAAATTATAATGCCCAACTTATTATTGACGGCCAAAATATCAGACATGTGTAAAAATATCAATACCTTGGCCTCATGATGAGAGAAACAAAATACCAGCTTCTTTCGAGTAACACCTACAATTACAAAAACATATTACAAAAAGAATCATGCGTTTTCTGTGTAGCTAGAATAGAATAACGGTTTCCTTGCTATTGTGTTCCAAGTACAGTATTATCGCGTCGTCTGCGATGACTTGGCTTCAAATATTGAATGACTTGGCACACAACTTTGCGTAGGCGAAATCACAGGAGATGTCTTCAGATCAATGTCAGACAGTCATGTAGTCAATGTCAAATCGCCTCGACAGCTGTATTATTATATAAGCCGCAGAAGCAGCCTTTAAATATTGATATTGGTGAACTGTTTTGTAAGCGATATTCGTGTGAATTGTAGGCTATATTTATTAAATTAATTAGAATTAATGAAATTTGTAATTTAGTGAGTTTTTTGGAGTTTAAATAAAAGTAGTTAAACCACGTTTGCTTCACTAAATCTCTGAACATTTTACCATTTTTTATCATTAAAATATAAAGTAAAAACACGTAAAGTTGATTCACAATGTTGTGACTTAAAACTAAGTTAACTTTTTCACTCCTATTAAGTATTAACCTGTGTGCCTCGATTTCAATGAAGCGGTAGTCATATTTAAGGAATTCAATATCTCACTACCCTTCATGACACACCATAATAACGCCACTTGAAAATATGAACGATGAATAACGAGGAAAAAGAGCTCTACCTAAAAAACTGTTCATTAAAGGTCCACAAAATATTTTTAAAAAATAAAGTTGCTTTTAAAAGATAGTTACACATGCCAGTTACGTTGTAGCATACAATATTGCAAAAGGCTCTGTCAAAATCAAGTTTCTCAAATAAACTTGAAATCTTAAGCACATAAATTTTTTCTATTATTAAGCTTCGCAAAAACAAAATATAAACCGATTCACTGACCCATCCCAATTTAGGTATACCAGATTATCACCAAATTATTATTAACACTTTTTAGCAGCTCAGTCACAGTCAGCAGTCATATGTATTACCTTCATACTTTTCATTTCAAGATGAAGAAAAAAATATCCAGTCAAATTATTTTCGTAATTAAACCTGATTGTAAAAGCTATGAATTTGGTTTTACTATCCATCTTGTCATCTGTACATAAATCAAGAAGTGACCCTTCGGCTTTTATTATTTATTATACCATTTGTTATAGTTAAAACATTGCGAATAACGCGATCTGATCTGTCAATCTTGCTGAAAAACAATAAATCAATAGAAGTGGTTGTTCAAACAAGAATTCTTTTATGGACAGTTAACACCTAATAAAAAAACACTTGAACCTTAATTTTATTACCTCTGAACAACAGTATCACATTACAAAAGGGCGCCGACACTTTATGCCTACCTACTTTTGTTGGTCTTCATTAAGTAGCTGAATAGATGTGTTATTTGTTAAAATTTTGGGTTTTATTACACCTATTACAGATCCATTGTTGTTTTGACAATATAGTGCTCTATTTTAATAGCCACTCTTCATTTTCTAAGTAAAGTATCTTTTTAAAAGTTCCTTATTTCTGTTCTTCCATTTATTTTAATTGTCTTTCTTTATATTCCCTATTTTTTATTTTAACTGTTTTTTACCTTTGATTTTGATATTTGTTCTTATTTCCCCAATTCCCGTTTGATGATGCGCGATGATGCAAGTAGACACGCTGAGCTCTCTAGTTTAAAACAAGCCCTCATCCAAAACGGTTACCGAAAAATCACATTAATAGGAACATCCATAGACATCAATCTTCCACTCAATCTCAATCCAAAGACTCAGACTCTCATCATACGAAAGCTTTTCTTCCTTACATCAAAGGTGTCACTGACAAAATCGACAAAATTGTTAAATCAAGAGGAATAAAGACAATATTTAACCCCCAACAACACTTTTACCTCTTATCCAATCAGGCAAAGACAACATCAAAATAAACCACATGGAGTTTATCCGGAAGATGTCCGCTCCACGGCTCCACCCGTCAATCAAAATCCTACTGTCAGAAATGTTCCCACCAACGTGCCAATCCCCACGCCAACCTCCACCCAAACCACGTTACCATCGACGGTATAAATGAACCGTCCTCTGTTCCCAGTACCAGTAATACATTGATTAGTAATCAGTGTAGTAGTGTCTGGGGCTCGGGAGACTGAGACTTCGGAAGCCCTGAAGAAGACACCGAAGAGGATGTCGAAAGCTCGGTGCAATATCGACAATCGATGCAGTTCAACCCGGAAGATTGTTGAGTTTAATATTAATTCTTATTAGTAGTAAAATATTATACTTAGATTTTTTTTGTTTATTAGGTTACCTATTTGAAATAAAGATCTATCTATCTTTTAAGAAATTACCCTTACGTGTACAATGTCCATTTTTGATCACGAACCGTTTCACTTGATCATTTAGTTCTTTAAAATTGCCCTTATCAGTAATATGTGGTGAATTGGTGAAAATGTAATATTGTCCACATTAAAATAGGTATATAACTTTTTATTTTTTTCTTTAGACCCCTTTTTCTTTTTTCGTTTCCACTCAAATATTTTCTAGAACTAGACATGTTAATATATAACTTTCACAATTAACATTTCTTTGTCTTTATTTGCAGGTTTAATAAAAATAAAACTACGAAAATCGCTCACAGTGGTCACAGTGATTTATCATTCTCTCATCTTAAGGCGGGTACACATTTGCGAGCAGAACTGTTCGCGAACCGTTTGTGAACGCTATATTCGTTAATGTGTACGGCAAAAAAAACCGCTTGCGTACTGTTTCATCGTGACTCGTCGCGAACCAAATTGTTGCGGTTTATTTCACGACTTCAAAGGAAGCTCGGCTTTCAGTTTGGACGGCGCTTACTAGACGCAGCGAACATTTTTATTGTGTCATCAAATCGACATTGTGTGAATGACGTGTTCCTTCCTAGAGAGACGTGAGAAAACAGTAAACTGATTATTGTCGTGGACGTATAAATAAAGATAAAATCTCTATTTATACGTCGATGATTACTGTACATAATTTTATTTTTGTTAAACAAGCAAAAACAGGAACATAAATCAGTACCCAAATTATAAATAAAATGAATCATTTCGCACATGTGTGTTCGTTGTTGGTTTGTCGCTTTCCATGGATCGAGATAAGTATGCGATTAGTACGATGTAGAATATTTTTCAAGGATCTGTACGCGTACTGTACGTATACCGTTCGGCTCGCATATGTGTACCCACCTTTACAGAATAAATGAGAATCACGTTCTTCTTCTTAAAGAAGATAGTGACCATCCTATCGGAGGTTGGATATCATAACGGCTATGGTCACTTTGTTGGCTGCTGCTCTGAAAAGTTGTAGTGAACTACAGTTAAACCATTCTCTAAGGTTCTTCAGCCAGGAGATACGTCTTCTTCCTATGCTTCTTCTTCCTTGGATCCTTCCTTGCATAATAATTCTCAGCAGCTCATATTTTTCTCCTCTGGTTATGTGACCCAAATATTCTAGTTTTCTTCTTTTTGTGCTGTTCATAATTTCTAACTCCTTATTTAGACGTCGTAGTACCTCAGCATTGGTAATCCTTTGAACCCACTGAATTTTCAATATTCTTCTGTAACACCACATTTCGAACGCTTCTATTTTCCTTATGTGTTGTTTCTTCAATGTCCAAGCTTCCATTCCGTATAGTAAGATAGAAAATATGTAACATCTTAGAGCCCTCAATCTAAGATGCAACTGAAGGTCTCTGTTGGTAAGCATTATCTTCATTTTCACAAATGCTTGCCTTGCAGTTTCAATTCGGACTTTGATTTCTTTGCTTTGGTCATTTTTGTCATCAACCCAGGTTCCCAGATATTTATATGTCTCTACTTTTTCTATTTGGGTTTGCTCTATCATTAATCTTTCATTTCCATGTTGCGTTTTTGAAACAATCATAAATTTAGTTTTTCTCTTATTTATTTTTAGTCCGAGAATCACGTAATACCCCTTATTTCGAGTTAAACAAATAGTATATACGATTAGTCCGTGATTCAAAACCTCTCGTCGAACTAATTATTCTATGAACCCCGTAAATTTTTTCGTCAATCCCTTTCGACAATTCGCACTGTTAAGTCATGGCCACCAACTTAAATAAAAGTACAATAAAAACTTAAATATACTATAACGTATTTATTAAATTTATTATTTTATATACAATAAAATTATCATTCAAAAATATTTCCTACAATATTATCGTTCACAAGATCAGAGAATTAGTTTCAATAATATGGTGATGATGTTAAGGAAGAGAACTGGATCTGAAATATAAGTGCCATTAGATAAATAAAAAACAACGAGGGTTGTTCGACAACTATGTGGTCTCACACGGACACGTATTTTCTTTACCATTCTGTAGAACTGTCTTTTATTAGTGCCTTGACACACGCGGCGGTTTTGACCGAAGCGTTTACCGAAAGTAAAATCGAGTCGGGTAGTTGTCTATGTTGAGGGAATGACAATGGGTAGTTGAATTGTCTAATGAGGGAAGGGACAGACTGACAGACTGTGCTATGCGTGCCTCGTGGCGGTTTTGAAACCAAGTACCGAGTCGGTTGATTGTTGGGACGATTCCTCAGCTCGTTTTTCAAAACAGCCTGACTAGGACATAGTAATAGTTGCGTTTTATTGCATCACCCGTGCCACAATTGTTGGATGTTTGTTTTTCCTTCATTATTTTTGTCTGAAAATGCCAAAAATAGATGTTGATAGATTTATTGCGTAGGTATTGCGTCCCGCTTTGTGGGACATAAGAACATCAGAATACAATGATACCTAGAATTATCCAAAAACAATGCTGAAAGGAAATTTGCGACATGTTTGCTTCTGAAAGGATGGCTACAGGCTACAGCAGTAAAATTAAAAAATTGCTCCTCATGACTTCTCAACTCAAAGAACAAATTATTGAAGTGCCCTTTTTTTCTCTAAATAATAATTCGATGTATCCACATCCTTTTCCTTCTTCTTTTCCATCGCTAGTACATAAGAGTCAACATCAATACTTCTTCTCTTTCATCACTTATTTCAATAAATCACAATAATTTTGAAGTGAAATCTTTCTATTTCTTTCTGAAATCACTAAAAATTCCCGTCTTAATTAAACAAACTGGTAAAACTAAGTAGAAAACAGTATCGATTAAATCGTTACGTGTGTCACTGGTCTAGAAAACCGCCTCAATAGAAGCTTCGGTCAAACCGCTGCGTATGTCATTGGCCTTAGGTTCAATATAATAATAAAATGTGGTCTGTTAATTAGTCCGTTTTGAGAATATACCCAACGTAAACATCAAAAATTGATTTTGCAAAGTATGAAAGTTTGGTACGTTTTTGCCACAATCTAAAATACTCGTAGCCATTTCATTATGGTCGATTAAAATTATATTCATCATTGTATTCCCGAAACTAAAGAACCGTTCCAACAATGGATGTACGACG
Source organism: Diabrotica undecimpunctata (assembly GCF_040954645.1). Classification (NCBI taxonomy): domain Eukaryota; kingdom Metazoa; phylum Arthropoda; class Insecta; order Coleoptera; family Chrysomelidae; genus Diabrotica; species Diabrotica undecimpunctata. The sequence continues at coordinate 39,452,822 of NC_092809.1, read as the reverse complement.
TTCTTACGTTGTCAAAAAGGGCGAAGATTAGCATGCTAGTATATATTAAATCGTGGGCAGAAAAAGATACCAAGATTTACTGATAAAAATGAACATCCACAAAATCGAAATATTGAAAACTAGTAAGATAGAAAAAGGAACATAAAAATACCAACGCTTTCTATTCATATACAGCGGAAATAATAAAGAATATTATAGTAGCTCAGGAGTGACCTGCCTTTCACTGTACGAGCAATAAACTCAATAGGCACTAAAACAACAGGAAGACCCCTTAAAAGATGACGAGATGAATAGATGGCAGTCAACGTTACAAATAAGACTATACACTTAATGTCGGATACGCTCAAGGTCTTATCTACGAAGAACAAGAAAGAAGGCAAAAACGGTTTCGACGTCATTATCTTTGTTAGCTACTTAAAAAAAAATAGGACGAGTATTATACTCTAGTTGTCAGGAAAATGTTATTGAACCTCTAAAAATCATACACATAAACGGAATTTTGCTTAATTTTGGGACCCCAAAAAAGATACAAAAAAGATTGCTACTTCTACCAGGCTTCCCTCTAAAAACCTCCTTCGTAGGGGGCGAACTGAAATCATCGATTTACCACAAATCTGTACGCCGTAGAAAACATATTTCAAAACAAGAAATGTAGAAATTTCAGACTGGTAATGTAGCTGAGATAATTTTAAACAAAAATGTTTATTAGCACTTTTTCTCTAGCATGAAACGTTTTTCAATTGTCGCGATTTTCAATGTCAGTTAAGCCTAGATTACATGAGTAGCCATTCAACTTGTACAAGTAACTTGCATCAAGTCTTCAAGTTTGAAGGGCATTCAAGTAAAGCATTTACGCTATTCAAGTAAAATAATTGAACTTGAACAGCGGTTCAGAGAAGAGAGAAAATTGAAGCGAAAATGATCGTCTGTTCCAGGATCAGACTTTTTATGTTTTGCAATTTTAGCACGTTACTGGGAATATGTCGTGCGCAGATTTTTTATTTTGTTCTTCACATCTTGAGGACCAAAATCATCTATTTTCATTTCTTGTTCTATTTTATTACTAGCAGAATCTCTTATTTGTTTATGTCTATACTTACAACTAGATATATCCCAAAGATATGTTTGTTCTTCGTACAACTCCACAAACTTAAATGTTGTCTCCTCATTCCACTTCATATTTTTTTAATAAAATTCAAATACTTAGAAATTGACTTCACATCGCCAATTCTTAACATCAAGTACGTATTTACTTGAACAACTGTGTTTACATGAAGAAATTGTTAGGTATACCGTTCACGTATGATCCCACCACCACTGCGTTCCGTTCTTGAACAAGTAAGTTGAATAGCTTCTAAGTTACTTGACTCGCTTGGCTGCTTGTTAAAGTTCTTGATCAAGCGCTTGAATATTTGTCTACATGATTCAAGTTTCAAGATTCAAGTTGGTTTCCAGTTACTTGCTCAAGTAACTTGAACTGCTACTCGACTCATGTAAATCTTAATTAAGGCACGCGAAATCAGTTTTTTAAATTAAATTTGAATCAACTCGACAATAAAAATTCGATATATTTTGATCATAGTGCATTTTAAAGGTGAAATATGCAGATTTGGTAACCAATTTTGCCGTAAATGAAGTCAGTGTCTATAAAGCTGTTAAATAAATAAATATTGCGCGATGTTTGCGATTTTTTGCGATTTTCATGAGATCAATAAAATTTAACACTTTCATTGACCGGTCACTACAAAATTTTCTTTGTTAGAGCCTAATCTTTAAAATCTACAACATAAAATTTCGATTTTGAGTTTTGATAACAAATGTGAGGCATTTGAAATATGCTTAAAAATGCTTTCACTAAACTGCTTTAAACTTTCACATTACAAGCGAATAAAACGTTTAAAACAACTTTTTTTCGATGGCATAACTACGTTTTTAAAAACTACACAATTTCAGCTACAAATATCACCTAATGATGTCTTCATGGAAGTATTTCTCGTGACGTGAGATCGTTTGTAATGTGAAAATTTAAATTCAGCAATTTGGTCTCATGAGAATCGTAAAAAAATGGCAAAATCGCGCAAAGTTCATTTATTTAACAGCTTTATAGAAACTGACTTCATTTGCGGCAAAATACAAAAATTGCATACGGAAACTGCACTCTTTATATTTAAAACCCATTTATTTTTATTGATAGATATATACTATGATATCAACTCGATACTGATCAAAAGATATAGAATTTTTACCAATTGATTTCGAGCGCGTGACTGGCATTTAAAATCGCCGGTCGCTTCAAGCGTTTTTTCTAAGAGAACGGTTCATTCTACACAAAGTGTTAATAAACATTTTCGTTTAAAATTATCTCAGCTACATTACCGGTCTGAAACATTTTTTTACGTGGTACAAAAGCTGAAAGTCTTTGTAAGCACAGTCCTAATGAAGATATTTGGACCTATTAACGAAAACGAAGTATGGAGTTTCAGGTACAACCATGAACTCTACCAACTGTTCAAAGTGACACCGATCTCAGAATTCGTTAAACTTCATATACTTCGATTGGCTGGTCATTTAGTGAGAATGGAGCCCAAAAGAGCCCTAGATAATAAAATACAAAAGAAAGACCACGGAAAAAGTGGGAGGATGAAGTGGCAGCAGGGGCGCAAAATTTGCTAGACGTCAGAACCTGGAGAAGATGGGCGCGGGACCGGCAAGGTTGAAGGCATAGTTTGGAAGAGACCAAGGCTCGATTCGGGCTGTAGTGCCATTGGAGAGAGATTATGTAAAGTTGTTGTGATCATTTAATTTGGTAAAGAAGAAAGTGTTTTTTATCAGATTAACGCAGCTTTGTACAAATATGCAATTTTAATGCATAAAATTCACGAATCAAGTTTTAAATTAGTGCTCTATTTACGTTATTCTGCACATTTGACTCGTAATAGGTCACTTAGTTATTAAACAACCCTCTTAAACGGTGTTTACTTACATTTTGATATTGATGATAACGAATCGACAATGTTGAATATTTTCATTCTTAAATCGTCTTCTTGAAAACTGATTTGTGATCTTCTCTGTGTACTTCTATTAACTATAATGAAATATAATATTGGTAATTAGGGTAATTAAGAGATACCTATCTAGTATATCATCAGGCAGAGTATCGATTGCGATTGAGATCACTATCTTGTCAGAATTTACTATTTATATGAAATCTTTAAGAGTACGTGATCATTTCGTGTAAGTCAGTAAATAATTAAGTGATATAAAGCACGTAGCAGAGAATATATACAGTAAATCACTAATCAGTAGTATCGGACAAACGCGCAAAAGATGGAGCGACAACCTTCCATAGAGATATCAATCCAACAATAAACAAGCAGAATTGCTTATAAAGGCGAAGAAGAAGACAGAAAGTAGCGGGGAATATACTTGAAAAGAATCCCAAATTCAGTAAAATAGGTTAGTTCAATGCTAAAGATAAACACTTTTCCAACAAAAAACGAAATTATTAAGTGTAAGAAAGGCCGTGTGATCAGTGCATGAAGAGAGATCATGTAAAGGTGAGCACAATATATTGAAGGAATGATTAATGAGTACGGGAAGAATAATTTCGATGGAAATTATATAGAGACCACATTTCAGTATGGCTTTCGATAGAGTATGGCACGAAGGCCTGCTGTATAAAATGAGCCAGTATGATCGAGGCGATGACCTGTCTCCTCTCGTCATACCTAGCCGACAGAAGGTTCAGAGTTCGGATAGGGCCAACCCTGTCCGAAGTCGGGACTATGGAAGCTGCGTGCCACAGGGGACGGTGCTGTCGCCATACCTATACACCATATATAGGCAGACACACCATTTGAACCCAGGTCGATGCTAAGCCTGTACGCAGACGATACAGCGACAGCTGCTAGCAGTATTAACCCAGATCTAGCTATGAGACACCTACAAAGAGCACTCAGCGAACTTGAGGCATGGTGTGTGCAGTGGAAAATAGCCGTCAACCCTGACAAAACACAGGCCGTCATGTACCAAAAAAGAAAAGCGGCCCAAATGGGGTACTATCACTATTCGATATCTCAATCGAATGGTTAAACCAAGCAAAATATCTAGGCATAACGTTGGATAAAAAGCTGACCTTCACAGAGCACGTAAAACAAACGGTCAACAAAGCCAAAGCACTCAGGAGTTAACTCTCATCACTAATAGGTCGAAAGAGTAAACTAACATTTAAAACAAAGATTAGGATGACAAACTGCATAATTTTGCCAACACTAACATACGCCTCAGCAGCATGGAGACATACGTTTAAAACCAACAGAAAAAGGATACAGACCGTCGATAACTTCATGATCAGAGATGCTCTGAATATTCCTAGGTACGTCCTATTAAGATAACTTCATGATCAGAGAAGCTCTGAATATTCCTAGGTACGTCCCATTAAGGTACGTATTTAGGGATTTAAAACAAAAGAGAATCCTGAAAACAATGGACGAAAGAGCACACGAGATATTCAACAACCTCAGGAACCACCCGAGCAGATTATTGACAAGAGAGTGGACAGACTATGACGAAAACGTAAGGACGATACATAGACAGCCCAGGCAGCAGCTAGCAGCTAGCTAGAGATAACCCAGAAGATAAAGAAAGAATGAGATAGCCATGCGATAGTCTAACGTACGCAGTAATAAAAAAAATCTATATTATCTTATTTCTTTTTTTAGTTGTGTTTTATTTCACTAACCAGTTATACCGTAAAAGATAAAAACCAAAAAAATTATACACGGGTTGTGTGATGGCCGTATACTCCTGGGAGTGCACACCTCATCCATTGCTACTTTGTTTTTATTATTATTTTATTTATTTGATCTTAATCTTTACTAACAACCCTCTGTTACGGCAGTTATGCCATCGATGCAACCACATCAAGTGAATTCTGAGGCACAAACCAGAGAACAACCGAACGCAAACACATGTGTTCGGTTTTTCTATGGCACAAACATAAAGACGCCCCTCAGGCTATCGCTGGTGGCCAGATCTTTCGGGCACTCAGCCGGCGAGGAGATCAAAATTTATTTGCCGATTCGGCGGCTGAGTGACAGTGTACACAAAAATCTGGACATCTGTCCTGAACACACTTTTGGGACACAAGTCCAAAGTCAAGCCAAATAATAAATTCAATCAGTTATAGCGAGAAAAGCTCGTCTAGCTACCCTTAAAATTAGAGAGAGAATAATAAGTAGGTACTTATTAAGTGACACATTCATTAGGACACCAGCAAGAGGGCGGACACATTAGACAAATCCAATATGTTACTTACTTCGTCACTTTTATTTACAATACTTAAACTAAATCCTAATTAGTTCATTTACGAAAATAATTAGATAGTACAATTTGTACCATCTAGTAACGTTGTTTAATACTTACATTCATTGGAAAAGCATCGCCCCTCATTGACGATTGTGAAGGCATTTAAACACAATAAAGATGTTTCAAAAAGGTTCCATAAAGTTAACGACATTCTTCACTGTTTAATCATCATAGATTTGGAAAAATGAAAAAATATGAAATAAATGTTTGATTACAAAATTACGATTGTCAAATAAATTTTATATTAGCTGTCAGTGTCGAAGTAATACTGGTTGTCGGCTATATAGTGAACTTACCAAAATCCAAATTGTTTTTTATAGAAGATTTTACAGTACCTATATTGATGCTAACTTACTACTATAAAATATACAGGGGATATGGGTACAAAAATATATAATATGGTTCTTTTAATAAGCGTAAATTAATAAATTATCTACTGTAATAACAATAACTAAGAATATTTTCAATATTATAATCATTTCACCTATCGCATAGGTATTAAAAATCGCCATCACTATCATTTTCCAGCAACTAAAGTACTTTATTGTTCATTCACCTTTTCAAGTTCAGTTTTAATTACTATTTGTCTATCTTCTATCTTGCCACTTTTTATCTCAATGTTTATATAGTGTATATACTGCTTTGTCTGTGTCACGTCAAAGAGGTACACATTTTGAGCAAGGGACAAAGGTAAAAAGGCACTTACGTTGCCTCTTAGATTATGCGGCTTCACGCTAGAATCTTTATCTACGTCAATTCAACCTATGTGGTTCTGCCTCAGATCAACAATATCTCCAACAGACACGTCTACGTAACCAAACAACCAACCTCCAATATTTTTTCATCAAGAAATCAAGCAATCGTATTTGACGCAATTGAAAACACCAAATTGACGGTTACCTTCACAGTTTAAACCTAATAATTCGTCCAATCAATATTATCTCTTGGTAAAGGCTATCCAAAAACAGAATATGCATTTACTTACCAAATGACAAATTAATAGACGATTTTATTACCAACCCCGAAAAAATCAAAATTAATCAACAACTCCTACAAGCACGTCGACAAAGCACCCCTCTCCAACGACTAATACTCTCCAACGTATGTCCGTCTATTCCACACTTAAGCTTAGCATCTAAATTACAAGCACTTGGTGTCAACCATTTTGTCACCCTTATCTGTTCTACGGATAAGGATATCAAGTCCTGAATTCCAGCATATATTAAGCTTTGGGCGGCAAAATTACATACCCATTTTAACCAACCATGCCTCACCAAATTAGTTTATTTTCACTCATGAGAAACATATAGATTTCTTTCGCTATATGAAATCTATATGTTTCTCATGAGTGAAAATAAACTAATTTGGTGAGGCATGGTTGGTTAAAATGGATATGTAATTTGAGCGAAAGAAATTTAACAACAAACGACTGCGAAGATAGGAAGAGATGGTGTTTAGTTATCGGACAACGTCGAAAGACGTTCTAAACCGATGTGTATATAGAAACATATAGAATATACTTATCTTTAGATAATCATTATAATCATCATTCTGGCTTTACAACCCTGCGTGGGCGCTAGCCTCCTCAAGAATTTTTCTCCAGTCATCCCTATCCATCGCCTTCCTCCGCCAAGCACTTATTCTTATATTTTTAATGTCTTCATTGATTTTATCAAGAAACCTTGTTTTGCATATGCATTTAACAAAGGACTGTCCAACAATGATATCTGTATCAGGCTACACAACTTTAATACCCCACAATACAGGGGAATTTGAGAATCCTGTTGAAAACAATAACAACTAGCCAACTAAAGAAATACCTAACTAGTGGTATCCAACAGAAGCAAAACCGGCTGAACGAACAAGCTGTACAACATGAAACACTAAGCAAAAAACTCCTAATTAACCAAATAGACACAGATACAGTAGCACAAAAACATAGAGTTTACAAGCTAAATTAAAAAACACTAAATTAAAAAGACAAGAAACCAACAAAAAAAGAATTATTTAGAGACCAAAATTCCAGTTATCCCTTAAATTATGAACAAATAATAGATGTCTTTGAAAATTGTACAGGACCTTTAGAACCTGTAAGCATTACAAGGATGTATACCAATGTTTCTGAAGTCCGATATAAACCATCTTTTATTATCAATTACTTAAACAAATCCCCTATAACCTCAACCTTATAATAGAGGAGACTGCCTTCTACACTTACACTTCTTGTACATCACCTCCTACATCCCCTACAGCCTCAATGCCACCCATCTAGCTAAGTGAATTCAAACACAAATATATAATACTACCCTCAACTAAATGACCAAAAATTAAAAGCAGATTCACTCGAATAAGAATAAAATTCTTCTACGGACACATAAGTTAATTTCATGGAGCGTAAATGAGTATTACATCCATTTAGAAATGTTGCAAATCCTAATCTCAAATGTTCCTAATGTTTACAAGAAACTAATTTTAAAAACAACACAATCATTTATAGAGTTCAAAAAAATTAACACCTCTTGGTAGAAAAATAGAATCCTTGAAAATTCAGCCTAAATCTACTTAATGATGGAGAAGATACCCGTTTTTACATAAGAACGAGCGAAAGTTCTGCTATAGACCTATCTAGATGAGAAACCATTAATAACGCATGTGGTTACATAGGAGGTAATACTCGAGCCATACGACAGTGATCACTATCCTATTATCATTCATAATAAAGAAGCATCTACAGCTAGCTATACCAGAAGAAAAATGCAACTTAAAAATGCGGATTGAACGAAATTTTAAAACCATATCCAAAGAAGTAAATTTTATTTATGTACTTTAAGAGTCATCTGACCTCACCATGTGGCTAGTTCCAACTGCTATATAGACGTTTTTCAATGATGATAATCTGATAGGATCTAAAAGATCTAAAAAACCTGATAGGTTCTGAAAATTTATAAATCCATTTTGGATAATTTTTAAAAATTTTAACAATAAAATTTTATACCATTTTACAAAAAGAAGTTTCTACTTCATTGTAAGTTTTTTTTTAAACTATGGTGTACAACCAATCACTGGGAATTTCTCTTTTAAATTTTAAATTTAAGTATGAAGCTAATCATGAATTCAGCAAATAAGAATGAGAAAATTAACTTCACCAGTAAATTCCATCCAGTTCCTTGTTGTTACCATAATAGTAAACAAGCAATACAACAATTCAAAAAAGCATTTAAAAAATTCAAACGACAGAAAAATTATTAACAAAACAATCATTAAAACGCGAATCTCGGATAGCATACTTTTCAACAATTGACAGTTCTACTCCAATGACAACTGTATGGGGAAAAGTGAAAAGAGTATATGACACAAAATCATACAAATCGATAAATATATTGGAGCAAAATAATATAATATTGTAACGAACAATGTACCCCATATAACGATTACATCTCTCGAGGCGATATGTGTTCCAGAATGTTCATGATGTATCGACCGGCTGACAGATCGAGGCGATCATACAAGCGAGAATAGAGGTGAAATATTCCAGATTATTCTAGTACATAACAACTTGTATATATAAACTGCGCTGATATTAGTCTAGTTAGTTATTAGATATTAAATAATAAATACATTTACATAAATTAGAACCGCTCGTTTTATTAAAAACGCCACAGTGGTGTTACGGTGTGGGATAATTTATTTATTTAAAAATAAATTCAGCAGTAACTTTTGAAAAAGCTTTTTGAACTTTTAAAAAGTATTGTTCGTCGGGAAAACCCGCGTAGTTCGTTAACGACAAAAAAATTGAAAATGTTTTTAGAAGATTCGACGAGACTTCTCAAATAATTAAAGAAATATGTAGTTAGAACAATACGAAATTTGAAGAAGCTTCTAGAACATTCGATAAGGTAGAAGAGAAGATCAAACAGTTAAAGAGCATAAAAACAAGAGGTAATATATACTCAAATACATATTACACTTGTTAGAAAATAGACAGTTTCAAGTCAGAGGAGACGACGTATATTCCTCAACAAGATCTCGAGTATACTGTAGGGTTTATCACAAGTCTGTTTCTTAAAGCTTTGAACTCTATTATCGCAAAAATTTAACTTCCTGTAAAAGATGCAGATGATTTAGTTATACTTTGTAGTGGGAAGAACATAACAACCATCCATAACTACGTCCAAAAAGCAATTTGTTTTACGAAAAGTCACCAAATAAAACCGAAAAACTGGAGGACAGCTTAAATATGTAAAGGAATTTAGGTTACTCGCTATGATCTTTCTACAAAAATTAACTTGAAAGATACATTTAGAATATTTAAAAAAGACATGCAGCCGGGAATATGACCCCTTGCAATAAAAATGGGATGCCGACTCTTCCCTATTACTACATATTTACAAGGCTCTAGTATGTTCCTAACTTGATGACGACTCAATGGTTTACAACTTCTCCAAAAAACGTACTTAAAAACAATAAATTTCATTCAAATTTTCAATTTCAGACAAATACAAGTCTTCTAATTTCCTTAGGAGCACACCGCGGAAGTCCAATTCAAACCCTATACTGGGAGACTAGAGAGATCCCAATCACGTTTAGAAGACAATATCTAAGTCTTTCTTATGCTGCTGTAGTATCATCTAATCAAGATAATCCAGCTAGAAACAACGTATTTGCTGATCGCTTTACAAGTTGTTTCCAAACTTCAAATCGAATTGATCACCCTTTCTATTACCGCCTACAAATCTAGTTACTTAAAATAGGTATCCATTTTCCAGACACCTACGATACTTTCTTAATTCAAACCCCTCTTTGGACAATTCGCCTTTCCTCTACTGACATCAACCTATTGCGCTTAAACAAATTAGAAACGTCAACAAGTAAAATTAATCAAGAATTTTTTGGGCTTTGCCTCACTAAAAGAATTAGTCCTGATAGTAAACAAACATAAAAAGAGAAATATCATTCTTACAGATTCCCTCAGATTACAGACTAATCCAAACGCAAAAGAGAATTTAAAATCTCTAAACACTAACCTTAAAGTATATTTTAAAGAAAAGACTATTACCATATGACAGGATACATGGAAGAACTCTCATAACAAGATGTACAAAGTTGATATTAAACACATAAAATTCCAAAATTACAAAATAGAAGTGAACAAGTAAACTTCACTCGTCTGCGGATTGGTCATACTCGATTAACTAATTAAACTGTGCTGATAAACCTGTGTGTGACGTGTGTAAAAGTTTACTTAACAGTAAAACATTGTTTATTGCAGTGCCCCAAGTATGGCGTGCAACGCACAATATATAACATACCATCAATATTAAATAGTGCACTTGGAAAAGACAGTGATACAAAAAATACTTTCGACTTCCTCAGAGACTACTGCAATCTTTTATCACAAATCTAGTATTTTAGTTTGTATATGTAAAATGAGGTCTACTTCTAAGTATCTATTATTATAAGTTTTAATTTTGTGAAACTATTTATACATAATACTATAGGAAGGGAATAAAAAGCAACAACTTTTACGGTGACAAATGTATTTTTTTTAAATAACCTACGAAAGCTTTATACAAAACATTCAACACTTGATGGTATGGTTGAAACTTGATGGTATTGAATGCATCATGACCCGTCTGAGATGGAAAAAGATGGTATTCACACTGAAATCAGTTCTAGAGCCTTAGTAAGGGGCTCCGTATGACCCGGATGGTATCGAACTAGGTCCGCTGGGGTATCCGCTGAAGCTGGGTCCCTGTGAGATTTGGTTGTACTGAGCAACTTGGATGGCTTGTTTGATTCCCTCTAGATCGATTCCGACGACACGGTATTGGTAGCTGGGTACTCCGTATTGAGGAGATGGTGCACCATATTGGGAAGATGGTGCTGGGTAACCACCACCATGACCGCCGCCGCCGCCGCTGGAAGAGCTCTGTTCTTCTTTGAGCAGAATTTGACGAACTTGTTCGAGAAGGGCTGGGTCTACGGAAGCGCCTTCGCTAGTTTGACCACCAGACGATACAGCCGTGTAACCACCACCGCCGGACAGTCCACCCCCCAAGGAGAGGCTGCTTCCCCCGAAGGAGAGGCCGCCACCCCCGCTGGGCCGGTTGTAGTTATAGCCTGAAGGTGGTTCGGCTACAACAACAGCGGCCAATGCAAAGGCAAATACCTGAAACAATACATTTAATCATTATTATTGTTTAAGATAACATTTATCAAACAAATATACGAATTGCGGGACATGATTTATACATTGATACGTCTACGTATACGTATTATAAACTAGAAGATAGATAAAGGACAGAAATATTTGAAAATTAATTTGGATTTATGCAAGACTGATGGAATTTGTGATACAGGCTAATTGAATAATATAGGAGTAAAGAAACAATAACGTAAATAATAAAGAAAAAAAAAATGTAAATTAAATCAAAGGAAAAAAATGAAAATATCTGATATTAATTAGGTAGTTAACTATGGAAAATATATTACTATGGCTTATTTAAGTCTACAAAAAAAAAACAATTACCAATATACAGATGAAACAACAAATAATAGAAACAATGAAGATAGAAAACTCTCATACGGTAAGTTCTTAGGGTTGATACCAAATCTAAAACCATAAAGGTAATATCCAGATAAAATCCCAAGCGGACTAATAAAAAAATGTGGAAAATAATTGCAAGTTTTAAAACTTCTAGATTTTTTTTGCAAGGAAAGGATTGCCCTAATTTCAATAGGATTCTTTCTTATAGCAATAGGAACTTATATATTAAGTGTCAATAGTCTAGGACTTCTCCAACAAAGAAAAAAGCAGATAAATATTAGAACAAGGGAGTTCTTCCTTACACCTAGAGGTAAAATGTACCAAGTTTCAAAAATCTGGAACTTTTTTTTTTAAAGAAAATTCATAAGAATATGAGAAGAAGAAAAACACCTGTTGGATCAAATTCACTAGGGTTCTTCCTTATACCAAGAAGAAGTTATTTATGCAGTTTCTAGAAAAGAAAAAGAGATTGTAGAGTACGTGTTCGAAAAAGACCACACTTCAGTTAGCTAGGGATCTCGTTAATGGAATTATTGATAGAAGCAAGGAAATTAATGAACGCATGCTGTCAGAAATGGAAATACGACAATTTATTTAAAATAAGCAACATACTGAGTTTTGCTTAATATAGAAAGACTAAGGATCACAGATTCTGGAGAGAAAACTAATTCGAAGACCACCAGCTACACTAAATTCAGGTAATTGTGAAATTGGAAAAATAATGAACCACTAACTAAAAGAAATTTGGAAAATAACCAAACTCATAATCTTAGGACCTACACGTAGAGACAGGAAAAAGGGGAGGATTATTGTATGAAATGCGAAACTAAATGTCACGATAATGATATTAGTGTAAGTTTAGCTCAAAATTTAGTAAGAATTAAGTAGTTGGAATTTAGTGAGATCGTAATTAAACAATTGCGGAGAAATAAAGTAATTATTTTTATTAATAAATAAAGATTAAAAAGATTAATATGAACCCAAAACGAAGTATATATAAAATATTTGTATGTCAAAAAAGCCCAGACGGAGCAAGAAACTATAATAACAATAATATTAACCAAACTGTTTCGATGAGGCACAGAATAAATTGTTGATAAAGTACAATTAATCGTATAATGTATCCAAAAGAGAAAAAATGGTTTAAAAAAACAAAGTCATTCAATAACAAAAATAGAATACAAAAAAGTGGCAGCAAACCAGGGCTTGTCTAGATAGATGATAGATACTTTAGAATAAAGCAAGAACTGTATACAGAAGAGGTATTCGAGATAGAGTAATATAAAGGGGTCTATCAGGTCAAATCATGCGCTATCAAAGTATTTTGCAAACAACAGAAATTTAACAGAGAAACGTGAAAAAAGAAAAATGTCCGGTAGAACTGAATCCAATACTCAGTTTGAAACGTAAAATAATTAAGGTCAGGAAGTAAAAGTAACATTTAATGTCAAGATAAATATAAAATTTTAAATGATCTTTCTGCATAAATTTAAATTGACTACGCATCCTATTTAAGCGATCCATTCACCGTGAACACGGCAATAAAATAACACTAATTACCAACAACGGCACCTATTGCTTAATAAATTAAGTGGACGTTACTCTAATGTAGGCAAAGAAGAGGAGACGCCGCTACTAGATAAACCTCTTTCACTTTCTAATGTTGCAACACTTTCACGTGTCGAACGAAAGGAAGTCATTTAAATTCTGCAAGAGTTCATCATCTAACCGGTAAGGTGGTTTGACTCGGATGCATACACATAAGAGCCGACATTGTTGTTTAAATATATTAGAAACTGCGGTGCATATACAAATAACAGAAGCCGCTTCCGTATGAATCTGTGGTCGTTTGGATTTGTTAACGACGATGGCACACTTTTCCGTAGATATTTGTTTCCTAGTGCGGTTTCTATTGATGCTTTGTTGAATCTTTGTAAAGCAATATTTGAATTTACGAAGTAGGAAACGCGGAAGAAATGATTTTGATACTATAAATATTAAAAAAAATATCTGAGATGACCATATATCAAGATTTATAATATTGTCGAAAAACATTGTTTCACGTATTTTTGTGAATCACGAACTATTACAAAACTTGATATTTTTTGTCAAAAAATGAAATTGAAATCGAAAGAAATTAGTTTGTGGCAAAATTACATGCTAAAACAGAAAAAGAGATGCTTTCTAATAAAAAGTATCACCAATTTTTACATCTGAAAGAAATAAGACCGGATGTATAATAGACATTGATCGAACTACCATGGACCACCATCGAACAGATCTGAAACAGAAGAAAAAAAACAAGAAGCAGAAAGCCAACAGAACAGCAGGATGTCTTTTTCTTCCATTTTATTGCCGTCACCATCACTGTAGGTTAGCGGTAACGGTGGCAAACATTTCTCTACCTTCAGCTGTAAGCACAAGTTCTTCCTAGGCAAGCTGCCCAGCTTCTAATATTAGTAGCCAGGACAGTTTTTTCTTTCTTCTTTCTTTCAATACTTCGTTTTATTTTACTGTTAATGTTTACTCTTACTTTTCAGTTGTTTTTCTATATTAAGTTTCCTTAGAACTTCCTCATTTGTTTTTCGTACAGTTCAAGGAATTTTTAAAATTCTTCCGTACACCCACATTTCAAATGCATCTAATTTATTTAGGCTCTATCTTTAGAGTTCACGTTTCGACTTCATGAAAAAGAACAGACCAAACAAAACATTTTACAAATATCTTAGTTTGAGCAATTTCTCGCTTTAATTTTTTGTCCTAGGTCAAGCTTGTAGTTAATCCAGGATCCCAGGTATTTACAATTGTTTACCTGTTCTAAAGGTTATATCTTCTCGTTTATCAGTATACGTAAAGGAACATTCTACCTCTTCTGGATTGCCAATATCTTGATTTTCTTTCTAGTTAATTTTTATTCCAAATTCTCGATAAACATCATTAAGTTGGTCAAAGATTTCTGTAAAACATGTCTGTCTAACCAATACAATATGGAGGAACAAAAGCATTAGGATTGAGATAAGACAAGAATTTCCAAAGATGCTATGACCAATATTGACATAATATAGACAAAAGACAAGAGATACTAAGGGATCGAAAAAGAAGTGACGAAATGACAAAAGCGTGCAAAGTGGAAAAAATAGGCGATTGGGTACTGAATAGGAAGAGAGAATAGAACAATCATATAAGCAGAATGATAGACAATAGGGTAGTCAAGATGGTAAAAGTGTGGGCCGATCACGAAAAAGATGGATTGACAGTATATCATGAAAGCATAATCCAATATAACAGAAACAGGAAGACTTCCTAATAAGAAGATAGAAGGAAGAAGACGACAAACTTTTAGTAGATTTATACTGTAAGGTAAAAGTGGAATGATAAAAGGTGACAAATCAGTATTTATACGTGGTTTCAGTTGTAAATAAGGCTTAAGAGGCAAAGAGATTGTTGTCAACGGATCATACGAAAATATAGAAGAAGAAGAAATATTAAACACTAGAATAAAGTTATAGTTAACAAGAACAAAACCCCGATGTGTCTTGCATCAACATTTATAGCGCTATCGAAAAAACGAACAAATCAAACTATTTTAAAAAAATTATTTCTTTCAAAAACGAAAAATTACTGCGACCGTTACTAAGAAAGTTTTTGGGAGATAAGAAGGAGATTAGGAAGCTCTCTCGTCTTTTGGCTCTTGTAAGCCTTAGGTTGGACTCTAGGTTAGTGTGGGAATGCCGAGAGGAACTCGGAAAATACAAAAAAATCGGAAAAAGAAAATTTCTATCGAACCGTCTAAATAAAATTCAGAATAAGATTTTTTTAATCGGATGCTCCTCTTTCTCTTCTTATTACTGAAAGTTAAACCAGTTAGATATTGATAAAAATCCTTCTAGTTCTTTTTTATTAGAAAAAACATGGACACTGACAGATAATATGATAAAATATCTTTGAATGAGGGAAAAACTTTTAAAATTTTGAAAATAACAGAAAAGAATTTAAGAAAAGAACATATTATCTAAAACAGAGCCTTAGAAAACATATATTTTTTGTAAGGAAACAAAAAAAAATATTTTTTGCTGTTCACAGTCTTTAAAAACCCACCGATTGTGTTTTGTTTTGTCATAAAAGTGAATTTCAGCCAGGAAAAAAATAACGCATAAAAACAGATGAATTTTAACTGCAACTTCCAAGAAATTTGTTATTTGGCACAAACAAATAATTAATTGCAATATTTTTAATTACTCTGGTGGATTACTAGATTAAAATCAGAAATAAGGGAATTATCGGTAAATTTCTATTGTATGCTGTAGTAGTTTAGACATTCAATAAAAGATCACATGATTCACCGACTACATCATCAATATCGAAAAGCGAAAAGCATAGAAAGAGCCACTGCAGATACGCAGCGAAATATGTCAAATGATTGCAATGTTTTGGCCGTACCTCAGCGGCTAAGATACTGGCTTTCTAAGCCAGAGCGCTCGATTCAACAACGAAATTTTTCTTTCGAAAAATGATATGAACCGTCATCGTGTTCGGAGAGCACGTAAAGCTGTCGCTCCCCTTAGACTAGCTGCGTTGATAAGCTAAAACAGGGTTAAATATGCAATTGGCGCCGAAATCATCCGAAAGGATCTCCCGGTAGAAATGCCACACGATTTTGAACGATATGGAGGATATAAAAACCATATTACGAATAAGTATATGGATAATCAAAATCCGATTTTTGTTTGGAATTAAATTCTAAATAAATCCGATTTCTTTATAATTGAAAAAATTATTAACGAGACTTAATATAGAAATGTCAGTTTGCTTTTTCTTTAAAATTCCTGCATGGTATAAAGGCATTGACTTTAATTAATGTCCTTTATAACAGGCAGCAAGACTTTTTAGTGTCGATCTAATGTCGAGTGTTAAAAATTTCGTTAAGAATCGGAAACATTAAATCGCCAAAAGAAAATAATTAGAATATTTGTTGAACTCGAATAAGGAGAAGATTTTTAAAACAATTATATGTTTAACTAACAGACTGATAAAGCAACAGATCTGTATCATCGATTTTTGTAAATATTATCAAAATACAACTAGCTACTTTCCAAAAAAGGGTTCAAAAAATGCATCAAATGAAAAAAATGTTAAAAAACTATATTGGTTAATATTTTTAAAAAATATTAAAATGAAAAACCTGTCTGAAAAAATATATATCCTCAATAAATGTTGAAAAAGGAAAAACAAATATTAAAACAGCAATGAGGACGAAATTTCGTCAAAAAAATTATCGCCAGTTTATCAAAAAAACATAAAATTTTATCAACAATGTTATAAATATCTCTAAATCAGGTACCAGCACAAATTAACACAATAGTAAAGGCTTTGTGAGTATTTTTGTGGTTACACGATTTTATTTTCCTTCCCTTAATTATTAATGTAAAAAATTAAGTAGTAGAAGGTTATATCAATAAAAATAGTCATATTAATAAAAATGTGTCTATTTTCAATTGCTTTTGTTTTTTTTTCTAAATAAATCCACTATATATATATTTATGTTACCCCCCAAAATCTTTAACTTGCGACAACGTATGTCGTTGTTCGTTAAAGATAAGTAACCACAAAAATTTCACTGAAGCACTTCACATTAAAAAATCCATTTTGTGTTAACTTGAGCCGATCCTGTAGAGGTACACTCGCGAAATGTTCGAATCACACATTGTTTTTTAACTTACCACACTGTAAGAGTTCATGATGCTTGTGTTGACTGGGTCGAGTGGTGACTGTACTGATCTTCGCATATGTCGGACTTTTTATACGACGACCCCGGAGGGGGTGGGAACTGTGTCTTCAGATGATGGCTATGGCTACCATCGACTTTCACACTTATGTATGTACATCCTCCAAGATTTTGCTACGCAGGTGATTTCTGCCAAAAAAAGTTTAGACGACGAGGTCACTGGGTTGATATCGAAATATACTGTACTGGACGCCGTAAAGATTGTACCATTGTAAGAGCTACATGAAAAAACAATTAAAATGGGCGGCTTTTTCTGTATTGTTCAGTTCTCATTTTCAATATAATGATTTCAAACAGTAGAAGCAAGATTTTTGTCACTTATTGACAGTAATAGTATGCGAAGTATTATTTTATTTATTTTTACAAGCTATACATTTCTAAAGAAATTGTAGCTGTTCTAACGAACTTTTCAGATCTCTTTGCCGTGATAGATCAGTCCACTTGCTTTTCTATTCGGTACATCTGCTTAACTGTCCTGATAATGTCTACCTTGTTAACCACTTGCTTCCAAGCTGCTCTATCCAGTAGTCTCAGTGTCTAGTTCTTTATTTCTTCTTCTTCTTTAGGCGCCGTCTCTAATTGAGGTCGGCGATGACTTTTGCAGATTTATTATTCTATGCTTGTCTTATTAAGTTTTGGAGGTGTAATCCTGTCCATTCCTTGGTGTTACACAGCCAGGTTATTTGTCGTCTGCCAGGACCACGCTGTTCTTCTATTTTTCCTTCCATTATTAGTTGAAGGAAGTTATTTCTTCCTGTTATGTTCAAGATAAGATGTTTTCTGCTTTTTAATAATTTTTACAAGTTCACGATTTCTATTCATCCATTTTAACTTCTTCATTTCTAACATGGTCAATCCATGAAATTTTAAGAATGAGGCGGAATATTCACATCTCGAAGGTTTTCAGACGTCGTAACGAGCTATTTTTCAGCGTCCAGGCTTCCATGCTATGTAATAGGATACTGTGTATATAATATTTTATCATACGATATCGTAGAGTTAGATCAAGAGCTCAGTTCTAAATTTTACTTTTGGTTCTGAGCCTAAGGTCTCATATTACCAACATCTTAGATATTGAAACTTTTTAACATGTTTAATTAGATTGTCATTTACTAATATGTTTATGTTTTTAGTATTCTTTTTCGTGATTACCATTGTTTTTGTTTTCTTTGTAGTAATTTTAATTAACAGCTTTGAAGAGGGATTCCAGGTTGACTCGATCGATACTGACTTTTCCTGAGCATTTGATCGGGTCAACCATGAGGTCCTCTTACAAAAACTAAGAGATTTGGGTATTGTAGTTACCCTTCTTCGATGGATTTCGGAATTTATTAGTCGCCGTACACAGAAAGTTAACTTAGGGAGTGATACCTCAACTGGTATGCAGCAAGCACCCATTGAGGCCCTATTATATTTTGCTTGTTTCTGGCCTATTTAGCCAAAAAAATAAAAAGTTGTAGTGTTTTTATATTTGGTGACGATGTAAAACTGGGTAAAACTAAATCGAGTAACAAACAGGGCGATGAAAGACTGGGATTTATCCAACGCACATGTGTAGACCTGTCTTTGTTCACATTTAGCAGACTTTATTGTGATCTCGTTAGTCCCATTTTAGAGTATTGATCAGTTGTATGGTCATTATCATACAACTGTTAAATTGAACAGATTGAAGGGGTCCAAAATAAATTTTTGAGGATAGCAGCTTTTAGGAGTGGATACCGAAGAGAAAAATATGACTATCAGTGGGTAAGAGACAGTCTTGATTTACCAATACATAAGTCAAGGAGGATACTGCTTAATGTATGTATTCATACATATTCATATATCAATACACTGAGAATAACTACAAAGCTTACTATGGACTTGGTAGGTTGATCTTCGGAGATCTGCAAGCCAAGAAAGATAGGTCTAAGGGTAGTTTAGATTAACCTTAAACACTGCAAGGCATCTTCAACAGTCCTGGTAGGGCTTGAAAGGACGTTTGATATTACCTTTGTACAAGAGCCTTGGGTAAACCAAATGGAGGTCAAAGGTTTAGGGTTAAATGGAGAAGTGATTTACAGCAGATCTACTGAAGTCTTCCGGACCTGTGTGATTGTAAGAAAGGGGCTAGAGATGCTGTTGCTAATTAATTTCTGTTCCAGAGATCTGACGACAGTAAGAGTTAAGATCGGGGAAGGAAGAGCGCCAAGACGGATTATTTTGGGCTCGGTCTATCTTCCTTCGAACGATCCAGCCGCGACGCCGATCAATGGAGTTCAGGACTTGGTGGGACACTGCAGGAAAACAGGGATATAGCTGCTGATATGCTGTGACGCCGAACAAAAAAGATGAGTTATTAATGCAATTTATGACAAATAATTTTTACATATTAAATGTAGACAAAAACTGACTTTCATAACTAAAAGTAGAAAGGAAGTAACAGACATTACAATAGCCTCGAATTTACTGAGCAGTTTTATATCGGAATGGCATGTATCTGAGGAGGAGAGCTGCTCAGACAATAGACACATTAAATACACCTTAAAGAGAAAAACAACAAAAGTCACTTATCAGAACCCACGTTCAACCAACTGGGAGGCTTATAAAGAAGTTCTAGACCAGCATTTGTCGAGGATGAGGAGAACGATAAATGACGCCACGGATCTAGAAATGGCAATGAATGATCTAAATGACGCTGCCATTTTAGCATTCCAAAAACCTGCTCTCTAACGGAGAGGAATTCTCGCTGGGATACGCCATGGTGGAATAAAAAACGAAAATCTGTGTTGAGGAAAAGGACGAGGAAGCTATTCAACAGAGACAAAATAACTAGGGAATGGGGAGAATACAGAACCATATGGACGTAATACTATACAGCTATAAGAGAAGCCAAGAGAGACACATGGAGACAGCTGTGTGAGGAAATTGAAAAGCACTCATGCTTGTGCTAGACTTCAAAAGGTGCTCTCAAAGGAGAAAACACAACCAATTAACTCACTTCTAAATGACCAGGGCGAGTAAACTAATACAGGAAGAGACACGGCTGAAGAGCTCATCAGGGTACACTTTCTTGGATCAGATATAGTTGAATCACCAATTGACTAGGAATCATTAGTCAACTAGGCTCTACAGAGGTCCTTAAAAACTAACTTGCAGATAGTCAAAAAGATTTTAAACTATTAACAAGTAGCATAGACAATACACAAATTCAAGCCCTATAAATTACCAGGAATTTATGGTTTATATCCAGTGTTATTACAATAGGGACCGGAAATTTTATACAGCAGAATATGCAATGTACTCAGAAGTAGTGTAACCTTTGGGTACATAACTAAAGCATGGAAAGAAATTAGAGTAACTTTCACCACTAAACCGAGGACAAAAGGACGGGAAAAAGCAAAAGTCTCTAAGACCAATAATTCTAACGCCATTCCTATAGAAGACATTAGAGAAATTGCTCAACAGGTATATTAAGCATGAAATATTGGTATACACTCCAATACATCAAAAACAACATGCCTATAAAGCAAGGAATTCAACCGAGACAGCAATCCACAAACTCAAAGAAGAACACAATTGAAAATAAAGAGGTGATGCTGGGAGCCTTTTTGGATATAGGCATGGCTTTCGACAACACTTCGATAACATCCATAACCAATGTCCTGAGACACAAAGGCGACGAGGACATGTGTTTGAACTTGATAGAGTCTATGCTCAGGAATAGAGTGGCAAATACCACTATCCTTGGAGAGACGTGTTGGCCTGGGTCGATAAAGGATGTCCACAGGGGAGAGTTCTGTCCCCACTGCTGTAGAATCTGGTGATGAAAGGACTAATTGGAACTTTAGGTCAGGTTCCCCAAAACTTCTATATAACTCAAAGTTGTAGCGCCTACGCCACAAACCCTGTTCTTGGATTCCTCCATATATTTTCCTTAGAATTTGGAAATGGTAACTTTAATTTTTCTGGGTAGTTTTGGGGCCATATGTTTCTTCAAGCCATAATAGCACTTATTGGTAAGCACTATTCGTCTTTTCATTTCTTCGCTGACATTGTTGTCTTTGGCCAGCAACGAGCCCAGGTAGACGAAGGTGTCCACACCTTCCAGTTCCAGATCATCAATTAATAGTCCAGTGGGTACAACAACAAAGGAGCTTAAAAGCCAAATATATACTTCCATATTTTATTTTAATCGATGTTACTAATATACTGTTATTCCTATATATCAAAACCTATAAAACCTATCTAAAGATCAATATTTATTGCTGTGCTTCTACGAACACATTTCCCCAAGAAGATAAAGCCATTTTCTACGACAACTGGAACAAAAAAGTCAGTAAGTAAACTAAGGCGATATACTGATGGGTGATATGAAAGCTAAAATTGAAGAAGACAACACCAACTTAGAAATAGTAATGATCAAATATGGCCTAGGAGTGATGAAAGAAAAGGGAGGGCGGAAACTTTTGTTCGAACCACAATATCGTTATTTATGGACCCATTTTCCCACAAAAAAATATCCACAAGGCTATATGGACTGTACCTGGTCATATCAAAAAAATCAAATGGACCACAATTTATTATATTTTTAGGATTAAACAACGTCACGATTTTCCAAGTTTTTGATTATCTGAGTCAGTTGCTTATGAATGATCATATATATAGTGATAGTGAGCATAATTTTTAATCAGTTTGTAACAAATAGCGAGATGAATCTCTTTGTAATATTTAATTAATCTTTATAGAAACTAGGTTAAAACTGCCAGTAAACTTAGTTATGTGTATACACAATTGTTCATCTTGCAGAAATTATGAGAATTAAATTACTATGTGAGAATATTAGCATTTCCGTTAGGTAATAAGATCTCGTGATGAGAGGATGTGCTTTCTCTTTATCTAAGCCGAATTTCGATCATAATTTTTTATTTTAAATATAATTAAAAGAAAAGAAATATAATAAAAAAATATTAATCACGACATAAACCATTTACTTTTTTTGTTGCACATACTGTAGTAATACCTCGGAAAATTCCTTACGTCCAAACTTACAACATTTTTCAAGTGTTTTAGCGCAATAAATGCTGAAAATTTCATGGTCAATTGTGTATTACGTATTTTAAAAATGAAGGCATTGGGAAATCTGTTTTGATTTCACAATTTTTAGTTAAGAAATAGAACCGATTAAGCATTCAGTTTTTGGGAGATTAGTCTAGAAAATAAACAATAAATATGCAAAATTTGGTCTTGTATCGTTCTCATAATGTGGGAGGTGTCAACATCGTTTTGAGGAATTTTCAATTTTATTGTGACAGAAGAAATATTTTTAAATAATTTCGTTATGAGATTGTTCAGATGAACTTAGGCTGTATTAAGCACAATAATTTTAGTTAAAAATACGTTTCTTATGTTTTTAAGTGATGCTCATGCTCACTCTAGCGCCTGATTTTTCGCTATAGTGGTCCTTCACGCGAAGTGTGCCAACATGACATTAACCATTAAATAAGTACCTCTATCTCTTACGGCATACTCGGAGCTAGTATTATACAGTGTAACGTTGAGTATGTCGCTTTGACTTACGGTCGTGGCATATTATCATGCACATTGCTTTTCCAGAACATAGCGTTTAGTTTCCGAAAAATATAATTTAAATGGTTTTAAATATGAACAACTCACACTCTCCGGAACGTAGCGTTTCAGACACTTACTTAGTTATACTTATACTTACTTACTGTTACTTACAAAACAATATTTTACTGATGCCGACGGCTACGTAAAGAGTCGTAACCGGTTGGTAAGGATAATGAGAATTAGATGTCCGTCGTTTTCCCCTCGTTGTTTATTTAGGTATTTGTTTGATTTTGATACAGAGTATTTAAAAAAATAATTTTCGAGGCTATTTTGTCATTTATGCATGTGTTTTTATTGCTTTGTGACAATTAATCACTTCTCTCTCTCTTCTTTTTAAAAATACTTTTTGATATGTACGGCTTCGTTAAATGTAGTATTTTGTTTTTTAACTGAAGGTGTAATTAAATTTAAAACATATTTAAACTGAATCCTATTGATTCTAAAATATCCATAATATTTTTCATCGTCATCAATTAATTCTCTGTATAAAGTCCAGTATTCACCTTCCTTCTTCCTTTCTCTTATCATTGGATGTACTTCAAACCTTCTTTTTAACACAGTTTTTCATTCTTCATCGTTAAGTAGAAGAGCAATCGCACATAATTTTTGTCGAGAAAAGCGATATCATATCTTCACCGAACCAAACTGAAACGTTCTATGTATGAAAATGTGAACGCGCAGTCCGATTGCTGGAGTGGAAGCGCTACGTTCCGGAAACTATACGTGCACGATAATATGCAGCGACCTTTAGTCTTATTTGATCAGTCTTATCTGTTCTTTTAGTTTTACGTATTTTATACCATTCTCCCATATATTAATTTTCTTTTTATGATTTCAGTAATAGTGCTTACCATAATGTTATAGTATTCTTGTGATCCTTCCTATTATTTTTACCAGCTCTTCCATTTTATGGCTGAATTTATTCCATCCCGAAACGTAATGTACTGCGTCATCCTCTACTCCATACATTAATCGTTCTTTATTTGTGTTTTTTAATTTTATAAGTATAGCTCCTAAAGGACCCATGGTCCGTCAAAAATTGTGTGAAATATTTTTTTTATTTATAAAGGTCTTGAATGCCTAGAGCTGAAAAGTTTAATTTTCGATTACAATAACTATTTAAATTTTGTTTTAATTATATACAATACATTTAATATTTTTTATAGTCTTTCCATACATTTCTTAACCACTTCCTTCCATTGACTTCTGTCAAATGCTTTTTCTTTTCAATTCTTAATATTACTTTTTTTGTAAGTCTTCATATACAATATCCTACCATCTCTTTTTTGGTCTACTACTTATTCTTGGTATTGGCTTTCGTGAGAATACCATTTTCGGCATTATTTCCTTTCCCATTCTTTCAATCTGTCCTGAAAATCATATTCTCTGTGCTGTGATTACCGTGGTTGTTTTCAGTTGGTTATATAATTCTTTAAGTTCTTTATTATTCCCTTTTCTCCATCGGCCATTTATTTTCACACTAAAAAATTCAGTTATTGCAAGAATTAAATGAACTACGACCTCAGATTACAGTTTAGTGAGGTAATGATGAATAAAATTATAACTGATGAGAATTTCGTTAATAAGGTATGTTTTTCCGACGGAACAATATTTACACCGTGTGGGAATGTGAATTTAAGGTATTAGATTGAGGAAAATCCACACAGCACACGTGAAAACCATACTCAAAGACAACAAAAACTAAATATATGGTCGGGTATAGTCCGTACTTAGCTGTGTTATTTTTTATAAAAGAAAATAATATACAAGCGATAATTATGAAATATTACTTAAAAATGATATTGTAATTCCCCTGTAATACAAGTTTGGAGCTTATTCTAATAAGTTATGGTTTCAGTAATAAGAAGCTCCAGCTAATCTTGATGTAAATGTTCGGCGTTGTTTAGGATATACATTTCCTGGACGATAGATTGGTAGATTAGGTAGTACAAGCCCCTTAACATATCAGTTGGCCCAACGTTAGCTTGACAAGAAAATTAAATTTTAGAGAACAAAAATAAAATCGCAGCGTAAATTTAAGAAGTTTTAATGGATCGAACAACATTTTCGAATTTCCTAATTATAGAAAATATTTTACAACGTAATGAAAACTATTGAATAAACAG
This sequence comes from Diabrotica undecimpunctata, assembly GCF_040954645.1. NCBI lineage: Eukaryota > Metazoa > Arthropoda > Insecta > Coleoptera > Chrysomelidae > Diabrotica > Diabrotica undecimpunctata. Next base: position 39,427,387 of record NC_092809.1, on the reverse strand, counting down.
AATAATAATAAATTTAAAAAACCGCATACAATATGTAATATTAACAAACAAAAATGTGACAGTTTACCACTGAGTTAAATCCTCTTTATGTTTAATGACATCCACAATTCTTCGAGTCATAGTTTTTACCAAGTTCTGACAAAATTCTAATGTAAACGAATTCCATATTTCTTGCAATTTTTTCTTCGATCCGTTGATGGACCTGGCAGGATATTTTCTCAAAGCTTTTTTCATTTCGCGCCACAAAGTCTCTATCGGGGACAAGACAGGGCTGTTAGAAACTCATTCCAGAATTGGTATGCCATGGTCTTCAATCCATTTTAAACTCTTTTGAGGTATGACAACTTGCGCCATTAAATCTTCCGCTGATGTTAAACGGTGCTCCATAATCGATAAAAGAGATTCTTCTAAAATATTCAAATATTTGTTCGTGTTTACAATCTCATCGATAAAATGTAATTTTCTCACACCTTTAGACATGCTGCCCCAAATCATGACAGATGTAGGAAATTTGACTTATCTCTTTAGACAGTCGGGATGGAAAGACTTATTTAAAGTGGCTTTATTTAAAAGCCAAAGTAGCTTTAAATTTTTTCAACTATAAAACTTACTTTGTAAGTACCAAATCCTAATTTGTCGGCCTCTCGGTAACATGTTGATCTACAAACGTGTCTTCCAATAACGTCACTCGATAAAACGCTTAACTCCATATAATTCGATTTTTCACTATAATGCGTCTTAATGCCCTTCGATCTGCTTCGATTATTTTACTTTTTCGTACATTTCTAGGTTTTGTGACGACCGAACCTGTGGTTTTGTATATTCTGACTATATTTCTTACACTAAAGCCTGACAACTGCAACATATTCGCGATTTCCGAATTGCTTTTTTCATAACTAAAAAATCAAGTAATGATTGAACAAATTTTCTCACCGATAACTTCACCTCGACCGATTGTACAATCCACAAACGGCAAAAAGCTTTACAATACTACAAAATATATTTGACATTAACTGACAATATTATTGTTTTGATGACATTTTTCCATAACTACCTCTGGATTTAACGTAATTATGAAAAAATCAACGTACGTTGACATAAATGAATGTATAGCCAAGGTTTAGAGAATTTTTTTTTATTGTTCAAAATAAATAAAAAACCATAAGGGTAATGTTTTTAATAAATATTAATAAAAATGTCATATTAATTATTATGGGAATTTATAAAAACATGCAGAATATAATTTGTTTATGGTAATCGACTTAAACTGCAAATTCCATACGTGGGCCAACTGATATGGGAAGGGGCTCGTATTGAATGGCCTCCTTGTGCACCCGATTTTATTCCTAAAGTTAATTTTTTATTGGGGATGCTTAAAAAGTAGAATATATTAAACTAAATCAGCAAATGTTGCAGAGTAAGGTAAAGTTGGCAAAGGATTATCGATGAAAAGAAACATGGAGAAATGTAATAGACTCATTCTACCATCGTTGAGGTTTGTTAAATTAATAACGGAGGACATTTTAAACATATGATAAATATATATATATATATATATATATATATATATATATATATATATATATATATTAGTTTTGAGTTTCATGAACCGTACTATATTTAATATAAAATTAGTATTTCTTGGGTTTAGCCTTTCAACAAAATATATATTACATGTGGAACTAGATTTTCTATATATATATATATATATATATATATATATATATATATATATATATATATATATATATATATATATATACATTCAGGAATTCTACAGTATTCACTGCCTTCACTCGCTCAACCGCTTCCACCTCTCTCTGTTGTTCCACTCTCCGTCGTTTAGGCCTCTCTTACTCATGGCATTGTCTACTTCGTTCCTCCAGGATTTTCGGGGTCGTCCTCTTTTCCTCCTTCCTATGGGGCTCTATTCCGTTATTCCCTTTATCCATCTGCTGTCGCTAGTTCTTCTTAGATGTCCATACCACTTTAGTCTTTTTTGTTCTATATATGTTAACATGTCTGTTTCTATTGATGTTCTTTGCTTTATTTCGTCATTACTTCTCCTATCCATTCTTGTTACTCTGCAGCATCTTCGCAGTCATTCCATCGCTGTTGTTACTATTTTACTGCTGTTTTTCTTGTTTATGATCCAATTTTCAGCCCCATATGTCATAATACTTCGCACTAATGTTTTATAAATCTATGTTTTTGTCTTCATATTTAGGTGTCTATCCCACCATACTGAGTTAACTTGTCGGATTGCTGTTCTTGTTTGTCCTTATCTTTGTGTAATTTCTGCCTCTGTTGTTGCCTTTTTCGGGATTATAAACCCCAAGTACTCTATTTTTGCGAGGTTAATATCTAGGTCAGTATAATCTTGGTATATTCTTCTTGTAGTTTCTTCATCATGTAGCTGAGGTCGTCTTGGTCTTGTGTAATCACTACTTGATCGTCTGCAAAGCTTAACGTATATAGGTATTCGTTCCGTACCGGTACTCCCATGCCTTCACATTTTCTTTTCCATGTAGTCAAGGCTTTCTCTAAGTATATTTTGAATAGGTTTGGAGATGTGGAACAACCCTGCAGGAGCCCTTTTGTTGTGGTGAAGTCTCCTATGATTCTTGTTCCCATTTTAACGGACACTTTATTTTCTTTATACAGAGCTTTTGTAGCTTCTATGAGTTCCGTCTGTATTTCTTATTTGTACATTGCCTCCCATAGTTCTGACCTTGGTACAGAGTCATACGCCTTTCTCAGGTCCACGAATGCCAATTCTATTTTCTGCTTTTTTCTTTTCCAACAGTTGTACCATTGTGTATATGTGGTCTATGCATGATCTTCCTGCCGTGAAGCCTGCCTGATCCTCCCCGATTTTGCCTTTTCTCGCTTGCTCTATCTTTTCTTCTCGCAGTATCTTCCCATATAATCTTCCTATTGATGATATTACGCTTATTCCTCTGTAGTTTTCGCATCGTTTTCTATCTCTTTTCTTAAATATAGATGTCATATATGCTTCCGTCCATTCCTTTGGGAGCTGTTCTCCATGTATGGCTTCCTGAAATATCCATTGTATCATCCGGTGTAATTTTTTTGATCCGTATTTTATAAGCTCAGGTGAAATGCCTCCAGGTCCCGGTGCTTTCTTATTTTTGATTGCTTTTATGGCCTTTCTCATTTCTCTATCTGTTATTTCTATTTCTTGTTGTGGGGATCTGCTTCATCTTCGCCTGTTTTCTTTTCCAATGAATTGTGGTCTTTGTTCTGTTAACAGTTCCTTGTAATAGTCCTTCCATTCTTGGTCCTGTATATTTCCCAATTTAATTTTTTCTTTTGAGTTTTGTTTCAATCCTCTCAGTACTTTCCATATAAACATATGAATAGGTAGATATTAGTTTAGCAATGCAGTAAACTTTTAAATATTATGTTCACATTTAGTTTTACATAGTTTGAATCAAAAAATCTATTGAGACGATTAGAATCTATTGAGGCGTTTCTGGGCGTTTGTTTTATCTTTTTGAGGTATTCCTAACTACATAAATACGAAAGTATTGCATACAGTTGAACTGGTATTGAAGTGCCGATTTCAATAAAGGTACAATATACAGGGTGTTGTATTTAAAAAACCAAAGTGACTTATAATAATAGAAAAATGGCAACGTTAAGAACATACAATGTCAAATCTTCATGTCGTAAAAAATAGGTAATGTTTTTTTCAGAGCTTACGGGATCTGTCTCCTGAGCCCCAGACACTACTGCAGTGTTCACTAATCACTGCATTACCGATGAAATGATTAGTGGACAGTGTGGTAGTGTCTGGGGACTCAGAAGATTGAGATTCTGCAAGCCCTAAAGAAGACGTCACCTATGTTTTGCAACATGAAGATTTGAAATTGTATATTTGTAACATTGCCTGATTTACCATTTTTCTATCATTAGTCACTTTGGTCACCTTGCAAGCACTGAAGAAACGTCAGAGAAGATGTCGAAAGCTTAGTACAGTGATAATCGACACTCGACACTGAGGAGTAGGCAGATTGAGACCTCGAACTCGAACCGAACCGTATCACTCTTGATAATGGCTCCAAAATGGGTGCCGAAACGTCGAGTAATAAATTCTCAACACGGTTCTTCCCGAGAACTAAGTAATTTTCATTCATCTGACCGCGGAAATTTATCCGAACATATATATATATATATATATATATATATATATATATATATATACATATATATATATATATATATATATATATATATATATATATATATATATATATAGCATCTAAATCATATTACTTTACGGAGCAGAAACTAGAACACAGGATGAAACTAAAACTAAAAAGCTTCAAACTTTCGGAAACAAATCTTTAAGAAAGATCCTGGAAATACATTGGTCGAACAAAATAACTAGTACAGAACTATGGGAAAGAACAAAACAAACTTTGTTATTTACTACAGTTAAGGAAAAAATGGAAATGGATTCGCCATACCTTGAGAAAAAAACAGAACATAGTGAGACAAACACTTGAACAGCAACCTAGGAGAAAAGAAATGAGAGGAAGACTAGTACAGAGTATATCCAGACAATGGACAGGAAAGAAGATACACTCACCTGGCCAGCTAGCCAGTTTTGGCCAAGAAACGCACAAGAGCTCAGTACTCCTCAAGGAGAGATGGCACAAGAGAGGGATTCTTCTTCACTTCACTTCGACTGTACCTTCCTTAGCATTCACTTGTGTCATCATCGGTGTATATTTTTTTTACTATAATTTTATCTCTCGTTATTATATATTATTACCTTATCGCCAATTTTTTTTGCGTTATTTATTTTAATCTCAACTGAAAGTGACATCGTCTAGATTTGTCTGACTTGAACTTAACATCAGAGACTGTTAGAAACAAAAAGGTTATCTTACATGGTGGTGGGGCACCGAGTTCTATACCACATGACATTTCGCAGTTTCATTTACCCCGTTTCATCCGATTTAATCATTGTTGTAAAACCACTGCTTACGACTATTACCAGGGTTATTTTATTATGTAAGCTATAAACATTTCCACGAGGAAACTAAATTCCTGTAGTTGGCTGTATACCATGTATCACAAAAATTTTATTTAAAATATTTCTTTACAAAAGGTATAATAATAAAAACCCTATCGGGCTACATCACAGAACGTATTCGGAATAACTATTCCATCATCACTGCTATCTGGATGTACATAGTAACTACTACTTAAATGGGAATAAGACACAATTAAAGGTTAAATTAGTTTCATTGACGTTTTAATTTCCACTTCGCAAATCGTTCTCAAAATACAAACGATTAGTAAATTAAACAAATTTTGTTTTTTTGTTACTTGGTGAAAAATTCTTCTAATAATTTAATTCTACATAAATAACCTAATTCTAACATTTAATGGCCTTGATGTTTCACCTAAATAAAACTGATCGCATTCACAAGGTATTTTATAAATACAATTCTTTGTTCTTTCTTGTTCATTGTTAGGTTTGGTTTTAGACAAAATAGATCTCAATGTGTTTGTTATTTTGAATGTTGTTGAAATGTTGAATTTATTTCCTATCGTTTTAAGTTTTTCTGATAATCCTTTTATGTATGGTATTGTTATTTTCCTCGTATTATTCCTTGTGTATGCTATAGGATCTCGTTCTAAGTTGTTCTGTTCTATTCGGTCGACTAACTTATACTGGTATTTTCAATGTATTATCACTCTCTAATTTTTTTTTGACTATATCTAAAGTCTTATCTAATGGCACATTCGTAAATAAACTATTTATGTCAAAACTTATATAAGTATTATTTGAATTAAATTCAATATTGGATAATTTATTTAAAAATGTGTATTTTTTATAAATGTGTCATTTTTATTTGCAAATGGTTGTATAATATTTAATAAAAATTTTGATAGTTCACTACAAGAAGTATTCATGGTACTACAAATGGGTCTAAGTGGTATATTCGTTTTATGAACTTTCGGTACTTCATAACTATAAACTTTCATATTTAGTTAGTCGGTAACATATAGAGGATACATCATTTATGTTTTTTAAATAACAAACATATAAAATCAGAATTTGGTGTTTATTGAAAGTAAACTAAATGCACGACCAAATACCATGTCGGGATAGTATTATGAGGCTTTTTCCTAGTTTTTCCCTCATAATTTACTATGGAATCATTAACGGGAGATTTTTACTGTCATTATGGCATATGTTTGTCTTTTTAAAGACGAATTACATGCTATGATTTTTTCTGGCGGATATTCTCAAGTTACAGTTGATTTCATGTAATCGAATGAACTATCTTACAAGTAAAGTCGTCCCAGGAACGCTCAGAAGTCGCCCAGAAATTATGAAAAGAGCTCTTGAGGGAAAAACAGTAGGAATCAAGGTCAATGGAACACCAATTAACAACATTAGATATGTGGACGATACTATCATAATAACAGACAACCTTCAAGACCTCCAAAAGCTAATTAACAAGATAAATGAGTATGGAGAAGAATATGAATTATCAATAAACACCAAGAAAACCAAATTTATGAGGATATCAAAAACCCAAAATAATGGTGAAAGCATGACAATTAACGGTAGTGCTTTAGAATAAGTTGAAAACTACCACTATCTTGGCACAATAATTAATCACACAAAAAATTACTCAAAGAAATCAAAGTTCGAATAGAGAAAGCACGTACAAACTTCAATAAAATGAGAAAGGTACTTTGTGCAAGAGAACTAAAATTGGACTTGAGAGTTAGGCTGGCAAGGTATTATATTTTCTCGACTCTGCTTTATGGGATAGAAGCATGGACACTTAACGCGTCGACTGCTAAAAAGTTGGAAGCATTTGAAATGTGGGTGTATAGAAGAATCCTGAAGATATCATGGACCGAGCATGTAACAAACAAAGAAGTCATAAGAAGAATCAACAAAAGAATGGAAGTATTGGAAACCATCAAGACACGAAAGCTGCAATACCTGGGGCATGTTATGCATAATGAGAGATACAACCTACTTTAGTTGATTATACAAGGGAAAATCCAGGGCAAGAGAAGTGTAGGAAGAAGAAGAATCTCATGGTTGCGTAACTTGAGGGAATGGTACGGATGCACATCAATTGAACTATTCAGAGGAGCAGCACCTAAGATCAGAATAGCCATGATGATTGCCAACCTCCGTCGCGGAGATGGCACGTGAAGAAGAAGATGTCTGAATTGTCAATATAAATGAGTCAGATGAAATTAAATTATTAAAAGAATTTTTCACCAAGTAACAAAAAAACAAAATTTGTTTAATTTACTAATCGTTTGTATTTTGAGAACGATTTCCGAAGTGGAAATTGAAACGTCAATAAAATTAATTTAACCTTTAATTGTGGCTTATTCCCATTTAAATAGTAATGTCTTTAACATGCCACAAGAAAATAGCTTCAGAACAATACTGGATGTACATGTTTGAACGCACTAAATATATGGGTAAACACTCTTTGAGTGTTGTTAGATTAACTTTGAGTTACATTTTTTATAATTAAAAACTATGATATTTAAGTTACAAAAGGAATTGATTACATGGCAATGTAAGACTCCGCTGGGGTTGGTAGTCCTAAGACAAAGTGTCTGTGAGGACTTGTTGATAGCAACATATACTTAGTGGCTTCAAACATGTAGATCTAGATAACACTGATGATGGAATAGTTATTCCAAAAACGTTCTGTGATGTAGCCCGATAGGGGTTTTATTATTATACCTTTTATAAATGAATTTTTTAAATAAAATTTTTCTATAAACATTTGTTCGCAATTTGTCCCACAAAATATACTCTTTTATTTTGATAAACTTATTTGTTAAATTCGTACCGTATTATTCGTTCTTCTTTTATAAATAATTTAAAAAAAATCGACTTAATCGAAGTTAGTCGACTTTTTATAAAATTTGGAACGAAGTAATGTAATTTATAACAAAAATTGAGATTCAAGTGTGCATGGATGTCATTGTAATTTCTGCATCTTAATGATCTCACATCATTTCTATTTTTTAGACTAACCTGGTTTTATTTTACTGATTTGGAAAATATTTGTACTGATTTTAGTGACAACCCATAAACGATATAATCGATCGTTTTATAAGGAGAAATACCTACGTGTATAATTTCTTAGAAGACTATTTTCGAAAGATTTATGTCACATTTATACCGCACAAATGTTTAAGAAGGGTCGTCTCGTAACAATATATACGAGAAACTTGGTATTACAGAGATCGAAAGAGAGATACCATAAACATAGTATAAGCAGTATATTTAAGATATTTTTGATTTCTGATTCTCGTCAAGAATAGCATGACAGTAAAACAAATAAAAACAAGTATTAGTAATAAGTTTCCTCTAATAATGTTTCAGTTATATTTGGTGCAGTTTACATTCCTCCAAATTTCAGAGATAATAAATATGTAGATCACTGCATTACTGTTGAAGAGCTGTTGGCTCCGAACCAAAGTTCACCACTGTATTTCTTTGGGGTTTTCAATCTACAGCTGGCTGCTTGCAAGCATACCAGCGAAAATGGTCTTAGTGTATCTTGACCCTTCTTCGTATCCAGCAGTAACGATTGCCGAATACTTTACCTACCTTAATCTGAAGCAAGTGAACACTGAGCCTAACCAACATGGTAAATTTTTGGATTTAATCTTTACAAATGATGACTCTAATGTTAGAGATATTGCAATCGATTTTTTATTTCCTAATAATAGTCACCACACTGCTATATCTTTGGAGCTAACTTTTGCTGTTTGTCACTTAGCTTGCAGTTGTTCTTATTATGATTTTAAAAATTCCGATTACGATGTTATCAACAACTACTTAGTGCCAATATCAAGCATGAAATTTTATGTAATCTTGATATACACAGAAGTGTTAAATCTTTCTATCAAATTTTACATAATATTATTCACGTATTTGTACCCATAAAGAATTGGAGGCCCCTTAAATTTCCCCGAATGTTTTCCTCAGATCTGATAAAATTGATTGTAGCTAAGAGAGTTGCTTATGTTAAATTTAAACATACGTTGTGTGTTGACGAATATCTTGAATTTTCTGAAATACGATCTACATGTAAAAATTTGACAAGGATATGTCATGATTCTTATATTTCTCAGATTGACTATGCGATTATATTGAACCCTATGAGCTTCTGGAATCATGTTAATTCATTACTTCTTTCTTCTTCAGTGTCGTATTCGGTCCGGATGTTGGCGATCATCAAGGCTATCATGGTTTTGTTGACTGCTCTGCGAAACAGCTCCGCGGAGGTCATCCCAAACCATTGTCGGAGGTTTTTTAACCACGAGATACGACGTCGTCCCGGTCCTCTCCTGCCAAATACTTTGCCTTGCATCAGCCCTGCATAACGAGTTAAAGAATTCGATATTTTTCTTCGTTCATCACGTGCCCGAGGTACTCAAGCTTACGTTGTTTCACTAAATTAAGCACTTCTTTTTCTTTTCTCATGCGCTGTAGGACATCAACGTTGGTGACATGATCCACATTCATTACGGTATTCCTAATAATTTTTTTTAAAGTAATGTGACAGAGTGGTAATGTGATATTAATATTGCAAACTTATTTGCAAGGCACTTTTCTGAGGTTTACAATAATATAGATTTAAATATTAAAGAATATGCATATTAACAGGATAATATTGTGGATATACTCTTTATTAAATTTTCTCTTTCGGAGATTTGTGATTGAATTTTGTCACTGAAAGCTAAACAGTTATTGTATAAAAAGATGCGTCCACTCTATTTGTGTACCGTTATATCTTTTATTGAAACTTTTTATTGAAATTGCAAGTTTTTCCATCAATTTTGAAGGATAGCTTCATTACTCATATTTTTAAGAAATGATGCAGAAAGGATGTAAAGAATTACCGACCTGTTGTTATGCTGTCTTCTATCCGTAAGTTGTTTTGGTTCCTTCTGTGCAAACCATTTACTTCTCTCTTGATTAGCCAACAACATGGATTCAAGAGTGAAATATTCACCTTGACTAGTTTATTGACCATATACCAACAGGACATAGCTTTTCAGGAGAAGATTTAGGTGGATGCCATATATACTGATTTTTCAAAGGCCTTTAATAGGGTAAATCGTGATCTTTTACTTCATAAACTTTGGCTGTATGGACTTCCATCCTTCATACTTAAATGGGTTGCTAGTTATCTAAGTAAACGGTTTCAATATGTGAGGAAGTAATCTTGTTTCATCTACTATATCTATTTGCTCTGGTGTCCCTGAAGGGTCTTCAAGGGTGTTCAATCTTTTTCATTGATGATATAGCTTTAATATTTAAGCATGCCAAATTTGTACTCTGCTGATTATATTAAACCTTATATGGAGAAAACTAGTCTAGCCCGTTGCTTTAAACTCATTATGTAGATGGTCTGCTTCTAATGCATTCTCGTTGAATTTGAATAAATGTTTCAATATAACATTTTCCAAGTCTAGGTCATGCATTGAGTTTGATTATCAGATACATTCAAATATTTTAGATAGGGTGAGTGAAATTCGAGATCTTGGTATTATATTATTTGATTCATCATTAATATTTGTTGCACACATAAGAGATATTACAGGTTCTAAGTAGCTTGGGAGTTGTAACAACGACCTCAAGGGAATTTTCAATAATGGCCTATAGAATTCTTTATTTGACTCGGGTACGTAGTTTTCTTACCTTCTCTAACTGTTTGGTTAGCTTATTACCAGGGCCATATCGATTCTTTAGAAGCAGTGCAGAAAACGTTTTTGAGAGTTTGTTCTTGGAAATTGAGATTGCTAGTTCGAGATCGCTATAATATCTTACATCTTCCTCCACTGTTTAGGTTAAGACTTAATTAAGACTTATCTCATATTTATATATAAGGTTTTGAATGGTTTTATAGATTGTTCTATTCTGGAATTGGTCTTGGTCTAAGGGTGGGAAATTTACGTACAAGAGACAGGTCGTTATTTCATATGGGATTTCATGCTACAAACTATGGGTACAATAGAGCTTTGGCTAGACTTCGCAGAAGTGGAAATTAATTTATTGGGGTGTTTGTAACCGTTTCAAAAGTTTCAAATTATTTTTCAAAGTTTCAAAAATTCATTTCAAAATAATTCCTAATAAATATTTAGTTTAATATTAATGCCGTCACCTAACTGTCAAGTACGGAAACCGTAAAAAAATTACCTCTCCAGAATCCAACTGCAGTTCATAGTAGTTCCGATTGTGGCCTTACCAAATCCGAGCGCTGGTGACCCCTCACTCATTGTTATTTCATTCTTTCTGTTTTGTCGTCCAGCAATAAGGACGTATGTTTTGTGTTGGTCTCCAGAAGACCTTGACTCAGAACCTTAGTTATTTCTAGAACTATGTTTATTGGCCCGATAGTGCCCTGATTATTGATTGTGATATGCTGTCTAGTCGCTGTGAAATGATACACCCAGTATATAGTGAACTGAGTTTATTAGTCTAATTTATTAACTTTATTTATTATAAAAATATTCTAACACTTAGTTTATTTAAAGTCTTTATTTAATTTATATATACAATATTCTTACACTTATCACAACTGCTTTAATTTATAATATTTATTTACAATATTTATTTCCGCGTTATAATTAAAAACTCGACGCGATATATTTTTCAGACTCCCTAACACCATGAGAATCCCTCTATTTATATCAAACAGCCATTAGCCTGGAATCTCTCGAAGCAGGTAGATGTTGACCCTTGAATTGTCTCGAATGATAGGGAACGCTAGACCGGTTTCTAGCGGATCGGAGAAAATACTAGAACAAAAATAACAAAATGTTTACAGGTTTTTAATATTAGTCATATTTTTTGTAACAATAGTTATTTACCGGTTTGCTGTATAATGGTTGACCATCTCATATAAATCCCTTTTTGTAGAATATCCCGTTTGTTCAGTCCTATGGATTTTTATGGTGAAATATAATGGTTTAGCCGATATGGATTCAACGCTTTCGAAATCCCATCATCTAACTAATTGCTAAAAATTATATCCCTTCTACAAGCCACACAAACGTTTGGATAATTCAGGTTATACCAATTTTATTTTTTTATTGAACAGTGAGATTATCGATGAACTTAATAACAGTGATGTGATTATTTTATTCGAAAATATATTCGAATACACATTTAATTGTATATTAGTTTATCGAAACAGCGAAAGCCAACAGTGCCTTTGCTTCCTGGATAGCGAAACCATTTGTTAATTCTCGGTGAGCTTTCCAAACTGCGTGCTATAAATCGATGTTTAATAAAAATGGGAAAAGTGGATCGTCTTGTCTTAGACTTTATTATGTTCATATTTTTCTTAATTTGGAGTTTTGAAGTTGTCCTCTATCATCTTTTATGAATTCCCGACCATTTATCTTATTGCTCTTTAGCGTTTTTATTACCTTAGAAGTCTGCTTAGACTGATAGGTTGTGAGGTTGCTCTTAAGTCGTTTTATCCTATTTTCTAGGTATTGTTTTTTCTTCCTTCTAAACACTTTTTTCTTATCTTTGTTCTTACCAAGAAGTGATCCGAGTTACTTTCTGTTCCTCTCATACTATGTGTGCTGAAGATATTACTAGAGTGCCTTCCATAAATAAGTACATGATATATCTGGTTACAAATAGTTCCGTCGCTTGAGACCCACGTTACTTTATGAATGTCTTTCCTGTGGCACTCTGTAGCTTTTACTACCTTATTGTTAGCTAAAGCAAATTCTGCTAATCATGAACCATTATCGTTAGTGATATAGTGTAAACTATGGGTGCCAATCACTGATTTAACATGCTTTTCCTTGCCCTATTTGGCATCAAAATACAACCCAATACGGTTTTAACGTCATGTATGGGTGCTGAATGTACAGTTAATCTAGAAATTCATAGAATATATATATTTGACCTTTGCATCTGCTCCTTCAGTTGGAGCATGCACTGATAAGAATTAGATTTGCCCAGTTTCCTTTTAGTTTTAAAGAACACATGCGTTTATTTATTGACTTGAATTTTATTACAGCCGACTTCAGTTTTCAATTTCAACCTCACCCATATTCATGTCTTTCTTATTTTCCCGACCAGAAAACTAGAGAGTTTTTTATCTACCGGCTTTTCGATATATGCTGGTTATACAGAAGGATCCTGAAGATACCATGGACAGACTAAGTCACCAATGAAAAAGTACTGCGGAGGATGAACACAACCGCGGATTTGGTCAACATCGTGAAGGGCCGTAAGCTGCAGTACTTGGGACATATAATGAGAAATCAAGGCAGATACGAGCTACTCCAATGCATTTTGCAAGGTAAAATTGAAGGAAAAAGGGCCCCAGGACGAAGAAGAATATCCTATCTTGCTAACCTGAGAGCACGGTATAGAAAGACCTCAACACAGCTATTCCGTATCAACAAAGTCATCATAGCCAGAATGATCGCCAACTTTCGGAACGGACAGACACCCTAAGAAAAAGAAGAGTTTCCCGAGTCTTTGACCTCATTTCCTGAACAGCTATTACATCCATCTCATATTTATGTAGCTGTTTTATGGCGTATGTGGCGATTCCTGGTCTGTATCAGCTTAGTACGTTTGTCAAATAGTAGACAAATTAGTACAAATGTCTAATAGAATATCCTTATTTTGGTGCTTAGGTCTACTTTGTGTTTCCGTCATACTTCGAGGCAATTTGTAGCGCCCTTTTTCCATGTATAGTTGCTAGCCCATAGCACAACCCCCAACCTGGAGGTCTAGCATTTTCTGTCAGGATTTGTTTCCATAGTCAGTTTTTGGTCCTTGGGGAAATTTTATTTCCTCTTTACCTGCTTGCTATGCTGGTGAGGGCATTCCCCTATCCTCCACCTTGGGTCGCGCCCGATGGAGGAGCTGTCAAAACCCTCACGGGATTCTTTAATACACTCAGTATTCGAATTGTTTCAACGACCCTTTATCGCAAATCAATGATAGACTATGCCATTTTTAAACAAGCAAAAGAGGTGCTGAAACAACAATCAAAATTCAAATCAAGCTTTGCGAAGCACAGTAAAGATAAAAAAAAAGATTTATGGGAACGAAAGTTACTATTATTCTCCACTGCCTGTAGGGCTATGTCTACATTGTTCGTCCATATTTTTGCGGAGCCTTCCTCTTATTATTTTTCTTGGGGTTTCCATTTCTGTATTACTTTTACAGCTTGATTAACTGCCATTATTTCCAAATGACCGAACCACTTTAAACTTTGTGACTTTACAAATTTAACAACGTTTGCGCTCAGCATTAATTAATGGAAATAAACACATAATTGATCTAGGAACTATAGGAAATATCAAATACAGGTGAATCGCTACAGAATTTACTGATAAAAGGACGAGGAGAAATCTGGAAAGGTTTTTGTATACCTTCCCATACCAGCTTTAGAAATAGAAAAAGAACCTATAAATATTGTCGTGGAAACTTTGATAAAGGCAGGGAGCAGTTTCTAGGATAATTGTTAATGAAATAAAACTACGAAATATCAGGTGTTATAAATTAATATGGTAATATGGAGTAAAAAAATTAGGTAAAATGCAACGTTGGCGAGAGACGGGTATCTTCGCCCCATAACTCAGAGAATGGTTCATTTACTCTTCTAAGCATCTCTTCAGAGCAGCAGTAGATAGGTTCCAAATAATCAGGATTACCTGACGAAAGAAGATATCATTTTAAGGAAAAGAAGTGGAATTTGTAATATCAAAGTAAATTCATTCAAATAAATATGATAACTTAAACGGACAAATTTTGATTAGGAAACAATATATTACAGTTAGTGTTGGGTATTGCAATTACGTCCATAAATATTTTAATGCCTTTTTACTTCACTTAATTCGATTGAAATATGTGAACCATCTATTTAGATTAGTTTAATTTCAAAATCACCTTGTACCACATCTTCTCTTTGAAATTATGAAATGGATTTTGAACTGCAATTACTTAAATACGTTAATTATCTTCTCATGAATCAATGGATGATATATCAGAGCCGGTTTAATGGTTCTTTAAGATTCATTGTCGAGAAAAATATTGTCGTATGCGATAAGTTTATAACCAAATATTTAAGTGATGGATTCGACCGTTACTTGATGGAAATTCATTTTATTTAATAATAAAACTCTGAAAACTTTTGTTTTCAACACTTCCCCAAAATTGATTACAATTTATTTTCAATTTTTACTACAGCAGTTTCGCAGAGTGTCTTTCCCAAATGGTCTATTTTTGGCATGCGTTTACACTTAATAGTGTTCAACTGGATAAGTCGAGGAGGGGAGAACTATTTGTCTCAAGTTAGTCATTTAGAATTATATATATTTGTATTTTTTAATTGGTTAATTTTGATATATTCTAATAAAGATAGCTTAAAGTCTTTATTTTAAATGTGAAGAATTTGAAATTGGTCATTAAAAGAATGATTATGGTCTAGAAGCTGAAGTGCGTACGTAGAATCTGTTTTCGATTATTGAAAGCCGTTTTATGTTCCGTTATACGTTTTTTAAAAGTTTTACCAGTTTGACCGATGTAAGTTGTTCTTAATATATTTGCTTAAGTTGTTGTTTGTTCTGAAAGCTGGTGTTATTCCTTTCTTTTTTATGTGATTGGCTATGTTTTTTGATATCTTGTCTGTATATGAAATCAAGCAGAAGGTACTGGGTTTTTTCTCTTATGGTAGAAATACTAATTTTAGGGCTTTCTTATGTAGTTTTTGTTTTAAACTTTTGTTTATTTGGTTTTGTTTGTTTTACTTATTGTTTATTGCTATTTGCTTAATGATATTTAATTTAATTAAATCTCGAAGTGGTTTTTTATATTATGGGAATTTCTAGTAATATATGTAACATGCTATGGTAGGTTGCCAATTTACGTTGTGTAGGATGGGATGACGAATTGTACGAGTATATAGTCGTGTCCGTATGAGTAGGCTTATGAAATACGTACAATTCATGTTTGTTTTTAAGTCTGATAATTTTTAAATCTAGAAAATTTATTGATTCATTCTGTTCTGTTTCTATTGTTAATTCAATATGACTATGGAGTGAATTAATATACGATAAAAATTGGTCAAGTTCCCTGTTAGTTCCTGTAAGGCATACCAGTACATCGTAAACACTATCCACCAATATAAAACCTGTTGAATAAGGGTATTTTGAAATCTTTGTTTCTAGATGATCCATAAAAATATCTGATAGTAATGCCTTTAGAAGATTATGAGCCATTATGAGTCCTGCACTGTTATTTGTATATATCTGATTATTAAATTCAAAGTAGTCCTGGTTTATGCAAATTTCAAGAAGCTGTTAAATTTCGGATGTAATGATTGAATTGGTAATATTATAGTATAATAGGTTTTTTACGACAACGAAAGTTTTTGTAGGAGGAATACTAGGAAATAGATTTTTTACATCAAATGAAATTAAACTACTACTACTAATTCAAGGATTAACTAACTGCATTTTTCTGATCTCTACTACGAGGTACCGTAAATTAAAAAAACATCAATTTTCGTTGATTAGAATCGGAGATATTGCGACTTTTATAAATTTGAAGTAAATAATTCAGTTTTTGTAATAGTAAAGTCAAGAAATGAAAAAGAAAGGGGCTAACTCAGGTTCTAAGGTATGTAGGATATTGTATTTTGTTTTTAAATTCGTGTAAAAATGACAATATTTCGAATAAACTTCCTACATGTTGATAAGTTTTTCATGTTGATGGTCTTTCTCTTCTATTTGGTGCTTTTAGAATTCATGCAGATCCAATAGTTTCTGGAATAAACAATTTAAATTTGCATTAACTGTTAAGTAAAACTTCTTGAAATTTTTATAGCTGAATACTTGGGACATTGTTCCTATTCTAAAACTAAAGTTTTTTGTGCATTTTCAGAAAAGGTAATAATCATTTTCAATAAATCGATTTTAAAGCTATATTTACAATAGTTTAGTTACAAATTAACAAAAATAACTTTATAAACTCTCATTTTAAAGGATTGTCTACACCTTTTCTGTAAAATTGTCTCAGTTTTCGATACAGGGTGTCCAGATTAAGATAATTTTAAGACAATTTAATCCAATTCATCTAATCCGAAAATGCTTCCTAAGGGAGCTAGAGCTCTTTGAAGATGACGCCTTGTAATTATTTTTTTTAATACCTCCAGAACGCTTCTAGTTAGAAAAACGAAAATTGGTACGATTATTTATCATCTAGAGTTGAATTGATTACATTAATTGTGAATTTCTACTTCCGGTCATAGGCATCCGTTTTAGGTAGATCAACGGTTATTTTAACACATATCTATTTTATTTATAACTCTTAAGCGTTAGTTTTAGATTATTAAATTTTCAGATATTCTAGTACTAAAGAGTACTCTTACTTTAAGTCGGCAGGATACACCGCTTTCTAGAAAAATCGATTTGACAATTTTTCGTTTTTTTCGTCATGAAAGTTAAATTAAGGTACCTAAATGAAACTAACACGAAAGAACAAGTATCAAAAGTAGATAGAAACAAAACATTCTTGATGTAATGACCATTAGTTTCTATGCATAAATTTGTTCTTTTGCTTAGGTCCGCTTGCCATTATGCTAATTTCAGTACTGATTTCAGTACTAAAAACATTACTTAGTTGCGCGAGTCGATTTAGTATGAAAAATGTGGGTTTGTGTTTGCAACTATCTTAATTTTAATTAGCATGTAGGCATGCGCTTTAAAAATTTTGTATTGATAACCTAACAATGAAGTTTTTTTATGTGATCAGAATAAACAAAACACAGAGGTAAATAATTATGGCGAAAAAAGAAGTTAAAATTAAATCATACACTTCTTAAAAAAAGGGTATGCGGAGAAAAAATAGATCGAAAGGATAGGTTATGCAAAGGAATATGAAATATGTTGAATGGGGATTTTTTAGTGAAAGACCTTTTGGCATATAAAAACTTTTTACAAATGAAGAATAATTTGTTTAAAAAACTGTTACGATCAGTTGAGAATAACCCCACTTTAGTTAATATTTCATTAGTTTTAGTACAACAAATTAGAACATGCTCTAATTTTTAGTCCTGAATCGATGCGCGCATCTAATTTGTAGATACAATATTTTTAGTGCTAAATTCAGTACTGAATTTAGCATAATGGCAAGCAGACCTTAGAGAACGCCGAGTTCCCGCAAAAATTCCAAAGTTATTTCTAAATTCGCTGCAAGCATCTTGTATTCTTAGCCAGAGTTGGGCATGATTTTATATCGGAATGGAATAAACAAATGCTTTTATGTTCCCCCAAATACAATAATCGCAATGAATAAAATCCGGCGACCTTGCTTTGCTGGCCAAGCAAACGGACCGCCTCTTCTAATCCAGTGGTCTTCATAGTCATTATCAAGAAAGTCTCGTACATTCCTGCTAAATTGGGCTGGACAGCGATCATATAAAAACCATAACTTTTGCCGAATATTTAAAGGTACATCACCTAACGAATCAGGTAAACCTTTTTGCAGGAAATGTGAGTAATCATCACCATTTAAACGAGCAGGCAATTCCAGAGGTCCAAGTAAATAATCGTCAACTACTCCTATCCAGACGTTTATGCTAAACCTATGCAGATGCTTAAATTCTTAAACAACGCCGGGATTGTCACCAAAGTACGAATAATATTGTGCATTATGCACATTAAAAATTACATTTTTTGTGAATGTATCTTTGTCGCAAAACAAAATGTATCAAAGCAGTCTTCATTTTGATTTTTCTGATTTTGTAACCATCTGCGAATTTTTCTCGAGCATGGAAATGTCCTTGTAGCAGTGCTCGTACCTTTGTTAAATGAAAAAGATATAACATTTCGTTATGTAAGATATTTCCTACGGAAGATTTTGAAATTGTGGGATACATAACAGATATGTAACAATAAAACACTGAAAACTTTGTTTTCAAAATTTCCAAGAAATTCCAGAATTTCCAGAATTTTGTGGAAATTTTGAAAACAAAGTTTTCAGTGTTTTATTGTTACATAAAATGAATTTCCATCAAGTAACGGTCGAATCCATCAATTACATAACAGATAGTCTTCGAACGCTAATTTCTGGATTTTCCTCAACTTCCATTAAACTAGCATGTTCATGTGCTGCTGTTACATCATCATGTCGCCCTTTTTAATTATACTTTGGGACCACTAAACCTGTTTTTCTTAATCGTTGATGAAGAGCTGTAAATGTTGAGTGAGTGGGATCACAATTGGGAAAGTTTTTAAGGTACCTACGTTGTGCTGCTCGAGCGTTACACCTCATTTCGCCATAAACTAAAGCATATCAGCGTATTCCTTAAGTAAAATCCATTATTGTTAAATGGAAATTGTTATATTTGAATGCCACAAAGTAAAAAACTAAAAGATAAACTTCGCGAACTGACCACAGTTTGACAATGAAAAACGTAGGTTATACTTCTGTTGACAGGTCCACGGCCAACTATAGTGCAAAAAATATTAATTTAACTTTCATGACGAAAAAACGAAAAATTTTCAAATATATTTTTCTAGAAAACGGTGTATCCTACTGACTTAAAGTAAGAGTAAGTTTTAGTCCTACAATACCTGAAAATTTATTAATCTAGTATCACAAATGCTAAAAAGGTAAAGACAAAAAGTTATGCGGTAAAATAACCGTTGACCTACCCAAAACGGACGCCTATGATCGGTACTAGAAATTCGCAATTGATGAAATCGATTTAACTCTGAAGGATAAATAATCGTACTAGTTTTAGTTTTTCTAAATAGAAGCGTTCTGAAGGTATTTAAAAAAAAACTAATTACAAGGCGCTATCTTCAAAGAGCTCTAGCTCTCTTAGGAAGCATTTTCCGACTAGTTGAATTGGGTTAAATTGTCTTAATATTATCTGAGGAATCTCTGGTCTTTGTTTGTCAGGAGAGTTTCTGGACACCCTTTATAATTCACTGGTCTTCACCTTTAGTATTTAAAAGGAAATAGCGATCTTACATTGTTTACATATTTATTTATTTATTTATTCCACAACAAACACATTTTACAGAATAAAATGTAATTACAAGTAGGGATTTTGACATTAGATATACCACATGCTAAGATAAACTGATCGAGGCAGGTAGAAAGTTAGATTTAATTGCTTTGATGTTGGTGTTGAAAATATCTATGTCGCTATTTTTCTTTAGTATTATATTCCACTGCCTCATCATGTTGTTTATGAGCGAGCAGTCTGTCTCACAAATAAAAACAGCCCTCTATGACTTAACCTTAAGTTAATCTTAGGTACCAAGAACTTTATATAGTTGATCAAGAATAAGTCTTTATATTTTAAGTTATTCACAATATAATATACAAATAGCATTGCTTGCATTTTCCGTCTCTGTTCCAGTGTTAAAATTTGAAAATTTCAAGCATACTCCGGTAAGACACCAAGTATGGAAAAGAATTATATTTTCTAACATATACATATCTTAAAAACCTTTTTTTGTACATTTTCAATTAAGTCTATATTTACTTCTGCATGGGGTGCCCAAACTACAGAAGCATACTCAAGATGTGGTCTTACCAAGGAATTATAAAGTTTAATTATGCTATCTATCATCTTAAAATGTTTCGTGTTTCTAATTATAAATCCTAACATCCTAAAAGCCTTATTAGTAGCAATGTGATAGTGATCATTGAAGTGCAAGCTTTGCTGAAAATTCACACCAAAATCTTTACACACGGATTTTCTGGGCAATTCTCTATTATTGATATAATACACCATTTTAACAAAGTTTCTGTTACGTGTGAAGGTCATCACTGAACACTTTTCAACATTTAGATCCATTCTATTTATCTGAAACCAATTAGATACCGCATTTAAATCTAGTTATAATAGTTGGCGATCACATTGATCTTCTACAACTCTAATCATCTTAAAATCATATGCAAACATTAAACAAGTGGAAAATTTAAGACAACTAGAAAGATCATTTATAAAGCAAGCAAATAAGAGTGGTCCCAGGTTGCTGCCCTGAGGAACTCCAGAAGTTACGGAATATTCCTCTGAAAAAAAATTACCAACTCTAACTTGCTGACTTCTATCTGCTAGGTACGAATTCAAAAATGTTAATGCATTAATTGAGAGGCCAAAGGTACCCAGTTTTTCTAGTAATAAACTATGATCAACTCTACCAAATGCTTTTGCACAATCAGTAAAGATTACATCCATTTGCCTCTTAGTATTTATGACATCTGCAGCAGATTGTGTGAAAATACATAAATTTGTAAGTGTTGATTTATCCGGTAGAAATCCATGTTGATATTGATTAAAAGATTTGATAAAATGTTGTAATAAGTTGTTATATAAAATAGATTCAAATATTTTTGCCAAAGAATTTAAAATACTATTTGGTCTATAATTTTTTACATCATTAATCTTACCAGATTTAAAAATAGGAACTGTAATGGTATCTTTTAATTTTTTAGGAAAGGTATTAGTTTTTAAAGCTAGATTAAATATTGTTATTTAATTGTATTATATGTATATAATATTAAATATTGGTATTGTTATTAAATATTGTATTAAATATTGTTTATAAGTAAAAAATTACGCTTTATCTTTTGCATATTTTGTTTATAACGTATTGTTATCACCAAATTGATCAAAGCAGTTTTTAGATACCTGTATTAGAGAGTGTCTTGGGAAAATCGTTACTTTCCTAGTCTATGCTGTCGTTGTTAGTTCTTAAGTTTCACATATATTTAACTCTGGTTTTGAGCTTTCTATGTTTAATTGTGAAAGAAACACACCATAAAAGTAAATGAGATTCTATTTTTTTATTGCTTTTATATAGATAAATAAATGAGCCGGTCCTGAATTGACAACTATCTTAATAATGTGAATACATATGTTTCGAGTGTACTTGTTGGGCTATAAATGATGCTCTACCCACCTTTCACCAGTTCTGTTCAATAACAATCTGTAACTATGTCAAGTAATATTCTTAATCATATAGAAAAACGAACAAAAAATTTGGAGCTCCTACGTGATAATTTTTTTAAATTACTTTTTCTTTGAAATGCTAATTGGTGTAGCGGGGAGTACGGCTATTATTTGTTAATGCGTGAGACCGAATACAAGACGATTTAAAATTAGCCCAAATGAAGAATACTTGGTCAATAATGAATACTTAAAATTAGTAAATGAAACTTGACGACAAAATTATTTCTCGTTTATGAGGTAAATGAGAAATTCAGTTTCTTCTAGTGCCGACTCCACTAATGAAGGTTGGCTATAAACCAAAAGCTTTCTTAGTAAGTCAACGTTAACAGTCCAAACTTCGGCGCGATAAAGAAAAATAAAGTCGATATAAGATTTTGCGATCCGATTAAATTTGCATATTGAGTCTTTGGTTACTCAAAAAATTCCTCATCTTCAAAAAGGCTGCTCTTGATTGCCCTATTCTTGATCGAATTTCTGATTCCGGATTTAGATCTTAAGTAATCCAGACTCCTAAGTATTTCATTTTTCTTCACTAGTTTAACATCTTTATTTTTTATCTGGATCCGTATTATGACTTAAATCCTCTTACTGATAACAATGGTTTTTGTTTTCTTTGTGTTGATTGTTAAACCAAACTATTTCCCAATATTGCAAATTGTGTTTTTATAGCGTCAGCAGGTTTTTCTTATTTTCAGCGATAATGACTGTATAGTTTTACCATTTATCCTGATCCCTTCTGTTCAGTTTTCAAGTACTCTCGTAAGTAACTATTCGAAGGATCTGAAATAAGCCAAGAAACGTTTTTTTCAAGTGAAGGAAAATTAATTAACTTGGAAAATAACTCGAAGTAGATCTTTAATAAAAAAAAATTTTATATAACGTTTTAGACTTACTTTGTCAAAATGTATGTTAAATAATACATTTATACAACACGAGACAAGGAATAAACAGTTTAAAACATTTTTTAATTTGAAGAATCTTCCTAAGGCTGTTGAAAGAGCTTCTGGCTTTTTCAATACGAGTTTTTATTTCGTTGCTGTGATCCCAAGTATTCTTAATATTACAGCCCAAATAGCATATGTTTCCACTCTTGCTAACGGTGTATCGCCTATTGTAATTGGGGCGTTTATGTTAGTGTTCTTACTAATGATCATTATTTTTGTCTTCTTGCAATTTAGTTTTGGCTCGTATTTGATACATGCTTCTACAACGTTATCCATCATTCTTTGGAGCCCCTGCGCACTATCTGCCAGCAACACTGTATCGTCTGCATATCTAATAATGTTTATAAGTTGGCCATTTACATACAGTAATCTCATCTTCTGATTCGTCCAAGGCCTCTCTAAAGATGTTTTCAGAGTATATGTTAAATAATGCCGGTGACAATATGCAACCCTGTCTAACTCCTTTTTCGACTGTGAAGATCTCGGACAGTTCATTTTCTAATCGTACTATTGCTTTTTGTTAGAGATATAAGTTTGAGATCAGTCTTATATCATTACCATCGAGTCCTGATATTTTTAGTGTGTCGATTAGTTTTCCATGTTGGACTTTATCAAATGCCTTCCCAAAATCAGTGAAACATGCATACACATCGCAGTTGACAGCTCTGACTCTCTGTATTAGAACTAACTAAAAAGTGCTTCTTTCGTTCCGAGTCCTATTCTGAATCCAAATTGAACTTCACTCAGGTGTTCTTCTAATTAGGTGTATCTGCACGAGTGAATGATAGTAACGAGTACTTTAAGTACATGACTCATCAAATAATTAATCTATGTTCTTCACATTTTCTAGCGTTGGCTTTTTTAGGAAGTGGAATGAATATTGATAGTAGCCAGTATTTTGGTAAGTAACCAGTCTCGTAGATGTTGAATAGCTTCGTAAGATCTGTGATTTGGTGTGCCTCTAATAGCTTTAAAATTTTACCATGCACCTTGTTAGGTCCTGGTGATTTCCCATCTTTAATCCGCTTAATGGCCATAGTTCTTCTTCGTTTGTTATTTCTGGGCCGTAGGGATTCTTTATTTCAGTCGGACTTCGTGCTGAATCTTCGAATAATTCTTGCATATATTCTTTCCATTTTTATATAGTGGGCATATTATTCCCTCTAGCCACTCCTCTGGCATCAATTCGTTCTGCCATAAAAGTCCTATCGGCTTATGGATTACTACCAAAAGATGGTCACCGTGTTTCTTATATCTTTCGAAGCTGATTACGTCTATTCCTGGGGCTTTATTATTTTTAAGATTTTGGATAGGATAGCTAATGTATGTTTAGTTGATTTTATATGTTATCACCTTCTTTAACATAATCTAAATTGAGGTGATCGCTGAAATGTTGTGTCCATCTACTAAGAACTGGGCTTATATCGTGTTGAATTTTACCGTTACTATCTATATAACTTTTTTTTCTTGGCTTAAATTCTTAACGGCTACTATTAAGGAATGAGTATTGTTTTCTTTGAGTACCTATCTAGAATGATCTTTGGACCTTAGAGAGGTAAATTGACAGGAGAGTGGAGAAGGCACCGCAATGCTGAATTGGTGACTATGTATGGTACTTAAAACATAGTCAGATATATAAAAGCTAATCGGATAAGATCAGCAGATCACAAGAGTGCTAAAGACAGTGTTTTTTTGAGAAACCAGATGGTAGAAGATCAGAAGGCCGTCCGAGAAAAAGATAGAGGGACGATGATGAAACCAATTTATCTAGGATTGGTGTACAATAATGGGAAACGGAAGCGCCAGATCGTAGAAGATGGAGGGCTCTAGTGGATGCGGCGAAGACTCACCCCAGAAGTTGTAGAGCCAGTCAAGAAGAAGTATCATTTTTTTGTTTTATTTCGATCAATTTATATATTATTATATCATTTAACGTTTTCTGTTCATACTTCCTCTTCTGAAGTGGATGGATACGCTTTTCTTCTCTTCTGAGGCGTCTATTTGGGGTTGCATTTTTGCTGCTTGTGGGACTTCTTTTTTTTCTATGCTGTTTTACCAATATTTCAACCGATTTCTGCAATACAGTATCTCTATTTTATCCATAGCTGTTTCTCTTTTTCTCTAGTTCCATCCCTCCTTGTGGAGTATTGGGCGCTTGTGCGTTTCTTGCCCAAAAGTATAAGATTGCTGACTGGCGTGGTCAGCGCATCTTCTTTCTTATTTTTTCTCTGGATAAACTGTGTACCAGTTCCTTCCACTCTCTTATATTTCTTGCTCTGTTTTTAATTTCACTACATCTTATTCCATTTTTTGTGTTGTCTCGTTGTAGCTCTTTTCTAGCTGTTGTATGGTCTTCCTTTCTTTTTTCCCTTCTGGTTGCTATTTAGGTACTTGTTTGGTTATGTTGCTTTCATATTTCCTTAAATTATGGCAAACCCATTTCCATTTTTTTCTTTAATGTAGCAGATATGTTGGTTTGCTTAGTTATTTTCATAGTTTTGTATTAGTTATTTTGTTGGGCCAGTATATTTTCAGGATTTTTCTTGAAAAATTGTTTATAAAAGTTTGTAGTTTTTTAGTTGTGAATTCGTCGTATTTCCATGTTTCTGCTGCGTAAAGTAGTGTACTTTTGATGCAACTAATTTTTGTTGTTTTTGATATTGCTTTTGTAAATTTTATTTAAAGCGTTGAATGCATATCGAGCCTTTATTATTATTCTCGACTGTATATCCTTTTTACACCCCCCCCCCCGTTCCTTTCCATGACTGATCCCAAATATGTGAACTTTACTTACTTACTGTTTTATTATTTGGGTTGTTATTATTTTTAAGAGTTGGGTTTCTCTGTTGTTTCTCACTCCAATCGTGTCAAAGTGCCATGCCAACTTATCAATTTTTGTTTGCATATGACTTCGGTGTTCAGTTAGTAGGCAGATGTCATCCGCAAATTCGAGATCTAACTATTTGAATAGGTTCCATCTGATCGTTCGGTCGTCGGTTATTTTCTCATTACTCAATCTATCATAATAAGGACTAGGGTAGGGGATAGTACACAACCCTGTTTGACTCAAGATTCTATGGCTATTTCTTCATCCGTAGCCGGTTAATATCTTCCTTTTCTTCTACGTTTTGTGTCATTATTTTATCTCGTGTTTGCTTCTATCTACAGTTGCTATGTCCGATATCTTTTACTTTGTGAATATTTAGGTTTTCTTTCCTTTTTCCGATCTTTTTTTTATGATCTGAAGTTTGCACCAATTCAGACGATATATTACATATCAAATAATAATTCTACGTATTCTACAATAACCATTGTAAACAACTATTTAAAACTCCTACTACAGATTACCAATATATAATAATAATATATCTTAGAGGTATATAAAAACACTAGAAGAAAAAAGGTTAAAGTGCTACAATAAAACTGACGTTACGTCGCCGATATTCTACAAAATTAATATCTTTCTCTCTCATCATGTCATATTTTCACCATTTAATTATTAATAATAAAAATAAATACATATTTATATTAAATACGTAACACTCGGCGTTATATGCAACAATACCGAATTACACAACCAGAAGAAGCTGCTATTATTAAAAGAACTCAGAACTAAAGATGAATCTGTACATTGTTTTACGTAAAATCAAGTCTCTCGTAATGCGCCACAGTTTCTATTGTTTTTCTAATGCAAGAATTAATTTGTTTCTCTAATGTACCGATGTAATTCTTTGGAAATTACAACTTAAGTTAGGACAATGAATACTTATTTTTACGTTGTGTGATCCGAATAGTAATTTTTCTTTACGTTTTACTGATTTAATTGCAAAACGAATGGTTCAGATTCGACGAGAATAAAACGACGATGTAACATTTTACTTCAACAGTCACTTTTTACCATGCCTATTTGCCACCTATTTCGCACTGCTGCTAGAATACTTCTCTAACCAATAATTATAAATTATTTCTTGTTTTTTCATCAGTAATAAAAACATCAGATTAAATTCTTCATCGTCTTTATTTTTGTTACCAATCAACACTATCTTCTTATGCTTGGTGTGTCATATATTCGGCGCCTGCACAAAGTAGAACACTGCATTCTGCATTTTAGTTTTATAACAAATAACATTATTGTTAAGCTGTATAGCATAACCACTAATACTATTTTTATCAATTTGATTGTTTAAAAAATCTGCATCAACATAGAAAATTACCTCTATTTCTTTGTTTCTAGATTTAACAATTCTCAAAACATAAGTTTCGGTAGATTCCAAATACCTCAAAGCACTTTTTTTAATGTTCTTTAGTGTTATTATTTTGATTGATTGAAATGATTGAACTATGACACACAAAAACTTAAATTTGGCCTAGAACCTATGTAGTATCACATATATAAGACAACCAATCAATTCCCTATAAGGTTTATATAAGAGTATAATTCCCTATAAGGATTTCCTACCAAGTTTTTATCTTTACAAATTAACAACGTAAGTGTAAGTTGTATTGAAATGTCTGACATTTTACAATTACTCATATTAAATCTATGGTAAATTTTCTTAAGAAGTTCCTTTTGTGAAATATAAACATTATTTCAAATTTTACTTATCTGTAAACCTACAAATACTAATTTTTCAAAATCAACTCTTTCATTTAAATGTTTTTTAGTTTTTATAAAAATAATATTGTTCTCCACTTTTGAAAATATTATCAAATTATCAACATACACAAGTAAAACTGTAAAATCCTTGTAATACAAACAAGGATCCTTCCTAGATCTTTGAAAATCAAGATTGGTTAAACTATTATGAAAAAGTAAGTTCCAACATTTTGGAGCTTCTTTTAAACCATACATTGATTTACTTAACTTACTAATTAAATTTTTGTCATATCCTTCAACCTACTAGTCTTAGCTATATATTGCCCGCCAAAACATAAAATACAGTCAAATGTGTACACAGTTTTAAATTCCCAAGGAAGTAGATTCTTTATCGGAGGTGATTACAATGCAAAACATACCAAATGACTATCATGATTAACCACCACTAAAGAAAGAGAGCTCGCAAAAACATGCAGATAATTGAACTGTACAGTAGTATCGACTGGAAAGCCAACCTATTGGCCAACAGATCAGAACAAAATCTCCGACCTGATTGACTTTTTCATAATTAAGAATATTTCCTCTAATTTCTTGAGCGTTGAGGAGGCCTGTAATATGAATTTGGATCATTGTTCCATTATCCTCACATTTAGTGACGAAATAATACGGAAAAAGACACCCCTACACTGGTAAATGCAAGGAGAGATTGGCTTCTTCTACTTCTTCTTAGCCTTCTGTCGTCCATATTTGGACATAGTCCTCTCCCAACTCCTTCCATGGGTCTCTATCCTGAGCAACATATTTCCAATTTGTTCCGGCTATTCTTTTAATATCATAAACCCATCTCATCTGTGGTCTTCCTCTTGGTCGTTTACTTTCGTAAGGTCTCCAATGTTGTATTGTAGTATTCCAACTTTTTGTCTAGCAGTGTGGCCCGCGAAGCTCCATTTAATTTGGCAATTTTTGTTGCTATGTACTCTACTTTTGTTTTGGATCTTACCCAGTCGTTCCTCTTTTTATCTGACAGTCGTATACCTGACATTGCTCTTTCCATTGTTCTTTCTATTGTAGCTAGTTTATTCATGTTTGCCTTGGTTAGGGTCCAGGTTTGACATCCATATGTCATGATAGGAAGGATGCATTGGTTGAACACTTTGCTCCTCAAGTATTGGGGTATTTTGCGGTTCTTAAGTATCCAACTAAGTTTTCCAAATCCTGTCCATGCTAGTCTTGCTCTTTTAGTAATTTCCGCACTTTGGTTCTCTTTGACAAGTCTCAGAATTTGGCCTAGGTAGATATATTCCTGGATTTGTTCTATCTCACTGCCATTTATAGTTATACGTCTGGGGTCATCTGTGTTTGTCATTATTTTTGTTTTTTTCATATTCATTTTTAGGCCGACGTATTGGGAGCTGGCTGCTAGTTCCCCCATCATAATTTGCAGTTCCTCGAATGTGCTCGCTATAATCACTATGTCGTCAGCGAATCTGAGGTGGTTTAACTTGTTGCCATTAACGTTAATGCCATAGGTTGACCAATTTGTAGTTTTAAAGACGTCTTCTAGGGCTAGGTTGAAAAGCTTTGGCGATATTACGTCTCCTTGTCTCACTCTTCTCTTAATGGATGGGATGGGATTTGTATTTTCGTCTAGTTGTACTATCATAGTTGCATTTTCATATATATTATGTATTAGTTGCCTATATCTCGAATTTATTCTACAATTATTAATATGGCCCACATCTCGATACTATCAAACGCCTTTTCATAGTCAACGAAGGCAAGAAATACGGGTAGTTGGTATTCATTTGCCTTCTCTATCAATGTTCTCATTGTCAGCAGATGGTCTGATGTACTATATCCTTTGCGGAAGCCAGCCTGTTCAACCGGTTGGTAATTATCCATTTTGTAGGTTAACCAGATGTTAATAGTTCTCATAAATAGTTTGTATACTTGACTGAGCAACGATATTGGTCTATAATTCTGTCGATTACATTTGTCCCCTTTTTTGTGTAAGAGTATTACTAGACTCTCGTTCCAGTCTTTAGGGATCTGGATATTATGGAGACATCTATTAAATAGCTCTGTTAGTACAGGGATTGTTACTGTCTTGCTGGTTTTCAAGAGCTCGGCAATTATACCGTCGTGTCCTGGAGCTTTATTATTTTTTAGCTCTTTTAAAGCTCTTTCTATTTCGAATCCCTTTATATTTTGTAGTACTTCTAATCCTACGTTTTTTATTTTTCTTTTGACGTTCTCCTTTGTTGTTTCATTAGGCGGGCCTTGCGAGCTGTACAAGGATGTGTAGAAGTCTTCGACAATATTTGTTATTTTATATTTGTCCTTCTCTTCATTATTGTTGGAGTCTTTAATTTTGATGATTTTTTAAACTCCCGGTGTGGAGAGATTAGCAGAACTTCAGAAATGATTAATCTTTCGGTTCCTTTAAAAACTAAATTTCAGTTAGGTGCAGAAGTTGAATTGCTTACCAAACAGATTCAGCAAACAGCATCGAACCCTACTCCAATCATCTCTACTAGGACAGAAGGAAAAAATTGTCCGAAAAAATTAGAACTCTGATTTCTGAAAAAAGAAAATTACGTCGTAAATAGCAACAAACCAGATCTTCTGACAAGACAAGTTTAAACAACAATACATCACAATATCTCAAGCAAGAAATTCAACCATCAAGAATAAATCGATTGGGCCATACCTTAGCGAGTTAACAGCTTAAAAAGTAGTGAATATTCTTTCTGGAAGACAACATTATGGATACCGAAACATTTGCGGACGATAAAGCTGTTCTGGCAGTGAGAAATAATCATGAAGAAGTTGCAAGAAATCTACAATCTTTAGTGAACAAGATCGATGATCGGACCAAAAAAAGCAGAATAAAATTGAATGAGACCAAATAAGTGTCTGTGAATTTCCCTAATAAGAAAAAGCAATATGTGCCAATTGAAATAAATGACATCCAGATCCCTACTGCAGATACTGCAAAGTACCCGGGTATTGTCATCGAGTGCCATAGTCTGAGGACTAGTACGCACTCCGATGCACATCGCCCCGTGTCGAAATTGTCTATTGGCTGTTAACTTGGAAATCCCTATTTGTCGCTCGTATAAATAATACAACACAGATAAATATAGGTACAAAGTCTAAACGACGGAAAAGTATCCTTAGGCATCTTTCTTGATGTTCAAAAAGCCTTCGACCAGGTCTGGTATGCCGGACTGGCCAAGAAACTGTTGAACATCGGCCTGCCTCCTTCATTCATTAGACTTATCCACTCATATGTATCTCATCGTCTAATCACAGTAAAGGAGCGGGGTCACTTCTACGATTCTTTTACTCCTACAGCAGGAGTACCACAAGGTTCTGTGTTGGCTCCCATATTATATATAATATACAACAGTGACTTCCCTAACCCTCAATACACTAACACAACTACTTTACTCTACGCAGATGATAGACCTCTCGTAACAACATCACGAGACGTTGACTCAGTACTTGGATTTGCTCGAAATCACCTTAACCTGGTCGACAGGTGGTGTCGGAGATGGAGAGTAACACCCAACCCAAATAAAACTCAAATGATTCTCTTCAGAAATCCACATCGCAACCAATACATTACACCCATAATTTGCGAAAGACACAACCTTAGACTCTGGGAAGACCGACTACAGCTCCGAGACCGAATCGAATACCTCGGTGTGGTGTTTACCCAAACACTGAACTGGAGAGCCGATCTGGACATAGCCTGTAAAAAGGCTAGGAGCAGACTCGGACTACTCAATGCTCTTTGTGGTAAATTCAGAAGAACACATCCACGATCACTCATACACACATATAAAACATTTATCAGGCCGGTCATCGAGTATAGATCTAACATCTATATTACGGTGCACGACCATCTTACACAAAAATTGCTTGCGTTGGAGAGGAGAATCCTGCGTAGAGTAAATAACAAGCGACACGATTACCCTTCTGCCCTTATACATCACCTGTCGAACATCCAGCCCATAAATGAGAGGTTTTCCTCTCTGAGCAGGAGTTACACAATCAGCACCATCCGGGGCCAAAACCTCAGAGCCCAAAGCATTCTGTTTATCCATCGGCAATGTATTCAGAAGAGGACCTAAACCCAAAATACCCTTCGTTCCCGCAATTTTACTGGCTCTTGCCAGCAACGAACTTCCTGATGAATACATTGGCATAGAGGAGGCAACTCCCCTCTACTATCGTCGTCACCATTAACTTTTAAATGCTCACTTCAAGCTTGCCTAGACAAAGGTGGATCGGTTTTCTGTGGTTTTTCGATTCCATTGCACAACGATACCTGTCTATTGCAGAGGAGACATAACATATTTTTTAGATCAATAAATTCTGAAAAGGACCGTTTTACCAATACCTTTCACCTATGATTGTCCAGTGCGCTCTTTCGACGACCAGTCACAATAAAACACCAGTGGATCTACGTAGCCAGGAAAAACCAGCCGCCACACAAAAAACAAACCACGTCCTGAAGAGATGGAAAACCTATAACAGGACACAAAACTCCAGACTAAAAAGAAAACACCCACTGCGAGTACAAACTAACAATGGACTAAATATAGGTGTTTTTCAGGTCAGCCAGGCGGTCCTTCATAGGTCTCCTAGAGCATAGTGCTCTAGGGGATCTGCTTTCCTGCTTTAGACTCTGTGGCTGTGCCTTCTTTCAACTGCAAACTGAAGTTTTATTTCAACCTTAGTTGTTATTATATAAGAAAGATCTTGTCTTTATCAAGGCAAGATTAAATCTACAGAGCGTCCGGCGTAATTTAAAGGGTTTAAGACCCATATATTTTCCACCCCTAGACGACAGTATGCATCTTGATGCGAGACTTTGTTGGAGGGTCCATATAAAGTAAAAACGAAAGGAACTTTGAACTGAAATACAAAAAATTGTACTGGTTGCTTGGAAAAAACTTAAAGGCCTCCATAGAGAATAAACTTTTGATGTATAAACAAATACTCAGACCGGTATGGTCATACGGTGTACAGCTCAGAGGCTATGTCAGCAAGAACAATATTTTAAAGATACAACGCTTTCATAACAAAGTATTAAGGAGCAGCATCGATGCCCCTTGGTAGGTTAAAAACAGCTACATACACCGAGACTTAAAGATGGAGACTGTTGAAGAGATAATAAGGAATTGTGCCAACAATCATCACCGAGATTTAAAGATGGAGACTGTTGAAGAGATAAGGAATTGTGCCAACAATCATGAGCAAATATTGCATCAAAATGTGAATATCGAGACTCTCCAACTCTTGGTTAGAAAAAGACTGAAGAGGGTGAAGCCCTTCGAGTTAGTGTAGTGATTAGTTAAAAAGCAGAGTATAGTGCGGTTTAGTGTACACGAATGCTTGTGTAAATAATTACTGTGAGTAAAAAATCACAAAAACTACAATCCCTTCTGTTTGGTACATATATACTGGTTCTTTCAACGTTTCATAAAAAAAGCGGACTTAATGTCTAGCTTTTTACAAAAAGATCATATTCTACACACAATGAAATAATACTCCAATGTAGCCATTTTCACTACCGTTGCATGCATATTTTCACTAATGTACACTGTTGGATGTCTCGAGCTACAAATCTAACTTTCTTAACTAACTCTTCGTTCATTTCTTTTTCACGCTACTTGTAGTCTATTACACCCACATTTTCTAGTTGTTTTACTAAAATTAATGCGTGTATTTCTTACAGTGACTAAAGTTCATCGCTGATTGCTTGTTTCCGTTCCACGTCTTTGACTGCTTTAGCGAAGGTTTTAAGAACATCATCAAGAAAATGTCCTACTGATAAAGCTGTTACTAGATTTGTCTCTTAATTATACTCACAATTGTAGCCTTGTAAGATAGTGTTGGTCTCTTTTTTGTTTTTTTCTATTTTTATTAATTCCTTCAAATACTCCTTTTTTTCCTTTATATTTACTTGTTCAGTGATTTTTTCTGAACACTTTTCCACTCTATTTCCAGTTTGAATTTGTTCATTCTCAAAGTAAAATTTTCTCTTTTTTAATTGAATTTTAATAAAAATTATATTCCGTGCATAGATTAGTTTTCTTTTTTTGGGTTCCATAGTATGTAACCATTATCTGAATAACCCACCAAAATTAGCTTTTCACTATAAGGATCAAGCCTAGATTTCCTGTTCTCTTTAGGAATTAAATTATAATCATTACAACCAAATAATTTTACTTTTTCCATCTTTGGCTTTTCACCATATCAAATTTCAGCAGATATCAGATAAAGTTCGAGTTTCAGTTCTATCGGTTAAGTATGCTGCTACATTCACAACTTCACCCTACATACTTTTATCTAAATTTGAATCAAAAATTAGACATCTTGCCTTTTTCATAATAATTCTGTCAAAAGGTTCAGAAACAACATTTTGTTCTGGATTCCTAGGTACGGTATACTGATTTTGTATTCAATTATTTGAACATAATCTTTTAAAAACTTTTGAAGAGTATTCACCTCTATTATCACACCTTATTCGTTCAATTTTTATATTAAATTTGGCAGTGATTATATCAATACATTCTTTACATCTACCTGATACTTCAGATTTCTTTTCAATCAAATAGCATAAACAAAAATGTAAATAATGGTATATAAACGTAACAAAATACTTTTTATTATCATGAGTACTGGATTTATAGGATCTCATACATCTGTTGACATAACTACTAAAATTATGTATACTCTTCTTTGATTACTAATACTGCAAAATGATAATCACTATTGTTTTCCTTTTAAACAGTGTTCACAGTGGTGACGAAGGGTAGGGCGGAGGGAGGCGGTCCTCCCCATGCCTTTGATATATGAAGCCTCCAAATTGGCATAAAAATGATAAAATAAAAACTAAGAAATAACGAGAAAAAATTTTTAAACATATAAAACTACAATCTGGTAGATAACATAAAAAGAGTTTTAATGTTTACTATTTGTTTTCTTTTATAACAAATTAGTAGGCATTGTAACACATGTTGGATTCACATAAAAAGCCTATTCAAATACTATATTTATGATTTTTTATTCTTACTGGGAAAATTACTAGACATAACCAATGTATAAAGGCACTGGAAAATGATATATTAGATCTACAATTGTGTAAGAGTCAAGGTTATGATAATGAAGTCACTATGTCAGGCATTCATACCAAGCAAGGATCAAGGAAAAAAATAGCAAAATTATGTTTGTGCCTTGTGCAAACCATTTTCTCAATTTGTGTGGAATTCATGCATGTGCAATCAACCCTAGCTATGTAACGTTTTTTGCAGCTTTAGAAAGTGTATATAATTTCTTTGCGTCTTCTCCACATAGATGAGGAATGTTATTGGAAGTTATGCGTGTATCTGTAAAACAGCTATCTGACACTAGATGGACTGCCAATCACGAAGCTGTGAAACCTGTTTTGAAATATTTTGATAAATTAGTTCAAGTTACATAAAAATTGTGCGACACCAAGGAAAATATTAACATACGGGGCTCTGCTGAAATTTTACTCTTGAACATTTGTGACTTCAAATTTCTCGGATTGATTCATTTATGGGGGTACATTTTGTAAGAAATAAACAATCCACAGAGGTATTTACAGAGTGTGTAAGCCCTGAAAACATCGTAATAAAACTTCGAAGTTTGAAAGTCTTTTACCAAGACAATCGATATGATTTAATCACGCAGGCTCTCCAGCTTGCTTCGGAGAAATGTGATGAAATGGGAATCTCCCTTGAAAAAAAGTACGAGACGTTTAAAAAAGATATTGCCTGGAGAAACTGCCGAAGATGCCGGACTATCGCTCGAAGATGAAACTAAAAGATCTATAATGAAGACTGTATTCGAAAAATTCAAAATTGTTCTGGTCGAGTATTTACTCAATTATTGTGACACAGAACTTTGTGTATTAGCTGAAAAATTTTGTGAATCCTTCGAAAAATTCGATAAGCAAGAAATTGTTAATGAAATCAAAAGACTTCTCCACCATCAACAAGCAGCAAGAATGAATGAAGAGGCCAGAAATTTGACTACATTGAAGATGGCACAGTTTATTCTTGATATAGACCTGATTGATTCTGTTCCAAATGTCTTTGTTGTCATAAAATTGTTTTTATAGTATGTGTCTCTATTGCTTCTAATGAAAGGAGTTCTTCAAAATTAAAACTCATAATTAATAAAACCAAACCTGATTATTTCAATTAAAAGTAATTTTTGGCGTAGCATAAGTATACATTTTATTATATTTTATATTTAAATTTCAAACATGTTGTATTTATTTAGTTCCTATATAAAGGTAAGTCATAGCTTTTTTCTTATATTGGGGAGGGAGGCCTCTTCGATTACTTCCGCCCCGGGCCTCCTGAATTGTAGTTACGCTACTGTGTAGGTAATCAACGTGCAACTACTCCTCGACAGGATCGGTATTTGCTAGGATTAGCTTGTCGAAATGTGCATATAACTGAACGTGAACTCTGTGGGGCCTTAGAAAATACCCACAACATTACTGTACGTGACCAAACTTTAAGGAATAAATAACATGAAGCTAGCCTGCACGCCAGACGTCCATTAATTGTTCCCATGTTAGGTCATAGAAATCGTGGACTAAGATTTCAGAATAAGGTTCTGTGTTATTCACAGCTGAAGCTAGGTTTCGTCTTTACCCTGATTCAAGAAAAGTAAGAGTTTGAAGAGGACCTGGTCGACTAGAGAGCGTCAATCATGTACAGGGTGTTCGTTCCATATAATGGTCTACAAGTTAAGTTCATTTTTTATCATCGAACTATTTTCGTTTTGTGTAAGGTACTTTGAATCCATATGATTGTATCTTAGAACCTGTCGTCCTTACATTTACCACTGCTGAGGGTCCTGTCATCGCCAGATCTTAATCTCATCGACCATGTATGGGATATGCTTCAGAGACGGATTGCTCCTCATCTGCACAATATTCATACTAGACAAGGTCTTTAAGATCTTCTTATAGAGGAATGGATCATACTGGCTGAAAACGAAATTAATAATTTAACTTTAAGAATACCAAGGAAGTGTCAACCTGTAGTTAAAGCTGCTAGAGGAAACACGGATTATTAAACACATTTGTTGTTAGATTTTTATATTTTATATCAAGTTTGTTAAAAATGTCCATTAAATTAGTGCACTTCAAACTTTTGTTTGATTTTTTCATCATAAAGAAATCATATTACACTGAAATTAAGATGAATTTATTGCTGACTAATCAGGTTTTATAAAGAGATGTTGCTTTTTAAAATCCATTTAAAATTGATGTAGATATGGAAAAAAAACTTTGTGTTCCTTAAACATTTTTGATGTGTTTAGTTACAATCTTCGTACATTACCAAACGCATTACATTTGTATTTTATTATTCCATAAACTGAAAGAGTAAATCAAGCGCGAAGAAGAAGATGGACAACTAGAATACAAATCGACCAGGTGTTAAATTCATCATTAAAAATTACGTAAGAAAAACGTGATTTAAATAAATGGGGTAATTTTTTGTGCATGTAGAAAGTACATCATACAAGTACACATTCGTTTGGTAATTTTATTTTAATATCCGTAATACTTTGACACAGTTTTTGTTCGCATAGTATTGTGATGGTTCACAAAAGGTTAAGATGTGAGTGGACCCTTATTAAAACGCAAAAAATGCACAAGAAAATCATTTATTGATTTGGGCGACGTTTTAACAAATTAAATGATAAATATAGACTGTTTCCAATATTATAAAATATTGAATACTCTCAGATTGGAGACAGTTATTTTGAGCGACATTTGGACACATAAAAAAAAGATCATCTCGTAAGCTTGTTAACACATGGATGTCAACTTTTAGCGAGGTTTATTACCAAAAGAAAAAATCCAAGCTAGATCGATACCAGTTACGTAAGTAAGCAGGATTTAGTTGAGAATATGATACAAATGATCTTCTACAAGTTCTAAAATGCCTTTGTAAAATGATCGTTCTCTGAGAACAATTTCCGAAGTGGAAATTGAAACGTCACTAACGTATTTTAACCTTTAATTGTGGCTTATTCCCATTTAAATAGTAATTACTTTAACATGCCACAAGAAAATATAGCACATTTCACGAATTTCTGAATATTTTGTATAAGATATGAAAACTTTGACTTAAACGGCCCGCTGTATTACCAAACGCTTAGAAAGCTAATTGCAAATTCTCTCAATATTTAAAGCACTGTCGAAGACAAGCAAAACTACGGTTTTAACTGATAATGCATCTTACATTCATTGATTCGAAAAGTTTTCAATCGATGTGTCCTGAGTGTCCTTACTTATGTTGCAGAAACCATAACTATGAGAAAAAGAACAGGTTATAAAATACGAAACACACAATATACAATTCAACTATAAATTTTGGACATATTTCTAAAAGTTTGGACTCCGAACACCAGCGAAAATACCCTTAGAAATACGGGTCGTCCTCCAACAAGATGTACCGACGATTTACGATGTAAACGTACACACTAGATACAAATTGCAGAAAATAGAATTGAATGTAAGTAAGGTTTACGTATAGCAGTGCATAAATTTATAAGATGAATGGTGATCTCAACTTCTGCTTCTTCTACTACATCAAACATTACCCACATTACCAGTGATAATCTAACATTAAACACGATAATATTGCAACGTTTGCTGATGATACTGCTACTCTAGCTATTGGAAAAGACCATAAAGAAGCCAACCGGAAATTGAAAAATCTCTCCATGTCATAAAGGTAGAGTCGATAAACCCTAGAACAAATAAGAAGAAATAGTTGTACAAAGAAAAATTGACATGAATGTGGATTTAAAATTTAGAACGTAGAATGTGCGAACCCTCTTAAAGGCAGAATCTATAATTAGTTTTGCAGAAGAACTTTAAAATAAAACTCCGCCTGCAGTTTTTTTGGGTAGATCAAGTAGCTCAACAGAACTGTTGCTGGTTCAAAGCCCGGATAAGGGAAGAGGCGGTCTACAGCCAAGTTAGCACCCCACTGACAGACTTTAAAACCTTACAGCTCATAGAAACAAGATTATGCCTCGGAACAGAAATGATTTTATTACGACGATTAATGCGAGAAAGAGGACTACGAATTTATGTAAAACGAGAAATATACTTCGAATTGGTACTTGTAAGGTCTCTAAACACAAGAGACCAGGCAATTACAAAAGAGCATGTAGAAAAAAATATAGGTATATATGCACTACAAGAGACGAAGAAAAAAGGACACCAAGTAAAGAAACGTAAATGTAATTCCGAAAAAATAATAAGTGCAAAAGTTAAGCTGGATGTCAAACTTCTGAATGTGGTAGCAGTCTATGCACCAGAAAATATCAGAGATACCACCACAAGGGAAAACTTGTACTAACACCTTCAAACTGTAATAAACGAGACCCCAAATGATATATAATCGTTATGGGTGATTTTAACGCCCATGTTGGCAATGATAGAGTTGCAGGAATAAAACAGCGATGTTATGAAAGTATCATAAATGAAATCGGAGAACCTCTGACGGACCTCTGCATCATAAACGAAATACGTATTAATAATACATTTTTTCCTCATAAAGATCAATACAAATAAACCTTTGAAAACACTAGAGGACAAAGATCTACAATAGACTATATTTTGTCGAATAGAGAGTTACACCCCTCTTAAATCTAGGACGTAAGAGCACTAAAATCAGCGGAAACAGGAAGTGATGATAAATTGGTCTTGTGCAAAATCCGAATGAAAACACATATGTGCGATAACAAAACACCAGAATCCACCATAAAGATAAAAGTCTAAAGCTTATAGGATGATTCCACAAGATACCTGTTCCAAAAAGAATAACAGAAAAAAAGCAGAAATACATACATTCCAGGAAGTAGTGGAGTCGAAGATAGCTGGGCAAAAATTAAGTCTAATATCTTAACCTTAGCCAAGGAAGTTCTTGGTGAAAAAATATAAATAAAAATAGACCGTTTCCAAGGCAAGGAACTCCATGGTTTTGTACAGAAGTGAAGGAAAAATGTAAAGAGAAGAAAAAAGTTTACATGAAATACATGTCAACCAAAACACAAGAGGCATACCATAATTACAAGACAATAAGAAACGAAACACATGCACTTGTAAAAAAAAACAAAAATGATCACTGAGAATGATTTTCGAAAAAAATGAAACATGATTTTTATGGTTTGCAAAAGGAATTATGGCGCTTTATAATAGGTCAAAGAACAGAGGTAAAGGAGCTAATAGAACTAAAACACACAGAAAAGGATACATGGATTGACTATCTAAAAAATGTCTAAGCAGAGGAAAAACAAACGACGCTAGAACCGGAAACACCAGTAATTACCACAAATAAAGAACTTAATCTAAAACAAAAAGAGAAATCAAACGATTTCTACCTGGCGAAACCGAATTCAAATTTTTACCACTGTGCTTCCTAAAACTAAAGACCGGATACTAAACGAAGTACTGAAGTATTGTGAAGCAACAATGACAGAACAATTAACAACTTTAATTAATAAAAATATAAAACACAATAAAATATCGGAGAATGGAGAACGGGCGAACTAATTCTACTATTCAAAAAAAGGAGATAAAAACAGCCAAAAGCTGTTACTACCCTTACACTTACAACTTAAATTTTATAAGAACTTGTTAATCAGAGGATAAGTTTAGCAAATGCACAACAGGGTTTTCATACCGGAAGATCGTGTACAGGTTCAATATTCGTCATAAAGCCAATTAGTGAGAAATCACTAGAGTATAATAGATCAGCATTTCTGTGTCTGATTGACTTAAAGAAAGCATTTGACACAATACGACTCAAAGATGTAATCCATCTTCTGTATAATAGAGAAGTTTTCCTAAATATCATAAAAGCTATTGAAAACATTTACCAAAACAACAAAATATAAGTCAGAATAGATGGACAACAACTTACACAACCTATAGAAATAGGCAGCGGAATAAGAGAGGGGGACTCATGAATGAAATCATCAAAAGCCTTAACAAAGGAAGAGGATACAAAATGGGAAACAAAGAGTAAAAATACTCTGTTACGCAGACGACGCAATATTTATAGTCCAAGATGAATATAGTCTACAAAGACTGGTACCCAGATTTAACATAAGAACAAAATAATTTAATTCGAAAGGTTTGTAGGAGGAGCATGCATTGGACCAGAAGGTTTTGGGAGAAGAACGGGAATACGGCGGTAGCCGTCTCCAAAATGTATTATATTTACAAGTTGTAAATGTATTATATTTACAAGTATATAATTTAATATGACAACCTCATCTCAGAAAACTAAAACAATAGTAATCAGCAAAAAGAACCTATCAGATGTAAAACAGAAATTTATGGCATCAGTATGGGACAAGTAATGGAAACAAATTACCTTGGAATTACACTGTCCTATTATGTGGACGTGGACAAAGAAGTGAGAGACCAAGTACAAAAAACAAATAGACTGGCAGTATGCCTTAATACCACTATATAGCGAAACAGACAAATTACCACTGAGGTGAAGTCAAGAATTTATAAAAGCAGTGTAAGACTAATAATGACATATGCCTCAGAAGCAAAATTGCTTATAAAGAAGAAGTAGAAGAAGAAGAAAAACCAAGTACTTATATGACCATCAAAGGAACACCTGATATTGAAAATAATACCGCAATAGATAACTATACAATCGAACGTATGGATGCCTTCACACATCTGGTCACAGAAATTAATCAAAAGAATTCCGTAAGTAGCGAAACTAATGCACGTATTTCCAGTGGGAATCAAATACTAAGCTAATCAAATATTGATGGCATCGAAATTCATCATCATTGGTGCTACAGCCCTATAAAAGAGCCTCGACCTTCCCAAGTCTATTACGCCAGTCAGTTCTATCCATTGCCAACTGTTGCCAGTTTGCTGCGCCTATTTGTCTACCATCCTCATCTACACCATCTCTCCATCTGAGTTTTGGTCTACCCCTTTTTCTACTTCCCACAGGTTGTGACATAAGGATTCTTCTAGGAGGGTTGTTCTGCTGTGATCTTGCCAGATGTCCTGCCCATCTTAGTCTTCCTATTTTTATAAAGGATACTACGTCTCTACCACCAAATATATGTTTATATCTGTGATATATCTCGTAGTTGTACCTCCTTCTCCAAACACCATTTTCACAGATGCCACCAAATATTCTTCTCAGGATTCTTCGTTCAAATATAAGCAGAAGATTTTCATCTGCCTTGGAAATGGTCCATGCCTCTGACCCATATGTCAACACTGGTTGTATAAGGGTTTTGTATATGGTTATGT
The DNA here is from genome assembly GCF_040954645.1 of Diabrotica undecimpunctata. Lineage (NCBI taxonomy): Eukaryota > Metazoa > Arthropoda > Insecta > Coleoptera > Chrysomelidae > Diabrotica > Diabrotica undecimpunctata. The sequence continues at coordinate 39,385,417 of NC_092809.1, read as the reverse complement.
TTGTTTTTGGCTTAAGTTTCTGCTTCTCATATGTCTACTCAGTCCAAAATAGCATTTGTTTGCTGGCATCGAAATTATTAGAGAATATAACCAAAATAACTATTTACAGAGCATTAATTGGAACCCGTAGAACTCATGAAAAAGATTAAGCGAGCTCAAGATATTCGAGAGAAAGATACTGAGAAAAGTAAACGGCCCGGTGCAACAGGAATACGGCACATGGAAAATCATGAGAAATGACGAGATTAATGAACTGACTGAAGGGCACGACATTATAAGATTTGTTAAAAGTCAGAGACTGTCATTGCTGGGACATGTCCAGAACGAGATGGTTGGATGAATTGGAAGATGATCTGAAAACTATAAATAGGTCTAAAAGGAAGGACATAGACAGACAGACAAAGACCCATTCAGGGTTATGATGCCATCAGAAGAAGAAGAAAGTGTGCAGGACACAGTTTGGAATGCTCATAAAAAATATAGTTACCGTAACAGGCAGCGGTGTCGAATACAGGAAGCGAAGAAGAAGTAATAGTGAGTTTTTAACTTATTTTCATTATATTTGGTATTTGTATCTTTTATAATCTTGATCACGTTTTCCACAACGTTTAAATCACTTTTTGCACAACCACAACCACATAGTAGTAAATATGGATATAATTTAATCGAAATGGCCAGTCAATGGTGTCATTATGTGGAAGTGATAAGTATTTAGTTATAATTATGAATACATAAAAACTATGCACCTTGCAGTTACTGTTATTTTTACATAAAATTTCAATTGTCTTCCTTTCACTAAAAAACTGATTTATCGAAAGACTTTCCGATGCGATGTCGAAGGTCAAAGTCCCGCTAAATCAATGTTGTGTTCTGCTTTCTATTTATTTTCATACAAAAATCACGATTGTTCTCTTCTCGTGTTCAAACATTTATTAACCTATATAATTCACTAAGGAGAAAAGTTACTACTATTAGACGATCGTCATAGACTAAGATCAACAAGCTACGTCATTAATAATTTGCATCCTACGATTTTAAAATGAGATCTGACCAAAAATAAATAATATTTACGTACTTTTTATGTAGTAGTAAATTGGACACAATGCATATAATGGATCATATAAAATATATCGAAAAGAACACCGCACACATAGACGTATTTAGTATTTTTTCGTGTGGGTGCACAGATCGCAAGTGAGCGTCCAACCTAGTTTAGGTATTAACCGTTTTTTATTAATGATTTTTTTAATATTAAATCATTCGCTTAATAATTCGTTTCTTTTTGTTTTTATACGAATAAATAACGTTGTCTTTCATAATTTTATCCTTCTTTCTCTATATAAGCAATTTTACTTGTTGGTTGGCGGGTTATTGCCCCTATGAAAGATTGTCACTCCATCTCTTATACGGTCGGACGATACTTCCTCTACCACTCGAGTCTGCCATTCTATTGATTTGGTTGTTTCATTCTTTTTTTTTTCTATTTAGTGTATACTCGTTTGTACCCCGTACATTACATTTTGTTGTGATCTGGTCACTTCTTATTCGTGTCTCTCAGCGTGTATCTCAGCATTTTTCTGAGTATTCTCATTTCTGCAGTTTCCAGTATACCTACTCTATGTTTTTAGTGTATCAGGCCGTGTTTCTGATAAGTACAGTGCACAGATTCTAAACATGCCGGTGGGAGATGGCTTCTATGCGTTGTATTATAGTTGGTGTATGAGAGAAAAAGTTTTCGAAATAATAAAATAACAAATTTTATATTATTATTTGTTATTTCATTATTTTGAAAACATTCTCCCATACATCGACTATAATACAGCGCATAGAAGCCATCTCCCACCGGCATGTTTAGAATCTGTGCACTGTACGTCATTATTGATCTTATACTGGCCTTATAGATTCTTGATTTCATCTCACCATTATTGTATCGATTACGCCATATAGTGTTATTAAGGCATGTTGCTAATCTATTTGCTCTTTGTAGGTATTTGATCTTTTACTTATTTTTCAACGTCTCCGTAACTTCTTCTTCTTCTCTTTATGTAAACATGACTCTGTCTGTTTTTCAATGTGGCTGTAGTAAGTTGTCGTTCCATCGTTTACGTGGTCTTACTACCTGATCGTCTTCCTATTGGGGAACCGTCTCTTGCCGTCTTTACTACTTTATTTGTTGTCATTCGGCTTATATGATCGTTCCATTCTGCTCTTCTATTTTTTATCCAGCTCTTGATGTTCTAGACCTTGTATCTGCGTCGTATATCTGTACTTCAAACTATTTGCCCCATAGTGTTATACTATTAATCTTTCTAAGTGTTTTTATCTCTGCTGTTTCTAACATCTTCTTTGTTCTCTCTGTGCCAGGTCTTTCTGCCGCGTATGTCGTTATTGGTCTGATGACTGTTTTGTAAATTCTACCTTTCATTTCTTTCTCAATATTTTTATTTCTCCATCTTGTTTCATTCAGGCAACGTGCGACTCTGTTTGCTCTATTTACTTGATCTTTCACTTCTGTTCTGAGCTTTCCGTAACTAGATAATGTGAGGCTTAGATATTTACACTCAATCACTTTTTCTATTATCTGACCATCCACCTCACTTTATACCTTAGTAAATTTGCTGTTATAGAACTGATAAAAGAATCTCTAAAAGTAGAAAGTAGAATCCGGATACAAAATGAATTAACGGAAACAATAGATGTGAATATGGGACTACGCCAGGGAGACGCTCTATCAGGCATCTTGTTCAACATCGTACTCGAGAAAATATTGAGGGACACAACAGTCAATACACGAGGAACAATCATTAATAAAAGCGTGCAAATACTAGCATTTGCAGATGATGGTGACATAATCGCAAGATCAAGAAGAGAAATGATAGAAGCATACAACCAAATAGAACGAGCTGCACAAAATAGTGGTCTTAAAATCAATCAGACCAAAACAAAATATATGCAGGTAAGTAAAAACGCATAAATAAGGCAGCCACAAAATATAACAATAGGCGAATACAACATTGAGGGGGTAAAAAACTTTATATACTTGGGATCCCTAGTCACGTCTGATAATAACCTTACGGAGGAAGTGAAGAGGCGAATATTTATTGCAAATAAATGTTACCATGGCTTAATTAGACAACTAAGATCAGATAACGTCGCAAGAAAAACAAAATGCCAAATATATAAAACCCTAATAAGACCGGTACTCACATACGGCTTAGAAACCTGGACACTCACTAAAAGAGAGGAAACGTTGTTAGCCACCTTCGAAAGAAAAATCTCGCGACACATATATAAGGGCACAAAATGAAACGGAATATGGCGAAGAAGATACAACTCTGAACTATACAAAATATACCAGGATCCGGATATTATAACATTCATTAAAATAGGACGGCTGCGTTGGATAGGACATGTAGAAAGAATGGAAGAAGGCGAAATATCAAACAAAATAATCAAACAGATGCCAGTAGGAAAAAGAACAAAAGGAAGAACGAAGCTGAGATACTTAGAACAAATAGAAAATGATATAACAATCTTAAAAATAAAAAAACTAGAGAAAAAAAGCACGAAACAGATCAGAATGGAGAAGAATCCTGGAACAGGCCAAACAACAACCCAAAAAGGGGTTGTCGAGCCAGTGATGATGATGAAATTTGCTGTTATAATCATGTATTTTGTCTTTTTTAGGGAAATTAACATGTTAAATTTTCTGACGGTTATATTAAATTGATGCACCATACTTTGTAAATCATTTTAACTCAAGAGTGAAGTATAGCGTCGTCTGCGTAGCAAATTATTTTAAGCTGTTTTTCTACCATTTGGTATCCTTTTTTAGTTCTTACATACAATTTTATATATTTAAATTTCTTTTATATTTATTGAGAATTTATGGAACTTACTCCGAATTTGAATATAAATTAAAAATTAAATCAAAGATCTAAAATATTTCGGCAAACAACTATCACAATTAGGATATTTTTAAACATTCTTCGCATTTTATTGCAATCGACGATCCGTAGAAAGTTTTATTGTTATTATTATTTATATACATTTTTTAAGATTAGACTGACATAAATTCTTGTGGCGTATAATAATATATTTACAGAAAACTTAACCTTAAGAGATTTCTCAAAGATTTTTGTTTTGTTTAAAAATTATTTTCTGTGTATCATCGGTAACTTATAAACTTGTGCATGTTCATGAAGTGTCAGGAAAGTTTGTGAATAAAATTCATAGTGCTAAAATGAAAATTGCATTTTGTGCATAAGGAAAATGAGTTTCCAAATTGAATGAGTTCAATTTTGTTACTCGAGAGTTTTCGAGGTTGCTGAACACGAATATAATAAAGACGATGGTCCTCGAGCGACATGGTGCCCAAGGTAGACCTTATCTCCTGAAGTTTCCTGTTAATTTCGTTCTAAATCAGTCGAATTTTTATTGAAGCGTGGTATCAAATAAAACTTAAAATTCGATTTCTTAAATATAAAAACAACAACAAATATTAAGTTGAAAAATATGATTAACAAATAATCGTATCATTCAAATTTATTTCTTGCCCATCTTCTTGTGTATCAAATAATTGAATTTCTTCATAGTTTTCCATATTCGTGCAATTGGAAACAGCACAATTTTTACATGCCAAATTGCAAACCAATACATCTACATCCAAAATGAACTGCCGCAGTTTTTATTTCTGCAAAAAATTAAACTCATAACACTTGGTGGACCAGGAGGCTATATCATCTTCACTGGATGATAGGAATTTTCTTTGAGCTCCCATCCCCAGTCTCTTACATTCAAACCTCATTCTGCATACAACCAAGTCTAAACTTGTAAGTACATCCTCTTTAGATGTCGTGTGTTGGCAGACAACTTTTACCAATCTCCAGATCCCATGTTACCAAAAAATCGTTAGCCTTCACGGATCAACATTAAATCAACCATTTACTCCGGACACAGGCGCTTAGACTACTTATGACGCAAGAGTTCACAGGACAGGGGAGCTTCCATAGCTACTTGCACAGGTTCAAAAAGGCCAAATCAGATAATTGTCTATATTGTGGGAATTTGGACACTGTGTCATATACCCCTTTACAGTGTGCCAGATGGGTAAGACAAAGAAATAAGCTAGAGACAGTGTTTAAGTCAGTGAGAGAGACGGTAGAGAAAATGGTGATATATTAGCTTGGTGGAACAAAAATCCACACCTATGTAAGAAAGGTGCTTTCGCTAAAAGAGAAGGAAGAGCGGGAGCTAGATTGACAACATAGGGGTAAAGGCAAGTATGAATAAGAGAGTGAGAGATGCGGAAATGGCAGCAGACACGAGAGAGCGACAGTGCAAGTGGAATAAGGTGAGTGTCGACTGAGGCGCAGACGGACGGCTACAAATAGCACACGGGACAGCTCATCGCGGATCTGTCTTCCATTTGGAGACAGGGCCATGAAGAGGCTAAAATAACGACAGTCGGAAGGTATGTATGAGTGGAAAGAAAAGCAAAGGAGAAAATCTATTTAGGCTGAGGCGGACGTGGTGGACAAGAGTGCGAGAGACAAAAGCTGATGTGTGATGACGAGCGACTGAGAATCGGGCACAAAAAGGACATCTGGGAGAACTTATGTCATAACGGATAATCCCAACTCGATGCACTAGTATGAGAGGGGTAAGTATTAGCTGGTCCCAGCCACACCGAAGTTACGGAGGGCAGGGGAGTTCGACCCAGGGTCAAGCTGAACGACGTGATTCTTAAGGGGTGTTTAGCTTTAGGAACCCAGCACTGTTGGAAATGTTAACCTCTGGCGTCTGTTTGCAGATTCCCCACCTGGTGGTAAAAAAATAGAAAAAGCTGAAAATGTACCTATCATTTTACTAAAAACATTTTACCCTTACAAACGCTATCTTTTTCGCTCTTTACGTAGAGAAAAAACGTTAAAATGAAAGTAAAATATTGCATTTAATTTCAATACGCATTTCACCATTGTTCTACACGTGTTTTGAGTTATTCAACTCCTCATCGGAACACTTGTGAAAGTTCAAATTTAAATGCAGTCTAGTATTTGGCCATTATAATTAAAATAACGGCCTGTTACGCTAGCAGCGGCATCTATAGGAAGTTCAGAATTTAATGGGTGAACCGTAGGTGCATGTTGAAGTAACAGATTCGTGCCTATTCTGTAACTCATTTCGATGATAGAAGTCGGGGAAATCGAATAGAAGTTGCCCAGTCGAATAGAAATAGTAACAATCGGTATTCCATAACTGCTTTCGAATCTCTAAAATCGGAATAGTGAATAGAAATGACTTCGACAGCATTCACCCTGTCGAAATGAGATTCCGACATCGGAATTGTGCTCGACGCAATCGCATTTTAGTTTATTTTGTTTTGATGTTTATGTCAAAGTCAAATCTATTAAAAACAATCATTATTAAGAAATTTTGATATGGCTTTACAATTAAATTTCGGCATCGATCTTGGAATTTAAATTGGGGAAGAATTGCAAAGGTAAGTAGCACATTTAACGCGCTACAAAATGTGATATATGTAATCTTTTGTTCAAATTCTTTTTATACTTAGTTTCTTAGTAACTGTTTTCTGTCTTTTTAGCCAAATATTCAACCTTCAGAGGCGCACCCTTAGGGATGCAAGTAATCCCTTTGAAATCCCTGAACAAATATTTAAAGGTCTGTACCGTCTACCAAAGGAAATAGCCATGGACCTTATTAATGAAATAGAACCTTTTTTGCTTGGACAGATAAGAATAACAGCTGTGCCAAATCATTTGAAGGTAAATCAATCTCAAATAAATTTAAAAACACACTAAAATACATAGTTTCATAATTTTAAATAAGGTATTTTCAGGTTTTATGTGCTTTACATTTTGTGCATAACCAGTATAAGTGAAATACTGTCGAATCACATTGGTCAGCGATACATAAAGTTTCCCAGTACGATAGAACAAAAACGTTTCTTAACACAAGGGTAACTATTTTGAAGCTATTAATTTGTCTTTCTTAAAATGTGCTTAAAATTTTAGATTTATCAATAAATTTAACTTCCCGGGAGTAGTAGGGTGCATTGACTGCACACACATTGCAATTGTTGCAACTTCTCTAGATCACCCTGTACATCCAGGCATTGCATACCTCAACAGAAAGGGATATCACAGTATAAATTGCCAACTGGTATGTTTTAAACTTTAACTTTAAACTTTCACTAGCAACTTATTTTTTAGATATGTGACTCAAATTTGAAAATTTTAAATTGTAATTCAAGATATCCTGGATCCACGCATGAGTCCGCTATATGGACCATGTCTAATATTTTTCATTATATGGAACAAACATATAATGATGGAGAACGAGGATTCTGGTTATTAGGTTGGTTCAGTTCCTTTAAATATATTACACATTAAATTTCTAGGTGATTATGGCTATCCTTTACAGCCATGGTTACTAACACCAATTGCAGGTGCCCAACAAAATACTCCAGAAGGACGATATACTGTTGCACATAGTTCAGTAAGAAACTGTATTGAACGGTGCAACGGAGTATTAAAAATGAGATTTCGTTGTCTGTTAAAACATAGAGTTCTACACTACAGTCCTGTTAAAGCTGCTGAAATAATAAATGCTTGCTGTGTATTACACAATATTCTTGTTGATCACAATAGCGAACCAGAGGACGAACAAATTATAAATGACATGGAGGAAAATGCACTGATCTTGTCAGTGACACTTTTAATAAAAGGTAGAAAGATTTTGGGTTGATCCGGCGGCAAGGTTTTATTGGATGGAATGGGGAATGGTGTCGCTGACAAGATCAGTAGAACTCTTCTTCCTTTAAACATCAAAACCATCTTCACTACTCACTCCAAGTTGTCCAATCTCGTCAGATCTGTAAAAGACCAAATCCCCAATGAAGACCATGGTGTCTACGAGATTCCTTGTTCCAGTTGCCCACGTACATACATAGGACAGACAAACCGTCGAATCTAGAACCTTGTTTACGAACATTCCCACATGGACACCTCCTATAAAGAAAATATCGTCCGCTTCACCCGTCAATCAAAATCCGACTATCAGAAATGTTCTCGCCAACCTTCGTGCCAATCCCTGCGCCAATCTTCACGCTAACCCCCACGCATACCTCCACCTAAACCACGTCACCATCGATGGTATAAATGAACTGTCCTCTGTTCCCAATAGCAGTAATGCATTGATTAGTTATTAGTCTAGTAGTGCCTGGGGGCTCAGGAAACTGAGACCTTGGAAGCCCTGAAGAAGCCATAAAAGAGGATGTCAAAATTTCGGCGCAATGATAATCGACGTGGTGGGAATTGCGAAGAACAGGTTTAAATGCAATATATATATATATATATATATATATATATATATATATATATATATATATATATATATATATATATATATATATATATATATACAAATAAAGTAAAGAAGCAAAATCAAAAATGTATAGGATTCATAACGCCACCAAAACCGTAAAAGTAATATGCATATAAAACAGCCAAGCACAAGGATTTTTCCCTTTTATTAGTTAATATGCATATATTACCACTTTCTTTTCTTAAGAACCATTCAGAAACAAAAAATAAAAGCATTAAGTAGAAATATTTAACTATAATTACAAACATGTCGGTATCATTACGGTATCTTCACAATTTGATGAAAGTTTATTAAAACGTAAAGATAGCCGGAGGACTTGGAGATAGTAAGTATTGTGTCAGTTCAAGAGGAAAGGTAATAAATTCGTCAAGCTGAGAATTATACAGTCGCTAATACCCAGTGCTAATGGCGGAAGAATCTTATGGATAAGGTGAAAGACGCGACAATTAACGCTTTATAATTATGTGACACTTTTACGAGGATTGGTTAAACTTGAATTGTGATCACTGTCAATATATTCTATGCAAAATTCGCAAAGAGAAATGATATAATTATTAGGAAACAAAAATGTCGTTGTTTCAAAAATTTTAGTTAGTAAAATGCAAAATTATAATCTTCAGTGCCACTATTTTCACTTGAAAAGTGCACGAATATCATTGCCAATGTTAGGGGGCATGATAGAGTACGTAAAGAAGATGGAAGCTCTCTTTATTGCAACTTCTTCTGTTAGTTGGTCTTTCACCCGAATGGTTGCTGATTGGTTGTAGTATACTTGATTCTTGATTACTCGAAGGTCTTTGTTATCCAGATCAGTTGCCTTAGGTATATCCATGAGCTTATCGTACTTGACGTCTCTGCACCTTTGAAATAATACCTGAACCGCGAACGAGGCTTCTCTTGTACCTAACGCATCCTTGAATCCAAACTGCGTTCGTGAGATCTGTGACTCGCATTTCTGATAAATTCTTCTGTGTATTATCTTTAAGAAGGTCTTAAGAATGTGGCTCATTAGACTGATAATACGATGCTCTTCGCATTTTTTTGCATTCGGTGTTTTAGGTATAGCAATAAATGTAGATTTTAACCAGCTCTCTGGGATTTTTCCCGAGTCATAGATTTTATTGACGGGCCCTGGTGCTTTACCTGCTTTTGTTGCTTTAATTGTGGCTTTGATTTCGTCTTGAGTGATTGGTGGTCCTGTGTCGTATTCCATAATTATCTGGTTGTTATCTCTGCCGTAATCAAATGTCTTTTAAATGTATCTCTTCAATATATTCTTTGTTTGTTCAATGTCTATTACCGGGTAGTCATGATCATCAGTCATATGTCCTGATCTCTTGGGTTTGTACATTCCTGCTGCCTCTTTTACCTTCTTGTGCAGATTAAACGAGTCGTGTCTATTTTACAATGATTCTATTTCTATGCATTGATCTTCCAACCATTTGTTTTTGGTTTCTCTAATAGTTTTTCTTATTTCTTTGTCAATTCGTTTATACTCCCACATGTCTCTGTTTTTAGCTCTTCTTCTATTCTCCATCATATTTAGGATTTTATCAGTAATTCAGTCTTTCTTTTTAACTGTTGTTGGGCAAAGATATTTATCTAGGATTGTCTGGTTAATTTGTTGTAGTTTTGCCATTTCGTCATCTGGTTCATTAGCTTTGTCTGTATTTTTTAATTCTTTTTCTATATAGGTTTGTATCTGGTGCCTGGTGTCTTCATTTTTTAATGGTCCTAAATCGTATTTTTTTGCTTTTGCACTCTCTATCTTCTTCAGCTTTAGTCTGATGTTAACTACCAGTGGGTTATGGTCCGACCCGATATCAGTACCAGGATATGTTTTGGCTAATGTTATTGAGTTTCTGAATCTTTTTTTCACCATAATGTAAATAATGTGGTTCTGATGATGTAATCTGAAGTGTCTTGAGGTGATCTCCACGTATATAATCTCCTAGCTGGTAGTTTAAAGAAAGTGTTTTACCAGTTGTTCTTCTACAGCGAAGGTGATCAGGCCATCTCCGCGTTCCTTTCGTTTTCCCAGTCCAAAGGGTCCTACGGTTTCTCCACATCTATTATTTCCCACTTTGGCATTTAAGTCTCCTATAAGCATTTTTATTTCGTTTTTGTGAAGTTTTTCCAGAACACTCATTAGTTCCGAATAGAAAGTTTCGATCTCTTCGTTTGATTTGTCTGCAGTAGGTGCATATACCTGGATTATGTTGGACTTAACAGGGAAGGTGTTAAACTGAATAAGAAGTATTTTCTCTGAGATTGGGACGAAGTTTGTGACGTATTTAGAGATGTTCTTATTCACTATGATACCAACTCCGTTAATATGTAGGTCTTTTTCCGGAATAATAAATCTGGTGGTAATGTACGGTGCACTGTCCAGATCCAGTTCAGCGCATTTCACTTACACCCATTATATCGATAGCAAGTCCTCAGAATGCCCAATCTGTTTGAAAAAATAAATAAGCGCATCTCGTTCGCGCAGATGGAATCAGCCATGTTTTAAACGGAACCAGGGCTGTTCAGTGACATTTTATCTTGTGTGCATAGAAAAATTAACCAAATTTAATTTATTACCGGCAACTATAGACATAATATGCTCTATTTTATTCGTACTTTTAGTTGAAGAATAGATTAAATTATTGCAAATGTACTAAATTATTAATCTCTAAAAATTTAAATTACAGTTCTGTCGTAGCTTGTCACAAATTTCTCAATTCGAGTCTATGTTTCCGTTTAAAATATGGCGATCGTGTCCTGACAAACTTCAAAGGCGGCATCTGAGAGTGGGCATTCTGATTGTTATTTTTATTCGGAGGCCCAAGTCTACTGAAACATCCATATAAATGCACAGTTAGCGCGCTTAGCTGATGAATACAGATCTTAGTGTGTATCAGATACATATGCACGGGTTCATGTGAAGTTTTTTTGTTTATCTGATTTAATACACATGGGGTTTAAAGTGTTAAATGAACTCCTTATTCATGATGACGTTGATATAACTCATAATTACACAAGAGCCAACCTACACTGACTACCAACCTATATGTAAAATTATCGTCAATAACTGACTGGTCTCTTATGTTTTACGTTTCACTATTGGCAATCATCTTTGAGTTATGTGCTGTGCCACAGAAATCTTAGTGGGGGTATTGTGTGACAGAAAGATTCCTATAAAACTGAAAGGAAAAGTTTATAAAACCGCCATAAGACCAGCTATGATATACTGATATATATTAGGGGAAGTCTAGGAATCTCACCAGTCGATGCAAAATGGGAGATTATAGGTTAAGATTGGTTCTGACATGTTAAACGTCAAGACCTTGATTAGCCAATACGAAGAATTGCTGATTTTCAAGGTCCTGGGAGTAGTAAGAGAGGAAGACCAAAGAAGACCTGGGTGGAGAAGCTTAGACAGGACATTCAGTAAAAGAAAATGATATTGGTATGATCGAAGATAAAAATTTATGGAGAAATGTAATTAGTGAAGCTGATCACCGGAAAATGTCTTATCTGGGACATATAATGGGGGGAAATCGATCTAGAATATTACAACTGATCCTTAAAGGCAAAATAGAAGGGCCTAGAGGTATAGGAAGAAAAACCCTCAGGTTTCTTGGTTGAAGATAATTCGTGAATGCACTAAGATATCAAATGCATGACAATTATTACATGTGGCAGAAGATCGAAAAGCCTTCGCAATGGTGATCGCCAACGTCGGATAACTCTGATATGGTACGTGAAGAAGAAGACGAAGCCAATCCTGCATTGATGATTCCTATTTATTTTTATTTATCGAATAGTTTGCTGTTTTATCTTCGAATAATGTTTGTATTGTTTAGTTGTTTTTAATTTATTTAGTTTGTAGCTGAAATTAATTTGCTTCACAATACAGTAATGCGAATTCGCGTAAGTCGGGGTATATTTTCGTATATGTATGTATATAAATTATTTTAACTGGGACCGGAAAATAGGAAAAAATAGCAATTTACACAAAAATTTTATATTAAAATCTTAGGATATACAAGTATTTCAATTTATTTTGATGTAGAAGGCTTTATAGAATCTAACAAAGTAGTTTGACGACTCAAAGATTTTTTTCTCCCGCAAAATTTCTTCATAGCAGGCTAATAATTTTTTTATCCCTTATATTTTATTTTCTTAAATTTTTAATCCCTTTTCAGTTAAACTTAGGCCTTTAGTCAAGTTTCCAATCGTCATTTGATCCTTAGATTGAACTGGATCCAAATACTCAAGTTCTTCAATGTCTTGTTCTTCCTCGTGATTTCTATGGGGTCATCTATTGTCAGCTCCTGATTGTGGGAATTCAACAGTGCTTCAACGTCATCACTATTAACTTCTAAATTTATTTGCTGGGCGATATCAACACCTTCTTTAACAACATTACTAACTTCATCATGCTCTGGCATCAATTCCATTTAGGTATCAGTGATAAAAAAAGGACACAGTTTTTTCAGATGCCATTTAACGTTTTTTGTAAAACTTCATTGCAAGATTGTCCAATGATTGTCACTGCATCTAACACGTTGAATTTTTTCCAAAAGTCTTTAACAGAGAGGTGGTTGTTTTTTCTTATAACTTCATGGATATCTGCAAATGTTTGTCTGGTGTAATAAGCCTTGAATGTTTTAATGTCTCTCTGATCCATTGGTTGAAGTAAACTGGTTGTATTAGGTGGCAAAAATTCAACTTTCACACGTGGGTCAAAACTAGTTAAAGTTGCAGGAGGATGTTCTGGAGCGTTGTCGATAATTAGCATCACTTTAAATGGAATTTGTTTAGATTGATAATAATGTTCGACTCCAGGTATGAAATAATGATTAAACCAATGCTCAAAAACGGAAGCTGTCACCCAAGCTTTACGATTAGACGTCCAAATCACAGGAGAGTCAGATTTAGATTTATTTTTTAGCGCTCTTGGATTTTCTGTGCGATAAACTAAGAGTGGTTTTAACTTGCAATCACCAGCAGCATTTGACCCACCATCACTGTCAATCGATCTTTGGCAGCCTTAAAACCTGAAAAGGTTTTTTTTTTCACGTGCGATGAAAGTCCTCTCAAGCATCTTCTTCCAAAACAGGCCAGTCTCATCTACATTAAGTATGGTTTGTTTGGTGTAGCCACATTCATCTATTATGGCTTTTAATTTCTGTGGATAACATGATGCAGCCTCTTTATCAGCATTGGCCGCTTCTCCGCTTTCTGCAATGCTATGCCAATTACAGCAACTTTTGAATTGGCTGAACCAATCGTTACTAGCTTTAAACTGTTCATCTTTAGCGATTTCTCCATTATCCTCTTTCAATATCTCAAAAATTAGCTTAGCTTGGGAGCACACTGTATTCTGATCAATAGGACAATTTTTCACATTTTTCATCATTGGTCTTTCAAGTCTTCAGTAGATATAAAATAAAAATCCTCCTATAAAAATAACAGACACCCACTCCGTAGACAAAACTGTAGATAAGAAATACCTAATACAAAATAAATGTGCTGATTACGTGCGAAAAATCAAAACATATACTTTGGATGAGCAATAATATGTGGACGGTAATTCTATCTAATCCATAATCGAACGATTGTTTGACACTCAGATAACGAATCCACAAGATTTGGAAATCGTTTAGCTCTGGATTCGCGTAAGTCGGGGTAGCGTAAGTCGAGGTATTACTGTACTTATATATTAAATATTAAAAATTAAATATATTAAAATTTCACGAAATTTTTGCAGCTGAGCTTAGAAAAAATTATATTAGTGTAGACTATCACTATCCCCGTAATTTTCTGTACTTTCTCTTCTTCAAAATTCAACACAGACAGTCATATTAGCTTATATTGTTATATTTCAGAAACATTACTTAAAATACTTCTAAAATGCTCCGTGCAGATTTCTTAGTCTTTTAGTTTCGTAAAATACAATTTAATTTATTTATAATGTTCACATATTAGTTTAATTTTTACGACTTCGGTCAATATCCTCGTAACCTACATCTCACTACATTCTTATTCCACTGGTCTTCAAAACGCCATCAGTGATGTAATGACGTACATAATTAATTATTATTGTTTAGATATACAACTTTAATGGCATCATGCTTTTGTCAATTATATGTAGAATGCAAAAAATATTAAATAGAATTTTATAGATTTATGTTGTAGTTTTTATTCCGTGGTATTAAACAGGTGCAATATTAAAATCTGGCGCCTGATTACAAAGTGGGTAATTAAATTCGAAGGCCTTTATACATTAGCTCTTGATGACACTACTGATTGACTAATTTATTGTGTGTGTTTTGAAATCAATGAAACTGAGAGGCTAACTGCAATGTTGTTGCAACTACTGCAACACTAGACCAATGAATAAATTAATCATCGATGAGGAAGTGTTCAAAAATCGTTTTTAAAATAAAAGTTTTTAATTAATTAAAATAACTATCTTGTTTTAATAGGTTGTCAAATAAAACTTCAGAAATGAAACGAATACTTTAGTTAGACAAATAAAAAGGAAACACTGGCAGAGCTTCCCAAAACATATGAAAAACAACTTCTACGGAACATAAAAAGAAATATGTAGAATGATCAGAGGACAAAGAAAATGATGAACGAACTAATAAAAACGAAACACGTTCAGAAGGAAACAGGGGTAGAGTACTTTCGATTCCTATTTGCTAAAAGCGACTATAATGAACCACCAACACCAGAGGTGACAGCAAACGAAGAAATAAATATTGAGGAGGAAGAGGTGAAGGAAGAATTAAGGAAATTAAAAAACAAAAAATCTCCAGGAGTGGACAGAATACCAAACGAACTCGTACGGAGGACCAGATCTGACCAAACAACTCCTAAAACTAATCCAAAAAATGGTATAACAAAACAGAATTCCCCAAGAATGGAGATCAAATATCCTAATAACTCTCTTTAAAAAGGGAGACAAATTGGAGTCAAACACAACAGTAAAATTAACAACCAAAGTGATAACAAATAAACTGAATGAAATTATAACACTAGGCGAAGAACAATAAGGTACGGGAAGTTACGGGAAGATCCTGCACCGACGCTATATTTATAATGAGGCAAGTGCAAGAGAAATCATTAGAAAATAACAAACTGGCATACCTATGTTTTGTGAACCTTAAGAAGGCATTTGACCGAGTAAAATTAAAAGACGTTATCTACTTATTTTACGCAAGAGAGATACCTCTAGGAATAATCGAAAGTCATTCTCTATCGTTCAACCTAATTATGAATGAAATAATAAAAAAAAAGAACTAAAAAGGATACCAAATGGGGGAAAAACCATAGTGGGTAGGAACTCTTTAAATTCTTGAAGATAGTCCTATCAGGAAAAATGAATCAATCCCTGCCCTCCGCAGATTCCAGGGGTTTCCTGACCCGGGAAACTAGTACTTGTTTAGGATCCCTTGTCCAGGGTTACGGATGAAGTCCACAACGGCAGCCACGGCGGTGAAGCGGAGCTTCGGTACGGTGCGGATGGCGGAAGTGGCAACCCTCGATTATAGGGTTAATATAAAATCAAACAATAGCGTCCGATCCTGAATGGACGGCTACGAACAGCGTCTGACCCAGAGTGGGCGGCTGATATACAACTCACCAACCCGTGTAGCCAGCGTGATGTTTTAAGGCTACTCATCCTTCCAACTGTATAGACATGACGAATACTAAAAGGAATGGAAACAGTCCCCAGGTGGGTGAAGTATGTTATGTCATATCCCACACCCAGGAAAGGGTCTGCCTCGTGGAAGCTAGGGGAGGAAAGAATTCGCTTAGTACACACAGAATGCACATCGGAACATTTAACATCAGAACGATGAGGACAGAAGATAATCTAGAAGAGTGCCAAGAAGAACTTAAGACCATAAAATGGGACATAGTAGGCTTATGCGAGACAAGACTTAAAGGCGAAGAAACGACTCTACTAAAATCAGGGCACATTTTGTACCAATACAATTCAGGAAATAACCAAGGTATAGGAGGCGTAGGCTTTTTGGTACATAAGAGAATTGAAAACTTGGTAACTAAATTCCAAGCGATTTCTAATATAGTTATCTATCTGGTAATAAAACTAAATCGTAGATACAGCATTCAAATAATCCACTATTATGCAGCAACTTCTTCTGCAGATGATAAAGAGGTAGAACAACTTTATGAAGACATTACAAGAGCCAGAAAATTAGAGAAAACATATTACGTAATAATTACGGGAGATTTCAACGCTAAAATAGAAAAGAACGAAAATAACAACGACAATGAATATATTGGAAATTTTGGACTGGGAAGTAGAAATCACAGGGGAGATATGCGCGCAAATTTCTTCAGCAAAGAAAAACTATTCTGCTTAAACACATTCTACAAGAAAAAGATGCAGAGAAAATGGACGTGGCATAGCCCAGACGGCAAAGTAAAAAATGAAATTGACTTTATACTCTCTAACTTCAAACACATTACTAAAAATGTTACTGTATTAAATTCTGTCAACACTGATAGTGATCAATTAGTTAGGGTACGAATAGAAGTAAATACGAAATTCGATAGAAGAAAATGATTAACACAGGATAAATTACCAAACACATAAGCACTCGCAATGAATCAAGAGGAATATCAAAGTTAACTAAAAAAGAGACTAGGGCCTCTACCAGTGTTCAACACCAAAGATATAAATGAAATAACACAAAAATTAACCAATGCGAGCGAACAAATAAAGTTAAAAAGAGCATAAGGTCAGACTTGTGAGCCTATCACGAGAGAGGAAGAGAGAGAAAATATATCATCTGTCTCTCTCTTACTCATTATCTTACATATGTAATGATTTCACAGATTCACTCCCATACAAATTTCCAACGTGGAGCGCGCGTATAGAAGTATAACTTCAAAAATAGCCAATCAGTGGGAAAACGCCGAAATAATACTTTTACACAAGTGTTAACACAAAAATTAACGAATGCGAGCGAACAAATAAAGTTAAAAAGAGCATAAGGTCAGACTTGTGAGCCTATCACGAGAGAGGAAGAGAGAGAAAATATATCATCTGTATCTCTCTTACTCATTATCTTACATATGTAATGATTTCACAGATTCACTCCCAAGACGTCAGTCTTGAAAATGTAGATCACTATATATATATATATATATATATATATATATATATATATATATATATATATATATAGATATATATATATATATATATATATATATATATATATATATATATATATATATATATCTTTTGCATACAATTGTCTTGGGTAGCTTTCGGCAAGTTAAGCTTTATCTTGAAGAATAAAGATATACCAACGTGTCTAAAACGTAGAGTTTATGACAAATGTATCTTGCCTGCAACTACATATGGACTAGAGACCACGGCCTTTACAAAGAAAACCTTAGAGCAGCTCAGTATAACCCAAAGAGCGATGGAGAGGGCCATGCTAGGGATTAGTTTGAGAGACAGGATTCGAAATATCGACATTCGTGAAAGAACAAAGATTACTAATGTCGCAGAACGTATAGCAAGGCTCAAGTGGCAATGGGCCGGACATGTTGCCCGAAATAATCCCGAGAAATGGACACACAGAGTAACAAACTGGAGACCAAGAGAGAATAGGCGAGGAGTAAGCAGACCACAGAAGAGGTGGGCAGATGATATCAAACAAGTCGCAGGCAAGCAGTGGATGAGAATTGCCAAGAGTAGAAATCAATGGAAGCAAATGGAGAGGCATATGTCCAGCAGTGGACGAATACAGGCTAAAGAAGAAGAGGAAGACTCTTTAATTGTTTGATTCATATCAACTCTCCAATTTTCTGTAGTTATCCAGCAAAAGCATACTTGTGTATGTATACAATTTACTACATAATTAGAATGTTTGGTAATTTAGCGTGCTGCCAAACATTAAGAAACACAATATAACAATATAATTTTTCTTTTTCTTCATCATTACACCCGGCTTGCTAGTAAACACTTTGAGAATGCCCCTCGTATACAGAATTGAGCATTTACTTTGGAATTCACATTCAAATAATAAAGATTTACGATATTCCTTCTTTCTTGATTCATACCACCTACTTTATGGGAAAGGGGGCCATCAATAATAATTAGCTGGGCAGTTTTATTATTCGAATTATCATTTTTAATACAAAAATATGTAAAATACAATTGTTTAATGTTTCACAACTTTCTTGTAACATTGAAACAAATATATTGGTTTTGGAAGAAATCGAGTCTTGGCAACATATTTTGATATATTTGTTTTTTTATACATACTTAGCTATTTTTATTTAATTATATTTTTAATTTAAAACAATTAGAAAGTATCTGGTCAGTGACTGCTAAAAATGATAATTAAAAGAGTAGACTTATATTCGGAAATGACTATAAAACAACTAATAAAAAAACTCGGAGTCAAATCGGCAATCATCTGAATGGACAGCACCCGGAAAAATCCGTCCAAAGCGACCAAAGACGTAACAAATCGCCGGAAAGGTTATGGCCTTTGTATTTTAGGACCCGCAATCAATTATTATCATTGACTATCTGAAACATTAAGAAAGAATCATCAGCGACTAGTGCATTGATTTATTGATGCGTTTGAAGACCGAATTCGCAAAGAAAAGACTGTACTGTCTGACCACGATAGATCTGAAAAGGTCGCAGCGGAATAGGCCAAGAGTCACCTCATTGAATATTTCTATCATAGTTTAAGTTGTTGAGTGATTATGGTTTTAACGATCCTCTAGCTAGAGCAGGGACGGGAAAACTACGGTTCGCGGTTCGCGAGCCATCTCCGGCCCGACTTAGTTAGGGTGCGGGTTTGTTTGAGTGACCGCGCGATTCGGCCGGTGCATGTCGTGTCGTCGCTATTTACCGTTCTTTTGTACCTACTTATAAAATCTGAATACAGTTTGTTCATATGAGTATTCTAAATTTAATTACTTGCATCACAAAATACAAAAACTGCATACGAAAGATGAATTTTTTACCTTTAAAACGCATCTTGATTTTTGTCGATAGGTCACTTGAATCAAAAGTTATCGAATTTTTACCGTCGAGCTGATACAAATTTTATTGAACATTGATTTTGCACGCTTAACTGACATGCAAAATCGACGGTCACTTCAAGCATTGTTTCTAAGAGAACGGTTCATTATAAAAAAAAAAAATGGTTATAAAGATTTTTGTTTGAAATTATCCCAGCTACACTTTTTGTTTAAAACCTTTTTTTCTACGGTGTACAGATTCTTGATAAATCGATTTTTTTGCGTTTTCCCAATCTGCGAGAGGGATTTTAGGGGGAAACCCGGGGGTAATCATGGTAAACTTTTTTGCATCTTTTTTGGGGTTCCAAGATTAATATTCTCTGCAAAATTTAGCTTGTTAGTATGATTTTTAGGGGTCAACTCTCTGACGACTGGACTAGCCTGATAAATGCAGCCGAATTATGACAAAATAAAAAAAAAACTACAATTTCTAGTTCTGTTCTACTTTCTACTTCACAGCTAACATCCAATTTTAATTTAGTTACCTACGATTGCTTTTGTATTTCAATAGTTTATTTTTAATACTGCACAATACTAGTGTTTCCGAAAAATCAATATTTTTATTTCAGCAAACAACATAACCAAAAATGCAACAGCTTCTCTCGCCATATATTTCTTTAGTAAATATTGGCAAGTGAAAGAAAACGGTTTTTTCCAATCCCTGCTCTAGAACCTGTACAACTTTACTGTAATGTTTATACACAGTTTCGACCGCATCAAATCTTGCAGACTATCCTGTTTTGCTATTAGGTTTCAATGTCAGTGGCCTATATTTTCAGTGAACTTCGCCAATGTTACTTCCATAGTAACACTGGCGGCATTAGCTCGTTCTTCTGAAGTGACCTGGACTGAATTAAGAAGACGGATCCATGAATTATTACGTCAATTCTTATGTCGCATAATAAAGATAATAATTTGGTATATAGTGTCAGTGTAATAAAGCTGATACAGATAAAGAAAAATTATTTAAATATTCACTTAACACCTTTTTTAGGGCTGATTTCTCTACTTAGCAGATATATTCAAAACAAACCAAGAAAATACATTATTTATGTAGTCTTCTGTTTTTTAAGTGCGCCACTGAAAAGTGGTACTTAGCGTAGTGGTAGTGGCCGACCGGTTACTTTCGTTTAACAGGTCATTCGGTTTTGCGTGTGATTTACTAAAGCCAATATACATTATCTTTGGCCTTTTCTCTTAATACTCTCTAAGAAGAAGAGGAAGATAGCCCCTTCACTTCTCGATAAAATCATACAATTGCTGCATAAATGCGCTGCGAAACAGCTTTTAAGACATACTTACGTTTTTGTTTGTGAATACCTTTTCTTTATTATATTATGTATTTTATTATATTCCGGTAAATGGTTCCGCGTTTTAGTTTCTTATGTAATGGTTGAAAAAGCCGGCAGTAAATAACGATAGACTATAAAAAATAAAAGAAAGGCTTGTT
This sequence comes from Diabrotica undecimpunctata, assembly GCF_040954645.1. Taxonomy (NCBI): domain Eukaryota; kingdom Metazoa; phylum Arthropoda; class Insecta; order Coleoptera; family Chrysomelidae; genus Diabrotica; species Diabrotica undecimpunctata. Next base: position 39,364,479 of record NC_092809.1, on the reverse strand, counting down.
TTGTAAAAGAAGTTTGTCATTGTTAAATTACGGTAAAAACGTAAATGATGTGTTTTGCATATTGTGCATATTTAATACAAATATTTGCATAAGGTTAAGAACATCAATCTTAAAATTTTTATTGTAATTATGATAATTATTGTGACATACTATCTAAAACTCATAAACATAACTTACTGATGCATAAATTGGAACATAAAAGTTTTTATCTGACCTAACTTTTATTTACCTTCTTATTTTCATGGCAACATCAACAAAAGTCAAGTTAATTATAATGAACTATCAAAAAAAATGTAATTAAAGTAGGCCTTGGAATAAGCTTTCCTTCTTTCGCTTCTGTAATATTTATTTTAATTTATTTAAAGTCTTCTAACACGAACACAAACATTTGATGAATTTAACGTTTATTTGTTTATTCGTACAAATATATTTATTAGACTAACTTCTTAAATTCTAATTGCTCTTATTTATAATTCGCCTCTTTCTTTGAAGTGTTTCTAGAATACAGTAGAACTCCCGCGACGTCGAAACACATCTACTGCAAATCGCCTATAAACGCCTATTTTAGTAAATTTGATCAAGGGTGCAGCAAGCGCTGGCGTTACATTACTTAAGAGATGGTTTCTCCTGGAGCCTTGTTCGGACTGAAACTGGATGCTGGTATCGGCAACAGCATCCTCTTTTACAATTCCCATTTGTATAAAAGTGACACGGGACGGTTTTTACTCAGCACAGGTAATAATGAGGGTTGCAACAGACTAGTACCTGGACTTCCGTATTTAAAAGATTTCTTCCACCATATTTCGGATGACACTCCAATCGAATTGGCGGCATGTTACTATGGCTAATTTTTACACGTTGGACTCCAGTATGTGCTCTCTCAATTGAATTAATGTTTCCTATACATCTTGGTAGATAAATTCGTTATTGGCGGTGTCTTTTTTACCACATAGAAAAGGTAATGTGATATATCTTGGAGTTTTATAGCTTTTGAGATAACTAGTAGTTGGCATTGAATTTCTGTAACTCAACCAAACTTTCTTCGAAAGATGGATGCCAATCCTCGTGTGCCTTTAATACTGGCCGGAATAGTATGGGTGAGTGAATAGTCATCACCACCGCTGTTATCAGCACTGCTGCTTCCTTGGATTCTGCAGTGAAAAATCTTGGGTTTTGTTGCAGTGAAAATACTCTGCTGGCTGAGGCCTTTTAGAGACAGAATCAGTGTTTCTGTGGCTAACTCCCGATGCTCAATCTTGAAATCGTATTATTGGGGTTGTTCAATCTATCCGGCTATCTGACCCTCTACATTCTTAAACTTCTGATGTGTTTCTTGATTTATATTGTACCTAGAGTGCTTACATGAACTTCATACCTGTCCCATTTCACAACAATTTTAGCACCTTATCCTCTCCGTTTTCTTTTATACAATGCCCTTCATCAAATTAAAAAGCTGGTAAAATTTGTCTTAATCTTTTTCTTCTTTTAGATTCCTAACTTTACTGTACCCGCCAAAGGCCTGCGTAGCTGATTCATATTCGAAGGCGGCGTGCGAGACATCGATCGGCGTCTTGTGACGGGCTAATCGCAGTGTTCTCTGCATTTTATGATCACAAAGAGCTATAATAAATGGTTGAACAACCAAATTTCCCATCTTGTCTTTAGGAGATGTTGTATAAGTATATCGCACTAACCTGGCAATATCTACTTCATCAACTTCATATTCTTGAAGAGCTTCATATCGGTTTTTTCTTTGATTTTTAATCTATGACTGGTAGACATGCTCTAAGTGTTCGTAATAATATCGCATGTTTAGTCTCTTTTTAAGTTTGAAATCGTCTGTCTTCTCTACGGGTATGGTATGAAACACATCCATAGCAGCAGCTGATTTGAACTGTTTCATATACGTTTTCTATGTCATTTCATGACGATTTTCTGTCAAAATTTAGGACTATAATACGAATCCAATGTTTTTGATTATAGTAAGCAACTAAATCCATCTCTCAAATTTTCCACATTATGCTAAACAATCTAACAGTCTAAGTAGTGATTAGAACCGACATCAGTATACTAAGAAAGCTGAAGAATGACCAGCCTTAGGAAGCTATGCTAGCTGCTTTAGTCCGTACATCGCGAACATGACAGAAATCAGTTGGTAGAAAGAAACGATTTCTACCTGGCGAAACCGAATTCAAATTTTTACCACTGTGCTTCCTAAAACTTGCGAAGCAAACAGCTTGATAAATTACTCGGCAAGGAAATCTAAAATTGCATTCCACATGCCGTTCATCATGGTCAAAATTCGTAGTGAATTCAGTTTCTGGTACTCCAACCGAAGTAAATTAATAAAACATAATGACGGTATTATATTTTTGTTTTGATACAGGGCAGCGACAGCCGCTTATACATATTTCGACCTCTTTAGGTCTCCTCAGAGCGGTATAGCCACTACTCTGAACCAAAACAAAAATCTTTCCCGTCCTAGCCAATAGTTATCAACATAACTATATACGGACGTAACTACGCCATCTAAACTATTCAATTCATATTGTAGCGAGATTAAATAAAACGAGCGGTTCGAATTTATATACATATATTTATTTATAACTTTACAGTTCGGTAGTATCTTAACGACTAACTCTACTTCTAACATTGTTACCTATATATACTACAGTTACTAGGTTCGAGAATATTCTGGCGTTGTCCCACCTCTAATTCGCCTACGTGACCGGTTATTCTCTCTCGCACTCGATACACGGAGAAGCTTCTGGAAGGGTATTAGAGATGCAATGCAACCGTTACCTGGGCCATGCCAAAAGTATGTTCGTAACACTGCTCCCCTCTTAAATCTGATCGTCCCGATCAGCAACTCTATAGGTAGGCACAGGGTGGCGGAATCTACAGGACTCTCCAGCTCTGCATGAACCCTTTAGAAAGAAATAACAGTCTACTGACTTTGAAGGATACGATCTCATCGGGTTAATGCAACACACAGTAATTCGTACGCCGGTGTCTCGGAAGATCACTTCAAGCATGCTTCTGACAATCTTCCAGTCCAGATTATCTAGTGCATGGCCTATCTTGGGTAAGGCCAAATTCTTGATGTCGTAATTGCACACAATTTTCTTCAAATTAGTTAGAGCACGCCATATATCCTCGTAGCTTGCCCTGTCTGTATACGACTTCCTGGTCACCATATACAGCAAAGATCGAGAACCATCTTCTAATCTCAGTACTCTTCCAACTTTAGGCTGCTGGTTTTTTAACTCGTCCAAACAACCGAATTTCTTATAAAATACGGATGAGATTCCTTTAGTCATCTCAAGATCTTGGGCGACACAGTGGGCTAGAGAGACGTTATGCGGAACACTAAAAAGATTCTGCTGAACTTCTGTGGTCACGCCGAATCTAGCACTCTTTCTCTCTGCGTAATTTGACATAAATTCATTAAAGCTTGGTCGCCGGTCATCTTTGATCTCATGTTGAAGGGTTCGTGCTTCTTCTGTTTCATTTGAGCCAGCATATGGTGCAAGACGATTTATGTGAACTACTTTTGGTTTACCTTTCGGCAACTTCTTAATTCGGTATATTACGTCATTTATTTTCTTTTTAATTTCATATGGACCTTCCCATTGTCTTTGCAGTTTGGGAGACAAGCCTCGACGACGTTGTGGATTATAAAGCCAAACAAGATCACCTACTTCATAGCTTTCACTCTTGCATCGAGAATCATATTGATCTTTCATTCTGCCACTGGCTATCTGGATGTGTTGTCGGGCAAGTTCATGAATGTTGTTCATTCTTAACTTCAGGCGGTCGACACAATCTTCGCTTGCAACATGTTCTTCGGCAGGTCTGCAGCCAAACTCTAGGTCGCAGGGTAAACGAACTTCACGACCTAACATCAGGCAGGTTGGAGTCTGGCCTGTAGTTTCATTCACGGCCGAGCGGTAGGCCATTAGGAATAAATGAATGTGCTGGTCCCAATCCCTTTGATGTTCTGATACAACTTTGGACAGGTGTTTACCCATTGTTCGGTTCATTCTCTCGACCATTCCATCTGATTGAGGATGCAGGGGTGTCGTTCTGGTCTTATTGACACCAATCAATTTACAAACGTTTTGGAAAAGGGTTGACTCGAAGTTTCGCCCTTGGTCAGAGTGGATCTCCAAAGGAACACCAAATCGGCTAAAGAATTCTTTAACAAGTACCTCTGCAACGGTAGCAGCTTCTTGATTTGGTATCGCATAGGCCTCAGTCCATTTCGTAAAATAATCCATGGCTACCAGGATATATTTATTTCCATCATTTGTCTCTGGAAGTGGACCTGCAATGTCGATTGCTACTCTTTCCATAGGACTACCAACATTGTACTGTCTCATGGGTGCCCTCGTTTTACCAGCTGGACCATTACTGGTTGCACACAGTTCACATTTCCGGCACCATCTTCTTACATCATCTTTACAGTTCACCCAATAGAACCGTTCTCGAACCTTTTGCAGAGTCTTCGTGATACCAAAGTGTCCACCTGATGCACCGTCATGCAACTGACGCAATACTTCTGACACTTTACTTTTAGGTACAATTAACTGAAGCTTAGTTTCTGTACCATCATCGTTCTCAAAGGTTCTATACAGAAGATCATCTTTCAGCACTAGGCAATTCCATTGGCTCCAGTAACACTTGACTTCTGGACTACATGCACTAATGTCTTGCCAAGAAGGTCTCTCATTTCGACGCATCCAATCCAATACTATTTTTATACATGGATCATCTGCTTGAGCGTCTTGTAGCTGTTGAGGCTGCCATTGCTCATTAATGACGGTGGTTCGTCTCACGGGGCAAAGTCGTTTTTCTAATTTAAGACAGTGATTACAATTTGCACTGCACGGCCGTCTCGAAAGGGCATCAGCATTTGAATGAACTCTGCCAGCCCTGTGTTCGATATCGTAATCATATTCTTGTAATCGTTCTAACCATCTTGCCATCTGGCCCTCTGGATTACGAAATTGTAGGAGCCATTTTAGAGCAGCGTGATCCATGCGAAGAAGAAACTTTCTGCCATACAAGTATTTATGGAAATGCTCACAAGCCTTCACTACGCCTAGCAATTCTCTTCTGGTAACGCAATAGTTTCTTTCTGGTTTTGACAAGACTTTGCTAAAGTAAGCGATGACTTTCTCCTGTCCATCTTGGATTTGGGAAAGAACAGCTCCTATTGCACTGTTGCTTGCATCGGTGTCCAACACAAATTTTCCTGCCTGTCTAGGATAGCTTAAAATCGGTGCGCTGATCAGAGCCATTTGTAAGTGTTCAAAAGCTCTTTGACACTCTTCGCTCCATGTATATTCTTTGCCTTCTTCTGTCAACTTTGTTAATGGCTTGAAGATATTGGCAAATCCTTTGACAAAACGTCGGTAATATGTACATAGGCCAAGAAAACTTCTAATTTCGTGTTTATCTCTTGGTACTGGCCAATCCTTAATTGCTGCAAGTTTTTCAGGATCAGCTGTTACACCATTACTTGCTACAATATGTCCCAAGTACTTCACTTCTCGTCGAAACAAGTGACATTTCTTCGGACTCAACTTCAGATTCGCTGCCCACAATCGTTGAAAGACTTCTTTTAGATTATTGGCATGTTCATCGAAGGATCTTCCAACTACAATTACATCATCCAAATAAACCAGGCATGTTTTCCATGTTAGACCTCTTAAAACTGCATCCATTAATCTTTCAAATGTGGCCGGGGCATTACATAAACCAAAGGGCATAACTGTGAACTGCCAAAGCCCTGATCCTATCGAGAATGCGGTTTTTTCACGATCGGCTGGCTCCATGTCTACTTGCCAATATCCACTTTTCAGATCGAGTGTGGAGAACCAACGAGGACCAGAAAGTGTATCCAAAGTATCGTCTATTCTAAGGCAAAGGATAACTATCTTTTTTAGTTACTGCATTGAGCTGTCGGTAGTCAATACAAAAACGTGTTGAACCATCTTTCTTTTTTACTAGGACTACTGGTGATGTCCATGGACTGTTTGATGGTTCAATTACCCCTTGTTTGTTCATATCTTTGATGATGTCCTCGGCTTCATCTCTTTTCGCAAATGGAAGTCGTCTAGGTTGTTGTCTGATTGGCTGAGCGTCTCCGGTATTAATTTTATGCTTTACTATGCTTGTTTTGCCATTATCCTTCTTATCCATGGCAAAAACATCTTGAAATTCTATCAGCATAGACTTCACTTTTTTAGTTCGTTCATCATCAAGATCTTGGCACGTTTTAATCATCGTCTCAACAAGCTCCTTTGGATACTTAGATTTCGACGGTTTCTCATTAGTATTCATGGAACAAATCGAAGCCACGGGAACACACTGTCCGATCAAAGTTCTTTTGCTTAACTTAATAGCAGTTCCCTTTAAATTCATAACTCTTACAGGAACGACATCTCGAATTCTCACCAAAGCTTTTGCCGTTAGGAACTCGGCATTATTCACATCTTCGACCATCCTTAAACTTCCCTCTCGGCAGTAACCATCAGGTCTGGTCATCAAAATTTTCTCACTATTACCGGGTATTGTTACGTCACAAGTAGTTATTAAGCTGATAACATCTTCTTTGTCTTCATGAAACGGCAACTCTTCACCACTTCATCTCGAGAACTCCATCTTTGACATTCAATACAGCCCCAACTTTCCTTAGTAAATCCATCCTCAATATGAAATCATCGGAGATCTCTGCAATTAATACTGTATGTTGCACTGTGGTCTGGCCAATGGATACTGACATATTAGCCTCGCCATATGTATTAATTATCTCACCAGTTGCTGTTCTAAGCTTTACTGTTGCAGGCAATAATTTAAGATGGCCTCGTACTACTTCTGGCCGTGCAATAGTTCTCGTTGCACCTGTATCTACCAAAAACGATCTACATTTATTATTGATACGACCCTCTATGTACAAGCTATGAATTCCACCTGAGGACGTAATGTTCACAGTTACTATGAGGGCTGTGTTTCTTGAGGTCGGCAGTTGCCCCTTGTTGTCGACCCGTTCTAGTTTTCCGACTGTTGTATCATTTTCTTGCATGAATATGACCTACGTCACCGCAATTCCAACATCTGGGCTCGCGTCTCTTCGGCATCGTGTTGCGAACTACTTTTCGTATCATTTCTTCCAGACGTTCATCGTTTGGTTCGTCGCCTTCTTCAATGGTTCTTACTCGATGGCTCCGTGAAGTTTGACTAGCTGTTTCATATTCCAAGGCAATAGCGAGCGCTTCATCTAGAACTTTCGGTCTTGTTAGTCGTAAAGCTTTCTGTAATTCACTTTCTTTTAACCCATTGACGAAGGTATCTACAGCAATTTCTTCTAAAATAATGTCTGGTACCTCCGGATAAGCCAACCGCACTATACGAGCAACATCTGCTTCAAACTCTTGCAGATTTTCACTTGCTCGTTGAATTCTACTTCTTAGTTGCGCCTTGTAGACTTGTTGTAGATGGGCATCTCCATAACGTTTGTCTAGTCGGGTAAACAAGGTCTGGTAACATTTTTCTTGACCCTTAGGAATCGATCTTAGGATATCTGCAGCATCGCCTCGTAAAGCAGCAGTCAAGGAAATAGCTTTTTCTTGTTCTGTCCAATGATTGGCTGTCGCAATAGCTTCAAATTGTCTAAGGTATATCGACCAAGAAGACTTTCCATCAAATGGTGGCAATTTGAATCTCATATTATGTGTCGTTTCGTCTCTAGGTGATTCTTCTTTCACTACCGGATCTAAGGCTATTGTATTAACTGGTGGTAGCACTTTTGTATTAGTTATCATGCTCTCTAACTGTTTGATCTTCTCTTCTACGTTGTTTACATTTTTCTGTATGTTATCGAATGTTCTTGAGACTTCTTCAAATTTCTCATTGTTTTGATTACATACTTCTTTAATTATTTGAGAAGTCTCGTCGAATCTTCTAGACACATTTTCAAATTTCTCGTCATTTTGTATAGCTATTTCTTTAATAATTTGAGACGTTTCATTGAATCTTTCATCATTTTTTCGAGAAGATTCTTCAATTTTTTGCGAAGTTACTTCAATCATTTGAGACGTTTTATCGAATCTTTTGGAAACAGTCTCGAATTTATCATCAGTTTTTTTAGAAGTTTCTTCAATTTTTTTAGAAGTTGCTTCTATCTTCATTAAAACTGCTTCTTCCGCTGACTGAAACTGGAATGTCTCTGGGTCATCTCCATTCTTGTTAAGAACATTCTTCAGTCGTTTTTGGAGGATCTTCTTGGACCCGCTGCAATCTTCATCGCGTTCTTCTAGTTGCTCTCGCAACTGTTTTACTGAGAGTTGTACTAGCAGCATCTTTGGTCAGGCACACACGTACTTTTTAAATGTTCAAAAGTCTTTTTCAAAAGTCACTGCTGAATTTATTTCTCTTTTACTCACACCGTAACACCACTGTAGCGAGATTAAATAAAACGAGCGGTTCGAATTTATATACATATATTTATTTATAACTTTACAGTTCGGTAGTATCTTAACGACTAACTCTACTTCTAACATTGTTACCTATATATACTACAGTTACTAGGTTCGAGAATATTCTGGCGTTGTCCCACCTCTAATTCGCCTACGTGACCGGTTATTCTCTCTCGCACTCGATACACGGAGAAGCTTCTGGAAGGGTATTAGAGATGCAATGCAACCGTTACCTGGGCCATGCCAAAAGTATGTTCGTAACAATATCATACTAATCGATCTAATCATACTAATTATTATCTATTATATAATTATCATCTAAACTATTTAATTCATATCATACTAATCATCAAATCATACTAATTAACATTCAATTCGAAAATACCACAATCGCCTACAATAAAATACCACCTTCAAAGAGTATCTGACAAAAACAGCGGAAAAACTAAAATCCAGAAAATGCCTTGTATGACATAAAAAACACCAGAGTTTGATTTAGAACAAGACATGGTCTACGATGGACAGAATAATGGCAGATACGGTGTAGATGCACAGATAGGGTAACCGACCATCCTCCTTGTGACTGCGGCCAACTACAAACCATCAGACACATATCACACAAGATCATATGATGTCAAGTCAAAAGACTTCCGAATAATATCTGTATTATGTTCTGTATAATGTATGAATATTATGTGTTAAGGGTCATACAATAAATAAGCATCACCATCATAAGTGGCTCGACAATCCGTTGTGGATCTTGGCTTGCCCACAAAGAAGTCGCCACTCCTGTCGATTCCTGGCAACTTCCCTCCATCTTGTGACCCTTAGAATCTGTAGATCTTCTTCCACATCATCAATCCATCTCCTGCGTAGTCGTCATCTGCTTATTGTGCTCTCTGGTTTTGAAAATGTTAATCTCTTCGTGTATTCGTGATCTGACATCCTAGCAATGTGTCCAGCCCATCTAAGTCTCTGCACTTTAACGAATTTTACAATATCTGGATCGGTGTATAACTGATATAGTTCGTTGTATCTTCGACGCCATAACCCATTTTCATTTACGGCCCCAAAAATCTTTCTAAGAACTTTTCTCTAAAAAATTCCAAGAAGTCTTTCATCATTTTGAGATAAGATCCACGTTTCAGCCCCATATATCAAATCCGATCTTATTAAGGTCTTGTATATATTGAGCTTTACTGCACGTTTTATATTTTTATTTTTTAAATGTTTCTGGAGACCGTGAACAGTTCTGTTTGCTATTGCTATGCGTCTTTTTATTTCGCCGCTTGTCGTGTTTGTTACGTTTATTAGCTATCCAAGATATGTAAATTCTTTGACTAGCTCAAAGGTATGACCATTAATTTGAATTATCTGTTGGATATTTCGGGAGTTTTTAGAAACATATATTTGGTTTTTTCCTCGTTTACCACAAGTCCTAATTCACTTGCCGCGTCCGCAAGCCTTATAAAACACTGCACCATGTTTCTCATACTTCTGCCCACTATGACTATATTGTCAGCGAATACGAGAATTTGCGTCGATCTATTAAAAATAGTTCCATTCATTCTAATATTTAATTGTCTGATGGCCTTTTCCAAGGCAATATTAAAGAGGAGACACGCCAACGAGGTCCCCTGTCTTAGTTCATTATTAAGTTGGGTCAACTTAACTAACTTAGGTGGGATCTAAAAGTCTATTATTGCATTATATACTCCAGTTCTTTTCACACTGTCATAGGCTGCTTTGAAGTCGACGAAGAGATGGTGTGTATCTATGTTATATTCTAGTAACTTTTCTAGAATCTGTCTGTGTGCTTGAAGTTGATGTGTAGTTGACTTTCCAGTAGTAAATCCGCATTGATATTGACCAACAATATCCTTTGTAAAATGTTTAAGTCTTTCAAACAATACATTGCCGAAGATTTTATTTTATACACAGATGCTAACAGAGTAATGCCTCTATAGTTCTTACACTCCAGTTGATCACTCTTTTTATGCAACGGACATATTATTCCCTTTAGCCACTCTTCTCGTACCAACTAATTCTGCCATATAAGTACTATTAGTATATGGATTGCTGCCAAAATTTGATCACCATCTTTTTTATACATTTACGAACAGATTTCATCGATTCCTGGAGCTTTATTGTCTTTGAGTTTTAGGATGGCATTTGACACTTCTCTCTTGTTGGGTCTTCACTGTGTAGTTGACGTTGTAGATTTTGTTGATTGTATATGTTGTTACCTCCTTCAATATCCTTTATATTTAGATGTTCGCTGAAATGTTCTGCCCATCTGTTAAGAACTGAGTTTTTATCATATAGAATTTCACCGTTAGTTTCTTTACGAATTTTTAATCGTGGTTTAAATTCTCGACAATAAATAATAGACCAGAGAAATTAGCAAAATAGAAGCCTTTTTCGTGACACTCGTTGATCCAGGTATCGAATAACTGCTTTTGATTAACTTTGCTGATAACAATATGTAATTAACAAAGTATTCAAAAGAGTAAACATTATTTTTTACTTATAAATAATATATACGCAATGCAAGATCGCTATTTGATTTTAAATGCTAAAGGTGAAGACCGGTGAATTATACGGAAAAGTGACTGAAACTATTTTTACATTTTAGCAATTTGAAAAAGCATAGATAATCCGTTATTTTTATTAATATGTTGCTTAATTATTACTGCAAAAATAGCTTCAAGTAAATTTTTTGAAAATTATTAATAACTTTTCTAAAAATCCACAAAAAACTTTAATTTTATGTGAGAATGGAGACAATATCACAAATATTCACGTCAAAAATTTTAAGAAGATTCAAGTTATTGCAAAATTGAAATTGTTTATCCCTGAAAGCTTTTAACTACAACGTTATTATTCGTAAACTATTGGGGCTACATGCATTTTGAAAGCACCAAATTAAAGAGAAAGGCTTAGTTACCATTTAATCGTTAAAAGTTTATGTTAAATATTATAAAATATAAAAATTTAAAATAACTCAGTCACATCAACATGTAGGGGAGGATGGGGAATTGCGAACCATCTAAGGAAAATATGCACATAATATAAATAAACCTAAAATATTTTAATAATTAGGAACGCTCATTAAGCGTTAACCGGTCATTTAGTTGCAATTGAAACTGAATTTATTTAACGTATTTGAAGCAAAAAAATGACAACTGACTATACAGTGCTAGTCAAAAGTCCTTTCCCCCCTCGTATCTTTTGAACGGTTATTGTTATAATATTGAAATTTAAAGGGAGGTAATAAACAGACGTAGGATTCTCAACTAGTTATAACAGGTGACGTAATAGTGACATATGACGTTACAGCGCCACTGTGACAGATAATTTTAAATGGGATCTTATGGCAAGTGATACCTCGTTTGAAAGGTATTGAAAACACCTAATTTTGTTTGAGTTTAAGCTCATTTTGATAAATAAATACTAAAATTGTAGCTTCTCATTTAATTAATAAATATTTAACAACCACTTCTTATAGTAAGTGTTCAAAATGTGCTCCATCTACTTCTTGACAGTAAGGCATCCTATTTCTAAACTCTTGCCGTACTCGTTCAAATGTATCGGGGAAAATTGCCCTACATTCTTCAACAATTCGTTGTTTAAAAATGTCAATATTGTCGAGTGCTGTAGCGTAAACTTTAGATTTCAAGTATCTCCACAGAAAAAAATCTAATGGTGTGAGGTCCAGTGACCGAGCTGGCCATTCTATCGTACCTCGTCGTCCAATCCATCTACCACGATATTCCTCATCTAGGTAACGTCTTACTGCACCATAATAGTGTGCAGGAGCACTATCTTGTTGAAACGTTATTTCCAAGTTGCCGAATTCATCTGGATTATCCTCCAGAATTTTAAATATTAACGGTTCAATTGCATTTTGTAACATCCAAAGATACACTTCACCGGTTAAGTTAGTATTGAGAAAAACAGGCCCAACTTTGTGGTTTCCCAAAATACCTGCCCAAACATTTTTTTTTTTGGAAATTGAATATGTGTTTCACGAAAGACGTGAGGATTTGTGTCACTCTAATACCTCACATTGTGTGTGTTAACATTTCCATTGAGAGAAAAAGTACTTTCGTCACTAAAACAAATTGATACTTGAGCAAACTAGTATTTCTGCTGTAAGAGCCAGATTCTTTCGTAAATATATGGAAACTCTTGAAAGTGTATTTACAAGAGAAGTTGTTTTTTTAGATGAACCTTGGATTCACTCCAAAGGAAATAAAACAAATTCTTGGCAAGACAATAGGGCCGAAAGTGTCCGAAAATCAAGTAAAGGGTTTCTTTCGGGAGCAAATTTATTTTTTTGTTTAAAATCTAACGTAGCTGATTATCATGGAGAAATGAACAACGAACTTTTTACTAAGTGGATAAGAACACAATTAATACCTAATTTCGAAAAGCCATCACTGGTTGTAATGGATAATGCTTCTTACCACAGTGTCCTTTTAAATAAACAACCTTCAACTACTTCAAGGAAAGATGAAATTATTAGTTGGTTGATAACAAATAATATTAAATATGACCCACATTTTTCTAAAGCTAAATTGCTACCAATAGCCAAAAATAACAAAAAAGAAAATATGTATGTAATTGACGAGTTGCTCCGAGAATATGGTCATGAGATGTTAAGACTGACTCCTTATCACTGTGAATTTAACGCAGTAGAATTAATTTGGGCAAATTTCAAGTCGTATTACAATAAGTATATTGGTATAGATGGGCATGGGCATTCTGACACTGCTGTTTTAAATATGTGGAATATTTATTTATTTATCTTATGGCAATTACAATACATTTAGAACAAAATTACAAACACTAGTAATATAGGTATATGACAAACTTTAAATAGTTACAAACAAACATCAAGTGTATTAATATAATCAATCGACACTGAAGTTGCAAACAGGAAGTCTTCAGGGCTACCATTGTAGGACACTCTTCAATAATGTGGTCGATGGTTTGGTTTTCCCCACAGTCACATTGAGGAGACGGGTTCTTTCCCCATTTATGTAGCATGTGTACATCTGCCATGTCTGGTTCGGATCCTATTTAGAGTGGACCATGTTTTGCGTGGAACATCAAAACCTAGTGGCTTGTGGGTAATGCAGGGCATGTTATTTTGCCATGCGTTCCATTCTCGGGACCATGCATTCGTGATGTTGAACATTCAACCAATTATAGTAGATCCTGGTGATAGCTCAGATTCAGACAGTGACGAGAATTAAAATACATGAGTTTCTATTTCGGTTGACAGTTTATTGTTATATAGTTACCCAATTCTTTATTTCAGTCTTGTTTGAAGACATGTTTGGTACTTTCACTAAGAATATGCTATGGTATTGAGCGTTATCTATTATAATTATTAGGAATGGTTCAGACAAATTTTTTAATAGTTGATTTTCAAACCACGATAAAAAATTTGCTTAATTCATTTCTTCATGGTAGTCCAATGTAGCCGATTTAGAAGAAAATATAGCCTGTGCAACCTTAATGAAGCCATTTTCATTACCAACATGAAGAATATTATATCTACAAAAAAAATTATTTCATTGTTCATACTTCATGTTTTCAATATGATTATGGATATATATTATTATGGTGTATATAAATATATTCCGGTTTTCCATCAGTTTTAATAGATTTTACACATATTTTATTCTCATCTTGCCATAAGCGACATATAGATATATAGATCAAGTTTCATCTATAAAAACAAACTTGTACAGTTTTTCATGTTTATATTTTTTATATAATCTCAAAGATTTTGCTCTCTTCACATCAATATGAGATTGTTGGATCATTCCTCGCCTTGGATCATCTTTTAGCCATTTAAAACCAATGTCTTTCAGTAGGATATTGAGTGACATACGATAACGACTAAACAGATCTTTTTTCTTCAATTGAATCCATAAATGGGTCAAAGTCACATGGGCGACAAAGGGAAGAGTTGCAATTCTGACTTTTGGGTCCCCAGACAAAGACGAGTATTAGTAAGATTGTAGTGTAAACTCAATTGGTGAAGAGTTTGCACTTGTGTCACTGTTTCCCTAAAGGTGCGAAAAATTTAAAAATAATAATTGTTTTTTATGTACTTAATTCTATTAGTTTTGTATTTCTCAACAATTAAATCTTCTTAACAATATTAACTTTGTTGTTGTGACTTTTTTTAAATTTATTTATTACTGTCCTATATTTATACCGTCCAAGGCATCTCCGGAACCCGAGCAGTTCGGGTTCCGGAGATGCCTTGGAACTAGAGAAGCACTATTTTCTATGCAAACACTCCTTCAACGATGTTGGGAGGTAAGAAAACCCGTATATACGTGCTTCATTGATTTTGAAAAGGCATTTGATCGCGTTCAGCATACCAGACTAATTACCGCCTTGTAGAGCATCCAACTAGATGAGAAAGACATCAAACTTATTGCCAAACTTTACTGGAACCAAACAGCCATTATTAATACCAACAACAGAGAATCAAAGTCAATCAGTATTGAACGAGGCGTAAGACAGGGCTGTGTACGGTCTCCCACCCTCTTTAACGTGTATTCTGAGAATCTATTTAGGGTAGCTTTAAAAGATCAAAAAGGAATTATCATAGGAGGAGAAATAATTAACAATATACGGTACGCCGACGATACTGTGATTCTAGCTGAAAACCATGGTCTACATGGTGACCAGTAAAGTGGATATCGGCGCAACCCAACTGATATTAAACCAACAACCGCTGCAGAGAGTTCAGAGATTCAAATACCTTGAATGTTGGATTACCCAAAATCTGGATCCATCCTTCGAAATTCGATGTAGAATTGAACAGGCAAGAAACTCATTTCAAAAATTCAAGCCTCTATTATCCAATAACTCATTAAATTTGGAAATCCGTGAAAAGTTTACAAGATGTTACGTGTGGTCTGTACTTTTGTATGGATGTGAAACTTGGACTTTAAACGCCGATATCATGAATAAAATCGAGGTGTTTGAGATGTGGTTGTATCGAAGGATACAAAAAATTCCATGGACTAGCAGAACCAGAAACGAAGAAGTTCTTCGGAGAATGGGATATCAACGAACTCTATTAAATATTATTAAGAGGCGTAAACTAGAATATCTTGGACATATAATCAGAGGACCAAGATATGAGTTCCTTCGGCTAATTCTTAACGGTAAAATCGAAGGAAAGAAATGGATAGGACGGAAGAAACTCTCTTGGTTGAGGAATTTGCGGCAGTGGACAGGTTTGGCAGCGGACCAATTGCTACACGTAGCGCAAGACCGAGATCAGTATAACAATATTATAAGCGTGGTAGTCGCCGACGTTCCGTATGGATATGGCACTCTAAGAAGAAGTCCTATATTTATGTTTATACTAGTAATAGTCGGTATGAGGTACAAGCTGTTTAATGTTGAGTCCATCAATCTCCTCAATAGTGAAAAAGAATAAACACTTCAATAAAAAAAAGAGTGTGTGTACTTGGTACGCACGTAAGAAGTTTTACTTCTATTATATGATTTCAACGAAATAAATATATTTTAAACAGTTTATTTGTATTTTTTTTATTTAACTAATTTTAATACTTACTATTTTCCAAAAAAGTCCTTAAAATATTACCAAAAATTAAAAAAAAAAAAAGTAAGGCAACAACACGAGGTGTTCCACAGTGGTTCCGTAGCGGTCACCCATCCAAAACTTAACCGCGTTCGACACTGATGCTATGTGACAATAGAATAAAATTGATACAAAATTAATTATTTTGCCAGATTGTACTAATCCAAATTCACAAAAATTATAATAAATAATATACTTATTTACTAAACTTTACTTAACTTTATAAAATACACACATATATATACACACACACACATATATATATATATATATATATATATATATATATATATATATATATATATATATATATATATATATATATATATATATATATATATATATATATATATATATAATATTGTTCTGAAGCTATTTTTAAATTAATTACTATTTAAATGGGAATAAGCCACAATTAAAGGTTAAAATACGTTTATTGACGTTTTAATTTCCACTTCGGAAATCGTTCTCAAAATACAAAACTAATGTTTGTATTTTGAGAACGATTTCCGAAGTGGAAATTGAAACGTCAATAAAACTAATTTAACCTTTAATTGTGACTTATTCCCATTTAAATAGTAATTAATATATAATATTGTTTATAAGTACAAAATGACGTTTCATCGTTTGCATATTTTGTTTATTACATATTGTTATCACAAAATTTATCAAAAGCATTTGTTAGATACCTGTATCAAAGAGTGTCTTGGGAAAATCGTTACTCCCCTGGTCAAATAAATAATCTATCAGTTTTGCATTATTGGTAGTTGTGTTCAGTGCCAAATATGGGTTTACTTATATCTGTTTTTCCACCCAATCCTAATGTCTCCGAAAAATATTTTTTTCTTCAAACGTCAAATAATGATGACATTACTTATCTAACTTGATCCTGTCAAAGTTTGATGTCTCCGCCGGCAGCAGTTTTTTTTCCCATTTCTTTACGGCGGAGGGAAAAATGTTGTCATGGCAACAATAGGAAACATGTCACAAAGCAACAATACAAATGTCATTAACAACAATTAAACATCATTTTTATTTATAGTAATATTAAAAGTACAATTAGTTAATGAGGCATTTTCAAAATTGAAACCGTGCAAAAATGTTCCCGACTCTTGATACGCATTGGTAATTGTTGATGATACTGATGGTCAAGAACAACTTTCAGCAATCATTCCCGATGTTGGCGAATCATGAGGGTTTAAATTTTTTTGAGCATTATCGTTCTTATTTCTTATCGAATCCTCTATATATCCTTCGGCAACCGTGCTTGATTTCCAGCCCCCATGTCGTTTGAGGCATTCTAGATTTCCGCCTCCATCAATTAAAAGTGTTGCTGAAGTTCGTCGTAAAGAGTGACCCGTGTATGCGCTTGCATCGTTTAAATTTAAATAACTAGCTACTTTTTGGGCTACTGCGCTGATCGAATGTATTCCCATGACGTTTCGGTAACACTTTCCATTTTGGTACTTGATAAAAAATCGGTTTTTTGTGAAATTTTCAGGCCGCAGTGATGCATACTTTTTATACAGTTTAATGTAGTTTTGACCAATTATCGTAAAAGATCTAATTTGTCGTGTTTTACTGTCTGGGATTTTGATAATTATTACATTTTCTTTATCCTCAATGTCCACAGTCTTCATTTTTACCATTTCGTCGCATCGACAGGCGCCGGTAACCCCAATTAACAAAACAATCTGAAATATTTTTATAATTTAGTAGAGTATACTACATGCTTTGCGATATAATTTTTTTTACCTTTAATCCTAAATACAACTTATCTGTCGCTTCAAACAAAAATTTATCAAACTCGTCTTTAGTGAAAACTTTAGACTTCTTTGCAGTATATCCTTTGCTTGATTTTTTCAGAAAGGCACGTAACTTTACAAATTTGCTTATATCCACATTTTTTCTAATAACTAACTCGGATTTTATCATAGAGTATCGTGACCACATTGTAGAAGATTTCCATTTATTTTCATTTTCCATTATATTAAAATATGCCAGTAAAACGTCTTCGGTAACTTGCCGTACTCCTCTTGTATCGCACCACTCTTGGAAGTGCTTGTACGCTAACCGATACTTTATTCCGGACTTGGAGGGCCCCAAACGTGCTACTGCATCATTAGCCCCGGACTTAATTTCGTTTAGGTTTTCCATTTTCGCACTAAATTTGCGCTTGCGGTTGCAACAACAATAAGCTGTCTTTAATAATTGCAAACAACTGTCAAACAACTGTAACCAGGGAGACGCAAATCCCACCGACGACTTAATTATTTTAATTTCTAACATCTAGACGACTTTGATAGTTGACACAGTTAATTTCGAGTAAAAATAGCGTATGAATTGTACTATTTATGGTTGAAAATTGCTACGTTTGAAGAAAAAATAGTATACATTATTCGGCAAAGCAGCGACTTTTCTTGACTTGCCCTCTATTACGCGCCTCACTTCGTTCGGCGCGTAATATCGGGCGCGTTAAGAAAAGTCATGCTTCTCCGCCTAATAAAGAAATATACTATTAGTCTCATCCTTAAAGTTTTTAAAATTACTCCTCTACTCTCTTCATTAGAAAACATTTGTCCGGTTCTACAGAAAAAAAAAACAACGGAATGCTTTTAGTTTCAAGACTTAGTGTTACTTCTTCCGTATTAATCAATATTGACGGTGTAAGTTTATATAGAAAAAGGTAGTTAAATACATTGCTCAATAAACAATTACCATCGTGGACGTAGATATGTATATATAAATAATTATGTATTTGAAAGGGAAAGCGACCAGGTTGTGCTTTCCCAATCGAGTACCCTGCAACACCAAATACAATTAAACAAAGTATCTATTGTGCTATTATAAAGAAAGTATTAATAAAATTATTATACGAATTAACATACCTTGCATATAAAAGATTGTGGTTATCGTTATACAACTCTGACAGATATAGTAAGTAATTGTTGCGACGCGACGTCTATTATCTATCATTCGAAATCAAATTTGCTTGATAGGCCAATTAAGTTAGTTTTTTACTCGACATACCTGTATAGACGGGTTTGACAGTTGCGATGTGTAGTATGAGATACTACAAAAGGGCTCTCTACTAGTGTTTCATTAATTTTTTAGTGGCTTTTTTTTTAAATAAACAATCAAAACTTTAAACTCGTTATTTTGCTGATAACTATGCTAATGCTAAATTAAAATCGGTTAATAAACAAAAAAGTTACTGCAAAATGAACAAAAAATCGATGTTTTTGAATATTGTTTTGAATATTTGCTAAAATTTGTTTAAATGTACCTGAACTTGAGGGTGTTATCGTGTTTGAATTGTGTGCGAAAGATGGGCCAGATCGCTTGAATAGTTTTTGCTAAATTTAATTTGTTTATACGATTTTTTGAAAAATCAGCTAATTTCTAAGGCTGGTCCAAATAATTTGTCTAAATGGATCTTAATAATCTGGGTCTTATTTTCTTCGTTATTATCACCTTATAAGCTTATAAACATTTACAATAACTCCGTAGAATTTAGTTCAAATTAAATGTCCAAATTAAAATTTCCATGCCACACTTAAGTCGATAAAGTATATCTGTCAGTTGGCAACTCTGCTCTGTCATGTGACTTCAATTCTGTAGAGGTGGATTAGTTTTTTAGAATATCTTTTGCTATATCTCACCTAGTGTGAGAGAAACTCTCACACTAGGTGTTTGCAAACTTGCGCAGAAATTTTATTATATTACCTTATCCTGGTCAGATAAATACACTAATAAAACTGAGAAAGATGTAGTAGCTTATTAGGCATTCAGATAATAAAACAAATACTGCGTAAAAGAAAATTGATCCAACATGAAGACAATATATAAAATAATTATTTATAGAACCTCTCATCTGCAGATGATACAAACTATTCTCTATTCAAACTAACAAAACGTAAGAACAACATGCAAATCATTATGCCAAAAAGAAAACAAAATGGTAGTTGAACTAGATAAAACTAGCAGTTTTATCTTATTTAGTTCACTAAAACTGACATAGATAAAGCATCTACTTTTGCAAATTATCACCTGCGTATGACGTAATATCTGGTTATTCATTATTAAACGCTGGTTAGTTTTCGCTCCAATGGAAAGTTACCTAAATGGTTCTTACTCCAAAACCAACTAGGGACCAAGCCAAAGTGTGTTCACCGAGTTTTTCTGGGAAGACTAGAATATATCTTATATAATATGGAATTATCATTTTGGGTTTGGGAAAGAGCATGGTACCGTCGAGCAAACACCATCAGGAATTTGCCCGAAAATAAAAATTACTGTACAGCTGCATTTCTAGATTTCTCACAGATACTCGGCATGCAGGAAATTTGATTGATTTTTTTTTAATGGCATAAGCAAGTGTCACACAGCCAGTCACAACATGAAAATATCCTACCCAGAAAGAAAATTGATTGTATAGTACAATATGAAAAGATAATATAAATTTCAAACTTATGTAGCGTTACAAATTTTAAGCATCAAAATTATTATTAAGGATAGGATAGAGATAAAACATGGACACTCGTTTCTCGTCTAGGGACCCATCAAGACATTGCTTTTAAGACAAACTAGATTGGGTCAGGGATAAAAGGTAATAACAAATGGGGTAAAACAGAGGTTAGGATTCTAATAACAGTTAAATATTAAGCTTACTTTTGCAAATAAATTCCATCAAACATTCATTTACAACTCTTATATTTAGAGATAGCAGATAGCACATATTGTACGGAGGAAAAATTTTGATGTTGACTAAATTTTTTATTAGAATTTCAGTTTGTTTTGTGTATTTTTTACATTCGAAGAAAATGTGATCTAGATCACCTTCTTTTTGACAGTCTGGACATAAATTTGAATTAACGATTTTTAGTTTGGACAGATGACTAGGATAGCAGGCGTGTCCAAATTTTATTCTAATTATGGATGTTATATACCTTCGTGGAACAGAATAATTTTTAAACCAATAACCACATGGGATTAAAGGCTGTATAGAAGCATACTGCGTACTATATATATGCCAAGATTGTTTCCATTTACTATTGATATTATTTTTAATTATTGTTAATGCGTCTTGTCTACAGATTTGGTGACCAGCTTGCGTTCCTGTATCAATGGCTTTTTTAGCTAATAGGTCAATATGTTCGTTGTATTTAAGACCTATATGTGCTTTAACCCACAAAAAATGAACAACTCTTCGGTGTTTATAAATGTCATAAACGAGTTTTTTAATTTGAAATATTTGAGTTATTACTAGGAAAATTTCAAGTTTCAATGGCTAACATAACAGACAATGAGTCAGATACTATTGTAACAGATGTATTCTGAGTGTTTTCAAAGTATCTTAATGCTTTATATATTGCTACAGATTCAGCACTAAAGATTGAAAAACTAGGATTTAGTCGACAAAGTTTTTCTGTATTAGTTGATGGAATGTAGAAAGCACACTCAGTACCAACAGTAGACTTTGAGGCATCCGTATAAATAACTAAAGAGTCTGACAGACTAAATAAACAGGACCTCAAAATATTCGAGCTAACAGAAGAATTTACATGGTAATCACAGTATCACAGTAATGGGTTGCAAGCACGAATAAAAATGTTCGATGTTAAAATTATCCTCTGATTTAAAGTCATAATCAAAATTTGTCAGGCTTCTAAAAGCCTCACCAAGTAGAGGTGAGTTAAGTCTCCAATATCGATTAGTTAAATCTTCTTCGTTCAGTTTTCTGATATTTGTGTAGAGAGTAGTGTTACTATTTGAGTAATATGTTTACTTGCTGAACCATATAATATGCATCCATAATCGATAATTGATATAATATAAGATCGGAAGAAAAGCAAAGAAGTTTCCACATCTGCACCCCACCATGTTTTTGTAATTGATTTGAGGAAATTTAGACCCTTTTTACATCTATCCAACATAAACTCAACGTGAAGTTTACTTGCGATCGAGAATCATTCTCAAATATTTAATTGAAGAACTGAAATTCTACTTGACAGGGCGAATTTTTTAAGTAAAAAAATTGTGGAAATCACTAACATGTTTCCAATATATTCCGGAGTTCTATAAAGAAGCATACTAGTATCGATCATTTACTTAATAAACATATCAAAAACCAGAGTTGCAGCTTCAACTGTGACTCGTCCAAGTCGACAGTTTATGCCAGATATGGCTATATGCATCACACATTTTGCTACAGCAAGTAATGTCAACATACAATCGAAACAATGAATCCAAACAAAAGTACTAGGAAAGATCTGCAAGACTTCTTGGCATGTTACGAACTAGATTTTACACCTCGATCTACAGATACTAATTTTTCTAGCTTGTTTACACTTCTCTTGTCTTTCATCCTAGTTTAACGTAGAGACCTGCCAACTTGTCTGAATGCCAATTTTCTATCTCTTAGTCGATACATATATGTTATTTTTTAGGTGCCGGAAACTCTCATTTTATCCTCTCTGATTAGTCAGTACAAGGCGGACGGTCGGTCGGTAGAAACAAATGTTAAGTTAAGAATAAATTATTGTATTTCATATTAGTGGAAGAAGTAGAAGAAAAGGTAAAAAATCAAAGGAAAGTCACATTTTGGATTCAAAGAATAAATAGGAAGAGATTGGAACTAGGATAATTTTATACCCTATTTCCTGACTTGATCGAAGATGATTGCAAGTTCTTCCAGTATTTTCAGGGAATATTTCCAGGGGATGACCCACATGGAATTTAAAGAACTTGTAAATGTTCTTTCTAAAAATCTTCTTTTGGACGTTTCGAGGACGGCGGAGAGTGCGGATCGTCCTGTCGTGACCATAAAGTCCAAGTATGCGTGTAACAAGGGAAATCAATGCTAATGTTTTTTGAGAAATTCCGTTCGTACCGTGCCGTCAAGCAAGCAATTTAATTAATCCCAGCCTGTGAGACATGTTCATCCCTTAGAATTACGTTCGGGTGTAATAATTCATTGGAGCGAGGTGTATTAACTCGAGTAAAACAGGAATCACTACACCTCGCTCCATTGCTCCAAACCATCCCTTTCCCCCTATAGCACTCTGATACGCGATAGGAGCGCAACTATCAGCCAAATGCTCTTCATGTACGAGTCCTGGGTAATAGAACTCCAACATGGTCTCCCGATCGATTTTAAATTCAAGACAGCGTTACGCGCTATATTCCTGTGATCCTCTTATGACTTATACGCGGAACTGAAATTGCTTGCTTGAGCCTCAAGCCTCCGCTCTAGGCTTACGCCCAGTTCGGAGGCTTGGTGCTCAAGAGTTTGGGCCCTACGTACTCGGATTTTGGGTTTTTTATTAATTTTTTGGATGGCTTGCGCCGGTTTTTTGTTAATGTTTTTTGATTTTTTTTGTTGGTTGAAGCCTTTTTTATGTTTTTGTTGATTTTTTTATGTCGTGGTGGAAGGTTTTCATTGTTGGGGCCTACACAGTGTTTTGTTTTAGTCTGAATTGGTAGAGCTACAAACTGTTCTCTTTATTTCCTTTATTTTCTCTCTACGGGTTCGACCGTGCCGTCCCAATCCAAGCTTAAGCGGGCCATTTACGTTCCGATTTGTAGTTGCAGTTAGTAGGACTACTAGTTGGATTTTCGGCTTCACTCACACTCCCACTTGGTAGCAAACTAGCGCTCCAATGTCAGTCCTAGTCGATCAGTATACATCGCTCAGTCAAAAAATATTCGAATAAAGTCTACGCAAAATATAATAATTAGGAGGACGAAAGTGGCAACAGCAACGTTGCTCAAGGTCACTGTTTTCGTACTTCAACATCACACAGGTGTTGTTGGGCGGTTTTCCTCGAATTTCGGTTCGCAGTTAGAGCACTATTATGTACTTTAGAAAGGAACTACAAAGTTAAAGGGGTTTTATTGTTTCATATGGTCAATGGAACTCCAAATGTATAAAACCGCGTAGTGCTACCATTTAAAGGAATGCGTTTTTGAGAAACAGGTGACTTAGTCCTTATGCACTAGGGTGCATGTGGATGAATTCTAGGAATTTTCGTAAATATATATGTACAGAAAAGTTGTTTAAAATTAAATTTACTATCGAAATGTTACCCTTTAAAGACAAAATAATTTTTTTTATAAAAATATATTTATAAAACGAATCAAATAAAACACGAAACCACGCAACTTTTCCTTTTTGCCCCATAACTTTTTACATGGGGTATAGGTATAGGTATTGCTTTACAGAAAAAAAACTTTTCTGTAAAAGTCTGCCACTCGTACCATTTTTGGGCTTTTTTCCGATTTTTTCACAAACATTGTTCTATAACTTTTTTCTACGCAGTTTTAGGTATATGTAATGGAACATTTAATTGAAAGGAAAATCAATTGCATTTAAAACGGTCTATCTTGAAACGTTCTACGACTAATTATAAGTAATATACGGTTCTTCAAAATTTTCTGCTTTTAGAGATTTTTGGTTTTAGGGCTATATTTATTTTAACCTTCTTTAATTTTACTTTTTAGCCCTAATAACGCTTTTTTTATACAATTTAGCATACATGCATTACTAGATAAAAAATAAAACTTATTTTCTGTACTTTAAAATATTCTGTTGTAAAATATTCCAGGTCAAACGATAACCAAGATATGGTTCGTCAAGATGTGATGTTTGCAACGATTTGTTTGTGCCTAAATGTACAAGGAAAGAAGAAGGAAATTTAAAAAAAATACGTAAAAGTTAGTAAAAATAATTGCAAGCATCACATTTTGACGAACCATATCTTGGTTACCGTTAGTCTTAGAATAATTAACGATAGAGGTAAGAAATGTACAAGAAAAAAAGTTATGAGAAATTTAAAAAATAGAAGTAAAAACAAAAAACTTTAGAAGTAAAAAATTTTAAATCTTGCTCAAAATTGGACCTAGAACCTTCTAGAATAGACCATTATAAAGGTAATTAATTTTTCTTTCTACTAAATGTGCCATTATATATACCTAAAACTGTGTAGCAAAAAGGGTAGGTACTACAATGTTTGCGAAAAAATAGGGAAAATGGCCCAAAAATTATGTGAGTGGCGAACAATGAAAAATCGTGTCTCAGATACTGTAAATTCTAAAGACTTTTATTAAACGTTATTTTGAAGAAGAAGGATAAAAGTTTTTTTTGAGAAGTAATACTTATAACTATACCCCCTTGAAAAAAGTTATGGGGAAAAAAGTAAAATGGCGTGTTTGCATGTTCTTTTTGCTTCGTTTTTTGATTATATTTTTGTCACAAAAAATTATTGTTGACTTAAAAAGGAGACATTTCGACATGAAATTTAATTTTGAACAACTTTTCCGTAAATGTATATGTACGAAAAGTGCACAGAATTGACCTAATTGTGCTGTCTAGTGCGTAGGGACTAATTTGCCCATTACTCAAAAACGGTCCATTGACCATATGAAACAATAAAACTTTATTATATGGGCCTATATCCCACAAACAGAGACTATTTCTGTAAATATGAATACATTCAGAAATTCTTTCGCTGTTCATTATGAAAGGCATGCAAGTAGGTATCAAAGTCAACTGACTGAGAAAAGTTTTGATTCGATTTCCGACCCTCCCATTCATTCTCCAACTTCGTCGCCAGTCGGAAGTCGGACCTTCGAATCGTTCCTCTAGATGTTCCTACTCGTACAACTACAACTACATTTCTAACAAGCCTACTCACTGTCCGATATCGGATCCAACTTCGAAGGTTGGATCACAAGTTTGACTAAATATCGGAACGTGAATGGCCTGCTTTAAGCAAGGCATGCAAAAATTACGCGATAACGTCGCCATTAGTAGATATTGTTCAGTTCTATCGTAAAGTGAGCATCGACAACCCCAATTATCTCCAAGGTTCAATATCAGACTTTAACTATTAACCACCCAAACATTTGCCGTACATTTTGATACTGTTTTTTATTCATTTTTAAAGAAAACGTAACCTAAGATGCGTAAATTAATGACAATAATTATTGACAATGTCGAGTTTTTCACTACTACAGTAAACATGGAGTTATTTAAATCATTACAGCCAGATCTACTGAATAATTAGAGAAAGTAGAAGAACTAGATATATCTATATGACTTATTGTACAGAGTATTGTATTGCAACTATTAGTAATCTTTTTTCTTAATTTCGCAAACCACTATAAATCTGTTCAATTTTTTACCAAGTAATTTACTCATTAAGAAGCAAAAACCGCTATTAATCAAAGTAATGCCGACATACCTAAACTGATGATAAATTATTACAGTTTTTATATATAGCCTCGTTTTAAATCAGTGTAATTACCTATCTGCTGATTATATCTATTAAAACTTTAAATGGGATGATATAACTCGCGAGCAAGTGTATACATATTGCAGATGATTTTCTATTTCTATTTATCATATCTATTAGTTACTGTACACTAAAAGAAACGGCCCATAGCCTACTTATATTGGAAGACTTAAATAGTATCTTGCATTAGGACGGTCCAAGAAATACATTCATTTATTTAATAAGAAATATCACATTAACACGAATAACATCAAACACTTCTTTATCAAGTAGGTACAATTTTTAATATCACTCGTTATTATTTCACTCAAAATTCTATCGCTCATTCTTACAACTTTTACTTGGTTATTTTTCATTTCTATATTAGCGGTTACATCAACTCTATTCCTAATTTTTTATCGATGTGGTTTTCATCGATTATGCAGAGGCTTTCAATAGGGTACAGCATGGAACGCTTTTGAAAATATTAAGAAGCCAAGACGGCCATAGGAGAGACCTACGTATCATAGAAAACTTGTATTGGAAGCAAAAAGCAGTCGTACGAATCGATGATCTCCAGAACCTTCAAGAGTTAATGGATTACGTAAACACCATAGGAAGAGAAATAGGTTTAAAAATGAATGTTTCTAAGACAAAATTTATGATATTTAGTCGCCAACCTCACGACAGTGCTTGCCTACAGATAGACTAACACAAGATTAAGAGAGTTACTCAGTTCAAAATATCTGGGATGCTACATTACAAACCAACTAGAACTAAGTAAACAGATCAATTGCAAACGTTTTTAAAAATAAAATCATTCTACTGCAACCACAGCTTAAACCTAAAATTAAATTAAAGAATCATTAAATGCTATATTTGGTCAGTGCTGTTACATGGCATCGAGACCTGGACTCTGAAGGCTGATACGATCAATTTTGTTGGCATTCGGAATTGTTCCGAATTCCCTGGACAACGAAGCAGACCAACGAAGAAGTGTTAAATAGAGCAAATGCCAATCATGAGTTATTGAAAACTATTAAGATAAGAAAAATTTCTACCTAGGGCCATGTTTTTAAAGGAGACTGGCACAGAATCATTCAGCTTATCATAAAAGGTAACATCGGGGCAACAGAGGAATATGAAGAAATCAGATTCGTGATTGGCAGGAATACGCAGTATCAAACAACTATTCTAATTAGCTGAAGAATGTGAACAATTATTGTTAAGTTTTGTATGTTTTAATATTATGTGGGAAGAAAGTAGAGGATTCTAACGTTGAGTACCATAAAAATATGGGAGTTGATATCTTTAAAGATTGGTTTGAAAACATCATTCTCGACAGCTTACTAAGCTTAACTGCAAAGCTTTGATTTGTATTTTCGGTGTTTATACAAAAAAACAATTTATCTAAGTTCTACACACGAAGCAATTTAACAAATTATACGCCCTAGAGAGTATTACTGAAACGCATGGACCAACTATATTAAGGACCGCCCTATTTTTGTCTTTTAAATTCTATTAGAGTTATTTTGGGGACAATTAAAACGAAATATAAGGCGTACAAATGCATTTCCTACATTTGATAAGACGGTGGTGGTAATTAAAAAAGAAGTATCTAATATTACCAAGGAAGACTGGCAGAAAAGAATCGCCAAAATTATAAAACTTAAAGAATTCTATAAGATTGGGCATTTCCAAGTTATTGGTGGAAATAATTTTATTATTAGAAGGAGCAAATGAATTAAGTATATAAATATCTAAAGTAATTCTTTGTTAATTATTGTGTTGTGCCATTAATATTCCAATGAATGCAATTTATATTATGACAAATTACAAGTGTGATAATGAAAAGACTTTCGTTTAAAAAAAGGTGTTATATTTTTAGGTTTTGTATTTTGGAAATAGCAAAGTATGGGGATGAAACTAAACAAAAGGGGAGCTAGACCTACCAGCTAACTAGAGCCGATCACAAGGAATGGATCAAAGGATAATGAAACTATGGCAATGAACGAGGAGATGGAGAGATTATCCATAGAGGAAACAAGGAAAACAAAGAAAAATAAATGTCATCCAAGTGCAATCCGGAAAGGTTCCTGGAACATGAGAAGTATTTATGAAGCGAGCTTTCTAAAACATATAGTATCAGTGATGAAACAAAACAAAGAGAATATCTTGGTAATGCAAGAAACGAAACAAAAGGAAAATAGTGTAACAATGATAGACAATAATGATAGACAACTACAGCCTTTTTCAGTGGTATTGGGGAGACCGAATGTTGGGAACGAGTTTTATAATTAGTGACCAGAGTATAAAACAGTAATTCTATAGTAAGATTGAACTAATATATAATCAAATTCCAAAATATGATGTTAAAATTGTAATACGTGATGTAAACGCCAAGGTGGGGACGTGCGGAAGAGATGTACCGAAAAATTACGGGAGGTAAAGGCAAACATGACGAAAGCAACGAGAATGGGAAGTTCTTGGTAGGCTTTGTGCAAAAAAACAACTTGAGAATAATTATGAATACTTCAATCACAAGAAAATGCAAAAAAAAACATTGATCGCTCCAAATGGTAGAACACGCAACCAAATCGACCACGTCCTAGTGGAAAGCAAGCACGCGAAATTAATAACTGATGTTAGAAGTTATAGAGAGACAGAGGCGGATTCCTATCGCATACTAATAATCATGATTTTAAGAGAAACAATCCCAAAGGTCAGAGAACAGAGAATATTGTATAAAAATATGACGTCATGATAACAAAACTATTTCAAAGCGTCAAGGTGACATCGAAATGGAGTGGGGAATAATAGAGGAACCTATGAAGAAAACAGCTCAAAGTAGGTCAAGTCAAGAAATAAAGAATGGTTTGATGCCGATTGCAAGAAAAGCCTTAACAAACGAAACGAGGTAAGACTAAAATATATGGACAAACCAAGTGACGAAAATAGAAATGAATATGAAGCAGAGAGAATGCATGCGAAAAAGTGTGTAGAAGGAAGAAAAGGGAGTATATGGATAAAAAACTCTAAGAGATTGAAGAACGTTACATTAACAAAAATGTGAGAAACTTCTAACAGGACGCGAAAAGGAACAGTGACCAAAGCGTAAGAAAACAGAATTACTACAAGAGTAAGAGGGGCATATAATAGGATATAAGCAGGGGAAGCTATATAGATAGCATGATCATTTCAGCGAGCTGCTTAATGAAGAACCGGATAGAAATAATGAGGAGCACGTAAAAATAACAGGGGAAGTCAACAACACGACGAAAACAATGGAGACTCCCACCATGGAAGAAATAAGAAAAATCATATATAGCATGAAAAACAATAAATAAAGTGCAGGCAGCTCAATGGTATTACTGCAGAACTAACCAAGCATAGGGAGGACTTACTTATACCACAATAATGCGGATATGTAGCCTGCTGACGAAAATTTGGGAGCGAAAGGAAATGCCGGAAGTATGGAGATCGCAAACCAGTGTGCGAAAGCTACAGGAGTATTACTCTTCTGTATGTAACATATAAGATACTCGCCAGAGACATACAAAGTAAACTGAAAAGGCTTTTAAACGAGCAGGTTGGTGAATACCAGGGAGAATTCAAAAAGGGCAGATCCACCGTAGATCAAATATTCGTGTTAGGAATGATTCAGAGCAGTACGTACTAGCAATAGTTAAAGCTTAGCTTCCCCTTTATAAACTTCAAACAAGTTTACGAGTCTGTGATAAGCCAGTGTCTGTACTGCCCTAAGAGTACTTGGAATTACGAAAAGAGTACCAGACTAGTAAAAATGACCTGAATGAAGACCGACAATAGAGTAAAGACAGAAGTAAGCCTATCAGGAAAATTTTAAGTAAGCGAGATCCTCTGCACACAATACTTTTCAATTTCTTGCTGGAGGTAATAATGAGAGAGAGAAAGAGAGAGAGAGAGAGAGAGAGAGAGAGGGAAAGAGAAAGACAGTGGAATACGAACAGCAGGTATGATTTATGACAATAGAAACCAGATTCTGATCTTTGCGGACGATGTAGTGTTAATGGCAAGAACTAAAGAGAAACTGCTTAGGATTTTCAAAGTCTTTGAAGCGAAGGCTAAACAATACGGACTGATTATTAATGAGCAAAAAATAAAGTATATGAAAATGGGGCAAAAAATCCCATATGAAGACACACAACTGAAGACTACCACAAATAACGAAAGTAAAGAGTATTGTTTCAAATAGATGACGGAGCTTGAGTATCTAGAAGTAACCTTAAAATTAAATAAGAAAAAAGCCAAATAATTAAGAAGCAGGTTTCGAGAAGAAAGAAGAAATATCTCCAGAGAGGCAAAATTGAGACTATACTGAACAATGATCCAACACACGGTCCTGTATGGAAGTGAAACATAGTTTATGAACAAAATTCAAGAAAATATGCTGAATATCTGGGAACGGAATATTTTAAAAAATATATTCGGGGGAGTAAAAGACTATGAAGACGTTTGGAAGAGACAAATAAATGCAGAGATCGGAGAGCTATACAGGAAACCAGAAATTGGCCAGATCGTCAAGACAAATACAGTTAAATATTTAGGGAGAATGACAGATGGAAGGTGGTCAAAAGACTTGCTGTTGAGAGGGGAAGGAAAGACAAGAAGAGAACGACCACGAACAAAATGGCTAAAAGCGTGAAAAGAAGACCTACAAATAATATGGATAACAAATTGAAGAACTGCGGTCATGCACAGAAAACAATGGAGGAAACAAGTAAACACTCTACTCCATGGGCCTCTAGGGCCTGCATATTTTTAATTACATATTTAATTACCAGAACAGCCAGCCGCCGCATATTATCTTAAAGAAGTTAAAATCAAAATCTACAAATCTGAGCATTCTACTATATTTCTTACCGCAACTATATCTTATTTGACTCGCGTATGACATTTAAGCAGCATATTGGGAACATAAAAGCAGCCTTTTAATTTTATTTATTATCAGAAAATTGTCAACAGATTTTTCCGTATATAAGTGATTATTTTGTTCTGTAGTGAGAAGTATTTTATAATATATTAATGTTGTATTGAATTCCGATCAAACTGACAATATTGATTAGATACAGCGTTTTCAGAAAAAAATCTTGACATGAAAATTTTTATTCTGATATTTTCACGGCACTGAACTTTAATCATCTCCAACATTGCAGACTTAAGTTTGATCTTGGCATTTTGCATAGTTTAATAAATGAATGCGTTAAGCTCATTTCGAATGAAGATGATGCAATGTTAATACAACAAAGTGTTGGATATAAACAATGTTTATATTCAAAAAATCATGAAAAAAATGAATCTATAACTCGTCTTCATAACTCGGTTAATGCTATTCGAACACAAATAGATATCTTCATCTCCTTAAAATAATAAGACCACAGATTCGAAGAAGTACCTTTGCAATCGGTCTTTATGACATATTTCCTCAATATTTTATTGCTTATGTAGGAGTATTAAATTGATGCATATTTATATATGCATATTACTTTTTACTAATTGTGTATATCTATTATGTGAAATCTTAATTTTTTATGTTATGTAGGTGTCAACCTTTCATTATAAACTTTTTATTTTGTAAAATGATTTATCCGCTAATAAATAAATAATAATATACCAAATAAATTCCAATTTAGTTTAATTTGTCCTTTCTTAAATAGTAACCTTTCAAGATAGAGTCACAAAAGAATAAGCAACCTGCTGGACTAGTTCCACCACCAAAAACCCGTTATTAACTGCATCGAAAGCAAAAAACAACCAAAACATTGTCCACCTGATAGGATCACGATATAAGAAAGTCGCTGTTTGACCCACTTATTCCGGGGAGAAAGGTTATAGGTAACTACAGACATTGTCGAGATATTCTAATTTAAATAATAAAACAATTTGGTGCAATAAACTTGTTCATTTGTTATTAAAAGGTGTGGATGCTATTCTCATTGCCGAAGATATAGAAACACCGTAACATTATTTATTGCTGTAATAAATATTTGTCGTTTATAAATACATATTATCATTTACTTGCTATTTGATTCGTGATGTTATTTCTAGGTATGAAGATGCTGTCGGATCTGCAAAATAAAATTGGTCTGTAGCAGCAGTTCTATAAAGTAATGACCAAAATCATATGCAAAAGACTGAAATTTTTAAGGCAGGACTAGAAAAGTAATTTAATGTTTTCAATTACTTTTAGTCCTCCTTGCTTTACTGTTTTTGTCACTATTTCATCTTCACCTGGATATCTAGCAATGTCTTGACTATTTTGATAAATAATGTATTTATGCCGGTAGTTAGTGTTATACTTTCCTTTACTCCAATACTAATGCATCCACTAGTGTATTGTGTATATATTGTTCAAATTCTTTAATAATCATTAGTTTTTTCCATCTATTTGGATATTTTTTATCATTTGGGGCATTTATTTGTCAACCCATATTTACAGATTACCCTTTCTTAATCTGTGATCACTACCGGTACTCGTACTGAACTGGTTTAATTCATTGATGTCTTTAAATATTTTTCTTTTATTTGGGATGAAAAAATCGATTCCGTTTTTTGTTTTTCGTCTAACAGAAGTATATAACAGCTATAACCATAATAAGAGACAGCTAAATTCATCATCATCATCATTATGGCTTTACAACATTGCATGGCTCCTAGCCCCCTCAAGATCTTCTTTCCAGTCATTCCTATCCACCGCTTTTCTCGGCCAAGTACGTATTTCCAAGTAAAACACCATCTATTATCCAGCTAAAACCAACTATTCTGAAAAATAGGAAAAGAATTCTACCAAGGAATACATTCAAAAAGAATAGTCAAATGACAATTTAGAAATGGAAATAGAGGAAGTGAAAAAAGCAGGACGAACTATTAAAGTAGAAAAAGCTTACCAAGAAGACGACTTATCACCAAATATGATAAAATAACTAGGCGAGAAAGGAATAGAAATGTTAAGGACTATAATAAAAAGCGTGGAGGATATAAAAGATCTCCAAAAGATGGAAAAACAATTAAATAATAACCATTTATAAAAGCTCATTATCAAACACTATGTAGCTTATCTTTTTCCTTGCCTTTTATCATCCATTTTTGGACATATGCCTCTCCCAATATTTCCGTCGATCTCTATCCTAAGCTTCCGACTTTTATTTTTGCTCTTGATGATGTTTGTTCATATTTGCCTTGGTTAGTGTTCAGGTATGCTGACGATAGTGAGAACACTAGAAGAACAGCAACACCTTGCACAACAGCTAAATATACATTGCAACGATTATGGACTAAAAATAAATTTGAAGAAAAACAAGTTAATGGTATTTACAAAAGCACAAAACACCAAACTTAAGCTAGTACTAGGTAATACAGAAATAGGGCAAATATCTTCGTGCAAATACATTGGAGCATAGATTATAGAAGATACTGATCAGACAAAATAAATAAGACGCCACGCCGCATTGAAATTGCATGGTCAACTTTTAACAGAATCAGAAAACTTTTCTAAAATCACAATATCAGTATAACACTCTGGTTAAGAATATTTCGATGTTATGTTTTCTCCAACCTTTTGTATAAAATTGAGGCCTGGATCCTAAATCAATCCAACATTAAATACCTGGAAGTATTCGAAATGTGGTGTTACCGACGTATTCTTAAGATATCATGAAAGAATAGCCAAACACACGCACAAATTCTCGAACAATTAGGAAAACAATGCGAAGTTTTAAATTAATAAAAATAAGAAAGTTGAAATAATTGGGGCACATCATGAGAGGTGAAAAATACGAACTATTAAGGAATATATTGCAGGGCAGTATAGTCAAAGGCAGAAGAAGCCTAGGAAGACGTAAAATCTCGTGGTCACGCAATCTCCGTGATTGCCAGAATGATTTCCAATTTCCGATAGGAACGGTAATTGAAGAATAGAAGAAGGATCCAGGTTTGAAATCCATATGTCATGATAGGAAGACAGGAAGGATGCACTGGTTGAACACTTTGCTTCTTAAGTATTGAGGTATTTTGCGGTTTTTAAGTATCCAACTGAGCTTTCCATATCCTACTTATGACATTCTTGCTTTTTCGTACTTTAGTTATCTTTATCAAACGATTTATTCCGGATAAAATGGCATATATCTACATTGGACAAAATAGCATATATACAAATAGATATTTAGGCTGATTTATGGATTGAATAATATGTATAAATAAATCAGAAACATATGATTTATATTTCTAAATCAAGCTATGTTGTTACAGTAATAATGGTGGCAAATGCGTTAGAAAAACAAGCAGGTAAGCCTGGCATGAAACCTCAATGCAAAATGCAATCCAAGCTGTTCGTAGTCAACAAATGGGATGGCTGAAAGCTTCGAAAACATTCAACGTTTCATTCTCAACCTTAAGAAGATGAGCTAGTAACTCTAATAAAAAAATTAAAAATAACGAGAAAGGATTTGGTAGATTTTATACTACATTTATAATTGCCCAAGATAACGAACTAGTGGAACATTTGGAATTATTAGAAGCGCGATTATTTGGATTGACCTGTAATAATTTGAGAAGACTTGCTTATGACTTGGCAGAAGCGAATAATTTTGACCACAGATCCAACAAGGAATCGAAACGTGCTGGATGGGACTAGCTTAAATGCTTTAGGAATAGATATCCCGATATTTCATTAAGGAGACCTGAAAATACCTCGATAGCTAGGGCAATCGCATTCAACAAACCAAATATAGCAACATTTTTCAAAGCATATCAAGAAATTATCGGCAAATATAATTTTCTCCCGAACGAATCTTCACTGTTAATAAAACTGGAGTGTCCACCGTGCTGAATCCACCAAAAAGATTTGCTGCTACTGGTAAAAAACCAGTTGGGGGTTGAACGCGAAATACATGTTACAGTTGTTTGTTGTACGAAATCAATTGGAAATTACATTTTTCCAAAATTTATATTTCCAAGAAAAAATTGGAATTTTTTCGCACAAATGAAGAACCGGAAGGATTACAGGTGAGATATTTTTCAAATAGTTAAAGCACTTCCAGAAATTTACTCATGCAACCAAAGAATCACCTATTTTTCTGGTTTTGGATGGACACATTAGCCACAAGTACCGGAGCGTATTGCAGTATGCAAAAGAAAATGGCATAATACTCGTTTGCTTGCTTGCTCATTACAGTCATCGCATCCAACCATTAGATATTTTATTCTTTGCACCTTTGAAAGAGTATTTGAATAGGGAGAGGAGAAAAAAATAAGGAATAGTGAAAGAAGGCCAATTTCTCAGATGCAAGTCGCCGGTGTCTTCCGAGTAGTATACGAAAAGGCAGCTACTGTCGAAAATATAGTAAGTGGCTTTAACAATACAGGTCTCTGGTTGGTTGATCCTAATATTTTCCCTGATTATCTGTTTTCAACTCTGATTAAATTCATGAAGATCAACTATATCGCAAATTGAAAAGGATAAATCGTACGATTAAGCAAACAACACAAAAAATGTTATGTGCTTTATTGTACTGGATGCCATAAGTTCTCTACTATCCTCGTCAAAACAAACAACTTAACGTAAAAGAAAATCCACTCCAACTGTACTCACCAGCAGTCCCCTCATGGCGGAAGTCAAACAAAAAGAAACAGAGAAAATTCAAAGGCAAACTACAAGAGAGGTTAAGAATAATTGAAATGGGCCCAGAAGAATCATTTGAAAGTGAACTTGATGATGACGAAGATGACGCCTTTTGCTTATTTTGTTACGAAGCGTTCTCAAAATCCAAACCAGGAGAACCACGGATACGATGCTGCAAATGTAAGCAATGTGGACATGTTTTTTGTGTAGGAATTGCACCAAAAACATACATTTGCGATGTTTGCATTTGAATGTATGCCGTTTTGCCCTGAACTATTAAAGGCTAAAAACACTTGAAGTTTTTTATATTTTTGTTAAAAGGGCAACTGTTGATTAGAATAATTTGTGATATTAGTGACAATAGTAGAACCTCAGATCTCTAGCGCAGAGGAGTTGCATTTCATGATTTTTTTTATATTCATATGCCATTTTAAAGAGACTTTTTGAGATAAAACGGTTAATGCATTTAAACTCATGTTTAATTTTTGCTGTAATGGATGATTCGTTTTGTTTCTTACATCTATCAATATTACATCTGACGCAGTTTCTACTTTTTCTTTAAGTTGACTTGTGTTAAAAGTGTAACACTTAGTCGTTGAGATTATTTATATAAAGCTATGACACTCAACATTAACAACACACATATAAAATCTTCTTCTTCTTCTAATGGCGCTACAACCCTTTGTGAGTCTTGGCCTGCTTAACAATGTTCTTCCATTCTGCCCTGTCGGATACTTTCCTTCGCCACTGCCTGATGTTCATGGTTTTAAGATCCCTCTCTACGTCGTCTATCCATCTTTTACGGGGCCTTCCTCTTGTTCTGTTTCCTTGGGGCTTCCATCTCTGGACTACTTTTACAGCTCGATTATCTGGCATTTTTTCTAGGTGACCAAGCCAGTTTAGTCTTTGTGATTTTACAAATCTGACAATATCTGCGCTCTGCATTAGTTCATCCAGCTTGCGGTTCATTTTAATTCTCCACGAACTATCGCTGCATTGGGTTGGCCCAAATATCTTCCTTAGTATTTTGCGCTCAAATATTCTTAGTTGATTTTCATCAGTGGTTGAGAGGGTCCACGTTTCACATCCATATGTGACCACTGGTCTAATTACTGTTTTATAGATTCTCAGCTTAGACTCACGATTCAGTAACTTACTTTTCATTAAGTCTTTGTATGCATAAAAGCACTTATTACCGCTAAGAATCCGTGCTTGTATTTCTTGACTAATGTTGTTGTTGTCATTTATTATTGAGCCTAGGTAGGGAAAAGTGGAGGCATATTTGTAGGTATGGTTGTCTACCTTCAGATTCTCATGTTCATTCGATTTTGTGCACTCCATATATTTTGTTTTGTTTTCATTTATATATAGACCAAACGTAGCAGCTTCTCGTTTCAGTTCTATGACTTTTTCGCTCAATACCCTTTTGTTGCGGCTTATTATGGCAACATCATCCGCATATGCGCATATTTGCATAGATCTTGTATTAATACAGCCGTTTACATCCAGTTTTCTAACAACAGCTTCTAAAGTTAGATTAAAAAGTGTTGTTGATAAGGCATCCCCTTGTCTAACTCCATTTTCAATATCAAAGGCCTGCGTCATATCTCCATCTATTCTCACCATAGCTTTGGAACCCTCCAGAGTCATTCGTATAAGTTTAACCAACTTATTGGGTATCCCTAACATCCCTAACACATATAAAATATAACATATAAAATAATGAACAAAATACATTTTAAAATTTAATTAATGATAGTAAAACTTCGTTTATGACGTCTTTTAATGGTGTGTTTTAACTGATCCATAGAGAACAGAAAGAAAAAACAAAAAAAGTATGATTAAAATTTTTTTTTTAGTTTTTGGTGTAACGTCCCGGCCAAACTTTCTGACTGCAGCCCTAATAAACTATGTTGTTTGTTTATATCGACAGTCAATAATATCCAGTATTTCTTATATACCTATATATATATATATATATATATATATATATATATATATATATATATATATATATATATATATATATATATATATATATATATAGTGGGTGATCAAATTATTATGATCAGTCACAAAAGTTTAAGTTTTTCAAATTTGTTCAAAAATTTTATAATAAAATCATATGCTGCTATACGATTAAGGTATGCCAATATATTTTGTCACTAATAACCTTACTTTTTTGACGTTTACAGCTCTAGAACTGTCATTTGTGTCAAATTAGGTGACAACATACACATTGTGGTGAATGGACCGTGGAAGTGATGACGTAGATTTTATTGACATCTGTCAGTTTCACTTTCCAAACAAACCTTGTTTAGTGTGGATAATTTGTATTTTTCGTTATTTTTTCATTTTTTTTACAGAATCTTTCCGCTTTTTGCAATATTTAAGTATTCTAATAGTTACTACAACAATTTTACAAGGTTGTGTAAATAATAAAGCATGTTGTTTTATAAAAATAGCAATAAAATGCATGTATCAATAAAGTGTTAGAATGTCTTTAATTTAAACTTTTAAACTATATTTCATAGAAATAGCACACTGAATTATGATGGTATTATCGTAAAAACACTATACTTAAAAGAAAAAGCAGCAGAGGAAGCAAAATGTTAACTTTATAGAAATTAAAAAGTCTTGAGATTGGACATTTCAACTTTTGTTTGGAAAGTAATTGACAGTTGTGACGTCACACTTCCACTGTCCATTTGCGCTTGGAGTTTACAACTGAATTAGTATGTTTTGTATTGTTTTTGAAAGATTAGTATCGTTTTATCTTTATAGTATGTTTTATTAATGTATTAGTGGTGATTTTGAGTAAAAAAAAACTATCAGTTTTAATTTTAAAGACATTTTCAAAACATTTCGATTTTTGAAAAGAAAATCGTAATGGGTAAGGCTAAAAACGTCCCTGCGTCTAAAATGGTGGAGATAAAGACACTTTTAGTGAATACAAAGCTTTCCCAACGTCAGATAGCTTAACAATGCCAAGTAGTGCAAGCCACAGTGAACAATATCAAGAAAAAAAATTGATACCAACAAACCCTTGACTCACCAGCGTACCCAAAAATGTGGTCGAAAGCGTGTCACTACACCCAGAGACAAAAAAAAAATGAAGGATATCTTCGTAAACAATAGAAAAAAGCCAAAAAGCATCCGCACGCAACTTATTCGTGAAGCTGGGATGCCAGTTTCTGACATGACAGACCGCAGAAGGCTTGCTGAGCAAGGTTTCAAATCATGTCGTCCTGCCAAAAAACCAAAGTTGACCATCGCAATGATGAAAAAGAGACTGGAATGGACCAAAGAACACCAAAATTGGACAATTGAGGATTGGAATAAGATAAATTACGTCACTACTAAAGTTTAACTCCCTATAACCACTGAAACTGAATGACTGAGTGCGTGAAAAATATCACAAGGATTGCATAGTGGAGCGAGTAAACCATCCTCTCAAGATCATGGTATGATCTGTAATCAGCAGTAAGGGCACAGGGAGGCTGTACATTGTAAATGGAATGATGAATCAACATCAGTATATTGAAGTTCTGGAAAGAAAGCTCATGCTACAAATCAAAGACTGGTTTGGCGAATCGGAGGATTTAACCTTTATGCACGATTCAGCACCGTGCCATAAGGCAGAAACAGTAACATCGTACCTGGAAAAAAAGAAAATTGAAGTACTGAAGTGGCCAGGTAATTCCCCAGACCTCAATCCGCTCGAAAATCTATGGGAGCTTATGAAGAGGGGGATTTCCCAGAAAACTGTCACAAATAAGCAGCAGTTAATTGATAGACTCATTGCCACCTGGCACAGAAACGATAAAATAAAAGAAGACTGCCTGAGAAACATTCAAAGCATGCCAAGGAGGATCAAAGCTGTCATCGAAGCTAAAGGAGGTCACACAAAATATTAAAAAAAAATGTTATTCAGGGTCAAAGAAAAAAATATTTTAAAATTTTGTAAAAGAATGTGTTTATGATCTATTTTTATATTATATTCACATCATTAAACGTTTATATGCAGTTTTATTCTTTATTAAACAGCAAAATACAAAGTTTTTTGAAGTGATCATAATAATTTGATTACCCACTCTATAAAGTGGTAGTAAATACTGATCCATCTACTTTCGAAAACCCAATAGGTGGCGGAAAAACAAGTGTTGGCCAAAAGAAGCCAATAGGAATGATAAAGAACAATTTACCTAAGACAATCTTTTTTTAGGCCTATGTATTCACATATATATTGTAGAACACATAAAAATTAATAAAAATTTATTCAAAAAAAATATCAGAATGGAGCTCTATAAGTAGGATAAATAGATATCGGTCTAAAATATCCTGAAGAAACGTAAGTAAACAAAAGCATGTTAAAAAGAGGTAGGAGTGATGGGGAATGGAACAAGAGAGATAAATGAAAAGGGCTGAGCGATTAAATACAATGAAAACTGTATGAATATTCTTGAGTATAGATTAGCAGAAATATTTGTTTTATATTATGTAACACATATAGCTGACCAATATTGTCATTATTATTTATTACCGTTTTTAATTCGAAAATGCATATTTTAAATTAATATTTTTGATTAATTTTTGCCGTTTCATATTTGCATAAAATATATGTAATTATACGGCTGCAGACTGGCCTATTATAGTAATTTCTGGTTTCTCAACAACTTTCCCTATCATGATCATCGGCCGATGCGTTTTTTAATTTGTCGGTCAATGTCTGAAAAATCCCTTCTTGTGTTGACCGCTTGTAGGAAGTGAAATGACCCAAATACTACTATCGCGTCGAATCAGCCTCCAGACTTTATGATCTTCTTTATATACGGAGTGTTGTGTACGTAATTGTAGTTTGCCGCAACACGGTTGGCGATTCTCATGATTTTATCTGACTATGAAATTTCTTATTAACTTATTTTCTCTTCTCAGAAGATTCAGTATCTATATCGGTATCGCAGCTTTTTTGTCTTAATTCTATGTGATAGTAAAGACGCAAAATTTGTAGTGTAGTATTATTTACTTGCACAATCTGGGCTTACTCAGGACATATCAACAGACATTATTTTAGTCTGATTGAGAATGAACCACACTTTCAGTTCAAAATACAATATTTTGTATATTATATACGGTATTAAATTAAGGCTTAAACACCCGAATGCCGAATATCCAAGGTACCCAGCCAATGAAGGGCCCGATTCTGACCAACGAGGTCTTTGTAATGTTTAGACTTCGGCAAATATGCATATTGCATATTTTGCATATTGTGCATATTTTATGCAAATATTTCATATTTTGGCATATTTGTATAAAAGTTTGCATAAAGTGCATAAAAGTTCAGATTTTTATACTGTATTTGAAAATTTTTAAACATACCAATTTATTTCAATTCTTGTATAAAATTTTGTAGTCATTTTAATCTAGAAATGATCTAAGTACGTAATCTCTACAGGTTCAAAACATTTACAATTTCAAAGAAGATCAATTTAAGTAGCCCTCAACATTCTTAGAAAGTCTCGGTCACTGAGGCATTCAGTTATTGGATAATCGCTAAGGGTTCGCTCATTTGCATTTTATGATCTAATCCCCAAATCCATCTACAATTTATTGTATCTTAACAGCAGGTAAACGGCTAATAGTTTTGTTCCTAATTTAGGGATTTTCCAGAATCTCCCAGTTTATTGAATTAGGTACCTAAACATTTCTAATTTGATGCTCAGATTTGTAAATCATTTTTGTTTTGATATTCAAAGCGTAAACACTCGTTGTGCGTAACAAAAAGGAAGATTGTGATTTTATAATGCCTAAAACAACCAGTGCTTCAACTTGGATTAAACCTTATAAAGAGCTGTCTATGGATATGGGAAAACTCTACTGTTCAGTCTGTGGCAAA
Source organism: Diabrotica undecimpunctata (assembly GCF_040954645.1). Classification (NCBI taxonomy): domain Eukaryota; kingdom Metazoa; phylum Arthropoda; class Insecta; order Coleoptera; family Chrysomelidae; genus Diabrotica; species Diabrotica undecimpunctata. The sequence goes on along the minus strand of NC_092809.1, from coordinate 39,322,526 downwards.
ATTGTAAGTATCTAATATTTTCTATTAAATATCTAATATTTCATACATACAGGGTGTTTCCAAATGACACTTACAACGTTTGACTGTAGATACTTCTCGAAAAATTGAACAAAACGATATAGTTAATGAGGGGTCAAACTTATTTACTTTTCGAGATACATGGTGTTAAAATTAAAAAAAATTAAATTCTTTTAGTTAATAACAACAATACCTTTAAAACCAATAAACGTATTTACTTGAAATTTAGTACTCGTAGGTTGTTTTTAAATGAAAAATAGCTTCCTTTAGTGAGAAAAAATTGTCCATGGTACAATACAATGGTGTGTATTTAGAAAAATTTTTCACCTTTACTTTTTTTTATGAAGTCAGCTATTCTAAAACACAATTATTTTTATTGTAATTGAATTAACAAAAAAAAACTTTTGTTGAATTTTAAAATAAGTTATATGATGTACTAATGGTTAGTAACAAAAACTAATTTGTGGATTAATACTGCATTTAAAACACTTAGCGAGTGTTTTTTTTTCCAAACCAGTTATTTGATTAACCAAAAACACCTTGTATATTTTTATATTTTAAAGGTTGGGTTAAAATAAAGGTTTTTATTTTTATTTATAGATAGCATGGGAGAAGAAATTTCAGATAGACCAACATGTGAGAACTGCTTCACACATTGCAAAAAAAGGAAAAATAGGAGGAAAACATCAAACTTCAATGGCTAAATGTTTCCAATCTACTTCAAAAAAATTAGATGAGCAAGAAACTTTTAATGAAGACTTGTGTCGCGCATTAGTGTCTGCAAACATACCGCTTTCAAAATTAGCAAATGTAAATTTTAGTTCGTTTCTAAAAAAATATTGCAAACTTAATGTTCCAAGTGATCGGTCTCTAAGAAGAAATAATGTGAACGGGCTATACTCGTCGGTGTTAATTAATATTAAGGAAGAAATTGCAGATAATTATTTTTACATATCTGTAGACGAAACCACTGATTCCTCAGGAAAGTATATTGCTCATCATTACCTTACCAAAATCTCATCTTATTTCATGCCAGCAACTTGAGAAAACAAATGCTTTAACAATTTCGCGTTTTATACAAGAAACATTAGCAACTTTTTTTCTTCCGACAACTATTCCTTCTAATAAATTACTGCTTATTTTATCGGATACTGCTCCTTATATGGTGAAAGCAGGACAAAATTTAAAAATATTTTTCCCAGATTTAATACATGTTACTTGTGTGCGCATGGATTAAACAGAGTTGCAGAGGAAATACGAAAAAAGTTTCCTCTTGTAAATACCATGATATCCAGTGTCAAAAAAGTATTTCTTAAATCTCCTATAAGAATTCAACTTTATAAAGAAATGCTACCTAACATTCCTCTTCCACCACAACCTATTTTAACGCGATGGGGAACATGGTTAGAAGCAGCTAATTTTTATGCAGATCATTTTGTTAAAATAAAGAACATAATTGATACGTTAACAGATGAAAGTTCCCAATCTCTTTTGGATTCTAAACAAACTTTTCAGAGTAACTTGCTTCAACAAGAACTTTCATTTATAAAATCAAATTTTAGTTTTGTTCATAAAACAATTACTCAGTTAGAATCACCAAAACTGTCATTGTTCGAAAGTACAGCATTAATAAAAGAATTTGCGTCATGTTGTCGGAACGTTAGAGGTAATATTGGAAAAGATATTTTAAAAAAATTTGAAGCTACTATGGAAAAAAATAAAGGTTACCATATTCTTTCTGAAGTAGTCAGTGTTCTAGCTGGAAATATTTCGGAAACAATTAATTTAGAACCAAATGTTTTGGTTAGTTTGAAAAATGCTCCCGTTACATCAGTTGATGTTGAACGAAGTTTTTCCATATATAAATATATGTACTCAGACAGAAGCCACAAGTTTTTGTTAGAAAATTTTGAACACCACTTGGTCATTTATTGTTACCATAATTCTAAATAAGTTTATTCATACTTAAAAATGATGTAGTTACTTAAAATAAAATGTAAATCTTAATGAATAGTAGGAAATATTTAGTTATGTACACTTTTTTTTTTAAATAAAATTGTTACTATTTTACGATTTTTTTATTTATTTGTATGCATATTTTGTAAAATATTTGCATATTTTCGGGTAAACACGTACATATTTATGCGCATATTTTCTACATTTTTATTTGCATATTTGCCGAAGTCTAGTAATGTTCCTGTATACGATATTCACACCAGATATATTTTTCGTTACACTATTCACTATTCCTCGGTAATTTTCACAATTGTTCTTATCTCTGGGTGTAACAAAAAAGTAGGTCTAAGTACTAGTACTAAGTTACCTTAGTACAAATGTACACATAAAAAAAGTTACAGCCCTTTGAAGTTACAAAATAAAAATAGATTTTTTCAAATATATCCAAAACTGTTAGAGATTTCATATTAAAAATGGACATGTAGCTTTTTTATGGCAGGAATATCTATCAAAAAATGGGAGTTTTGTTCTTTTAAACCCCCCAAATATTTGTATGCTTTCCAATTAAATTATTGTGGTACCATTAGTGTTAAACACAATGTTTTTAAAACTTTTAGTACTTTTTCGATAAGCCAGTTTTTATCGAGTTGAGGCTACTTTTTTATTGTTTTAAAAATTCTCTAGTCGGCTGTATAACACTTGTTGCTATGATAACTATTTTATATTAGCATCAATAATACATATTGTCACTAACAAATATTCCAATTATTGTGCATTGAAAATTATTAGGAAAAACTAAATTTTCTATTACAATGGTGTACACGTTTTCAGAAATGGCAGATATGCTTTTAATTCTAGGTAAGTTTGAGCAGGCTAAATTAGGGTTTTAGATAATTAAAAACTATTGGTAGTTTGGTAATTACAGGTGAATACCAAGGGAATATAGCAGCACTTTCAAGGCGTTATGCAAAAAAATATCCTAATCGAAATGCACCAGGCAGACGATTATTTCTTTCCATGGATCGTCGTTTACGAGAGACAGGCACATTGCGACCGCAACTTGTTGGTAATATTGGTCGACCAAAATTATATACAAACGATGAAGAGATTTTGAAAGAAATTGAAGAAATCCTTGAAAGCAGTGCAGAAGTAGTACCGGCTCAATTAGATGTTTCTCACATGATGATTTAGAGAAGATTCAAGGAACAGCAGTTTCAATGTTGTCACTTAATACCCGTTCAAGAATTACTGGATGAAGATTATCCTAAAAGAATGGGGTTTTGCGATTGGTTTTTAACAAGCACATCTGGGCCGAAGAAAACCCACAAGCAAAAAAAGTCTCTCATCACCAAAGAAATTTAAATGTTTGAATAAGAGAATATTATGTCGATTAGTATCCTGGACGTTTCTTGGTCACCCAGAAGTGCAGATCCTAACCCAATTGACTTTTGTTGCTGGGGTTTTATGAAAGGGTACGTATATTCCGTACCAATTATGAACATGAACGAACAACAATTAAGGAATATAATCATGGAAGCTGCAAATCGATTTCGTCAGAAACCCATGATTTTCCAAAATATTCGATTTTTGTTTTTAAAATGGTGTCGAATATGTATTCAAGAAAGTGGAGGCCATTTTTGAACATTTGTAAAATCCACCAAATATTTGTAAATGGTTAAGTTAGATTATAGAGACCTGATAATAATATGAAAATGTATTTATATTTTACAGTGTACAAATTTCACTATTATTTTTTGTAAAGATATCCTTGCCATAAGAAAGCCACATGTAAATTTTCAATATAAAATCTCTAACAGTTTTCGATATATTGGAAAAAATCGATTTTCATTTTCTAACTTCAAAGGGATGTAACTTTTTTTATGTGCACATTTGTACAAAAGTAAGTTAAAGAATACACCATTTAATTTATGACCTACCTTTTTGTTACACACTGTATATAGTACTGAGATATAATGTCTCCCATTCGGACTTTCGGAGAAATTTCGCTTGTGTTTATGCATTCTTGAAATAGTTGCCGAAGATGTTCGTATAATTTGTTCGTTCCGGACTTAACAATTCTCTGGATATATACCCTGGTCCGAGTTCTTTTTTCCTCTTCAGCTGTTTACATACATGCATAATTTCTGCTTTTTTTAATCTTGTTTGCGAGCCTGCTATTGCAATTATATCTCGATTTTGGTTTGCACGTTCTTAAAATTCTACTCTATTCTCTACTAAAAGTTCCTTGAAATACTCTTCCCTGGGTTCCATTAGGTTTTATACTCAGTATTATGTCTTTATTATTTTCACAATTTCTAGCTTTCTGTGCTTCTGGTTCCTTCTAGATAAGTATTTATTTATTGACAGTTTCTTTCCCAAGACTTGTTCTTCCTCGTACAAATGTTTCTTCGTACGGGTGCTTGTTTTTCTTTAAATTTTATTTTGTCTTTTATTAATTTAGAACTAAAATGTTGTTGGTATAATATATTGTCTTCTACATTTTATTTCTTCCTCTATTTCGCTATTCCACCAGTATGGTTTGTTTATTTTTGGTTTTACGTAGTATCCCATTGCTTCGTCTAAACAGTTTTTCAGATGTTCGTATCATTGATCAATATTTTTAGAGACGGGAATTTGTATCTTCTCATCCAATCTATATAACAGCTCATCAGGCCTGGAGGCCTTTGGCTTCTGTTTTCTTTACTATTTTTCCACTCATCTCTGGTTTTCACCTTTTCCTTCCAGTCCAGTATTCTTAGTTTTCTTACATCGGTTTTAATCTCTTCTAACCACTTCTTTTTTGGTCTTTCTCGGCTGCGCTTTCTACTCACTCCTCCTGTTAATACTTCTTTTGCATGTCTGTCTGTGGACATCGTGTAAACATGTTCCATCCAACGTGCTTTTTGTGCTTTTAATTTTTGTATCAGGCCCAGTTGCAAAAATTACAGCATGCTGCAGTGGGTTTTAGTTCAACAAAGGGTCTTTTACCTTACAATGGTTTTCATTTATAAAATTCTAAATAATTTGGCCCCTGCTTACTTTTGTGAGTTTATTACACGGAATTGTGATATTCACAATTACCCTACTCGGAATTACCCTACTGGAACCTCTTTATACTGTGCTCGAGGTAAGTACAATTTACACATTGTAAAAGCAAAAAGGATGGCTACAAGAAACTCTTTGTTATTTAAGGGTTTTGATCTTTTTAATGAGCTTCCTCAACGAGTTAAAAGTTGTTCATCTATACAAATGTTTAAAAGCAAATTAATGAACCATATTAAAAGCACCAATAGTTAGGTAGTTGTTTTGTAGTCATGTTTTATATTATATTATTATTATTTTATATTTTTTAATAAGTGTAGGTACTATATTTTAAATGTAATTGTTATTTTTATCTTATGCATTAATATTATAAATTGATTATTTTGTATGTATTAGGGATTTCCCTATTTTTGAATAAATAAACTTCTTCTTCTTCTTTGTATGATGCTTGGTTGCTTGTAGAGCTTCCTTGTTTTGTTCTTCTTTTCCATACGCCGTCATTGTCTTTTGTCCCTCCATATATGAGAGGATAAAAGCGTAATATATCTTTATCCCATATCTTTTTATCTCATCGATCCTATTTCTGTGTATTTTTCTGGCTTTATCACCCAAGTTTCGCTGCCATATATAACCGAAGGCTGCATAATCGTTTTGTAAATCCTGATTTTCGTATTCCTGGATATTACCTTAGATTTGATCAATATGTTTAGTGCTCCTACAGCTTTACTTCCTTTAGCGATTCTTTTTTCTAGTTCAGTATCTTCTTCGGCTCTATTTGTAGTCGTCACGCCAAGGTATTCGAATTGATCCACTTTTTCAAGACACTATTCACTATTTTCACTTATTCTTAGGTTATGTTCGAACTCTATTTTCTTTACTCTCATTTCAAAGTTTCAATTTTTTTAATATTATTTCCATTTTTTTGAATATTTTTTTGAGTTCTGATTTTGATCTCGTAATAAATGCAATATCGTGTGCAAAAGCGATAACTTGTTGTCTCTTGTAGTATATTATACTATATGTCTCTACACCACCACTTTGTCGTAGGATGGTTTCTAGGATAAAGTTAAATAAAGTTGTGGACAGTGGATCTTGCCGTAAAAGTCTCTGATAACCTTTCTTCCAGGATTACTTTATTAAGGTCATTTCCACTAACTTAATAAGTTTGGTAGATATTTTTAACAGATTTATCCCTTCGTATCATCGCTCATCCAATCTATTTTTGAATAATTCTTGGGTACTTTCTTCATCTAGGCTTTTGATGTTGAATCTTCGTTCGTTTAGCTTTACTTTCTTGTTAATGTCTATATCTGTCTCTCTCTTTTGTCTTCGGATTGGAAAGTGTACTTTTGAACTTAATTAATGGTGATCGCTGCTGCATGTCGCGATTCTCCGAACTCTTACATCTTGCACTCATGTACTCTCAGTTTTTCTCTCGGTTTTTTGCTTTGTTCCAATGCAATCGAATATTGATTTCATGTTTCTTGTTTCATGAACCCACGCATAGCTGTGCATCAATTTTTGTGGGAAGTATCCATTTAATAGTCTGAATTAATTCTGGTTGCATAAATCTATGAATCTTTTACCTTTGTTGTTTATTGTATCTTTTCCGTATTTTCCTACTATTCCATCCCCATCTTCATAACTCTTCCGAATCTGATCAAAAAACGCGTCTTTTAGCTAATGCGTCGTTATTTATTGCGTATACGCCCATAACTGTTAGTTTATATCCATGAAGCTACTTTAATTAATATTTTACTTCTAGCACCCCAAGTTGTTATGAAATTTCTTAGTCTTCTGTGAATCATCAAAGAAATTCCCTGTTAAACTGTATATTCTTTTCGTATTCCATTGTAAAAATGATAGTGTTTTCCTACAATTTCAGAGCCGCTTCCCTTCTTTTTGTTTCAGTAATAACTGCTTTAAAAACCAAATTAACAATGTATAGAACACTTATCCTACCAGTGCTGACATATGGTTTAGAAACATGGACCATCTCCAAAACAGACACAAATTGTCTGCTTCTTCGAAAGGAAGAAGCTACGCAAAACAATAGGCGCAATCTGTGAGTATGGTATTATAGCGATATAATTTCGAATTGTACGAGAAGTCTAAAGAAATAGTTAATGGTAGAGATGTAATATCCTTCATAAAAATAGGTAGGCTTTGATGGGCTTAACATGTGTCAAGATCTAATGAAAACTACCCATCCAGACTAACCCTATTAGAGGCACCAGTAGCAAATAAGAGTAGAGGTAAACCAAAATTGAGATGGAGACGGATGATGTGGACGAGGACGCGAGGAAGATCGGCGCAGCGAACTGGTAACGTTTAGCGATGAACAGAAACGACTGGCGAAATAGACTGCGGGTGGTCGAGGCTCAACTAGGGCTATAGCGCCACTGATGATTATAAGGAACAACTATTTTATCTATTTTGAGTTCTGTTAATTCATTTGAGACTTTATTAAATTTTTTTGATACACCTTGAACGTTTTATGTACCAAAAAATCGTGTCCCTTTTCGAAGCTTAGGTCGTATTTGTTGTTCCCTTCTATTCCGAGGCGTGAAAACTGAAAACCCAATCTAAAAAGGACCAGGGGTTTGGCTTCTGAGTCTCCTTCCCCTAGATTCATTGCGGGATCTACGTTAACTGACTTCGTCCATCCGGCCTGTTGGTCCGCTGGTGGTATTTTATTACCCACTTACCCTCCGGAAAATTCCGAAGAGATCATTTCCGTATCCGCAACTTAGGAACGCGCCCTCTAGGGGTGACAGACTCCCCAGAGACATACCTCTATTTTTACTTTATTAAAAAGTATATTTTTAAAAATCATGTATTTAACACATTTTTTAATCACCCTGTAGATTTAACCCTCTGGTCTTCAGTTTCACACAATAAATTTCTAATAAGCCCACACTATCTTCCCTGAGATCACGTAATTTCTAATAGAAAAAAGACAGTAGACGTAATGAATGTAGCGACGTAATCAGTTCCTTTCTTAGAGAATCAGCCGAATTGTATTTTCACATCATGATTTGCCTTATTAATCGCTTCCTATTTGTACGATTCGCGAATGCATTAACTCACTCGAAGTGACCTGATGGATAGTGAAAGGGGCAGATGTTCGTTCGATCATAATTACCAACCAGCTCGGGAAAGATGTTATAGTCTATTTCAGCATTCTTGACACATGCGTCACCACATCATACACAATAATTAAACATAGATACGCATTATAGACACGCATAGATACTCATACATATAATTAGATGTAATTAGATGTATAAATGCTATTAACAGAAATATTTGGGATGTAAAGGATAGTGATGTCCAACGTATAGCCTCTCCTATCCAAATGTCAACATCAACTGTCCGTGTGATGATCTTCATTCTAATCATTTGATGCATCTTGCTAGATAACAAACGAGGCTCTAACGAGACGTCCCAGTGATTACAGGTATAGGCAATCCCCCACTTACTGACCAACGGCTTAGGGCAGATGCTTTGGTAAGTAGTAGGGCATTCTTTTGTCCTGGGGTTGCGAATTCGGCCCCGAAGGCGAATGAGCCAAAATAATTTGGCCAACGGCTAAGGATTTAGAAGGTAAGGAGAAACCACTAAATTAAAGATCCCTTTGGATATTCCTTGAAATAATTATCTGATATATCCGACAAAAATGAAGCAAAGGCCAGTTTCAAGCAGATCTTAGATGGTCCAATTGTGCTAAGGATCCCCTAGGTTCAACGTTAAGATATTATTCATAAAATAGCGACATGGAACGTCAATAATTTGTGCATCCCAGGAAAGTTACATAACCTGCTCAAAAAAATGCGGCTCCTAGAAGTAAAATCATTGGTTTTAAGTGAATTGAAGTAGTCTGACTTAGGTATTTTTCACAAAGACAACTTTACGGTGTTCTATTCCGGTATCGACTCCACAAATAATTACTACAGGCATGGAGTTGCAATAGTGCTTGATAATAGAATTACGATGTCGGTTATAGATTACATGCCTGTTTCAAACAGAGTAATAATGGTGAAGTTAGCAGGTAAACCTGCTTCTACAAATATATAAATCAAGTATTAAAGGTCACAAAAAATGATATCAATATCATAATGGGCAATTTTAACTCCAAAGTCGGTAAGAGTAGATGTGTAGATGTGGTAGTAAAAAATAAAATATAATTAACGTTAAAATAAAAGTGAGTGTACGACACTGGATTTTCATACGTCTTTCCGCATTTCTGCGCCTTTAAACGATGAATCACTCTCTCAAATAGTGAAATTATATCATACATACAAATTGCATAGAGAAATCCTGTGAGAAAATAAAAATGGCTATAACCAATGCTGACGAAGTGATCGCAAGTAAAATAAGAAGAAATCACAAAAACGAGTGGATGAAGGAGGAGATACTTGATCTAATGAAGCAACTCAGATAATACAAAATACATCAGAACCAACATAAATACAAGGAAACACAACGTACGATAAGAGCAAAAATTAAAATCGCAAAGGAAAGCTGGAAGATAGAACGGTGTAAAGAATTAAAATCACTAAAAGAAAAGGGGACAGAGAAAGGGGACAGCTTTGGACTACATAAAAACGTTAAAGAAATTTCGAGTGTAAACAAGAAACATTATGAGACTCGCCTGAAGAATAATAAACTATATGCCGATATACTAAGTTAGTAGTTGGCAGATTCGGTTTATAAACTATAAACCGAATCTGCCAACTACTAACTTACCCACTGAAAATTTATCCGGTCCTCTCGTTATTCGTGCCGAGATGGAGTATGCTATTACAGTAGCAAAACTGGGCAAGGCCCCTGGACCGGATGGCATTACTACGGAAGCTATAAAACTATTGGAAGATGACAACATCGACATGCTGATAACAATTTTCAATGTTATATATAAAACACCGGCCACATTCCAACGGATTGGCCTTATTTAACCTTTGAATGATCCATATGAATGATCTAAATCACAAAAAGTGGTAAAATACAAAGACCAGAAACTAATCAGTTTAAGGAGCCATTTGCTTAAAGTATTTCTTCGCATCCTTCACACAACAATCAGAAAGCTGGAAGAGCTAAGCGACGAGACACAATTTGTGTTCAAGAGCGGACTGGGTACAGGTGAAGAAGCTTTCTGCTTGAATACTCTTGTACAAAACTGCATGGACTAACGAAAGGGTATATTCATTACATTCATCGATTATGAAAAGCGTAGATTTAATGTATAAGTAGCACAGACAAGTTTAGTATTCCATTCTATAATATTCTTATATCAAGAATCCGTTTTTAAATTCCAATATGTTTTCCTTTCATGTTCGATTTATTGTCGTAGCTCTGAACCCTTATATCTTTAACTTCGAGCTGCATACTAGCTAGTAACTTGTCTAATAATAGAATTTTATGGTATGTAATAATATGGTATTAACAATGGTATTAGTTTAGAAAAAATTCTAAAATATCTACCTTACCATCAGTAGTTTCTTTCTTCGTCTTTTAGTGCCTATCTGTTTCGGATGTTGGCGATCTGTTTTTTTCTGAGATTTTCCAGCCAGAAAATCCTTTGCCTTATGCGTTTTCCTTCTCTTCTACTTCTACGGGTTTTGCTATCTTTACATTTACTGATATTAAGGTGTTCTGAATAACTAGATCAAATTTGGCCAACATCTCCAATGCCTTAAAAAAATACCATTATATATGATAAAACTTCGTACTAGTCTCTCTGACTGCCAAATTCTGTCTCTCAAAAAAATGAGTTACAGCAATTAGTCTTTCAATGATGGCGCGACATCTCTTTTTCTCTTGATTGTAAACATTTTGTTGTTCTACGTCAATAGTACAATTTTTTCCAGCCTCATCTTTAACTTGCGTTTACGTGAAAAATTTAATTTGTTTATTAATTTATTAATAAAATTAGATGCGGCCTATGGCCGTCCGTTGTTTTGGATCCCCACGTGTGGTGCACTAACGTCACACCTAATAGGTACCACTCCAGGCACCAACAGTTAGCGAAGCTATTTCAGCTATAAGCTCTGCATAAAACACAAGAGTATAGGTAATGGATTTTGACAAGAGCTATGACCTTGTAAATAACAGGTAAACTTGTGTACTGCATCGGCATGACTCATAGCTCTTGTCAAAATCCATTATCTCTATCTTGCCACTCAAATCCGCTCGACATGGATCTGTTTAACATTTCACATGATAGAAGATTAAAAAGTCCACACCCTTTGTACCTCTAATAAATCTAGGAAAACAGAGTGTAATATCTTAGTGTGATGAAATAAGTTTTTAATATGGTGTTATTAAACGTAACTTGTGTTTTTTAGACTTCGTTGCCAGTGCTGTTTATTTATATTACATTCTGTCTATTATCTTTAGAAATTATTTGCTGTATCATAGATTAGAGTTAATTTATTATATGTCTTATTTGGGTTCTTGCCACTGGGACACTTCTCACTATGATATTTTGAAAAAAATTGAGTTCTCTACTGTCTTCTCCTCAGCTACGTTTTTCAAATTGCGAGTGTTGATTTCGACGTTTATAAAGATAATGACACTGATGACATGTTATTTTGTACTGTTGCTACTATAGTGCCTAACTAAAAAACTTATCCTGAATATATAGAAAAGTATCCTTAATAATCGCAGAAAAAGAAAGAAATTATACGGGAAACACAGAAGAACTTTCTAAGATGGAATTGATGTATAGAAAAATTGTTTAACCACAACCGACTATTGCAAGAAAAAATCGAGGCAGAAGAAAGACAAATGTATCAAAAGTAAACAGTAGTCAAGTCATTTAAAAGAATAAAGAATAATAAAGCACCAGGTCTTGATCAAATATACTTCCATTGCGGAAGGAATGGAGGTATGGACCATGACAGAACCAGTAACAAAATAATAATTTTCAGGATGCGGTATTATCTTAGGATGATGAGTAACTTATTTATGTATTGAATTACCAGCCAAAAAATGTAGTGCAAAGTTAAATGTTGCAAATGGCATATTTTGATAGTTTGATAGGAGATTATGACGTGGTGTACATGGAGTTTTGAAAGAAATTAGTGTAGTATTATAGGTAAGTGTCAAGAACGTTGAAATATTCTATATTTTGAATTTGTCTGTGCAATATAACACTGATTTATGGTGGTAATTGTTTCACTTTCTGCATCTATTCACGATCTACTCTAAGACATAAGCTTTTAAAATAAACGTGTAGTCTTATTATTATGATTAAAAGAAAACTTTCCATATTTTGATTATTTTCGATGTTATTAATTTCTTCTTCTTTTTCTTTCTTCGTTATTCTAGACGAATCGCCTGTTTAAACTTCATCCACGTGCATTAGTTCCGATTGTCGCTCTACCTTTTTCTCATCATTCTTCGAGAATAGTGAGCCATGCTTACCATTCCTCTTTCTTTCATTCCGCTAATATATTATTGCACTCTTTTTTACGTGAAAAGTTGTTATTGTAATAGTTATAGCCATATAAAATATTATTTTAATTTCGGTAAAGATAGAAATATAGTGTAAATATAGAAATAATTCCGAAATTATGGCATTTAGATATGGGAAACATAACATAAAAAATAATCAATATTTCTTAAGGACTTTAAACGACAAAAAATATACAGGAGGATCCATTTGTAATAATAAAGTTCATTATATTTACAAAAATACTGAAGACCTGACAACAATGTACATACAACCATAATATTGGCTGCATCACAAAACACTTACACACCAAACTCACTCTGTAGATTGAGAATGAAAAAAAAAACAAAAGCATAATTTTATAAGTATAAAAAAGACCTTAATTTTTTAAAAGGTTTGTATATGCTTTAACGCGATCTGGAAGAGATAAGGAAGGTAATCTAAACACCGATACTGACGAAATATTGAAAACATGGAGAAACTACCGTGGCGAGCTGTAACAAAATAACGAGGTACTAACAGAAAATCAATGGCCTTCTGACTACCCTAGAGAACCTACTGTCTTACTCGCTGAAGTCAAATATGCAATTAAATCGCTAAAGAGAAGTAAATCCCCAGGCATTGATTTAATACCAGGTGAAATAGTACAGTTAGTAGGCAACAAAGGATTACATATCATCCATTCTATCTGTGTCGCTATTAGGAATTCAGGAAAATGGCCATCTGATTGGTGTACCTCAATTTATATTCCGCTACAAAAAAATAAACTACTACCAGATGTGAAAACTACCGCAAACTGTCAATAATAACACATGCTAGTAAAATCTTGTTACATATTATCAAAACAGATTAAAAACCTATCTACATTACCAAATACCTCTGGAACAAGCGGGGTTTTTTTAAAATGTAAAGGTAGACGAGAACAAATCCTGAACCTGAGAGAACTCATTGAAAGTCTAGAGAATTTTAAGTACCTCTGGTTATATGCTTCGTTGACTACCAAAACGCATTTGATTGTGTAAGCTGGATAAATCTGTGGTCCATTTTAATAGAAATGGGCACACCAATGCACCTGGTGACACTTATTAAAAAACTACACCAGTCCAATATAGCAACAGTACGACTAGATCAGAAGTTCTCAAACCAATTCAAGACCGAGAGAGGTGTTAGACAAGGAGGCGTGTTGTCACCTGACTTATTCAACATTTATGGTGAACATGTCATGAGGATGACTTTAGATGGATGGTAGGAAAATCTCCAATTTAAGATTTGCTAATGACACTACACTTATAGTAGCAAATGAGCAAGAAATGTTTAATCTCTTGCGAAGAGTTGAGTATAAAAGCAATAAAGTTGGTCGACAGATTCCACACTATTCAACTGACGAACATGTTACAGGAATACCAGATAGTGGACAGTTTTGTCTATCTCAGGTCTAGTATAACTAACGATGGTAACTGTGAAGCAGACGTATTGGAATGGCAAAAAATGCAATGAGTCTCCTAAGTTAAGTTTGAAAAGACAGAACTATCTCTCAAAATATCAAAATAAGACTGGTGAATGCCCTTGTATTCTCAATATTTCTATACGGGGCAGAGACTTGGACTCTTCGCGGACGCGAGCGCCAAAAAATTGATGCTTTTGAGATGTGGTGCTGGAGAAGATGGATAGCTCATAGGACAAACGTTTCCATTCTAAACCAACTCGAAATTAAATAGGGCTGTCCACAATATGTCTGCAACGTATTCTGCAATTTTTCGGTCACGTGGTTCGCAGAGCTGACGACAGTTTGGAGAGATTAATTGTTTCTGAAAACGTTTTGGGGAGAAGATCAAGAGGACGATCACCAACTAGATGGTCCGACCAAATTAAGAATTCAGCTGGAAACTCATTCTGCGAAGCTCTCAGAGCAGCTGAAGATAGAGACCAATGGAGAAAAGTTGTTAGGAATATTGGAAGAAATCACGATCCTGAGTAATGGGGAAGCGACGAGAGAGAGAGAGAGATATGCTTTTGAATAGATTCTACAGTGATATTAATTCGCAATATTTTTTCACTCCAAAATCAATATTATTTCGCTTATTCAATTTTTTAAATTTCGCAAAAAAACATACTTTCCTCGTTTTGGGTGGTCGCAATATTTTTTCCTTTAGTTTTAATCATAAGACTCTTTCTTACACACCAAAATCTATAAGCATCGTGCAAGCCGTTTGTTGCGCAACAACAATATTTAATATTTTTATTTAATTTTGTATCATGTCATCATATCACACTGTATATTAGTTTTAGATTTATAAAATTCTTTTGTACTATCTAATAATCTGTACGGCGCCGATAGCTTGCTTTTAAATACCTTTCTAGACATAAGCTTCTAAAATCGTCAAAGAATCATAACAATGAAAGGATTAGTAATTTCCAAATTATCGGTTTGAGTCATTAGAAAATTCCCAACAGTAAAGAAAGTTAAAAAATACCCTTCTCAGGTAGTTTTATCAATGAAAGGAGAGTTAAAGCTAATTTTAAATGTAAATATATCCTTTATATACGTCGAAGGTCAGGGGGTGATTTCTGAATTTTAAGAAACGATTACGAGCGGAGTGATTCAAGGGGGTGAATGGACATCAGTTGCTAGCCGGTTTAACACAGTCGGTATATTAATGAGTTTACTCAGTTCATGTCAATATTGTATCACCGACAAGGTATCTAGTTTTATGCACATAAATTCAAACTAAATTTCGTAAATCAGCTATCGTAAGCAAGTTATCGGCGTCCAAAATACGTTGTGGTAATTGTTTAAATAGACTTTCAACAATAGAACGTCAACACGTTCTTTGCGAAACTTTCATTTGTCCCAGTTTTCTGGGTGGTCCTTCAAAAAAGTATAGAAAAGTGAACCTATTTCCCTAAGGCCAAAACTTGCTCTCCAAGGGAAAAAACCAGCGTCCTATGAGTGGTGCGTGAAACAAAGCCATCAGGACAAGGTGTAAGGAAAAACACACCTGCATCTTCGCTCATTGTTTCCGAGATAATTGAGATAAATCACCTTAGATTTGCCGATGATGTTGTATTAATATCAAAAGACAGAGAGAATTGCAGAAAATGCTATTGGACCTATATACAAAATAAAACAAAATAGGACTAAAAATAAATCTAGGAAAAACAAATATCTAACAAACGAATCTCTAGATACATCTGAGGATATAACTCTGGACAATAATAATATAAAAACGGTTGAGTCGTATATATACTTAGGACTTCTTCTTCTTTATATGCCGTCTTCTACCCAATGGTGGCGATCATCAAACGATAGGTTTCTCTGTTTTGTGCCGCATGTATTATGTTCGCAGCTTCTGGTATTTGAAACTATTCTCTTAAGTTTCTCAGCCAGAATTTCTTCTTTCTGCCCAAACCTCTTCTACCTTCAATCTTGCCTTCCACGATAAACTGTAGCAGACTGTATTTTTCATTACGGAACACATGGCCCAGGTATGACGCTTTCCTCCTTTTAACAGTTGTTAACAATTCCACCTCTTTACCCATTCGTCTTAATACCTCTGTGTTGGTCACTCTGTCTGTCCAAGGTATTTTCAGTATGCGTAGATCTAGCCACATTTCTAGAGCCGCTAACTTCTTTATAGTTAACGTCCACCCTTCAACTCCGTAAAGTAGCGTAGAGAGTACGTAGCATTTCGTGGTGCTCCATCGGAGGTTAACGCTTAGGTGAGGGTTGCTTAAGAGCTTTCTCATTTTGATTAATTTGGATCTTGCTATTTCAATTCGGATCTTAATGGCTGGTCACGAATGGATGCAAAAAACAACTAACAAGAACGGATATACACACCTAAGGGAGGCGTACATCAGACTATGGATGGAATAGCTGTTGATAATGATGATGATGATATTTGTAGCCTAGCTAGTAGGTAACCACTTTGAATTATTTTATTTCTCCAACAGTCTTACCTTCTCTTGGACAATAAGGAATTCTAAGAAATCTACTAAAAGTGTTGTTATATGGACCCGAAACTTGGACTCTAATAGCTCAATCACCTAGAATGTTCCCAATATCTTGGACAGTATACAGATATACAGAGCACTGAAGCAGTTTTAAATAAAGTAAATGACATTCGTGAATTATTTAAAAATATTAAAATTAGAAAGATATTATACCTAGGGAATGTTCCTGTAGGAGACCGATACAGAATCCTTTAGCTTATAATGAAAAATATATTCAAGAACAGCAGATGAATTGAAAGGAAGCAGTTGTTAATGCTAAAGAACATTCGCAATTGGACTAAAATACGCAATGTCGCAAATATAATAACAATAAATGAATTATCGTTTTAACTGACTGTAATGCATAACTAATATGTTATACTATGACTAATCCAAAAAAATACATTCAGGATAAGAAGTTTTGCATTTTTAATGGGTTCAAATAAATATGATGATAGATAGTAATAGTTTACGTTAAAAACAGATAACGAATAATTTCACTACAAATGTTTCGTCTAAGTAATTCTCTGGTCATTCATGTTTTAATAATAAATATTTTACATCATAAAAAACATTTGGTTTTATCTGTTTGCTATTTTATAAACTGCTCTTCAAAAGTTAGGCATATCATTAGAAAATGTTTAAAACAATTATTTTTTGATACACGAGGATTTAATTATGTTTAGTTAGCCTAGAACGGTTAAGTGAATAAAGGTAAAATTGCATTGTCATAGCAATGAAGAGCAAGAATCGTCAGTGTAAAGTTTCACGTCAAAAGATCAAACCAGATGTTTGGAAAAATACTTAGTGCTTACTTAAATATTGTATTTTTTGTTATTCTTAATACTTTTAACATATGACCTTATTTAATTAATTATTTCATTATTTATCTTTTTTAAATTTCCCAGATTAAAATTAGCACTATATTCATATTTTATCAAAGCTTCAAGATGAGAACCACGTCTTCTTCTTCTTACGATGCCTATCCATTCCGGATGTTGGTGATCAACATGGCTATCCTAACTTTGCTTGCTGCTATTCTGAATAGTCCGGTTGTCGATGTATTAAACCACTTTCTCAGGTTTTGAAGCCAAGATATTCTTCTTCTCCCTGGTCCTCCCTTTCCAAATACATTGCCCTGAAGAATGAGTTGCAACAAGCCGTATCTCTGTTCATTCCTCATAACATGACCAACATATTCTAGTTTGCGCTCTTTGATGGTGTTAATAATCTCGCATTTCTTGCCTATTCTACGTAGGACCTTAACATTAGTCACACGATCCACCCATGAAATTCTTAAAATACGTCTGTAACACCACATCTCGAATGCTTTGAGTTTTCTTAAAGAAGCTTCGGATAGTGACCAGGCCTCAACTCCGTATAATAACGTAGAAAATACATAGCATCTAATGAGAGAGATTTTGGTAGCAAGTGGTAAATCGTGACTTCTGAAAAGAGACTTCATCATTATGAACGCCGATCTCGCTTTTCCTATGCGTTGTTTTATTTCACTGGAGTGATCCCATTGGCTGTTAATGTTGGTACCAAGGTATGTGTAGCTGTCCACTCAGTCAATTGGATGTTGGTTAACTAAAAGCTGTGTATTTAATATTTTGCGCTTACTGA
Organism: Diabrotica undecimpunctata; assembly: GCF_040954645.1. Classification (NCBI taxonomy): domain Eukaryota; kingdom Metazoa; phylum Arthropoda; class Insecta; order Coleoptera; family Chrysomelidae; genus Diabrotica; species Diabrotica undecimpunctata. The sequence continues at coordinate 39,304,435 of NC_092809.1, read as the reverse complement.
CTACCATGTACTTTGTTTTCTTCGTATTAAGATCAAGTCCGTGTTCTCTACTTATATCTGATATATGCGACATTATTCTTTGCAAACCGTCCAGACTATCTGCAAAAACTACTGCGTCGTCGGCATATCTAAAGTTGTTTAGACGTATTCTGTTGACTAATACGCCTTCTTGTAGTTCGCCTAGCGCTTGCTTGAAGATATATTCAGAGTATATATTAAATAACACCGGGGACAGAATGCATCCTTGCCTGACTCCTCTATCTATGGAGACTGCCTCTGTCAATTGGTTATCCACTTTAATATTGGCTGTTTGGTTGAAATATAAATTATAGATGATTCTTAAGTCCCTATCATCTAACCCCACTTCTTTCAAGATGTTTATAAGTTTATCATGCTTTACTCTATCAAGTGCCTTTTTATAGTCAATAAAACAAGTATACACATGACAGTTAACATCCTTGCATCTTTGGATAAGCACTTGGGCAGCGAATAGAGCCTCTCGGGTGCCTAAGGAATCGCGGAATCTAAACTGCGTCAATGATACTTGTTCTTCGCATTTTTTATATATTCTGCCGTGTGTCACTTTCAAGAACGTTTTAAGTAAGTGGCTCATTAGGCTAATTGTTCTGTAGTCTTCGCATGTCTTGGCATTTACTTTTTTTGGTATGGTCACGAAGATCGACTTTAACCAGCTTTGGGGTATTTTTCCAGTTACGTATATGTTGTTGAATACAGTTGTTCTCCATTTTATTCCCTGTTCATCCATAAGTTTTAGGAATTCTGCACAAAACTCATCAGGCCCTACCGCTTTACCATCTTTAGTTCTTTAAATAGCTGACGTGACTTCTTCAATGGTAATCGGGGGTCCTGTTTGGCTCTCAGTGTCTTCAATGGTATTCTGCCTTTCATCTGCAAAAGTTACTTCCACATAATTCTTCCAAATGTCTAGTTTTCCTTCTACAGTTAACAGTCGTTTGCCTTGGTTATCTGCCAAACACCCAACTCTTCTAGGTTTGTATAAGCCTGCGGCTTTTACAAACGTGGAGAACCACGTATGCATACGATATATCTATTTAGTAAATATCTCTGTGGGAAAATCATTAATTTGCCCTAAAACATTCGACGCAATGGTTTTATTAAAGTTTAATTAATTTGGATACTATTTTAATTGAAATAAGCCACAATTGAAGGTTAAAATAAGTTTATTGACGTTTCAATTTCCACTTCGGAAATCGTTCTCTAAATACAAACATTAATAAATTAAATAAATTTTGTTTTTTGTTACTCGGTGAAAAATTCTTCTAATAAATTAATTTTATCTGATTCATTTATATTGACAATTCAGACATATATTGTACATTTTAAAGTAGACGATTTTAAAATGATATTGCCAATATTGCTGAGTTGCGTTCCTGGGACGACTTTACTGTAAGATAGTTCATTCGATTACATGAAATCATTTTTAACTTGGGAATATCTGTCAGAAAAAAATTATAGCATGCAATTCGTCTTTGAAAAGACAATCACATGCCATAATCACAGTAAAATTCTCCTGTTAGTGTTCCATAGTAAATCGTGAGGAAAAAACCAAGAAAAAAACCTCATAATACTATCCCGACATGGTAAGTGTTTGGTCTTGCATTTAGTTTACTCTCAATAAAGTCCAAATTCTGATTTTATATGTTTGTTATTAAAAAAAAGTGATGTAACCTCGATATGTTACTGACTTACTAATACTGGTATTTTCTTTTTAGTAGCATCCTCTTTTAATATGGGTAACCAGATCCTACTGCATTCTGCCGAGGAATTTGCGACACAATTGGTCTCATTTAGCATAATTAGAGCCGCTTCTTTAATATTTTCTTGTTACTATCTGTTTCTTTTAGGACTATACTTGAATCATTCTATTGAACCCTGTATTCAATATCTTATGCGTGTTTACAATATTTGAGATCTATCCAATTCTCTATATTTAATATAAGATTGATGTTCACTTATTCTAACATGTAATGGTCTTGATATTTTACCTAAATAAAAATGATCGCATTCACGAGGTATTTTATAAATACCTATAATTTTTTGTTCTTTGTGCGGTTTAGTTTTAGATAAAATAGATCTCAATGTGTTTGTTGTTATGAATGTTGTTGAAATGTTGAATTTATTTCCTATCCTTTAAGTTTTTCTGATAATCCTTTTATGTATGGTATTGTTATTTTCCTCGTATTATTCCTTGTATATGCAGTAGAATCTCGTTCTAAGTTGTTCTGTTCTATTCGGTATTCTACCCTGTATTCGGTAGAAAATTCCTTATTTATAAACGATAAATTAATTCAATTAATAACTTAATTTATTACGCCAAAATGCGATATATTTATAATTTATTTTCAAAATGCTTTAAATGAAATAAAGAGAAGTATGAAAAAGTCCATTGTAATATTAGCCATTTTCAAATTGTTATAACCGACGCGCGGCGTAAGTTTGGCTCGTATGATTTGGTTTATTTCCTATAATACGAATGACGATAATATACAAAGATCCAGCGGATCTAATAGTGTAAAAACTGTACAAAATATTTTTTTTCGAAAAAAATTTAGGCTATGTATTTACGGAAAACTTGTCTTAGAACTCGGATTAAATTCACTTCCACAAAACGATCATCACATTAGAAGATAAAAAAAATCCTTAATATTTTTTATTTAATTGCTTTCTGATAGTGTAATTACTATTAAGGTCACTATTATTCCACTGTTCCAGACTTACCAAGGAATTTCATTAGAGAGCTTCTCCTCTTTATCGGTGTTTTATTAGTGAGATGAATTCTGAATCTTAAGCGTTCGATTTATAAATCATCCTTGTATATTCAATCTTTATTACATGTTTAATACCGAATATAATGACGATAATATACAAAGATCCAGCGGATCTAATAGTGTAAAAACTGTACAAAATATTTTTTGTCGAAAAAAATTTAGGCTATGTATTTACGGAAAACTTGTCTTAGAACTCGGATTAAATTCACTTCCACAAAACGATCATCACATTAGAAGATAAAAAAAATCCTTAATATTTTTTATTTAATTGCTTTCTGATAGTGTAATTACTATTAAGGTCACTATTATTCCACTGTTCCAGACTTACCAAGGAATTTCATTAGAGAGCTTCTCCTCTTTATCGGTGTTTTATTAGTGAGATGAATTCTGAATCTTAAGCGTTCGATTTATAAATCATCCTTGTATATTTAATCTTTATTACATGTTTAATACCGAATATCTTAGTAATGATAAAATGAAATGTGAAAACAAATAAAAAACGTGAAATATCACAGAAAAGCAAAAATTCATTATTGTTCACTTATTTGCCCAACCAAATTTTTAATTCTGATCTTACATTAAAGTTTGTCATGCAAACACCATTGTAGTAAACTGTAATAGTGGTTGCATAAGTGGTTGCATAAGATTATTTTTATACTGGTAATGTTTCATTTAAAAAAAATCCATCTATTAAAGAAAAATATATAATATACATTTTTCTTTAATGGATGAATTTACGAAGAACCCAAATCCAAGTGTTAAACAAAAAGGGTATATAAAACCATAATTTGCCCAACAATAACGTAAGGAAGCAAGACATAGACGCTGAAACATTGGAAGCAATAAAAATATTAATAATAGAATGGAAGATACTACGGACTATCCTTGTGATTTAGAGACAAAATAACAGAAGAATGAAGAAGAACCAGAAAGTATACTAATTTAAGATGAAAAGTATATTAGTATGAAAACTAGGCGCTACATCAAGACAAACCGAATAAGATGGGTGGGACATGTACTAAGATCGGGTGATGAAAAACTTCAAAACGTTTTCGAAAAGGTTCGATGATAAAAGGTTAGTAAGTCGCCCAAGAAAAAGATGAAAGGATGCAGTAACAATGGATCTACGAAAAATGGGAATACAAAGATGGGAGAAAACTGTCCAAGACCGGCAACAGTGGAGAAAAATAGTAAAGCGGTCAAGATTCATCTAAAGTTGTAGATGATGATGATGATGATCATGATGATGACGATGATGATAAATAAGTAATTCAAAGAAACCTCTACTTCACGAGATCTCTTTCATTAAATTGCTTTAAATTTATCTATCTATTTAAAGTTGCGTTTATTTTTTTTTTTTTTTTTCTTATTTATTCTTAGATGTTGTTCGGTGGAGTATTGGCTGATATTCGTAGGCCTCAACTGAATCGGAGGTCTAAGACCAATAAAAGTGGAAAATTATTCGCGTAAAATAAATATAACTATATTAAATTTTTTAACTTCTGAAGCTACACAAGAGAGATGTTCTCTTTTAATTTAATTATTTGTTCTATAATAATCGATCCATGGAATTTGTAACATTCTTCTATAGAAGAGCATTTCAGTGACGCCCATCTTTTTCTTTTTCAATTGACTCAGTGTCCAAGACTCGCATTGGTTGGTTGGTTTTTAAAATTTGGGAGTCTTTCCATTTTTGATTATAGCCCATATTTCCCATAGCGATCTTTCTTAGATCATATCTACATGTATCTTCTCTTGTAAACTCGGTTCGCTAATCCCAGTCCGAACTGTCTAGTGAATTTAGTAATTATTTTTTTGCGAAGTTAGTTACTTTTTGACAGACTAAAAGTGGCTGGAAATTACTATACAACCAAGCACCCGTACTCATAGCCAATATTAATAGTAAACAAACTAAATAGTAAATAAAATAGAACTTTGCGAATTACCGACAATCAATATTTATTTATCTGCACCATATAATAAATAGTTATGTTAAATTATAACAACTAAATATATATTTTTTAAATATATACTACCCAAAATTTGATGGGTTAAGTATACACTTCGACTATTTAGAATAATTCTTCTTTTTTAAAGAAAGAAGTCTGTAATAGCAGGATACTTGAGCTATTAATACTGAGAAGTAGGAATTGTTGTGTTGTAGGTTTCCGACAATGAATCTGTCAAAATTTGTCCGAGCTAAGCGAATGGAGTTTAGTGTCCAGTATTCGTATCAATTTTCGCATATACAAGTGAACCTTAAAATGTTAAACCCAATGACATATTTTATATAATTATGTCATTGGTCAAACCGGCCAGGTATTGGTTATGTATGGATGATTGTTGTGTTGCATATCCAGTAGCATGATTTTTGTCTTTGATAATAATTTAATTCCAGATTAAATATTTGGCTCTAATTTTTAACTACTTGTATGAGATTAATCAAGCGATTGATTAATATCATAATGCAAAGGGATAGTTTTTCTTTGGAGATGGATGGTAATCTCAATTCAAAGACACTTTTTAGATTTTTACTATTTGTGTACTGTTCTGGATCTCAATACGTAAGAGTTGAGAAAGTGCAAAGGTTGGAGGCGTAACGTCTCGCCAAAATAACCATAATTTATCTGATTCTTCTTGTTCTGTTCTTCTATAAACCAACCTGCGTTTCTCTCCATATTTTAATTAATTTAGCTGTTGCGGTTTGGATCACTGCTAGTCTACACTTGATTTCTGAGAAGCTATCGCCATTGTTAGTTATCAGGAAGCCCAGGATACAAATCTGTCTACCACTTCGAAATCCGCCACTTGGTGTATGTGTAGTAGATTAATATTTGATCTTTGTCTACGATCATTATTTTTGTTTTTTCTGTGTGTTATCTAGGTTATCGCAGGTTACTAATTTTTCTGTCTCCGTTAATGATTCCTCCATATTTGTATAATTAGTACAAATAAACTAGAATAATGTACATTACAATGGAAATGGAAAAAGAAAAAATAGGCTAACACCACAATAAACTAAGTACAGAATATCATCTACTAAATAAGAGAAAAATTTAAAAGAATAATGCTGATATGAGGGTGGAACGCAAGAATAAGAAAAAATGGAAACAAAGAACTTTGGTGCATTGAAAGACATCACAAGGAAATAATATTCAAAAATGGAATTAAAATGGTTAGATTCTGCTAGATATACCACCTACTAATAGAGAGATCATTTACTCACAAGTACTACAAGATAAACACACATTCGTAGCAGAAGTCAGAGAAGCCACGAGCCAAATAGATTACGTCGTCTACAAGCAAGAAATGAAACAAAATATAAAAGAAGGTTGGACAGAAAAGAGTGGAATTTGGAACGCATCACAGACTAGCACTGGCAGAGAAAACTTTGTCAAAACCGTTACAATAAGAATATATAGAATACAGCTGAATAACCATAAAAAACTAAAAGATAAACAAAAGAGAATGAAACAAACAAAACAAACTCATACAGTATTTAAAATGGCGGAGAGAACGAAAGTAGGAATGTGGATGACAGAAAAATATGGAAATTTTAAAGGAGATTGGAAAAAAGGAAAGAAATGATTGCTAGAAGTAATGAAAAAAATTTAGAGAATAATTAAAATGCTGAGAGAATGTTAAGATAAGTCACTGATCCCAATATACAACAAAGGAAAAGAAGCTTTAAACGAGAATAATAAGAAGAACGCTAAGAAAATTCAGAACCAAAAGACAAACAGTTGACAATATATACATATAATAGACATAATAGAAAATAATAAACGTATCCCGAATAAAGTACGTGCCTCCTAGTGGCTGGATACATAATACAGCGGCTTATAAGACAGTCCTGACAGTAAGGATGCTGGCCTACCTACAGGGGAAAATGCAAGTGGGTGTGGTACACTTTGGATATGATGCTAACAAAAAAAGCATTCAGGCATCAAACGTCCGAAAATCTTTTCAGTCCATAAAAATGAAAAGACCTTCTCCAATGTAACAAAAATTATACTGAAATGAAGGCATCTTCTATGTTAAAATATTCCGAAAGCAAACTGAGATTCGATTCGAATTTCCGTGTGAGGACTATTTTGGGGGGAATACCATAACAGGTAAGAAACATTAGGATATAGTTTTGGAATCTTCGAAGTCTTACAGGTAAGAGTGTGGAGTTAGTAGATGCCTTTACAAGAAAGAGAGGATAAATTGTTTGCATTCAAGGTACTAGGTGAAAAGGACAAAGGGCAAAAGAACTAGGTGAAGGATACAAATTGTGATATGTAGGGAAAAGTAACACTAGGAATGGAGTTGGTATATTCGCGGATAGTGAAATGAAAGATAATGTAGTGGAAGCTGTAAGAACTAGTGATAGAATAAAGTCAGTGAAATTTGTACTTGATGCAGAAGTATTAAATGTGTGTGTATGCTCCTTAAACAGAGCTGGGTAAGAATGAAAGAGAAGCTTTCTATGATCAACTAGGAGACATACTGAGTGATATCAAATAGGAGCAAAAAGTTATAATAGAAAGTGATTTTAATGTGCACGTGGGCCAATCCAAGACCAGATATGAAGTAATACTTGGAGAACTAGGCTTTGGAACCAAAAATGAATCTGGAACTTTTTGGGCAGTCAACGACTAAGAGTGGCGGAACACTGGGAATATTACTAAATATGTCTTATTCTGGACCACTATAATTGGCGAGATTATTACTTTTAGTAAGTACTATATTGATATGTGAATAAGCTGGATCATCCATATCACTTCTTAATAATAATTAATAATAAGAGATCCAACTCACACTAAACAAATACAATAACTTAATATTTTTATATACTTACCTCTTTGCCAAAGCTTAATACGCCTTAATTTTCTAGCCCTTACTGCATTTGTTGTTTAGGTATCTCTTCCTCTTTTACCGAAAATAAACATTTTTTAAATCTTTTTTTACTATTTGAACAGCTCTTTTAGCAAAGCCAATACTGGGTAGAAGACCTGGAGGTGATTTTATTGGAGTTATGCCATTTGACTGACAAAAAGAAACAAACTCTATCGAATTAAAGGGTGGACTTGCATCTCAAGCTAATTCCACTGGAAGACCAAAAATTGAAAAGGTTTCCCTTAAATTTGAAATAGTTTCTGAGGGAGGCATTGGTACTGTTATCCATCAATTTGACATCTAACCATTTAGATTTTTGGTCATACATGAGCAAAAATGTATGGTTGAACAACTTCAGAAAATCCATAAATATTCTATAAAAATTATAAGGTGATTCTGGCCAAGACATAGGATCATTACTTCTAGTGAAATTTTGATTTTTCTGGCAGGTATCACATGACACAATAAATTTTTCCATATCATTATTTAGGTTTGACCACCAACAATATGACCTAATTAGTAATTTGGTTCGTACAATACCAGAATGTTACTCATGAAAAATTTTTAAAATTTAAAGTCATAATAACTGAGGAATTACGACCCTATTCTCTAACATAATACAATTTTGTTTAACTGATAATTCATTCCGGCGTTTAAAAAAGGTTTTTAAGTTATATCCTCAACACTATTAGGTCAATCTGACAAAATAAGGTCCTTGACTTTCAAAAGTAATGAATCTTTGTTACTAGCTTTTTTTAATATCATCTGCATTCAATGTTACCTCATTAATTAATCTAAACGAAAAAATATAGTCATCGACTTGAGTTTGTTGTTTTAAAGGTAATCGAGACAACCCATCAATACTGAAAATGACACTACCGCAAAGATACACCGCAGAATTTGCACGGCTAATAGATGCTATTTTGGGCTTAATCTCCTTTTAAATCTACAGTTATATCAAGAAATACAAAAGTAAAACTACACAAAACAATAATACGCCCAGTCCTAACATATGGTTCAGAAACCTGGACTTTAATAAAAAGCAATGAAAACATGTTAGGATGTTTCGAAAGAAAAATACTAAGGCGAATCTATGGAGCGGTAAATGAAAATTGTGTCTGGAGAAGACGATACAACTTCGAACTCTATAGAATATACCAGGAACCAGATATCGTAAAACGCATTAAGATAGGACGTCTGAGGTGGGTAGGCTATGTAATGCGGATGAAGCAAACCGACCCAGCTAGAAAAACGCTCCTTATAGACCTATTGGTCAAAGAAGAAGAGGAAGACCCAGAACAAGATTCCTAGATAACATAGATCAAAATATGAGAAATATGGAAATACGTGCTTGGCGGAGGAAGGCGATGGATAGGGACGACTGGAAAAAAATTCTTGGGGAGGCTAGGACCCACACAGGGTTGTAAAGCCAAAATGATGATGGGACAATCCATCGGCATTGGCAATAGAGTTTCCTTTTTTGTAAATAATATCATATCTGTAACCCAACAATTTTAACGCCCATCGAGTAATTCTAGCAGCAGGTTGATGGTCTGAAATAAGGGCAAATTTACGCCCATATAAATATTTATGAAACTTTTTGACTGCAAATATTACTACATTTTTGTTCAATTGAAGAAAGGGTGCCAGAGGCAAATACTAAAGGTTTTTCAATACCATCAATAATATGATTCAATACAGCTCTCACCCCATAACTACTGGAATCATATGTCACATAAATAGGTAAAGTTGGGCCATAGTGTGTCAACAGACTATCAGGGGTCAACAAGTCTTTACTAATTCTAAAGATGTCTTCACATTCTTCAGTCCATTCTTTAGAAAAATCTACACCACGATTGCAAATATCTATTATACAATGGCTTTAATTTTGAGCAGACGGAGCAGAACCAAGACGGAGCAGACTTTATTGCCTAAATTTTTTCCTCTGTAGGATGGATACCTGACGAATCAATATAAAGACCTAAGAATTCTACTCTATCTTTGAAGAATTTACATTTTTTATGATTTACTTTAACATTATACTGATCAAGTCTTTCAAGGACTTCAATCAAATTTTGATAACATTCCTGTAATTTTTTTTCATAAAATAAAGTATCGTCCAAATAACATTTTGCATTTTCCAATCCTGCTAGAATATTATCTTTAACAGTTTGGAAGATTCCCGGAGCAGAACTTATACTAAAAGTTTACCTGCTATAGGCAAAAGCCCCAAGTGGGTATTAGTTCCTTGGACTTGTCACCTTCTTTAAGTTGTTTGTATGTATGTATAAACTAAAGTTTATTTAAAAATAGTTCCACTAAAAAAATGATGAATCCCTAGATGAGAGTCTTTTTGTAATATATCATACTAAAGTATGAGATATTACTCATACTTCAACTAAACAAACCAGTTGCGTGAAATATTCAGGAAGAGCTGGAAGAAGTTCGATTCGATAATTTTGCCCATGTCCCTGCGAATCATCTATCAAAAGCAAGAACGCGAGGAAGAGTTTGTCACAAGCATACAATTTAGTTTATATGCAGTTTAGTTTATATTTAAAATTATATATATTGCCAGTCCATTTTCGCACCACCGCACCAGTAGAAAAATAAATAAAATTAAATATTAAAATATTGTTTTAAATTATTTGTCCAGCTTCCACAATTTTTATGTGATAGTAGTTAACAAAAATAACACACTTTACCCTTAATAAAATTAACTAAAAAAAAATTTGAAAAAAAATTAACGGTACAGTAAAACTTCTATTAACGGACACCTCTTTACAACGGAAACATTTGCTGAACGAACAGTTTTTAGGTCACCGAACATTTCATAGTGGGTAAATAGGAAGACACCTCCGAACAACGGACCCTCTTCACAACGACTCCAGATATTAATTGTAATTTTACCTGTCAACAACAGACAGTCAGGTAAAGGCCATTAAGAGATTAAAATTGGTGCTCCGGGAATAAAAATACGTATAAAACTTATTGTAGCCATAAAACTAATTATATAAGTAAGTACTTATGATCGTAGAACTAGGTACTTTAGGTACATCGAGTTTGATTTGGAAAAACGTATACGTAAACCATTTCGCGCCCACAGCATTTCACGCACACACCATTTCGCTCCCACACCATTACCAGCCCACACCATTTCACGCCCACATCATTTCGCGCTAACACAATTACGCGCCCACCCTATTACGCGCCCACACCATCTCGCGCCCACACCATATCGCGCCCACGCCATTATGCGCCCACGCCATTATGCGCCTACACCATTTCGAGCCTACACTGTTTGGCGTTCTCACCATTTCGCGTCCACACAATTTTGCGCCCACATCATTTTGCGCCCACACCATTACGCGCCTACACTATTTCGCGCCCGCATAATTTTTTATCTACATTATTTAGAGCCTACCCCATTACGAGCCCACGCCATTTCACGCCCACATCATTTTGCGCCCCCACTATTTTGAGCCAACATCATTACGCGATCACACCATTACGAGCCCACACCATTTTGCGGCCACACCATTTTGCGCCCACACCATTACGCGCCTACACAATTTCACGCCAACCCAATTTCTTGCCCACACTATTTCGAGCCTACACCATTACGAGGCCAGACCATTTCATGCCCACACCATTTTTTGCCCACAAAATATCGCGCCCACACCATTTCGCGTCCACACCATTTCGCTCCCATACTATTTCCCCCCACACCATTTCGAGCTCACACCATTTCGCTCCCATACTATTTCCCCCCACACCATTTCGAGCTCACACCATTTTTTTCTAACAACATTTCGCACCCAGACCATTTCGCGTCCACACCATTACGCGCCCACACCATTTCGCACCCACATCATTTTGCGTCCCCACCATTTTGCGGCCCCTCCATTACGCGCCCACACTATTTCGCCCCCACACCATTTTTTCCCACAACACGTTAATTTAAAACTAGCAAAGCACAAAACGGGGCTTATTACTAGTCGGAAGTAGATGGAAATCATAACACTGAGCATTGGAGAACATGAAATCACATCGCAACCGTTCCTTCGGTATTTGGGAGAGCTGATTGATGCTAGACTCAGCTTCAAGCAGACAGTCAGTATTAAAGCGTCAGTAGTAATAGTAGCCTCTTCACGGCTAATGCCGAATTTAGGTGGCCCAAACAAAGCAGGAGGACGTTATTACCGTCAGTAGTCACGCACTATTATATATATATATATACGGAATATCGATTTGGGCTGACACTCCCGGAACCCAGGAATTACATAAGAAAGTCGCATCAGTATATCGTCTGAGCGCTTTAAGAGTTGCCAGCGCATTCAGCACAGTATCTAAGGATGCCATATACGTCATACCTGGGATGCTATCCACTGGAGTGCTATCTGGAGAAAGGAAGACCCTTTATCGGCAAAGAGAATCAACTACATCTACATTGTGCCGAGATGAACTTAGAAGAAGAGAACGGCAAAATAGCATTGATTGATGGCAATTACAGTGGGCTAATTAGAATTTAAATCATTTGTCTAACGTCTGATCAAAAATGAAAACAAGAAGAATGAAAGATGAAGAAGTTTGATTCGATCATTTTGCCCATGTGCCTGCGAACCATCTATCAAAAGCAAGAACACGGGAAAGAGTTTGTCACAAGCATACAATTTACATGTAGTTATTTAAAATTATGCATATTGCCAGTGCATTTTCGGACCACCGCACTAGTAGATAATTAAATAAAATTAAATATTGAAATATTGTTTTAAATTATTTGTCCAGCTTCCACAATTTGTATGTGATAGTAATTAACAAAAATAACACACTTTAACTTTCATAAAATTATTAAAGAAAAAATTTGAAAAAAATTTAATGGTACAGTAAAACTTCTGTTCATTGACACTACCTCACAACGGAAACCTGCTGAACGGACAGTTTTTAGGTCACCGAATAACGGACCTTCTTCACAACGACTCCGGACAAAATTTGCCTTAAGTTTTTCTAAGAAATTATTGCAATTTTACCTGTCAACAACAGACAGTCAGGTAAAGGCGATTAAAAGATTAAAATTGGGGCTTCGGAAATCCAAATATGTACAAAACTTATTGTAGCCATAAAACTAATTATATAAGTAGGTAGGTACTTATGGTCACAGAACTAAAGGTACTTATATAAATACTTTGGGTATAGTTTGTCTCAAAATATATCGTTTTGACTTTCCCGTGCTTAAAGGATTAATGGTATTAGCGCCATTATTAATAATAGACAAATACGTTTTAAATTTCTACCTGATCGCTCAGGGTTGAATCAGGTACGGCTAATGTAATCAGTCATTAAAAATCTCTACTTGCTACTGTGTGTATAGTATATTAGAATGATATTAGTGAAGATTGTTCGTAACAAATATGTTTCGTCCACGGAAAAATAATCGCTCAAGATCTACTATTATAAACATAATCAAAAGCATTTGTCATTCGACGCAAAAAAATAGTTAAAAATGTGTGTCATACTTTAATAGATAGGGGCCTAATCAAACAGAATGTTGTGAAAAGAACATATTTACTTACAAAAACGTCGATATCGTCGACAAAGCCTATTGTAAGCGAAGAACCATTGATAGGACGAAAAAAAAGTAGTAATTTTTAGTCTCATTATTTGGACAGTACTCAATAAGATATTATAAGAAGAACAATGAGTTGTTCTTTACGAAAATAAGATAGTTCCTACGTTAGATAAATTAAATTGAAGTTATAGGAAGAAGAAACAAATATAGATACCACTCTCCATACAGTCCTTTCTAAAATAAGTTTTAAACACTTGAAGAACTGAGTATCTCTCTGAAATTATAGGTTAGAAAACAAATCTATCATATATCTGGATAAAACATGGTTTGATACTCATGATATAGTATGTAAAAGAAGGTCGATTTTAGTAAAAAATGTCATACGAAAGCATCTTTAAATAAAGGAAAACGCATAACAATAATTCACGCCATTTCGAAAGATATGTGGGTTCGAAACTGTTTGTTCTTATCTGCAAAGAATATCAAAGACTTCAGCTTAGACTATCATGAAGATACCAGTGCAGAACTTTTTGAAAATTGGTTTCAAAATTCTCTTTTGAAAAATATTCCTGAAAGTAGTGTAATCGTCATGGATAACGCAAGCTACTACAGTCTACAGCTACAAAAAGCGCCAAACAAGTACTAAAACTGAAATTTATGAGTCTTTATTAAAAAATGTTAATTATTTTAAAGCCATATATATATATATATATATATATATATATATATATATATATATATATATATATATATATATATATAAATATGTTGGAAATATCGGGTATGTGGTCTATATTAAATAAAAAAATCTTTGTTTTTTCTAAAGCTCAATATTTCGCCATTTATTTGATGGTTTCATCGGGAGTAAAGAAATTAAAAGATTATACACATAAATAAAATTGACTACTAACATAACATTATTGTTGATAAAACTGTACATTTAATAAAATGCATGTTAAAATTTAAAATATCTTTGAGCACGTTCGTTAACAATAAATAAGATGGAACAAGTAAAAATTGATATATATATATATATATATATATATATATATATATATATATATATATATATATATATATATATATATAGACTAAAAATTACTACTTTTTTTCGTCTTGTCAATGGTTCTTCGCTTACAATAGCCTTTGTCGACGATATCGACGTTTTTGTAAGTAAATATGTTCTTTTCACAACATTCTGTTTGATTAGGCCCCTATCTATTAAGTATGACACACATTTTTAACTATTTTTTTGCGTCGAATGACAAATGCTTTTGATTATGTTTAGTAGATCTCGAGCGATTATTTTTCCGTGGACGAAACATATTTGTTACGAACAATCTTCACTAATATACTATACACACGGTAGCAAGTAGAGATTTTTAATGACTGATTACATTAGCCGTACCTGATTCAACCCTGAGCGGTCAGGTAGAAATTTAAAACGTATTTGTCTATTAATAATGGCGATAATACCACTAATCCTTTAACGACGGGAAAGTCAAAACGATATATTTTGAGACAAACTATACATCGAGTTTGATTTGGAAAAACGCATTTTAGAATTTATTCATCCTTTGTACAAATTTCATAATTAGTTGCGATATTCTGGTCTAGGGGTAACAATTCTTTGACTAAAAGAAAGTTTTTAAGTTTTGAAGAACAAATATCCGTGATAGAAGCATCTAAAAAAATAATTATAGTGTTCGAGTTTTGGCCGAAAAGTTTTAAAATGGGAAAAATTGAAGTTAGTGACATTTTAAAGAAAAAGACCGATTTAAAAAAAATTGTATAATTAAAGTGGAAATGTTCAACAAAAAAAGAGGATTAAAACTGAATTTGTTGCCACCGATACTATAGTGTACGATTGGTTTTGTAAAGTGAGAAGAACAAATATTCCATTATATGGACCGATAATAAAAGAAAGAGCTTTAGAGGCAGTGAAAGAACTTAGTTTGAATTTTAAAGCTTCCAATGGTTGGCTTGACAAGTTTTGATTAAGACATGACATTAAATTTAGAGAAATTTCTGGTGAAGCTTCGAATGTTAACCTTGACGACGTTTCAGAGTGGCAAAGAAAACTGCCAAATTTATTAAGTGGCTATTTGCCTTAAAATATTTATAACACTGTCGAGATTGGTCTGTATTATCGAGTTACCAAGTAAAACTTTTACATTTCATAATGAAAAGTGTAATGGGAGTAAATCTGCTAAGAAAAGGCTGACCGTATTATTGTATGCAAATTTAAATGGGGAAAAAGAAAAACCTTGGTGATTGGTAAAAGTAAAAATCTTCGATGTTTTAAAACTTTTCATGTTGATAAACTCCAAGTCGATTTGTACTACAACAAGAAGGCCTAGATGACCAGAAATATTAAGACAGATTGGCTGCACAAATTTGACAGAAAAATGCAACGTCAAAAAAAATTCTCTTATTCCTAGATAACGCAACATCCCATCCGGATATTCAGTTATCTAACATGTCGATACAATTTTTGTCATCGAATACTACAGCACATTGTTAAATGTTAGACCAAGGAATAATTAAAAACTTTAAATCCGTGTATAAAAAGTTTTTTAGGAGAAAAATGTTATCATATATAGAATGTTTTTTATCGACGGCTGAACTGGAGAAGTCCATGACGATTGCTAACGCCTTAATTTGGATTTGAGCAACACGGAGAGACGTTATAACCAAAACAATTGAAAAGTGTTTCATTAGGTGCCATTTTTTAAAAAACGATAGCAATGGAGAAGAAATTGTGGAAAATCTTGGAGTTACAAGACCTGTAAGATGATTTGCCCTTGTCATCCTTTTGCGAAAGTCATGAAGTTAAAAATTTTTTGAACTACCTAGAGATTGATGCAACCCTATTGACGGGAACACCTGAAGTAAACTTCAGGATTCAGAAAAGTGAAACAGGTGTTCAATATTTCCGGCAATAAGAGTGACTATGAACTAGAACTTACTACAACTCTTAATTTAAATGATGCTTACCTGAAATTAAGAGACTTAGAATTATTTTTTATATATAAATATAATACAAGAGTAAGTCAAAAAATATCTGATAGTAATTCTAAATGTTGAGTCAAAAATTGTGAAAAATAATGTTCAAAACAAAAAACAAACCAAAATTCATGATTTTTTTAAGAAGTAATACATTTTTTACTTTTTAATTTTACTTTTTACACTAGTATTTTATTTGTTTTATTTGCGTATATGCTTATGTAAATACAGTACATTCAACCAACTTACACTTCTATTATAAACGATAAATGGAATTCGCAGAAAACCTTTCGCTGTAGTAAAAGGCACGATAAACTGCATGAGTTCTTCATAATCTTTTTAATTACTTACTTTGTTTACAATATTTTTGCCTGTATTATCAGTTAGAGTTAATTTGTATAAAATGAGAAGCAAAAATTCAAATGGAATTTTAAATATTATTGTTTATTTGGCTAATAATGAATGTATAAATATAATGGTTAACCTGTTGTACAATTATTTGTAAATAACATTATAATATTTTACTTATTGATTATTTACATTTATAAATCATCATCATCGTCACTAAATTTACAACCGCCATCATTATGTAAATCTACTGGATTAATCTACTGGATGTAATCACTGGATTAATTTCACTAATTTTATTTTCCCGGATCCACCACTCTTCTATTAATTTTTCACATTTATTTACAGTTTTGGCCTATATTTCTGGAGTTGCAGTTTTAAGAGCTTCTTGTCACATTTCCCTAACTGCATCGTCACTGTATCCACTGCATCCAATGTCATTATCATAATACGTTTTACATATACCCCAGATGTGTTCGATGGGATTAAACTGGCAGTAATACGGCGGTAACCGTAGTACTTGATGTCCATAACTTGATACAATTTAGTAACTATATAAACTGTTGGTTTTTCATTACGTTTCGAAATTTCCAGTAACTCTGATTTTAAGGCGTATTCCGAAAAATTGATATTATTTTTAACTAACCAATTTTTTGTGCTCGATACCTCCGCGACTGTTTTGGTTGTTTCTCTAAAATCTCCGAAAGGTAAGGTGCATTATCTAAAACTATAACTCATGGTTTACTCAGACTAGGTAACAGTTTCTCCTCAAGCCATTTAACAAATTAATATATATCTGCATTCATGTTTTATGGTAATCAGCAGATTTTGATTTTGAAAAAAGAATCAAATCTGCGTTCTATATAAAGCCTTCTTTCCCTTCTGCATGAAGAATGATGTGTATTTTGTCTTCGCTATCTGTTTGTTTTATTGATTTTATTCTGTCGTCTTGCCAAATTATTTTAATTCCACTCTTTGCAAATATCCATGTCTCATCTAAGTATACGAATGTTGCATTTTCAAATTTAAGTCTAGTACATTCTCTCAAAAATTTAATTCTTTTGTGAACCACACTACTCCTTTCGCATAAAAGTAACCTATTATTTTCTTTTTTGAATTCAAATCCTAAATCTCTCCACTTTCCAAAAACACTCCCACCTCCAGAAAACACTTTCCAAAGGCTAGTCCTCTTAATTTCAGAAACTTGTCTTTCTCTTATTTTGGCCAGTAAAGTATCTAAACTGACATGTTGATTGTTTTCACAAATTCGATACAAAATATTGCGAATTTCAAATTTTTCTCCATCAGGTAAGTCAATGCTTCTAGAATGTTTACGAGTTGTTTTCTTATCTTCATGATACTCAGTCACAGTAAGATCTTCTTAAAAATCTCTAACAGTCTTCATTACAGTTTTTAGCTTACTTTCACTTATCTCGAGAGCGTTGATTTATACATAATAATGACTTTATAGGTCCACCATTGTCTCTTTCCATGGTAAAGTATTTATGCACATTTACAATTAATTCATTAATATCCAACTTACGTCTAGGCATGATGGTCACTTGAAACTACACGTTTGAATTACAATATACTGAGTTTAGATCAATATGACAGAAACTTTATAACTACTGTTGTGCTTGAGAGGTAAAATATAATATAACCGTTTACAAAGATCCTAAACACATTAAGCAAATTAGCCTAATCATCATTGGGAATGCAGATTGTAATTTAATTATATTTGATAAAAAGTTTAGAAATGGTTGGAAACCGTACATTAGCAAATTAAAATGTTTTCCACATTTATTTTATTTTTAGTACAAGTATTTTCATTTGAAAATAAAAAGTTAAATATATTTACCAAAATCCTAACTTTTACCCGTAATCGCAGACGTCTCAATAACGGTACAGTCTAACAGACATATGGTCAATCTAACCACCACTATTTAAATTGACAAAATGTTCTAGTTTACTCCGAAGTATTTTGTAACAAAAATTAAAAGTGATTTTTTAGTACTTTCTATATCTACTTTGAATATAAATTATCCTTAGCATGGTAGTATTTGTTTCAGAAAAAAATTATTAAACAAGTAGGGGAACATGTTGTACCTAGGGACAGTTTTACAATTTGATTTTTATAAATTAGACAAATAAAGATATTAAAAAATAATAAAATCTGGATAGTTGATCATACCTAATGTAAAGCTAATTCGAAAATGCCAATTTTCCAACTTATATATTTCTGTAACAATAAAACACTGAAAACTTTGTTTTCAAAACTTCCACAAAATTTATTTTAAATTCTTATCACTACAGCTGTTTCGGCTGATTGCCTTTCTCAAGTGATCTGTTTTTGGCATGGGTTTACACTTTATAGTCTCTAATGAAATAGGTTGAGGAGGGGAGAACTGTTTGTCTCAAGCTGGTCATTCAGAATTATATCTGTGTTTTTTAATTTGTTGATTTCCATAGATTCTAACAAAGATAGCTTAAGGCCTTTATTTTGAATGTGGAGAATTTTAAATTCGTCATTAAAAGAATGATTATGATCTAGAAGGTGAAGTGCGTATGTAGAATCTGTTTTTCTATTATTGAAAGCCCTTTTATGTTCTGCTATTCGTTTATTAAAATTTCTACCTGTTTGACCAATGTAAGTTTTTGGGCAGTCGCCACATTTAAGTTTGTACACACCACTGTGTAAGTGTTTTTTATGTTGGCTCTTGTTGTTTTTAATATATTTGCCTAGGTTGTTATTTGTTCTGAAAGCTGGTGTTATTCCTTTCTTTTTTATGTGTTTGGCTATTTTTGTTGATATTTTGCCTGTATATGTAATCGAGCAGAAGGTACTGGGTTTTTTCTCTGGATAGTCGTGTCAGTATGGGTAGGTTTATGAAATATGGAGAAGTCATGTTTGTTTTTAAGTCTGGTAATCCCATGGGATGGGATCACCAAAAACTTACATTGGTTCAAACAGGTAGAAATTTTAATAAACGAATAGCAGAACATAAAAGGGCTTTCAATAATAGAAAAACAGATTCTACATACGCACTTCACCTTCTAGATCATAATCATTCTTTTAATGACGAATTTAAAATTCTCCACATTCAAAATAAAGGCCTTAAGCTATCTTTGTTAGAATCTATGGAAATCAACAAATTAAAAAACACAGATATAATTCTGAATGACCAGCTTGAGACAAACAGTTCCCCCCTCCTCAATCTATTCAGTTAAAGACTATAAAGTGTAAACCCATGCCAAAAACAGATCACTTGAGAAAGGCAATCAGCCGAAACGGCTGTAGTGATAAGAATTTAAAATAAATTTTGTGGAAGTTGTGAAAACAAAGTTTTCAGTGTTTTATTGTTACATAAAATGAATTTCCATCAAGTAACGGTCGAATCCATCAATTATATATTTCTACCCATTTTATCACTTTTTTTGTATGTATGTACGTGTCCCTAGGAACAACCGGTCTGTTGTACCTACGGACACGAAGAGTTGTACCTAGGCACACGAGTTGAAGTACCTGTACAACCAGAATTTAATGTGTAAAACAAAAATACTTTCTAATAATCGTGAAAATTTTATTGAAAATATAAACTGCTAATAATACACAGACTACCCTAAAATAATTTTATCAAAAGATATTGGAAAGATAAATGTGTTCGATTGTGGAGAGGATGAACCTGCTGTACGTGGTTGAGGAAGTTTCTGTATAATATCGCTGATGTTAGTTGTATATTCCTTTTCATCTTCAACCGTAAATGTATAGCCATGCGCAAAGGAATGAGCTTTCTTTAAATATTTTATTTGAAACTCTGTTTCGTCCACCTTTCCTGATATTGCGGCTACAAAATATCCTGAATGCTTTTCCCTTTTAAGTGCACCAAAATGAAATCACCTTTCTGAAGATCATCTGGAGTAAATTGAATGGAATGTCAAATTCAATCTGACAAAGAATTATCATTACAATTACTGCTGTCACTTCTAATCTCAAAATCAATTTGATCTTCCTCTGATGACGTTTCTTCAATATTTAACTTACGTTTTACTTTTTTTGTTTTTTGCAGTTCCTTTTTGCGCTTCTTTTCCATACTGTCTCTCTTACTTTCTTTTATTTCATTAAATTCTGGGGTGTCGGTAAGAATGCGAGAACTTCCTTTTTGCGCCCCTTAGAAACGTTCCCTTTGCGCGGCAAAGCTTTTGGAATGGGACGAACCTCATACGGTGAAATAAAACTTGACATAACAGGAATTGGTTAGTGAAAATCCAACTTAGCTTCTGGTGTGGAAGATGACGTTAAACCAGAACATGAAGGCTTATAGTCTATTTCGGAAGCTTCACAATGCGGTGGATCGGGGTCAGAATTAACAGGAAGGGTTGATAAAGGGTTGTATAAATATTGATCCCCTTGATCAATTATGTTAGATGGCAAAAAGTCTTGTTCAGTAAAAATATTACTGTTTAAGGGGTATAGACCTGATACTTGAAAGCCCTTGGTTATATTGTTTGGACTAAATGCCTTTAAGTATGCCGTATTTGCCAACTCCGCTACGTCGTAAATGGTAACTGGTTTCCCGTCGTTACCAGGAGAACTCATCCAATTAGTCATTGCATTATTGTAGAAAGACTTAAAGGGTCCAAAAACAGTTAAATCGAGAGGTTGCAGTCGGTGTGATGTATGGGGATGAAAAGTAACTAAAATGACTCTGTTATTTCTAAAGAAATAGCAACTGTTTCTTTATTGAATGCAGTTGCTCTGGCCAAACTTGTACCCTCGGGTTTTCTAAGTGACAGAGATGCAGAATTCCAGCAAGCAGGATATTTTTTTTATTTTGCTCTGCATATTCATATGCCAGTTTTTTAACGTTTATCAAACTTAGGCCATAATGCATTCTAGCAGCTGGTTTTAAATAGTTTACCAGCTCCGTTTCCTCGGCTTCATTAAAAACTTGCTTGACTTTAAAATTCGGACTGTATATAAAATCGTTTTGAACTGATGTTTTAAAATTTTTAATTTGTCTTGTTAATGCAGACTTTGCAATTCCAAATTGGCTCGCTGCGGTACGAATTGAAAGATTTGAATTTCAAACTTCACGAACAACATTCTCTACATTGACTTTTAAAGGTCCCGGTCTTCTCTTCTTTTCTTTACTTCTTGGCATAATGAGCTCCTGAAACAAAACATTGTTTGGTATTAACACTTTTAATATTGTACCTGGGGACGGCCCCAGGTACAACAAAATGCATGTCCCTAGGTACAACAGGGGGACTCCATGTATAAAAGCAGTCGCATAAGTCGTTAGCCACAACAAATACAACGGTTTGATTAGTGGATTAGGTAGTCTAAATTACGATTAATATCACCCTAACATGATTATTTACTACAGTCAATTTGATAATTTGCAATAAGACGAAACAGCCGGTAAAAATACTTACATTGGAAGTCAAAAATTACAAAATGGCCACAGCTTGTGTTAACACTTCACGAATATGTGCACAACTCAATACCATAGAGAGGGACACTGTTGCCGATATGTTTTGTAAATCTAAGGTTTGTCTGATATTTTGTTTGGCGTTAATTTAGCCTGTCCCTAGGTACAACCTTCCCTAAGTACCGCATGTTCCCTACTTAGGTGAAAGAAATTTACCTTAAATAACATTATGCAAGAATACTATTTATTAAAAAAAATATAACAAAATATGCAAAACTATGAACAACGGGTTAATGAAACATATTTATTTTATACCTAAAATTTGGCAAAGTGTTAAACATTATGGAGAACACCAGTGCAGTTTACCGTGCCTTTTCAACGAAAGGTTTTCTGCGAATTCCGTTAATCGTTTAGAGGTGTAAGTTGGTTGAATGTACTGTATGTATAATGTTCTGAAGCTATTTTCGTGTGGCATTTTAAATTAATTAATATTTAAATGGGAATAAGCCACAATTAAAGGTTAAAATACATTTATTGACGTTTCAATTTCCACTTCGGAAATCGTTCTCAAAATACAAACTAATGTTTGTATTTTGAGAACGATTTCCGAAGTGGAAATTGAAACGTCAATAAATGTATTTTAACCTTTAATTGTGGCTTATTCCCATTTAAATATTAATTACTGTATGTATGAAAATGTAAAATTAAAAATCAAGCAAATCACAACATGTTTTTTATTTCAATTGATTAAGCGACCACTCTACACAACGGACAATTATTTTCCGCGTTGGCGTCCAATATGGAGAAGTTTCACTGTATATATCATTTTAAAAAATTTCCAATTTTTTCATTATTGTTTTAATTACACTAATTTATTGCCAAAACACTTTTATGAAAATATTTTTCTCATATTAGAGATAACGGTTAAATATGAGTTAACTCGTTTGGCTTTTAAGCCCCTCATATATTGTTTCTTTTTAACGATCAACTCAAAAAAATATCTTATTAGAATTATCCACATTGCATATCAATATGCGCATAGATCCGAATTGTATTGCACCCTTCTGTAGTTTCCCCTTCAAAACTTCCTGTTTGGAAACTATCGATTACTTTTTTATATCACGAATAAATTCGCTTCGGTGTGCGGTTCGGTCGTTCGGTTCTCCACTCTCCCCTAAATCATTCCGCACGTTGCACATGCTTTTGATCGCTATGCTAACGACGAGGTAGATCCAAATCGGAGCCGGCTTTTCCTCAATCCGCGATGCATTGCTATGCAATCATTCAATGTTTACGTTTACTGTCGCGACGCGAATGCTGTTACACGTGTTTTCTTGTACCGTTTTGTATGCACCGGCCAAAAGCCGTCAACACTCTGAATATCTAATTGGGAAAAAAGAAAGTGGTTGAAAAACTAGAGTAGACTTTGGTGGAAAATGCCAGTTGTTAGTGGATGGTAAATTAAGTGCAGTGAAATAAGTGGCGAGTTGCTTCACTGTTGGTAAAAACGATTTTTTATTATATTTTAAAATATTTAATGCAATTTGTTCACTGTGCACAGTTTATCTAAAAAATTGTCATGTTTCGTAACTAAAAAATTTATTTAAAAATTCCTTTATAAAAGGTATAATAAAACTAACTAACTAACTAACGTAACTGTTAAAATGTTTTTTTTATTTTGGACAACCTTTCATTATTCCATTCATAAAGAAAATGTAATGATTATTTTCATTAGTATTTCATCTTGGTGAAGAAATATACTTACCTACCCATTTCCTACAAATGAAAATTAATATACAGCACTATGAGTATGGTTATTGGCACTAGAAGAATTCTACTCATACAACTGCCTTTTCTCAAACTACCACCTGTTACAAATAATATAAATGAGCTACGTAGATTTAGAAATTCAGTCATTTCCTTTGTAAAGCAACTCGTTTTGTAGTTTTACCTTTGAAAAATAGTTACTTAAATATGTTCAAAGTAAATATATTACCAAGATTTAAGGCATACGTTTCTCACTCCCTCTAAGGGAAAAATTTACTTGTCCCAGATACCTATGGTATCAGTAGTATTGAGGCCTGGTTGAGAACTCTCCGTGTTATCGAGGCCTAGGTGAAATGCTGGTATGCTGGAGTTTTTACAGCTTTCTGCATGGTCTTATAAAGATGTTCACTCAAACCCAGATGTTTTTACGTTTTCTAGGAGGTTTTTCGGAATAACAATAGTAGTAGAGAGAGTAATAAGTAGTGTCTGAGTTTTTTCCATTCTCCATTGTCTATGATTTCTATACTTGGCTATCTTTTCGGTAGATTTAAAACGAAGATTTTATTGTTGTTAGGTATCGCTACATTAATTAATGTTGTTTGTCTAGTTAATTTATTAACTTTCTTCGTTCAGTACCCTGTCCGATTATCGAACGTTGGAGATCATATTGCCAATAATAACTTTGTTTACGGCGGCTCTAAATAAATTAGCGGTGGTCTCTTGGTACCATTCTCGGAGATTTCGGAGCCAGGATGTTCTTCGTCGGCCTGGGCCTCTCCTTCCGGCGATCTTACCCTGTATTATGAGGTGTAGAAGGTTATACCTCTCTGGATGTCTCATTACATGACCGAAATATTGTAACTTTCGAATTTTTATCGTTTTTGTTATTTCTGTGCTCTTTTTCATTCAATGTAAAACTATTTCATTTCTTATTCGATCAACCCAACGTATTTGCAATACTTGTCGATAAATCCACAGCTCAAAGGCCTCTAATTGTTTCATTAATATCTCTGTAAGGGTCCAGCTCTCCATACCATACAGCAATGTGGAGAATATGTAGCAGCGTATTAATCTGACTTTAAGGTTTAACGTAATATCTCTATTAATTAGAATTTTCTTTAATTTATAGAAGGCGGCTCTGACTTTTTCAATGCGTATTCTTATTTCTTAATTTATATCCCAGTTATCGTTAACGTTTGCACCCAAGTAGGTAATATTGTGGACTCTTTCTAACTCTATTCCATACGCTCTCATGTTCGTTGGTTGTAACTCCGTTTTGCTGACAACCATAAGTTTTGTCTTAGAAGTATTAAGTTTTAGCCCATATTCATCACATGCTTCGGTTACCCTGTTTATAAGTCTTTTCAGGTCTTCTTCATTGGAGGCAATAAGTACCGTGTCATCTGCATATCTGTGATTGTTGACATTAATTCCGTTGATTTTAATGCCTGTATCTTCAACTAAGGCTTCTTTGAAAATAAATTCGGGTAGATATTAAAAAGTAGAGGCGATAGAATACATTTTTGCCTCACTCCACGTCGTATTTCCACTGCTTCCGTCGTGTTCTGTCCAGCTCGTATGTTTGCACATTAATACCAATACAAATTTTTGATAATATGGAGGTCTCGGTCATTAATTCCCACCTGTTGCAAGACACCTATAAGTTTGTCATGGTTTACTCGGTAAAAGGCCTTTTCCCAGTCGATAAAACTCATATATACTGATTGTTCTATATCCCTATATCTTTGAACCATGACCTGCAAACTAAAGAGTGCTTCTCTGGTTCCGAGGTTGTTTCTAAAACCAAATTGTGTTTCACTTAGTTGTACTTCTATTTTGTTGTAAATTCTCGAGTGCAGTATTCTTAGGAAAATTTTCAGTACATGACTCATCAGACTGATAGTGCGATGATCGCCACACTGTTTTATTTTTATATTTATTTTTTTTAGTATCATTACAAATGTTGACAGTAGCCAGTCTGTTGGTATATGTCCTGTTTCGTATATTTTATTAAAGAAGCTTATAAGAGAATGTTTGCCCTTATCGTCGAGCAGTTTGATTATTTAATTTATTAACAGATCTGGTCTATTATGTACCATTGGTGGGTCTTTAAGCATGATGCGGTCCCAATATAGCTTTAACTTGTCATTCTAAAGCATAATGTCAGGAACTTATCGATAATATGGGAGAATGTTGGCTTGTAGAAGTCCCAATTTGTTAGCTATCTCTTGATAAAGGATCTTTCCCACTGAGTCATGCCGTTTCTTATATTCCATCCTCCATCCTATGGCTTTACAGCCCAATTCGAACCCTGGCCTCCTTCATGAAACCTCTCTATTCGTTACGGTCTGTAGCCGTTCTCCTCCACGATCGACTGCCAAGGAGATTTCTTACGTCCTCATCTACATCATCCTCCCGTCTCTTCTCCTGCATTCTTGAATTTAACAGTTTGTTTGGAAGTCTGTTTTCTTCCATCCTCCTCCTCCTCTATCTTTTATCCTTTGTAAGGATGTGGTGACGTTATGATATTTGACGAATGGTTGCTATCCATTCTTCTCTCTCCTGAGCGCGGTGTGCTGCCTCAGACAGAGAGTAACCGGTAGCGCACTTTATTTGGTCTGACCATCGGAGTGGCGATCTTCCTCGAGTTTTTTTACCATCTACCTTGCCTTCAACCACCAACCTCTCCAAGCCTTTCATTCGTCTGGTAATGTGTCCAAAGTACCTCAATATATTTGGTTGATGATTGTGGTAACCCTAGTCTAGTATTGATGTCGAGTTCTATCAATATTGAGACATTTGTGCGATGTGCTGTCCAGGATATGCGCATCATTCTGCGATATACCCACATGTCAAAGTCCATTATACGTCGTGAGTCGGACTTTTTAATGGTCCAAGTTTCTGACGCATAGGTAGCGATAGGAAAGATAAGCGTCCGTACTAACCGCAGTTTCGTGTTCCTGGTTATGTCCGTATCTTTCCAGATTTTAGTAAGTTTCGTATCTCTTCATCGCATCCACCATTATTTGTGATAACAGAACCTAAGTAATTGAAACGGCTTACCACTTCAAACCCCGCTACGTTTCGTATTTCCGGCTGATTATTTCTAATTCGATCGATTATCATTACCTTGGTCTTCTGTACATTAATTAAGTCCATATTCACGACTAATAGTATCTAGTCTGTTCATGATGTATTCAAGGTCATTTGTTGATGATGCTAGTACTAAAATGTCGTCAGCATAGCGGAGATTGATTGCTGATTTTTCGGTCTCCGACTGATATTCCTCCTTGCCATCCATCGAATATAATGCGCATGATGTGTTCGCTGTATATATTGAATAACGTAGAAGAGATAATACATCCTTGACAAACACCGGCTTTTAGTTTAAAATTATCGGAGTATATGTTGTTGACTCTTACGTTTGCTGTGTTGTTGATATACAGTTGTTTTAGTAGGTATATTAGATTTTCGGGGTTACCCATTTCTCTCAGTATTCCCCACATTTTATGCCATTTTACGTTATCGAACGGTTTCGAGTAGTCGACGAAGCACAAGTATGTTTCTAGATTAAATTCTCTAGATTTTTCTTTAATTTGTCTGAGATTGAGAATCTGTTCTCGTGTGCCTCTTCCAGGGGCAAATCCACATTGTTCTTGTGGGATCTGTGGTAGAA
This sequence comes from Diabrotica undecimpunctata, assembly GCF_040954645.1. Lineage (NCBI taxonomy): Eukaryota > Metazoa > Arthropoda > Insecta > Coleoptera > Chrysomelidae > Diabrotica > Diabrotica undecimpunctata. The sequence goes on along the minus strand of NC_092809.1, from coordinate 39,276,946 downwards.
GTATTGATTTTAATCTCTCGTTAATTATAGTTAGCAGAACTTTACTTGCGTGGGAGATCAGCGCTATAGTGCGGTAGTTATTACAGTCAGTTGGTAAGCCTTTCTTATAAATGGGTATGAAAGTGAGCTTACACCAATCATCTGGCCATTGTCCTATGTTCCAGAATTCATTACACAGTTTGAACATTACTTCAATTCTTATATCTCCCATTTCTTTAAGTGCTTCCGCCGTGATTCCGTCGTGTCCTTGAGATTTTCCAGTTTTTAATTTTCTTATTGCGGTTTCTATTTCCGATTTTAAAATATGTGGTTCCTTTTCGTCATTTATTTCTTCTGGATTCACGTCTTCACGGTCACTATGAAACAATGTTTCACAATATTGTTTCCATGTCGCTGCTATGCCCTCTGGATTGGTCATGATCTTTCCCAAGTTATCTTTAATTATCTGCGTTTGTGGTTTGAACTCTTTAGTTAAGTATTTTACTTTGGCAAACAGTTCTCTAGATTCTTGATGGTCGGCGTGTTCTTGTAGTTGTTTGCATATTTCTTTAATATGATTATTTTTGTCTCTTCTACTTGATGATTTTATGCGTCTGTTTACATTTGCTATCTTGTTTTCAGTTTGGGTTTGAAGCATTGTTTCAAATTTTTATTTCGTTCTTCTACTAGGTTCAGTATCTCGTCAGTCATCCAGTGTAATATTTACTGCGTCTATAATCCACATCTTTGTATGTTCCCATGTCTGATTGGGATCGCCAGTAATGTTTGGTGTGTTACTATGTATTTTCCAGGCTCTTTAGGTATATATTTAATTGTTTTATTTGTTTCTTACATCCTAAATACATTCTATTCCATATAGGAATATTCCATATACGACTGTTTATATATATATATATATATATATATATATATATTTATTTATTAAACCTAGAGCTAAGATTAATAATATTACAAGAATTAAAATTAAATTCAACAGTCTTCCGGGTTGAACTGTGTCGATTATCATTACGCCGAGCTTTCGACATCCTCTTTGATGTCTTCTTCGGGGCTTCCGAGGTCTCACTCTCCTGAGCCCCCAGACACTACTGCACTGATCACTTACCATTGATCAGCATTGATCCAACAACTAACAGCCAACAGACCATCCATTAACAATATTGCTGCTGGCCATTTCCCATTGTAGCCTCTTCCAATGCATTGAAGGCTATTTATTACCATTGTGAAATAAGATGGCTTTCAAACTTATCTTAAAAGCATTATTAAAAAGTCTCAATTCTTCTGTGAAATTCAGTTCTTGAAAAAGCCCTGCAGCATCATTACAATACACCAACTCATCCTCTTTGGAAAAGTAAAATTTTCTTGATATATGCGAAAAAATGAGAATCTCGTATTCTTGTCGAACAAATTCCACTGTTTTAATCTTGATCCAAGAAATTAATCCTTAGATTTTAATAGCCTTAAAACTCGGTCTCGAACGTAATTCAAATAGAATTGCTTTAGAAAGTAAAGTTCTTTTGATGAATTTGAAAATCCAGATACAGTGTAAGAAAATAAGGAAGTATATTTACAAAAAACATTCGATTGAGTCTGTAGGCAACAAATATTTTTTCCATCCATTTTCTCGTTATTTTTTGGAGGTGCTTTTATTATGAGGAACTGGTCTTTTTAGAGATATGATTTTCAGATATATATGTAATTAATTTTATCCTTATTTTTTCTCGAGGAACCTCGTGTTGATATCATACAAAAGAAGCAATCATTTTCATGATTCTGAGGTTTGCTCCAAATCATTGCCATTGCAATCGGCATATATTTGTGACTTCCTTTAAGCTATCCTCCTAACATTCTTGGGCAACTGGTACATCCAATTTTGGTAGCCTATTTTTATCCCTTTCATCGATAGGTAGTCCAAAATAAAGCTGCTTTACACCAGATCTGTTATTAAAATTCGTAGTGTTTCAGGGTAATTTCATTACAAATGTAACAAAAACAGTCTGCAGAATTTTTAAAAGGTCGCGCCTTTTTATAACCTAAAATAAAATTTATTTTAAAATAATTTTGATACTTCTTCTTCTTCTTAAAGTTCCATCTCCTATCGGAGGTTGGATATCATAACGGCTATGGTCACTTTGTTAGCTGCTGCTCTGAAAAGTTGTAGTGAACTACAGTTAAACCATTCTCTAAGGTTTTTCAGCCAGGAGATGCGTCTTCTTCCTGGCTGAAAAACCTTAGAGAATGGTTTAACTGTAGTTCACTACAACTTTTCAGAGCAGCAGCTAACAAAGTGAAGTTGATACTTCTATTATACATTTATTGGATCAGTTCTTAGTTAAATACATAAAGTAAAGATACAAACAAAAAGATAACTTATATTAGAAACATCTTTATTTAACAACATTTTAAATTGGCAATGTTAATATTCTTATTTACGATTAAAGTCTCAGCTTCAGCAGCAAAGATCTCAGCCAAGCCAAGATGAGGCTTCATACTGGAAACGATTTACAGTTGACAGTTTTCCCTGAAACAACTTCATTTGGGGCAAACAGCCCTAAAGACATTCATCCTCTGTCAAAGAGAAGTAAATTAATGGAACCAAAGAGGAAATCTAAAAAAGTCAAACACCTGTACTGACATCTATTCCGTAATAGCTAGAATTAAAACTTGAAATAAACGCGAAGGATGCAAAACAAACAATGAAAAAGAAAAAAGCTGAGAAAAAAATAAATGATGATAAACACGAAGACAGTGGAAGTAGTAAATAACAAAAAAATAAAAGTTAGTCCAAAAACCAAAAAAGCGATGATGAAGATGCTGAATGTTTCTACTGTAACAAGTGGTTCTCCGTATCAGCCGATGAAGAAGGATGGGTACGTTGCTCGGTCTGTCTGAAATGGGCTCGTGAAGCATATGCGAGAATAGATCCAGAAGATAATGAAGAATTTTAGTGTGAATTTTGTATTTCTGAATAAGTATAAAATGTATCTATTTTTACTAATGTTCGCTTACCAGTTTCCTAATTATTTTAATAACAAATTACTTTTTTTCTTGATTTTATTTGCAAAACATAGCCATTGGGTAATGAAATAGTTTGATTTTTCTCATTAGTTCGCATTTGTCCACCCTGTGGGACAATGTGAACTTTTGACATATAGTCAGTTGTCGTTTTTTTGCCGCAAATACGTTAAATAAATTCAGTTTCATGTGCAACTAAATGCTCGTCAAATGTTTAATGAATGTTCCTAATTAATTAAACAAAAAAAATTATTTCTTTTTTAACTATATGTGCATATCTTTCTTCGATAGTTCACAATGCCACATCCTCCCCTAAACCGTATTTTACCCTTAAACACTCACCCTTTCCTCAGACCTTAAATCACACGTAAATTATTTTTTCTGTAATTTTTGATATATTTTCTTCCTTTTACAATGGGTTCTATACTGTTACTATTTTTTTGATTGCAAAAATTTATTTTTAAAATAGTATATATTTATTTACTTGGATAGACAATTTGTTTGTTTTTCAGCTGACAATGTCAAAAAAATCCAGCCGAGACGACATCAATCTGGACTTGTCGGAAAACAGCACTGAATTAGAAAATTTGAACGGAAAAGGAGACAAACAAACCAGATTCCAAGTTAACAGAGTTAAAAATGAAGGAGAAGACGAAGAAGTTGAACTCAGGGTCAAAGTCAATATTCCAACAGATGACGAAGATGATGTTCATTCCTGCACTGATAGAACCAAGTTGAACAGCGATTATTTAAAAAGTTTTAGGTAAAGTTAACTGGATTTTTGTTAATTTGTAGCAAAACATTATCGATTTGTTTGGGTTTTAGTTGCTAATCTAATTATTGCATAACTTATTGGTATTTTAGATAACAAGTGTTGTTTTTGTAAAAAGATACGGTTAGTACGAGGGTGATGTGAAAAGTTCTGAGCAAAGTAGTGAAAAAAATCAGTTTTCTACGGAAGTAAAAAAGACTCATCTTGTTCTGAAGCTATGTGTCACATTTTAATATAGGTTATGGAAATCAACCACAATTTGTGACACGAATAACTGTCATAGGAGTTAAATGAGCTGCCTTAAAGGACGCGTTAGAAGTCCTCATTTACATTTTGTTAAAGTCTTAATAATCATCAATAATCCCTTACTATTTTTGTTACTAATTAATAATTAAAACACGAAAACGTATCATATTTGTTTTCGATATATCATCTCAAATAAAACAAGTTTTAAAAAATCCGTTTTTCCGTTGAGGCACCTGCTCGTTAAGTTGTAATTTGATCCTCTTTATTTAAAAAGCAGGCTTAATTTCTACCTAGAAATGGGTCAGGATAGGTTTATTGCTTTCGAAACTATTTTAAAGAGTAATAAATCGTTTAATTTCATTGTTTTATGTTATGCATTTTCTCAGTAAATACATGTATGACAAAAGACGATTTATTGCTAAAACAAAGAACCCACTGTATTAAAAAAGGTTCAAATTCGTTACATTCCTTAAAATACGTTGAATCCGGTGGAACTGGCGATGTTTTGCTTCCTATAAGTTATTGGATTCGACATTTTATGATTCCGTTCTCGGTTCCAGTGCGAGACATTCATCCTGGCTTTTCAGCATTCTATCATCGCATTGCATCTCAGACACTTCTTTCTACTAATGTACTACAACATAAAATCAAGTGATTTTAAACTCATCAAACATTTCTTACTACCACTTCAACTTAGAAATTGTTTACGACGAAGTATTATTTAATCCAAGTCTTCAGACTTAGCCAGTTCCAATGTCTGGATCTGTACTTATGTTGTAGAGAAGGAAACAGTTCACAACATTAATTGCTAAGTCCTTTTTATGATTCGAGCGTGTTTTTCATTATTAATTGTAACGGAAAGAATAAATGATTGTTAATGATATGTTAAGACTTTAACACACGTATATATACAGAGAGACATCAAATCAACTATATCAGCTGGTATGATTCATATTCTATAAGCATCATGCAAGTATCCGATTAATCAAGACTATATCAGGAGATACAGCTTTTACCTGTGTTATTTAAAAAACAAACTTTTACATAACAATACAAAAAGGATATTATAGTAGAGAACCAAGGACGGAATTTCGATTAAATCTGTTAAGATACGTCACTGTACTCCAGTCTGAAGTTGCTATTACACCAAATGGAATTTGAACGGCACAATTGCGATTTACTCCAACAGTCAAACATATCTCAAGACACTCAATTCCGCTTAAATTAATTCGAAACTTATGTGGACCTATTTATATGACCTTACCCGGGTTGGAAGTAGAAATAGGTTGACTAGCCTTGGTACCTGGACATATGGATTACCGGTGCAACGAGAAGACTCATAAACTATTCACTGTAGGCTTCAGAAACATTCCATCAAAGCCACATTGACAATCAGAGATTCTGATTGTTTCTATGACAGTATCGGTCAGTCTCTGAATCAGTATTTTTACTATAATTTTGAGGAAAACAATTTATTGGTTGGTAAAAACTAACGTCATTTTGTTGTCTTGTTGATGTTTTCACTATGCAGAAGCACTTTAATTTTAACAATTCGTTGTAGAGCTGAATTAACAAAACTGAGCAAAAGCATTGATCCAAATATTTGTTTCTGGTCATCATCATTATCAACAGCTATTCCATCTATCGTCGAATTTAAGATGACTTTTAGGTGTGTTCATTAGTTGTTTTTACTTTTTGCATCAATTCCTGACCAGAAATTCCTTTGATGGCATCGATCTATCTGGTTTGATTCTGCCTCTGGTTCTGTTGTGTGCTCTTGGTTTTTTAAGTTGTCTTCATTTTACTCCAATATAAATTAAATAATTTTGTAATTTGACTATAACTATAAACATTTATTATAGGAGTAGCAATTCATTAATATAGAACAGAAAATAGGAGGTTCACAGTACACTAAAGTATGGATATCATTAAGAAAGGTAAAAACTAACTGTACAGAACGGTCATTCATTTTGATAATCTCATTATGGAAAGCTATAAACAGAAAGTAGGAATATATACAAGACAACATCGCAGAATGCGTTACAATATTTTATTGAGTAGGAAATACCTACAGAAGAAGTATGTAATTGCTACGAAAAATTATAGAGAAATGAAAAATAAGTTATCCTGCGAATTACGGATGATTTTCGGTTACAGCCCTCTTAGATCCGAAAGATCCTGTGTTAATAATCTCTTTATTATACGAAAAATCGTAGAAAAGCGACATTTGATAGGAGAAGAAACACATATAAGAAAAGGCGCATAATAACGTACCGAGGCTAAAAAACTATGGGAAGCTTTACACGAACTTGAAGTTGAGCAGTCGATAGTTAATATTTTCAAAGAAATGTACAGAAACAACAAGGCCTAAATTTGTATTGATAGTATCTTATCAGAAATTATATTTCCAACTAAATGATTAAGACCAGCATTGCAATATATCTTATCTAATATTTAATCCAGTGGGTATACCAGTGGTCGACGGCTACTTAACCAGCATTAAGTTCACAGATGACCAAGCTATTATTACACAGGATTCCTAGGATCTGCAATTTATGGTGAGAAGAAGTGTTCAACTCTGAAGCTAATTTTGCGGTTGTGATTGACAATGACGTGAAAATACCATAAGTAAAATCATTTAAATATCTAGGGGTACTTTGGACAACAGATGGTCTAGGATAAGAGGAAATTGGACAACGAATAGAACAGGGAAAGAAAATACTAGTACATATATGGGAAATGAGTCAATACAATTACAATTGTTACAATTTTAATATATTGTGTTTGTGTTTTAATGTTTATGCCGTCCAAAGAAATTTTTATTTAATTAAATTATTTTATACATCTTGACACAACAGCTGAAGACAAAATATACAGTATAAATAAAAAAAATAATAATATCATCTTGATATTCAGTTTGGTTTGAAGAATATCTTCAAATTCAGAAGTACGAGTGAATGTATTCCTTAGGGGAGAAGGTGATTCTCAGAAGTATGTAGCTTAGTTTATAGAGCTTTCCTGTATCTGACATTTTTTAGTTTTTAATACATATAAAAATAACGTACTGGGGGCTGATGATGGGGCAAATATTGTAAGCCTTGAAACCGGTATAATAACCAATAAATCACCAACTTTATTAAATAAAAACTACTTAAGATTGTGAGTATTGACTCACTTCCCATATACCAGTATTATGGACTCACATTGGTAACCTTTTCATTATTTGGAAAGAAAGTAATTAAAAGTCTTAATTCAGTATGGTGGAATAGACATATCATAGAAAACAAAGATTAGGATTGAAAGAGCATTTGTAAACAATAAGGTATGGAAGTGAAATATGTACTTTAAATGGAGAAGCGAAGAGAAAGATAAATGTACTAGAGGTGGAATATCTTCGAATGGGCGCCAGAATATTAAAGCGCAACAGAGTTACTAACTGTGCCATTAGAGATAGATTAAATGTCGCAGACACGTTAACTGGTAGAATAGAAAGGAACAGTCAATTCTTAAGAATAGTAAGCAGTTTAGACATCTACGGATAGAAGAAAGTAGATGGTCCAGTAGAATATTTAGATGAAATTCGCCAAGAAATCAGAGGAAGACCAAGATTGTCCTGGAGTGGCATTATCAGGAAGGCATAGACAGGTAAGGCTAGCGACTAAGCGTGGGAATGCATCGCTGTTTAAGTCCTTTAATATATATCTTGCAGCTTGATGTGGAATATTCTACGTTTCATGGCACGCTAAGATACTTGTAATTTATTGAATATGTTCCATACATTAAGCCTGGCAGTATAAACTGCTCGAATTGTTTTGCCGAAAGTAATACGTACGTTTGATTTAGAACTGTTCCACCACACGGTGGTATAGAAATTCTGTTTTGGTTTTCTCATTTTTTTCCTATTTTGGCATAGAACTCACACATTTTGATTATATACTTTGTTCTGCTTTCCTTTATTTCTTAGTTTATTTCTCCATAGAATTATTTTACTTCCTTATCTTCAGACAATTCGTATCAAAGAAGACAATTCAGTGAATGACCATACAGTTTAATTGTATTCTTATTTCGTTGACTGTACAACATCCTTATAGATTTTCTGTGAATATCAATTGAGCGTTAATATTAAATTTTTTTTCTGTTTTAGACGTTTAACAAGGGAAGCGTTGCCTCGTTTGGATAACTATAGAAATATCATGTCGTTTCGAGCAGCCAACAGACCAACCTTAGACGAGCTGCACGAAGCTGCCACAATCACGAATAAGGTAAACCATTTTTAATTCATGCACTAACGTTACCACATTTCCGATTTTATTTCAGATTGAAACTTTCCATTTTGTTGAATATATTTACAATATTTACGGAAATAATTGCTTGTGTGTTTAATTTTCACTCGATTGATCACGAAGTGTCTTTCCTGACTATATTATTTACCAGTTGATTATATTGAAACGAATATGATCATTAACATATTATGTAGGATATTAAAAAATTAATGAAGAAAAGTGGTAGAACTATAATAAAAGATATGTTTAAACTAGAGTAGAAAATAAGGGAATTGATAATTTTATAGAAATACTGCTCAACCAATAGAAAAAGAACGCAGTTCATCAGATTTCAGACGGTGTCAGATGATTTTAGCCGTAACCTACTTCATGCATTAATTTCTTTGTAGTCTGCTCCAAAAACAGAGTATTTACATTAAAGTCTGAGTACTTTTAACAATTATTACCTTTGGGGTTAATGTACCAATACAATAAATAACATACTTTTTGAACGGTGTCATAAGATATGCGGAATAATTTTTTAAATTAACATTCCAGTCTTCTTTATTGATGAAACGATTTGTTTTTATATGTTGAAGTCATCGTGCACTTATTTGTCGATGCAATTATAAGAAGATCGTACTTTTGGTACCAGTTCCTATATTTTTTAAAGTGGGGCTGTTTGAGAAAATTCATTAAAGTCTATTTCACAGTTTATCGTTTGTATTTCAATGTGTATTTAAATATATATATATATATATATATATATATATATATATATATATATATATATATCCGTCATACTAAACACTTCTTCTTATATTCTTATATAACTCTCAAATCTCATTAACACTCCGGACTACAGACCAATTCCCAATAATTCAACAACCTATCTGGAGAAAACAAGAAAAGTCATTATCAATAAAACCTCTATTCCTGTTGACATAAAACAATCTCTAATTCGTCGTGAAAAGTCTTTCAGAACATCTCGAATATATGTCCGACCCAAATTTCACAAACTTGATATTCCTCTGCGTCCCATTGTCAGTGCGTACAACTGCCCTACACAACGATTGGCCAAGTACTTGGCCAAAACTCTACAACCTCTCGCCGAAAATACTTCGTCCGTCAAAAATTCTTTTCGAACTTTTTAAACAATACCCTCTCTAACCGTCAGACATTCTAGTAAGTTTAGATATCGTTTCACTCTTTACAAACATTCTTATAGACGAAATTCGAAACATTCTGAAAACTAAATACAGTATCCAGCAAGACCACTTATCTCTCATTAAGCACTGTATGTCCAACACTTATTTCATCTTCCAAAATCAATTCTACAGACAAATAAATAGTGCCCCAATGGGCTCCCCACTATCTCCAGTAAATGGTAATATCTTTATGGAAGATTTCGAGATCCGAGCACTATCCACATCAATGCTTAAACCCACATGTTGGCTACGTTATGTTGACGATACATTCATCATTTGGATCCATGACAGGGATGCTTTGGTGTCTTTTTAACCCATCTGAATGGTATACTGATTTATCCCCACTGTTTCTCGACATTATCATAAAGAAAAACCAATCCCAAGGTTTTCATCACTCTGTTTATCGAAAAACCTCTCATACCAATCATTACTTGCATGCCAACTCTCATCATCCACCTTCACAAATTAATTCAGTCATTAATACCCTTGTTTTCAGATCAATATGCCTTTGCGATGATGCAAGTAGACACGCTGAACTCTCTAGTTTAAAACAAGCCCTCATCCAAAACGGTTACCACATCAATAGGAGCATCCACAGATATCAATCTCCCACTTAATCTCAACTCAATAACTCAGACCCTCATCATACGAAAGCTTTTCTTCCTTGAATCAAGAGGAATAAAGACAATTTTTATCCCCCTCCCCCCCCCCACAAAACTTTCATTTCTTGTCCGATCACTAAAAGACAACATTCCAAATGAACAACACGGAGTTTATTAAATTCCTTGTGCAGTGTGCCCTGGTCCTATATAGGCCAAACAAATCGTAGAATCCAAAATAATATTTATGAGAATTCCATTTCTGTTCGCAATTCCGACTCAATTTCAGCTCTAGGTCAACACCATCTTCATACAGATCACAAAATTGATTTTGAAAATTCCAGAATCATATCTCCCATCCGCTTCCATAAAACAAGAATTATCCGAGAAGCCATAGAAATTGAAAAAAGGCCAGATTGTCCCAATAAAAGAGATGACGGCATACGGTTACCTTCGACTTGAAGACCCCTCATAAAGAAAATATCGTCCGCTCCACCCTTTAATTAAAATCCTACTGTCGGAAATGTTCACGCCAAACCCCGCGCCAATCCCCACGCTAACCCCCACGCCAACTTCCACTCAAACCACGTCACCATCGACGTTATAAATGACCCGTAATCTATTACCAAGTACCAGTAATACGTTGGTTAGTGATCAGTGTAGTAGTGTCTCGGGGCAAGGGAGACTGTGACCTCGAAAGCCGTGAAGAAGACATCAAAGAGGATGTCGAAAGCTCGGCATAATGATAATTGACGCGGTTCAGCTCGGAAGACTGTAGAGTTTAATATTAATTCCTTTAATTGTATTAATCTTAGCTCTAGGTTGAATATATATATATATATATATATATATATATATATATATATATATATATAGACTCTGACTAGGACAACTTCGTACCGCCTTAGAATTAAATAATGTGTCAAAGTTCAATAACTAAAAATTAACAAAAAAACTAAAAAAAATACTCAAATATATGTATGAAAAAAATTGCATCAATTTAATGCTTTCTTCTGGTAAACACATTTATTTTTGTGCAAACTTCCAACAATTGGCCTTGCGATTTGTTTATCTTCATTGCAAAGTCAAACGCACGTGATATTGCAGACGCTTAAAATCATTTCCGGTGCGTTTGGCTTTTGCAATGACGATAAACAAATCGTAAGGCTAACCGTTGGACGTTGAAGTTTTCATGATTCAGTCATGGACAATTATTCACGTGTCAGAAAACCGTCATCGTTGTACATTTACGAAACGCAAAAACAAAAATATTGTTTATCAGAAAGCATTAAGTTGTATAAACCTTTTTCATATATAATATTTTTAAGTATTGTTTTTTGTTTTCTGTTTCTGTTAATTTTTAGTTATTGAACTTTGACACATTATTTAATATATATATATATATATATATATATATATATATATATATATATATATATATATATATATATATATATATATATATATATATATATATATATATATATATATATATGTATATATATACTTAATTCTTTTTATAATTTAAAAATTGCCAATAAAACGGTATTTTCAATAAAAAGCCTTCGCACAAAAGTAAAAGACAAAACACCTAAGGAGCAAATGTCACATGTAGTCTACAGCATTCCATGCAAAAACTGCAATAAAAAATACATAGGACACACAGAAAGGCATTTAAAAAATCGCATAAATTCGCACAAAAGCGACTGCCGCGCCGACTGCATCAGGACCGTTGCTCATTAGCGCTTCATGTAGTAAATGAAGGACATCAGATGGACTTTAATTCAGTAGAGGTTCTAGAAAGGGAAACCAATTACAAAAAACGTCTTTTCCTAGAAATGGCTTGTATAGCACAAACAGAGAACAACATAAATAAAAAAACAGACATCCACCACCTTAGTGAAATCTACTCCTTCCTTCTAACAGTTGACAAACAGCATATGAAATTCAATAATTCAATAGATTCCATTTTAGAATAGGATTATTAATTACCATATTATCACATAGTTTATCAATAAACTCTTAAAAAAAATCGTACAGCACATATTAAATTATAATACTTAACATTTCTTATCAAAAAATTTTTTTTTTTAATTCGACATCATTCTATACTATTCTTTAACCTTTACATAATAACTAGGTCTTGGAATTAACCAAGATCTAATTATCAAACTCTTGTTAAAGTGATCTTCAATCACTTTAACAATTTCAATTGTTTTTTAAATAGCTCCAACTTCTTCTTCTTCTTCGCGCGACTAGGATTACTCCTGTTTGTCTGCCTCTTATTCTGTTTCAGTCATTGTTGACTGTATATTATCTTTCCACCTTTTTGGCGGCCTTCCAACGGGTCTTCTGCTATACGGCTTGTTGTTTTTACAGATGTTCGCTAATCTATCTGGTCCCATTCGGTTTACATGTTTGTTCCAGTTTTTTTTCTTGTTTTTATCCACCTGTTAATATTTTGAATTTTGCATTGTTCGCGTATACTTCTGTTGGTTTGTCTGTCTCTTAATGATATGCCCGCTATTGATCTTAATACTTTCATTTCGATATTGTTGATTTGTTGTTTCGTCTTTCTTGTATCGGTCCTTGTCTCCGCTGCATATGGTAGGATTGGTCTTACTGTTGTCTTGTATACTTTCATTTTGCTTTCCATGGTCAGATATTTGTTTCTCCATATGGTTTCTCGGAGGCAACCACTTACTCTTGCCGCTTTTGATGCTTGCCTTGTGGTCTCTGTTCTTATATCCCTGTCACTAGTGATCTCTACTCCTAGGTAATTGAAATTCATTACTTGTTCTACAATTTTGCCGTCTATTTCTAGTTTGCATCTACGCGGCTCTTTACTGATCACTATACATTTAATTTTTTCTACTGATATTCTCATATTAAGTTTGTTTGCTGTGATATTGAAGGTGTGGAGCTGCCTTTGTAGGTTATCTTCTTTATCAACAATTAGTACTGCATCATCGGCATAGCATAGTATCGTGATTTTATGCACTCTCATGTGGTATCCGTGTCGTTTTCTTATTATTATTATCTGATGGTCTATTTGTTCAGCTTGTAATAAATTTAAGATGTCAATAGCTCCAACTTGAGTTTCTAATCAAATACAGGTATAGACATCCAATGAAGGCAAGGACCACTTAAATCTCCACTCTACTTCGACCATCAAAGAGAGAAGAAGATTTTAGAGGTTAGTGTTTTCAAACCTGCAAATTAACCACATTGTACACATTACATGACATAAAGTTCAGGTTATGAATTAAATAAAAAAGATGTAGAACTCTCTAGAGAGGACTTTCTGTCCGATACATAAAAGAAACACTTGTGCGTTGTCTTTGTACCAGTTTTTTGTAAATTTACAATACATGTTTTTTGTACGAAAACTTATACAATTTATGACTATCGACGAAATATTGGAATATTAAAGGAATAAAGAGTACACTTAGTACACTTAGCCTATTCTTTCAGCTGTTTTCCCAAAGAGTCTCAAGGTTTATTTTCTAACTTAATCAGCTGTGATTAAAACTATTTTTATATATATATATATATATATATATATATATATATATATATATATATATATATATATATTGATTCAACTATCTCTACCAGTCCCAAGATACTTAACAGACCACCTAAGACCCAGTTGAAATATAATGTTAAAAGAAGTATATATTGTATTTTTTAGGTGGTTTTATTGTATTGATTCAAGGGAACTTGAGAGGGGTAAAAAAATTTATATAAAAAAAATTTAAGATAGTAAACAATCTTTACCAGACCCAACAAACTTAACCGTTTTCCCAGACCCTTATATATGAAAAAGTATCATTCACTGGACGGACCCAGTCCCCGCAATGTTGCCAAATTTTTTGGCGCTAAAATGATTGTTAGTGTGCGTTTTGTGGTTTACTTGTTAGTTATTAGCGGAAGTTAAAGTTCGTTATATGTTTTCCAAGATGAGCCAACGTAGTAAAATGTTAGTTCAACTAGCTCAAAATAATTTAAAGGGTAGGTGATATTATAATATAAGTGATATAATTAATTTACTAATATTAGTGTTTTACAGATGTATATGAATTTCATAATTCAGAAGATGAAAATAATACAGGTTCTTTGACGACTGAGGTAGGCAATATTATTTTTTGACACCACTAAAAACAAATTATTAGAACCCGCTTAAATATAACATACATAAATAAAGGTTTAGTTCTAAAACTTTTGACTTGGAGCACGTTTACATTAAAAAATATGTTTATGGGTTTAAGTAACAAAAATTCGAATTAAAATTATATTTTTGTATTGACGTTTTGACTTCTTAACCGAAAGTTGTTCATAAAATAATAAATTTTATATAAAACATCTGAAAGGATTTGTTTACTCCAAATGGCGGGCATACAAGTTGCCATCAATTGCAATTAATATAGATTAATTACGGTATATACAATCGTTTTATTAACACATTTATAGGGGCTTATTTCTGTAAACGTACTTTTTAATAAAAATAGAGTTAATAATATTAACTACAATATTTATTTAAGGAACGCAAAGAACAGCAATTTTAGGTTTAGTTACTATAAACAGAAATTCCCGCTATTTCGCAATTTATTTCTCAAATATAAATCAAGTTTAAGGTCAAGTCGTTCGTTAAAATTTTTTAAATATTAAATTTCAATAGGTATTTTTAGTTTATTTTAACCAACAAGCTCAAATTTTAATCGCTTGAACATATGATTTGTGTATTAAATACACAGCAGTGAAACTTGGAGTGATAACTGTTTATGTTTTTATAAATATACTTTTCCGGCTCCATTCAAAAACCAATAAAAGAAAAATTGTGTATTTATGCGTGTCATACTGCGAAAAACATCTGAAATTTATCCCTAAAAACTATTATATTGATATTTAAAAATATGTTTAAAATGCAAATAATGTAAATAAAGGCATTTTATATAAGATAGTTAAAGATAATAGTCCGATTCATATGTTAGGGTTTTGCTGGCATTATCTAAATAAAATACATTATATATGTTTAATTAATTTTGGTCACTATTAATATCATCTTGAATTTTCATAATATTTTAATAAAGAATTTTCTTTTTGAATTGAAAAGTTTTTTCTTATTATATTTAAAATGCAATACGAATATAAAATTTATTAATGTGAGTGGAAAATAAGAACTTTATAAAACAAGGTGCAAAGAAATTAAGAACGCCTAACAAATGACTAAAGATATTTTTGTATTTTATATTCATTAACTGGTATTTATTAAAAACACTTTCTTTTTTATTTTTTTTATTTGCTAGTAAATATTTCATATTTAATGTATTGTACTAAGCTAAAATAAAAAATTGCAATCTAGTACTCTACATTATTGAGCCTAGACATTGACGTGTTTTAAGAAACATATGTTAATGATTATGTTTTTTGATATTTCTTTGACAAATGAAAAATCTATTAAATAATAATATGGATTCAAATGAAAATAAAAACTTATTAATATTTAATTTCCGAAAACAAACTTTCAACCCTGTCGAAACGCTTCTTCACTTCAGCTAGGTCTTCATTTGCATCGTTTCTGTAAAACACTTATAGAGATGCATATTTATTATAAGTAATATTAATAATTAATTAGGTATAATAAATGTAAACGAAGGAAAAATAAAATTTTAAAATCAAAATGTATTCACAATTGTGAACGCTTCCCAAGATACGTCACGCAGAAAAGCATAACGCGTTTATAAATTTCACTCTTTAAAAAATTTCCATAAAGGGGGCCTTATATGACAATTAATTCTTAGAGAGTAAACTCCAAAAAACTTTGCATATTCCTGATTTTTAATGAAAATATTAGTTCCGTTAATTTTATATTTATGAAAATATGAACTCATATTAGTGTGCAAGTACTAACGTTTTTATTTAAAAAGTAAAACTTTTTTTTCTAGATATTAAATAAATTACCAATCGAAGATCAGGAAACCAAGGTGTATCATTATCTAGAAAATGTTCAATTGGGAGCTCCTGGTCAAAAAACCAATAATACGAATTCTAAAGAAGGTCAAGAACAGAGCCTTAGTGTACAAATCCCTTTACAGTTATGTGAAAGTGGAGAAATTTGCAAAGGGAGAATACTGACCTTATTACTGAGAATGAGCCTTTGCATAAAAAAATATCTCGCGAAAAATGGACAAAAAAAAAACAAAAAACTTGTGTTAACTTTTTTTGCTACACAGTGTAATAAACAAAAATGCGCCAAAAAACAGGAATGTATGGCTTTCATAAATTTAAATTTAAATTTATTTGAAGAAAAGGACTGGATCAGAATTAAAACTTTAGTTTATAACACCTATCGTTTAAAATAATTTTTTAACTTTTATTGTTCATTGTGATGCAATTTGTATAAAACTAATATATTAGATTTCACTACATTTTGTTTTATATAAAATGTTGATTTTATTAAATATTTAAATCTTGTTTTGTCTTAAGTGAATGTCGACAATTTAAAAACAAATAAATTATGAAACAGCTCCTAGTTATTATTACACACCTGCAATGTCATGATAGTTTACATTTATAATAAATATTTTACTACATTTTGTTTAAGTAATTTGTATTCCATACGCAAAATTAGAAAATACTAATAGATATTTAATGATTCAAATAAATATATTTGAAAGATTTTGCTCCAATGTAAAAACAGCAGTAAAATAGTATCTAATTTAACTTATATTTCGAGCTAATACCATATATAAAATAAATAATCATTTTGACCAATGTAGGAAAGTAAAAATTAACAATATAAAATGGATACCTATCATATAAAAATTAAAGCAAATTAAATAAGCATTTTAAATAAACCTGAACTTATGTCACCACCGACACCAGAGAACCATTTAAATACATTAAAAAAATTATAAAATTAAACACAGAATCATTTTCCAAATTAAGTGAGGAAGGAACGATAGTTATCAAAGAAGATTATTAAGATTGGGTGAAAATTTTATTGTAACGCTTTCGCTTTCGCAGTCAAACCCCCTCCCTCCCTTATGAGCACTGAAGGTGATTTCTCATAAGGGCTGACTGCTTTTTCAAGGTTACTGCGAACTTACTATATTTATGCGCACTCTGGGTAATGAAGATGCCCATAAATGTAGCCTAATAATTACACGAGGTGTCGTTAAGCGACTTTCTCCCGTTATCATCTGATCTCTTAATGTGATGTTATGCAGAGTAGTGTAAAAGCGAAGATCCTCGAGCTTGCACCTTGGTCAGCGTCCAAGTTGCAGTCTCGAAGATCGGGGTGGCCTCTCCCTTGGCCTTTTTTGTTTTTATAATTTTTTTGTGAATTTTTGTGTTTTTTAATTTTTTTTTTTTGGATTTTGTGTTTTTTTTTAATTTTTTTGTGGTTTTTTGTGTTAGTAAAGTTTGGTGGGAAATTTTTTAGTACCTAAAGCTTATTGTAACGAAAAAGCCGTTGCTTTTTATAACGAGAATACGTTCAACAAAGACAACCCCGAGGAAGAAGCTATAAAATCGACTTTTACGTTAAAGGCTTCCTTTTTAACATGTTTTAGATTTATCTTACCCCTACCTATAAAGCGATCAATAAAAAACATATTTTCCTGATTAAAAACCAAAATCAAAGATAACCCAAAATCTAAAAAATTTGAGACTTAGACTAAATCTATCGTAACATAACAAACATTAGAGTACCCAAGTGATGGATAAAGATTCGGTCTTATCCCAACAGTCACAAAATTACTTCTATTAAGTATTTTCCTATCTTTTCCCCTTTTTTATTATTATTCTCTTAATATTTAATAATAGCGGCTAATTTCGAATATTTTTATCAAATGTATTGTGTCTTTAGAAAAAAACCTCAAATATTTCCATAATCCATACCTCCAAACTGTTGAAATCTACCAAATGGTAGCCTCTAAAAGAACGACAGCCCGGAACGACATTTACAAGAGCCAGTGGCGACGCTGCCTTAATTTTTATTTTAAATAATTTAATTGTTCTTCGTCTGCCTTCAATCACAAATATTGAAGCTGTTGATGTAAAATCATTCTCGTTGGCAACTTTAATGACCACAATACAGTATAGGACTCAGAACGCAAGTTTTATAAAAGCAAAATGATAGAGAACTTCTAAAAGAATCATAATTTTATATGCCTACTAAATACTTACAGCAACACACATTTAAAGTAACAGAATTGTTACCGGTCCCAAGCCCGGATAAAGAAGGAGGGGGTTTACAGCCAGGTTAGCACCCTACTGATAGATATTAAACCCATACAGCTCATAGAAACAGGATTATGCCTCGGAACAGGACTGATTTAACGACGACGACCAACGCGAGAAAAAGGACAACGAATTTATGAAAAACTTCGAAAAAAAAAATATACTTCGAATCGGTACTTTGAACGTAAAATCTCTTAAACACTCGAGAACAAGAAATTACGAAAGAGCTTATAGAAAAAAATATAGATATATGTGCACTACAAGAAACAAAGAAAAAACCAAAGGATTAAATCATGCTGGATGGGTTTCTCATGATTTATAGTGGTGTAGTGAGAGAAACGAGAGCCAAAGAAGGAGTCGCCCTGTTAATACATAGAAAATTTTTACACCATGTACATAAACGTAAATAAGTCGTCGAACGAATAGTAGCAGTAAAAATTAGACTAGAAGACAAACATCTGAATATAATAGCCATCTATGCATCTGAGAACAACAGAGATTAAACTACAAGAGAAAATTTCTTTGAACACTCAATTAAATTCTCAATAATGATTTTTGATCGTAAACTAACGTAGAAATCAATTATACAATACCTGAAGAAATCCTGCCAATCTAGGATAAATTTACTACGATCACTTGCTTTTAAGAACTGAGGTGCCGACTACTCATGCTTACTTCACATATACAGAGCTATAATTCACTCAAAATTAGATTACGGGTCTACTGTATACAACTTGGCCAAAAAAACAGTACTTAAAACTTTAGATACTATTCACAATATAGTTATTTGAATTTCTCTTGGGGCCTACCATTTTAGCCCGATTTAAAGCCTTTGTTGTGAATCTGGAGAACTCCCTATCTCCTACAGAAGGCAATACCTAAGTCTATGTTATGCCGCTGCAGTTTCGGCAAACCAAAACAAACTTGTAATTTACAATGTATTTGCTGACCGTTTCTCAACTAAATATGATTCAACTTCTCGAACAGATCCTCCCTTTTATCACAGTATAAAAACATTTAGTCAACAAGAATTCTATCATATAATAAATTCAAATAGTGGTGTGAATGAAATTTATACCGACGCTTCAAAAAACGACGAAGGAGTAGGAGCTGCTGTGTACTCAAACAATTCACAGCCTCTTTTAAATTACCAGACATCACCACTATTTTCTTTGCTGAATTATTTGCCATCTTACAAGCTATTATTCACATACATCAGAAAAATAAGCAAAAAAGGGTAATAATCAGTGACTCTCTTAGTATAAAAGGAAACGAAAATGTTGACGCGCCAGTTAAAAATGCTACAAGTAATCCAAAATCAAGAATATTTAATATTACGATACACACAGATAAAAACTCATTTCAAACAAGATTACAAGAACTTGGCAAGACAAATGAAAAGTACCCCAAGTAAATTACTAGGAATAAACGAAAGTGGACAACTATGGAAATCAAAATCAAGGAAGTGAAGAGAACAAGTGATAGTGACACGTTTGTGTATCGGATATACGAAAATCACACACGATTGCTTGCTGAAGAGAAGAAACAAGCCAATTTGTGAAATTTGCAACTCTGACTTATCTGTAAAACACGATAAATATAAAAGTGAACGCAAGAAACATTGCATCCCGACCTCACTTAAAAGTGTCTTCAATGGGAACAGTGTCCTCCAAAAACTGTTTAATTCCCTAAAGGACATCAATTTACTAAACGAAATTTAATTTTTTATATTATTACTGAAACCTACATGTAAAACTCTTAATTGTATAAACCTATTGTAACGCTAATAACCCTGAGAGGTTGATGCCTTTTTTTGTCTTCTTAAATAAGTCTTATAAATTAAAAATAAAAAGTATATGACAGCAAGTAAGTATATTATATAATTACTTTATCTAATCGTTTCGAATGTGCCTATAATAATCGTTTTAACAACGTAGGATCTAAAAACGTGTCGGTAGTCTGTAGTATGTACGGATGAGTAATGATTTGATATTTGATACCTTTAAAAATATTTAAATAACAGTAACTACTAACATACAGCGTTGCCATTTTTTGGGCCTGAGAAAGTCTTAGAGGTTGTAAGAAGGAATTTAAATTATATACGATATACAGAAATGAACTGCGCTCCCTCTTCACAATTATTATTTGAACTAAAACTGTGTATAATGTGGTGTGTAACCGTCATACCAGTCCCAAATAAAATTCTCTAAAAATTTAGTGGCATGTACGGGGATGCATATGATATGCAAATAACGAAGAAAACGTTGCCAGACCCTTTTGCGGGTCTGGTAACGTCAATTTTGGACTGGTAACGTCGGTATACCTATGCGTTTCGGGTCTGTATAATCGGTTGAATATATATATATATATATATATATATATATATATATATATATATATATATATATATATATATATATATATATATATATAATAAATAAAAAAATTTCTGTTTATTTGGTCGCTAATATATACTACAAAAGAAACCGGAACGTAATGGTACCTATAAGGATTGATTAACCTTGTGGCCTATTACTAAAATTGAAATATTTAATTACTACCATGACACATTACTCATTCACGCTGAAAGGTGATACTCATCTTTAATTGGTGAAATTGATGATTTTATCGCAGCTAATACAAGTCTTTAACAAATCTAATTCAATTTAAAATGTTTTTCGTTGTAAAACTACCAAATTTAAAATGGAAAAATTTCAGTCTGTTCAGGATGTTGTTCTGAAATTGTTTCTGCAAAATTTCAACTATTTTGACTAGAGTAGAGTAGTAGATCGAAAGCCGTTCTGAAAATAGAATATATTTATTTAAAGAAACTATGAAGGAAGTCAGAACAATTCAAACCCCATCTTGGTTTTTAAGGTTTTTTATTGTGAGTTTGTTGCTATATAACAATAAAAAAGCAGTTCAGCCAGAAAATATCCTTAAAAGTATGGACAACATTAGAAGAGGTGGGAACAAGTGGGCTAATAAGTTTATTTATTACAATTATAGAAAGTAGAATAATGCTCTTACAGCTGCATGCTACTGCATTTAATATTAACCTACTACAGGAATGCTACAGGTATATGCCCCTACTGCAGAAAGAAAATATGACAATGAAGTAGAAATTCTGTACCAGCTTAGTACAACATTAAAAAGTATATATATATATATATATATATATATATATATATATATATATATATATATATATATATATATATATATAAATAAGGGCGATTTAATGCCAAAATTGGTAAAGGATTAAGATCAGATCTTGTAGGGAAATCTGGCCTGGGAGACAGCACTGAACGACGGGATAGACCCTTTAGTTTTTTCCAAGAACACAATATGGTAGAAAAAAAAATACGTACTATAAGCTACGTCCATGCAGGATGTATACCACATATAATAAGAAATCAGATAGATTACATTCTTATCAACAAAAGATTTAGGAACTATATCAGTAAGTAGAGTTACGACATACCCTGGAACAGATATTGGACCTGGTGACATCCCTTTAGGCACCGATGCAAGAGTCAGGATAAAACGAATATAGAAAAACAGAAAGAATCATTTCGTAAACATAATATGACCAAGATACTAGAAGAACATAGTGTAACTAATAGATTCAAGAAATAATAATGGATGACACAATAAATACTAGACCTGATGGAACAAAGAATACAATAATATTACAAGGCAGACGAATACAGAAGAAAACAAAGAGAAAGAAAACAAAAAATTTGAGCAGCTAAAGGAATGTGGATGGGGATAGATATGCACAAGAAAGTTCGTGAAGTGGCTAGCCTGTATAATAAAAAAAACGCTAATACTCTAGTAGATAATGCAGGAAAAGTTATTGAATAACAGAAAATCCTAGAAGCAAGGGGTAACTAATAACTGAATTGTTCCAAGATGATAAGGCCAAGTATACAGATTAATGTAAATCAAGAAGGACCTGAAATTTTAAAATCTAAAGATCTTCATGCAATAAAATTAACCAAAACCAAGAAAGCAACTGAACCAGCAAGATACTAGCTGAACTCTTAAAAATAATACAAGAGGACCACACCAGTGCTCTAGTTAAGTTTTTATAACGTGTATACAACTGGTGAAATAGCTGAGGAATGACTTAAGTCTGTTTGTAGCAGTTCTGAAGAAGCAGAGGGCAAAAAAATGTGACGAATACAAATTAATTAGTCTTGTGAGACAGATATTGAAAACTTTTCTTCGCATTATTCATGGGAGAATCAGAAGTCATCGCGAAAAGACCTAGACGAAACCCAGTTTGGTTTTAGGAATGTTCTGGGTACTTGTGAGGCACTTTTTGGCTTAAATGTGCTTCTCCAAAAATGTCGCAACCAACGTAAATATATTTTTGTGGCTTTCTTCTTTTACGAAAAGAATTTCGATAAGGTACAGGATGGAACGCTTCAAACAGACTTTGCAGGATAAAAGCTTTGGATTGAAAATCAATCGTGAATGATTAATATTCTTAGATACGCTGACGACACTTTTATCTTATGCGATCGTCTCCAGGGCCTCCAAAAGTTATTTGATTGCGTAAACAAGACGGGAAGAGAAATTAAGATAATAGAAGATGACATATTCTATGAATAAGGTCAGATAAAAAAGACAGTAACCTAAAAGTAGTTCATGACGTGCGGCTAGGACGTCGTAATATACTATATAGCAAACATATTTCATGTACGTTACAAATATAGCCATGTATAGTCTAAAATTTGCCTAAATTTTTCCCTGACGTTTATATGGTTTATTTCTTTGTACGTGCCATATCTAACTTAAAATAAAGAACAAATTAGCATCTAAATGTACTTAAATATATTATTGCAATAAATAGTTTTATAAATATGTATAAGGTTACGGTCACATTAAGTTTACTACTGCAAGTAATATTTTTTTTCTATTAACTGCACTATTTTACTATTTTTTATGAATACGAAACAATGTATATGCTATGTGTATAAAAATAGGTACAAAATTACCATATCGCAATAATAATAAACTTGTTATTGAAGTACAGATGTTATAGGATTTACAAAATAACGTTAAATAATATTGTAGTCGTCTAGATGCGTCTTTTTTTCTTTTTCCTTTTTCTCTAATTTCTTAAGTACGTATTAAAAAAAATAAAAGGACGACGAAATAAAAGACCAGTTCTATGACGAAATAGATAGATTCGTGCCACAAAAACTGCTTTGTTATTATCTTTAAAGAACTCAAGTAAATGTTGATAAAGGACAGCAATACAAATTTGCTATAAGTAAATACAGTATCCACTATATGTTTAACGACAATGGCATTTGGTTGATTCAACGCAAACTTATATATATATATATATATATATATATATATATATATATATATATATATATATATATATATATATATATATATATATATATATAAGAACATAGTAATCTCCAAATAGCAAAACATTGAACATAATGTTATTCAAGTGTTGTCTCCATCAGTGGAAATTAAACTAGTGGGGGAAACTGGTGTGACCGACCATTCATAAATTTAAGGCTGAAGCCAACAAATATGGATTACAAATAAAAAAAAAACAAGAAAACAAAGAGAGGCATCTGAAGATTGACAACTTCAAATATGAAAAATTATTGATATTCAACTACCTGGAAGTGAGTATGGAAATAACTAGAAAATAAAGAAATAAAGAAATATTTGTAAAGGGAAACCAAGCATTCGAGACAAAAAGAAAAATGCTTAAAACAGAACCAAACAAGGATTTACGAAACACTGATGCACTCAGTTATCACATGTGCGATGAAAACAACAGTGATGAACAAAAAAAAAAGAAAAATACTTAAGAATATTTAAAAATAATGAGAAAAATCCATACGGACAAAGAAGATTAACCCTTAACTACTGACGTGGATGTTTCAGGACGTAGACTCTGACATGCGGTATGTCATACCGTTGCCTATTCTCCTTTGTTTTTAATATGAATTTATCTTATATCACTGTATTTGTTTTTTATATCAACTACGGAATGATTCTTCACATTGCTGTAGCATAATATACTGCTACAAGTAAAATAAACTTTACTTTTTCAAGAATATTATGAATGCATGCATAATTTTTAAAAAAATGGTGGACGTTACTACAAAATCGTTTATAAACTAAATTACAAGAAAAATTGATTACTTGTGACTAACAAATGGTAAAATAATGTTAAAAGAAACAGACTAATGATTTAAATTTAATGAGAAACTAAAATACAAAATTCTGACAATAACCAAAAATTACAATAAAATAACTAGTCATTTTGCGAGCAAGGTCCGCAATTTTTCTTTGTACACTGTAAGCACACTGGTTTTCCACAAGAAAAGCACACATAAAAAGTCTTTCGCTTTAATGCACTTGGGCATAAGTAACACGTCTTCTTTTTCTCAAGCCTTTCTTCAAAATCTGCTTCTTTTTGGCGTTTTTGTCCTAGTATTCGTTCAATACCACATAATCATTCTCTCGGGATTCTGGGATTTTCGAGTCTTCTTTGTAGATAAGGTAAAACTAATTGTTTCGCCAACTTCTTTGTGTAGTTTAGCCTTTCCATATTATCTTCTTGTAGTGATTGATACACAACATGCGAATTAACAGCAGCTATATCAATGATGCGGTAAAAAATAGTAAGTGGCCATCGGCGAGAACGACGTTTTACAGAATATTTGGCACACTTGGCATCTAAAGTATCGACACCTCCTTTCGTACGATTATAATGAGCAGCTATAATTCCTGGTTTTCCAGTAATCTGATCCGTGCCTATTGAATGGTGCATCGAAGAAATAAGTAAAACAGCCCTCGATTTTTTGGCACATGGGAAATTAGGGATAAACTTTTCGTAAATCCGTAAGTAGTTGAATTTACTTGCCTACATCGGTGTGGCTGGAATTCTGGAGGGATTTCCCGTTTATTTTTCTTGAGGGTTCCCACATACGTTAACTTCTTTACTTCTAACTGCTTTACTAATTCTATAGAACTAAACCAATTATCAGCTGTAATATTACGGTTAGTTCCATAAATAGGTTTAGCAAGCCGAAGAACAGATTGAGTTGGTTTAGTCATCTTCTTTTCTTCCTCAGATAACCCAGTTCCGTCAGTGTCCTTGCCTCCATATATATAAGCATTGTATAAGTAACTTGTTCGTGCATCAGTCAGGCACATTATTTTAATGCCATATTTCACGGGCTTATTAGGCATATACATTTTAAACCTACACCTTCCCCTAAAGCCGACCAACATTTCATCAATACAAACACATGTGCCTACGGAATACAGTTTTTAACAATTTGATATGAATATATTAAATATGTTACTAATGGCTGCTGTTGGATCTATCTTTTTTCTTTCTTCTCTATCCAGAGGGTTATCAAAACGTAAACATTTTAGAAATATTGCAAATCTTTCTTTTGACATAACACATCTGAATATATCTCTACCAGTGCCATCTGTAGCAAATATAGAATTTATATCTTCGTCATTGGATTTGAAAGCTGATGAGTATAAAAGCAATCCCAAAAAGGCTTTTAGTTCTATTTCATCAATTTCATTTAGTTCTGGTCTATTCATTCTTTTATAGTTTTCACGAATTGCACGTAATTTATTATTTGTCCATTTACGTATTTCTTGTATTATATCCTCAGAAATAAGAAAATTAAAAAAAAAATGATGAAGTTTCGTTTCTTACTTCTCTGGACCGCACAGCTGGTACTTTTGTTACAAGGTTGTGTAACGGAGTTCTTACATTTTTCGAGGGTGCTGTAGTAGACCACTTAAAACGATTTTTGCCATAAAAATATGACTTACCATTATCATTTAAATGATATTCGTCTTCAGAACTTTCCGACTGCTCACTTCCGGTGTCGTGTGTACTTTCAATACATACTTCTTCGCTTGCATCGTCAACATCACTATCACTAAAATATTCTAAATCACTAGGTACTTCGTCAGCCCATTGAGATAAAACAGCCTCAAAATCATCATCTGAAAGCTTTACAGTTTTGCGGCTAAATTTAGAACAACTGGATGAACTTGCTGCCATACTAACAGCAAAAGAATACACTACACTGCTTTTAACTATAGAAACGTAAATACTGACATGCGGTACTTGATACCGCAAGAAAACTTTATGTCAACGTAGCTCAAAGACTAAACGTGTACTAAAACTGCAGCAGTTGAGAGCAGGTACAATTAAACCCCACTTAAAGGTACACAGATGGTGTTCTAAGAATCTTTTATAAAACACGTTTTACAACAAAATATATTTTCGGCTCGGTATGGCATACCGCATGTCAGTGGTTAAGGGTTAAAAAGAAAAAAACACATAGACATCGATGCATTAAAAAACAAGTTAGGAAGCGAAAATGTAGTGAGAGTAATGAAATCACAACTCTTGGAGTGATGAATGGGACACATCATTAGAAGACTGGCAAACGAGATGATCAAAAAAAGGTACGAGATGGACCCCAATCCAACGAAAAAGCCAAGGAAGATTGAAAATAAGATGGTGGGATGACATAGAAAAGATCATAAAAATTATGAAATTAAAACAATGGACAGAGCAATGCAGGAATAGAAAGAAATTAAGAGGGATACTGAAATTAGGTCATATACACAACAAATTGTAACCTAAACAGAGAGAAAGAGGACTAGTAATTCACCTCAGAATAGGATAATATAGTTTCGGTAAGAAATATAATCGCACCCACGAAGATAAATAGAAATAATAAGAATGAACAAAAAGGAGGCGATTGCTATGGAAATCCAAATAGTAATAAGTTAGAACTAGCGATAAAAATAAAAGTACCGCCTTATTTGGAAAATAGAAAGAAAGCAATAATTTATAATCGGTATTCAATAAGCGGAATAAAGGTGCGAATGCGAAGGAACAAAAAATGTACACGAGGGTTGATAAGCAAGAAGGGAGGGAGGATAAAAAAAATTTAAAACAAAAAAACAAAATAAAAAAAGCAAAAATAAATCTAGGAAACCAATACCAGAAACAATCGATACAATTCGATTTCTCGAAAGAGAAAAAATATTCATAGACAGTTGGAATGTAAGAACAATGGCAGAAATACGCAAATCTCACCAAACAGCAACAGAAATGAAAAGATACAACATGGATATTTTAAGAGTAAGTGAAACCAGATATAATGGGTCAGGACATATCCAATTACAAGGAATTACGGTTATCTACTATGGGAAAAAAGACTTAGGTTCAGACAAAGAGAAAGGTAGTTGCTAAAATAGCGACACAAGCGTTGATATAATGGGAGGATGTTTCAGAAAGAATAATATGGGGAATATTCCGAAGCAAATTTAGAAACTTAATCATAATCATTGTTAATGCATCAACAAATCCACAAGAAGACGAAGCCAAAGACGAATTTTATGAACAAATGTTTACGCTCGTAGCCAACTTATAAAAAACTCATACACGAGATATTAAAACTATTACAGAAGTATGAAATTGATAGAGTTCTGTTTGACAAACAATTTCATTCTGAGAAGAACACTGCTCCCACATAAGGATATTCACAAAATAACATGGATATCACCAGGAGAAGATATTAAAAACCAAATCGATTACATTCTCATTTCGAAAGAATGGAAAAACTCCTTACAAGACGTGACAGTAATGAGAGAAGCAGACTGTGTATCAGACCATGAACTAGTCAGAGCAAAGATAAGAATTAGCCTGGGAACAAACTACACGACAAATAAAAAAATTTGAAAAAATTCGACATAAGTAAATTAAAAAATGCTGATATAATAAGAGAGTACCAAGCTGAGCTAGGAAAATACGTCGTGGATTTAACAAAAGTTAAGAAATTAAATTTTAAGGATATACGGAGAATATATAAGAAGGGCTGCATAAACACAACTATAGAGGATAGCCTAAGATACTAAAACAAAAATTGAACAATAAAAACAAAACTAATCAGAATAACAAATCCCATAAGAGAAGAGAAATAGAGGAAGAATACAAAGAAAAAAACAGAAAGGCAAAAAACGAGCTTGATTGGATAAAAGGTTGTAATAAAAGGGAAAGAAGGAGACACACTTATAAAACAAAAAGAAGTAGCAGAAAAATGGACACAAAATGTTCGCAGAATTGTACGAGGAGGACACAGAAGTGAACATATTGGCAGAAATAAATGAAGTTTTGAACATAAAGGAAGCAGAATTTACGAGAGAAGAAATTAGGTACGCAATAAACTATTTAAACAACAACAAAGCATCGGGAGTAGATGAAATACCAGCAGAATTAATAAAGGCGCACTTAACTCTGTCAGTGGATATGCTTTACCCATAGATACAAGAATACAAGATTTATCGTTAGCAATACCATCCTGTTCCCCCAGTGCGACAGAGCAAACTGACGCAAATCAGTCACTGCATATCTTTCTAATCGGCCGGGTTTATCGAATACTAGACCTTCTCATTGGTCACTTAGATCACGTGGTCGATAAACCTGGCAAATTAGAAGGAGATGCAGGGACTGCTTTGCGTCAGTTTTCTGAGAGAGCGCAACTGTATTGCAACAATCAGTCTATTTGTATCATATTTCTATGGCTTATTACTAAAAAAATAGGGATGGAAGAACAGATAGACATGAAATCCAACGATGAAATAATAATAAAATTACCAAAAAACGAAACCTTGCCTTATGTGAAAATTGCAGACAAATCACCCTGTTAAATGCTGCCAGTAAAATAATTACGGAGATCATCCGGGAACGAATAAAAGACCCTATGAAAAAAAAAAACCATACAGGACTTCGATCGAACAATTCTTATACAGATCACATAAATACTTTAAAAATCATTTTTGAAGAGGTAACTTTTATATACTTTGAAAAAGGCTTCGATTCAATTAACCGCGGCATGATGTGGAATATACTGAAACACTACGGAATAAGAGACAAATATATTAGGATAATAAGGCTACTTTATGACCAAAGTAGTTAAGCACGAAAGTGAACTATCTCAACAAATAAATATCAAAAAAGGAGTTAGACAGGGATGCGTTTTATAACCTACGCTGTTTATAATAGTAATAGATTGGATATTAAAGTAAACTGAAAATAAAAGAACAGAACTACAATGGGGAGTATTAAACAAATTAGAGAACCTAGACTTTGCGGACGACATCTGCCTGATAACTTCAAATAAACAACATAGGCAAAATAAACCGACCACATTAAAAGGCATAGTAAAAACTGTTGGATTAAAAATAAACTAAAAAAACGAATATACCCTCAAGCAAAAAAACCAGCAGCGTACCTGTACAGCTAGAGAACAAACAAAGAGAATTAGACGAGTTCTGCTATCTAGGTAGTCTAGTAAAGTAAATGCAACCGGTGGCACGAAAAAAGACATACCAAGGAGAATAGGCTTAGCACAAAACGTCTTTAACACATTACGAAAGTATGGGTAACTGCGCCATTTTCAAACAAATGTGAAATCAGTCTTGGTATACGGAGCCAAAACATGAAAATATAAAAAACTTTTTCAAAAAATGCAATCCTTTGTGAACAGATGCCTATGTATAATATTGAAAATATTTTGGCCAAACAAAATCACAAACCAAGAACTGTGGCAAATAACGAACGAGGAAAAAATAGAATTTACGATAAACAAGTGGAAATTGAGGTGGATAGGTCACACGTTGCTGAAATGACGGTCAAATATAGCCAGATAAACCTTACACTATAGCTTACCAGGTAAAAAAAAAAACAAGAAAGACCACTAGTCACATCGAAGAGAACGATAGATAAGGAACTCAAACGTTAATTTAACATGGAATGCAGTTAATAATATTGTAATAATAATAATATTGCAAGGAACAGAAGAGAGTGGAAGAAATTAATCAACAAAATCACAAACCAAGAACTGTGGCAAATAACAAACGAGGAAAAAATAGAATTTACGATAAACAAGTGGAAATTGAGGTGGATAGGTCACACGTTGCTGAAATGACGGTCAAATATAGCCAGATAAACCTTACACTATAGCTTACCAGGTAAAAAAAAAAAACAAGAAAGACCACTAGTCACATCGAAGAGAACGATAGATAAGGAACTCAAACGTTAATTTAACATGGAATGCAGTTAATAATATTGCAAGGAACAGAAGAGAGTGGAAGAAATTAATCAATAAAATTGGACGGAACTCAAGCAATGATGCGTAAGGCTAGTAACCTTACCATCAATCTTTCTTTTGCTGCTAAAACACTTAGTACTCTACTTTGCTTCATCGCGAAGCTATATAATTTATATATTTATATATATAAGAACTAAAGTAAAACGTTCAAAGTTGTCGGTTTTGATAGCTCTAGTTTAAAATATAGTACGGCGGCTGATTGTTCTGGTAAATAAATATTTAATTAAAAATATCTAATTTTACTTTAATTTACAAAAGCAGAGTTAAATCTAAAAGTAACGTAAGTATATTGTTCAAAATTTTTTAAATTCAGAAAAAATGCAAGAATGCCCTCGTTCTTTTTTATTTATTTTAAAAATACAAAACCGAAAAATATAACTTTTTTAAAACGAGAGTATTTTCATTATTACACTTGTAATTTATCGAAATATTAATTGCACAACGCAACAATTAACAAGGATTCACTTAACATACTGATACACTATTATCATTAAATTCAATAATAAATTTATTTCCTCCATTAATGTCGAAGTGCCCAATCTTCTTAGAGTTATCTTCAACTTTGATTACGTTGGCGATTCTTTCCTGCCAGTATTCTTTGGTAATATTATATACTTCTGTTTTAATTACCGCAATTACCTTCTTATCAAATTTAGGAAATGTATTTTTACGTCTTATACCTACTTGCTATTAATTGTCCTAAAATTAACTCTATAAGATTGCAAACACAAAAATAGGGGGGAAGTCTCAATATAGTGTGTCCATGCTTTTCGGCAATACTCTCTAAGGCGTATAATTTTTTAAATTGCTTTGCTATAAAATTGCTATAAAAATCATTTTCCATTAAAAAGAATTGCAAGTTCAGCTTTATTTGAAGATGTATTTAGTATCTTAATGAGCTGTCGAGAATGATACAAAGCATTGTCAAGCACTGTTTCTTGGCTCCAAGTTTAGGATCAGTAAGTTATCAAACCAATCTTCAAAAATATCCCTTATTCTCACACAATTTTAAAGAATTCGGAACACATCCCTCATTCCTCCACAATTTACAATAATTAGTAGCAATCCTTTATTTGTAGGCATTTTCGATATGAACCCGTTTGAACCATCTGTTCATCCTTTCTTAACTGTATCGTGAGTGTATATTTAGTAATTTGTCTAATAGGTATATATTTATTCTTTTAAATTTAAAGCCTAATTTCTTTATCCAAGTTTCAAGAGTTTTCTCACAGTAGTATATATTCCGACCGGTTGTTTCCAATTTATTTCTTATTATCTCTATTGTAGATATTTCATTGCTTCTGAAGCAATCGTATATTGTGGTTTTGTAAGTAAAGTATACAGTTAAAAATGTAATGTCAGTTAAACCAGACGTTGCTTGTAACAACAGTTTTTCATGCCGAATTTCTTATGTAGATTTTTGTACACATTGCATTGAATGCATTCGAATCTTTTTACTTACGAGTAGGTACTTTTTTTCAGAAATTACATTCACACCGGCACTGGCACTGGCACTTTTTACAAATCATCATTCTGGCTTTACAACACTGCGTGAGATCTAGCTTCCTCAAGAATTTTTCTCCAGTCGTCCCTAGCCATCGCCTTCCTCCGCCAAGCATGTATTGCCATATTTCTCATGTCTTCATCGATGTTATCAAGGAACCTTGTTCTGGGTCTTTCTCTTCTTCTCTGACCAATGGGTCTATCAAGGAGTGTTTTTCTAGCTGGTTCATTTTGTTCCATCCGCATTACATGCCCTATCCACCTCAGATGCCCTATCTTAATATGTTTTACAATATCTGGTTCCTGATATATTCTATAAAGTTCGGAGTTGTATCGTATTCTTCATAGTCTATTGTCATTCACTGCTCCATAGATTTGCCTTAGTACTTTTCTTTCGAAACATCCTAACATGTTTACATTACTTTTCATTACTCTGAACCATATGTTAGGACTGGACGTATTATTTGTAGAGTTTTATTTTTGCATTTCTCGATATAATTGTGGATTTAAGGGGATTGAGCCCAAAATAGTATCTGTTGGTCGTGCAAATTCTGCGGTTTATCTCTGCGGGAGTATTATTTTCAGTGTTAAGGGGCGCTCCCAGGTATACAAATTCGTTCACTGCTTCGATGACGTCGTTTTCTGTATAAGTGGTCGCAGGATTTGTGGTTGCGTGCTTATTTTCATATACTTCGTTTTGTTGGTGTTTATTATTAAAGCCATTTTTATGGCTGATTATTTTAATACTACATACGCCTCTCGTACAGCGTTTTCCATTCTCCCAACAATATTGATATCATCAGCGTAAGCAAGGATTTGCACTGATTTATTATATATTGAACCAATGGTTGTGGTTTGTGACATAAGTATTACTTTACAGAGCTATATTGAACACTATACAGGAGAGAAGTTCTCCTTGGCGCAGCTCGTTTTTTGTTTTAGAAGGTTCACACTGTTCCCCCTGAATTCGTACTCTACATTCAACTTTTTTAAGAGTTAGTTTGGTTAAATTTACTAACTGATTATTTATTATTCCTAGCTCTTTTATTGCTTTGAACATTTCTCTTATTTTCACCGAATCGTAGGCTGCTTTGTAGTCTATAAATATGTGATGAGTGTCTTTACCATATTCCAGTGTTTTTTCTAAAATTTGTCTCAGGGTTGCAATCTGATAAACTGTCGATTTACCGCCTCTGAAACCAGCCTGGTATTTTCCTACTATCCGTTCTGCATATGGTGCCATATGGTGACATAGTACTGCGGAAAATATTTTATACGCTACATTTAGATTCGTAATTCATCTGTGGTTAGAACATTCAAAGATATCTCCTTTTTTGTGTATGGTGTAAAGTATTTCAATATTCCATTGGGGTGGGATTTCTATGTCCATATTTTTTTATAAGCTGCTGTAATGCCATTATGGTAACGTGGCCACCTTCTTTATATAGTTCAGCTAGGAGATTATCTATTCCGGGCGATTCATTTCTGGCTAGTTTTTTAACTTCAAGAATCGTTGGTGGTTCCTCTTCCCTGTCGTCTGTTCCTCTTACCTCATACCTTCCGTCTTACAGATTTCCTTCTTCTTCATTAAGTGTCTGGTTAAAGTATTCAATACATCTGTTCTTGTTATTAATAGCTTGCCATTCTGACTTCTGCCGTTGTCTTGTGGCTGCCTTGAATTCTTTTCTGTTGATGTTAACTGTCTTATAGAATGCTCTGAATTCCTTCTCTCTGTTGAGGTTTTCTATATATTTAAGTTGCTTATTTAAGTAGTTTTGTTTTTTTCTTTTGTGTATCCTCTTTTCGTCTCTTCTCTTTGTCTGATAATTCTCTACAGTTCTATACAGTAAGCATCTGTCTGTAGGCATCATTTTTTTCTTTTGTTGCATTCTTGCATTCATCGTCAAACCAATGATTTTCACAGGCACAAATTTCTGTTCCTATTTCACCTTTCGCTGCTACTTCAATGTCTTCCTTTATTCTAGTCCACTAGGAGTCTATATATGTCTGGCCTTCTTCATTTATATTCTGATTTCTTAGCCTGTTGGTGATGTTTTCCGAGTACCGTTCTGCAATTGTCGCGTCTTTCAGCTTTTGCACATTCCATTTTTTTTCTATCCATTCTATTTTCTTTACTGGTGTTTGAAATTCTAGCCCTTAATGTTGAGATCACTATGTAATGATCTGAGTCTACATTTGGGCCTCTATAACTTCTGAAAATTATTACGTCTGTTCCATGCCTTCAATATATTAAGATACTATCAATCTGACTCTTTGTTCTTCCATCAGAAGAGGTCCATGTTGCCTTGTGTATGTATTTGTGTAAAATAGGTGCTAGCGACTGTCATATTGAGTGCTGCTGCTAACTTTATCAGTAATCGTAATCCAAAACTACTAAATCACGATTAAAATTAATTAAATTACAGTAACCAACACTCTGAACTCTACTAAAACAAATTGCTTCCCAACTAAAACGTTTCTGATGTGCTTCGGCACAGGCATCTGGTCAGCTGTAAAAAAGAAGGAATCAAACGTATAGCGTTTAAAGGGTTCTATATACAATATATATGTTACCGCGACTATATTTGAAAACCTAAGCCATAATACAAAAACTATTTTCAGATTGACGTATCCCAAAAAAAAAACACAAAGAATAACTTTTAGATTATTAGATATTGCATTGTAAACACTAATTGCGTTGTAGGAAAGATTTCTGATAGGTATTCATATAGTTCATATCTGTACTTAAACCATTTGTTTCTGTCTCATTTAACGGTAATATATTTTACTTTCATGTATTATAAATAAATAATAAAACTTTATTCATCCTTGCAGATTATTTACATAATATAGGACATGTCAAAGTAAAAAGAAACGTTAAAGACTACCTGTACAATATAAACATACACATAAATATAGAAACAACATACAACATATCTAAGACATAAATTCCGAGACACTATAAAAACATGACTCGATGAGATAAGTCTTCAATTTATTCTTAAATGCCCTATCATCATCTGCTTCACTTTTTAATTTGGATGGGAGCTGATTAAAAAACCTTACGCCGCTATAATCAGGGTTTTTTTCAAACATAGAAGTGTAATGTTTAGGAGTCCTAAAGAAATCTTTTTTCCTGGTACGATAATTGTGTACATCTGAATTTGATTTCAATCTATTAATATTAGCTGTTGTATACAGAATACTTCTGTATATAAAAATTGAGGGAACAGTGAGTATTTGATATTTTCTAAAATGCTCTCTACACGTATGTCTATATGGTAAATTAAAAATCAAGCGAATTATGCGCTTTTGGGCTATAAAAACTTTCGAGGCATTTGTTGCACTGCCCCATAGAACAATATTATATGACAAATGTGAATAGATGATAGCGTAATAAACATTAAGTATCTGTTCCGTTGTAAATAAGTATTTGAGTTGCAAAAGAGCATAGTATCCAGAATTAATTTTTGAACATACATGGTTAATATGTACCTCCCAGCTCATATTACTGTTTAGATGTAGTCCTAAAAACTTTGTAGTGTCAGATAAAGTGATAAAATCATTGTCGACTTTGACAGAGAAATTTTCCTTTATAGGAGTTTTTATATAAAATTGCATACATACTGTTTTACTCAAATTTACTATTAAGGAGTTTTTTTCGCACCAAGACGTAAACTCATGGGCTAAGGTATTCAGTTTTAACCTCAATTCCTCAGCATTTTCTGCAGATGCCACCAAAGTCGTGTCGATATTCTAGATAGGATTGTAACCATTTTAAAAAATTACCTCGAAATCCAAGTCCGTTTAGTTTACAAATTGCTACATTTAAATTTATAGAGTCAAAAGCTTTAGTTAAATCAAAAAAGAGGGCTCCAACAAATTTCTTTTGATCTAATGAACTATAAATGAATTTAAAAAATGTTGTTGATGCACTCTCGGTTGATTTACCTGGAAGAAACCCATTTTGATATGAACTTATTATGTTATATCTACTAAGAAATGACAACATCCTTTTATGAATGCATTTTTCAATAACCTTACACAAGACAGTTGGTACGGTAATTGGTCTATAATTTTCTAACATAGTGTTGTTTCCTTTTTTAAATATTGGGGAAACGATACCAATTTTCAAATCAGTGGAAAAAATACCCATCTCTACAGATTTATTTATTAAATCAGTTAACGGTTGAATAATGTACACGCTCATATGTTTAACTAGCTTTGTGGAAATGCAAGCAATACCCACTGAATTTACATTTTTTAAGGATGAAATAGCTTCGGCAATATCGTTATAGTCAATAGGATAGAAGAAGAATGTTTGGTCAACATTTAAGGTCGTATAGTTTTTAAATTGTGAATTTCCATATTTGGCATTTAATGCATTTTTTGAAAATGATGAAAAGAATACACCGAAAGCATTTGCTATCTCTTTTTTATCGTTTATGAAACTTCCTAAGTGTTCGATTTTTTCTATGTTTTTATACTGTCGTTTTTTTCCAGTTTTGATATTAACTGTTTAACTTATGTGGGGGCGAAGAGTTAGATAAGATAACAAAAACTGATTTTGTCATTTGATATTTAAATATTTGGTTTATTTTTAGCCAATCCATCTCATTTTTGATGAGTCCCCTAATAAATAAACAGACAACAAATTATAGCAATATTTTTTAATCCTTAATTAATCCATTACATACAGTAATTAATAACTGGTAATATTTCTTACAATATGATTATCCAAGTTCTTTTCACTACTAAACCATTTTAAATACTGATCCTGAATTTTTAATGCCGGCCTATCATCTTCTCTTCCATATATTGATGCAAATGTCATCATAAATTCTACGGAAGTTTGTTTGTTGGAAGCGGTAAAGCAAGATTTGATGAAAAAAGCAAGGGGCCGGAGAAATGGAAGAAAATAGCCAAGGTTTTGGAATCCAGGGGCCTACAAGGTCTGTATCGCTGTTGTATATATATTTTAAAGGCTTCTGAAACTCACCTTTCACCCTCTCTCGTTAGTTATGTAAAGTACATCTATTGAACGCAATGCATCCGGTGGTTACACGGCAGTAAATCTTCAGTGGCGTAAGAATGGAATTTATTAGTAGAGTTCAATTGTATTTCTAGAATTTCCGACTAATTCGTCGGAATCAGTTAATATTACTCCGAGTTTTGTGGCAGAGCATCGACAAACTACATTTACCTAATAATCTTGACCCCAAGATCCATTGCCGACCGTGAACCATCCTAGTTTTATTAATTTAAGTTCAAACTTTTCTCAAGTTAGTTAAGTTTATAACTTAAACTTATTTCTTCAAACACCATTGCTGTGATTATTACCATCATCATCTTTGACTCGATAATCCTGAATGGATCCTGCCCTGCTTTAAGACTCATCGCCATTCTGTTCAGTTTATGGCGATCTATTGGCATCTTCTGACTATTACCATTGTTATCTTATTATCTACGTTATAAACAATTGCTTAAAATATTCTGTCACTGCTACTCGGTGTAAATTGTACTTTACATTTTATATTTGGATATATTGTCACAATCTACGGAAGCTATAACTTTGGGCTACTCTGTAAAACGCCTCTTTCTCGATTATTCGATTATCAATTAAAAGAAATTGTGACATTAACTTCTGGAATATTTATTTGTTTGCTTATCGCATTCCGCTCTGCTACAAAAATATAATCGTTTTTGTAATTATATCTAAACAGGTAATAAAAATAAAAACAATAACTACTTAGTTTTTATTGCAGTGATGCTATCAAAACATTAATGGCATATAGGATTGAGGTTTTTACAGAGTAGGTTCGTTTTAAATATTAAAAGACTAAATTCACTCAAATCGTAACAAGAGCAGAAAGGCACTACTACATTTACAACAGAAGACAATATTGGAAGACAATATTAACTGTCTGTTCTTTTATTTCGCTTTACTCTTTATGAGTACAAGAAACCAATTCGCTAAGGATTTTTGTTTAGATGAGGAGATATGTTGTGGAATGCAACTTTTAGATTCTCCATATCTCGCTTACATCTTTAGTATTGTCTGTTTTGCCTTGCAATTTATAGAAGGCACAGATTAAAGCAAAAATGTGAATTTTGGTTTCGCCAATAGAAATCTTCGCATTTCTACTTTGGTGATTTATTCTCAGATAGCGCTATAGTGTCCATATTGAAGCCATTTGTTGCTTCTTTTGAAGGAAAAGATCTGATTTCACGTTTAGAGTTTCTGTACCAGTCGCTCTGATGATGCCTGGTAGGATGAACTAAGTATAAGCAAATATACAGAGGCACTATATGTAAAATCAAATCTTAACTGTCTTTTTTTTTTATTTCGGTTTACCCTTTATGAGTACAAGAAACCAATTTGCCAAGGATTTTTGCTTAGATGAGGAGATATGTTGTGGAATGCAACTTTTAGATTCTCCATATCTCTCTTACATTGTCTGTTTTGCCTTGCAATTTATAAAAGGCACAGATTAAAGTAAAAATCTGAATTTTGGTTTCGCCAATAGAAATCTTCGCATTTCTACTTTGGTGATTTAACCAAAAAAAAAAACTTTAACAACTCTCATTTTAAAGGTTTTTATATGCTTTTTCAGTAAAATTCTGTCACTTATATACCATACCATATAACCATATATTGAAAATAAATATATCTAAAACCCAGATGATGACAAATCTTGTAGTCAGCGAAGATATATGCGTAGGAACAAGATCCATAGACCAGGTAATGGCCTATAAATATCTAGGTCATGAGATTCGCATAGGAAAAGATAACCAAACCGTTGAGCTTCTCCGTCGTATAAGACTGACTTGGGCAGCCTTCGGCAAGCTGAACCATATTTTCAAATCGTCTGATATACCAATATGCCTTAAAAGAAAAACGTTTAATCATTGTGTTTTGCCAGTGTTAACTTACGGTACGGAAACGTTGACCATGACAAGGAGAACAGTTCAAAAGATCCGTGTGTGTCAAAGGGCGATGGAGCGTGCTATGTTGGGCGTTTCACTACGAGACAAGATCCCAAATCGCCAGCTACGACAAAGAACAGGAGTGGCTGATGCAGTAGAGAGAGTAGCAAGAGTAGCAACACTGAAATGGAACTGGGCAGCTCACGTGGCTCGAATGACAGATAATAGATGGACAAAGCGGATACTGGAATGGAGACCAAGGGATGATGCCTAGCGAAGCAGAAGTCGTCCACCAACACGCTGGACTGACGATCTAAAACGTTGTCATAGGAATTGGATGCAAGAGGCACAAGATCGAAATAGATGGAAAATTATGAGGGAGACTATGTCCAACAGTGGATAAGCGAAGATTGAATGATGATGATAACCATATATAATTATACCATATAATTTACCAGTCATACCTACATCAAGAAGTGTCATGGGAAAATCGTTAGTTTTCTGGTCAACACATTTTGTGTATCGATCACACCATATAGTGTTATTAAGGCATCCTGCTAATCTATTCGCTTTTAGTGAGGACTTAGATAGGACTTAGTCTTATTCAATTGCCTGTATCTATAGGATACGTAAGTTGTCCGTCTATTCTGGCTTCCATCTTATTGGTTTGATAGACGTTTTCAATTGTTTTTATAATATCCAGCGGGATCTTTTTATTCTTATTTAAGTCTTATTCTGTCAAATGCCTTCTTCAAATCAATCATACATAGGAATGCGGGTCTATTGTATTTTAATACTTTCTCAATAATATATTTTATAGCGAATGTTGTATCTGGACACGACCTTCTCGTATGGAAACCTTGTTGCTTATCTGCTAAGTTTATGAGCTGATTTATTCGTTCTTGCAAAATTTTAGTTGTGGGAAGTTTCAAGCTAGAATTTAAGTTTATACCTCTGTAGTACCTACTATATATTATATTACAGTTGTCTTCCATTTTTTGGTCCAAATGAGTTGTGTTCCTTCCCATCTAACAGCCATCATCTAATATTTTGTGGTCCCCGGTAATATTTTGTATATTCTAATTTTTACATTCCAATTTTTATACATTTAAAGAACGCTCAAAACTAATTATAGTAGAGTTCTTTTTGAACCGTATTCCCTAAGTTTTAGGGTAGTATTTAGTAAATTGATATCTTTGTAGTTCTCTATCGCCCGTTTTGAATAATAAGATTAGCTTGCTTGTGCTTCATTCTTCTGGTATTTTATTGTGCTTTATAATCTTTTCTGCAACTTTTCTGTTCTTTAGTTTTTCAAGTGTTTTCAGTATTGTACTTCATCCTTGCTTATGTGAACTTCTTCGTTTATGGAGATCTCTGGTGTTTGCCGTTTGTGTTTAATCTGTATATAACTTCTTTATTTTTCAATGTATTTTGGGTCTATTAATTCCATCACCTCTGCTCTTTGACCTCTTACAAAGCGCCTTATTTTGTTTTTGTAAACTATCAAAATCATGCTCTAGTTCTTTTGCGTTCTCAGTGCTGACCGAATCTAAGACTCCCATTTCAGACATTCTAAATAATCCCTTGTTCTTCATTGTACTGTGAATTGTTTCCTATATATACTGAAACCTCAAATTTTGAGTAATACTTATTTTAGGGTCTTGTTTTACCAAATATTCTTTGGTTTTTCTTTGATCAGCTTCTATTTCGGCGTCTTTTTTACCAGAATTTGTTGTTTAGGCTTTCAGATTTCTGCTAGCTCTTTATTTTTTTTGTAAAGAACTTTGATCTTGTGTTTTAATTAAATATAAAAAAACAAATTAAAAAAAAAACAAACACTTAAAACAAAAATAAGAACTTGTAAAAATGTCTATTAGTTGAGGATATTAAAAATATATATATTATATACTTAAAAGTATACTTAAAAAGTTTTATATACTTAAAAGTATTTTTGCATATAAAATGGCATTCAAGCTTTCAAATAAAAGTCAAACCATTGAAATCAGTTAAATAGGAGAATCTAGGGATTTTTTTAAACAACTGTACAATTTTTATGGTAATAAACAATTGCAATAACTTTTTTAATTTTCAATTAACATTTTTTTTCTAAACTTATGTCGAAAGTTTAAAACCGTGCGATTGTTTGAAATATAAAATATTAAATTCTGCGTTTTTTATTCATATTTCAAATGCCTTATATTTGTTGCCACAAATCACAATTAAAATTTCAGGTCACAGGTTTTAAAGATTAGTCTCTAAAAATAGAAATTTTACTACGGCTGACCAATGGAAAAAATCCCGCCACGTTTATTTATTTAACACCTTTATAAAAACTGAGTTTATTCTCAGCAAAATACAAAAACTGCATAGAAAGCTGCCCTCTTTAACTTTAACACGCATTTTGATTTTTGTCGATAGGACACTTGGATCAAAAGATATTGAATTTTTACCGTCGAGCTAATACAAATTTTATTAAACATTGATTTCGCGCACGTAACACATTCAAAATCGACGGTCGCTCCAAGCGTTGTTTCTAAGAGAACGGTTCATTCTATACAAAAAGTACTAATAAACATTTTTGTTTAAAATTATCTCAGCTAAATTTTTTATTTGAAACATTTTTTTCTACAACATACAGATTCTTGGTAAATCGATTTTTATGGTCTTACCCCCCTATGAGGGTGGTCTTAATGGGAAGCCCTGAGGTAAAAGTAGTAAACTTTTTTGCGTCTTTTTTGGGGTCCCAAAATTAATATTCTTCGCAAAACTCAGCTTGTTCGTATGATTTTTCTTGTTCTGGTCAACTCTCTGACGACTGGACTATTGCTGTAAATTCCGGTCAAATTTGTTCGATCATAATTTCGGACTAATTGGCCAATATTAATGTTTTTTTTTCTTAAAATACGCGTCTCTTGCTGAACTTTCGTTGTAAGTCTAGAAAACAAATAATTGAAAATTTAATATGTAATTGTATTTTATTATTAGCTTAAAAATATACTTAAAATATATAAATGTTCTTAATACTATTTTATAAAAGCTATACTACTAGAAGCCCTTCGCTTACGTCTATATACAACTTACATAAATAAGATACGATTGTTATCGATTAGCGAAATTATTTAACCTCTCGGGTAGAGTCATTAAAAATGAAAATACCTACGACTACACACACGAAATTATCTTTGTTAATTAGAATCGAAGTAATTACAGTGACCTTATTGAGTAGATTATCTATTAAAACGGAGTTTATGAAGAACTTATCTCGTATAGAGAATAGCAGTGGGTTTGAATCAACTTTGAGGGGGAAAGTGGGGAAAAATTTACCTGACAACAAAAAAATGTGGTAATTTTTTTTACATAAATACGCGTAAATCCTGCTGGAAGTGAGTATTATATGATATATATATATATATATATATATATATATATATATAAATATATATATATATAAATATATATATATATATATATATATATATATATATATATATATATATATCTACGGCATTAAGTGAACTCCGCCCATGTTAAAATTCAGGTTCAATTGAGCTCCGTGGTCAAGTGGATACCGATATACGGAGCTCACTTGACAATTCCGTAATATTGGTTCAGTCGATTCATCAACATGTAGAGTTTAATAATTTATAAAAATTTTTTGGAGCCCGTAAATACCCCTGTATCATAAATGTATATCGCTTAGTTCACGTGTATATATTATAGGGGTCGTTCAGATCTTCTTCATTGTATATTTGAACCATACGTTTATCGGTTTAAGTAAGCTCTGAGAGTTTGGCAACTGTGCGATTATAC
Organism: Diabrotica undecimpunctata; assembly: GCF_040954645.1. NCBI lineage: Eukaryota > Metazoa > Arthropoda > Insecta > Coleoptera > Chrysomelidae > Diabrotica > Diabrotica undecimpunctata. The sequence goes on along the minus strand of NC_092809.1, from coordinate 39,234,151 downwards.
CGTATGTTTTCAACATATACCCTGAACGGTTTATATGGGCTCCTTATTTTTATCTACTGTTTGTAGACAGTGGAATGTCATACGCATTACACTGTGTAACAGAGGATATTATATTACCTGGTATAACTAAGTACTAAAATGTAACTGGTTCTTTAAAAAACAGGTATGTAGATACAAAAGGATTTGGGCTTATTATTGAATGGAATGTTCGCTTGCATCGAAAATTTTATTTTTTCTGTATTTTTAAAGATGTTGTTTTTTTATTTAATATAATTTTATTAGTTCAATTAGTTCAAGAAATTTCGTAATATATTTTGTTTACGTGAGTATGTCTTTGTACATTTTATGTAAGCATCTGAATAATAAAAACTACTTTTATTTTATCCAATCTTCTGCGATATATTGTATAAAGCTTTTTTAATATTTTAGTTCTGGTCTTATTTGTGTACTACATATGATATCTTGATAGAAGGTTATCTCAAAATAAATATGGTTAAGTGCTACAATAGATATTTTTGTGTTAAAATTAATAGAAAGAATGGTTAATTTGTCTAACAAGGTATATTCGGCAGCAGAAGCATATAGTACAAGCGTCTATGTTTTAAGGGCGGAAGGACGTGCGCCTCATTTTTAGCTGACAAGCTTGCGAAGAATATTATTTCTGGTCCTTAATTTACCTTTTAGTTTTAAACAATAATCTGTGACTGACCCGGTGTAATACAAACTATTTTCAAGGAATTTATGGGAAGTCTACAGTTCAATGATTTTATGACAAGATTGGATGTTCAGTTTTGTGAAAACGTCTATGTCGAGGAAATTGAAGGAGCACCCACGAGTTTTTCAGGGGTTTTGGCTGAAAATTGATTCATAGTTTATTTTTGTTGGGCAATAATAGGTGGCTCGTCTATATAATAGAAGTCCTAGTATGTACCGGTATGGATCGTTTGTTTGTGTAAATGTTATACAGTGTAGGTGCCTTTATGCTACCCCAAGCGAGACCGTTCTTCATCTGCTATTCTTAACATTGAGTGATACAAAAAATATTCTCTTGTGTAGGCATACGCAAATAATATAAGTGAGTTTGTTATCTAAGGGGATATCGTATAGTTTTTCGAGAAATATTTTGTAATTTAAGGTGTCGTAAGCGGCATTTGGATTGAAAAATACCACCCCTGATACCCGATATTTTTCGTACCCGTCTTTGATGTGTTGGGTAAGATTTAGCATTTGTAATGTACCTGATCTTCCCTATCTATAGCCACTTTTGTCTTTTAATTTGAGCTTTTCTTTAAATATCGGTGAAATCATATTAACGATCTTGTGCAAAAGTATTTTAAATAGCTGACAAAATAAAGATATTGGCCGATAGTTTTTGTGGTCGTTGGAGTTTTTGCCAGGTTTAAGCAAGGTAACAACTTTGGCTTGTCTCTAGATTTTGGGTGTTTCCATAATTTGAATACAGTTGTTCATCATCCGGATAAGCCATTGTGGTGTTTTTGGTCCAGATTTCGTAATAAGCTTTGTGCTCAGATCCTCAATGTCGGTAGTTGTATTATTTTTCATTAAATATGTAGATGGTGGATCCAAGCTCAACATCGTTGAAAGTTTCTCTGAAAGCTGACTGGTTTTGTCCTTTCTTACTTTGAGTTATTCTTTGCTTTTTTTCCGACAGAGATAGCATGTCTATATCTATAATGTGGTTTTCAGCGATAAGCTTTATTCCAAATACCCTACGTTAGGCCCTATATGTGTTTCCTGCACTAGAAATAAGTCAGATTCGTGTTTAGCGCATATGTCTGATCAGTTTAAGTAAAGTAAAATTTCTTGATCTCTAGATATACCCTTAACAGTTATAAACATTATGTTATTAGAATAGTTGGTCCTAAAAAGGACCAATTTGACAAAATCATATTAAAGGGGTGACTGAAGAATTAGCCGATTAATTATTTAATCATTACCCTGGGTATACCCGATTGTGGTGGTTTTCTTAGTACTTAAATTTTCGTAAAGGCTCGTTCTTTGAACCCCATAAGTAATGCCTAATATTTTACTTTTTATTGAAAATTTAAATTTTACATGCCGTGTATTACTTTTTGACGATATTTCGAATCAGATTTGTATAGTAATAATTTAAGGTATTAAAGAGCCTGTTTGTGGAAAATAAATAAGTTTGTGATATCGTTCTCAACTCATATATAGATAATAAAAAAATAAAAACAGTTAAAATAGGTGTAAAAAATTTCAACTTCATACATCGGCGCCATTGTTCAGGTGATGGGTTTATCACAGATATCAAAGGTTACATTTTAATTCAAGGTTCTATTTGCGTATTTTCAATATTAAAAGAGTAGGAAAAGACACGTTTATGCTTTTTTTTTAAATCTATTCTATTTTCTTTCTAGAGTTCCGTCTTTTTTGAACGACCTGTGGTCTTTTTTCAATTGGACACTTGTCCAAGGCTATGACAAATACTTTGTCCTCTGCTATTCTAAATTAATATGACTGATTCATTATTTTCTCTAAACATTCTGTCCTCTGCTATTCTACGTTAATATGACTGATTCATTTTCTCTTTCTTGCAGCTATTTTAATGTTTATCCTGTGTATCTTTTTCTACTTCTTCTTCTTCTTCTTCTTCTTTTTATATAGCCATGACTCTGTCTGTTTTTCAATGTGCCTCCAGTAAGTTGCCGTTCCATGGTTTTCGTGGTCTTCCTACTGATCGTCTTCCTATTGGGTAACCGTCTCTTGCCGTGTCTACTACTCTATTTGTTGTCATTTGGCTTATATGATCGTTCCATTCTACTCCTCTATTTCTTAACCAGTTCTTGATGTTCTTCACCTTGCATCTACATCGTATATCTGTACTTCTAGCTCTGTCCCATAGTGTTTTACCATCAATTTTTCTAAGTGTTTATATCTCTGTTGTTTCTAACATCCTTTTTGTCCTGTTTATGTCAGGTCTTGTTTCTGCTGCGTTTGTCATTATTGTAAATTTTGTAAATTCTGCCTTTGGTTTCTTTCCCGATATTTTTATTTCTTCATATTGTTTTATTTAGGCAGCCTGCGGCTCTGTTTGCTCTATTCAGTGGATCTTCCACTTAAGTTTCGAGCTTTCCGTAGCTAGATAATGTGATACCTAGATATTTAAACTTCATCACTTGTTCTATTATCTGACCTTCCAGCTCCAATTAACATATTAGTAAACTTGCTGTTGTAACCATGCATTTTGTCTCTTTTGAGGAAATTAACATGTTAAATTTTCTGGCGGTTATATGAAATTGGTGTAGCATACGTTGTAAATCATCTTTACTTTAAAAGAATAGTACTGCGTCGTCTGCATAGCAGATTATTTTAATTTGTTTTTCTCCTATTTGGTATCCTCTTTTATTTCTTACTTTTTATTATTTCATCCATAATCCGGTTGAACAATAGAGGACTCAGGAAATCTCCCTGTCTTATCCCATTACCAGCTTCAATAGGGTCGGTTAGTTCTTCTTCTACTTTTACTTTTATTGTGTTGTTTTGGTATATTTTATATTTTCGATTGTTTTGATTATTCAATGAAATTGACATTAATTTGATAGTTTCCATTTTATTAGTACTGATGGTATATAACTAGCATCTGTTGGTACTATATATCAATTTGAACATGTGGAAGTAAGAGCACTCTCTTGTTAGTAATTTCAGTGTAAATTATGACGAAACCAGAAATAACCCATAATATTATCCCACACCTCAAAGGTCTGCCTCGCTGTATCTGGGAGACGCAATAATTCGCTTTTGATAGATATAAACAAAAACCCACTAAGACGAACACAACATAAATCAAAAAAATCCGTCAACCTGTCAATAGGGACATACAATATTAGATCGATGTCTACGGATGAATAAGTACATGAACTGAAAGAAGAATTAACAACCATAAAATGAGATATCATAGGCCTATCAGAAACTCGACGAAAAGAAGAAACCCGAATACAGCCTATGTCATACTTAAAATAAGAAGAACATTAATTAAAATTATCTAGGTATATGCCCCCACGACAGCTTATGATGACGGAAGATATCGAACTATTTTATGAAGATATATTAAAGACTATGGAAGAACATAAAAATCGTCTTATACTAGTAATTGGAGATTTCAATGCCAAACTGGGTAGAAAACTAAACAATGAAGAAACTAAAATAGGAGATTTCGGCTATGGTCAGAGAAATGATAGAGGTGCTACTTTGATGAACTACCTAGAAGAAAAGCATCTATACGCAATGAACTCCTTTTACAAAAAGAAGCCCCAACGAAAGTGGACATGGGTCAGCCCTAATGGATCCACAAAAAATGAGATCGACTACATACTGTCCACGGAACGATATATCATTAAAGATGTAACAGTTCTTAACAGATTCACAACAGGTAGCGATCACTGGATGGTCAGAGCAAAAATTAGTGTTGACGATAACTATGAAATGAAAAGAAAAATAATTAAAAACTAGGATCTAGTAGATAGAAACAAACTAGGGCAATATAAAGAGATATACAAAGACCTATTAAAAGAACAACTTACTTAAAAATTAGACAGTGATGACAAAGATATAGATGAAATAGACAACATACTTACAGCAACGATGATTACATCAGGAAAAGAAATAGCAAAAAAGGATCTAAAAAAGAACAATTATATATCAACAGAAACAAAGAAGCTTATGGATAAAAGAAGGAAGCTATAGAATATGTAGAAATCAATAAAACAATAAGCAGAATAATAAGAAAAAATAAGAGAAAAGAACAAGAAATAAAAATAGAAAAAGTAATACAAAACAACAAAAATATGAAATGCTTAAGACCGAAATTAGGTAAGTGTGAAATAAACAAAAAAAAGATGAAAACGGACTAGAAACAAACGTTAAAGATGACATTATAAATATTATCCACCATTTCTACTCAGAACTATATAAAACAAAAAAGGAACCACCAGAAACAATTAAAAACCAACTTAAGGCTAAAGTAAAAAATGTCAACTCAGAGCTACAGCCAGAAATAAGCAAATCAGAAATAAAGAAGGCATTGAAAGAAATGAAAAACAACAAATCGCCAGTAAAAGATGGAATAACTGCAGATATGCTGAAATATGGTGGAAAAGTGGTAATTAACAATCTACATTCCGTTTTTAACAAGATATTAAAAGAAAAAAGAATCCCAAACAACTGGAAGGAATCCGTAACCATTATCCTAAACAAGAAAGGGGATAAAGCAGATATAAAAAACTACCGTCCTATAACACTCCTCAATGTAATGTATAAACTCCTAACAAAAATTTTAACCAATAGATTGACGACAAAATTCGATGGATACCAGTCAAAAGAACAAGCTGGTTTAGGAAGGGATTCAGCACAAGTGACCATTTACTAAGTATGAAAATACTTATAGAACGAGCAAATGAATAATGAAAAATGAATAAGAAAATGAATTGACCACAGATATACGGAACTAATAGCCAATATATATAAAAACAACAATTAAAGTATATGAATAAACAAAATCAATACAAATAAATAGAGGCGTGAGACAGGGTGACACAATATCACCGAAACTTTTCAATCAGGCTCTGGAAGATATTTTTAAAAGATCAGAATGGGAAGAAAAAGGTATAAAAATTTATGGACAACGCTTGAACCATCTAATATACGCTGATGACATCGCATTGATAACAGATAAATGAGAATAATTATTTGAAATGATGAAAGAACTGGACGTAGAAGCTGGAAAGATAGGCCTTAATATGAATTACAGCAAGACCAAAATTATAACAAATACAGATGAAAACATCACAATGAGGATCGGACAAGATGAAGTAGAACAAGTTCAGGATTATATATATCTGGGTCAAACTATAAAACGTAACAAAGAAAACCAAACAGCAGAGATAAAAAGACGAGTTAGACTGGCATGGGCGGCATTTGGCAAACTAAGCTACATTCTTAAAAACAAAAGATATCCACAGCATCTTAAGACCAAAGTATACAATCAATGCGTACTCCCTGTTCTAACTTATGGTTCCCAAACGTGGACATTTACAAAAGTAAACATGGACATAACCATAAAAACCCAAATAAATCGTTGATCAATTATTCACTATTAGGCAGTTAATGAGAAATGTTGGGAATACAAAAAAAAACATTAAACTAGTTATTTATAGATTTTAAACAAACACTGATATAATCATAAGAATAAAACTATGAAATACCATGGCAGAACTAGGCTTACCTAATAAACTAATTTAACAAGGAGTAATCTACAAGTAAAGTATCTTACTGTCGACTTATTTTCAAATGTACTGCAAAGAGCTCTAAAAAATGTGAACGAATTATTAACAGCTGTTTTGAAAACTAAATATTATGAGACGAATTGGGGATATTATATTACACAAACTAAACCGCTTGCCTACAAAAAATATTAGGAAAATATGATACGACGGAAAAGACTAATGACTTTACAGTTAATTGCCACATAAGTATCAATGTAACTATAGCTCACAAAATGGGTTCAATTACATTGCAATTTTTAAATTTTTCGTGATAAAATGAAGTGATTCATTGTTGTTTTGAAAAGGTAAGTTGTTTTTTATTTTTGTATTACTATCATCTGATATTGTAATATCAACAACATTTTTCATAATATATTCTGAAATGCGCTTTCTATTACTGATAACGAACAGAAGTTTTTTTAACTTCTCGTTAATATAATTATGTAGGAATTTTGATTTTTATCTTGTTCTTACTATAGTGCTAAAGCACAAATGTAGTTATAGTCTACCGTATTTTTTCATAGTGGTCATAGTTTTTGATTGTAGTATAGCTTATGTGTTTATAATAACTAGCACATAGAAAATAATAAAATTTTGAACCCTGTGCTTTATGTTTATTATCCTTTATTGTATTGGAACATCTAGAAGTATAGTAATACATTTTAATTGTTGAACAAAAGAGAAAATAAAAACACTTTTTGTGGTGTGCCACTTAACCATACACAAAATCGTACACAAATAGTCAAATGGTAGTAAAAGTTTCTGATATAGGCCGCCAGACGGCAAAGGCATCGCCGCGCTCGATGTCTATACTATGAAATGTTTTTCAGATAGTCTTCGGATCAGATTTTTTCAAAACATTAAATTACATCTTTTTGTCTTTCTTTATTTAGGCTAACCGCTACTGTTTTTTTTCTTCAGCGTTTCTTCTTAAATTACATTAATGTTATATTTACAATTCTTTCTGGAACGAGCTATAATTTTTCTCAAATAACCATTTTGTGTGGTTTAGTCACCTTACGGTTTAGCGTGCTTTGGCTCTTTAAAGTCCCTTTTAATATTAATATCGTTTGAGAAATTTTTCCCAGATGACTAAATAAATTTCTTTAACATACAAGAGAGAGGACGTAGAGTAGGGCATAACGTAACTTAGATGTTGAATGAAAACTGCAAATTGCTGCTTAGATTGACAAATACCACTCCTCATACCTAATATCTTTTGTACCCATCTTTGCTGTGTTGGGCAAGATTTAGTATTGGTGACGTACATGATCTTTCCTGTCTATAGCAACTTTTGTCTTTTAATTTGAGTTTTTCTTCTGTTTTACCTCTTGAGAAGTATTTTGTAAAGCTGACAAAATAAATATATTGACCGATAGCTTTTGTGGTCGTTGGAGTTTTTGCCAGGTTTAAGCAAGGCAACAACTTTGTCTTTGCTTTGTTTATCTGAAGACTTTGGATATCAGTAACTGTTGTATTTTTGGTTCAAATTTTATAATAAGCTTTGTGCTCAGATCTTCAGTCAGTGCCATACTATTCTTCATTATATACGTAGATAGTGGATCCAAGCTCAACATCGTTAAAAGGTTCCTTCAGCTGACTGGTTTTGTCCTCTCTCATTTTAAGTTTTTCTTTGCTTCTTTGCCGGCAGAGATAGCACTTTTACATTTATTATGTGATTTTCAGCGATCAGCTTAATACCAAATACACTATTTTTTGCCTTCTATGTATTTTCTGCACTAGAAATGCGTCACATTTGTGCTAAGCGCATATGTCTGATAAGGTTAAGTAAAGTAAAGTGTGTTTATCTTTAGATATGCCCTTAATATTTATAGACATTATTAGAATAATTGATCCTAAAAAGGACCGATTTGACACAAATCATATTGACCGGGTGATTCTGATTAGCCGATTAATTAATTATTCATTACCCAGGGTACAACTGATTACGGTGGTCTTATTTGTACTCAAATTTTCGTAAAGGCTTTTCTTTTGAACCCCATAAGAAATGGCTAATTAACTTTTCATTAAAAATAATTTTACACACTGTTACTTTTCGACGATATTTCGAATCAGATTTGTATAGTAATAAGTATAGTTAATATGAAGTCTCTTTGTGAAAAGTAAATGAGTTTGTAATATCGGTCACAACTCATATATGAATGATAAGGACATAAACGGTTAAAATAAGTGCACAGAATTTTAACTAAATATATCGGCGCCATTGTTTAGGAGATGGATTTATCCCAGAGATTAAAGGTTAAATGTATATTCCAGGTTCTATCTACGTATTTTCATTACTAAAAAAGTATATTTAAAATAAAGGCCTTAAGATATATTTAGATTCTATGGAAATTAGAATCTATGGAAATTAGCAAATTAAAAAATACAGACATAATTATTCTGAATGACAAAATTGAGACAAACAGTTGCCTCAAGTATTGTTTATATTGTAAAGGTTATCGTCATAGTATAGTCAGAACGCAACAAGGTTCTATTGGCTTTTCTGCTTTTTGTCTCCTCATTCCTATTGAAAACTTAGCCACGTAAATAACGTTTTAAAAATATGTATCAATATTTCTTTAGTGTCTTTCCTAAGATAACTTTTTTTAAGCCTACTTCGTTTGACTACATGTAATGGATTTGATAGTTCCCAACAGATAAGTATTGATTGTAGGTTGGATAGCAGTTGGTTGTACAGGCATGTGTTGATAAATATGATGGGTCGGTAGGTAGTTCCATTATTCCTAAATCTGACCATATGTTACCTCCCCTGTTGATTCGTGGACGTCCTGAGGGCATTTTTTCTCTCGGGGCATTCTCCCAGTTTAACTTGGAAATGCAGTTATTAGAAAGCCTTTGGATGTAGCCAGCGTAACTTTGGCGTTGAGATTTAGTCTCTTGTATGACGTTGCTATCTTTATATATCTGTTAGACCTTGGCATTAGTTCCGGTTCGGTATTGGTTAGTATTCGGACCTTTGTAAGTTGGAAAATAATTCTGATGGCTTTTCTAGTAATCCTGATCTAATTAATACCTAAGTTTTACTTACATTGTTTTGTCAGCGTTCTCGTCACATTTAAGTCAATAGGGATTTTAGGATTTTAGGGATTTGTATTAGACTTCTGGATTTAAAAGTGTTATGTGGGTTATATTTACATCAGTTAGCTACCTGAATATTCCATTTTATTTCTTATGTGACAGCGTTATCTACGATACCTAAAACGCTGCAATCTTTCAAAATTATATGGGTTTATTGTTACGTTATGCCCTACCCTACGTCCTCTCTCTTGTATGTTAAAGAAATTTATTTAGTTTTCTCATTACTTACTATCAGACCGTTTTTTGCTGCTAATAGCATTATTTTGTAGCATTCTAATATTTAATTTATGAATTAAATCCGGATAGCAAATAGATATTTTTCACTTTCTCGGAGAAATAATATTCTAACATACAAAATCCTATTAAATTGCCAAAACCTTTCTTGCATATTATATTTACTTATGAGGGACAGCAGCAACATCAGTACCATAATAAGGCGTATAGTCCTGGACTGGCTAATCGTTGGATAATTGAAAGCATGAGTGTAGCAGTTATATTGTTTTCGGGACTGCTACCTGGTATCGGGGAGCAGAGATATCAGTACCAAGTTAGTGCATATAGGAATTGTTGCTTGAACTTTATTATTATTAAACAGCACTATATTTCCTAGTAAAATCCTCATGACTTTACAGTAAGACAAATTTTCGAACGTTGGTTATGGAAACATCATGTACATACCACCGGATTCCCTAGATCGAAATTCAGCAAAATTCTTTTAATAATGATGCGGGAGTAAAAATATAAATATCTGGGAGCTTACATCAACAAAGAATTAGATTCAGACTAAGAAATCAGGGTACGAATAGAAATGGCAAGGGCAGCGTTCTTAAAATTCAAGCAATTGTTCTGTGACAAAAATCTTAATACTGCGCTGAGACTGAGGTTTGTTGAATGTTACGTCTGGTCTCAACTATTGTACGGAGTAGAAATATGGACGGTAAAAGCGCAAATAGTTAGGAAGCTTCAAGCCTTTGAATTTTAGATATACCGGAGAATGTTGAGAATTAGATGGACTGCCAGGGTCACCAATGAGGAAGTGCTGAGAAGGATGGGTCGAGACAAAAAATTGTTGAGAACAATAAAAGTACGCAGGACTGCATACCTGGAACACATACTAAGGAATATAAAGTCTTCTGCAGACCATCATGCAGGGTAGAGTCGATGGCAAAAAGGAAATAGGTAGAAAGAGGAAGTCATGGCTGCGAAATATTCGTGACTGGACAAAGATGACTGTAGACGAATTATTCCACGTTGCAAAAGACAGAGATACTTTTAGAAATGTGGTCGCCAACCTTCGTTAATGGGGACGGCATAGGAAGAAAAATAATGATACGCTAAACAAAAAAAAAACAGAGATAAAGATAGGCGCCAAGAAACTCTGTGTTATAAAACAGTTGAATAAAATACAGATTCTCGATTCAAATATTCAAAAATTTAATGAAGAGCTTACCAAAATAGAAATAACGTCTATTTAAAATGCAGTTCATTAATGGCTCAAGGTACAAAGCAGTCCTAGCATCTGCTAATGATATTAATCTTATAAGAAACTCTCTCCGCAAACGACATCCTCAACAAAGTGAAGAGAGCACGAAAAATGTTTTACTTAAAATCAACAAAATAAAAACCAAATACAAGCGAATCAACAGAAGAAAGCAATTCAATACAGAGCATAATTCACTTAAGACCTATTTTAATACATGAATGCGAATCATGGACAATGACTAAAACAAATAAGGAAGAACTCCGAATATTTGAAAGAAAAATAATAAGAAAACTTTTTTAACCTCATTATCATATTGCTACAAATCCGTATAGAATAAGAACACATACTAAATAAAGAAAGCTCTTATAAATATATTGTTTAGGAAAATAAATCGCTTAAGGTAGATCGGACACATGCATAGACGCCAAGATGTCAAACTTGGTTAAAAAACGTAAACTAATTTTTGAAACCAAATTCAGTATTTTGCTTTAATCTGTGCCTTCTAAGAATTGCAAGGAAAAACAGACGTTGATAAAACTGTTATTAGAGACATGGGAAATCTAAAAATTGCATTCCACAACATATCTCCTCAACTAAGCAAAAATCCTTAACGAATTGGTTTCTAGTACTCGTACAGAGTATATCGGAATAAAAGGAAAAAGACAGTTAAGCAAGAAGAAAAGTGCAAGCATTTACGTTTTAAGGGTGAAAGGATGTGCGCCCCATTTTTAGCTGACAAGCTTGCGGAGCATACTATTTCTGGTCCTTAGTTTGCCTTTTAGTTTTAAACAAGATTCTGTGATTGACAACGTGCGATATAAACTATCTACAAGGTATTTATAGGAAATTCAGAGTTCAAGGATTTCATCACACTATTGGATGTTCAGTTTTGTGAAAGCGCCTGTGTTGGGAAAATTGAAGGAGCGTTCCTAAGATTTTCGGGGTTTGGCTTAAAATTAAATCGTAGTTCATTTTTATTATATTTAAGGCATCTATTAGATTTTTCTCCACTCCAGCAACAAAAGTTTTTGGTTGTGCAATGTATGGTCTACATGAAAATCCTAGTATCTACTGGTATCTGTTGATCATTTGTGTAAATGTAATACAGTGTAGGTGCCATTACGCTACGCCAAGCGAGACCGTTTGTCTGCGTTCTCCATATTACCATTGAATGATACGAAAAATCTTCTGTTCTGTAGATATACGCGGATAAAACGATGTTTACAGTTTGTCATACAGTATTTGGAGAAATGTCCTCTAATTTAATGTGTCGTAGGCGGCATTTAGATTGACAAATACCACCCCTGATACCTGATATCTTTCGTACCCGTTGTTGCTTTTTGCAACAACGGGTACGTTATTACGTACGTTATAAGTATTACGAATAAAAATAAATAAGCAAGAAGAATATAAGTGAACCATATTTAAAATAAGTGACAGAAAAAAGAATATTATATATACATTTACTTCTAAATTAAAAATAAAATACTCGTATGCCTGATCACGAAAGATACAAAATTTACAAGCGACAAAGTATTTTTTAAAACAACCGAACATATTATATGTAATAATTGTAATAGATATGTTGGCTATAATCAAATTACCATAAAGTCACCGAAATATTTTATCTGAGTAATGATTCACTATTGATTGCTACGTTACGTTATACGATACATTTATAGTTAAAGCGAAATTAGATGTTATGCCTACTTATTATTTTAGTATCTGTTACAAGTTACATACTAAAGTATTATAGTAAGATATTGAATTCCCTACATTTAAAAATTGAAATATTGAAATTAGACAGTAAAAAATTGTAATTTTAAGATTGATTTACAAATTATTATAATTTAAATTTTACTACTTTATGAAACAAATATTGTACATCATAAAACGTAGCAATCGAAACATCGGAACGTACATTTATATAATAAATTTTTCAGTGTCAATGCATTAAAAAATACTAATACATAAAAATTGCCTTTTCCAAGCTTATAACAGACACTAACTTAAGTTTAAAAATAATTAAAGCAAGTAATATAAATTACCACCATAAAATATTTAACTACATTAACCAAGTATTTGTGAAATTTCAGAATGAATAAATTGATTGATATTTAAATAAATTTCAAGTTCCAAAACGTACCTGCTATAAAATTTAAAAATCTACGACTAATCAAATTATTGGCAACATCGGAGGAGTTTAGTTGTGTACGGGGAAGAATACATACGGATCCCAAAAGTGTTTTACCCTATTACGGAGTTCATTTAATCCTACATGTTGGTCGGAGTCTACATAAAGCGCTACCCAGATAATAATATACACGGTGTATATTCTCCTGGAGTTAGTATAATACCGTTTTAGTACGGGGCCCACATTAACCGCTAGATCTATATATATATATATATATATATATATATATAATATAAAACAAAAATTCTTAGAAGCAGAACTTTTCATTGACTAAATTATTATTTGTATTTTCTTAAGTTCAAATAAAAGTCATTATTTAGTGTATAAAATTATTATTATTAATTTATTGGTCATTATTAAAAATTATTTTAATATTAATTTATTATTCGCATTAAAATCGTAACTCTTTTTTCTCAAAATGTACTTCATTATCCACTTTTGCTCCTATTTACAAGAATTCAAATGGAGTCAAATTCGTTTATTGTTCAGAGTAAAATATAATTACTGTTTATTCTTAGAATGTATAACTATTCTTAGAATATTAACAATTATTCGAATTTGCCTCTTCATAAACTGCGTTTAATATATCTACAAGAACCCAAATGGCATTTATTATCCTATATATTGTTTACCCCTTAATCCATCCTACGTAAAACTGCAAACAAAAGATTTTTACTTCTTTTTTCCGAATACTTTTTCTGTCGTACACCCACTTCAACTTTACGCAGACAGGATTTCTCCCACCGGCCATGGTTCGTTCCGGCAGCTGTATAAATATTAAGAAATGTGGCTCGGTCATTTAAATTTCGGTCCAATTTAAATTAAATTACAAACTTGCATAGATATTGGAAGTGGACATTTTGAACATTTACTTTAGACTTATTTTCTTAATATCACATTAATTCGCCTACAGATGCAATATTCGTTATAAAGCAAATTACTGAGAAATCACTAGAGTATAATAGACCAGCATTTCTGTATCTGATTGACATAAAGAAGCGTTTGGCAGAGTAAGACTCAAACATGTAAATTATCTTCAGTGTAATAGAGAAGTTTCCCTAAATATTATAAAAACTATTGAAAACATCTACCAAAACAACAAAATGGAAGTCAGAATAGATGGACAACCTACAGAACCTATAGAAAAAGGCAGCGGAATAAGACAAGGGGATTCATTGAACCCCATGCTCTTCAATTTGATCATGGATGAAATCATCAAAGGCGATAACAAAGGAAAAGAATACAGAATGGGAAACAAAGAAATAACAATACTCTGTTACGCAGACGACGCAATATTGATAGCCCAAGTTGAAGATAGTCTGCAAAGACTGGTCCACACATTTAACATGAGAGCAAAAGAATTTAATATGACAATCTCTTCGCAGAAAACTAAAACAATAGTAGTCAGCAAAGAACCAACCAGATGTAAAATAGAAATTGATGGTATCAGTATTGAACAAGTAATGGAAATAAAATATCTGTGAATTACACTGTCTAGCTATGAAGACCTGGACAAAGAAGTGAGAGATCAAGTACAAAAAGCAAATAGACTGGAAGGATGTCTTAATAACACTATATGGCGAAACAGACACATTAACACTGAGATGAAGTTAAGAATTTATAAACCCAGTGTAAGACCAATAATGACATACGCCTTAGAAACAAGACCCGACACAGCCACAACGCAAAGTCTACTGGAAACGGCAGAGATTACAGTACTGAGAAGAATTCCAGAAAATACCCTGAGAGATCTAAAGAGAAGTGAAGACATTAGAAGAAAATGTAACATAAAGTGTATAAATGAATGGACATAAAATAGAAAAAAAAGAATGGAATAACCACATAAGCAGAATGGAGGAACCCGTGTCGTCAAAATAGCAAGAGATAAGTCACCAATCGGCAGAAGAAGTATCAGACGACCGCGCAAAAGATGGAGTGACAACCTTCCATAAAGGTATTAATCCGCCAATGAACAAGCAGAATTGATTATAAAGAGGAAGAAGAAGGAGAAGAAGACATTAATACATTTATTGCATATTGTTATGGTTTATATTTTTTATTAATTATTTATTAAATAACAATAATTTTGTTATTTATTAAGTTATTTCTACTTACAAAAATTGAAGGTATTCCCGAAATTTGAAGAAAACTAAAAATATTTCTTAAAGTAATTAATTTAGGTACAGGGAATGTTTCTTAAAAATGAAAAAATATCATAAATGACATATTTTGAAAAAATAAAATATTTTATGCAAAAATAATATTATAAAATTTCTATACTGGGAACTTCTATACTATATGGGAATACCCATCCCTTCCACCAATTGTAATTTAATTACATAATTGCAACCTAAGTGTAAATTAGTACAATGTAACTCGACATGACGCTGATAAACCTGAGTATTTGATGCGACAGAAATTATATAAAAAAACCTCACCCATCGATAAATAAAAAAATATTTTTTAGGATCAGCGGGGCTCAACAGGACCACTTAATGGTAAAATAATCGAAACCAAAGGTCAATTAAAGTTTGGTTGGATTCAAGGGGTGCTGATAAGATGCCTGTTAAATATTTGGGGTGTTATGCTGTTTCTTCGGCTGACGTGGGTGGTAGGACAAGCAGGAATTGGTAAGATCAATTAACAATGTATAGTAATTTTTTTCTAATAAGAATTGAAAAATATTACTACTATTAACATAGATTTTATCGGGAATACTATTTTGCACAATACTCGTAAAATAGCATGTAAATCGTTTTAAAACAAAGTTTGTAATGATCCAATATATTTTATTATAGAACTAGGCTCCTTATAGTCATCATTTGAATGATTTGTTTACACTTTCCCAGTTGGCAAGTATCTTATATCTGTAATGATTTCCAGTTTCCATTGGTCCCGGTCATTAAGAAGGTACTCTTTTATTCTTCTCACTATTATATCCTTCTCGACTGAATCCAGCTCTCCAACTGGATCTCGGTCTGCCCTTCTTTTATCTCCATGTTGTCTCCATGATGTCCAGATTAATATTCTTAGTTGGTTTATTCTGATGTCCTTTGTTATTCTATTTTTAATGCCCATAATTTCTTGAATTCTCTCGATTCTTACTCTGTATAATCTTGATTTACCGGTCTCTCTCCTCTAAAATTGCATTTTTTTTTGCTTCTATAGCCTTTATGGCTTTCTCCTCAGTATAGATTCTTTGTTTATTTCCCCCGAAATTATTTATCCCACAGTAAGATGTGCAATTGCCGAATTACTTGTCTTTCATGGTTATTTCTGTGTTTAATCTCTTCATCCAAATTGCCGTCATTGATTATGTGTATGCCTACATATTTATACATTTTACATCATTTATTTGTTGGTGTTGCTCTTCCAAAATTTGATTATGTTGTTCTCCTTATAGACACATGTATTCTGTTTTTTTTTGACATTTACTTCTAAGCGGCATTTCTAATATTCCTGAATCAGTTTGCGTGTTACATATTCTAGATCTTCGTAGTCCTGAACCAAGACTTTTTGGTTGTCTGCAAAACATAGTGTATACAATGTGGTGTCGTTTAGAAATATTTTTATACACGACTACATTTCCTTTTCCACATCTTCAGCGCTTGATCTAAGTAGATCTTAAACAAAGTCGGGGACAGACACACAGACAACATCCTTGTTAGAGTCCTTTGTCTAACACAAACCCTTTGGAAATCTCTTGGCATATTTTTAATTTGCTCGTGTTGTTTTTATAGAGTTCTTGCGAGAGAAAGAGTTCTTCTTGACTCAAAACGAAATTGATAATTTAATTTTTAGCATGCCAAGCCGGTGTCGTGCTGTACCAGGCATTATAACGGTATATCACTTTTTAAAATCCAATCTAAATTGATGTTAATATGAGAAAAAAACTTTGTGTTCCTTAGACATTTTTAAAGTGTTTATTTTTTAACACTTTATATATTTTTATTGCTGGCTTGACTTCAAAAATAAGTACAAATTCTAACTTCTTTATTATTTGGCCTTTTCCAGGACAGTCCATTGTACTAATATTGACTACAACTGTAGTAACGTCAATAACGGCGCTTTCAATGTCAGCTATAAGTACAAATGGCGTTATAAAAGGAGGTAAGTACTTAAGCAATTAATTTTTAGTCACATGTCTCAGATTTTTACAATTAACATTAAAACTTATAACCTAAGGTCCCACTGCAGGATCACTACGTTCATAACGTTCATAAGATGTCTTCTATCATGATTTAAAAAAATGTAATTATCAAGTTTTAAACGAATATTTAGCCTCAATTCCTTGGAACAAGGTATTAGATAAATCAGATATAAATTGCTACTTAGAAAATTTTTACCATATTTTATATGATGCCATCAATATGTTTGTTCCTATCAAACGGTTTAAATCAATAAACTTTCCAGTTTGGTTTTCGCGAGAATTAATTGAAGTCATACAGAAAAAAATAGCTTACAGGAATTTTAAAGCATCAGGCAACTCATATGAGGAATTTTCGGTGTTAAGGGAAAGATGTAAATCATTACAAGCAGTATGTTATAAGAACTATTTAGAGAATATTCAAGCAAATCTTTCAAGTGATCCCCACTCTTTTTGGAGGTACGTTAGTACTACACGTGGGTCTAGTGCTTATCCTAATGTAATGTCTAATAAAGGTGGGGATGTAATAGCTCAGAATGGTGATGAAATAGTCAATCTTTTTGCCAGTTATTTTTCAGGTACATAATGATAGTGAGTATAATTTACCTAATTGTAAATTGGACTATAGTGTGGATTTTCAGATTCTGAAGTTTAGTCTGACCGATGTTTTCGAGGGGATTATGAGTTTAAATATTTAAACTACATATTCTTCAGGGCCTGATGGTATACCTGCATCACTTATTAAGAACTGTATTTTTTCCCTTTGTAAACTTTACAACAAATTTTCAATTTATCATTGTCATCATCTGTATTTCCACAATATTGGAAAAATAGTTTTCTTACACCTATCTATAAATCTGGCAATCGCGAGTGTGTTAACAATTATAGAGGTATAACTATTCAATCAATCCCGAAACTACTTGATAAATTGATATCGATAAATCTAACCTAGGCTTGCAGAAACATAGTTATTGATGAACAACATGGATTTTCTAACTGGAAGTCAACAGTAACAAACCTTGTCAATTACTAACAATACTTGTTGGGTGCATTTGAGAATAAAATTCAGGTCGACAGCGTTTGCACTGATTTCTCAAAGGCCTTTGACCAGGTTAATCATAATCTTTTGGTCCACAAACTTCATGCATCTGGCTTTGGCTTTCCCATTGTTAATTGGATTAAAAGTTTTCTGATGGGACGTACACAGCAAGTTCGTATTAACAATTATATTTCAAAAGAATTCCATTGTTATTCTGGTGTACCACAATTATCTCATTGTGGTCCCTTGTTTTTTAACTTGTTCATTAACGATATTGGTAAGGCTATCAAAAACTCACACTTCCTGCTATTTGCTGTTGATCTTAAGTTATTTCGTTGTATACATAATAAATCGGATGGAGATCTCCTGCAAGATGATGTAAATAATATATGTTTATGGTCAAAACAAAATGGTTTAAGTTTAAATCCAACTAAATGTTCTTGTATTTCATTTGGTCGTATAAATAATCTAATAGCTAATAGATATGTTCTTAATGATGTACTCTTGGATTCAGTTACTGAGATAAGAGATTTGGGTGTATTATAGGATTGTACATTGACATTTAGAAGCCATTTTCTTAAAATTAAGGAAACAGGATTTCGTAATCTTGGTTTTATTTATCGTAACAGTCATGATCTCTCACCTATTGTATTCAAATTATTGTATTGCTCTCTTGTTCACTCAGGTCTTGAATACTGCTCTGTTGTTTGGTCCCCATTTTATCAAGTATACATTGATGGATTAGAGAGCGTTCAGAGGAAATTTCTAAGATCTTTAGCTTTTAAAGCACATATTAATATAAAAAATACTAAAAATTATTTCATAGATTATTTTATAATAATGTCTCAATTTAACATTGCTACATTGAAGAACCGCAGGTTGAGAGCTGATATGTTATTTTTGTTTAAAATTCTAAACAACGTTATTAACTGTCCTTCGTTATTAGCCAATGTACACTTAAACACAATACATAGAACTCGACACACTGGTTGGTGTGAAAAAGGCAAAAAAGTGCACAAGGCAATTGGTTGTCAGTGAAAAAGTGGCCGCAAATATTTTTAATTCAATTAATATTAATTAATTTTTGCCAAAAATGTTATTTCATTCATTTATTTTTTAAATAAAATATGCTGCTCATGACGTATATGCGCGTTTTTATATCAAATTCAAGCTTTTTTTTATTATGATGATATAAGTTTGCCTGAGGAAAAATGGTATAAAATTAGGGTTGCTAGCTGGTAAAAACGCGAGGTATCAAAGATAAAATCACGCGAGGTGTCAAAAGACAGCTAGCGCACAACGCTACTGGTTTGAAGTATAATAATATACATAATTATCTAACTCTATGGCGCCGCTCATTTATAGCTATTCATAGCCTATTTAAAGATTAGTTTCCATTGCTGGCCATGAATTTCCCATATATATTTAATCTTTTTGTTTCTTAAATCTTACGCTAGGCCTACCCGTCTTTGTCCTCCTATCCGATCTTTGGTTATATATGAAACAAACAATGTGATTTTATAAACGTTTTCATTTGACAAATTCGTTTTTTAGAAAATTTTAGAAAATCATATATACTTACTGTATTTCACGAATTTGCGACTGTTTTGGATTATCGCTAGACACTCGACAGCCAATGGCCCACTCTACTGCAGAACATAAAAAGTATGAAAGTAAATTGCTCTAGTAATGAAAATATGAAACAAGTAGGTACATAATTTCTAAATTGAAAAAAATCGTTTTATAATCTTTTTTTGTAGAATTAATAAGAAGTTATTTACAGTATAATTTTGAAATAATTTATGTGTCCTGCACTTTTTACGCGGAAATGTTTAAAACACTAAAGACAATTTCATGGTAACTAACAAAGTTATGAAAATATTTAGATTTTTTAAATATTTCACCTAATACAAAATAGTCGCAAATTCGTGAAATGTACTACTACAGTTATATCGTTTCTTGAAAGTCATTAGCATGGCCATTCCTCCCCACATTTTCATAATTTTGAATATTCAAATGTTTGTTTAAAATATTTAAACGTTCTCTAATAAATATTTCTACTATTGTAGCTTTGCTTTCAAGAAGTCGACACAAAGTATAAAAATAAATATTAAACGAACAATATAAAATAAATGATAAATCAGATATTAATTGCTAATACTTGGAAAACGTAAATAAAAACTTATTGTCCTATTATTTTAAAAATGAATACTTACGTAGTTTTTAGTTAAATTATTAGCAACACGTTTTATTGCCCTAGACCTTGAAAATTGTGGATCACACTATTATAGTTGTTTATAGCATGTAAATATTGATTTCTCTATACAGTATGATGCAAATGTATGGAATAAATTCATTATTTCAGAAACAGACGACTTTTAAAAAGCATCTTAAAACACGTCAAGTTTAATTTTTGAATGACCATCAACTGACATATATGTGTGGACATATATGTGTGTAATATACTGACATATTACGTCATCAGTGTCGGCGTAATGACGTAACTGACGATTTTTTTAAATACAAACCGAGGTCATGCGACAGCTCATTTTAAAGGTCTCCTTATCGTCTTTTCAACGATGTAATTACTTGTATATTTATTTCTACAGGGTTCCCCAAACTTATGAACTTTGTAAAGTAACATGGAGTTACAATAAATATTCATTCACTGAACTAAAATACACTAAGGAACGCCACTGGGATTAAAACAAAATAGTGTTTTTTGCAGGTTCCGAAAAAACAATACATTGATAATAAACAATGCTACATATAATCTGAAATTAATTATTGTAGTAAGTATTCCAAGTAATTTTTCAAAAATATTTAAATTAATATTGTCATTGACTCGTCTTTGTTTGTCAATGATCTGTGAATCTGTCAAATAATACACGTCAAATTTTTACTCTTCGAGTTTTTTGCCGACATTAATAACAGGATTTACAAAAATGAAACTAACAGAAACAGAACGAATCGAGATTTTAATCATGATTGGTTATGGAGATAGAGCGAGGACTCGAGCAGATACCCCAATCGTGAACCAATTACTCAATCAACAGTAAGTAAAATTGAAAAAAAATTTAGAGAAACGGGCCATGTTAAAGATCTTCCCAGAAGTGGTAGAAAATTAATATCCGAGGCCAAGAAACTGGACGTTGTACTGGCGTTTCAAGAAAATCACCATACCAGTTCGAGGCAGGTTGCACTAGATAAGAATGTCTACCAATCAACTGTTGTAAAAGTGCTAAAAAAGGAGAAGTGGCATTCATAGTACATCTGGTCTAGGAGCCATTAAAAGATGACTTTTTTGAAGAAAAATCAAATTCTGCGAAACCATCATGGAAAAATGTAACAGAGATCAGGGTTTCATACAAAAGGTACTTTTTTCTGATAAAAAGTGTTTTATGCTGAAGAGTCACGTAAATCGCCAGACATATCGATACTAGGCAAGTGAAAATCCACATTGGATGAAAGAGTATAGTACACAATATCCCGAGAAGGTGAATGTTTTGTTCCGGCATTATAAACAATCAAATTGTATGGCCATATTTTTTTAAGGAAAACTTAACTGCTTCTCGTTATCTAGAATTTCTTCAGGATTATCTGTTGCCACAGCTGAATCAGCTATTTCCAAATAGAAATAATTTGTGGTACCAACATGACGGGGCTCCCCCACACTACGGCATTGAGGTATGGATAGGTAGAAGGGGGCCCATCGAATGGCCACCAATGTCTCCAGATTTCCTCCGTTAGACTTTTTTGTGAGGATATTTAAGCAGAGTGTATCAAAATCGACCGAATAATGTAGAAGGGTTGAAGGAGCGCATCGGAACGGAAATTGCACAAATAGCATCTGAAGTCATCGAAAACTTTAGGAAATAATTTATTGCCCATCTTTCACATTATATTATTGCTGAAGGTCGTCAATGTGAACAGTTGTTGTAATTTAATTGTACTTAAGTAAACATTTATTGTAAGTTAATTGTATTAATAAACCAACAAGGCGATAAGGAGAACTTTCAAATGAGCTGTCGCGTGACCTCGGTTTGTATTTAAAAAAAATCGTCGATTACGTCATTACGCCGACACTGATGACGTAATGTCCAACACATATAGCAGTTGGTGGCCATTTAAAAATTAAAACTGACGTGTTTTAAGATTTTTTTTAAAAGTCGTCTGTTTCTGAAAGAATGAATTTATTCCATACATTTGCATCATACTGTATATCCTTATCAGCCATATTCTTTTTAATAACGTATGGCCTAAAGGTTTTTGCACAAAATATTTATCGGATGTTTTTTTCATAAATTTATTTCAACACTGACTAGTTATCATAAAATTATAACTCAATACTTATAACTAAACTATACTCTCGAATTATGTGGAGACATTCTGCTCTACCAGACGCCAATTTGTTTGAATGTTTCCATGAGGTTCTGGAAGGAACTTAGATCAATTTCTATGAGAATGCCAGCTCCTACATTCCTACAGTTCGGATGTAGAAAACTTTTTCGAATACGGACTTATGCTCCCTGTTGGCAATCTAATTTCATCGGCATACTGACATATAATTTAATATTTTCAAGTATAGTTCAATCCATGTAAACTTAACCACTGTTTGGTTTTGAGGTTATTTTGCAATAATGACTACAAAGTTCATTGAAGATGGACTGATTAATCCGAAAAAGTTTTGAACTTAATTCTTTTTCAATTTTAAAGTGTTTTACTTCAATGTTCGAATTTTTAACTATGTGGTATACAGCCAACTTTGGGAATTATCGACCGTACCGTACGACCAAATGTACTTTAGCCACTAGTCGTAGTTTGTTTTTGTGCAAGTTACAAACTTAACGCATTATGGTTTATGCAAAAGCGTCGTAAAGGTACGCCTATAAGTGGCCCGGTTTTAAAAGAAAAGGCTGAGATACTACATGGTAAGTTTGATAATGGAGAAAAAATTTATGCGAGCGATGGCTGGTTGGCACGCTGGAAAAAACGTCACGGTGTTCATTTTTTAAGCGTGTGCGGTGAAAAATTGTCAGCTGATCCAACTGCAGCAAACGAATGGAAAAATAAATTACAAGAATTAATTAAAAAGGAAGAATTACTGCCCGAACAAGTCTACAATATAGATGAGACTGGACTAAACTTTAAGCGATTGCATGTAAAAACATTTGCTGCCAGTAATGAGAAGAAATCAGCTGCTGGATTCAAAATGAACAAAGAGAGAATTACTATCGCTGTTTGTAATGCTTCTGGAACTCATAAGGTCCCCCTGCTCGTAATCGGAAAGGCTAAGAAACCTCGAGCATTCAAAAACGTTAACGTTTCTTCACTCCCAGTATGCTATAAAAATCAAAGATCGGCCTGGATGGACGAGTAGGTGTTTAAAGATTGGTTTTTCAATGAATTTTGTCCTAGTATAGCAAAATATTTAACAAGCTTAAAGTTACCAGTCGAGGCTATTTTGGTGTTGGATAATGCACCAACACATCCTGAAAACATTCAGAGTGAAAAGGAGCCTCGAATTAAATGTATTTTTCTTCCACCAAATGTAACAAGTATCATCCAACCAATGGATCAAGAAGTGATCGAATGTCTTAAGAGGCGCTATAGGAAAAAACTACTTTCAGAAATTTTGGCTAAAATTGAGTTAGATAACAAAGCCTACTCGATGCTTTGAAAGACGCTGATTAAAGACGTTATTGTGATCGTGTCTAAAGCTTTTAATTAAATACAAAGTTCAACATTCGTAAAATCTTGGAGAAAAGCATGGTCTAACATAGAGAAAGTGATTGAATCCAGTTCTAATCCTGATGAAACCCCTTTGGAAGAGCCAGATGATATTGCACCTTTGATGAATGACCTGTAAAAACTCTGTAAAAATGATATTCAACTGCAGGATTATGAAGAATGGATTGTTAGAGCTGATGATGACTTGACCAATGCCAATTTGACAGATGAAGAAATCGTACAGGCAGTTATGCACGAAGATCAAGCAGACGAAGAGGTTGAAGATGAAGACGGCAATACTGTTAGTCATGCTGATGCCAGAAACGCTCTACCACTTACATTGTTTCACTTTACATTGAGCAACAAAATATGCCAACAGCGGCAGATGTAATGTTCATTAAAAAGTAGCATGACTACTCATTCAAGGAAACAATGGAACATAAAAAACAAAAGAAAATCAGACTTTTTTTAGTACATTTTACATTCATAATTATGTGCATACATACACATGTATGTACTTATATACATATATGTACATTTTTGATTATCCGACCTTTGGCCAGGTCCCGTCATTAAGAGGGCGTCCACTGTATATATATATATATATATATATATATATATATATATATATATATATATATATATATATATATATATATATATATATATTATGATTTGCAAATTTGGACATTTAATATGACTTAGGCTTAATTTTGCAAAAACAAATAAATTTATTTTAATTAAAATTTGATCTCAGGGCTCCTTTTATCGTTAATTATAATAAGTGGCTTCAAAGTATTCTTTAAGCAGTTGCATTTGAGGAAAGGATGGACAAAAGGAAAATAAATTAAACGAAATAATTTTGTGATACTTAACTATTAAATAATTTATTAAAAAAGAATAAAAAAAATTATTAAAGTCAGACAATTTTACAATTAATCAAAGTCATATATCATATGCGCTAATCCGTATAATTAAACTTACAAATTCATTAAAATTCCTATACACATTATCAATAATTATTTGGACTTGTATTCAAATAAAAGATCTCCTCTCTGTTTTCTTTTTTAAATTAAATCAAGACAAAAATTTTCTTTCAAGAAATATTACTTCTTTTATTTTTTTATATCTGAATTAAAAGATTATATTTATTGTGAAATGAAATCACTGAATAAAATATTAAAAAAAAAAAATTATGATCTAGTTATGATCGTGGTTGAAAGTCTTTTTTGATTATATGGCAAACTAACCTTTTATTTTCAAGAATTCTCTACTGGCTCTTTTCCTTCCTTTTCTTCTTACGACTGTGATCTGCCCACCTTTTGCTCGTACTCTCAGTTGCTCTACACACGCCTGCTATCTCCTCTGCTTATCAAGATTCCGGCAAAATTTCGAAAGTCATTCCTAGTCTTGATGCGTATTACTATTACTAAACATATTTGCACCTATACTCCACCTAATAAGTAACATTGTTTATCTACAATTTTAAGGTGGAACGTACTATATGATATCCCGAAGCCTGGGACCAGAATTCGGCGGCTCGATCGGGCTAATTTTTTCATTGGCCAATGCCGTTGCCTGCGCTATGTATGTAGTGGGTTTCTGTGAATCCCTGCAAGATCTTTTGGAAGTATACCACTTAAAAATCATAGATGGCGACGTACACGACATCAGGATCATTGGAAGCGTCACTATTGTGGTTTTAACAATAATAGTGGTGTTCGGGATGGAGTGGGAAGCAAAAGTAAGTTGGGAAAATAAAAAACCATGTATTATTTTCTTATTAGTATACAAGTTAATAAGAATCTATTTTAGGCACAATTTGGACTGTTGGTGATCCTGGTGGTTGCCATTGTAGATTATTTTGTTGGTTCCTTTATTGGTCCAAGATCGCTCGAAGCTAGAGCGAAGGGTTATGTCGGCTATAATGGTAAGTTAAAGAAAAAAGGAAACTAAAAATTATAAGTATTACCAATAATTTGCTTCTGGAAATTTTCATGTATTGAGACACTATCTAGGGCCTGGTGCCCTGTGTAAGAATTTAGTTGCAACATTTTCCTCTTCTCTGTAATACAAAATTATCGTTCACTAATTGTTTAAATTTTAGCTACCCTAGCATACCACAATTTGTTTTCTGACTATAGACTGTCTGAAGGTGTTTCACACAATTTCTTCAGCGTTTTTGCTATATTTTTCCCCGCTGCCACTGGAATTTTAGCAGGAGCTAATATATCTGGTGATCTAAAGGTAAATTTATAAGTAATACGCCAAATATACAATATTGGTGATATATAAAATGTAATTTAGCCGACTAATATTATTTTTATTAATTATTTGATGTTTTTAGGATCCTTCCTCGTCTATTCCCAAAGGAACTCTCTTGGCTATATTAATAACATCTATAACTTATATCATAATGGCGATAATAGCTGGTTGCACTGTTCTGAGAGACGCCACTGGCAACATAACCGACTATGCAAATGGCAGTTGGCCTATATGCCATCCTGGTGAATGCAAATATGGTTTACAGAATAATTTTCAAGTAAATATTAAACTGAAAGCAAATTTTGTACTAATACTCCAGTCGTCGCTGGAGACAAAAATGACAGTGAACCCTAAAAATCATAAGAGCAAGCTAAATTTTGCTGAGAATGTCAATTTTAAGATCACAAAAAGATGCAAAAGGTTTTGCATAGGTACGTTTTTTGAAACTACACAGCTTCAGCTACAAATTCGAACCCAACGTTTGGGCGTTTTTTAAGCATATTTCAAATGCCTCATAATTGTTACCAAAAGTTAAAATCAAGTTTTATGTTATAGGTTTTGAAAATTAGGCTCTAGCAATGGAAATTCCACAGCGACCGGTCAATGGAAGTGATAAATTTTAATGATCTCATGAGAATCGTAAAAAATGGCAAAAATAGCACGTTTATTTATTTAACAGCTTTATAAAAACTTACTTCATTGTGGCAAAAAAAGCAAAAATTGCATACGAAAGCTCTCTCGCCTTTAAAACGCATCTTGATTTTTAATAGGACAATCTGAAAAGATATCGGATTTTTACCGTTGAGTTGATACAAATTAAAGTTAAAAAGTTGATTTGGCGAGCGTAACTGACATTCCAAATCGCCGGTCGCTTCAACCGTTGTTTCTGAGAGAACCGTTCATTCTACTTAAAAAATGCTAATAAAATTTTTTTTTTAATTATTTCAGGTACATTTCTTGTTTAAAACATTTGTTTACGCCGCGCAGGGCGTACAGATTCTTGGTAAATCTGTACGGCCTCAAATCATTCTTAGCAAAATTAAGCTTGTTCCTCTTGTTTTTAGAGATCAAATATCTGACGATTAGACTATAAACACAAATAAAAAGCAAAATCATAAAAATGTTGTATTGCCTTGTCTTCTATAAATATCAGACAAAGATAAAAAATTAGAATGTTTAAGGCCTTCTTTGCTACTTGTTTTTAATATTGAATTGCGCTGAGGTGTAAACTCTCATAGATTCAATGTACAAATGTATAGAACCTTTTTAGGTGTAGTGCGCGAGCGTATGCGAGAAACTTTATTGAATCGTACATGTAAACGATGATCTAGTACAAGAAGAACCTTATGGCTTAAAAATCTTAAGTAGTGTACTGGAATGATAACTACTCAGTTCAGATCAGCACTCAACGAGATTATCTGGACCAAAATGACAGCGAACGTCCATAGAGGATAAGCACTGAAACAGGCTTTATAGTTTGTACTTTCAGATTCTAGTCATCATCCTCTTTATTTGTTCTGTCATACGTCACGATCTGACTATTAATACCGATATACAAGTAGCCTTTTATCATGATGTCTTTGTTTTTATCTATCATTACAGTCCCAGCTCTCTTCTCCGCCCTCATTTAATAGGTCACGTGTCATATTCAGATCAATAATAGTAGCTTAAGAACTTTTGGTATTATACAACAATTATTTTTTGCTACCTTGCTGGACTCTCCACACATCTTAAACGTGTCTATATGTAATAATGGTTAAGCTTTGTGAGCTTAAGATCCTTTTGGTATGTCGCCATGCTTGATTTGTCTGCATATACACACATAGTTGATGTCTTCTCTCCTTTCCAACGATACCTCACTTGCTATATACGAAGTAGTTTGATCGTTATAATTTGATTACATCTTTATATGACAAATGCTATGGCGTCGATTTGGCCGTGCTCTTGGTCACGTGAAAGAGGAACTTTCTTATAATGCTCTAGAGTCTTGAGACCTGAATTTTTTTCTAGACCGAAGTGTTCCAATTCCTATAACCAAAAAGATCATAAAAATATTGTATTGCATTCTTTTATGCCATTATATTCCCCACTTTTACTTATTTAGACCTTTAATAATAGAGTGACGAGCTTAAATTTTTTTCCAACATTACATAGTAGATTTTTCTACATTGTTGGTCTTTTCGTCCACTCCACTTCCCAATTACATCTCACACATTTCTGAATATTAAGTTATTTAGGCGTTATGAGTTTGAATGTATCTGCGTACTCAGTATCGCCTCCCTTTCCCAACGGCACCTTAGAATGCGTATCTCTACGTTAAGCTGTTTATGCGTTCTACGCTGACTACTATGGCTTCGGAACAGTAGAAGGTCTGTATAGTTTCACAACTCTTGCTCAAAAATG
Organism: Diabrotica undecimpunctata; assembly: GCF_040954645.1. Lineage (NCBI taxonomy): Eukaryota > Metazoa > Arthropoda > Insecta > Coleoptera > Chrysomelidae > Diabrotica > Diabrotica undecimpunctata. Next base: position 39,205,483 of record NC_092809.1, on the reverse strand, counting down.
TCGAGACCAACCAAAAGATCTTTTCGTTGCATTTATAAACTATGAGAAAGCTTTTGACAAAGTTAAGCGTAACATTTTCCTGGAATGTCAAAAGCGAAAAGGGTTCGACAAAAATGATATTAACATAGTGAGAACTATTGGAACCAACAAGCTGTGGTAACATTAGATGAAAATAGCACAGATACATAGAGGTGTGAGACAAGGTTGTGTACTTTCACCATTACTATATAATATATATACTTCGAAGAGTTATTTACACAAGCAATTGAAAACTGTACAGAAGGGATCAAGATAAATGGTGAAAATATAAATAACAGCCGTTATGCCAACGATAGTCATTGTCTATGAAAGTGAGAAAGACCTGCAGACGCTACTAAACACAATTTGTGATACTGAGCAACAGTTTGATTTAACAATAAACATAAAGAAAACAAAAACCATGGTTATCAGTAAAAGAGGTAAAGTCATAACAAGGACCCAGATAAAAAAAATGAAGATATTGAACAAGTGGATAAAATAAAATCTAAATCCGAAATTCGATCAAGAATAGAGAAATCAAGAGCAGTCTTTTTGAAGATTAGGAAATTTCTGAGTGACAAAAAACTCAATCTGTTATATACACTTTATTCTTCTTTATGGTGCCGAAGCTAGGACTGTTAGTGTTGACTTAATGAGAAAGATGAAAGCTTTTGAGATGTGGCTTCTTAAAAGAAATTTAAAAATAAGACGGACCGATAATATTACGAACCAAAAGGTGTTGCACAGAATGGGAAGAGACAGCGAACTTTTGACAACAATTACAAGAAGAAAGACAGCATATTTGGGGCACATACTTAGAAATAAGAAGTACGTGTTGTTGCAGCTGATTATGAAGGATATAATCGAAGGAAAAGGAATTCTGGTAGACGACAAATATCCTGGCTAAAAAACATTGGCGACTGGACTGGATTAAACACACAGACGTTTTTAAGAAAAGCAGAAGATAGAAACAAATTTGCAATGGTTATAGCCAACCTTCATTAGTGGAGTCGACACTAGAGGAAGAAGAATTCTGACTATACTATGTATGTATAAGGCAGATACTATGATGTCGCTTTGGGCGGGACTTGTGAGAATGGTATCACATAACCAGTAGTCATCTTGGAAAGAGAATATTCTGATATTGCTTTCAATGCTCCGAATTCTTTTCATTACCACGATTCCTTTTTACCCTGGCAGCACCCATAATAAAGTTACTTTGTAATGGTATTCCGTCAGTTGCTTAAGAAACTGTCTGCAATTAGAAGCTATTCGTAACAAGAAGTAATGCTCGAACTCCCCTCTTTACATAGATATGTAAGAAGGATTGCTCAGGATCTAAAACACGGCAATCTGACTAGACATCTGAAAATTCTAATAATTTCAACAACATACTCCATGAGAAGTCTCGTAAACGTTATGTCTGCAAAAATATTTCGAACTCTTGTTTAAACGTGAGAGTAAAAAAATATTGACTGCCTTCAAGAGACAAGCTGCAGAAAGGCTTATTACATTCGAAGTTGCAATTTTGAGTTGTAGCATTTAGTTTTACTCATAACCGATTAAAAACGCTTTTTCTTTGTGTTAAGTCAAAAACATTAATGATGATAAACGATATTATGGAAACACTAATATTTTAGGTGGTAGAACTAGTGTCCTGGGTAGGACCCATTATTTATGCAGGCTGCTTTGCAGCTGCTCTATCTTCGGCTCTGGCGTCTTTAGTATCGGCGCCGAAGGTCTTCCAAGCTTTGTGCAAAGACAAGCTGTACCCCTGGATACTTTGGTTCGCGAAAGGTTATGGAAACAACAACGAACCGTTGAGAGGATACGTTTTAACGTTCATCATAGCTGTAGCTTTTATATTAATCGGTAAGAACACTTTTTTCCATTCGTGATGTACGTTTAATGGTATTAAAAAATAATTGTATGTAATTTTAGAATTGTTTGTTTTGTTTTAGGTGAACTAAATTTGATTGCGCCGTTAATTTCAAATTTCTTCTTAGCGGCCTATGCGCTTATAAACTTCTCTACATTTCACGCATCGTTGGCCAAACCAGTAGGCTGGAGACCGACGTTCAAGGTATATACATGTATACAACATGAGTATAGGGCCATAAATTTGTAACATAACTAATGTTTCAGTATTACAATATGTGGCTCAGTCTGCTGGGAGCTATGCTATGTGTGGTTGTGATGTTTTTGATATCGTGGATAACAGCATTAGTGACATTTGCAGCAGTTCTGTCACTGTATTTGATTGTAGCTTATAGAAAGCCAGGTAATTATGTAATATCCAATAATATAATAATTTTTAATAAACAATTACTTGAAATATATCGTTAAATGTCCGGGTGTCAAAAGACAAATACCGATATGGATGTGAAGCTCAAAAAAGCATCCAACCATCATATGAGAAATGTACTGGTATGACACATTACGAAAGATTATTTACCAAGAAAACAAACTGGGACTTCTAGAAATCAAAAGTCTCCCTTATTATCAATACGTCCCTGGCAGTATGCTTGAAAATGATAACTAAAAGTTACAATGGAAGCGCACTGTGTTCACAGACCCACCAGTGGCACAAAATAGACCGAATTTCATACTAGTTAATAAACTAACCTGGCAAACAACACTAAATAATGTGGCGATACGTAACAGCCATAATCTGTACAGTAAGCATATCGAGAAGGTAATCAATTACAGAGATCTTAAGATACAAATAAATAAGGAGAAAATGGTAAATTTTATCCGGGCAATAGTTATTATCTTCCCTAGTACTAGTATTATTTGGAAGAACCTTCTAGAAAATATCAAACAGATAAGTCTTAGTGAAAATTGGTCGTCAAACAGATGAGTCTTGGTCCTAAAAGGGCCAAGGAAAAACTTTTGGCAGATACTTCAGCATTCTAGGTCACTCGATAACATGTAAAGAGTCCCCATACGCCAACTTGTCATTCAGAATTAAAGACCGGTCAAAACCCTCAAGTGCAAAATGGCATGACCATTAGTAACCGCATGACTCAGTAGGGAATATACTCCATTAAGAGCATAAACTAAGACTCTAAATCAACTATTTTATACATTTATAAACGTATCCTTGCTAATATGGTTGAAAATGACAAGTATAGTGGAATGTACTGTACGCACAGATCAACCAATGGCAGATAATAAATCATAGTTGATACTAATTAATTACCAACGTTGTATTATATATTAAATTAAATGATAAAATCATCTAATTCAGATACCTTGAACAAATAAAGTATCTTAACAAAAGCTATAATTTTGCAACTGCTGGTGTCATTCCGAAGAGGCTTCTGGAGAACATCAAATGGCTTGATTTTGATGAATATATGTACAGGATGGCCCGTAAGTAATTGTACAAAAAGGAACAGTTGATTCTACTCTTTAAAATATTACGATAATTATCTCGAAAACTGTTGAGTTTTGAAGTTATGAACAGGTATATTTTTTTGTTGAAAGAATTGATTTTAATATTTTTTGACACAAATAGCGCTAACTTTTTTAATCCCAATAAACTTACAATCTGTACCAACGATACAATAAATAAATGACTTGACTAATGAACTGACTAACATTTTTGGAGTGCTTGTGGTAACACAGAAATCGAGCAGATCAGGCATTTTGTTTCTGTCGATAGACGAATAGGTAGGCTCTCCAGTTAACAGGTGGTTAAGGTTGTTATTTTGCATAGCTCTGAGGTGTGTTTGGAATTATAGTCACGCCCGCCAAGTAATCTGTTACCCAAGAATGTTGAAATATTCTTCAAACTCATCACAAATTATACTGTGGCGTGGGGCACAGTATACCGTCGAGATTGTCAATGGTTCATGCCAGTCTTCTATTTTTATGCTTTTGTTCTGTAAGTAGTTTCTTCTGTATTTATTGAGTTTATGATAAATTTTTTTCTTAATATGATAACTGTTCCACCGTGGGCCTTACTGGCGGGTGTTGAGAGATATATTATATAATTAAGAATTTTTATTTGGGTTCTAGTAGTTAAATGTGTCTCCGTTATAAGCATTATTATATATACTGTGGTTAACACTGAAAGCCTTTAATTCATCTTTGTGTTGTGATAGGCCGTTAGCATTCAAGATTGACATCTTCAAAAACTTAATCGTTTAACCACCTTCTGCTCTGATAAAGTTTTTAACATGTTTTTTAATTCTGAAAAGTCGTTTGTTATGTTTAATGTCTGTGGGCCTTCATGATACGGCATGCTATTAAAGGTTTGCTGTTGCGTACTTCTCACAGCGTTGGTGTAACTTGCTGAATCTTGAAGATTCGACTGATGGGGTTGTCTTATCGGTTGAGTAATATTGAGTACGGGACAACCTTTGTAATTACAGGGTGGTTGCCCTCGTACATGATATATTTCACGTTTTGTTCTTTGATCTTTCCTTCCTGGGGCACTAGTTAGTTCCATGTTCGCCAGTACATTTGACACATCGTGGTTTTAGATGGCAAAGGTTCTTGACGTGTCCAGATCTTTGACATCTAGCATACTGGGATATTTCCCCTCTCGGTTTTGGTTCGATGTTGATTTGCTGATTTAAAAGAAATTCCATATCGTATATGTTTTTATTATTGTCTTTTGGCTTTAAATCAATTAAAAACATGGGTAGTGTGGTTCTGTTTATAGCGTTTAACGTTCTATACATTTTCCACATCGTGTTCTAGTTTTTTAATTTAGTTTTTCTGTCGTTGACGTCGACTGAGTAGTGCATGTTTTTTATGAAAGTCCTGAAGCTCCGTTCTTCTTTTAGTTTAGATGTATGAAATTATGTGTTCTGTCTTTTTAATGACCGTATAACTTCCTGAGTTCTTTGGTTGAACTTTAACGTAATAGAAAATTAATATTTTCATTTCATAACTGACTTTGGCAACTTTTTCTAGTGACTCGGTCAGCTGAGAAATAGTTTTGACTCCTTTAACGAATATTGGTGGTGGTTTGGATAGGTTACTTCCTTCTGCTTTCTCATCTTTGAATATCTGACTGATTTCTTTTCCATTAGTCTAGAACTCTTCATTATCTAATGTATAGCACCTATTGGAGATTGTGGGGGTGGATGGGTTTAGCCAGTAGTCTTGATTTTTTGTTTGGTTTGAGTGACAACTATACGGATTAGTTCTACTCCTTTTTTATGATCTGCTGTCTCCCACTGGTCATTTGGATTTGTCTGGGTTTGCGAAACTGGAATATTGTTGGGATAGTAGATGTAGAAAGTTGAGGTTGGGACATGGCTATTTGAGGTTGTTGTGGCTGTTCGTTGACCATCTTGTAGTGCATAGCGTATACCACCGGTATAACGCCACTAAATAGCGCTTACTTGAAGAGCAAAAAAGTTAAGAGCAAATTTATGCCACATGTGTGGCGTATGTGGCATCCTCTATCAGCTACATCAAAGTATGCATCAAATTATAATTCCTCATAATCAAAAGTTATACATACAGTTAAACATATTGTTACACATTTTTATACATGAATGTCCACGAACGTGAAAGTTATAGTGAAAAATAAAATTTTTAATTTCAACTTTAACACCCTGTATCTTTCTTAATATGAATATTTTATTAAAGCAAGTTGGCTTAAATCGTAATATTTGAAAGTGTAGAATCTACTGTTTCTTTTTGTACAATTACTTTTTAAAGGGTGTGTCTAATCTAAAGGTCCAATTTTCGATCACTTTTTCCAATATTTCTCGCCGTATATCGGCAATAACGCGGCGAATGCTGTCCTCCAAGTGGTCACTCGTTTCATACTTATCAGCGTAGACTAGCACCTTCACATATTTCCACATAAAATAATAGTCTGGCAGTGTTAAATCGCACGATCTTGGTGGCCAATTCACTGCCCGAAACGTGAAACTATGCAGTTACCAAACGTTTCCTTCGATAAATCAATTGTGACACGAGCTGTGTGACACGTTGCGCCGTCTTATTGAAATAACAGCAATTGGGGAATCAAAAAGGCAGTAATCATGGCTCTATAGCACTCACCGTTGACCGTAACGTTCTAGTGCATCGTTTTTGAAGAAGTACGATCCAATGATTCCACCAGACCAAAAAGTACACCAAACAGTCGATTTTTCTGGATATAATGGTTTCTTAACACACGTTTGAGGATTATCTTAACTCCAAATAGAGCAGTTTTGTTTGTTGACGTAGCCAATCAATCAAAAGTGAGCTTCATCGCTAAACAAAATTCGGTTATGAAAATTGGAATTAACGGCAATCTCGTTTTTGACCCACTCACCGAATCTACGAATCTACGTCTTGCTAGGTGATGATGTAGCTTCAATTCTTGCATGAGTTGGATTTTGTAAGCACGCAAAGCAAGATCTTTCCTCAAAATTTTCCATAAAGTGGATGGACACGTATCCAACTGCTGTGCACGATGACAGATAGACTGATTCGGGTCTTCCTGTATGCTACGCTTTACAGCAGCAACCACTTCTTGTGTACGCACTGTACGATGTGTCTGTGGATGCATATTATCAGTTAGAGTAAACGTGGTGCAAAAACGTTCCATGATGAATCGAATTACTTGCTCTGATGGACTATTATGTGGATCATAAAATGGACGTAGTGCGCGATACGTATTTCGAATAGAACCACAATTTTCAAAATAAATTTGTACAATTTGGAAGCGTTGTTCAGGTGTCAAGTCTATTCATGCTGAAATGCCAAACCAAACCTAACATAAATCACTTGACAGCTATCAAAATGGCCAACAGTTAAAAAGTCTTACCAACTTACATTTCTATACATCCAAAAAAACACCCTTTACAAGAAATGTTTGGTAGACACTCCAACACACCAGGTCACCTAGAGCTCAATAACATAAAAATAGAACTCTTTATAGAACAAAGTCTTTGTACCTTGCTCCTTGCTCAGTTTGCGGATGGTACTTTTTTATCGGGCCTTTTGTCACATTTTTCCATAGGTGCGATAGCTACCAATAATATAGTTATCACTCTGTTGGTTATTCGAGGCAGCAAGTGGGCTTCGAGTCTAATGTTAGGTTAAGAAACTTCACTCTCTAGATTTAAATGTGTACCATTTAGGCTTAGATCACCCACTCACTCTAAATTTCCCCTCCTGGTAAATTTTATGATTTTGGACTTCTGGGGGCTTATATTAAGCCCTGCATTTGAAGTCTATTGTGTCACTACAGTCAGAGCCTATTGCATTATATCTCTGACTGTGCCATTCTACATTCTGACAGTCTGTTTGGCTTTATCACACTTTTTTTCAGATGTGAACTGGGGATCTACAACGCAAGCACAGATTTACAAAAATGCCTTACAAGCCGTTCATCAGCTAAATACAGTAGAGGAACACGTAAAAAACTATCGTCCTCAAATACTGGTGCTATCAGGAATGCCAAGTGCTCGTCCAGCTCTCGTAGAATTTGCCCATTTGTTGACAAAGAATTTGTCGATGCTAGTTTGCGGACACATCAACACGGTATGACTTGTTTCAGATCATAAATATGTAAATTAAAAAAAAAATTGTATTCATAACATCTTTACTTTCTTTTTCGTCTTGCTGCACTATCTGCAGATATTTTGCTGTATAAATAATTTTATTTTTTTAGAGTTCTCTTCCCCAAAGAGTAAGAAACGTCTTAAACTACAAGGCCAATAGTTGGCTAAAAGCGCACAAATTGAAAGCCTTTTACATGCAAATAGACGGTCTATCGTTCGAAGACGGCTGTAGGGCTTTGTTAAAAGCTTGTGGTATTGGGAAACTGAAGCCAAATATTCTCCTATTGGGTTATAAAAACGATTGGCAAACTTGTTCCAAGGAAGATCGTCATCAGTATTTCGAAATATTACAGTGAGTATATATAAAATATTTTTTTTTGAGAGAAATACACTTAGAAGACAAATTAAGGTTTATTCTATAAAGCCATAACACAAATGGTATCATGGAGTTTATACATTGCAATATGCAATACCATTCATTATGACCAATAACATTAATTATAACTTTTAGTAATGCTTTCGATCTGCATATGGGCGTGGGCATTATTCGAATCCAACAAGGATTTGAATTTAATCTTTCTAACGAAGACGACGCAAAAAGCACAGTAAACTTACAAAGGAATCAATCATACAGTCAAATGTCACAAGGTTAGTATTTTAAACACCAATTTTCTCTTTGCTGTATCAAAAAATCTTTCATTTACGTTTTTTAGCAAGCAGTAGCAGCGGAAGTAGATCGATCCAGACAAACAAGGACATGGTGAGTGAAACGCCAAATCCGAACGGGTCTACCAAAAAAACGAAGTCCGTAACGGAGTCCATCTACGCCGCTGATGAAGATCAGTTGGACGTTAAGGAGCATATACCGTCTGAAATATTTTATTTCCAGAAGAAACAGAAGAAAGGGGGCACCGTAGATGTCTGGTGGCTTTATGATGACGGAGGTAATGGGGAAATCACCCACTCACGTTAATTTAATATATTTGTTTAAGTTCCTTGTCCACACAAAACAGTTACTTTATACCCAGCGGACCTAAATATTGCCATGGTGCTGACTCCATACCATTGGCAAAGATTCTTGAGCTAGGATATTCTTCGTCGTTCAGGACCACGTTTGACCTGAATATTTTAGAAAATCCAAACTTTTAACGTGATTTTAACGTTTCTCTTCTTTTGTCGTCGATTTTTTTATTTCTTCATGTTAATGGTATTAATGGTGACCCCTTTAGACATGAAATCGACTACAAAGATCAAAAAGTTGTATTTTGTGATTTTTTTCTCTTAAATCTGAATTTTTAACTTTTTGCCGTATGGAGCCACTACAAATACTTTTATTCCGGAATCTACAAGAATCTACTCATCTACAGTTGTTAGTTGATCTGTTGAGCTACTTTCCATTGGAAAAAATCACTTAAACATTCCTTTGAAATGTACAAGAAAGTAACAAACTAAAACTAAGTCAACAATATTTTCCTTTCAGGTCTGACTCTCCTTCTCCCATACATAATATGTATGAGGAAAAACTGGTCGGGATGTAAACTTAGAGTGTTTGCTTTAGCGAATAAAAGAAACGAATTAGAGATGGAGCATCGCAACATGGCGAGTCTCTTGGCCAAGTTTAGAATCGAATACAAAGACTTACAGATAATATCCGATATAACCACAAGTCCTCGGGAGAGTACGAAGAATTTCTTTGAGTTGCTGATCGCAGATTTCATGCAGCAAGATCCGGACAGTCCTGATTCAGGTAATAAAACTTTTACTGAGGTTAAGTTAGGTCTTAAATATTTCCAAAAAGTATATTTCTTGCTGAACAGTCAAATTCACATCTATAAAACTGAACTACCAAATATTACGCACGTATGTAATTTTTTAGGATATATTTCTGAAGCAGAGCTGCTAGCTGTCAAGGCGAAAACAGACCGCCATTTGAGGTTAAGGGAATTGCTTCTTGAACACTCCAGCGAGGCCAATATAGTGGTAATCACTTTACCAATACCTCGAAAGAATATTATTTCTGCACCGTTGTACTTGGCTTGGTTGGAAGTATTAACCAGAGATATGCCGCCGATTTTGTTGGTTAGGGGCAATCAGACCTCAGTGCTAACCTTTTATTCTTAACTTTTTTATACTTTTTTAATATATTAAGTGTACAATAACTAACGTTTTTAAGAAAACATTAAATAACAAATTTATTTATTCCTGTCCTTACTTTAGTAATAATTCTTATCAAAAATCCTCAATTCTTCCTCATGAGGTGATGACATATGTCAGTTGACACTTTCCAATATTACCAACTGATATCATATCATTATTCGACTAATAAACAATTGAGTAAACCACTGTTACAAATGATACTGAAAAACAATGAAATATTATGAAATATACACTTCTAATGAAGGTAATATAAAGAGACTCACCCAAATTCTCAACCACATATATGTAGAGGGCAACATCCCGGAGGAATGGCTTAAATCGATATTTTTACCTCTACCAAAAAACAACAATCTCAAATCATGTAATGACTATAGATTGATAAGCCTAATGTGCCACCCTTTAAAGATTCTCTTGAAAATTGTTCAAAACCGAATTTATAAGAAATGTGAGGAGCAGATAGATCAAACGCAGTTTGGCTTCAGAGGAGGCATGGGTACAAGAGAGGCATTATTTACGTTGACGGTACTCTTGCGGAAATGTCGGGAATATAACAAGAGTGCATATGTATGCTTCATTGACTTTAGGAAGGCCTTTGACCGAGTGCAGCATATGAAGTTAATAGATGAATTAAAAAACATCAATTTGGACAAAAAAGACATTCAGTTTATTAAGGCTATATACTGGAACCAGAAAGCAGTAGTAAAGGTGAACGATATAGAAACAAATAATATACCGATTGCGAGAGGGGTCAAGCAAGGAGGCGTCTTGTCTCCGACGCTTTTCAACGTGTACTCACAGGTCATATTCAGAAAAGCCTTATGGGAAAGAAAAGAGGGAATAAGAATTGGTGGAGAAATCGTAAACACCATGAGATTTGTAGATGACACGGTAAAGCTGAGAGTATAGAAGAACTACAAACTTTACTAGATGCAATAAATAGTGAATGCATTCAAATGGGACTTGACATCAACACAGACAAGACCAAATTTATGATAGTATCATAAATTATGCGAAATATTCGAAACTGGACAAACATGACTGTAGACGAATTATTCCACGTTGCAAAAGACAGAGAAACTTTTAGAAATGTGGTCGCCAAACTCCGTTAATGGGTACGGCATAGGAAGAAGAAGAAGACACTTCTAATATCGAGAAAAATAGAATGACAATTGATGACAGACGACCTTTGACACTTTGCAAGATTGCCAACTGATACAATAACTTTATTCGACTAAAAAACAATCTGATTAAACCGTTTTTATAAAAGAAATTGGAAAATAAGGAAATATTATTGAATAAACAGGGATATAATGACAAGTAATGATAGACGACCGTTGAAACTTAGCCAAGATAGCCAACTCCATTCAACGAATAAATCAGCTTTTAATAAACTTTTGTTCTGGCAGATTCCAAATTTACCAACAAATTTAGTGTTGGTGTATGACAAGTAAACGCAGTGGCGTATCAATATAAATTTATTAAAGGAATTATCTAAGCAAAATAAAATAGAATCAAGGCTTAAGTAATTAGTAGAGAATTTATTGAACATATTATCAAAATTGATAAATATTTACAGTTTACCTTAAACCTACGTACGTTTAAGCTTGCCGCTCCTAAGACCCAGCTTTTGCTGTCTAGCTTTATGCATGTGTTTCATCAAGAAGTACATGGCTGGAATCACACCTAAGAGTATATAGAGCCTGAGGAATGTCGCGTAGTGGAATGTGAAATTGAAAGCGTTAGGCATGGACAGCGACCATCTGCCACTTTGTTCCATGAAAATCAAATTTCTGAAGAGGATGATACTTTCGCAACTAAAGCCTATTGGGTAGAGCACTATCCAGGCAGTGTAGCGCACCCACGTTAGGATTTTATTTTCTTTTTTGTATAATTGAGACATGTAGTATGGATACCTGAAAATAAACATAAGATTCTTTCAGTTCTTTTGGCCTATATATTAACTTACACAACTTTTATTGAACTGAATTTAAAAAGAAAACTTAAAAATGCAGAAAGTATACAAACAGTACTGCACATGACTTTTTGAAGTCTATAAAACTTGAAGATACCAACAAGATTGTTGCACCTATGCAACAATCTTGCAATGCGTATCCATGCAATGCTTATTCATGCAATTGTTAAAACAACTGGAATATAAATCGTTAACTTATTTCTGAACAAAATGAGTAAAAAAAGTATCTACCTGATTATTTCTATGGCACTCCACGTCAAAAACAGATAGAAAGTAACAGGCATCAGCTGAATCCGTCTCTCCTGATCCAAATTGACCAACAGAACGAACAACCTTCCTTCGATCTGCAACCACGGCATCAATACGCCTCCTTTAACGTACCCGAACACGGGATGGAGGATTTCTAGGCATTGCATCAGTTGAGCGAAACATATCACAGGCCCTACGGTGTCGTAGACGTGCGGGAAAAAGTCAGATCCGTCTTTGACGTAGCGGATGCACAACACTGTCGATATGTACATAAAACATATGTACATGAATAAATTGTAGAAGGTGAGGTATACCTTCTTGAAGTCTTCTACAATAATAAATTTGCTTAATTAGTAATATAAAAAAAGGCAAATTAAACGAGCATAAAAAACAGTAATTCTTTAATTCTTCTTAGCGGAAGAATTATACCAGCAACTTAAAAAATGCATTCATGAGGTTGCAAGTGAAGCTTTGGGGTATAAAGACAAACATGAAACAAAAAATCAAGAATGGTGGTCGGAGAATATGCAAACGTTAGTAAACAAGATTTCGTGATGCTCTGGGAACACGGGAGGCCCTTTTTGCTGTACAGGTGCTATTTCAGAGATGCAGGGATGTGAATTGTGACATATACGTATGCTTTATAGATTACCAGAAGGCATTTGACAGAGTAAAACATGACAAATTAATGACTCTAATGCAAGAAATTGGAATTGATAACAAAGATCTTAGAATTATCAGAAACATTTACTACAATCAAACGGCCAAAATCAAAATAGAAGACCAGTTAACTGATAAAATTGCAATAGAACGTGGAGTACGACAGGGCTGTATTTTGTCTCCATTGTTGTTCAACATTTATTCTGAATGGGTATTTAAGGAAGCTTTAGACGGTTGTGCGAAAGGAATACTAATAAATGGTGAATGGTTGAATAACATTAGATATGCAGATGACACTATAGTTTTTGCCGATAATCTGAATGACTTACAGATATTAACAAATCGCATAACAGAAGTCAGCAACAGATACGGACTAGCTCTTAACATAAAGAAAACCAAATTTATGACAATTAGTAAAAAACCAATACTAAACGCTCAACTTACAATCAACCAACAGAATATCGAAAGAGTCGAGCAATATACATATCTAGGCACCAATTTAAATAGCCAATGGGACCACTCAACAGAAATTAAACAGCAAATAATAAAAGCAAAAGCAGCATTCGTTAGAATGAGAACCATTTTCAACAGTCGAGACATATCATTAAAAACAAAATGCCGTCTATTGAACTGCTACATATTCACAGTTCTGCTCTACGGAATGGAAGCATGGACACTGACTGTTGCATCTATGAATCGGCTCGAAGCTTTCGAGATGTGGTGTTATAGGCGCATCTTACGTATATCCTGGGTTGACAGAGTTACTAATGTGGAGGTCCTGCGTAGAATGGGGAAAGAATGTGAAATTCTCATGACCGTCAAAACTAAAAAGTTGGAATATCTAGGACATGTAATGAGAAATCCAGAACGTTACGGCCTTCTCCAGCTGATTCTCCAAGGGAAAGTGAATGGTAAGAGAGGACCGGGAAGAAGACGCATTTCCTGGCTTCAAAATTTGCGAAAGTGGTATAACACGACTACCACTGAACTGTTCCGCGCTGCAATAAATAAAGTAAAGATAGCCGTGATGATCGCCAACATCCGGAACGGATAGGCACTTTAAGAAGAAGAAGAAGTAAACAAGAAGAAAACTGCTTATCAGAAATGGATGTCAACGTTAAAGGAGGAAGATCACAACATATATAAAAAATTAAATCGAGATGTAAAAAGAGAAGTAGTGAAAAGTAAAAATGAGATGTGGGATCGAAGATATGCAGAGGTGGATAGGTATATGGGTGGAGCAAGAGTTGGGCAAGCGTGGAAGGTGATAAAGTCTCTCCGGAGGAAAGGAAAGGAAAAATCTAACTTACAGTTAATAGATCTAAAACACTGGAAACACCATTATGAGGTCTTACTGACAGAGGGTAAATTCCAAGAGATCGAAATGGAAGAAATATCCGAACATACACAAATAATTGAGATAACAACCGGAGAGTTAAGCGATGCCCTCAAAAGATCGAAAAACGGTAAAGCAGCAGGACCTGGAGACATCCCAATTGAGTTGGTAAAGTATGGACCAAAAATATTACATGAGATATTGGAATGTTGGATACATCAACTCAATATTCAAGAAAGGAGATAAACGCAAATGATCTATCTATAATATCTAAAGAAGGCACTACCAAAAGAAATATCGAAAACAGAACTCAGCAGGTAAAAAAGCCGTAAACATTCTAAACTCTCTACTATGGTCTAAAGATATTAGACAAGAAACGAAATTGACAATTTATCGAACCTTGGTAGAGCCTATTATGACTTATAGGGCAGAAGTTTAGCAGATCACGAAAAAAGATAGAAAAAGAATAGAAGTAGTAGAAATGGATTTTCTAAGGAGAGCGTGTGGTGTATCCAAAAAAGATCATATCAAGAATGAAGATATTAGAAAGAGGACAAATACTGCATATTCCAGTGTAGACAGAATTGAAACGAGACAACTAGTGTGACAACAAAATCCCAAACTGATTAATATATAATACCAAACATCCAGACGGTCCTGTACATGCAGGAACTAAATTTATATCCAAGAAAAGCAATCAAAAGTATGTACAGAAATACCAATATAACGATTAAGATACAGTCAAACGAAACAAAACCAAGAATTAAAAAAAGATTGTAGTATGTCACCAACGCTTTTTAATATATAATTATAGGAGAGCGCGAGAATAAAAGAATATGATTTCATAACTACCTAATAGTGCATTGTATTTTCCCTCATCTTGGTGCGCCCTGGGTAAACTAAATGAGCAGTAACATGGAACCGTCAGACCGTCTCAGATCTCCTGGCGAACACATTACTAATAACTAACGGCTCTTCTCAGAACCATCTGCTGAGTATGCCAAATAAACATTGAAGACAGTAACCAAAGCAAGAACGAATACGTCAGCAAGTTTCTTGCAGAAAATAACATTGATATAGCCACAGTTCAGGAAACACACACTGTTGACTCCTTTAATCACCGACAATATTGGATTGCTACCTACTGTAGAACAGATAAAAAATGTTAGCACCATACACTCTTACTCGTCTTAAGAACTCTTCATACTGGCAACCGTAAAAACAAAATCACCATAGTTAATATATACAAACTACCAAACGCAATATGGCTACCATATGTGCTTCCTTTATTCCCGCATCCATCAATATACACAGGAGACTTCAATAGTCGTCAAACTACACAGGGTTATAACCAATGAAACCTCCAAGACGAAAAAGTAATTGAATGGGCGGAGCTTAAGCATCTTAGACTTTCACACGATGCAAAACAGGAGCCTATCTTTTTTTCGCTAGATGGAAAAAAGGCTACAACCCAAATCCACATTTTGGGTTGACATTTATATCCACCAAAGACGATTGCCATAACCATACCACCCGAGAAGTTCTTGATAATTTCCCAAAATCGCAACTATGGGCATTATTATTCCCATTAGTAATGGGAACTTTCGTAAGTCAAACTTGAATAAGTATCAAGCTAAATTTGAGAAAGATATCGAGCCTAAGGTAGAAAACTACGAAACATTTGCCAAACTTATATTCAGCTATGCTAAAAAAACTCATCCCAAACTAAATCCTACATTCCATACTGGACCGAAGAATGTTAAGACCTGTATGATTAATACGGGCAAACCAGAGACCCAAACTTAGGTGAACAACTAGAGTTTCTGAATTCTGCAAGGACCACCAGATGGAGGGAAACTCTCGAAAACCTTAACTTCATAGAACCTACTTTATCCCGACAAGTAGAAGATATAGCGACACGCATTGCCGGTATCTCCAAATCAGTTATAGAAAAAGTTCGTAAAATAGAAGTACGATATCAGCTCAAAAAAATCAAAACTGTACATCAGCAAAACCTGCCAACCATGAGGCAAATAGAGACCGAGGAATTTTTCAATACACTAGACGTAATTAAGTGTCGCAAAGCTGCAGAAGTTGACAATATATTTCCCGAATTCATAATACACACTGGTGCAAAAACTCGAAAGTGGCTCCTAGATTTCTTCAACCAGATAATAACGCCGCAAACGCTCAAACCACAGAGCACAAAACAGATGTGAAGAGCAATACTTGGGATTTGTTGATATAAGGAAGTCTTGTGAAGAAGGCTTGTAGAAAGGATGAGGTAGCTGGTTCAATTATTTAAAAGAAAATATTTGTAAAACTATATTCTCACCTTCCTATATTTGGTAGATAAAAAATAAATATAAATATCGAAGGACCAGAGACCAAGAGGTCGCAAAATTGCGAATTAGTAATATTGTGGACAAATTGAAAATAGAATAATTAAAATGGGACTTCCGGTAGAAATGTTTATATCGAGTGTTCTTAAAATTAAACAAATGAGATGTATAGAGCAAAAAAGTTTCGTTGTATGTCCGGCAACCCTGTAATTTGTCGGACCGACATTTACAAAAAATTGGCACAAAAAACGCCCCAAACCGCAACAGCTAAACTGATTAAAAAATGGAAATACCGAACTATGGTTCCGAACAAGGAATACCAAGCTCAGGTTGATCAATGCCCTTATTTTTCCCATTGGACTCTCAAAAAAATCAGCCTTCGATCGAAGCCTTCGAAATGTGGGTCTATAGAAGAGTTCTACGCGTGTCCTGGACAGAACATAAAACCAACCTGTCAATTCTGGAAGAGCTTCATAAAAAAGACAGGCTATTGAAAAAAGTTAACCGAGCGTACCTAATTTACTTACGCCACGTAGCTAAAAGAACAATTAACATGGAACTATTGGTAGTAGAAGGAAAGGTAGAAGGTCTAAGACCAAGAGGAAGATCTCTAACACGATGGGCAGACCAAATGAAAACTCTGGTGGAAAAATCCCTACATAAAGCCGTCCATATGGCACAGCATCGCAGCCAATGGAGGTAGCAAGTCAATAATATTTAGAATGTCGCCACGCCCTGAATTAGAATGACCAACACTGAATTTAATGAAGTTAACTATTTAATAAAATTAAAGTTAAACTTCAAATCTGCTTCTTTTGAGAAGCGAGCGAAGTATTTTCTTGATTCTAGAAGTCCAAAGAAAGAATCTTGAAACAGTTGATATTCATGAATTAAAAGGAAGTTATATAACGATAGTTCTATATATAGAAACAGATTTTAAGCGGCAAAATTTGAGGAAAAAAGGAAGGAGTCAAGGGATAGCAACTGGAAAGAAAAAACAAAAGACAGAAATCTATGGAAACAAATAATTGATTAAGCTGGATCTTCTAGATCGTAAACTTTATTTGATCTGCAAAAATATATAAAAATGTATAAAAACCACACTATACAAACCAAATACATTATTAAAACACGCCGAGCTCGCAATTTTTTCCATAATAGTCACAGAGTTTAGCTTCACGACTTGCAATTACCTTAAGAGTGTCATTACTATTTTTTCGCACTTTGATACAAATTCTAATAATCACAAATAGTATGTTAAACATCACTTTGTAATTTCCCAGACATGTAATTGATAACGTGGCACACATTTTTATATCTTAGACTTTTAAAATTACTATAAATATCGAACGAAATATTTAAATAACATATGTTCCAAACGCATAAAATGATACGATAACGAATTCGCTTATGTCGAACCAATACGATATAGTCCTCAATAAAATTTACGTAACACGTTTGAAAAGGAGAAAAAACAATTGTTCTGTTATAGTATAATTCACATGTATGGAACGCTTAAATTATTTAAAACAAACGGCTAATAAGTGCAATTACAAAATTTGTTTGCCTGATGAGAAGGATTACAGATGCCCAAGGAAAGGATTACAGAATGGGATGAGAATATTATGTTACGCAGACGACGCTATATTGACAGCCCAAAATGAAGAACTCAACTCAACAGTACAGAACCAACTAGATGTAAATTAGAACTCGATGGCGTCAGGATTTAACAGATAATGGAAATCAAATATCTTGGGATTGCACTGCCCAGCTATAGAGACCGGGAGAGATAAGTGAGAGATCGCGAACAAAAAAAAAGGCTGGCAAGATGTCATATTAACACAATATGGCACGTTTATTATTGACTTTCACTCTTGTCTATCCCGTGGCACTTTTCCACTGTGTAACCCCCAGTTTCTTTAGATCCTCTCAGACTGTTTCTTTCCACTTTTTTTCTAGGCCGTCTTATAGCTCTTCTTACATCTGCTCTTTCCTAAAACACTTTGGTTATAAGTCAGCTATCCCTACTCCGTATCACACATCCTGCCTATTTTAGTTTATTGGTATTTGTGCACCAGGACTATATTTTCCTTTCCGCACAGAGTATCTAATTAGTTGTTGTATCTGCGCCTCCAGTCTTTATCATGCTATCTCTATTTTTTTTAAGTTCCGTCACCCAATCGGAAGTTGAATATCATCATCTCTAACTTTATTCCATTTTTATAGTGTTCATTATCTCATATTCTTTCTCGTGCCCATCTCTCACAATAGTTCCATATTTGATTTCTTCTGCATACATGCTATTAAAGGTCGCTTCCATACTTCCATCGCTTTCATGGTCTTAGTACTAATCGTCTTCCGATTGGGCAACCGTCTCTTGCCGTCTTTACTACTCTATTTGTTGCCATTCGGCTTATATGATCGTTCCATTCTACTCTTATATTTCTTAAGCAGTCCTTGATGTTCTCCACCTTGCATCTATGTCGTATATCTGTACTTCTAGCTCTGTCCCATAATGTTTTACTATTAATTTTTTTTGCTGCTGCGTATGTCATTATTGGTCTCATGACTGTTTTGTAAATTCAGCCTCATTTCTTTCCCGATATTTTTATTTGTCTATATTGTTTCAATCAGGCAACCTGAGGCTCTATTTGCTCTAGGTACTTGATCTTTCACTTCTGTTTCGAGCTTTCCGTAGCTAGATAATGTGATGTCTAGATATTTAAACTCCATCACTTGTTCTATTATCTGACTTTCCAGCTCCAATTTATATCTTAGTAAATTTGCTGTTATAACCACGCATTTTGTCTTTTTTGGAGAAATTAACATGTTAAATTTGCTGGTGGTTATATTAAATTGGTGCAGCATACGTTGTAAAGTATCTTCACTTTGAGAGAGTAGTATTTGCGCCGTCTGCGTAGCAGATTATTTTAAGTTGTTTTTCGCCATCTAGTATCCTTTTTTAGTTCTTACTTTTTTTATTATTTCATCCATAATCAGGTTGAATAATAGAGGACTCGGTGAATTTTTTGGTCTTATCCCATTGCCAGCTTCAATAGGGTCGGTTAGTTCTTCTTCTACTTTTACTTTTATTTTGTTTATTTGGTACACATTTTCGATCGTTTTGATTATTCCTAAAGGTATCCTCTTGCGTACAATAAGTAGATAACGACCTTTAATTTGACCCGATCAAATGCATTCTTAAGGTCCACGAAACATAGATATGCCGGTTTGTTGTATTCTAATGATTTCTCTTGCACTTGCCTTATTATAAATATAGTGTCGGTGCATGATCTTTCCGACCTAAAACCTTGTTGTGCTTCTGCTAGTGTTATAATTTCATGTTTATTTGTTATGACTTTGGTTGTTAATTTTTGGTGTCTTTAACAAATTAATTCCTCTTTTTTTTTCCGCGTTCGATTTGTCTCCGTTTTTGAAGAGAGGTAGTAGGATGCTTGATCTCCATTCTTGAGGAATTCGGTTTTGTTCTATAATTTTTTGAATTAGTTCTAGTAGTTGTTTGGTCAGATCTGGTCCTCCATTTTAGCCATTTTAGGAGTTCGTTCGGTATTCTGTCTTCTACTGGTGATTTTCTGTTTTTTAATTTCCTTAATACTACATCCTTTACCTCTTCCTCCTCAATATTTATTTCTTTGTTTGCCGTCATCTCTGGTGTAGGTGGCTCATTATCGTCACCTTTAGCAAATAGGGATCGAAAGTAGAGTGTGATATTGTTCTGTATCCAGTATTTCCGGTTTCCTTTTTCATTGATGTAAGTTAATTATTTAATCTTTGTGTGTGTGCGTGTGTATGTGTGTTAAAACTGTCATGTTTTTCTGGTATACTTCACATCTCTACATTGTTCATTTAACCATTCTTCTTTCGCATGTTTCATTTTGTATTTTATTTGTTTGTATTTCTTGCATTCAATTATGATTTCCTCCGTCAACCATCGTTTCTTTT
This sequence comes from Diabrotica undecimpunctata, assembly GCF_040954645.1. Taxonomy (NCBI): domain Eukaryota; kingdom Metazoa; phylum Arthropoda; class Insecta; order Coleoptera; family Chrysomelidae; genus Diabrotica; species Diabrotica undecimpunctata. The sequence goes on along the minus strand of NC_092809.1, from coordinate 39,185,266 downwards.
TGTATCATTGGTGTCAATTAAGCACTATTTAGTATCTTTTTTACTATTACGCAGAATTTGTTATTTAAGATTCTTTCATCGAATGTTGATTTCATCACTCAGCCGTTGTTTTATAAGTAGGATCTCCCTTCTTGATCGGCTGGAAACTTTCACGTGTATAGTCTTTTCTTTTACAGTTTTAACAATGTATACGCTACAATAAAGTTATTATTTTAGCAAAATTAGATACGTCTATCACCCCTTTCATTTCTGTTTCCCACATCGTATCCTTCTGTACATTCTTCTGATGTTTCATACTCCACCTTTGGTTTAAAATCTCCCTCCTGCTATCTCTGTAAGGGCCAAATATAATTCTTTAGCTATTCTCTAACTATTTCAGAGTAGGATAGTAATCTTATCAGAAGAATCGCAGCCAGTATTTTAAATATTGCGTGGATTAGTGAAATTTCTATGTAGTCTTTATATAATACCTATTTCCTATCTAATGTATTTGTATAATAATAGCGCCACACTATTCTTTCTAATGTTCGTTTAAAAAAATTATTTAAAGTTAATTTATTAGATTTATCCGTTATGCAAAACGATAATTTGAACATTTAATATTAGAGTGAATTTATGTCTAAAACTATTACAAACATTTCTGCATAGGGGCTGTTACATAAAAAATATGTATTATACTTATATTAACGAAAAAACGGAACATTTGACAACTTACAAAGAACGTATAAAGGTGGTTCACGACGAGCTAACATTATCTATATATCGGAAACTGTTTACACGATATTTATGAAAATTGGTTTATGGGGAAGTTATGACGAACTTAAAGATATGTCATTTCCGGTTATACCGGAAGTGAACTACAACTTTGTTATTTTAAATGTAACACCCTGTATATTATTGCATTTTCAGATTCGGCGCAAAATTCTAGACAAAATTTTTGTTAGTGAGCGCCCATAACGAGGCGTCGACCCTCGCTCCGATCTTAGGATCGTACGTATTATCAATCGATAGGTAAAATAAATGCATTATTTTAAATGCGAGCGTTCCCTGTCAGTGCTATGCTCTAGGCGATGATACGGTGCGATGGTCTCCGTTATGAACGTACTCTAGTGGGCGCTCACAACCAGGCTCCGATCACTGTCAGTGCTATAATCTGGGCGAGGATACGATGCGATGGTCTCCGTTATGAACGTGCCCTTAGATACTATAGGACAAAACTTCATACTTTTTGAGTTATTCATCTTTTTTCAAAAATTTTGACAGGTAGAGACAATTTTTTCAAAGTTAATATTTTATCAATTTATAAACATAATGGTTTGAAAACCTTTGCACACAAAGAGTAGATAACGTTCTTTCTGGAATTTACATTGAAATCGAATTTCTAAATACAGGTTGTTCACAAATGATACGCCATTTCTTTAAACTTCTCATACTAAGTCAATAATTTTAAATTAAGCATCCTATATTTTATAATTGTAATGATTTTAAGGCTGGATTCGATATGCAAAATGAGCATCTGTTTATCGAACAAATCATGAGTGAAAATGATTTATTCAAATGTTTTTTGAGTAACGCAAGCGAACAAAACTTCGGAGTCCATACAAATAGTAGACAGCTTCATCGCTCATAATATGTTAATACCAAAAATCTGTTTCAAGCATTACTTACGTACGCATGTTCCGCGGTTAGCTACTCATTGGCTATTATTACGACTGATAATGGAAGGGAAAGTGGAAGGAAGAAGAGGTCCAGGAAGAAGAAAATGCTCCTGGCTGAAAATGTAAGAGACTGGACAGGTATGGACACACATTCGATACTAAGAACAGCTCAAGATAGAGACCAATTTGCTGTAGTTATAGCCAACCTTTAGTAATGGAGAGGGCACCTTAAGAAGAAAGGGAAAATGAAAATATTTAACAAAAAGTAAGAACACTGCTCATAAAATCACATAGACATAATCTTCACAGTGCAGTGGAAAGCACAATACTACTGCGGTATGTCGGAGAACGATGAATTGATGATGTATGTGAGAAATTCGGAGAAAAAGTTGATAATTTAGGATTTTATTTTCAGAAGCAGGTTGAGACAGCAACTTTACATCGCACGATTGCACTTTGACGCGTTTATAACACAACAAGCCTTAAACTGGTTAAGTTAATACCTTATCTATTAAGATTAAAGTTACTATGCCATCCATTTACAAACATTATGTCTTGAAAATCTTTGCACACAAAGAATAAGTAACGTTCTTTCAGGAAATTACGCCATTTCTTTACAGAAAAATGATACGCCATTTCTTTAAACTTCAATCCATAGTAAGTCAATAATTTTAGATGAAACACTCTGTATTTTATAATGTTAATGAAAAATTAAATCAACTGTCTTTCAAATAGTGTTATGGTTTCCTATACCCACGGTTAATACTTTTGGAGATGATGCTGGTTTAATATCCAAGGTAAGATATTTCTTATTTTATTTTACCTGTCCGCGTATGAAGATGTCATAATTGTCAGTATTTGTGGATATTGGCACTTTTACAAAGTGATAGAAATAGCTCGCTTAGAATTAAACAATTAAGATTGCGTAAATTTACTTTTATTAATACATGGAGAATATTAACACGTGTTCGGCTAAATAGCTAAGTGCTAAAGCAAAAAAATGTGGAGAATGTGACAGAGTTTTTACTAGAACATATGCTTTATTTGCTAAAAAATATCCAGATCGACCACGACATATCCGTGACACCATGAAGAAGATTACTTAAAAATTAATTTAACACATTTTGGTTGTTTTTAACAAAAAGTTAACGAAGCGAAGCCTATTGTTGATAATAATGACCATATAGTTAATGTTCTTATCCCTAAGCTGCTTATCCCAAAGCGTCATTACGTTGTGGTGAGAGAGATTGAGGTAGGTATACTAAATGCCATCTATTCAGCGAATTAAAAAAAAACACCCGATAACGGCCAAATCATTTACTTAATAATTTATTTACTGCGTTATTATAGATTGAAAAATATTATACGGATGTGTATGAGTTTATATATACCGAAACAGTCACTAAAAAGTATCTCACGACAGAATAAATTAAACTGATATTAGTTTGATGGCTCAAAAATCAAATTTATTGTGAATAAAAGATGGAACCAAAATTCTAAGCAGAGTTTGGTGTAACGATCAATCGCTCGATTGAAACGTTACAACTTATGCAGTCGATATACAATAGCTACCTGTATCATTGTTCAATCTAAGTCGCCTCTGGTCGAATTTCATATTAAACAGCTTCGTATTAAAAGGAATTCTTAGAACTGTTAGCAAACAAAATGTTCGTGACAGGTTTGGAGATTTTGGTTATAACTTACAAAGAAAAGGTTCGCAGTGGATGGCTTTATACCATAGATCAATAAAAAATTAATACAACGTCAGTATAGAAGCTTCGCTTCAAAAAATTGTACAGTAGGCGGTACTGTAGACTAGCGCGAAGCTTCATACTATGTTTCTGTATTTTTAAATTAAAAAAATATATGAAACATTTCAAAAATCAAAACATGGTCAGTCAAAACAAACAAATTATGGTCAATTTTGACATTTTGTATATCTAACGTATATTTGGTAGCGGGTAGCACTCCTCTACGATCCCGGTAGAGGACAGGCTGCTACAGGGAGTGGCGTCCCTGCCGTACGCTAGCTACTGACTTTTTTCTATGTCCAAGCCTTTAGGAGAGGCCAGGTCCCTAATCTATCTTCCTACCTATTTTCCAATCCTTACCACATCCCGATATATCCCGCTACCAACCCGCACTGGCCAGCGTGGTAGTGAAACGGCTAATTTTCCCAGTAAATGACATGACACAAACTAGAAAAAGGTCCTTAGTCCCCGGCGGCCCAACGGTCCCTGGTGACGGTAGCCACCAGATTGTACCAAGGGCAGAGGGTGCAAAGAATCACCGGGATAGACACGGCTACCATGGACAACGAACATTGCATATTGCCACTTATAACGTAAGAACGCTTGCAACTGAATTCGCGAATAACGCGATAAGCTCATTGAATTACAGGAAGAACTTAACTGCATAAAATGGGATGTATTGGGACTTTCCGAAATACGAAGAAAAAGAGAAAACCAATTAGTTTTAAAATAAGGACATCTGCTACATTCCATTGAAGAAAACGATAAGGCAGTTGGCGGTGTAGGCTTTCTCGTGCACAAGAAACACCTACATAAAATTATAAAAATAGAGAGTGTAACCTCAAGAGTTGTGTACCTCATATTAAAACTGAACGAGAGACGCTCTATTAAAATTATCCAAATATATGCACCCACGACGAGCCATAGCGATGAAGAAATCGAAAACTTTTATAAAGATATAAATAGAGCTATAGAAAAAGATAAAACCCACCACCTAGTCTTAATGGGCGATTTTAACGCTAAACTTGGATTCAAAGAAGATAACGCAGAAGTGGCTATGGGTTCATTTGGATACGGTGATTCAAATAGAAAAAATATTGTCCAAGATGTTACAGTAATTAATAAAATCACTGTTGGGAGTGACCATCGGTTGGTTAGAGCAAAAATAATGATCAACATTAGACGAGATAGGACAGCAATGATAACAGAGAGGCATTCTAATAAATGGAAATCGATAGAAGATAGAGTAACTTATCAGAATCTCATAACTTCAGAACTGAAAGAAGTAGAACATCTAAATGAAAATGCATTAGATATAGAGGTGACAAACATGCAAATAAATAGTGCGATTCGAAACGCTGATAGAAAATATAAGGAAAAAGGAAAAAACAAGATGGATAAACTCACTCAAGCTACTAAAGATCTTATAAACAAAAGAAGAGAATTGAAAGACAAATACACAGATAATTTTATAACACTTAGACAGTTAAACAAAGATATCACAAAATCCATTGGAAAAGATGTCAGAAATTACAACACTGATTACATAACTCAAGCCATTGATAAAAATAAAAGTTTAAAAGTTCTGCGCCGACAAATGACTGAAGGATAGAAAAATATTTGTAAACTTGTAAATAAAAAAGGAGAAACTACAACAAATAAAGAAGATATTTTAAAAATTGCTCAAGATTTTTACTCAGAATTGTATAACCGAGAAGAACTTTCAGATCCTGATCAAAATCAAATACCAAAAGTTTAAAATGTAGGCTCAGAAGACATCCCAGATATCACAACAGAGGAATTAAAATCAGCTCTCTCGGAGATGAAAAACAATAAATCACCTGGAGAAGATGGGATAGTCATTGAACAAATCAAAGAAGGAGGAGGAACGTTAGTAAATGTGTTGAAAAAGATGTTCAATACTTGTTTGACAAGAGGCGTAACCCCCTCCCAGTGGAATAATGCAATAATAACCATTGTTGATGCCACCTAAGGCCTATTAATTTTGTAATAAATAACTACACTGGAGATTACACTTTACTAAATTTATTTTAGTAATACAACAAAAAAAACTGAACAAAGGGATTTTTAGTATGCGTGGTGATGGTAATGTCTATTATGGTTAGAATCGAGTCTCTCGTCTTCTTTTTTTTCTTTCTCCGAACATGCATGCTTCGTCGGCTGTCATACATAGCGGCTGCTGTGGGCAGAAGAAGAACCAACGTTGTTTCACTAAATTAAGTACTTGTTTTTCTTTTGTCATGCGCTGTAGGACCTCAACGTTAGTGACATGGTCCACATACGATATTTTTAGTATCCTCCTGTAGATCCACATCTCGAAGGCTTCAATCCGCTTTTCTGTGGCTTGCGTCAGTGTCCAGGCTTCAACTCCATATAGTAACGCTGGAAGAATGTAGCACCTCATTATCCGCATCTTGGTTCCCAAACTGAGATCACTGCAGCACAGCAAGGATCTCAACCTGATAAATGTAAATAGCCATTTCAATTCTGGATCTAATCTCTTGGGCGTAGTCCCATTGTGTAAGTCCCAAGTAAGTGAATCTGTCGATCAGAACTAAAATTTTCAAAATAAATTTGTACAATTTGGAAGCGTCGTTCGGGCGTCAAGTCTATTCATGCTGAAATACCAAGCCGAACTTAATATAAATCACTTGAGATCCGTCAAAATGGCCGATAGTTAAAAAAATGTTACCAACTTACATTTCTATACTTCTAAAAAAACACCCTTTACTATTTGAAAGACAACTGATTTATTTTTTCATTAAAATTATAAAACACAGGGTGTTTCGTTTAAAATTATCTATTTAGATATGCATATCGATGTAAATTCCTGAAAGAACGTTACCTACTCTTTGTGTGCAAATGTTTGTAAATGGATAAGATATTAGAGAGTTATTGAAACTGTAAGATGACGCGTTTATTACAGGATCCTTTAATAAAGTACAAAATACTCCATGTCTAAAAGAGAGTTATTGCTATCATGTTGAAGAAATCTTTTATTTTGACAAATGATATTAAATATTTTTGAATAATATAAAGATAACCTATAAATGCCTATTAGATCCTATTTGTTACTTATATAGCTAATCCTAGATTAAAAATTAAAATAAGATCATTGAAAAGAGTGAAACGTTCAATTTCATTAAATTGTTATTTAAAGAATTCTATAATCCATAATACTCATATCTCACTGTGGAAGAACCATTAGAAGATATAGCTAGTTTACTATACTCTATAGAAATAGAGTTGTTACTTATTATTATCGGTATAACATAACGTAAAACAATACTCATAAAGATTTACTAATTGAGAATAATAATACTAAAAATAATATTTATTAAATAAACGGAACATACAACAAATTTGATCAAATATCTATATAATTATAAATATAAATGAAGTTAGAGTTAGACCTATACGTCTTTCTACACGTAATTTGGCAGGTTACGTCAAAATAAGGGATCTTTAAATAAAAGTTCTCCGTCCAGTATTTAGAGAGTTATCAAGTGAAAGAGTGAGAATACGGTAACGTTATTTTAGCAATGGAGCATGCGCAGTATGGAAATTGAATAACGTAAATGATTTTAACGTTTACGGGCTCCGTTAACGTACGTCGAATAGCGGGTTTGATATACGGTAACGTTAGCAGCAAATCGCACCAATTCGTCAAGACTCGGAACTGGGATATTGAAGTTACTGTTCTGTAATTTTATTTTTGTGCATTAGTTAACACGTGTTTTATGTTTTCTTGGTTAAGCATCTGCGAGACAAATAAAACATTTTATTATATTTCATTTTATTTATCAATTATGAACACGGAAATAGTGAAAAAAAGGCTGCGTTTTACAAGCACTGATGACCTTGTACTAGTAAAAGAAGTGCGAGGAGTCAATCCTCTGGAATGTTCTGTTTTTCAAACTGAAAATACTGTTTGTTTGGCTTGCTCAGGCTCCAAGCTATGAAAATTGAACACAGAATGTACATTTTGTATGTTATCATTTAAAATATGATTTAGTATTAAATCTTCTATAACTTCATCATTTATTGCTTCAACTAATATTGCTTGTCCTAAAATGTCTTCCATATTTCTGTAGAAAAAATTTGAAACCCAAAATGTACAAAACCAGATAAAATATATACCTTGGGTGAAAGAAAACAAAAAAAATTAATTATTTTGCTGTCACATACGACATTTGACTGACAGCTGCCAACTATTAACGTGAAGCGTGAAGCACCAATTCGACCTCTTGATAACTCTAAAATTACATATCCGTTAAAACTTTATACCGTAAAAAATAGCGTTTACGTGTCAAAATAACGGAAGGATAAAATTTTACTTGATAACTCTCTTTTATCTTAAATATAAGCGGCCTGTATTTTATTAAAGGACAAAAGTAAAGGACGCAAAACTGCTCATGCGTATATGTCGAAATAAGGGTGTTTTTACTACAGGACGACATAAAACACCTCTTCAATAACTCTCTATTAACTTTGAAAAGATATCACTACCTGTCAAAATTTTTGAAAAAAGATGAATTACTAAAAAATATGAAGTTTTCTACTATGGTACTTATACAAATTTTGTCCAGAATTTTACGCAGAATCTAAAAACATAAAGGGTATTCCATTTAAAATAACAAAGTTGTAGTTCACTTCCGGTATAACCGAAAATGGTATGTCTGTCAAAATATTTTCTTTAAGTTCGTCATAATTGTACTCCCCATAAACCAATTTTCATAAATATAGTGTAAATAATTTCCGATATATACATTCATAGTGTAAGCTTGTCGTGAAACACTTTGTATAAAGATCAGCCATAGTACACAACGACCATAAAACAAATTTAATGACTTATCTTTTAACCGCTTTTAAACGTTCCTTATATTTGCTTCACATTATATTGAATATCCTCCTGTGTTAGATTTTTGTAAAAAACCCTACAAAAAAGATATTGCGTATCCAACTTACCCTTTCGAAAACCCAGCTCGTCTTTTTGTAGCTGGTCGTATATATGGGGATAATCTTCCCGGACGTCCTTAGTTTCTTCATCGATAAGATCATCTTCACTCTGCCATTTATCAAAGTCGATTTTCAACCAAGCTGGCTTCGTAGGTTTCGAAGTCAATCTCGGCCACCAGCCTTTGTCTGCTTTGAATAGAGTTAAATCTACCTTGTAATCAGTTATTGTTATATTCTTCATCTGAAATAAATTTGTATTAAGTTTTATCATTTTTAAAATCATCATTTCATCAACTAACAAATACCAAATTACAAACCGAAATAAAGAAAAATTAGTTCAGAGAAATAAGTTTATTTTGACGTTTCGATGTCCACTTCGGAAATCGTTCTCAAAATACAAGATATTAATAAATAAAACAAAGTTTGATTTTGTTACTCGGTAAAAAAACTTCTAACAATTTAATTTTGTCTGACTCATTCATATTGACAATTCAGACATATCCCTATTATACATGTTAAAGTGAATGACTTTAAAATTATATTGACAATATTTTTCTATTGCACTCCTGGAACGACTGTATTGGAAGATTCGACTAAATAAAATCAACTTTAACTTAAGAATATCCGGCAGAACAATCATAGCATGTGATTTGTCTTTAAAAATACAACTACATACAATAATTACAGTAAAATTCTCCTGTTAGTGATTCTATAGTAAATCAATAGGAAAAAATCTCATAATACTATCCCGACATGATATTTGGTCTTACATTTAGTATACTCATTCATGTTATTTACTTACTAATAGTGGTATTTTCTTTTTATTGATTTCCTCTATTAATATGGGTAACCAGATCCTAAAAGGAATTTGCGATTCAATTGGTTTCATTTAACATAATTATACTTCGTTGATTTTTCTCTTTTTACCATGTTTCTTTCAGGACTATACTTAAATCTTTCCATTCCTATGTCCATTTTCACTATGCGTGTTTACATATTTGAGATCTATCAAATTATCTATTTTTGATATAAGATTGATGTTCACTTATTCTAACATTAAATGGTCTTTATGTTTTACCTAAATAAAAATGTTCGAATTCACAAGGTATTTTATACATATTGTCCTTTCTTGATCATGGTTAGATTTAGTTTTAGATAAAATAGATCTCAATGTGTTGAGGCTTAGGTAGCAACTGTTGTAGGTAGCAACCAGTTGCTACCTAAGGCCCATTTGGAGACTACGCCTCCGGACCAGTAATCCTCGTTGGGAGTTTACGTTGCCACGAAGTGAATTTACTTAAAATTTTAATATCCTACAAAAGTATCAGCAACCATGTAATCTCATACCAATTAAATGTCATTTAAAGGGTTTTCACACATATACAGGGTGTCCAGAAACTCTCCTGACAAACGAAGACCGGAGATTCCTTTGATAATTTTAAGACAATTTAACCCAATTCACATAATCCGAAAATGCTTCCTAAGAGAGCTAGAGCTCTTTGAAGATGGCGCCTTGTAATTAGTTTGTTTTAATACCTCCAGAACGCTTCTAGTTAGAAAAACGAAAACTGGTACGATTATTTATTATTCAGATTTGAATCGATTCCATCAATTGCGAATTTCTAGTACGGTCATAGGCGTCCGTTTTGGGTAGATCAACGGATATTTTAACGCATAACTTTTTTGTGTTTATCTTTTAAGCATTCATTATACTAGATTATTAAATTTTCAGGTATTCTAATAGTAAAAGGTACTCTTACTTAAAGTCAGTTGAATACACCGTTTTCTAGAAATCGATTTGAAAATTTTTCAAATTGAAAAAAATTTTCAATCTAAAATTTTCAGATTGAAAAGTTAAATTAATAGGTACCTAAACGAAAATAACACAAAAGAACAAATATCAAAAGTAGATAGTTGCAAAATATGCTCGATGTTAATGACCATTATAATAATGGTCTCTATGGGTGGCCGCACACAGAAAGAGCAAAACTGTTTTAGTCAAAAACGTTTTTGTTTGAAACGAAAACGTTTTTGTTTCCACAAGAAACATTTTGTTTTCAAGAGAAACAAAATGTTTGCACAAACCATACTGCAATCAGTTTTATTAAAGATGTCGACAGATAACGACGAAATTGCACTAGTTTTCTGGCAGTGGTTCCTCCTACAGGACGAAAAAACGCAAAATAAAAGACAATTTTGGGTGCATCCTATAAATGAGAAAAGAATCTGGCCTCAATTAGTACAATTAATTTTTCTGCGTCCACTTCCATGATACACACAATATAAATAAGCAAAATATCGCTGTTTCCACATGTGCTTCTTGTTGACTACTCGAGCGGTTTCAAGAAAGGAATTCCAAAAACACGTTGCGCCTGCGTACATTGAAATGTTTCGACACAAAACGACGATCCGGTAATCAACATCAAACAGACTGACTGAAACTAAATGAGCCTAAACATGCTTTAGACACACGACTAATCAGTGTCAGCTCATTTCATTTATATGGAAACATCAGCATCAGACTCGTTTAGTCAAAAATGTTTTTGACTAAAACAGTTTTGCTCTTTCTGTGTGCGGCCACCCTTAGTATAAATTTTCCATTTTTCTTAAAGAACGCCGAGTTCTTGCAAAAATTTCAAAATTATTTCTAAATTCGTTGCAAGCATCTTGTATCCTTAGCCAGAGATGTGCACGATTTTGTATCGGAACGGAATAAACACAATAATCGCAAGGATTAACATATGGCGACCTTACTGGCCAAGCAACTGGACAGCTTCTTCAAATCAAGTGGTCTTCGTCGTTATTATCAAGAAAGTCTCGTACATTCCTGTAGTTTTGCCGAATATTTAAAAGCGCATCATCTAACGAATTAGGTAAAACATATCGCAGAGAAAGTAAGTAATCAGCAGCATTTAAACGAGCAGGCAATTCGACAGGCCCAAGTAGATAATCGTTAACTACTCCTATGACTATGATGCTTCAGCTCTTGAACGACGTGGGGATTGTCACAAACGTACGAATAATAATTAAAAATTTCATTTTTTGTGAATGTAGCTTTGTCGCAAAACAAAATGTATCTGAAAAAATCTTCATTTGGGTTTTTCTGATTTTCTAACCATCTAGCGAATTCTTCACGAGCAGAAAAATCTCATTGTAGCAGTGCTTGTACAGTATCAGTGCTTTGTAAAATATAAATAATATAAATTTTCAGGTCCATAATAGAAAAAGATACCAACATCAGTTTGTCGCAGGGTGTTCCGCAGGGTTCAGTACTAGGTCCCATCCTGTGAAATGTCCCACTCTTGTAGCTTATGCCGATGATCTCGCACTGGTTGCGAAGGCGAGTCAGAAAACGGACATGGCTAATGCGGCTAACACAGCCCTGCGTCGCATTAGTAGATGGATCAGAGAGAACGATCTACAGCTAGCGCCTCAGAAAACCGAGTTGTTAGTCGGGTAAAATCCTCTCTTCGCTTTATAGTGAAAGGTGTGGAGGGTGCACCGGTTAAATCGATTAAGTATCTGGGAGTCTGGTTGTCAGAAGGACTAAGGTTTGGAGTACACATCCAAAAGACGGTAGAGAAGGCGAACCGAAATCTGGAGGCGTTGATACGGCTGATTCCAAATATTGGAGGCCCAGGTAGCACCAAAAGAAAGGTGCTAAATGGAGTTTTCTAGTCGGTGGTAACCTACGCTGCCCCCGTGTGGTGTAGCGTATTGAACACTATGAAATACGCTAAGCTGATGGAGACTTCGCAAAGGCGAATGCTCCTCAGGGTATCTAGCGCATATAGGACGGTTTCAAATAAGGCTCTATATGTCATTGGAGCGATGATACCGATCGTTTTGTTGTGCAAAGAGCGAGCGAGGGTGTATGCGAGGAGGATGAATGTAAATATAGATGAGAATGAGAGAGAAAGAACGATTGTAGAGTGGCAGAGAGAGTGGGCGAATGATAGCAGAAAGGCAAGGTGGACGAAGGAGCTTATTCCCGATATGTGGCCGTGGAGGGAATATAAGTTCAGGAAACTAGACTACTTCCTGACGCAGTTTCTGACCAGACATGGTAGTTTTGGCATCTTCACAAATAGAGTAGGCAAATCTGCCTCGGCAGACTGTACTGTTTGTGGGGTACCGGACGCTCCCGTCCACATTTTAACTGCCAGAGATGGGCAAAATTGCGAGAGGCGAATGGGTTTCGGGCTGGATTAAAGAAACATTATAAACATAATGTTGAGAGTAGAGAAAGATTGGAGAGAAGTACACTGTCTGATTTCTGGGGTGATGAAGAAAAAGGAGCAGGAGGACAGAGGAGGAAATTGAGCCAGGGATCTGAAATTTATGGTTAATATTATTTATTAGTTTGTGGCCTAACGTCTGAAATATTTTCTGATTTACGGTAATAGATATGGTTATTTATAAGTTTTTAGTTTTTTATTTTAGTTGTTCATTGAGTGGTAAGATCACCTCTCTGGAACGGCGGTTAAGGTTTTAGCCGGAACACGGTTAATCCGGCACTACCCTGGGGTCTTCTGGCCTAGTATCATACTCGGCCGAAAGATGCCAGGGTGTCTTGCTCCGTGACGTAGATGTCCAAAAAAGATTTCCACCACATTTGCCTGTCAGAATTCAATGGATACCTTCTTAGGCTCGTACTGGAATCTGGCAATACGGCAATTAAAAAAACAAAAAAAAACCATATTTACCTAGTACCAGCACTGAAGACGGAATATTTATTCTGTGATGTAGCTCGAAAGTGTTCTTTTAAATAAATATACCTTTTATAAAGGATTTTTTTACTAAAATTTTTGTGATATATGGGATACAGCCAACTACACAGGACATTAACTTTTTCCTTGTGGCTTTTATGTGACAAGTTTTTTGAGTTCTATGGGCATCAATAACTAAAACCTCTGGTTCCTTTACGGGATTCAGTGGAGTTTTTAAATTATTAACAATTTGAGGCCAAAAACGGCAAAAAATGAGCGTAGTTTGATGCAGAAACATGCAATAAATGCTTGGGAATTACAGCTCAATTGGTTCCGTCTATTGAATTTTTTCTTATTTTAAACTACTATGTAGGCCAGTCTACTGTCTATGCCTACTGCAATTGATTGTCCAGGGAAAAATAGACAGTAAGCGAAGGCCAGGCAGGAGAAGACACTCGTGGCTCCAAAATCTGAGGAAGTGGTTCGGGCTCACATCGGTCGAACTATTCAGAAGCGCCGCAAACGAGATCAGAATTGCCATGTTAATAGCCAACGTTCGCAACGGACAGGGCACTTGAAGAAGAAGAAGATGTAGGCCAGAATACGCTCGTTGGATGATATAGAAAAATAACTATGAGGTACGCATGAGCCAATGACGACAAGGGACGGCATACGACAGTAATAAAGCTGATTTTCCGCTACTGCGTGAACTAAGTCTTAAGCTAGGTAAGTAAATATTGTGGTGAATGATGCCACTTACCTATTGTCATGGTATTAGCAAAAAAACATCAGGCTCTAGATGTGACTAAAAGGAAAAAACTTCAAAAAATGTTCCATTTAGCGGCTAAAAGAGATTCAAATTCGCCATCTTGGTAGCTCACTGAAAGGATGCGAAAGTACCATTCCGAAAATTTGTACGATCAACTTATACCAAACAAAGAAGTTATATAAAATAGCCAAACATAGAACAAAGTAAGCAAATTAGATCTATTAGAGAGGAATGGTGGGTGCTGAATAAGAAAGGCGTTCCCGGGGATATGTGCAGATTGTGAGGGACATGTATGAGGGAGTAACAAATTAGTGTTACGACAGGTCTGGGAGAGACTAATATATTTCATGTAAAAGTAGGATTGCACCACGGCTCGGTGCTCAGTACTCATGAATACTTATTCGTGTTGGATCAGATAACAGCGAAACTACAGGGTAAAATTTCCTGGTACTTGATATACTCGGTTCGCTATTCTCAGTCCGAACTGTCTAGTGAATTTAGTATTTTTTTTGCGAAGTTATTTACTTTTTGACAGACTAAAAGTGGCTGGAAATTAATATACAACCAAGCACACGTACTCATAGCCAATATTAATAGTAAGCAAACTAAATAGTACCTAAATAAAATAGAACTTTGCGAATTACCGACAATCAATATTTATTTATCTGCACCATATAATAAATAGTTATGTTAAATTATAACAACTAAAATATATTTTTTAAATATATACTACCCAAAATTTGATGGGTTTAGTATACACTTCCACTATTTAGAATAATTCTTCTTTTTTTAAAGAAAGAAGTCTGCAATAGTAGGATACTTGAGCTATTAATACTGAGAAGTAGGAATTGTTGTGTTGTAGGTTTCCGACAATGAATCTGTCAAAATATGCCCGAGCTAAGCGAATGGAGTATAAAAAATTATTAATAAAAATTATTACAAAAGATTTAGAACAAAACGTGGAACAGTGGAGACAAACTCTTGGGAAAAATGGTTTAAAACTTAGTCGGACAAAAATAGAGTATTTGGAACGTTGATTTAAAGCTGGAATTACAACTACAAATAAGATGATGACTTTGGATTGTGAAATGATTGTGACCAATAATAATTTTCAGTGTCAAAATGAGAAGGCGTAGGTCTAGGTGGTTAAGGCAGGTTCAACGTCTGAATCATAACCATACAATAGAAAGAATTGCTGAATTGCAAAGAAGACTTGGTTAATTTAGGAATAAACGCAAAGAAAAAATAAAAGTTCTCCGAAAAATAACAATAATATTATCAAGTCTATGACAAATTTGTTAATATAATTATTAGTTTACTACGTACGTATTTTTTATGAAGTCCAAGGATATATTATATATACTTATCAATGTTGCGTAAAATAAACTATCTAACTAGTTTTCAAATTGTATTGTAATGGCTCATTTTCATCTAAAATTTGCGTCATAAAAATTTAATATTTTATGTATAGATTACTATCAACGTTAACTAAAAATGTTTTATTCAAAAAGGCAAAGCAAAGGACAATTTATTTTAAAATTTTAAAATACTACAAATATATTTTGAATACACCAAATCACTATAAACAATCTACGACAAACTACAAATAGCCTTAACTATAAATAAAATACTCGATTGGTGTATTGAAAATTCAATAATGTAAGCAGGAATACCAACGAACTCAGTAGAGCTTTCGATAGAGAACGGCACGAAGGCCTGCTGTATAAAATGAGCCAGTATGGTTATAGCGAGGCGATGACCTGTCTCCTGTCGTCATACCTAGCCGACAGAAGGTTCAGAGTTCGAAGCCCTGTCCGAAGTCGGCACTATGGAAGCTGGTGTGCCACAGGGGGCAGTGCTGTCGCCATACCCATACACCATATATACGGCAGACACACCATCTGAACCCAGTTCGATGCTAAGCCTGTACGCAGACGATACAGCGATAGCTGCTAGCAGCGTTAACCCAGATACAGCTACTAGACACCTACAAAGAGCACACGCCATGCCTCAAAGAACTTGAGGCATGGTGTGTGCAGTGAAAAATAGCCGTCAGCAAAAAAAAAGAAAAGGCACACCAAATTCGGTACGAATCGTCAAACCAAGCAAAATATCTAGGTATAACGTTGGATAAAAAGCCGACCTTCACAGAGCACGTAAAACAAACGATCAACAAAGCTAAAGAACTCAGGAGTCAACTCTCATCACTAATAGGTCGAAAGAGTAAACTAAAATTTAAAACAAAGATTAGGATGGCAAACTGCATAATTTTGCCAACACTAACATACGCCTCAGCAACATGGGGACATACGTGTAAAACCAACAGAAAAAGGAAACAGACCATCCAGAAGTTCATGATCAGAGGGGCTCCCTAGGTACGTCCCATTAAGGTACGTATTTAGGAATTCACAACAAAGAGAATCCTGAGAACAATGGACGAAAGAGCACACGAGATATTCAACAACCCCAGGAACCACCCGAGCAGATTATTAAGAGAGTTAACAGACTATGACGAAAACGTAAGGACGATACATAGACGGTCCAGGCAGCAGCTAGCAGAATATAAGGATAACTAAGAAAATTAACAAAGAATGAGATAGCCATGGTATATACTCCTGGGAGTACACCCCACCCATTGCTACTTTCTTTCTATTATTATTTCATCTTAATCTTTACTAACAACCTTCTGTTACAGCAGTTATGCCAACGATGCAATCACATCAAGTGAATTCTGAGGCACAAACATAAAGATGCCCCTCAGGCTATCGCTCCTCAAGCAAAACGGCCCCTCAGGCAGGTCAAAGAACTTATAGTCGTGAAACCTGAGCATCGAAGTCGAGTGCTACAAGCGTGAGCTCGGTGGCCAGACCTTTCGGGCACTCAGCCGGCGAAAAGATCAAAATTTATTTTCCGATTCGGCGGCTGAGTGACCGAGCACACAAAAATATGAACACACTTTTGGGACACAATACCCGTCTAGCTACCCCTAAAATTAGGTGGCGTAACTACACAAAGTAAAACAGAAGATGTCCCATTACCCAGGGCATCCAAAGTAACGCACAGTACATTGCCTCCAAGTTTGCGGAATTAACTTGGAGCTTCCATTTTTCGCGCATGGGCAATTATTCGCGTGTCGTAAAATCGTCATCATTGTATATTTATTTAACGTAAACAAAAATAAAAATATTTTATTAGAAAGCATTTAATTAGTTCAACTTTTTTCATGAATGATATACTTGAGTGTTTTTTTTTTATTTTCTGATCATTTTTTAGACACATTATTTAATTCTAAGGCGGTACAAAGTTCGCCGGGTCAGCTAGTATGCAATAATTGAGGGTAGTACCGAAGAGACGGGTACGAAATAAGAATTTGAATTTATCTGCTAGAGAAACTTGTGACAATATTATATTTCAAATTAAAGATCGTTTGGCATTTAAAAATTATCTATATGGTGCAAAGATGTTTCAAAGAGAAAATTATAAACATTATAGAAAGGAACTACCTTTAGAAGACATTGATATCTTCTGCAAGGCATTTCCAATAGTCGAAAACTATGCCCTGAAATTGTAATTGACAATATTTTACTCACGGTCAGAAATAACACAAGGAATCGAAATTGTTTGTCAAACATTTTTTTGTGAAACAAGTAAAGTTATTATTATTTTAATAACGATGCCAATGACAACTACAGAAACTGAAAGATGTTTCTCTACTTTGAAATTGATTTACGTTTCTACGTTTCCAAGGAATACAATGTCGGAAGAAAGACTGACGGCGCTTGCCATATTGTCCATCAAAAAAACTTTAGTTAGAGAAATTTCTGCCTTCCAACGAAAAGATAATTGAAATGTTCATCTTCGATAAAAACAGAATGATTGAGTTTTATTTTAAGAAGTAGGCTTTTGATAATAATTATTTATTTTTTATATTCTCAAATCAGAGCTCCCCTGAACAAAATTATCACCAGCCGCCACTGGTTAAAATCAATTTTTACACAATTTTTTTAACTATTTTCGGATTGGAAATACAAACGTAAAACAAAATAAACATGCATTTTTCTTACAATGAATTGTTTTTTATTTCTATATATAAAGTATTCAGTATCATACTGATTTGATATTATTTGGTTTTTATTTAAATATTACGATAAGCGGTCAAATGTAGCGCATTCAAAACAAGTTAAAAACAAAAAAGGGATCAAACAATAACATTTTCTTCATTCAAAAATTTTCCTTCAATCATGAAAAATTCAAAAATACTATTATTTTCCATTTATTCATATAAATATATAAACATATATATATATATATATATATATATATATATATATATATATATATATATATATATATATATAGTAAAAAATACGACCGTTGATTAAATTTGGAATATATTCAATGGTTGAATAGCAGAGGGCAAATAAAAGTCGTCATATATATATATATATATATATATATATATATATATATATATATATATATATATATATATATATATATATATATGAAAACTGTGACATCGCAGAAAATCCGCAGTTGAACATATTTGTACGCTTCATGACAGATAGTTTCTATGTCGTGGAGGAGCTATTAGGTATGTGCCAACTCGTCTCCACAACAACACAGGATATCTTGGACCGAGTGAAAAAAATAAGTCGACTTGTACAACTGGAACGCCTTTCATAGTTAATCGGATCAAAAGATTTACAACGCTACTTGAAAACTTCTTAGGAAAAAGAGTTTTCATATTCCATTGTATAATCAAGAATCTTTATGTGTCAAGGGACTCGATGTATCTTTGATGATTGAGACTATATCGCGGCAATAAAATACTTGGTCGAGCTACCAATCGACGACGATTCCAAGAACTTTTTCAGGAAGAAATACTTTTTTATTGCAATTGCCGGGCCAAAAGGGATGCACTGACGAGATTTTTGAATTTAAAATTGTATGTGTATTTTGCAATTTTTAGAGGAGAACGAGGAACTGCCAAACGAGTAGCCTCTGTTAAAAAAATAAAGACTGGGTATGAAATTTAGCTTTTCTTGCGGACATAATGGGATATTTGAACATCCATTCTCCATTCTATGGTTCTACAGCCCAATTTAAGCCTTGGCCTTCCTCAGAAAACCTCTCCATTCTTTACGGTCTGTAGCCACTCTCCTCCACGATCGACTGCCAAGGAGAATTTTTACATCCTCATCCACATCATCCTTCTATCACTTTCTCGATCTCCCAATAGACCTCTTCCCTGAATAGGCGAACATACTGAGACAAAGGTGGTTCTTTGTACTATATATATATATATATATATATATATTATCTATAAATAATTGTATCTGATTCGCCACCTGTTGTTCTCTGTTCTCATTCATAGCGCCTATTATTCGTCTCAATACCTTTCTTTCAAATATGTCATGAGGTTTACAGATTTTTGAGTCCATATCCAAATTTCACATCCATAGTCCACTATCGGTCTGATTATGTGGTCTTGTAGATTCGTATCTTAGTCCTTTGATGTACGTCTCGTCATTTAAATATCTGGTTCGAAGTAAAGTCTGCCGTATTGGCTAGGATGATTCTCCTGCTAAGCTCTGCATGGTTAATGTTATTCTTTGTTGTTATGTTGACTCCTAAATAGATAAAGCTATGTTGTCAACTGTCAGGTAGGGTCGTGTTGCACTCTCGTATCGACTTTGTACCAGGATTTGTCTTTTTTATGTTTATTGACAGACCTATTTGTTTAGCATTTTATTTTTAATTCCGTAAACACATTCTCGCCTGTTGATTTGGTTCTGCTCATGATATTTATCTCATCTGCATATGCTGCCAGTTGAACTGATTTATTAATAAGTGCCCATCACCCTGTTTTAATCATTGTGTTATTTGAAATGGATCTGTCATCTCAGGTTGTATCTGTACCTGCGCCACTGCGTCCGTCATCGTCATTCGGGTGAACCTAATTAGTTTGGACGATATTTCAAATTCACTTAATATTTTGTGTAAATGTGCTCTGTTTATGGAGCCATACGCTTGTTTAAAGTCGACGAAAATAGTATAGACATATGTCATGTCCCCAGGCTTTGCTTAAAACTTCCTTAATCGTGAATAACTGGTCTATGGTTGATCTTTTTTGTCTAAATCCTGCCTGACATGCTCCGATGATCTTATCTGCTAGGGGTTGTAATCTATAGTTAAGTATACTGGTAAATATTTTATGTCCACAACACAGCATGAAAATTCCCCTATAGTTTTGATATATGAGTTTGTCGCCCTGTTTATGGATTGGGCAGATGATACTCTTATTCTACTGTTTTGGCATTTTCTCTTGTCTCCATATTCTGTGTATGACCTCATATATCCATTTCGTTATTTCCTTCTGACGGGAGTTCGGTATTTCCTTCCTCCAGAATTCTGCGAGTACTCAGAGTAAAGAGTACTGAAGGTAACAGAGGCCTTGTTATTTTTCTGCAGTTTGATTGCCCTTTCAACCCCCTCTATCATTGGCCACTTTGTTGTCTTATTCTATTTATTTTCTGCTTCTTCCAATAGTTTATGTCCTGTGCGCTCTATATCATCACTGTGAGAGTTTTCGGTCAGCAGATTTTCAAGATATGTTTTCCAAGTGTCTTTAATATCTTTAGTGTTACTGGTTATTTCGCCGGTTTTATTCCTCTACAGATTAGTTTTTGGTTTATATCCTTGTTTCATTTGTTTGATAAATTGATATACAGTTCGTATTTTGTTTTCTCTAAAGTTCATTCATCATCCAACCATTGGTCGACTTTCCTTTCTTTATATTGTTCTGAAGCTATTGTCTTGTGCCATTTCAAATTAGATACTATTTTATTGGGAATAAGCCACAATTGAAGGTTAAAATAAGTTTATTGACGTTTTAATTTCCACTTCGGAAATCGTTCTCAAATACAAACATTAATAAATTGAACAAATTTTGTTTTGTTACTTGGTGAAAAATTCTTCTAATAATTTAATTTTATCTGACTCATTTATATTAACAATTCGGACATATATTACACATTTTAAAGTAGACGACTTTAAAATGATATTGCCAATATTGCTGAGTTGCGTTCCTGGGACGACTTTATTGTAAGATAGTTCATTCGATTACATGAAATCAACTTTAACTTGAGAACATCCGTCAGAAAACATCAGGAACGCAACTCAGCAATATTGGCAATATCATTTTAAAGTCTTCTACTTTAAAATGTATAATATATGGCTGGATTGTCAATATAAATGAGTCAGATTATATTAAATTATTAGAAAAAATTTTCACCAAATAACAAAAAACAAAATTTGTTTCATTTATTAATGTTTGTAGAACATTTTGGAGAACGATTTCCGAAGTGGAAATTGAAACGTCAATAAACTTACTTTAACCTTTAATTGGGGCTTATTCCCATTTAAATAGTAATTACTTTAAAATGCCCCAAGAAAATAGATTCAGAACAATATTAATGGACGGACAAAATAACCAACGAGACCGTACTACGAACAATGGGAAAAGTAAGAGAAGGTATGTACATGATTAGAAGGAAAAAGTTAGAATGTCTTGGATATATAATGAGAAACGGCACTGAATATGGATTACTAAAAATAATCCTAAAAGGAAAAGTTTTCGGAATGCGAGAAATTCGTAGAAGAATATCACGGTTAAAAAGCCTGAGAAAATGGTTCTCCACAACAACTCATCTATTTAAAGCATCAGTCAAGAGAGCCAGAATGATGGCTGGAAACGAATAGGCACGAAAAGAAGAACAGGATCAAGATTTAAATAAAAAAATTCATATGCAAACGCCACATTAACCACATCAACCATAAACATGTATACACTTTCATAAATCAATCATATTTGTGAGGAAAAATATTGTATATGTAAAAAAATCTAAAATAACTGTGCAAGTGCCTCTATGATCCTATATAATTTATTATTACCTTTGATTCATCGAACCCCATAACGGACGGATTGTTTTAAGTTTTTTTATATAGAACTTTCCGAACCACATAAAGTACGCGTGTATCTCCAACTACTTTTCGTATATCGCCTATTACATGTATAGTCGTCGAGTCACTGTTTGGTTTTCTAGCGTACTTCTTTATAACCCTCTCTTATCTACTGACGTTTCAAATTTAAATGAATATTGAAAAAAAAACCATTGACTTTGTATACTTGAGAAACTGCTAATGGTATATTTTTCATGAAAATTTGCTGATAGGTATTTAGATTTACTGCGTAATGTTTATCACATATAATTATTTAAATATCATGGGAAGACCTGTTCGGTAGGTAGTGATTTATATATTCGATAAAAGCTGTAGTCTCTTCTGGTTCTTATTGTTCTATCGGTTTATTCTTTTAGAATAAACCATACGGATTCCGGTGCCCTATTATTCATATCAATATCAGATCATAATAATCCTGTATTCTCTGTGATCGAAACTAAACTAAAAGGATCCATACAAAAAACGTACTAAAAAAAACTCATCGTACAATCCTGTGACTAAAACTGAGAAGTGATAACAGCAAACAAGATATAGAGAAAGAAATGAATGAAGATCTCGATAACGTACTTCTTCTTTATCTTTCTTTTTTGTTCATTAAGTCTTTTGTTATGTAGCCAAACAATTCCTTTAAATTTCTCATCCAAGACGTCCTTCTACGGCCTAGATTCCGTTTTCTATCTCGCCAGTCATCATCTCGTAGATGCCTTTCGGTCATGGCTTGTCTGATACCCTCCTGCCATGTATTTCTCGGGTGTCCTCTTCTTCTCAGCACTGGTCTCCACTTCATCATTTTCTTTGGTCACCTGTCTCCTTTGGATTCTACGATTTGTTTGGCCTATATAGGATCGGGGGCAGTCTGCACAAGGAATTTCATAAACTTCGTGTTGTTCATCTGGAATGTTGTCTTTGATTGATCGGACACGAGATAAAAGTTTTTGTTGGGGGATAAATATTGTCTTTATTCCTATTGATTTTAGAATTTTGTCGATTTTGTCAGTGACACCTTTGATGTAAGGAAGAAAAGCTTTCGTATGATGAGGGTCTGAGTCTTTGGGTTGAGATTAAGTGGGAGATTGATGTCTGTGGATGCTCCTATTGATGTGGTAACCGTTTTGGATGAGGGCTTGTTTTAAACTAGAGAGCTCAGCGGGTCTACTTGCATCATCGCAAAGGCGTATTGATTTGGAGACAAGCGTATTAATGACTGAATTAATTTGTGAAGGGGGATGATGAGAGTTAGCATGCAAGTAACGAACGGTATGGCTGGGTTTTCGATCAACAGAGTGATGAAAACCTTGGGATTGGTTTTCTTTATAATAACGTCGAGAAACGGTAGGGATGAATCAGTTTCCACCTCCATAGTGAACTGGATAGTAAGATGTATACCATTCAGATGGGTTTGAAGAAACCAAAGCATCCCTGCTATGGGGCGAAATGACGAATGTATCGTCAACATATCGTAGTCAACATGTGGGTTTGAGCATTGATGTGGATATTGCTCGGGTCTCGTCAGAAATCTCCAGAGATCTCCCTGAAATTTTTTGCAGCTATACTCGGATATATGTTCAAGCGAATGGAACGAAAGGATAATATGAGAATTAATATAAATGAAGGGGATCTGAACCACCTAAGATTTACCGATTTATAAAGCTCCAAAAATGCTGGAAACGCTCTCTGAAACGTCAAAAATAATTGATCTTAAAATTAAAACCTCAAAGACAAAGACAAAATGTATGACCAACGGTGTAGTCAGCGATAAAATCAGATTGAAAGCCAATCGACCAATTAATAGCTTACAAATATCTGTCTTTGATAGATTGAACAATATTTTCAAGTCTAATATTCCAGATTGTTTAAAAAGAAAGGTTTTTAACCAAAGTGTTTTACCGGTTCTTACATATGACGCAGAAACACTAACTCTCACAAAAGGAACAATAAATAATATAAGTTATACACGTTATATAAAGATCAATGTTAGGTATTACCAGCAGAAATAAAGTATCAAACCTAGAAATAAGAAGAACAATAGTAAGAGACGCAGTTGAAAGAATAGCCATGGCTAAATGGACTTGGGCCGGACATGTTCCCAGATTGGCGAAATGTGGAATGGCGACAAGAGACATATCGAAGCAGGGGATGACCAACGACTAGATGTACGAATGATATAAAGCGCGTCACCACAAATTGGATGTAATGTACGAATAGCATATATGTTTGTGGCTGTTCATTTTTCTAAAAGCTATTAGACAAAACAGATTTGTCAGTACAAGACCTTCTCACACGGAATCTACTTTGCTCCTCCTCTTCCGTAACCTGATTCTCTATTCTTTCTTTTATAATCTTGCCGTAAAGTCTAGAAACAGAGTTTGTTTTCCTTCGGAGGGTAGGGCAGTTCTTCTCAAAAAGTAATAAAAACACAAAAGCGAGTAATTACAGTAACGATCAGTAGGTTCAATGGGGGAGATCTGTAGTTCTAGAAGCTCGTCCATTTTCATTGTAATTAGAATTTTCTTTACTTCAGCAGGTGTTATTGAGTTTTCTTCTAAAAAATATGTCTTTGACAGAAAAGACTGGCCATTATCTAAAAAAAATTGTGGAAGATCTTCATGTGTTTACATTTATTAGCCTAATATTTTCTTTCTCGTCAGCACTCTCCATAAAAATACTTAATTGTCAATAAGCGCTACGAAAATTAGTACCATTATCACAAAATACATGAGATATTCGACCTCTCCAAGCGATAAAACGTTGCAAAGTGGCCAAAAGGCTTCTGCGGTTAAATTACCGCAATCAGTACAGTTGTGTATTATTTTATGGTGTATGGAGTTTAAAAATAATTTTAGTGAAGTGTGATAAAAAATATTTTATAGCTATCTTAATATTAACTTTGTCAATCTGTTCCTGGTGTTCTTGTGATCACAAAATGTAAAATAAAATAATAAAAATAGGAAATGTTGAATTTATTACAAGAGCGGAATGGCGGCCTATCAATTACTGGATTGTATACATATTTGTCTGTCCAGTTACTAACACCTCGGTCAGTGACTGGATTAACTATGATTTTACAAGGAAACTCTCATGTAATTTGCCATGTAAAGACGATGTTGCTACTATAAGGTTTATTTCTTACAAACAAATTTTTCCAGTCATTGACAGGGGATGTCAATCATAGGATACTTACTACATGTTCATAACTGGATTTCTTTTCAAATGGATCATGGATCAAATGGCTGCAGTACTTCTTGTATAACTTTGTTATAGACTGGATGGTAGCTGCTTAGATGACATAGAAATCAATAAGCAAGAAGAAACTGAATTTTCAGAAGTAGATGCTGTTGGTGAAGGTGCTGTAGGAGACTATCTACTTTCGTGGGGAGAAAGGAAAAAAACTTCCCGAAGAAAGTGAGGTAGAAGCGATGTGCCTCAAAGCAACCAATCATGAAAAAACTCAATTTAAAACTGACGAAAATGACGTTTTAACTATAAAATTTTTAGATATAATCGGTAAATTACATACTCTTGAGATTGTAACTTCCGAAGATAGGCTAAAATATAACTTTTCAAACCTATCGATGTATTTGAAGCAATACCTACTATTAAGTGTATTTTTATTACTTAATTTTTATAGCAGTTAAAATATCATTAATAATTACGTTTTTGGAATTTTGTCATATGAATAACAAGATGTTAAAAAAATGGATTTTTCCAAAATTACTGTCAGTTACTGGGTAAAACAAATTGTTGTGTGTCTTCGCTAAAATAAAACTAAAAAAATTTGTCTTTTTATTAATTAACCCCTTAATGTACGTGCCCGTCTCTGACACGAGCGCGCCTTACTTACAATTTTGTACCGCTCGGATTGGGCACGGGCGACCATAAAATTTTAATTATTAATTTTGGTTAGCACATGCAAAGCTGGTATTTATATAGAAACGAATAAAAACCTAAATAGCGGTAAAGTCGGCACGTAATTTCGTTGGAAAATTTATAGGAACAAGAGCGAGTAAGATACTAGCAAATTGGCAACAATGTTAGTGTTACCAGTAGTCTACTGACTTGAAATTTGAAAATAAAATAAGTGTTGCTATGTTGGCTAAAACATATAATATTGGGAAACAGTTCGTGACATTGCGAAGAAAAAATCCGAATTACAGAGCTTTGTAGCTAAAGCGGACAGTGTAAAAGCAATTTCTGACAGGAAATCTCTAAAAGGGTCTACGTTTCGAGAACTTGATGATGCTATGACCAAGTGGTTCTTGCAGAAAAGATCAATGGGGGTTCCAATATCAGGACCTATGTGTGCTAGGCAAGCTGAAAAGTTTCACGAGCAGTTGAAAATTAAAGGCACCTTCTCGGCATCTTCTGGTTGGCTTTAAAGATTTAAAAAACGTCATGGAATACAAAAATTAGCTGTTCAAGGGAGAAATTAAGTGCTGATGATGTAGCTATGGTAGAATTTTGCTACGATTTTGAAAATCTCATAACGGAGCACGACCTAAAACCTGAGCAAGTGTATAATGCAGACGAAACTGGGAAAGCAATGCCGAGAAGAACCCTTGTTGCAGGCTCAGAAACTAGTGCACTAGGTTAGCTTTAATTCTTTTTACGTACAAAGTATTTTTCAAAATAATTTTTTTTTAGGTTTCAAATCAAGTTAACAGTTTTATGCTGTGCTAATGCCTCAGGAACCCATAAGCTTAGGTTAGCCGTAATTGGAAAATCCAAAAATCCGAGGGCTTTTAAAAATATAAAAACACTGCCCGTTGATTATTATAATCAAAAGGCAGCTTGGATGGATCGTGTAATTTTTAAACAGTGGTTTTCCCAAAAATTTATACCTCAAGTTAGAGCTTATCTACAAGAAAATAATCTTCCACCAAAGGCTGTACTGTTACTGGACAATGCGCCATCGCATCCTGATGTAGAGCAACTAAAGTCAGCAGATGGAAACATATTCGTAGCATATTTTCCTCCGAATGTAACATCTATTGCCCAGCCAATGGACTAAGGTGTTATCGAGGCCATGAAAAGGCTCTACAGGAAAGACCTTATGCTTCAACTGTTGGGAGAATGTGATATTGTGGGATTTTGGAAACGCCTAAATTTAAAAGAGGCAATTTATGCTGTAGCTCGGGCTTGGAGTGAAGTGAAAACGGATCATATTAAAAAATCATGTTATAAAATAATGACCTTAGAAGATATGGAAGATGAAGACGGTAATCACGTAAATGAAGGTGAGCTATCGGTCGAAAACATAGCATCTATAGCCTCACAAATCAAAGGTTTGGAAGAAACGAACAATAACGAAATACAGGAATGGATAGAATGTGATCGCCAAGAAACAGGGTATCAGATTATGAATGACGATTATCTTACAGAAAGTTCTGACACAAGTAGTGATGATGATGAGAATTGTGCTGACAATGATTGCGTCATTAAGACAAGTCATCGGGAAGCAAGGGATGCAGTAAATGTACTTATTCAATATTTTGAAGAACAGCCTGGAGCTGATGACATTCATGTACTTCAGCTTAAAAACATAAAGGAAATTATAAAGTGTAGAAGTTACGAAGCTCAAAAACAAACCAAAATTAGTGATTTTTTTAAATGATTTTTTTTAAATATGTAATGTTTATTCATAGCATATACATTATGTAGAAATAATAATATGTATGTACTTTTATTTTTTGTTACATGTATGTTGTATGTATCACGTTTCTGCTCTTCGTTTGACACATGTATTTGTCTAAATAAATTATTAAAAAAATAAATTGAGGTCTTTGGATTATCCGTGTTTTCGATTATCCGGCGAAGGCTCGGTCCGGGCTGGACCGGATAATCGAGGTTCTACTGTATAAGCAAAACGAGAATATCTACAATTACAATAAAAATAAAGGTTTCAACTAACACCTAGTTCGAAGTAAGTACTTACTAATCTACTCAGAATCACTGTTATCACTAGTATCACTCGTATCTTCTAAATTTATAGTTAATTTGGTTAATGCTGGTAAATATTTAACATAGTCATTTTCCACTGCGATTACATGTTTGATTACATTTTTCCAGTTGGTTGCTGTGATCTTTGTGACTTCTCTTCTCATTAACTGGAGAACAGTAGACGAAAATTTAGGAGCCACGTTTCTTCTTCTTATATTTCCTTTCCTTCTTATATTAACTCTATTGGGTTCAACATACAATAATGAGGAGGAAGTCTAAGCACGGTATGCCCATTACTGCGAGTACAGTTATCAACAACATATTCCTTCTGGTACTGTCTACTATAAACAACCTGTAACAATTGCTTTTTACTATATGATGCCTCAAAATACAAATCTTTCTCAAATAAAAATTCTTGAATTTGTAATTTCTTTCAAGTAATATTTGGAATTTTCTCATTAATCTTGAATGATATGATGCGTTGTCCATGACAATCACACTATATTTAGGTAATCTCGGAAGAAGAGATTTTTCAAACCATGATTGAAAAATTAAACTTTCCATATCCTCATGATAATTTAGAGACGCGTCTTTATTTTTTTTTTTTTTTTGTAGATATTAATAATACATCGTCGATCCATCTATTTTCTCCACCGCAGTGTAAAATTATAATTCTCTGTCCTGTCACGAGTATCACACCAGGTCTCATCTAAATAAACAACATTTCGTTTCATTTTTCGATACCCAGTTATCTGTCTGATATAGATGTTTCTTTTTTTTTTTTTATTTAACATCCAATGTTTATTGCAATCTGTCCCGTTACAAACAATAAGCAATATGTATAATTTATGTACAATAACATAGTGGGAAGCTGCCCAGTGGCGAGCACCCAGGTAAGATATAATATAAATATAATCTATGATATAACAATTAATTTAAACTTTCACTTAACAGAGTTTAATACAGATAAACATCACTGACACACATATGAGTATTACAAGGCTAAAAACACAAATTAAGGAAAGATTTAGAAACCACCAGAATAGAAACTTGTTATTTCACCGCACCATGAACTATGCTCTATATAGATGTTTCTTAAAGAAATTATTCTAGTACTTTCCATTAGTGTCTGGCGCTTGTCTATATTTTTGTAGCTATGTGCGGTTCTATTTGTCTGAATTTGCTACCATCCTTTCTCCTCTGTCCAGAAGAGATGTTTGTCCTATATTCTTTATATTCTTGCAGCAGGTTGCTTTGATCACTCTCGTTAAAAAACATGTTTCTGCAATTGCTTCTGATTTAGACAGTTCAGAACACAGGCATTCATAAACACGTTTCAGCATACGTTTGGCATCATCAGAAAGGTATTGAACACGTCGCTTACGTTTTACTACACAGCTTTGTAAATCTTCCAATTGATTAGAGAGTTACACTGGCTCTTCAGTTGCAGAATTATTATCACACCGCAGACGCCACATTTTAAAAATATTTTCGTAAAATGGTAAAAGAAAGAACACTGAATTTGAATAATTTAACTGAACGCTGTAGTAGTTACGGTTATACTAAAAATATTCTTGTTTCGCAAAATCTGATTACGCTGGTTTAAAAATAAAATATTATACCTACCTACCCAAGTGTAAACCACTGGCCGGTTGAAACGTGATTTTTTCTGATAAACTACTTTATGGTTTCGGTCGCTCAGGCAAATATTGTTATATCTTACCCGAAGAATGCATAAGTTTGCCGATACAAGATAACACATTGTAATTTGTCATAACAGTGATATCCGATGTTCTTATTGGCTCTTGGTCCACGTGGACTGATCAACAGTTCGATGATAACTTCAACTGGGTGACTGCCCATATTTTAAAACATAATACCAGGCACATGGGAATATTAAAACTTTGTATTATTATACATCTCAGTCATTGATAATTTTGCAGTTAATAGCTACTCCTGGTAGAGTACTTTTATTTTAATTTTTATTGCCTGCTTTTATTACAGATAAATATATTTTTACACAGTCTTACCGAAATACGAGGCGACTTTAACTAAATACCTTTTTTTATTGCCCAGTCAGTGTTGAGTCAATATAAGATAAAATTTATTATCTAATAACTTGTAGTCGGAACAGGCATTTTTCACATTTGGTCCCGGTGAAGATAGCCTCAAACGAGTTTGACAGATCGAATTGGTGTTTGGCAGTGTTGAAATTTACATAACAAACGAAACATATGGAATAAAAAGCAATAAGATATATAAAAATTATTAGTTTAGAATTACCAAAAAAGAAAAAGTAAATAGTTTTAAGAGTTTTTAAAACTAAATAGTAAAATATCAGTATAAATAATAAAGTTAAAAATACATCTGTGGCAATTTGGCAAATGGTGGTTTGAGGGTTCTGACTCTATTGTCAAATCTATCCGCTAACCTATCAAAGGGCAATTGGCAAAAAAATTTCTATTAATTAACTGCAATTAATATCAAAACAAATATTAATTCATTTGTGTTTCACATAAATCATAAAATTGCTGAATCCATAAAATAATGTAATAAAAATGTACTTCTTAAAAGCTTTCTCTCTTTGTATTTGAAGCATACAACATATACAGTATACGTAAGGAGATGGCAACACTGTTAACGCAATATTACGTTCTGTGAAACTTAATTGAGAGCTAATTTGAGGCTATCTTCACTGGGACCAAACGTGAAAAATGTCCGTCGGAATCATTGATAGGAATTAATAGCAGAATTTTGTTCTTATATAAAGCGTTAGTGCATATAAAGCGAATTGTATTTTTTAAGAAACGTTTGCGTCTCAAATGGGCAAAGTAGTGGTGCAACAATGGAAGGATAAGAACGACGTTAGTCTTCTATCTACAGTGCATAATCCACAAATTCATCCAACAAGAAAAAGGGATAAAGAAGGAAAGGCTATTTCTAAACCGAAAGTCGTCATTGACTATAATGATACAATGGGAGGTGTTCATCGGCTAGATCAACACCTTGACTATCAACCACAAGAAAGAGGGGAAAAATACTACAAAAAATATTTTTCCCATCCATATCCCCCAATATTTTTTGAAATATAATTTATTGGATATTTCGATATGGAATGTATTTGTGTTTTGCCAAAAAAAAATGGGGGCCAAAAAAGTAATTTGGAGTCTAGAAAAAATTTAGTAGACAATATAATTGAGAAATTTTATACACCTACTAAAAAATCTAGAAGACGTAACATTCGACATGGACCTTTGCGTCTAACTGAGAGACACTTTCCGGAGTATGTTCCACCAACTGAGAAAAAGGTTAATCCATATATACATTATATGTGTATAATATTATTATATGTAAGAAAATACAATTTAATAATTCACCTCATCTCCAGGTAAAGTAAAGGTGCTACGCCACTGAAAATATTTTTTCAATTTAGTTACATAAAAACATGTCATTTTCACTTAAAAAATTCGATAATTTTTTGACCGAAACTTCAAAAGTAGTGTGTGCATTAAGGGGTTGAATATTCGATTCATTACCAACATTACAAAGTACTCTGAACAAATTTTGATTTCAGTAAGTATGATAAATATAGAGTAGGAATATTTTAATGAATTTTGTCACTCTGTGTACATAACTGGTTATCAAGTAGTAATCAAGTAAAAGTTTTATGAGAATGGAACTGGACTGGAGAACCTGGCGGATCCTCAACCGCATACGCACCGGCGATGTCCCTGTAAACCTAATTACATGGGCTATAAAGACAAATATCGACGCACTATGAATGTGGGGCAATACGGAATATGGAACACCTGAGGTTATGCAGACTCTGTCCATCACAGTGAACGCTCCATGATTTATGGGTCGCAAATACAAAGTTAATTGAGGTAGCTCGATACTGGGCTTAAAAATTGTAGTCGGATTCAGATTCGAAAAAGTAAGTATATGGATGTGAAAGTGGGGTAATGGCTTGAAAAGATAAAGCAGTTTTTTGTCGGAATAGACACTGTCTAATCAATGGAATAAAGAATAGAAAAACGAAAAAAAAATCGAATTATGTTACACTAACTGTACACAACGTTACGCTCCATGGAAAATTCAACAGGAACGGTTCAAATTATCGACGAATTTGAATTACAAACGTACAGATTATCTATGTTCCACTATATAATAATATAATAAATATACTGAATAGGGATACTACTATTGTCTATATCTCTGTATGATTGTTATTTGTCTTTTCATTTATTTTTATCATTTTTATTAATATTTAGATACATTCCCAATGTTTCTAATTCAATTATGCACTAATGTGCATAGAAAATGAACGACTGACTCATTGTGCGCAAAACACATCTATTTTTGTATATCAGTGTATATCCTTATACGTGAAAAAATCCACTTGCGTATTAGATTCCGACACAACGTAAGAGATTGGTTCGTCGATTTGACGTTAACATTACAGATAAAGGAGATGGGGAGAAAGACCTATTCTACAAAAAACTGGAAAGCACTTACATAGACCAGAGAAATTATCAAAATAAAAACCTTTTTCGGGACAATCTTATCACCATTTTTTATTTATTCCATTTATCAGTACTTTTTTACTTAGAAACGATATATAAACAATGTACGATCGCTATTTGATTGTAAATACTAAAGGTGAAGACCGGTAAATTATATAGAAAAGTGACACAATTTTACTGAAAATGTATAGAAAATCAGTCAAAATGAGAGTTTGTGAAGTTATTTTTGTTAATTGTTTGCTTAATTAATGCAAAAATAGCTTCAAACTCGAACGTTGATAACTCGAAATTCTCAATAACTCGTACTTTTACTCTGGTCCCGTTTCAATCCTATTCTATTATGAAGAATTTAACCTTTATAGCTCGAACACATACCTCGATAACTCGAACGGAAATTCGAAACTGATACATTTACTTTTGTTACTGATCGTTCACTTTTGTAACTCGAACTTGCCGAATTTTAAAATCCATTTTAATTGAACCATCGTGGTTCAATTTTTAGGTTTTCATTTCCATAAAGGGTGTTCAAGTATTACGTGACGCAATTTTTGAAGGTTTTCGACCCCCTCCTCCCACCTTGTAACGTTTTTATGTACCCCCTCCCCTTACCTAAACGTTATATAACACCCAAGTGATCATTTTTACCGAAAAGTAACAATTATGTTACGAAAAATACCGGAAAGTCGGTAAAATAACTTATCGTTTTAAGAAAATTTCACAATAAATAAAACAAGAGATTTCTAACTCACAATAATAAACTGTTACTCTTTTACTTTTTTATTTAAAAAATGTCTCACTGATACCCAGCGCATTCCTAAATCCGAACTGGGTTCATATAATGAAAATAGGTCTCTTTCGCAACAAATAATGCGAATAAAAATATTTTTCAATGTGTGGCTTATCAGACTAATTAATCTGTACTCGTCGCATCTTTGTGTCCGCGGTTTCTTGGGAATTGCTATAAAAACAGACTTTAGATGTTCCCCAGGTATTTCATCAGTAGTATATACATCACTAAAAAGCTTAACTAGAGCACTGATGTGGTCCTCTTGGATCATTTTTAAGAAATCAGATGGGATGTTGTCTGGTCCAGTTGCTTTCTTGGTTTTTACTGATTTTATTGCATTAAGAACTTGAGATTTTAAAATTTCAGGTCCTTCTTGATTTACATTGCTCTGTATGTTTGGAATGTCCTCTTGGAATAATTCAGTTATATAATTACTTAATGTTTCAAATATTTCTCGTTCATCAATGATAACTTTTCCTGCATTATCTACTACAGTATTGGTGTTTTTCTGATTATTCAGGCCAGTAACTGCACGAACTTTCTGGTGCTGCCAATTGAACATATCATGCTTCTTTTCTACTTCTTCCATTTCTGAAAGTCTATCCGCCATCCACTTTTCTTTAAGCCGCTCGTATTGTTTGTTTTATTTCTCTTTGCTTTCTTCTGTATTCGTCTGCCTTGTCCTTGTATTGCCTTCTTTGTTCCATAAGATCTATCTAGTATTTCTTCCAACATCCATTGAATCTATTAGTTATACTAAGTTCTTCTATTATCTTGGTCATATGTTCACGGAATATTTTCTATGTTTTGCTGATATCAAAGGGTTATGATCAGATCCAATATCTGCTCCATGGTATGTTGTAACTCTACTGATGGAGTTCCTAAATCTTTTGTTAATAATAATGGTATGCTTTGTAAAAAAAAAAAACAATTCAATTTACTACTCCTCTGTCCATCTGTTTGTCAGCCACTCAGATTCTTTCCATCCTGGCATCCAAAGAGCAGACAAAGAAGGTTTCGGAATTATTAAACCACATACATTAACTGTGTCTTCTTTGATTTAATAGCGCACAATGCAGAGAAGCTAATTTTCCTTTTGGCAGTAAGTCGCTGTGGGATGTGAAATAGATCTTACTGGTTGGACATATTCTGTTCTTAAGGTCACATTGTAGTGATGGACAAAAGAAATCATAGCACACCTGCTTAAATCCTTTCAGTGATAATCTTCCACAAGCAGCAACAGTAGCATTTGTCAGCACATTTAATCACTTGCAAGAAATACTGCGATTCAAGGAAGTTGGTGCTATATCATGCCAGATTAGGTTCTGCTGGATCCTGCAAGCTACCTTAAGTCTTTTTGTATTCTGCCAAAACATAGTTGTCAATTTTCACATTGTTTTCAATGTGTTTCTGTGTATTACTAACAACGAAAACAAAATAAATAGGATGTACAATACAGTCAAAGGATTAACTGTAAAACAAAACGAAAAGGAACGAAATAACAATATTGTACAATACAATTGAGGGATTCCCCGTAAAACATAAACGAAAAGGATTAACTTGGGAGATTTCAATTCCATAGTTTTTTTTTATTTAAATAAAAAAACAATGTAACTTTACATGTTCGAAACTGCTGCACTGAACTGTTATGAGATGCCCTATATATTTCAAAAGAATTTTAAACACATTCTTCATTAACATAAATATAACAAAATGAACAAAACATTTAAAGTTTGTACTGATTAACCTTTACATCAACACTGACTCACACTGTAGTACTTAATATAGTAAAATATATCCCAAGTGGTTCTTAGTTTGATTTAACAATAAGATTAAGACAAATTACAAAATAATTTGACAGTTCAGAATAGAAATAAATTATAATTACGTAACACTTAAAAGGTATAGGAATAGTAGATAAACTTTTAAAATAAAAAATAGGTAGCATGCTATTTACTTGCAAATAATTTTATAATATATACATGACACATCCTTATCACTTACCCATGTTGAATGTTTAAAATCTTTTAGTAAGTATTCATTAATTTTATCAACTAAAACATTCGAGTAAGTTCCAGAACATGGTATGTATTAAATTTGTTGGTATTAAAAACATATTTTAATATGGATAAATTCAAATGAAAAAGTTGTTACCAGTTAAATTTCAATAATGTTAATTAAATAATATGCTTTTAACCGCTAAAACACTCTGTAGAATTTTATTAATCTAAAAAGTTTGTGAATCAATGAGCCCATTGATTTTTATAACTTTGTAGTTGAACAAAAGAATAACTTAAATGTGTAGAATTATTTCAGATAGAACTGTTAAGAAAATACTAGATACAAAACAGCCTTAAAACAGTAAAAAAAAGCTGGAAGAATGAAAAGGGTAGAGGAAATGTATTACACAGCTTTAATTTGAGTAGTTAATACTTTTTTGTTTATAAATTAATCTATATTCCAACAAATGTTGCACAGGAATATTACTTACATGATGATCTAACTTTGAATGAAAATCAATAACAAATTCATAGTCTTTCAAACCTTGAGCTCCTCGCCCTTGTGAATGGAATTGCAATTGTCTGTTATTTAAAATAATTTCTGGTTCCTAAAAAATCGATACATTAGATACATTATATTACATATTTTAGTTCAGGTTAAAGGTCTTACCTTTACATCTTTTAAGTCGACTTTCAAAAAGAGATTACTTTCGTTTTGAGCCCAATACACAAAGGGGCTTAAGGCCACCATAATTTGAAACAATTAAGTATTGTAATTATTGTAGACGACTACAATTTCATAAAACTTTTCTGTGATAATAAGTACTTAAAAACATAACAAGTATACTTTTAACTAAATAATGATTTCAATCATTGACATAACCTTGATGTTATACTTCAATTAAATACCAATAAATACTGTGACAAGGCCAAGTTTACGACAAGTTGTCTTCAAGAAAAAGAAGAAATGTTGTTTATTCTAACCATTGAATTTATTTAAACGTAAAGTAAATAAATATTATTTTAAAATACTCTTTTCGTACATTTTTTCTTTTATACATTAACTTGTAAAATTGTGCATATTTCGCTATGAACTTTTGCAATTCTGTACTAAATATTTTTATTTATGCAAATTTAATGAGTGATAAAGCTTCACAGTGCAATTAGATATGAATAATACAGATGTTATAATAATAGAACCTTTTTACGGAGGCTCACATAAAGTTTTGATTGATAGTATTACCCATAGTAAGTAATGTGATTATTGCTATTAAAGGTTTTATATCTAGTTTACATTTAA
This sequence comes from Diabrotica undecimpunctata, assembly GCF_040954645.1. Classification (NCBI taxonomy): domain Eukaryota; kingdom Metazoa; phylum Arthropoda; class Insecta; order Coleoptera; family Chrysomelidae; genus Diabrotica; species Diabrotica undecimpunctata. The sequence goes on along the minus strand of NC_092809.1, from coordinate 39,148,827 downwards.
GCATTGTTGGACTTAAACATTTTGAAAATAATTTAAAAAAAGGTTTTCAGAATGAAAACATCAAATATTCACTGGTGACTCTACCTTCCAAAAAGTGGCATTGGCGAGCTAGGTGTGGGGCATTACAGCTTTATGAAAAAATACCTAAAATCACTAACCAGAAAACATTATTTGCTAGTTCAGTTTTAAATATATCTGAATTAATAGGTATGAGGCCTGATTTAAGTCCACTTAGGAAAATCATATATTTTCACGAAAATCAGTTAATTTATCCTGTTCAAGAAATTAAATCAAGGGATGTACAGTATGCATATAATCAAATAACAACTTGGTAAGTTTTCTACATATTTTTGGAGCAATAGCTTCAAAAATGTTTTATTTTTAGTTTAGCAGCAGATATAGTACTCTTCAATTCTGAATTCAATATGAGTTCGTTCCTTAACAACATACACAGAATACTAAAGTGTCTTCCTGATCATAGGCCAAAATCAATTAAAGACAAAATAGCATTAAAAAGTACAGTATTGTATTTTCCAATTTCATTTCCCATGCAATCAATTAAAGAGAAATCAATGTCTGTGCTTCATATAGTATGGCCGCATCGGTGGGAATTTGATAAAGGCCCAAATGACTTTTTCGAAGTTCTATTCAAATTAAAACTTGAACATATTCCATTTCAAGTATCTGTTCTTGGAGAAATGTATTCTGAAGTACCTAAAATCTTCGAGAAGGCAAAGCAGGAGTTATCAGACAATATTGTACAATTTGGGTATGTAGATAGTAAAGAAAGTTATTATGATGTTCTGTCATCAGCACATGTTGCAGTTTCAACAGCAAAACATGAATTTTTTGGAGTATCTATGTAAGTAATGAAATTTTTAGATATGTTTCTTTTTGTTATATTCTTAACTAAATATCAGAGTTTTTAAATTAAGGTATTTTTTAAGACAATATAAAGTCGAATATGTATAATTTGAAAGTTTGGCAATGTAAAAATCTCATCTCATATGAATTTATTTTGATTAATTAGAAGCTAAGAATTAGATTCAGTCTTCAGTAGTAAAACCACTAACAAGTGTAATATTTAGCTGTTTAAAATAAACTCAATTTTGGGTGATTTGTAGTCATATATTACAAATTTTTAACAATTAACCCAATTACATGATAAAATTGGGTAAATGTTTAAGAAATTATAAAAATAATTATAGTTTTACAAATAGGGCAAGCCTCTAAGGTGTGTAACCAGAAGAAAGTAAAAGTGAAAAGGGCCACACTTAAAAACGTTCGTGAATGTCGTCGTGAATGCTACATTTCAGATAAAAGCAAAAGATGGATAATTAAGACACCTGATATAATTGAAAAATCTAAGCTAAAAATTTACTTGGTAAGAAAAATAGAAAATAATTGGGACATGCTTAAATATTGAATGAATAACATCGCTTATAGAAAAGAGACAAGTTGGCTGGTTAGAGCACAGAATGAAGAACAAAATAACTGTTGAGTGAATATCGGAAGCAAGATTGATAAAAAAAGAATAGAATAGGAAGACCTAAAGATATTTTTGAAAGCAATGTTGGGTACACCGGCACTACAGACATGGTTGAAAATAGACAATAGCTTTTGAAACTTGGTAAGGGATTTAAAAAAGAACAAAGAGTAACACCTAATCGTATGTATTAACAAAACTCCACACAAATCAATTTTCCGTAAAAGTGATCGTTTTGTCTGCATTCTGCAAACGTGACGTCCGCAGTGCAGCCACAGTTTCAGGACATCATTAATAGTCCAGTCGGGATAGCATTTGACCTTGCATGGTAAGCTGCACCAAACTTTATTATTCTAAGCTTTAGGAGGGGAGGGGGTCAATAGTAGTACAAATTTAAAATCGCGACTGAATTCCGCCGTTGCGTCACACGCCATCTTGATTTTAAAGGAGAACCGTTTTTGCTCAATATCTCCACCATTTTCAATTTTTCGACAAAATGGGATGGATTGTTGCAAATGCGATTTTCTATAATTTCTGTTATACAATTTTTTTTTCGTACGGTTGATATATTTTCCGAGTTAAGGGAAAAATAATGGAAGAGGGAGGAATCATAATGATCGAATTATCTCGTTTATTATTAACTTTAGGACATGAATGTACATAAGCCAAAATGAAGAGAATTATATTTTATACAATTTTGATTTCTCTCCTTTTTTTGCTAAAATCAATATTTTAGGTCGTACGTACGCTGTAAAAGCGCGATCGTAAGACTTTGCAGGGATTAGTTTTAAAGGAATCGTTTTTAGTCATATCTCGGCCATTTTCAACTTTTAAGGCGAACTCAAACGACTCATGTACTTGGCAAGTACACAATTATTTGCCTACTTTGCAAGTATACGAGCTTTGCTATTGCAATGGCAAGCAGGGCGCTCACACGACGTGTACAATTGACAAGTACACGAGCTTGAACAGACATGGCAAGCATACGCAAGTATTCTTAAAAACTTTGGTCAGACACACACGTACTTTTATAAATGTTCTTACAAAGATCACTACCGAACTACGCGGATATTCCCGACGAACAATACTTTTTAAAAGTTCAAAAGTCTTTTTCAAAAGTCACTGCTGAATTTATTTATTTTTTTAATCTCACACCGTAAAACCAATTGTACCGTTTTTAAATAAAACGAGCGGTTCGAATTTGTATAAATATATTTGTTTATAAGTTTACAGCACGATTATATCTTATCAACTAAAACTCTTCAATCATCGTTACTTATATTACATGTTATTATTATATATTATAGTATAATATATTATATATACTTATATATGTATACAGTGATGAGTGTCTTACCACCCGGCAAAATAGCGGAAAGGATAGAAGACAGATTAAGTTGTGAGATAGTATGAGATAAAGCTAGTTCTTGACGTGGCTATTTCACTTCAGTCATAATTATACGGATGACCTCGAAAATATTTTATTTTAATAATTTCTGATGTTAGAATAAATGATTGAATAAATTAAGATATATTATAGTAAAAAACATTAATTATTAGCGATTTTAAATGATTAATTTTTAAGTTTATTTAATAATAAAAATAACTTAACTGAAATATCTAACTATTTAAATATACTTATGTTGTTTATATGTCTTTCGTTTATTTATTTTAAGTTTTCGTCGATTTAGATTATATTTGCACAGTTTTATATATGTTTCAGGCTGGAAGCTACTTATTGGGGTTGTTTTCCGTTAGTACCAAACTCGTTAGTATATCCGGAGATATATCCCCAACAGTGCCTATATAAAAACAATGAGGAGTTATACAAACAGCTACAAAAACTTTGCCTGAACCCAAGCCTTTCTGTTAAATTAAGACAGGATTGTGACATAGACGTCGAAAAGTATTCTGATACACGATTGATTCCCACATATTTAGAAATAATCAAAGGTTCTTGACAGCTTTTATGATAAAATCTGTGATTAATATTACAATTACTAAAACTGTAGATAATATTGAAATTATGTGTTTAAATATACAATTTTCCTGATTAATGTGAATTCATTATCCAATTAACAATTAACCACTATAATCCTAATAATATTGTATCTTTATACTGATGATACTGGTCTTTTTTATGCCAATAAAGATCCCCAAAAATTAGTAACTGATTTGAAAAAATACTTGATTGACAAATTATACGATCGTATTAATTGCTTGATAAAGAATAAGTGCAACTACATACATATATGATAATTTTAAGTGTACATACGGAGATGCTGTTGAACTTTGGATATAATTCAAATTTGTTAAATCGGTCTGTTGACCGCTTCAAAACATCGTTTTTTGACAATCTTGGTTCTTTCATTTAGCTTGACTCCCATGGAATATATCTTTATACGTGGCCACAGCGGGTGGCCACGCATAACCCACACTAATTTTCGTGGGTCGCAAAAATTGCAATCGTTGACTTATATAAACAACTAATCTGTGAACATTTTAAATAAACGAGATATTAAACTATAAAGTAAAACTTTTGTAATATCAATCAATCAGTTTATAACGTTCTACGCCGTCTTCTGATTTCCCGTCTCTATTTATCTCGATCGTTCCAAAGGTTTTCTTCAACTTCCCTCTCTCTTAAGTCTTTATCGATTCCTTCTCCCCAATCTCTTCCATGCGGTGTCCAGTTCGATACTTTCTTGGGTATTCTGTGTTCATCCATTCTTTGGACGTATCCATACCATCTTAGTTGATTTATTCTGATGTCCTCTGTTATATTGTGCTTAACACCCATAATTTCTCGTATTCTCTCGTTTCTAACTCTCTCTAATCTTGATTTTCCAGCCGCTCTTCTCCAGAAGTCCATTTCTGTTACCTCTAATGCTTTTAAGTTTTTTCCTTTTAGTGGCCATACCTCACTCCCATATGTAAAAATGCTTTTTATAATGCTGTTATAGATTTTGTGTTTGTTTTCTTTGGAGATTGTTTTGTCCACGTACTAAGATCGAGTGACGAAAGACTCCTGAACGCCATATTCTGGGAAAGGCCCGATGGCAGAAGTTCAGTTGGTCGCCCAAGAAAGAGATGGAAGGACGCAGTAGCCAGTGATCTACCCAGAATGGGAATACAGCAATGGGAAATAGCTGCTCAGGACCGACAACAATGGAGGAAAATAGTAAACGCGGCCAAGACTCACATAGAGTTGTAGAGCCAAATGATGATGATTGTTTTGTCCCACAGTACACTGTTTAATTACCTAATGGCTTGTATTCCCTGGTTATTTCTATATTTAATTTCTTCGTCTAATTTGCATGCCTAAATATTTGTATTTGTGACTGTAATTTATTTCTCGCTGTATTTCTTCCAAGATTAGATTTTGTTGAACTCCCCCAATACACATGTATTCAGTTTTTTTGATATTTACTTCTAGCCCCCATAGTCCATATTTTTCGATAAGTTTACGGGTCATATATTTGAGGTCTTCGTAGTGTGGTCGTCTGCAAAAATCAATGTGTACAATATTGCGTCGTTTAGAAGAATTCTTATGTTTCTGAATTTTCTTTTCCACGTCTTCATCGCTTGCTCCGAATAGATCTTAAACAAAGTAGGAGACACGCAGCATTCTTGTTTGAGTCCTTTGCTGATAGTGATACCCTTGGATACCTCCTGACCTTTCTTTATTTTACTTGTGTTGTTCTTGTAGAGGTCTTGAACAGCCTTGATTAAGGTTACACTAATATTTGTTTTCTCGAGAGCTTCCCAGAGTTTTTGATGTGGCACACTATCATAAGCTTTTTTAAGGTCCACGTGGCGGAGATGTATTGGTTGATTTCGTGCTACTTTTCTTCGATTAGCTGGGTAACAGTAAACAGATGGTCAATAGTTGATCTACCTGTTCTAAAGCCGACCTGTTGTTTGGCCTCCATATCACATAATTCATCTTCCATTCTCTTTTTGATAAGTTTCCCGCAAACTCTCGAGATGGTGGTAAGGACTGCGATTCCTCGATAATTGTCAGACACATCTTTACTTCCCTTCTTATGTATTGTCGTGATAAACGGTGTCCTCCTGCCCTTTCTTCCGCCAGTAGATTTGCGAAGTATTTGTCTCATTTATCTAGGCTGATCGGTGAGATGACGTCTTTAGTCTTATCTTGTCGAAGAAATCGAAGTATTTTCCAGCTTTCGGTGCTTCTGCTACCTCTTAAGTAAGTGTTTATTCTGGAGCAGTTTATTTCCCAGCTTTCGTTTTTCTTTTTAGTTATCGCACCTCGTACGTTTCTTTGGGCTGTTCGATATTCGTTTTTACTTTGATCAGTATTTATATTTAAGTGTTTGTGGTATTTATCTCGTTTAATCTTAATTTTTTCTTCGATTTCTTCATCCCACCAATATGGCTTCCTTCGTTCGTTGTAAGAGCTTTTCATCGAGTCGCTTTTTGTACAGTGCCTTTGTGCTTTCATGGTGGAGGCTATCCAAATTGTATTTGGTTTCTATTGTTTTTGCTCTTGTTCCTCGTTGTGGTTTTTTTTTCTTAGCTAGTCGTATGGGCATTATTTTGACCTTTACTAGGTAGTAGTCGCTTCCACATTTGCTTCCTCTAAACGCTCTTACGTCTTGTATATTAAGTTGCGTATTTTGTCGGGCGATCACATAGTCTATAATGGATTTAACTTTTAAAATAGCAACGGGGCACCATTGCTATTTTAAAATTCAACGTGGGGATACAAAATTTTGCTCGAAGGAAATATTGAGGGCAATAGGTTAAGAAGTTCTGATAAACGCTTAACAGTAAAAAAAAAAACATTTTACCAGAGGGCTTTTAATAATTTTGTATAGCGTTTTGTTTTTTAAGGTGAATAATATTTATTTTTATCGAAAACTAAGTAAAATACTTGAACAGCTAAAGAACAGAAAAGCAGCAAGTAAAGACGGGATACCAAACGAATGACTGAAATATTGCGGTGCAGCAACGACAGAACAATTAACAGCATTAATTAATAAAATTATAAAACACAATAAAATACCGGAAGAATGAAGAACGAGTGAAGTAATTCTACTATTCAAAAAGGAGATAAAAAAACTACAGAGGTATTAACTTGTTAAATACTCCCCTCAAACTTACAACTAAATTTTACAAGAACTAATGAATCAGAGGATAAGTTTAGACGAACAATAGGGTTAGCGTATCGGAAGATCGTGTACAGATGCTATAGTCATCATTAAACAAGAGTTTAATAGACCAGCATTTGTGTCTGATTGACTTAACGAAAGCATTTGACAGAGTAAGACTCAAAGATGTAATCCGTCTTCTGTATAATAGAGAAGTTTCCCTAAATGTTATAAAAACTATTAAAAACATTACCAAAACAACAAAATTGAAGTCAGAATAAATGAAAAACTTACAGAACCTATATGAATAGGCAGCGGAATAAGACTCATTGAGCCCTATGCTCTTCAATTTACTCATGGATGAAATTATAAAAAGCGTTAACAAAGGAAGATGATACAGAATGGGCAACAAAGAAGTAAAAATACTCTATTACGCAGACGACGCAATATTGATAGCCCAAGATGAATATAGTCTGCAAAGACTAGTCCACAGATTTAACATAAGAGCAAAAGAATTTCATATGACAATCTCATATTATAAAACTAAAACAATAGTAATCAGCAAAGAACCAATCAGATGTAAAATAGAAATTGTTGGCATCAGTACTGATCTAGTTGGAAATAAAATATCTTGGAATTACACTGTCCAGCTATGGAGACGTGGACAAAGAAGTGAGAGATGAAGTACAAAAAGCAAATAGACTAGCAGGGTGCCTTAATAATACTACGTATATGGTGAAGCAGACACATTAACACTGAGATGAAGTCAAGAATTTATAAAGATCGAAAGAGAAGTGAAGACATTAGAAGAAAATGTAACGTACAATGTATAAATGAATGGACACAAAATAGAAAAAAAGGGATAAGTCACCAATCAGTAGAAGAAGTATCGACTACCGCGCAAAAGAAGAAAAATAAACTAATTAAAAGTAATTATACTATATATAGGATTCCACTCGTTTTTGTTTAAGCTTTTTAATCGTTTTTTATTTTCTTCATAATTAATTTTTTAATAAATTTTATCGTCTGATTACTGAAATTAACTTATTATACCTAATACGGGACATCTCTAATATAGTATTTTAGAATCAGATATCTTTATTCGTCATCATAACAGTTATTCCATTTATCTTCGAATGTAAGCCTCCTTAGGTGTGTCCATTCATTTCTGTTTATTGTTTTTTGTATCAATTCGTGACCAGCCATTTACTTGATGTCATCAATCCATCTGGTCATATATAACTAAAAAGACGTAGCCCGGCAAGTGAACCCATGCACGCATATTGAATTGGTTTTGTTCGTTGTTTCCTGAAGTAGTGCAAACCATGGTAATTAGACCCAGCGGTAAGTTTTTACCTAGTTTTACCTAAACCTATAAATTATCTTTGATTGTTTATTGCAACCATTTAAATTTGGATAATTATTTGCGCCTATGAGTAAAAGTTCATTCATCTCGCCAGAGCTATCGAAGGAATAGTTCGTGTTAATTTAATTACTATTAATTCGTAATAGAACATTTGTTTGTTAAACCCCCACAGATTCGTCTAAGATTCAATTATTTCATTTTTTGACAATAAATAACATCTTGTTAGTGAAAAAAACAATAATTACTGAGGTTGCGTAAATCTTAAAATCCAAAAGTAAAAATAGGCTGAACTAAAAGCAACACCGACAAAAAAGTTAGATATGAAGAAACTAATCAATATAATTATAGTTCTAGTAGGTAATAGGTAGAAAATCTCTTCGTGTTCATGATGAAGTGGAAGAAAGCAATGTAAAAGATTGTTTTTCGAAATTATACAACTTCTTAAAAATATGACCTTACATTTAAGGCATACTTGGAATCGGTCCCAAAAAACTGGACGTTCTTAGCAACTACATTCGAAATGATATTTTACATTGTATCAAAAATGTAATTCTAAGGAATATTCAGAATGAAGTGAAAGGGCAGCCTCTTTCTGCGATTGCCGACGAAACTTCTGATGTCACTCGCCACGAGCAGATTACTATTGTTTTTAGATATATTTTTTTAAGCCCTTTTCTCTATTCGGATTGCCGAATATAGCCCTCTCCTAATTCTCGCCATTCATCTCTGTTGTTTGTAAGTAAGACGTTTCCACATTGGTCCTGCAGTTCTTTTAATATCGTCGCTCCAGCGCATTTGCGGTCTTTCTCGTGGTCTTTTGGCTTCATATGGCCGCCAATTCCCGATTTCTTTATTCCATCGGACATCCTTAAGACGTTCGTTATTAATCTAGCTATTAGGTGAACAAATATTCATTCAGTAGACATCCAAGTCATGGCGATTTGGGTAATGTAAGATATAAGAAACTACTCCACAACAAATATACAATTTATTTGATAATAAACAGATTACACGTAATTTTAACACTTTGCAATTAAAATAATGCTCCTTCATTGTATCATTAAATAAATAATTAATTTAATATTGTCTATTAATGATTCTCAGCAACTTGATATGCCCGTTGAAAACCAACATTTCATTTTTACAATATTCCAAATATATATTTAATTAAGCGAATCATCTAAAAAATATCATGTACACCAATTTTTACAAATTTCTTTATGAAACCATACTTTAATTTCATACAAATAGTTTCTACTGATTATACATGTAAGTAAAAAGAGGAGAAACAAATGGAAGCTTTTATTTTTATTTACGAACATATAGCGAGAGCGGTAGGGGAGTTCAATGACAGATCAAATGTTCACTCAATCTCAGATGATACAGTAAAAATAGCATAACTCAATATTTTACTGTTTCTTTTCGTAGCAAATTCTGTAAACTACGGCAGCTACAATTGACAACAACAA